>NC_031674.1:3673125-4897500 GCF_001640025.1 Sugiyamaella lignohabitans
TGAGTTGCTTCTTCTTTTGAGCAACAGGACCCAAGCCCCATCTTCTTGGGTAGGTATCTCTTTCCATAATGCATCTCTTGATCTTGGCGACAATACCGTGATCACAGGTTGAGAGGTCTACAGTAGACATTTGAGCAATACCGAGAGCAATAGCCTCACCCTTTGTAGTAATAAGGACAACCTCATCATTAAGCTCGATTCCGTCTTCATATCTCAACAAACCAGGAATCATGAGCTTGGCACCGTAACAAACAGAGTTCACAGCAGAGTCCTTAACAACGACCCTCTTATATCCTAAGAGAAGCGACTCCAAAGGTCTGATACATCTTCTAAGATATGATTCGTCTTTGGTGTTGTCGTAAACCCATTGAGCATCGAGGATATCGTGTAAGGTGACACTGTTGTCAGACTCAGAAAGAGCACCAGAACGCACACGACGAAGCTCTTGCATGTGACCACCAACTCCTAAGAGCATGCCCAAATGGACACAAAGAGTTCTCATATAAGTACCAGCTTCACAACTAGCCCAGAAAACACCCAAGTGACGGTCATTATCGAACTCAATAAGCTTAGAATCATAGATAGTACGAACACGGAGCTGTCTCTTAACGGCAGAAATAAGAGGAGGTCTTTGGAAGAGAGCACCAGTCAAGTTCTCAATAGCACGGCCCAAGTCCTTCTCGTCATCAAGAGCATCGTGTAATCTAACAATACACACATACTCCTTACCGGCACCTTGCTGAGACTTAACCAAACGAGTGGCTCTATCGATGCAGACAATAAGAGAACCAGTGACCTTAGGATCCAAGGTACCAGAGTGACCAGTCTTCTCAACTCTCAAAATTCTCTTAACCCAAGCAACAACTTCGTGCGAACTAGGATTACTGGGCTTATCCAGATTAATAACACCAGAGGAAATGTAACTCTTCAAATCTCTCTTCAAAGGTGAACATCCGTTAGGAATTGGGGTATAGTGACCAGAACGGACCAACAGCTTGTCATAGTTCTTCAACAATAAGGGCCAAGTCGAGGTATCAGTGGAAGCCTTGGAGTTCTCTGGCTTGATAGAGAACTCAGTCGATTCCTGCATTTTCACGTCGCCGTCTGACATTTTTGCGGTCTGGTTTTTTTCACTTGAAAAATGTCGTCGAACTACAAGATAAAGACTACGATTTTTTTCAACTCGCTCGATTTTTTTTCACTCGTGATAAAAATCTTTTTCGGTGTAAATACCCTAAACCAATTAGATGCAAACCTGCCGTGCAGGGTCCAATCCCTGCTTGGGGCGACAACTGCGGCAGAGTATTAATCAATGGGATTTTTTTGACATTTTTTCATGCTTGCGAATTGATTATATAGCAGTGTTATATTACAGATTATATCATGAGTCTACCGACGAGCATATTCACACAGACAGCCATTGTACTTGTATGCCAGTGGTGCGCCGAGCGCAGATTCGAGGTTATATATTGATAGAGATATAATGATGTACATCTAGTAGATTACGCACCAGAGAGCTGGGCGACTGAGCCTATCTTGTTGGAGAGAGCTCTTTTCATAAACTGCTCGCGTGCGAGAGAACGGATATGCTTTAGATAGGTATCTAATTTGACGCGCCCGTTGTCGAGGGCTTTGTCGAGAACGTAGAGAGTGTCCTCAATAGCGAGGTCGTCGCAAACAACATCGTATAGCTGGTTAAACACGATGTTTTCGGCACATAAAATATCATCAATTTTAGGATCAGGTCGGGATTTGGCTTCTTGAATTACTCGTTTGGCCTGTTCGATACGTTCGCGCAGCACGGGCATATTCTGTTTCGATGCAGATATAATGTGTTCTAAACCACGTTTCTCATTTGTGACAGCATTATCAAACCAGTTTAATAGTTCTTTCGTCTGAAATATGGCTTGCTCATCAGTGTCAATTTCGGGTTTGAGGATTGTGTCGACAACAGAATTAAGCTGATCACTGAGATGCTGCAGTGCTGCTAGCTTTTCGGGATTTGGTGGTTTGACGGGCACAGGAACTGATGAAGCCTGAGAGTTTGCAGAGTTTGATGCCAGAGATGGCGTGCCTGGTGAGTCAATTGCAGAGTCCATGATGTCCAGTACCTGCTTAACTTCTGTTTTATGCACTGGCGGTGGAGGAGAACTGTAGGGTGAAGCCCTCCCCTGATGGAATGCAGAGTTATAAGATTGGGATGCCAGGTGCGAGGGGCCTACTTGAGGGCCATGCTGAAGCACTTGTTGATGCTGAAATGGATGCTGTTGTGTTTGTATTTGTTGGTACTGATATTGATACTGGTTCGAGGTTGGAGGTGGTGGTGGCGGTGGTGGCGGTGGAGGTAATGGAGACTGGGCAGTTTGTGACACCGGGCTTTGGAAACTTGAATAACTATTAGAACGATAGTCTTGTTGTTGTCTCGGAGATTGAATAGTATTTGGTGGTTGATACCCCGGGGATTGCGTACGATTGTGTCCGGTCGTTGCCGCCAGAGGAGGAAGGGGTGGAGGAGGTCGAAATGGTCCACTCTCTAATCCTGCTTGTACTGGTCGATCATGATGCGTTGGGTTTGGCGGCAGAGGTGGTGGCTGAGGTCTGGCTGCTTGATGTTGATTGGATCCCGATAACACTTCTGGCAAACCTATAGGAGATGCAGCGTATACTGGGGGTTCTTTAGAGAAGGCCTCGCTTAACACCTTTGCAAATCCAGTTAATGAGCTTGTAGCGATATTGTCCAACCAATACGTCAAATATGGATGGTAACACCTTCCGTTCGTGTCCACATAGTTACCAGGATGAATTATCATTGTCGGAGTAGGTCTCACAAATGCAAAAGGGCCAGAATTTGGGTACGACTTAGGTACCCAAATCTCAATTGGGATTCTATAAACTGTATTTGCAAATACAGTCGGCAAATTTCCATGTATACAAAGAAGCAGTTCAGGTCTACCTGCTTCGTCCGTATATACTTTGGTCCTAGGTCTCAATGTAGGGAAATCAACTAATAGTTGCGACACATGTTCGTAGGTCCTATTAGGGTCGTGATACTCCTAAGTATAGTTAGCGAAATTGAATGGCATTAGAGACGGCATTTAACTTCTCCCCTAAGTCCTTCCATTACTGTTTCCTACTTACAGGTGCCAGAACCCGGTAAAGCCATTCCAATAATTCTCGTGGTAGCTGAACAGGAGGATTCACTGGTCCCTGTCCATTCTGTACACTCATTGCTGATGAGATTCTCACAATGGCTCTGTCTTTCTATTTTATATCGACCTGGTAAGGACGCATGTGTAACTGGAACTCATCCTCAGCTCTGGCTGTCCGCTAGTTTGGCGATAAGCTGTGTAGCCGTGCGAGATACCCCCTTCCCCCTCCCCCACAAGAGTCTTTAAGTAGATCCATTTATTGTCAACCAGTGATATATAACTTCTAACTCCAAGCTGGCAAAATATAACATAGACCATCTAAACTATCCGCGTCATTATGCTATCTACTTTTTTTCTTGTGGCTTTGATCCTAAATCACAATTAAAATTCACTTCTATGGTAAATGCATCACTGTCGCTCCCCCATAGCCCTGCATAACGGTAGACGCCTGCAGGGTCTTTGATCAACCTTTCAGAAAACCTCACACTTTTTAGCCCTTGCTACCTTGACTGCTTTTAAGATTCTTCATTCCAAAGTCAAATTTAAATTATTCCAATTCACAGCAACTAAATGAAGATCCAGAAGCACTTACTAATAACTTTGGGCTAGTTTTCAACAGCTGAGGAGTCTCAATCCATCAGTTCTCCCACCTCTACTGAAATAATCCGATCAAGCCTCATCGCTGTCTGTTATGTCATGAAGCTGGAATATTGGGGGCAGTGGGGGACTGGAAAATGTACCACAGCGAAAGGCAGATTATCTGTAACAAACAATGCATGCAGACCCTGACACGAGTTAGAATGGAGAAATCAGCCGCCAATTACAGATGCAGCCAACAGGGATTACCCTGTTCAGCTCCATGCACCGTTACTAGTTTAAGGAGACAAGCACACGGAGAGCCTTTCTTAGCTGAACATACTACAGTAACACCCTTTTGATCAAACCTTTCCTCGATATTTGGCTGGACTTCCACCGACGGGCGATATTTTGCGCACTCAGCACTGCATCAGTAATTGGGCTGTTAACAAAGGTGTCTTTGAATCACGGTACCCACGCGATTCAATTCACGAACCACTGCGCGCAGAAAAGAACATTTCTGCTAGCTTTCAACACAAACCAATCGTATTTGGGGTGTTAAAAGACTCACGTAATTGCATATTAACTGGCACAAAAAGTACACAATGAGTGGGTAAGTTTGCGATTAGGGATCCTTGAGTCTTGTTGCCCTTGGCAAGAAACGACTCAAGCGGCTAAAATAGCGGGGATATATGAGGCAGTCTACAATCGTGAAATCTAACGCAAATACAGCTGGACAGTTGTATTGGTCTTAATACTTGTTGCTGGAGCCTCGACGGCAGCATGGGTTTTTGCCCCCAAGGGAGATAGCACAACTGTATGGAGAAGTTGTATAATTCTTACACTCTCAATGTGCTATATAATGTGGGCCATTACATACTTAGCGCAGTTGCATCCATTAGTCCAGCCAAAGCGATCGGATTTACGACCGGAATTCGCAGAGTAATGAAATATTACCGTGATGAAAGTGGTCTCTTGGTGAGACGATGTGTGACTATGCAATTGATCTGTAACGTAATTTATATTTTTCAACTTCTATCAGAGGCGAAATCCAATCTATGAAGCAGAAGAAGAGATAGCTTTAAATGGAGTCGCTTGCTTGGATTAGACTGAATGGAGACATTCAGACTGAACCTCAGTAGAAAAGAGTTTTGGTTTGATGAGGGCCCTTGCATCACAAGACTTATAAGCCCTAAATGCTCTTACAGCAAGTTATAGTCTGAGGCCCTGCCTCAGACCCGCTATCTTCTCAAATCCAATTGGAGTCCAAGCACTAGCTAATGGGTTTTATTGAGATCGTGCGTTCACGAAGGCTGATTTGGAATTTATGGCTTGGCAATGCCCAGATTGCCGTTCAGTGATTAGCTACTAGAACTCAAAAGGGTCTTTAGCTTCACTCTGATCACTAGATTAGACATAGATTCCCTCTAGACAAACGCATTTCAAATGCAAGATCTTATGTTGATTCAACACATTCGTTTGTTCTATTATTAAAAGAAGCACTCGAGACTATTTTTTCTGGTTTAACTACCTAAACGATGACCTTTACCTTGGAAAAAGTTCGATGACGAAAATCCTCCTCCTCGGCTGGAAGACGATGGTCTAGAAGAAGAACTTGAGGCCGAGGCTGAGGCCGCCGCTGGACGCTGGTTAAATGTAGTGCCAAAACCACGACTTGAAGTTTCGCTACTTGTATCCGCTTTTTGTCCTGGTACCATGCGAGAAAGCCATTGTGGAGTTGCCAGATAATGGCGCCCTCCAGCAAGTGGAAGCAGAGTATCAAAAAACAAGAAGCAATGCGCCGACAAATATCCAGTTCCCAGTTGCAAGGCCCCTTGTGTTCCTTCCAAGACGAGCGCCAAGAACAACATTAACACCGGAAGATAGACTGCCCTAATAGATAGGAAATAGAACCTCACCTTCTCGTCAACGTGATCTTGTGCCCAAGTATATGTGCATGCCATCATGAGTGCCGGCAAGAACACATATCCTTTGACGTATACATTAGCTGCCTAAAAAAGCTAGTTAGTTCTATCGATTTTAAAGGCTACAAGGACTGTAGAACTTTCATTGCCGGAGGCACAAAGAATGATCAAATCCAATCGCCAAACAATATAAGATATAGAGAGTGCAACAAGGCCATGTCAACAAAGCTAAATCAGTTGACAAGCACTATGATTGCCACACATTCTCACGATCCGCAGCGCCATCCCAGTGAAGTATCAAATCATAGGGACAGCTCCACAGCTTGATCTTCTCCATCACCAGAACCCGTAAACCTATGGAGCATAAAGGAATCGGGGCAGAAACAGGAGAGTATCTTTATACTTGATTGCGGTTGAACCTCTTTCACTTGCTCGTTCACCATAAGTAGACCAACTTACCAAGATGAAAAATGCATTGAAAAGAACATAGAACAGGTAGTCTGCTGTGCTCGATCCAAATTTGTTTTCTTCTAGTTTTAGGCTGTAAGTGTATACTGTGAAGTAGAAGAGCATGTTAGCAGGAACAACAAAGATAGCTTCTGGTGCTCGAACCCAACTGTCGAAGGGTTCCGGCAATGCTCAAGATTGTTACTGGAATGTACTTATTAGCATGTATCAGCTCCAGAACCATTCTTTAGCATTCCCAGATCCTTCAACAGAAGCGAACAAACACCGTAATAGGATGTAGCTATACGCAACCACGCCAAAAACAGATAGAACGAGTATCTATAGACCATTGTAAACAAAGCCACTTGAACCCGTTCTACCTAATCTGGCATTATACAAGTAGTCTATAAATAAGCACAAACGAGATTTACGAAAAATATAAAAAAGCTTTTTATAGTTCCCCTCTGCGCCTATTTATACTTGAAAATTTGGTTGGTAACACATATGCTCCCATCATATGCATGGTAGACCACTTACGAACATGAATATCCATCGCTCTCTTTAAAGGGTGCCCAAACCCTATAGCGAACGCCGTTACTGGTTCCAAGAGTTAGTGAAAGTTCATCCAGACTATAATAATAATCATACACAAAAATCACGAGGCTCATCCAATTGTAGAAAGATGAAATATAGTGTAACCTCTATTCTTGATGCTAATACTTACTCGGGCGCCAGATTTCTAAACTAAACACTGTCAGCTGCCAAACATTTATGAAATATAATGCGCTGACTAGGTTGGTTGCGGTGACAATAAAAATTGCAATTGAACTGAGCATGAGTACTCGTGTTATAGGTGGGATTTGGAGGAAAAACCTGTTTATGTTAGATCATTTCAAAGGAATTTTCCAAATTCTTCGTTTGCGAAACACTATATTGTACAAGTCCAAGGCAACAGTTAACAAAGGAATTAATATTGTTGTGCCGTTAATGAACAAGAAAGCAGTGTTTGCCAGGTATGCCACAGTTAGACTTACTCCTGTAGGTCGTTCGTCATCCCAAGTCAGAGAATTCTATATAAATAATGTGTTGAACTTTGTTAATGATACAATAGACCTGTCGACAAGGTATATAACAATTCGATTGAAGTCGATAAAATATGTTTACAATATAACCTTCGGTGCGAAGTAGTGGTCGACAAGTATTCGGTATCGAAAACTAAGTGTTGGATGCATGCAATGAACCTCTGATTAGATAAGACATAAAAGCCGCGACTGCGGCTTTTATGTCTTCGGCTGGATAGATTTTGTCGTGCCTAGTTTGTGTGAGTCCGAAGCTCCTGGCCCGGCACAAAAAAATTAGTATTCTATACCACTTTTTGCTATATTTAAACCATCTTGGATAAGTTTCTCGTAAAATGCTAACGAGGGAGTCCGATAGACAGATCCAACATAATTCATTATGGTGGGGAGCGGGCCTCTCTGTCTCTATATGCATTCGGGAAAATTATAAATCATTCAGGCCGAGACAGTTTGAGACTGAATGGGAGAAAGGCAAGATTGAATCACATCACTAACCCCAGGTTGAAATATTTATAAGATACGTGACTATGGGGTTTATGTGAACTGCTGGAAAGATCCAGCCTCGGTCAGGTTTAGACGCAAAAAGTAATGATAACGTGACTTTGTCGGCGCGCGATAAAGGAATATTGCGATCGATTCGGTTACATCTGATCACTTCATATTTAACAGAGGGGTCTAGTGGGGAATTTTTGGTACAAACAAAAAGGGCCAAAGCGTGCCTGTTAGTCGAGAGGGTTGATTAGACTATTCAGACAATTAGTGAGTGGTGGTAGGCATCTCTATCTAAGCAGAAGTTGATAAATCAACGAGTCTTTAGACATTATCTAAGTGTGCCAAATTTGATTCGGCAAACGGACAAACGTCTATAGTAACGAAGTGATTCATATCAAAGAAAATGGAGGCTTTTGATGGATATTTGGCTCATATTAGGAGGCCCCTTTCCAGCTTGTTTCAAAGAGAAGGCGATGGTACTGCGGAGATTAGGAGTGATATAGAGGATGGTAAATCTACGGTAGATACAGGTTTGAAGACATTTGACGATAGTGATGATAAGACTCAAGTTGCCGGAAATCCATCAGACGAGAATAAAATCAAGTCTAGCGGTAACTCCAAAGGGAAGGGGGTTTCCCGTAAAAAGAAAAAAGCTAAAGCCAACAAAATACGACCAGTTAGTGGATCTGCTATTGATAGTGAGAGCGAAAGTGAGGAAGATGAAATGGATTTGATTGGGAGGTTTTCATTTGCCCCGTTTTTCTCATCGGCTAATACCAACGATAACAATCCTAGCCAGGGCTCTGGAAGTGGCTCGTATTATGGATTTATGTCTTTAGAGCATTACCATTGGCTTATTCAGCAGTATTTATCGCCATATGGTGAACCAAGTGGAATAATAGCAGCTAAGGATCCAGAAGTTCCTCCTCCAATAGACCATGTTGGATTTGTAGATACTGATTCTCATACTCAAACTGGAAGTAGTGGCTCGTACAGTGCCAGGGCGTTCCTCACCAACTTACTTTCCTCAAGATCCAGTAGCGCGCCAGTAAATGCAACTAATAGCGCAACTAATAGTGCTGAAGAGGACGAAGAAAAGAGAAAACAACGCAAGAATCGCAAGCGTAGGCTATTGTTGAGACAGCGAAGGCTCAGCAGACATAAAAGCATGAATAGTGGGCCTACACGCCCCTCCCCGTTGGGGCCCCCATCCGATCTGCTGAGTGAAAAAGAGCTTCGACAGAGAATTTTGGAAATAAAAGAAATGAACCTTAATGATAGAGAACGAGACAGGATGGTACAGACACTAATGACTGAAAACTACTATCGAATAAAAGGACTGAAAATTGAAGGAGCGGAAGTCGAAGAAGATAACATCAGTCATAGGTTGAATCGTGTCAAACTAGAAAATGTAAATGATGGTGATAATGAGAGCGATGAGAATGATTTTGATGATCTAGATGACGACGGAGAAGTAGGTGACGATGACGATGACTATGACGTCGATGATGAAGACATATCCCTATCGGTGATAACTGCTAAAGACAAAGAACCTTCCTACACTGATGAAACCTGCGAAGTTCTTGGCTGTGAACATTACCAAAGAGGGTGTAAACTACAATGCTCAACATGCGATAGCTGGTACACATGCCGAATGTGTCACGACGCAGAAGAGACTCATAAACTTATTCGCAGGGATACTCGGAATATGGTTTGCATGTATTGCAAAACGGCACAGCCAGCAGCTCAAGAATGCCGCACTTGCCATGAAATCATGGCTAGATATTACTGTGACATTTGCAAACTCTGGGACGACGACATTCATAAATCTATTTTTCATTGTGATGACTGTGGAATATGCCGTATCGGTAAGGGTCTCGGGAAAGATTTTTTCCACTGTAAGACTTGCAACGTGTGTATGTCCATTGAATTAGAGAATGCTCATCGTTGTATTGAGCATTCGACAGAGTGCGACTGTCCTATTTGTGGCGAGTTCATGTTCACATCAACCGAGACTGTGGTGTTTATGAAATGTGGTCACTCAATCCACCAGTCTTGCTATCATGAACATACGCGGAACTCTTACAAATGTCCCACGTGCCAACGGTCAGTTATTAATATGGAAGCAAGTTTTCGGATACTTGACGCTGAGATCGCCAGTCAAGTTCTTCCTGAACCATATGTGAACTGGCGGAGCATAATAGTCTGCAACGATTGTTCTGCAAAGTCCAATGTTCCCTTTCATTTTCTGGGGCTAAAATGCTCTACGTGTCGCTCATACAATACATCACAACTCAAGCTAATTAAACCAGAAGAGTTTGATGTCACTGGGTTGGATCGTGCTCTTATCATGTCGGCAGTGGATTTATCTGATGTGACTATTGAGTCCGAGTAACCTCGTATTATAGAGGTTTTGTTATTTAAATTTAATTATATACTATTATCATTCTTTCTATGCATACTATACGGTGGAGTTCCACTTCACAAAACTCTAGTGGCTGGAAAAAAAAATTATAAGCTATATTTTACCAGCCAGTGGCTTTTTTTGAGAATTTGACCTATAGCACAACAAATAAAATCAAATTTAAAGCTTAGATAGATGGGAGCCTCCGTCAATTGGTAGAACGACACCATTGATGTAGTTACCACCTGGGGAAGCAAGAAAGAGAGAAGCAGCAATGATGTCCTCCTTAGTACCAAGTCTACCACGGGGATTAGCTTGAGTGATCTCATCCCCAATTACTTCCAAAAGACCATTGGCCATCTTCGTAGGGAAAAATCCAGGAGCGAGAACGTTGACAGTGATGTTACGGGGTCCAAGCTCTACAGCAAGTGACTTTCCGAGATGATGGACAGCAGCTTTGGAAGCAAGATAACCATAGGTTCCACCACTCAAGCCCGATGAAATACCAGCAACTGATCCAGTAATAAGAACACGCGCTGGATCAGTGCTTGAGCCTGCCTTCTCCAAGAATGGAGCAAACAGTTGAATAGATGAGAATACACCTCTCAAATTGAGATCCAACACTTTGCCAATAGCAGAGTCGGGATGCTTCTCGAAATCGGCCCCCCATGAAGCTCCTGCATTCGCAACTAGAATGTCCAATTTGGATTCAAGTTTGGCAAACTCAGCAGCTAAGTGCTCAACACCCTTTCTGATTCCTAAATCGGCTGGGATTGAATAAGCTCTTCCCTTTAAACCATTCGATTCAGCATATCGGTTCAATTCAGCCACGGCCTCTTCACAGGCCTTTGCTTTTCTCGAACTGATATACACCTTGGAAGCTCCAGCAGCAAGAAATCCTTCACTGATATACAGACCCAGACCTCTAGATCCACCTGTTACAAGTGCGACTTTGCCTTCAAGCGAGAATAACGGAGAGGTGATTTTTGACATGTTTATATTTCTTTGAAAATCGCATACGATAGAAAATTGATGTCTCCGTATTTATATTTATAAGTTTCTCGGTCGCACCTAAACCCCACAAATGACATAAGTATAACCGGTACGCCTGGAGGTGGGGCTCGATTCATACATACGAGTTAGCTGTACGGGCACTCGTTTAGCCGAGGACTGTGCAATTAGCCGTTTGTCCAATGCCGACCAAGTAAATCGCCGATAAGTGGTCATCTGGTAGTATATTCAACCAGTTTTTCCTTTGCAGCATAGACTCGGCCTGATCTCATAAAGTTTGGTATTACTTGTCAAACGCTGTTAAAACCAGTTATTGGTTATTGATTATCCGGCGACCTCGGTATGCTGCTACTGATCGACTCACCGGCGCAGATCTCCCCCGAGAGCATCTCGTAACTCCGAGACTTACTAGCCACAACCCTTATCTTATCTACGGATCAATAAACTATTGGCATGACATGCCGATCGTTATAGATCACAAAAGCCCAGTACAAACCATTTAATATTCAACATCCTTAATGTCAAAAACACCCAAAACTAAAATTAGATCTACGTACCATGCGTTGTGCTCCAATTGTTGCTCAGTCCCAACCTCTAACGGTGTTAAGTTCTTGTGAGAAAGTAGCCCTCAGTTTTGATTCAAGCCTGTTCATTACTGCTGGAAACCCTGAATTGGCAGTCTATACAAATGAAGTTCGAATTCATGTATCAATTATGCACAATGGAAGCTCTTGTACAATGGAAGAGTCGTCAGCTATTTTGGATTCAATGATATATGATGGTCAGTTTTGGTCGGATGCTACCCTGTTTACCCCCGCCTCGGCCCAAAATATTTGTATTTCCAAAACTGACACCTCCTTTGCATTCACCTTGAAGTGTGGCCAGCTCGAAGCCAATTCTAGTCATGACCGTAGGTATCTTAAAGACATATTTATTAACCTGAGTTTTCATTCTGAATCTTGCCAAACAGATGTATATCCACCTGGCAGTCCGCCTATCACCAACCTGAAAGTTTTGACAACAATGATCGATCTCGCTGATTACGCCATGACTTGCCTGGTAGAATCTAGTCTGAAAAGGTTTGTGCCCATGTTCTTCGTGTCTGGTCTATTCGTTTCGTTTCAGCAGATAATCCCGCTGTTCTCTCCGTTACAGAAATCTTTGACTCTAGAAACTGTGAGTACTGTCAATCATACAATATTCCTCCTGTTAAACACGCGAGAATGTTGATGTCGGTTAGGGCCCCGTTGGCCTGTGCAGATACTAACAAGACAGGATGTCTCAATATGGCAAGCAGCCGAGCAAGGTGTAATAAAAAGTAAAACAAGCCCAATCCAAGAAATTGCTCCCGAAAACAAAAAAACGGAATGGAAATCTGATAGTGACTCCAAAATAACTTACGGAAGATATTTTAACTCCACTGACACTAGTAAAAATATCGTGTCTCAAACTCTGACTATGTAAATGGTTATTCTTCGACTTCCTGTTTCTCTACATGATCCTTACCCATATGCATTAGCGATCTCAACACATCTCAACGAAAATGCCCAACTTTCTGACATGTGCAGGGAGCTGGCTGGGCATGTGAAACTAGACATGGAACTTACGGATATTCCTATGGAAAGTTGGTTGAGCGAAGTGTTCTAAAAATCGGTGCATGTCGCTTAGATCTATCGAATATTTAACTTCTTAATATTAAGTTCTCAGATTTCGCTCTAGCTTCCTTTTTTGCGCCCTCTTTTGTTGCTCACCTCATTGGGATCACTTACTGTGTTTGCTACATATTGCTTTTGCCGAACAGATACTTCCCTCCACAGCCTCGTCGACCGAGCATCGCATAATAACTTATACTCGTTAATTCTCTATCCTTCAAGTCTCGACAAGAAAAGGGCCTTCGAAGGTATACAACTGTTTTAACATACAGTGGCTCAACAGCAAGCTAGATTCATTCACAGTCTATTGGTGTTAACAGGGCAGCCCTCTCCAAGGTGGATTCTTTGGTATCCCATGTGTTTCGTATTGCCCCTCTTCCAGACTATTAATATCTAGAGCTTGACTAGCATTATTGATAGAGGACTAAGTCAAGTCTATATCCTGGCCATCTGCTACTAGGTAAAGTTATCGCGAATGTCCTTCCGATGAATTCGTTAAAATACCTATCGTCGCGAGTCGACAGGGTATTCGGCCAAGAGCAGAACGAAGATGTTGTAGAAATCAGTTCTCGATATACGCCTCCCATTGACTTTTCTATCGATGAAGAGGAGCCCTTACTAGAGAACGAGAAACAAGACATAACTGTCAAAGCCTCGGCAACTAGTGGGCATGGTAGCCTCATTTCATCATATTTATTCCCTCCATTGATCATTAAGAGCATTTCAAAACTTATTTCATTTATATTCTTTCTGGCCAGTTTCCTCAATCCATTTGCATATTTCAAGAGGAAGCCAGTGCCATCGACTGCGGTATCTCAAGAGAAACTGGTTGCCGGTAGAGGTCTACAAAGTCCCTATACGAAAGGGCAACACCAACATTCGCATTTATCATCATCCCTATCTCAATCTACTCGCTATTTATCACCACCAAGGCCCCTTCTCATGAAGCGACCGCCTCCAAAAACGTTAGTATTGGATTTGGATGAGACCCTGATCCATTCGCTCTCGCAAGGCAGTAATTTCAGCACTGGTCAAATGGTCGAGGTTAAGTTAGACAATCAGGTGGCAACACTTTATTATGTGCGAAAAAGACCATACTGCGATTATTTTTTAAAGTGCGTATCAGAGTGGTTTCATTTAGTTGTCTTTACTGCCTCCGTTCCTGCCTACGCAGATCCTATGATTGATTGGTTGGAACAGGAGAGAAAGTATTTTTCTCGAAGACTATATCGTAATGAATGTACTGCTACACCTTCAGGATATGTGAAGGATCTGTCAATAGTTGAATCCGATCTGTCCAAAGTCTTCATTATCGATAACTCGCCCATATCATACTCAAAACAGAATGAGAATGCCATTGGTATCGAGGGATGGATATCCGATTCATCTGATCATAATTTGTTGCATTTAATCCCGCTTCTTCATGCATTGCGCTATTCTCTTGATGTTCGTTCAGTTCTTTCACTAAAAATGGGCGAGGCTTCTTTTGAATAGACTGTAGTTTTTCGACTATTGATATAGTTAAAAGTCATAATAATAATAATAATAATAATAATAATAATAATAGTTGCTATACACATTATGCTATTTACGAATTTACATAATGGTTTAACCGCGTCCAAATGCCCTCTTTAGGAGGTGTTTCATTTCCATCATTTATGCCAGTAGCTACCCCTCGTCCCCCTCCTCCTCGAAGTGGCTTTACTATATTGACAACATGCGACAGCTCCTCTTGTTTCGGCCTAAAATCTGATAAGTGCTCTCGTAACAAAGCAAGATTCTTTGCGAATAATTCCCGATCTTCACTCGCCATCTGTTCCGACTTGCGAAGTGACTCTTCCAAAGCTTCAATCCGCTCATTTCGTACAACCAACAGCTTCTCATCGATTACTACCTCCTTCTTTAGCTGGGCGTTCTGTTCAATAAGCTGTCTTTGAACTCTAGTTAGCTGTTCCAAGTTCCGTTGCAGCAATGCCATTTTCTTCTGCTGCTGCTTGTTGTTGCTATTTCGAAGCGCCAAGTTATACTGGTCTCTAGCCTGATCAAGGGATATCTCAAGTTCAACAATTCTTTCACAACGGTCTTGTAGATCTGTCATTAGCGATGCCTTCATCGTTTCAAACTGTGCAATATGAGCTTGTAAAGCAGCTGTCTTCTCCGAACTCGTTTTCTGAAGCTGTATTGTGTCATTTAATTCCTCTACAGAAGACTGTAGGGCCGCCTTCTCTCTGTTCAGCACGTCTACCTTACTCATCAGTTGCTCAATAGTCTCCAACTGTGACTGTAATTTGGCCTGATAAAGGCTATCGGCATTTGTCTCTGAGTGAGTCGATAAAATGCTACTAAATCGCTCATTCTCTTGCTTCAAGAGATCAATAATGTATGTTGCAGGTGTGAATGAGACAGAAGATGTTCTCGTTGAGGATGTAGATAATGTGGAGGGTGAGGGCGATACTGGAAATGTAGCTGAGCTCTCTGGCCCTGGCAGATCTGAACTGTCCATTTGTTTTGAAAGATTGTTGAGAACCCTTATAGCGCGAATGCGGGATTTTTCTGGTAAATCTTCTGATAGCTGTAATAGTTCCAAGAGACTAGCGTTGCTGATACTGACTTCATCAGTATACATGTCTCCCAACAGTTCGCTCATTTTCTTTCGCCTCTTGGTATCATAGTTCGGTGATGAAGGAGCACTCTTCTCATCCACTTCTGAATTCTTTATTGATAATTCTAGTGCTTCCTTCATGGCTACATCTAACCTTGTCGATAAGTCTTTATTATCGTCCTCCAAGGCACATATTTTGATTTCCAATTCTTTCTTGTCATACTTAAGATTATCAATTTCTAGTATTAGCTGACGTGATTCCTCGACTTGTTGAACGGTCTCTTTAAGTTTGCTGATTAGCTCTTCTTGCTGCTCAATAATTGCATCTTTTTCGGTTAATTGGTCTTGAAGGGTATCGCTATTCAGGAAATTCATGCTATCATTTTCGTTTTCAAATCCAAATTCAGAGGGAGTAGGTGACATAGGTATTGTATAACTAACGTCATTGAGCGTGCTAACGTTACTCATTGTAGACCTGTGACCAGGTCTAGCAGCTACTCCTCTCCTCAAGGGAGTAACTGTTGAGCTTGAACGATAAGACATGGAAGATCCAGTTCTTGGAGATTGGGGCACAGAGTAGGGTAGCAAGTCAGTCCAATCTGATTTGGAAGGAGAAGTTCCCGACCGCCACAAAAGTAACTCGGCTTCCAATTTCTGCTCATAACGAACACGAGACTCTAGGGTCGTCTGGGATTGTCGCAGTAATTGTCGGAGCTCTGTTGGACTAAGTTCAGCATTGATCTTGGCCTTATTCTTGATAGTCTTAGCACGTACACCAAATCGCAATGTAGACAAAGTCTCTGCATCATTATAGCTAGATGGCGAACAGTTCACTATTAGTGACGTTCTAGAATTACCTCCCAAAGATTCTTGTAATATACGGGTCAATTTGGAGTCCCTGTATGGAATATGTGATGATTTGCTATCGGTCAGAGAATTTATGACCAGGCCCAGTGCCGACAAAGACTTATTTATCTTTTTGGCTTCTTCTAATGTCTGGCCAGACGCTCCAGTTTTGCCTACCTTCTCAGAACCTGCAAGGTCGACTAAAAACATTTGACCCGTTTTCTGAGAACCAGTGATAATATTCTTCTGCGAAACAACTATAACGAAGATTGAATGTGACCGAGAACTCTCCTGGTTCATGTTGGTTGCAGCAACAGATCTGATCCTCGATCCTTGTCTCATGACTTGATACACATCATTAGCGCAACTAACGTATTCTTCCGTTAATCCTTTGACGTACACACCTCTTGTTTTGTCCTCATGAATCGGTAAGTTGTCATTAGTGGGGTTTAACAGATCTTTTATCTTCTCCATGTATATTTCCATATAACTGACTCGTACCATATACTCAATATCAGACGAAGAGTTTTGAATAGTGTCAAATATCAGGTCCACTATTCTTGGAATGGCACCTCTGGAATTACCATCGTCTATACTTGGACCCATCATAGTATATGACTTTCCCGACCCTGTTTGGCCGTATGCCAGTACGGTTCCATTGTACCCTTTGAATATATCCTCAACAGTCGGTCTTAAGCTATAGTCGAAAACCTGCTGCTGAGCTGAGTCCATATTAAATACCCTATCGAAAGTAAATGTACCATTGAAATCTTTGGTCTCAATCTTGCAGGTTGAGTCCGACAAGAATTGAACAATGTTGATAGCGTCCGGATCTGATTTCTCCAGTGAGTTTTCAGGCCGAAATCGGGCAATCACCTTGATATTGTTGGAGCCAGAGCTGGTACTGGGACTGGGTACACCATTAGACCCTCCAGGGTCACTTGCCATACTTGCTCGACTCAGCGTTCGCTCACATGAAGGAATCGACGACATCGGTAATTAAGTACTGTGAGGATAAAATTCGCGAGTTTTTTCGAGCACTTTCCATCAAAGAAAAATTAGGTTGTAAAACAAGACACAGTGTCTGAATCTGAAATGAGACCCAGTGGACGGAGTATGCGAACTGCTTAAATATAGGATAATAGAAGAATGCCAATAATTCACTCGTCACAAACTGTGCCTCAATGCTTACAATATGGATTCAACTCGTCTAGTAAAGTACAATACTTAGTAGAACCCCTGGAAATTATGTTAGAAAATTAAGTTTGACGTTGTTTACAAACGCGTTCGTCAACTAGAGCCCGAGCACATACCACCAACTTTGAATTGATCCCCAATCGTAGTTTTAAAGAAAGACGGGTATATTTCAAGTCTTTTACAGTGTCTTCAGAAACTGTCCATCATAGATTCCTAGCGGGTCAAGTCTTGAGAATATAATGTAGAGATCAGGACTAATTTTACAGCATGTTTACCACACAGGCCAATTTAGATGTCTCGCATGTTACAGGGATAATATTATATTCTTTTAGTGGGTAATGTACGACTCATTCGGGTTGACTCGCGTTTAACTTAGCTGGTGACACTGCAAGCGGGCTTGTGCGTTTCCGCTGCAAGCTGAAGCAGCCATGGCCACAAAATTAAACTCCTAGCTGGATATCTTTCTGGCCTTGTCTTTAAATGCTCAAGGATGCGGTAAGGAACATAGTGCGAACGGCTAATCAAGCAATCAGTTGTCCTGAAAAAAGAGAATATAAAAATGGAATACAATGAGACGGTCATTAGCCCCCATCTTTAGCAAGTTCCACTGGTTAAACTAAAACTACAGTAAGCTTCCAGCTAGAAATTTACGTTGTTAAGCGCAACAATTGATCAATGACAGTCGTACCAGGCCATAAGTCGAATTGCAGTCCTATACACAAATCATCAGCTATCAACTGAATCCAATCTATGTCTATCAATATATTATAGAAGTCGAGTATCCATCTCGGGGTAATATTGCAGTCCATTTGTTCGATGGTAGCGAGCTGCGAGCTGCATGATAACAGTGATCTGCAAGTCCCTGCAGTTTCTACAAAGAATTGCCCGAAAATCTTCTAGTTACGCTTTCATTTTCACAAATTAAGAAACCCAAGAAGCAAGCTACTGCTAAGTTTAAGTTCATATTCAAACTGAAAAATCTATCTTTTAAAACAGCTACATAATATGCGGTAATCTGTGTCTCCAGTTCCCACTAGGTCTTATGCACCTTTTAATTTGTATTGAGCGTTGCGTAAGTCTTGGATGCCTATCTCTGTTTGAATAGTCCAGTATCTGTACAGGATGGGAGTGACGGCCGATATGAGCGGTAAAGTCCAGATAAAATCGAATCCTCGCCATGGTCGATGTTTCAGATATCCTTGTGCAACTATGATAATGGACAATCCTAAAGTGGCACTGGGAAGATACCTCGTAAGAGGAGTAGCTGGACTTCTAGACACCGGTAAATAGTAGATACAATATGCTGACAAAATAATAGAAATCAGGGATAACAGTGAAAGCAGAGGATTGTATTTACAGTAAGGAAGAAATATAAATATTGGCGTTGGAAATAGGATCATCGTAGTAAAGGCAACCTTTTCTGTTAGTAACTTCTCCAAAATCTAACTTATTCTTACTCACCCTAAATGTTTCCTGCTGTTGAAGGGCTTTCAATTCAAATGATCCAATGAGTCTCTCCTGTTCTATTTGAAAGTTAGTCGCCAACATCAGCCTGTTGTTTTCAATTTATTACTCACCTTGTTCATCAATTGGCTGCTCTGGAATAGTAATTTCATCACCATCCATATCCAGTAATTTTTTGGTTGCCTTTCTCAACCTCGACATGTTTTATACCTCTCTCGACAGAAGATTGTAGGTAGTAGGATGCAACTACGAAAACAATCTTTTGAAGTAGCATTCTTATCAGAAGTATTCTTTTATCGGGGAAGGGTCACGAAGCTTTAGAGTGCTGCCCAAAAGCCCCGCTTATAGACTTATTTCGAGCCCATACACCATACTATTAACTAACAATATATTAAAATGCGTCCAATTATTAGACGGCCGGCAAGACATACAAGACAAATGGCTTATAATCAGCCTCTACTAATGCTCCATATTCATGTAGATCAGAATCTCCCTTCAATCGTCCTCTGGTGTCCTTCTCAAAAGCATTACCTCCTAAGTATCCAAACTTCTCAATCAAGATCTTCTCAATCTTCTCTAGACGGCCAGAGGGTACAACAAAAATACTAGTCAGGAAATTAGGGGGGAGGCCATATCTCAGTACACTTTCAACAAACACCCTCAATGCTTTAATATGAGCCCATCCTTTAACAATATCAGCATAAGCAGCCTTAGAAAGACGTACAACTTCACCCCACAATTTACGTTCCGTCTCAGAAGCAACAGCTTGTTCCTTTCGCAAATCAGCAACTAAAGTGTCGGAATATTTGAATTCACGAGGAGACCATTTGTGATCACGAAGCTTTGCTACAAATTGACTGACGTATTTCTGGAATAAAGTAACATTGTAAAGCACATATTCAGAATCTTCAGCTATAACTCCAGCACTACGGGGAACAACCATGGGAACCAAAGTTTCATAAGATGCAAGAAATTCTTTGGTGGATGCCTTTGGAACAGCTACTAAAACTGTACGTAAATACTCACTTTCAAGAACAAAGTGTTCTCTCTTTACAACGTCATGAAGAGAGCGAACTGACAAGTTACCAGTTTGTTTGCGGTCAACTGCAGAAAGGTTGGACTTGGCTGTTGAATATGAATTGTAACTGGTTCTAACATCGTTGTCCAGGCTGAATACTTCCTTAGTAATTAGATCTACTAGCTCACCAATTGACTTATCAACTCTATATTTACTCGAATTCCATTGGAAGTGCTTCAGGTAGTCAGCCGATGTGTATCTGTTGTCAATCACTTTGGCTGCTTTAATTTGATTTTCCGAATCATAAAGAGAATTGATAATATCGGCAGCTTTACTAGCAATGGACTCTAACTGGCCATCATATTTTGCCAATTCCTCAGATTGCTGGACTAGGTTATCCAATGTCCCAATTTTAAAAGAAGGGATGTCGAAATGAGCGAACTCTTGGTGGGGAATCGTAAGATTTTCTGCCAGCCATTTATCCAATTGAGTCTGGGGATCTCCTCCACTAGGCGCTGCGCTGCTTGGTAGCGACACCAACAAAAGTTGCTCGGACATCTTCAACCACTTGGCTGTTGGTTTCTCGACGTGCTTTGTGGTGAGCGTTCGTAGTTAAGGAGCACGAGCGAGATAATAGGCGGTTGTCGCTTGGGCATCATCAATAGGTAGGGTAACTTTATCCAATAGTCACGTGCCTGAGTGTGGTTTGGTGCCGAAGTTTTCTTTTATTGATTGGTCTTACTACAAATCGTGGATAAGGTTATGAATCAGAATGGTGAAATGTTGAATAGTATTCCAGAAGATTCAGATCACATAATGGGTCAGCGGGTATACCAGTAACATATTTGCCAGTAGGAAGGGTGGTGCATGTGCTGTCGTGAACCCTGCATGAGATGAAGTTCCCCTGAAAACAATGACGATCAAAACAATATCAACTACCTTATTCGCCCCGAAACTGTAAAATGAATTCCAAATATGCCTCGTGTATTCCGAGTGGATTGAAGCTTTAGAGGGACCTGAAAATGTCCGGGGATTTGTTGCTGGAAGGAACTTTAAACCTGGTGAGTGAGATAACATCAAACTTCGGTAAAGATACCGTTGTTTACATTATCGGCTCCATTATTTGGTTCTACCTGTCCTGCCTGTCATGAGGTATCTAGTGGTGGTATGGTCACCGTATGTTGTCCCTCTTGCAGTCAGAAGGTTTATAAATTTTGTTTTGTATATCATACAGTGTCTGGCCAATGTCGAGCGTTGAAAAATACACTGGTATTGCGGAGAATTACAACATTTTCCTAGCTGTATCCCAGATGGCTGAAAGAGCATCTAGTGATGTTGGTTATGCCTCTATGCTCAAATTACCTTGTTTCTCATGTTGATAAATTCCGAAATTCTTGGGATGGCCGGTATGAGCAGTTTGAGGATATAGACATAAATGTTCTACAATCATCCCCGGCTCTCAATCTAAGTGTAGCCGAAGTCACTAGAATATCTTGTGTATTTGCGGTCAATTCTTTTACTATACTAGATGGTTATCTCAAGTGGCATAGCTTTCGACTTCTTAGTCAGTATGATTAACCATTCTTGTAAACCGAATAGCTACGTACTTAAGCGAGAATCACAGGAAACCAGCAATTTAAGTTTTGTGCTCGTGGCACTTAGGGACATCACAAGCGAAGATCAAATTAAAATGGCTTACACTAATATATTTAAAACTTCAGAAAAAAAGCGCATACGTTGAAGTTCTATTTTCTTCTTCTCATGTGTATGTCCGTTATGTACTGGCAATCAGTTATCATTAGCTGATTCTTTCCAAATGTCCCAAATGCTATATTCTTATTGAAGGCGCAAAATTTATGTGGTTACATGGTTGATATTGTAAAGTACGCTCGTCTCACAATTCCGCTCAGTTTCATCTTAAAACTTTAGACGGAGGAAAGTGTTCTCAGCAACATCATCAAAGAGATCTCTCTAAAATCTCCTTTGTCTTCGATTTCTTCTCTCTTCAGGAGATTTCCCTTGGACTAGGCAAGCAATTCCTTCACTTCTGGATGTTATAGAATAGCAACATTCCCTCAACGATGATAGCTTGCATAGCTTTACTTGACTTTGCTGTTTCAGTAAACATAAATATGCTTGTTCATGCTGCTCACATGAATTCTTGCCTTCGTCTTCCATTTTTTATTATAAGTTTGGTGAGCTTCGTTAGGAACTCTGTTAACTTTTTAAATAGGAAACTGAATCCAATGGATTTGAACTGTAGAGCGTTGTTCAGTGCAGCTTCGTTGATATACAATTACCTATTCAATAAAGCTAGAGAAAATTCACTGCTTGAAGTTTCAGAATGATATCAACTGTATTAGGCTACCAAGCTTGGCAAACTCAATTGACGAGTTAGATGCTTTCCATTTCTTAGGGCGAGCATTTTATGAAGAATTATTTAGCAAACCCCCTGCGAAATCGTGTAACGGAGTAGCGGCAGAAACTTTTACCACAGCATTTTATATGAAAATTGTGGCTGGGTGTGATCGAATTTAAAGTTTATAAAATCTAATCAGTCTTACTAAAAACTTCGAACAGAATTTATATTTGAATTGGATGCAGGTGGTCATATCAACTAATAGCAGTAAATATTTTAGCACTCTGTACTATAATGTATTTAGTTCATGTTTAGAAGAATTTCAAATTTCCAAATTTGCTAGGACTATTCTTATTTCCATTAGCTTTGCAGTGGGTACTTGATCCTATAGTATCAAAGGCTACAATAATAATATATCATTCTTGAAGTAAGTAATAACCTAGTGATTCCAAATCCAACACTAAACATAACTGATACAGTTCAAAAAATTCTCAGTCTCATATATCTAGTAGGGTTGCTCTGTTATGTACTCCAATTTAGGGCTATTCCGGATGAGAGTACATGACAATAAATTATCTTCCAAGTCATATATCAATCAATAAATCTTGTTCGAAATCACAAACTATACATAATTAAATAAAAAATAATGTCAAATCTCATCATTTATGTACCACCAGGACGAGCACTCTATATTTACCTGACTGGAGACTGTTTACTTTGGCTCTGTTAGATTTCAGCATATTGGAAGTCCGTTGCTGGTGAATGAGTGAGTAAATAAATCTTGTTTGAAGTCCTATACTATACATAATTAATACAATTCAAATAATTTCAAATCCCATCATTTACACGTTACCAGGAGGATTGCTCGCATTTTGACCTGTTTACAGGCTGTTTACTTTGGCTACTTCGAGTTGGATATATTTGACGCCACTGGATTCCCCATTAAAATATCGAAATGACTTACGATATTTTAATGAGTACATGGGAAAACGGTTCAAGCTACCAGATACTGGGGACAAAAAATAGATCTTTATTAAAGTACTATACAATTCTATTACAAATCTCCAGGAGGACTGTTCACATATTGGCCTGTGATTCAGGCTGATTAATGTCTTGTTGATTTGGTTTCGCATTTTGACGTCACTTGGATTCCCCATTGGAACTGTTATATCCCAACGAGCAACGGGAAAACCTTTCGGTAATTGGATTACTATTTTTCATCTGTGCGCCTACTGGGAAAAAACTATTGCTAGCAAGCTCTACTCTGAGAGAACCATTTCCAGTCCCCTTGGGAACTGGGGATTGGACCCAGTTGACCCGTGGGTCCTTAGGGTAGGTTTGCTGGCAACGTCCATGTCTAAACCCACCGACATAGTAGGGCGCAACTCAGGGTGGTACGAAGGTATTTGCTTGACCAGGTCTTGTCTGTGGCGGTGTCCGACCCCCCTTCGTGGCTGACATTATGAAATAATGCCGGAAGCCGGGTTCTAACTCACAACTTAGGGCCCACTAAGCCGGGTGCCCTGGGGGACTAAGGGAGGTATAATAATAATTAATCAATATTAAAGCTAAGGGAGGTACTGGGAAGACGGTGTTGGTCAAGTTTATGACAGTTCAGGCCAACTGGATCAATAGAAACTATGCTTTGATATTTTTATACCCGATATGATTTATTTTAGTAGCCTTTTTACAGCTATTACAATTAGTCGTCAAAAAAAAAAAAAAAAAAAACTAATGTTTATATTTTGTCAATTTCCTCCGGCATGGGTCACGTGTAACATATTTCCTAAATTTTGCCGTAATAGGCACTCTGGCCGAGCGGTCTAAGGCGTCAGGTTAAGGTCCTGATCTCTTCGGAGGCGAGGGTTCGAATCCCTCGGGTGTCATATTTTTTACTTTCTGTGAATTTTACCATTATCGTTTTTTGTTCCCCATGTGATGTTAGCATTCCTAGAATTGCATCTCCTATCTTTACTGTCAAATGTTATATAACCGGATATAGCCAAGATAATAAAATTTATTAGTATTAATGTGACTCTCTCTGTTCACAGCGTATTAAAATAATTAAGGCGGAGTGGGAAATATAATCGCTATGTTCATTCGCTTATATATGGCTCGTGTACCGCTGAAATGATAACATTTGCGACATGTGTCAACAAATGTTTACTAATATTAGTATCAATCATTATTATGCAAGTTTATCTTTTTTTCTCTGGAAGATGCCCATCGTTCAGACCTTTACTTTCACCTGCGTGCCCCTCAGAAGATAGCGAGCTATCATATAACATGAAAAAGAAAGAATCGATGCAATACCACAATAAATTTGAGCATATAAGTAAGCTCCGTTTTTTCGATCTAGAAGAGCACCGGCCACTGGTCCACTGCAAAGAAGGCCGAATGAAGTGATAAAAAAACTCATGCCAATTCTTGTTCCGAGAATATTGAGATTCTTGGTTAGAGAAACCATGCATGGAGCAGCCAATGAAATGAAAACTCCTGAAAAGAAGCCGTAGAAAATGCAGAAAGCAATAATTCCACCCAATGATTCTACAGCAATCCAACAAAATGTTATTATCACAACACACCCAACAGCAGGAATAAGTGTGTTAAAAGGGCCAATTTTATCTGCAACAAAGTTTGGCACAGTTCTTCCAAACACAGAAGCAGCATTGATGACGGAAGACATATAAATACCAGTGGCTTCGCTGTGTCCTTTATAAATAGTAAACGAAGGAATAAAAAAGAGGGGTATAAACATACTGATATAACCGAAAAAATTGCCAATACTAAAAACAATAAATGGGGCATCGGTGAGAGAAGGTACATCAATTAAAGGACCAGACTTTCTTGCAGGGATTCTTGGTTTCATGACAAGACAAGTAACTGAGCCAGTAGCTAGTGCAATAAATCCAACAATTCTACAGGTCCATGGATAACCAACTTCAATGAGTAGCCTCTCCACAATAATAGGGTAAAGTACTCCACCAAGGGAACTTCCGCTCACTACAAGTCCGAGTGCAGCAGCTCGTCGAGTGGTGAAATACTGAGGTACAACTGACAAAACACTAATGAACAGCAAGTTAGCACCGATTCCGACAGCAATACCCTGAGCAAGAAGTACTTGGTAATATGAATAACTCAAACTTGTCATCATAAATCCGAATACGACTAAGAAAACACCAACAATTGTCATGTATCGAGCATAACCTGCGTCGACTAAACGACCTGTAAATAACCCCGATGCCACAATAATAAAACCTTGGATAGATCCAATCCACGAAATAGCAGACTGGCTTTCATTGGAGAGTAATACCGTACTGTAGTAGGCTTGGAAAGAACCAAATGCGTTAACAATACCCCACGAATTGAATAATGCAAAAAATCCTCCTAATACTTGCAGCCAGGCCATCACCCCTCCATTTGGGGGAAGGGGTGATGGCCCGTCAGCTGGGCCTTTTGGAATGCTAGTATCTGGAGACGAGAGCTTCTCAAGATCTGTGGAAACCGGTGCTGTATCTTCTGCCTCGCTCGACTTAGACATAATATAACTATTCTCACCGATAACAGGGCTCGAGACCGAAAGAGAATCCTGCATTGTTCTCCTATTTTGAAAAACTTCAATGTCCTTGATCTGGATCTCGAAGGCTCACAATGCGTCTCATTAAATAATTAAATAAATAACTGTCAGAACTTTTATTGTCTATCTTCGGTTCGAGTTCGGAATCGGTATCCGTGCCTGCAAGTTCTTCCTTCCTCCTCAGTGTAAGTATATCGGATCGAAATTCTCGGATATGGGCTGGGGTTTATGACTCAGAATTTCCACCAACAGCATGGACTCGGATAGCTGTTCGGATGTGATTTTGCTCATTTTTTTTAAGACAACGGTAGGTTACGATTTGAGAAAATGGAAGTCTTTAAATTAGAGAAGAATTAAGGTCCAGTCTTTGAGCTCTAGATCTGCCGAGTTTGTTTTATGCGTAAGTGGTTAACATTAATGTGAAAACTCCCAATACTCATCGTTTACCAGTCTTGAAGTTTTGTCATGGATAGGAAATTGTCCACAGTTGTTGAATGCTGTGGGTAGGTTGGGTGTTAATCGTACTAATGAGAATAACATTGATCTGTTTCCGTAGGAAGTAGGATCGATTGCCAGCTTACAGCTCGAATTTGGCGTCAACTTGTTGTGCAAGATGCATGCAAGATGTCTTGATTATGTATAGCTGGAAATAGATTGCAATACAATCTAGACCTTACTTTCATGAACTTGCCATATTGCTTGGCTTTCGATTTAGTCATCATTGATAACAGGAACGGATTTAAAGCCTTGTCCCCATAGTTGTTCCAGATGTAGCTAGTTTGTCGGAAGCTTCTTAGTTGCAAGCCATCGTGAGGCTATGTGACTATCCTTTGTTCTATGTACTCTCATTTAAAGTACTCGTAGGACGCTGAATTATGTATTGATAGTTAATATTGGTCTCCACAATGAGGATACACAAGTACCTGTTTATTATAAGACCCCAAATTTTTAATTATCTCGGACTTTTGGACTTGAACCCTTAAATTTGTGATAAGCCACGACGAATCGGAACATTCGTTTTACGTGGTTAGGCACTCTGGCCGAGCGGTCTAAGGCGTCAGGTTAAGGTCCTGATCTCTTCGGAGGCGAGGGTTCGAATCCCTCGGGTGTCATTTTTGATGTTTTTTTACTGGAATTTCCAAGGACAATGGGTATCCTTGTTATAAATATGATTTTGAGATCCATCATATACTTCATGCATTGTTTTCTAGCAGGGGCGGATCAAACGATCACCAAAAGATCAAGTGGAGATCAGCAGACAACTTAACGATCGTCAGCCTGCATTTAATGATGCCATCTAGCCCGACAAAGTAAGAGCTAGTGAACTAAAAGTAAGCTAAAATAAAGAAAATATGGGTAGGCTGTCTGATTGGACAGAATACATTGGCATTATAGCGAAATCGGGAATGACAATCGCAGATGCTTTTATAAGATTCAGTAGCCTGACTATTTGAGTTTTGGTCGGGTTTCGTGCAGATATTTCTACGAGGTGTTTAGATAGGCAAGAAAGGCCGAAATGCATATTAATTTTAAATAGTTTACCCTAAGGAACATCAAGAAACCCAGAAACGTGCGTCGTCGAGATCGGCGAGTTTGAACGATTGAATTTCTACGTCCCGCCCCCTTCGATCTATTGTATACCTATCCATCCCCATATAATAGTAAGGAAAGATACGTGACCCTAACCCATATCAGTCATTTTGTTTTCCGTTCGTGGAAATAGCTTTGCACGCATATGCATAGACTTAACCGTAAGTTCGTGATGCGATTTTTCTCTCTGTATGCGTGAATTTAGAGTCCACAGACGCTGATTGGGAACAGGAAGAAAACCTCGCCTATACAAAAGAGCCACTCATCAGTAGTCAATATACTCTCTATTAATTGGCTCCAAATTAATTTCTCGTGTTAGCTTATCAACTTATCGACCATTCTCAAGTGTAACTGTAGTGTAATCATGACTGGTTATAGGTTCTCATGAGAGGGTCGCCTTGTCTTTGGAGAATTATTTTTATATTTGCTTGAGAGACCAGCTATCTTGAGTATTCGCTTGATCACCTGATATCCGGCCGTGGTTTGTAGTCTATATCTGTGGAAATATGGAAGGAAAAATACAGTTTGATCAAACGGAAGTATCCTCGATTTCGGATCATGGCTCTGGGTCGCACAAGAATTCGAATTTATATACAGATTCTTCACATGTTGTAGGCCAATCAGATCATAAATATGGGCTTGGTCAAGATTCTGCTCCCGGATCCGCTGGTGACAATGGCGGTGGCTCAGTTAATAGCTCGCCGGCGACCACAGTCTCATCACAGAGTTTTTCACAATCTTTAAGTGGCCTTGAATCAAGCGCTCCAGAACTGAATAAGTCCAAAGTCGAAATCTCGATAGGGCAAGAACAAGAACCAGACAAACCAATCAGACCATATCGCTCCAGGCGTCAACGACCTTGCGATTACTGCCGGCACAGGAAAATGCGATGTGAGATGGTCAACGGTTCGGTTTGTACGCAGTGCCAACAAAAGAATATGAAGTGTACGTTTCTCAACCAACCACTAAAAAGAAACAGACCAGCTTTGTTACAGCCTGGAGAGGCGAAAAGATCCTTTAGAGGCAAGCAAGATAGTTTGGCAGATTCTCGACTCGACACTAATGGACAAATGAGATCTTCAATCATGAGCTTTGACTCGCCGTCTTCCACAGATCGACCACCTACGAGTGGGTCAATGATTGAGGTACCCCCAATGGAACCACCTCCTCAAGTAGAGGCACTACTTGAAGAAGAAGAACCACCATTAATTCCAGATGGTTATCATTCAGCTGCATTGTTAGGTTTCTCTGGCGACCAAGATCCTTTTTTGCTTCAATATTACAATTACAATAACAAAGATCAGACATACCACTTTATCAAACATGCGATTCGTCGGGTGAGTGATAACCACGCTTTTCCAGTTCAGTTCTTGGCGTTCAATGACGAACGAGGACATAGTGTAGAAGATGAAAGGGCGGCCCAGCTTGATAAAATTGACAGATTAGCAGGAAAATTTGAGGTACAGTTACTGGCTCTGTACTTTAGATTTGTCCACCCCACTTATCCAATCGTCGATAAAATGATTTTCTATCGAGATTATTATTATAGCAAGAAGAGTATCAATCCTGGACTCCTATCAGGACTGCTGGCTTTGAGTTGCGTGTGGTGGAAGTATGATTCTGTATTATGTGTTAATAGTATTCCCCCTGGTTTGTCCGAAGAACTCTATGCCGAGTGTGCCAAAGCTGTGGACAGAGATATCAAGTACCCTAGTTTGTCGACTGTTCAAGCATTGTTGTTGTTGTTACAGAAAAGACTGTTAATGGATCAGACGGCAGAAACGTATGCTGTGAATATCGATGTTTCCAGGCTCATTGCCGTTGCTCACAATATCGGGTTGCATTTAGATTGTTCATCTTGGAATATTCCTCCATCAACAAAACGGTTACGTACTAAACTATGGGCTACTATTTACATTATGGAAAAATGGACTTCGGTCAATCTTGGACGGCCATCACTATTGACAAATGCCAATTCGAACGTTGATCTTTATAACTCGGATGATGCTAGTGAACAGCTATTTGTACATCTTGGAAGATTAACGGCCATACTTGAGGCTATAATTCAAGAGCTTTACAGTATTAGGTTTGCAGAGGGCCAGTATTATAATACACGAGATACTCAGCAGAAAGTTGATCATTTCTTCCGTGCTATCGAAGCATGGAGGAGTGATCTACCAGAAGATGTGAAGGATATGCAATGTGCGCTTCCAGGACAATTTTGTAAAAATGGTACCCTCCATTTGGCAGCACTGACAATCGAAATATTACTTCATCGAATTCGGTTACGACCCATATGCTCTACATTGGCTGAGTATCCTAGATACCGAGAACATGCTGCAGAGACCATTCAACGAGTTATTCAGTTCACGTTAGAGATTACTCATTCCCATCTTCATGCATTTTGGTATTCGATGACACGACTGAACTTCTCAACCATAGCTCATTTCGTCTTCTATTTTCATCTTACGAGTCCCAACCCACAGGAATATGGCGAGACTCGAGACACATTAAGAAAGTGGCTTTGGGCATTACGAGTGTTGAGCCAGGGATGGGAAGAAGGCACTGGATTAGCAACGCTGCGGATGGATACTGTGTTTTGGATGGGCAAAGACTTGTTTTCTCAAAATGGCTCGGTAAATTCAAATGAAAACATAGCGAATAACAACCATGTCCAGCACACCGCAGATGATAATATGGGGGAGAAATCACATATTACGCAGCATCAACCACATGATCAGAATCTAGGTTCGGTTATGGAAGCTCCCCACTCAGAGTCAATTCCTCCACCTTTACCGGTCGCTTGGGCTGCAAATCAAAACATTGAGCCATTTCACGATCTCGTTGATGATCCTCGTAACCACCCAGAATTCGGCGAAGAAGTCGATCATATGCTTCTTCTAAATGAGGATATTATGCCACAGTCTGAGCAAGTTGACCTCTTTCTAGGCCACGAAGTGCCTGATAACACCAATGTGTATTCTGAGTATTTCGAAAATGATTCTGAGGAGGGTATGTTAACAACCCAAGAGTTGCATGACTTGCTGGCTATCCCTGACGAAGTATTGTTTTCTAATGACCCTGCTAGCTATGTGCATGCCGCCCAACAACCTTGAATAACTTGACAAGTATGACACAAACTAGCAATTTATGTTTTCCAGGACTAATGATAACGAACATAGTATGTATTTTACAACGATGACTATAATGAAATATATGTATTCTAAATACTTTCGCCCATTGCTAACCCTGCGACTCCTCTCTGTATGAAACAATATCGTCTACAGAGGTAGCAGTTCCTCCGCAAACAATGACTACTATTACTGAATCAGGCCTTAGGTCGATCAGGCTTGCCAGTTTGTTCTCGTATATCGGCACTAAAGAAGCTCCACAGGCTGGCTCGACAATAAACTTGTGATCTTGGGCAAACTTCTCACATGCAGAGCAAGCCTCTTTATCAGTGACGGTAATTGAAATGGTCTTGTGTTCTTGGACAGCCATTTTAACAACCTGTTTGGGGATAAACGTTGATCCCAGGGTAGTGGCAACTGTGTCGATGGAGTCTAATATTACCTGCTTGCCAGCGCCAACTGACTTGTATAGTGTAGCTGCGCCTTCCGTCTCGACAGTTATGATGGGAACCTCCTCCCACCCATTTCTTTCGAGACCTCTGACAACCCCAGCATAAAGTCCGCCACCTCCAACAGACAATATTATTGCATCAGGTCGGATATCTTTGCCAAGGGGTTGTAGCTGTTGCTTGATCTCATCAATCATTGTGGCATGCCCATTCCAGATCTCTTCGTCGTCAAATGGATGGCAGTAGACTGGTTCGATATCATCTGGCAAGGAAGGAATTAGTTCGTCTACCAAGTACGAATTTGCAGCGGCCCAATGGTCACCGTGCACAATCGTCTTAGCGCCAATCTTTTGAAGGCGGTCGATAGTGGGCTGTTTAGTCAGTTTGGGGACAACTACGGTACAGGGCACTTTGTGTAACTGCGCTGCATAGGCTGTTGCCATTCCGGCGTTACCACCTGATGAGCTGAACAATTGTACATTTGGTTTTGTGGTATTCTTAATTTTACTCTGTACCAGATTAGAGATACCTCTCGATTTGAATGAACCACTAGGCTGTGTATTCTCCAGTTTTAAGAAGACTTTGCAGTTTCGTGACAGATATACCGAGGGTAATAACGGTGTTTCGTGGTATCCTGTAAGGAGCTCCATTGTTCGAGTATTGAAATCCGTTAACTATAGGGAAGGCACTGCTGTTTAAATATTGCATATCTGTATATGCGGGGGAGGGACTCCGGATGTGCGTTATCAGCTAGTAATCAGCAGACGGGTTTCGTAGTCCTGATCGCCACTTATTATAACTGACAGGATTTAGGACCGCTTCGAATCGTATTCTCCTGGCCGATTGTAGTCGTGTTTATGGTACATTAAGTCCGATCCCAGTTCACCACATGACCAAACGGTGAAATCTTAGTAGGTACCTTGTTTTTGTTACACATAGGGTACTACATATCTGCAAAGTAATGCAACAACGTAATCAGTATCAATAAAACGAAAGGAGCCCACGGTAATTAGAAATATCCAAGAATAGACCAAGAATTATCAACCAAAGTCACATTCAATTACCTGTAAACGCAGAGACAAATTAAAAAATGAACGGAGCCAAGCTTCTCTAAAAAATGGTCCCTGGCGGGATCGAACCGCCGATCCCCGCGTTATTAGCACGGTGCCTTAACCAACTGGGCCAAGGAACCAAGATCTTGCTCATGTCTGACATAGTTTCCATTTACATGTCAACTGTTATCTTGAATCGGTGAGTAGCATGCAATCCAACCCCAACCCTAGAAGCTAAGAAGAATGAATGAACGAGTAAACCTTGTTTAAAGTCCTATACTATACATATTAATACAATTCAAATAAATTCAAATCCCATAATTTACACATTACCAAGAGGACTGCTCGCATTTTACCCGACTACAGGCTGTTTACTTTGGCTGTTTTGATGTATAGTATACGACTTTATACAAGATTTTTTCATTCATTTATTCATTCATTGGCTATTTTGAGTGCGATATATTTGACGCCACTGGATTCTCCATTAAAATATCGAAATGACCTACGATATTTCAATGAGTACATGGGAAAACGGTTCAGCTACCAGGGTTACACCTTTACCAACGCTTACTGGGAAAAAACCAGCACTAATCATCTCTTCCACAAGAGAACAACGTTTAAAGTAATTGCGGAGCTTTAGTCAAAAAAGGCCGATACCGCTCTTAAGCCCTTCTTGGAATCAAGGAGACCTTAAAGATCTAGCGTCGCAGAGCGTCACCCATGATCTGAGGATGATTTTCAGCGACTGGACACTCAGATAATAGATGTTTAACATATTCTTCCTCCCCACATTCACATTGATGGGGTCGGTTGTTGATTTTAAACCTCTTGAAGAACATTCCAAACGCACCTTTGGCTGTTCATAACTGCACCAGTTTATCGGGTTCATTCTTTGAGCATTCATTCAAGCAATATCCCAAAGGGTTTTTGTGATCTGCATTATATAACCTTGGAAGAGTATATGACCGGTAAAACTCTCTGCAAACGTCTGGTACTTTGATTCCCATATTGTGTGATGTCTTTGATAAATCTTTTGCTTTAGTTCACTCTCGACCTTCCAGCTTAACTTTCACTTTCCTTGTCCTCTTTCTTCCACGGTGGTTTCTTTCGTCAAATCCGGTCTTGAAATATGTCCTCTTTAGGTAGAATATTTAGGTAGAACCTCATAGAGTCGTTGGACTAACTCATTGTGTGCCATGTGCTTACTCCACCATCTAGACCTAGCATCAACTGGGTTCTGAGGGTCCACATTACGATGTCGTCGCACGATAAAGCTTGTTTGGAGAACTTCCACTGACTATCTAACATCACTCCCAATAATTTGAGCGTGGGTGAAGCCTGTCATCGCTCCCCTGAAGGTAAAACCAACATTAGCTGTCGTTTCTTTGAGGTTTTTTGACTGTCTACATGCTATAATAATAATAACAATAATAATAATAATAATAATAATAATAATAATAATAATCAATATTAAAGTCCTAACACAATTATACAACAACATTAAAATATTACTATACTCTCATATGATAGTAGGACTATTCTACTATTGGCCCCCTACGGGCTATACCTTCGTGTTGGTTTCAACATGTGCGCTAGATAGGCCGGATTCCCCAGAACCTCCCTTTCCGAGCAGTGGAAAACCTGAACACCTTTGAGTAACCTTAGTATTTACTCCAGTGGTCAGGGGAAACCGCTGCTAGCTAATTCTCCTCAGAGAACGTGCTATCTTAGCTTAAAAGTGACGGATTCGCCTTAAGGAAGGAGGCGACCGCTTTGAGACCCTTTCGGGTATCAAGAAGAGATGGTAGATCCAGTTCACGGGATGCGTCGCGGAGGATCGGTCGATGTTGTTCAGTAAGTGGACAGTCTCGGAGGATATGCTCCACCGTTTCTTCAACTCCACATCGGCAATCATATCTACGATTACTGATTCGAAATCTCTGAAAGAACGAGCCCATTGCACCCATACCCGTTCTTAACTGAACCAACTTGCTTAGTTCTCCTCGCGGACTTTCATAAAGAAAAGGTCGCAGTGCATTCGCGTGCTTTGTAGAGTAGAGCCGGGGAGCTGTGAAGGACCGGTAAAAAGCTCCTTTCGGCGACTGAGTGTACTCTATCTCCCATTTTTGGTAACATTGTGATCTAATTTCCTTGCGTATTGATTTCTTCTGGCTGCTTGCCTTAGATATGGCTTCACTGTCTCTGGAAGCCCAGGAGGGTTACCAAAGTCTGTACCTGTCCTTTTTGATGTCCGTAACTTCAACTGTCCTATACAATTCATCAATCGGTCACCCAACATGGTTCCAGAATATAGCTTTCTAGCTCGAATACGGTGGGGATTATACCTATGAAGGTCACGATGGAGTCGTACTAAATAATATTGTTCAGTTTCCAGCATTCTATGCTCAATAGGGGGAATTTCCGCGTCTCGGTGAAGGCTGACGATGGCCGTTGGTTTGTAGGCCCCTAAGATACTTCGGAGAGCTGCATTTTGGATCCTTTGGATAGCATCCTTTAATCCTTTTCTGATTCGATTGTACCAAATTGGACTGGCATACTCGAGTATAGACCTAACACAGCTTTTGTAGAGGCATCTCATGGTAGCGCCAGTTACTCCTCGAGTAACTCCTCCCAAGCGACGAATGACATTTAACGCTGACTGGCCTTTGTTGATTACTGATTTAGCTGTCTACATGCATGAAGCCGGGCATTTACACAGTACCAGGAGGATTGCTCGCATTTTACCTACTTAATCGGTAAAGCCTTTACATTACTATCAAAACACAAGTTAGTTAATTCACATTAGAGTGTTAGCTATGTTTTCAGCTTCAAATGGAGGTTTAACACAACTAAAATAGTTTTGGATTCAGGTTTAACACACAGGCTGCAATCTAGTATATTCAACTTTTGATCACAATTAGGGCGTGTAGTCTAGTTGGTTATGGCGCTCGCTTTGCATGCGAGAGGTCTCTGGTTCGATTCCGGACTCGTCCATTCTTTTTTATTATTCGCTCTCATGTAGAGCCGCTTTTTTTTTGTTTGTATTTGATCCTCGTAGGAGTTAAGTTCACCAAAACGGAAAAAAACGGCATACAGAAATAAACATATAAACTTTACCATTTAATATTTAAAAAGAATGTTATATACCCACATTTTTGTTGTCACTGAACCAGCAGTTACGAAGAGCCCATAATAAAACCGACGTGTATTTAGACCCAAGACCAGGTAATCTCAACACGACCCTCAGCAGGGTCAGCAATGACATCAAATGCAGCAGGCGACAGATCAAGATTGCCATAAGCACAAGTAGGACATTTATCAGTAATAGTGACTGTAACAGACTTACCATTACGGAAGATTTGAGCCTTCTTACCACAGTTAGGATTAGCATTGGGGTTGGGGAAGTCACCAAACATAGGGGCATTTAGTGCAGCAATAAAGTCAGAATCAGTGTTGGTAATACCACAAGCGCCAAGACCGACCTCGTAAAAAGTAGCTTGTCCAGAGAATTGACCAGATCCAGCCGAAGAAGAATCGGAACCAGAGCTGGAAGGAGCGGGCGCGGCAGGAGATGAAACGACAACAACGGAGCTAGTAGCAGGAGGAGGGGTCGAAGTGGTAGTTGGGGGAGGAGGAGGGGAAGAGGTAGTAACAGGGGGAGGAGGAGGAGGGGTGGAAGTAGTGGAAGGAGGAGGTGGAGGAGGGGGAGTCGAAGTGCTAGAAGGAGCAGCCTCAGGAGTAGAAGAAGGCTGAGTTACAATAATGGTCGAGGTAAAAGTGGAACTAGTAGTAGGCTCAGGTTCAGGAGTCGAACTAGATGATGGAACATCCTCGACAGAACTGGAAGAAATAACAATAGTGGTAGTCGAAGGAGTAGGTGCCTCGGGAGCAGCAGCAGAGATAAATTCAAAGGCAGTACTGACGGGATTGCCGTTTTGGTCGACATAAACATGAGCATTCTCGTAGACATACTTGGTCACATGAACGTAGTCAGTCACAATAGCACGCTTGTGGAGGTGATGGCCATGGTTGGCAATGGGAGTGGCTAAGACAGAAGAAGCAGCCAAAACTACAGAAGTAGCCAAAGTGGAAAATATCATTTTGTTTTTGAAAAGAAGTTGAAATTCGAAAATGCGTAATAAGATGCTAGTTACAAGTCGATTGAGTATATACCAGATATATCAGTCGAATCTTGAGTTTTCAATTTAAAAATAAGAGGAACCTGCCTTTTGAAAGGAATGTGGTGAGTTTAAAAGGATTGGACTGGGCTGTAATTGTAAACCCCTATTGTCGTTGAGACTAAACTTGTCGAAGCTGATTTATCAAAAAAAGGATATAACCATGAAGGAACAACTCCTCTTATATAGGATGAGACCGATTTTGCGGCGGTACCGCCAAGTATGGTCACCAATCTCGCCAGTCAATTTTGTCATGCATTCGCATCTACCATTCAAGGTAGCATCTGCACGACCTCATTTGAAGGTGTAGCCAATACGCTCTAGCTTCATGCAAGGAGCTTTAAGAAAGGGGGTGGATGGTCCATTTGTTGTCGGGATCTACAGATTATCACACATATGTGCGCATGCAATGCACCATGCTATCCTTTATAGGTGCATGGCAGTGAAGATGAAAAAACACAGGAGACGGAGAACAGGAGGAGCTGCATATTTGGCAGGTTCAAGAGGCGGGTCTGCCTGTTCCAGCATCCTGTAGGGGGAACGGCATCGGGAGGCTTGAGTTGCCAGGTTAACCAGCACCCAAACCTACCGAACAAACCAGATTTGCGAGCTCCATGGCTCACACTACACATCCAGTTCAACTCTTCGCGTCATTTTTTGCGGCGTAAGCGAGAGGTAATGGATGAGGGGGCATATAAATTGTATGCCTGTAGAACCAAGACACTGAGAGATGGCAAGGGCTCTAGTGAATGAAGGAGGCGTTGGGCGGCTTTTTTAGGAGTTATTGAATACGCAAATTTGCCCCTGCAAAGGAAAGCTCGTCGCGACAGCTCATACTACTGCCTGCAATCAATATCCACTCCAAAGTCCACATCAGCGGTGGTTGATGTCGGTACCAATAAACAGTTACATGGAGTCCATGCAGGCAGCAAAATTTTCATATTATAATCCACATATTATGACGCTTTTTGCTTTTTACATCTAACAATTTAAGAGACTGAGTAAATTGACTGGTACATCTTAAGCGGTCAACCACGTTGGTTCATTGCATCAGAAGAACCAGGTTGATTTCTGCATTATGTGGACCGATCCGAGTCGATTTAAGAGAGGATATATGACGTTCTTAGGATGTTGACTCAATATGGATTCATATCCTAACCACCGAGAGGTAGGCTATTTCTTTTTTCCAGCTGCTCATTACTCAAATTGGTCTTTAATCCCACCAATTCAGTTAGTCAGACCGTTTCACAAACGGTTTTTTTTCTTATATTTTGTTCTTTCGAAAGGCTGCTTTGTGTATTGTCCTCATATCCTTTAATTCGAAGACATTTCACTTTCAGTACAGTTGACCTTCACTCATGTGTAATATGCCGGCTATTTCAGGGAGAGAGACATATTGTTATTAATCATGCACGTCGTCATTATTAATTACCGTATTCTTAAAAACTGCCGTTTACAACTTGAACGTTCGGTATTATATTGACATCACAAGGGAAGATTTGGAAGAATTTACAAAAATTAGTAATTAATAATTATTTTTGCTAGGCTATAATCTAATAACTTCCCAACTTTCATTGTGATTATACTACTCAAGCTGTGTTCTTCTAGCGGCGGTATTGCATGTCATTTCTTTCAATCAAGCAGTTAGGACGAGAGCCTCTATCCAAATTTAAACTAGTACCTTATCAATAAGAAGTTATTTACGGGACGACCACAGGAAAAAGTTTTATCACCGAGAACACTTAAGTAACAAAATCTGCAAATGGACACATGCTCTACGCACTCTTGAGTTGGTTCCAACCAATAACATCGTTAATCAAGTCTAAAAGAAATGGTAATGGGCTGGTACCTACTTACCAGTAAGTTTCCTATTCCAGCAGATGGCAACGGGCTCCTCCATCTTCGGCAGCCAACCTAGTCAGTCTATTCCGGTGCCTATTCTTGATCTATTAAGTGCATGCCATGCACTTCTGAAGGATTACTATGAAAAATACTTATGGCACAAGCCAGATCTGTAATGAGGCAACGGTCGCCTGCATACCTGGGACCCCTCATAGCTTGATCCAAACTTTGTTTAAGGTTTATAGATGTGTAAATAGGGGCTTTGTGAGTAAACAAACTGTCAGGGGGAAAGGGGGGATAAAGTTCAGATATGGCTCTACCTATGGTAAGGTTGCTGTGTTCTCAGCTTTCTCGCCGCTGTTTTTTCTTGCACTCGCTGCCGTTAAATCGTTTCTGCAGGCTCCTGTTGGAATAGCAATAACCCTGGCAACAGGTTCGGATCCAAAAGAGCACCCCCACAGGAGTTGTTAGCTGCAGACCACCAGTAAAAATGCGGCCGTATGTGCCAATTTCTATGACTACCTCTCATTTAGTCTCAGGTTGTTAGCTTCAACTACAATAAGTGCGACACTGGTAAAAGAAACAGCCATAGTATAATAAGCATATATTCCAACCGCCAAAGGGAATCGTAGTCATACTTCAATACATTTTCAATAAAGCTATTTTGTACATATGGCGGTATTCCAGATACCAATTCTATAATCTAAATTATAGACATTAAAAACACGATTAGTGTAATAAAAAAAATAATAAAATAAAACTAACATAGCAAATCAAGTCATTAAATGGCAACCAGTAGGTGATAGCCATCAGTTTGCACCTTCTTATTTAAGCTGCCCAAATAGTAAGAGTGTCATTAAAGTTTTTCTCTTGCTCGTCATTTAACTCCAAAGCCATTTGGATATCCTCATCAGAGGTTATCGTGACAAAGTCATCATCCTCATCTTTATACTTGATTCGCAATGGGTTGGGTGTTTGTTTGCCACAAAGTCGGATCTTACGGTCAACCCGTTCCAAAAGCTGACTGTATTTAACACCCACCGGCACGATAAGCAAAAATGTGTCTTCCAAATAGTGTAGTTTGACCTTCATTTGATTAGTATGAGGTTTAGCCGGACCAAGGCCAGGAATTGCCCCTTCAGATTTAGTTCTTTGAGCAAGAGGAACACCACTGTTAGCTTGGTGATTTGAAGAAGGACTTGATAACGAAGTTGTTGCATGTGAACCCAGAGCTATCTGCTGCTTGTCAGCATGGTTTAATGAAGTTGTTGAGGAATTGGGATAGTTGGGATAATTGGGTGAACTTGCTGACCTGCTACGCGAGACATAACGTAGCGGTTGAGCAGCGGCAGCAGCGGCAGCAGCAGCAGCCGAAGAAGCATTAGAGGACAAATTTGTAGATGAAGGGAGAGCCGATGAAGATGTGGACGAGGAAGTTAAAGTGCTACTCAGTCCTAAATTATTGAAATCCTCACTGAGATTTGTCGAGTTATAGTTGTTGCCATTAGAAAAGGTGTAATTGGATGAGGTGCTGACAGTCCTAGTACTATTTACCTCGCTACCACTAGGGGAAACACCTTCTGCATAACCCACAGTTTCATCATCACTGCCTTCGTCATACGCAGTGTGATTGGGCTCTTCTCTGCCATCGAAACGAGCCGATTGGAAAAGTTCATTTGCAGTATCTTGGTATCGAGCCACTAATTTGCGGATTGTCTTCTCCCATAATCTAAGCAACTCCTCGTTTCTGAACCTAATATCGAAGTAGCCAGTATCACTAGCGTCATCCTTCCCCCATGAAATGTGGAGCAGATAGCCGTCCTTTTTGGAGATGAAGACATCAGTAATGTAGGCGATGTAGATACGTCCTTTCAAAACCAAACTGGATCGCTTACTCTTGTTCTTTTTGGTCAATCCCATTGATTTCTTGGCGGGAGCAGCCTCCTTACAACAGAGAATAATGTTCTCAAATAAATAAAGGTGATATTCCCGCTCAAAGCCGACTTTCACTACTGGAAATACTCCATCATGTAGCAAATCGCCAAAATCTTCAATATTATGCCCTCGCCAATCCCGTAACCGGTCACTCAACTCTTTGACAACTTCTACATTCTCGACTCTTCGTTGAGTCTCATTAACATTGGCAGTAATCTTTCTAACCTTGATCAGGCCGGATTGAAGCTCATCATAGTAGGGCCAATCAGATGGCGTGCATTTAATCAACTCCCTCAATAATAAAGGATACTTGCAAATTCGTTGAATTGGCTTAATAAGCATGGCCGGCAGCTCATAAGCAGGTTCAATCATATGCGTCAAAGAAATTAGCTTTGGAGCTTCTAAAGCAGCCAGTTCCGAAGCGTGCCTCTGGTTCATAGCATAGCCTTCGTATACCTCGAATCCAGATTCAGATACTTCGAAGAGATAGCCGAGTCGTTGTTCTTCAGGAGGCAGGCTCGCATGATACTCTACAGCCACTAAAAACTGTCTTTGGAAATCCAGTAGTTGGAACAAGTTAGGGAATAGGAAATGTAGTGTGTCAGGACTTAACAAACTATTTTGTTGGATCTCATCCTGATACTTGGCGAGCACTTCCAAGTCTTGAACATATTTTCGCTCGGTTTGTAGAAGTTCATCGACAATTTTAGCACGTTGGTCCATTTCTTTAGGTTCAACAGACTCTCGAACAGGCAGAGGCGGAATGACGCCCTTCTGCTCAAGGGTGTCAAGAATCAGCTGGACTGTTTTAATAACCTTTATCAGTACTGATGTGCTTTCCGAGTAAACGTTGGATATGGTGAACAATTGGTCATCAGAATACTCGAGTTCGGATTTACAGGCTTGAATAAATGCATATAAAGCACGTTTGGCTACCTTCAAGTCATTCGACACACCTGCGGGAAGAGGCGTCGGCGGGTTTAATGCATTGTACAGAGCGCATAGAGACGTGCCCATTCTGAGAAATCTCCATACATGGGTCACAGGGTCGATTTTCATGCCAGGCGGAACAGCTGCTACAGTATTTAACTGAGGAGCAAATCCTGACCCGCTGCCCATTGGGGGAGATTTAAGCGTTGAAGCTGGTGAGCCATTTCCAGAGAAGTCGCCTGATCCAGATAAATAAGGAGATGTCATATTAGAAGAAGCTCTCGAGGCAATGCGGTCATGACCACCTATATTCGTACTGAGTCCTAATCCCAAGCCAGTTGCAGCAGAGCCAGCAGCAGCAACGGCTGTGGTTCCATTAGCATTGTTACCAGATTGATCATACGCATTTCCATCTTCAAAGTCGGTTTCACAAGCATCTAGGTAAACTTGAAGACCAGGAACTAGCTCTAATCGTTCTTTCAAAGCCAAGCATATCTGAAACAAAGACTCGGAGCCATCAGCAGGTCGATTTGAAACGAGACTTGCAATAGGCATGGGTCCACCATTCGTTGGCATTCCAATTAAGGTATTACTAGTCGTATTTGTCAAAACATGTGAAACTGGTGAAGGAAGAGATGAGGCTGGCTGTAACGAGGTCACTAAGGAAGTAGTACTGGGGTTCTTACTAGGGCCATTAGGTCGTGTGGTATGTTGATTATTAGCATGTGAATTTTGTTGAGGAGCCTTAAAATTGAATGCCGACACACTCGAGCTAGCTGATGAATTCAGATAACCAAACGAAGATGAATCCTGTACCGATGAAGACGCCCCAGGATACTGTTGAATGTTAAGTTGAGACATGATGTCAAGACGTCTGTCTCCAAAAACCTGGCTAAGAGAAATGGTTAGTTCACAGTCCTAGGATAACATGCGTTTTACCGTCACAAAAACCAACCAGTCATAACATTGCTGCTATTACTGCTATCACTATAAGTAACAGTATCAGGTGTGATATTGATAGCAGAAACTGAATCAAACATAGCATATATACCATCCCCTGAAAATCCTAGCAGCACCTGTACCAGCGACAGCCAGACTCTCATAATTTTTAAAAGCACCAGTACGAGTGTCAATCAAAGCATCCCTAGCAATATCAGTACCTCTAGTACGTCTTCGTAATAGTAGAGAGCCTGTAGCGTGATCCTATTACGAGTAATTTGGGAAGGCAGGTTTCTGGGCCCAACTGAGTAGAAATCCAAGTGTCTACTAGAAAGTCAAGATGCTACGAAGTCCACAAAACCAACACACTCACCGCTGACTCAAAACCAAAACTTACAAAAAAAAAAAATTCGAGATTATTGGTCCAACTCAAACAGGGGGAAGGAGGGAAAGAGATGGAAAGGGGGCTGCACGTCTATCGTACGATAAGAATCTGATAGCTTATTTCGCCTACTGCCAGTGATATTAAAAACTTGTCTGTCGTGTCTATATCTTGGAAAATTAATTTTCACGTGCTTATGTGCTGAAGGGATCAAGTTAGATTTTGGTATGTTTCGGGGGAGGAAAGGAGAAAACGACTATCGATTCGGTTGAAGAAGTACAGGGAAGTTCTGCTGCAAATAGCTTCTATAGAGAGGTGGGGCACTGTAATGCGCACTTACAGACTGGGAGCAGGTTGTGGATAAGAGGCAGGGAGATTTAAACGAAAGCAGTAAGCAATTTAGCAGATGCGTAAGGAGATACAACTACCCACAGGCGACCGCGGCGTCTGGGTAAGGAGTCGTCAATACAGGGAGACACAGGGGTTAGATGATGGCGTGCAGGTGTCGATCTTCGATGTGTAAAATTGGGTTGGGTACCTTCCTTTTGGGAGGAGTAGCCGGTACAACGACATCCAGCGCCCAGCGAGGGGTCACAATTGGGCAGCAGAAGCCAAGGCCGTGGGACAGAGCGATAAGCGTCCGTTAACCAACAGCTCACTGTTGAAAGTGCTCTTGCCATATTTCAGTCAAAGATAGACCATGGACAAGGGGGTCAAAGGGAGGGACGAGAAGACTGAGAAGGAGAATGGAAATATTAGCTACAAAGTTAAAACGACCGGCCAAGAATGAGGCGGTCACGGTAGGGGGCATCTAGCGGAACGACCGAGGTATAACCCTGGTATATCTATATCGAGGTATTTGACTTGGGATGAAGAAATTTAATCATATTTAACTAATGATAACAATATATGCGAGGACTTAGCTAACAATCCGATACATTCATATCTATACAGAGTTAGAATATACATATAATGCAAAAAAAAATCCAAACAGGAAAATAGTAGTAAATACTGGCAGCTCCAGAACAAAAACTGCCATGACAAGTAGCTAGTGATATTCACAAATGGACGTAGAGCTCCAGCCGTCACACAATTGAGGAGGCAGTTAATGGAAGAGAGGTTGAGGCAATCTAGTTAGTGCGACACAAATGAAAAACTGCCTACCTCACGTCCACTATGATCTAGATCTACTTTGCATTGACCCGTGTCTGATCTGGGTAGCGCTCATCACTGTCTCACTCTTTGATTTGAATGCATAGCTACCAGTTTGGTGAAAAGTAAAAATGACGATAAATAGCTACGAGTAGAGTATATCCATGACACGCTCGGTATACTGCAGTCACACCTGGCGGGAGCTTAAAAAGAGCTTAAAAGAACTCGCTTGCAGCTCTCTACGGCCCCAGCAGAAAGTCGCGCCCGCCCTAACCACTAATGAGAGATGAAGAGTGTGTTTCGCGTTTGATCGTCTGATATGAAACTCGCGATGCCTTTAGCTCCTTACACCACCCATCCCACTGACGTCTACTCACATCACGGGTGGCCCCGTCCACATGCCGTGTGAATAATAACACCCGTGCTCACCCGACTGTATTTTTTCATCAGCTGCCTGCAATCTCCGGGGTGCTAATTTTGGTTCCGGACTGGTGAAAAGTGACGACCAGCCACCTCGCTATCGCTCGGAGATGTGCACCGGGATCGTCCCCTGATCAGGATGGGGGTGTTTTTTTTTGGGGGTCGGATTTCTCCGCAGCTGGGGCTCTGCCCTAGACCCCGAATATCTTCTCGATGTGCTAGAGTGGTGGTCGCTAGCTTCTGTGCAGCACGTACGAAGGGGTCTGGGGCTCTGCCCCAAACTCCCGAGGGATATAAACATTAGTCGTATCATCATAAACGTTCATGCAGAAAGGATTATGGACTCAGTGAGTGGGTCGACGGTGTTCAAATAGTCTTTTTGCGGCGGAGCGCCTTATCGGCCTCCCAAACGCCGCGGTCAATGACCGCTCCAAGCGTTAACACACCGCCAACTATAGCACATACGCCAGTAAGGAACGAGCCAAAAGACTTGGGCCGTCGTTCGCGGTTGATTACTTTCATAGGAGAAATGTCGTAGTCGAAAAATACCCCTGGAATACCTCCTCTGGAGTGCAGCGTGTTAGGATGATCTTCGTCCCTGCCTCCGTCGTGACTGCGTTCGTGCGAAGTCACCGAGTATTCGTTCGTTTCAGTTACTTGACCATCGATCCACTCAAAGCGAGTGGCTACTACCTTGATGAAGTATCTGTAGCTATATTTTTTCACTTCAGTTTCGTGCACAGTACCGTCAAGGGGAGAGTGTCGACGGTCGTTGACACCGTTTGTGCCCTCCACAGGAGGTCCAAATGACAAATGGTGAATGATATGGGAAAATGTGAATGGCATTTCAGGCTTCATAAACAGCGTCAGGTCGTGTGTGTGCTGCATACTTTGGGTCAACGAGGATCCGGGTGCGAAATGCAAATTACCCAGCACTTTGTTCACGCTGACCTTGCCCGCAATATTACAGCCCTCGTCACGAGTGGCCTGGATTTTTTCTTGATAATGCTCCTCTTCACATTGCTCCATTCCAGAACCGTCGTCAAATGCCCATCCTTTGGCAGCATATGCTTGCTTGATCTCTGCACAAGTGTTACAACACTCACCATCAGGTTTGGATCCATAGCACGAGCCACAATAGTTAGGGTCCTTCAGACGCTGGTTGATAGCGTTGCTCTCCTGTTCCGATTCAAGCAGCAATTGGCTCGATGAGATTCTGTTTCCCTTGGGATCCAGTCTGGTCTTCAGCACATTGTGTTCGATCTCCGCCTGGATCTCGCCGGATGCATCCATAGCATCCATGGTGACCAACTCGCAAGGCATATGAGGAAACGTAACATTTAAATAAATATCCAATCGTTCACCTCTTGCTTTGTCTACAATTAGTTCGGGTGCAAAGTCAATTCGCCTATAATCAACCCATTCCCACAAGGTCAGCCATACTATGAGAACTATCGACACAATTGTGACAATACCGCCAGATGCCGTTCGTATCCTGGCATCTTCAACTGTCTTAGAAAAAGCATCAAAAGATAACAGTTTCTTAGGGGGCATATTAAATTTGCACTATCCACCCCTACTAACTGAAACTGTTGGTTGTCAGAGAAATGAGATTTTTGATTTTGATCCCCAGTGATCACTCTCGTCTCCACGTGTAAACGTCTCTCTTCATCCACACGGCTCGGGTAATATGAAGCGGTTACCCTATACAAGAGTACAAGTTATTTAACAGCTGTACGCAATGCGTTTGACATGCATCCAGGCGCACACTGTATGCCCGGATCCCCGCGAGAACGCATGTTCTTCTTTTGATGTCCATTAACATTCATAGTGATACTGAAAAAAATGGCTATGTCTTAGTTTCTATATACAATATATATGCAGGAGTTGCTATCTAATATTTGGTTCATTATTTCATTATTTTGCGGACCATATCTATATGGCCATTAAAGGCATGAACTGCTGATTGAATGCTGGCTAAAGTGAGCTTGGGATCTTCCAGGCTTGCTCTCAACCCCATAAGGGCCTTGCGCAATTTATAAATCCCAGTAGATATCTCGTTAGACCACCGCCGCTTTTCAAGGTGTCTACACAACTCAATCATAGACTGCAGTGCCTCCGTTTGTTGCTGGAAATTTGCGTGTGTCGCAAACCAGCTGGGCGTTGATCTGGAACTAAGTCCCAACGATGCTGTTATGCTTGAAGTACAGCTTAGAGCCACTTTCAAAGCTTTGATGCCATGGTTTCGATCAAAGGCACCAGAGGGCCTGTTTCGGTGATCTGAATATATACAATTGAATAGGTCGCAATAGGCTAAAGCCACTGGCATTAGTAGCCTCGAATGTTTCCCACCTCCTTTGCTAAGATTTATAATTTCCTTAACAGTCTCAAGTTCCTTAGAAGTAACAGGTTGTTCATTGTTGATATAGGCTCGAATAAGTCCAGCGTACATTTCTGCAGATGGTTTAAGCTCTGGTCGGGATGAAAATAATTCCAGTAGAGGCCCTACAAGATTCACAGCGCCTCTCACTTCTATAGTCTTAATATAAATATTGAAATGGGACATGTCCAATATTGGACTGTTTTTTTTGTTGAGAGCCTCAAATAATCTAGTCACCATATCATGATTAGCCGTTTGATAAAGACATTCGAGTAGAATAGAAAGCTCCTGTTTGTTGATCTCAAATGTGCTACTCGATTCCTGCAAACCATTTTCAGGCTTCAAGTTCCACCCTACAAGCTTGTTTAGATCAAAAAGGGTTTCGAATTCATCCAGGACTAACTGAGCCCCATTTTGCTCTCTCATTGTAGCAAACAGGTAGGCCCGTGCCAGGAGACCGTCCAATTGAACACCTTGGCGATGTTTGGTCTGATTTAAAAACTCAGACCATACCTTCTCACGATACTGGTTTCCCTCACTGGGTCCTCTTCTTCCAAGAATATTAAACATTGTGGTGTAGGTTATTTTATCCTTGTGCGGCATCTCGTCAAAAAATTCCTTGATCCGATCTATTGAAGCTAGATTCCCCAAAGCTGCCAATGTTGCATTTCCATTGACTATTACTGTTGCACTCTTCAAAGGCAGTTGCGATATCGACCTTCGGTACTTGTCAATTAACATGTCAACACTCTTTTTATCGGTACTTTTAATGAGACTATTCTTATTGAATAGTATGGAGTGGGTATGGGAGTTTACTGGAACACCCCATTTTCGGAGCAAATGGTATACCTTTTGTGCCAACTGTTGATTATATTCAGATTTGTTTCCCTGTACTTTGAAGGGTAGGCCCTTAACTGTCTCAGTAATGTCGTGGCTTAAGATATGCTTGAGTATGAGATTCATACCTACCGATCCATTTGTTCGCGCTAACTTGACTATGTATATAGCTTGCGCAAGGTTTCCTTTTATTAGTTGCTTTTCAACATCTTCAGCCACAAGATAAGAATTCTTCACGCGCTCTACCGATGTGCCTAAAAACCGGAATACCAAACCATGTCGAACATTAAATGTGGGTGTTGATTTGAGAAGCTTATAAATATCTTGGCTGAAAAAAGTTTCGACTCTCGAGGATAGTAGATCATTCACTTTGAATATATCCGGTTTTGATATTTCATTATCCAGTTTATTCTTTTTATCGCCACTGATTCTCATACTGATTCCATCATTCTCATCTCCTAAGACCTCCCGTAGTCGAGATTTTAAAGGGACGATGCCTTTCCTCGCCATACGCCCCGTATTGCTCGTTGAAAAACATGCCCTAGATCCAATCGCCAAGGATCTCCTTTTGAATATATCCAACATCCCTCTCCTCTGCCTTCCTGGTTTTGTGTTGAATTATTGTTGATTCCAAACGCTCTAACCTGCATCAAATATTTCTGCGCTATCAGAAGATAAGGGTTAGGCAATTTGATATAGACACTTGACGCTTGGTGCACGCTAACACTCATTTATACCGACAACCGAGTCGGGATCAGATAGAACCATTGCCATCCACTATCTACAAATATTGTTGAGCTTTTATTTTCATTTATTTGTGTCCAGAAAAGGCCCTGTGATTTAATCTGGATAGCGGCCGGAACCCTGAAGCCGCATAATGATTAGGTCGGTTATCATTTATGCAATCTGGGTCATCTATATTTCATCATTAAGTTTCGTCATACCTCAATAACAATGTCGCTGGAATTAGGCGGACGAAACGATATAGATAATGTGATTGACAAAATTATCTCCCATTACTCAGGATATGCTCTCTTTCAGCGTTTGAATTTCTATGGATTGAGTGGTAACAGAGAGCTTCAAACTAAAATATATGAGAGGCTTGTCAAGCTGGCGAAAGAAAGTGCCAAAAGTACTACTTTATATGAAGAATACCGCAAAAAGCTTCATCGACTGAAACCTGACAGTCCATTGGTAATAGAGGACCCTGAATGGATAGCTAAAACCGATTCAGAGTTTGAACAAGTTACAAGTTCGTTAGATTCAGCTGTTCGAACTCACGCGGAAAACCAGGAATATAAAGAGGCATCTCTGGCTTCAATTGAGATTGGAATGCTCTATATTAATAATGGAGATTTAATTGGTGCTCAAAGATATTTTCGAAGAGCGCTGGATCTCTCAGGTAGCAACTATGGGCCAAGAAGATTTCCTACTGTAACTGGGCAATCACAACTCAGGCTTGCTGAGATATCTATACTTACTAAACAATGGTCCATAGCAAAGAGTCAGATCCATAGGAGTTTGCCAGTTGATAATAACGGTAAACTGAAATTATCACAAATTCAATTGGACAGCCCTAGCATTGTGGGAATGCAAGTTATTTACTCAATAGCCTGCTTGGGGATTGGTGATTTCGAAGAATGTGCTGGCTCGTTTCTAAAGATTGGTGAAGGATTAAGCGGTAATAGGGAGATGGATTCGGTGGAAATACCGAGAGCCTCGAAGATGGACACAGAAGGGACTGGCTTTGAAGTGAGAGCAGATCAAAGAGGAGAAAAAGTTAACAACAACACAAAACAGGCTAGTACGTTTTCAGATAATGAAGACCTGACAGTTTCTGCTGAATATCTGGAAAAAGTTCTAGAATCTAGTCAGGTGATGAAGTTTAAAGATATTGGCCCAATTGTTACAGTATGTTCACTGGCAACATTTTCACGACAGCACCTTCGTTTTATGATCGACAAAGACTCTCTTTACTCTACTTTTATTGAGGAAACTCCGTATTTACGAAATCTTGTCTCCTCATTTTTGAGTTTGAAGTTGGATGGGTTCTTTGCATTGTGGAGCGCACATTCCTCGTCGTTTGAAATGGATCCGTATCTTGGGCCCCATTTGAATAGTTTGTACCTACGCATCAAAGAAAGAGCCTATGGCCAATATCTTTCAGTTTTCAAGTCTGTTCCACTAGAATCGATGCAACAATTATTTTCTGAGGGACAAAGTGCCATTGATGGTCTCTCATCTTATATTGAAAAATCCGGATCTGATATGAGAGTAGATCAATTAAACAACGTAGTATCTACTGCTCCTCAGAACCAGTATTTGGAAGTTTATACAAAAAGTGAAAGCGTTTCTGCCGATTTTATTCACGATTCCTATGGTCTCATATGGGGGGTCAATTGTATGGATCTCCCGTCAGTTCCTAATGTCACGAACTAGATAAATTAATTTATACTTATACTTCATGATATAATGTGTAAACCAAACTCTAGCCTATGTGAATGCATATTCTCCGGATATCCAGCTGTTCAACATCGCAAGAGAGTTCTTTGGTTGGTTAAATGGTACTATACGTTAGTTCGACTTCATATCAGAGTGCTACATCCTAGTACTTACCCATATGCCCAGCGTTATAAACTCGCAAAAATGTAAAATTATCAACATTTTTAACTTGGCCAGCTAAATCTCCATCTACCCACCAATCTTGCATTGGTGTACTGTTAAAGAGTCCCCCTTTGTTCCACTCAAGGGCGTTGACCCAAGCTTGATTACCAAGCCAGTTGCATTGGAAATCTTTATCACCCGCATATATGAGGACAGGAAGGCCAGCCTCTAACAGATATGCCACGTCTTGATGGAATGGCATTGATAGGTCTCCCTGAGAATAAAATTGTCTGAAATGTTAGAAACATGTTCCAGTGACTAATGGGAGAATATAGAAACTTACGCCCCAACATCGTGATCGCAGCCAACAAAAGATTCTACTTCCGACCCAATTGCTAGTTTTATTTCTGGCAAATTCATATACTCTGTTATCCACTCCTCTTGGACATAACAGAGGGAGCTATTTCCACAGGGGACTCGCATATCATACACATTGAGCCCGGTCTCTCGAAATGGTTGTTTGATAACACCACAGTGTATTTCTGAAGGTACACAAGCCAAAGCAGTGGGATTTTGATAGCATACTTCTAGTAATCGTTTACAACGAGGCCACTGATCGCGCATAAACTGACATTGATCGGGGTTCAACACGGCCGGGTGGCCGCCTTTTCCACATGCCATGGGTTCAAAATACTCATCCTGAATTAATGGATTAGTAATACCATTACCAATGAGAATTGAACTAAGGTTAAAATTTCTATTAGGATCATCATTATTAGAAATAATTTCTCTAGCAAATGCAGGAATATAATGTCCAGCGTAAGATTCCCCTGAGATATGAAATGGGAGAGTACTGTATTCAGGAAATTGCTGAAAGAACAGTTTTAAAAAGGCGTAAAAGTCTTTCCCAGCAGCAACTGTAGTTTTTACTGGCTTGGATGAGTATGAATGACCAACATTAACAGGCTGATCAAGGAAGATGACACTTGCATTAGAATTCCAGGAGTATGGATTGTAAATAGGTTTGAGATCCTGACCAATAGCACTGGGGCCCAATTCAAAAAAGAGACCACCTGTCATCGATGAACAACCAGGTCCCCCATTAATCCAAAGCACAACCGGATCATTCTTGGGATCGTTGCGGGATTCAAAAAACCAAAAGAAAAAGTGCTTGTCGTCATCCTCAATATCTAGATAGCCTGAATATTGCTTAACACTGTCAATACCAAGTTCTCCAGGCGTTTTAATTCTCAACTTGCGATTTGGAATTTGATCATTTGTAACTTGATATAACCAATTGCTTTGAGGAGAAGTTTTCACCGGTTTTGAAAGGCTGAGCGCTTGTTTCACAGCATCTGGGTGGTCCCTAGCAAGTGATTCCCAGAGAGAATAAATATGCGGAGATAGAAGAGATTTGGAATCATTGAAATATTCTGCAGCCTGTTCAATTATGGACTCAGTTTTATCAATAGTCAATTGTAGCTGGGAGATGTCAGAGTCGTATCTTCCCCACGAGCCTAATGGAACTGAGAATGCGCTTGCTTCTGAAAAGACGAAAGCTGCTGTCGCCAAAAATACACCAATCTTCATTGTTAAACTTGATTGTGACTTGAATCCAGGTTAATCTAGACACCTGGATTTTATTCGTATCGTTATCTTCTCTAACAGCCCGAAGAGCAAGGCAATTTATGGTGCCTCTATGGGCGTACAGATTACCATCAATTATTTATCAGTACGGTGGTGATTCTCTCTATGCACACAGATTAAGATTAGGGTCCCCACACGGCATCAATTGCCGATCTCGGATTCCGACGTTTATTCAGTGATCGAAACATAGGAATAATTGTTCTCCTTATCTTTATGTATTGAGAGATGTGCTGTTACTTGTTTGAGCACACAATCTCTTTTGTACGCTTGTTATTTCTATCTTAGACATACTGGTAATGTCTTTTTTTTTTGGACTAATGAATTAAAATCAGCTAAGCTATCCAGATGGACATTTAGGCATCAAAAGCCTATCAATTTTGACAACAACTTTATATCTATAGTAGTTTGTCACAGGTCCTGTCGTTTAACTTCTGTTGACAAGGCTAACTTATCTGCTTGATTCGGAAGTGCACGGTTGGAACGCGTATGCATGATATGCACGACAAAGTTATCTATTGACAATCGCTCTGTATCTGGCAGAGTTAGATAGCATACTTAGTGGCATATGTTAATTGTTTTAAATAGTAAGAATGGCAGGATTCTATTTGCCAGTGAACCCTCAACTATGATATGCGTTGCCGACTTATGACTTGACTCCCTCAATTCCTTTAAATGTCTCAAATTATGATTTGATTAAGCAAGCTCCCGATTAAATGGGGAGAGTCTATATTACGAAATAGCTGACTTAGATTGGCTGGTAAATTAGGCACGCCTATTTATTGGCGTATGTGGGTTAGGAATCAACGTTTTTGCAGATTAATCCCGCATAAAAGCATAAATAAGCACGGGCTTCGAACTGCTTGTGAATCTAGATTTTCCTATCACGCTTAAGTTTCTTTCTTTTCGATATCAAAGTATATTTGTCAAAAAAAATTAGATGACAGATAGAATAAACGCTCAAAGACACTGAATAGTTTTTGTTGGTTTGAAACCCAAAGAAACTTCGTGCTGCTTATACACAGCTTATACACAGATATGTCTTCATCTTATGGAGGAACTCACAATCAAGATGAGCAGAGTCCACTACTGGGTGTTGTTCAGAGCCACGCCAAGAAGCTGCAATATACTATAGACAATGACAATGATACTGGCTCTATGACAAGTGGTCATCACATTGTAAGGCCAGCTACCTTAGTAAAACTGCCCGAGAGAGGTGCGTTGAAGCCCCCAGCTAGATCATACTGGTCCTACTACATACCTGCATTTTCGTGGATTTCTGAATACCAGCTAACCTATCTTTTGGGCGATTTCATAGCAGGAGCGACACTTGCAAGTTTTCAAATTCCGGTTAGTATGAGTTATGCAACTTCTCTAGCAAATGTACCTACTATTTCTGGGTTATATGGTCTTGTTGTACCTCCTATTGTCTACGCAATATTTGGATCGGTTCCTTTGATGATTGTTGGTCCAGAGGGCCCAATTTCGCTGGTAGTTGGTCAAGCAATGATCCCATACATTCACAAGAAAGGAAATGAAGCTATTATTAATACCGCATCTTCACTCTCCCCGTCTGAAGTAACTGGTATCATTGCAGGTTCGTCAGGAGCCGTTTTATTGAGCGCTGGACTGTTAAGATTGGGATTTCTCGACTCGGTACTTTCTAAAGCCCTACTTCGTGGTTTCATCTCGGCTGTGGGTTTCGTTATGATGGTCGATCAGCTTCCCGCTATTTTAGGACTGACCGACTTGATGCATGAAATTACAGAGACTCATCCATCGCCTATCGGTAAACTGGTGTTTCTCTTAGAACACTGGAAGAAAGCAGATCCTTTGACATCTAAAGTCGCATTTTTAGCTCTTTTCACTGTGTTAACGTTAAGAATAATTAAGCGGAAGTACACTGGAAAGTTCAAGTTACTTCACTTTTTTCCAGAGATATTGTTTGTTGTCATCATTTCCACTGTTCTCTGTACGTATCTGAACCTCGATGAAGCTGGCTTAGAGGTCGTTGGTTCAATTACGCCTGGAAAAGTCGTAGTGGAATTCCCTATAACCCCGAGCAAATGGCATGATTTTAGAGCGAATTTCTCTGCTTCATTTTTTGCCGCTGTTCTTGGCTTTTTCGAATCCACAATTGCGGCTAAGGCCATAGGTAGCAGATATGATTGCAATATCTCAACCAATCGGGAACTAGTTGCACTAGGACTGTGCAATATTGGTGGTAGTTTGGTCAGCGCGTTACCGTCATTTGGGGGTTATGCTAGAAGTAAGGTCAACGGGCTATCAGGAGCAAAGACTCAAATGTCTTCCATATTTATGGCCCTGTTTACTGTTGTCTCTATTGCATACTTGATGCCATACTTTTTCTACTTGCCTAAATGTGTACTTTCTTCTGTTATTACTGTGATTGGTTTATCTTTGGTTGAAGAGGCCCCAGCCGATATAAAGTTCTACTGGAAGATTGGTGGATATCAGGACTTGTTTACTCTATTTTTAACATTGATATTTACCATGATGTGGTCAGTTCAGACGGGCATAGCTGTAGGTGTATTTTTTTCGGTTGTTAGGGTGATCAAACATGCGACCAGACCACGCATCCAAATCCTTGGACGTATACCAGGAACAAACGTTTTTCGCAATGCGGATGAGAACCCCGATGCTCTGGAAGCTATCGAAGGTTGTCTCATAGTGAAGATTCCAGAGCCGTTAACGTTTGCCAATACGGGTGACCTTGCCAACAGATTAAGAAGGCTGGAGCTCTATGGATCAATGCGCGTTCACCCTTCACATCCAAGACTGGTTGAGCAAGACCATATTCACTATATAATTATCGACCTTCGTGGAATGACTGAGTGCGACTCGAGTGCCGTTCATGCCTTACATGAAATAATTGTTGGCTACATTAACCGCAATATTACTGTGATTTTCACGCGGATGCCCCAAGACCGGGTCATCAGAAAAATGTTTGAGAAGTCAGGAATAAACAAAATCGTTGTTCGTCAAAGTAAAGGACATGCTTTTTTTGACACAATTGAAAATGCTTTGATCCATATTGACTCCGTTACTCCTGGAGGGAACGTTTAACGTACTATTTATATGTCGCATTTAGCATAGATTCTTGATAGAAATAAAGACAGTTACATATATTATTACGTTATACAACTACATGGAAGTGATCTCTACCTTTCGAAATTCCTGCCTTAACAATCTTGGCGATTTCATCTGCATCCTTTGTGATCTTGGTAAGGTCATAAAAGCCTTTGTCAGTAACAAGGACATCATCTTCAATACGAATTCCTCCAACAGGCAAGTATTTCTCAAGCACTTTTTCATCAATATACTTAGCTTGCTCAGGGTTAGACAGAACTGGCTCGAGGAGGAACTTGTTGAAATAAATACCGGGCTCGACAGTGACAACCATATTGGCTTGCAAATTTCTTCTAATACGCAAATACTTGAACATAGGATCAGGGTCGTCGTAATTAGCCAATCCAGCGGTATCATGAGTATCCATACCGAGCATATGACCCAGACCATGGGGATAGAAAGATGCAGAAATACGAGACTCGAGGATCTCTTCAGGAGTACCGTTTTTGAAAATGCCGAGCTCAAGGAAGTGCTTGATGAGGATCTCGTGAGAAAGTTGGTGGAGGTTATCCCAAGATACACCAGGAGCGACCCTGTTCATAGTCTGAGTTTGCATATCCAAAACAGCCTCATAGATGGCACGAGCTTCAGTCGTCCACTCTCCATTGATAGGAAAAACTCTGGTCACATCCGCAGCATAATTTTCCCATTCAGCACCGGCGTCAATAAGAACCAACTGCTTATCAGCTTCAAGAGGGAGATCATTCTTAGTATAGTGCAAGGTGCCACAGTTGACACCAGAGCAGCAAATAGGGTCATAAGCCTGGTTCTTAGATCCTTGGCGCATGGCGTGGTAAACAAACTCAGCATGGATATGTCCCTCATTCTTTTCGATTGGCAAGGCAGACATTACAGCTAGGTGAGAATTATCAGTGATTTCAGAGGCACGCTTCATGAGAGAAATTTCATATTCATCTTTTATCATACGGGTTTCATCAAGTGCCTCCAAAAGTAAATCGGACTGTTGAACCACTGAGTATTCTTCGGATTCATCAACGGCAAGAATAAGACGGTTGGTGGAGCCAGTGAAAGCTTTCAAGTCGGATTCCAATTCTGACGAGTACTTAACTTCGTCGACATCATACTTGGCCTGAGCTTGTTCCAGACTCAAAGGCATACCGCTCCACATGACCTCTTCCTTATCCAAAGGAGGAAGATACAACGTAAGCTTATCCTTTGAGATATCATAGGTGACATGGCCCTCATGAAGATCATGAGCGCCAGTCAAATAGTTGAAATACCGATTTTGGCGAAATGGAATATTTTGATCACAGTGGGGCCATAGGGTAGGTTTAGAAGCTGCCGCGTAGATTAAACTCGAATTAGCGACTGATTCGTCGACTGATCTCTTCTTAGCGAACACCTTTAGGTTCTCAGCCGAACGACGAGCGTGAGATTTAGCTGGATATTTAGTAGTTGCTGTCATTCCGTTTGTTAATTACTGTTTTATAAATTAGTAGTAAAAAGATAAAAGAAATCCACTGTCTTGAAAAATCTTGAGACACTGCCAAGCAATAGGGCTAAGAGTCTCTTTTAAAGCTTCCAAATCCAGTGCATTGAAGCTCGATCTGCACGGCATCGCTTGCCTGCAATGACCAACGGTGACAGCTTATTTTCCCGCTTTGTCGGCCTCCGCTAAATAGTTGCATCTTTCTCCAGCAGCCAAAGACAGCAACAATATCGCACGTTTTCTCTGTACCTCTCAAGACATTGTAGAATGTTCGGCGAAGAGAAAGAGCGAGAGAGAGAGAGTACTCTGAAGACTGTCTTGAAATATTTTGATTACCAGTAGTCTGATAAGGAATATAAATATACTGTTAAGCGTAGAAACTATGCTACTAACCACCACAAATTTGAACCTGAGTTATGCAACTTCACATGTATCTCTCTCCACACATACAGTTAGCAAGTTTAAAAGACCTCCCGACAAATTATAATGCTGAAATCATTCCAAAAATTGCGAGGAGCTGTGACTCTATTGTAAGTCCTGGGATCATAGGTGTTTACTATGTAGTTTTTGTTGCTCTTTATTTACAGTAACCTAGATGATGTATGCTCAGGGGATTTCGCACTAACTCCAGACTATAGCCATAATCCAGAATCGGCGGTTTCACGAAATCTGAAGTCATATATCACTCAGAAATTTGAAGACAGGGGAAGTCGCTCTTTTGATATTGAAATTACCGAATCTAACCCTACCTCTGACCAGCTCAAGTCAATTCTGGAATATGCTGAAGAGAATAAGGGCCAGTCTATAGTTACAGACCCACTCACGCCGTCTACACGCTATCCACCGTCAGTTATCAAACCAATTCTTGTGGACTGGCACCACGGTCGAATTGCAGTCAATAACGAATATCTGGCAAAGCAAATATTAAATGACCTTGCCAAGCAAGGCGAAGACTAGAGTGGCAAACAGTAGCAACTGAAAATGCTATATATTTGATTAAAACGAAAACAAAAAACAACAGAAACTATAAATACAAATTATCCACTCTCTTCATGATATATACAAGAATAAATTAATATCAATCCTTGTTCTTCTTCTTTTCCTTCTTCTCCTTCTTGTCCTTTTTGTCCTTCTTCTCTTTCTTGTCCTTCTTTTCCTTCTTATCAGACTTGGACTTTTTGCTCTTCTTAGGCGACTCTTCATCTTCGTCTCTCTTTCTCTTTTGCTTCTTGGTTTCCTCCTTAACTGGCTCCTCATCGTCACTGTCTTCATCATCAGAGTCGGCGTCCATTGCAGTGCTCTCAAGGGCATCAGCATCAGCATTGTAGCTGGCAGTGGGCTTCAAGGTAACCTTCTCCTGGCTACGACCGTTGACAACAGATCTAACAGAAGAGATCTCTCTTCCTTCCAAAGCACTCAATCTCTTCTCAATCTTAATTCTATCCTCAATACCAACAGTTGCAACGTCATCACGATCCTCAGCAAGAGCGTCGTATCTAAGACTGACCGAGGCCTTGGCAGCCAACATACGTGCAACCTTACCCTTATTACGTCCAGAAGCTTGACCAATGAGCGAGGCATGATAAATAAGACCGTATTTAGGGGTATCGTGTTTAGTCTTGAGAGCTCTGAAGAGAGCCTTCTCAGCACCAAGAATTTGAACGGTAGAAGCAGGGGCCTTGGCCAAGTTGATCAAACTACCAGCATGAGCAATCAATCTAGCACCAACTAACTCACCCAATAAAGCAGTCAAATTAGGAGCAATGGCAGCCATACGGGCAGATAAATAACTTGACAACTGCTCACGGTACTCAGCAAAGCCAATGACTTGATCAGCAAGGCATTTGATATTCTCCAAATCGAATTCAGTGATTTCGGTACCCATGGAAACTTCGGCGGCTTCTTTGAGTTGGGTTTCGATTTCTTCTGGAAGTACTTCGGACAAATCAGTGTCAGAAGCATTAGATCTATAACCCATGACCTTAATAACCTTAGCATACGCAACATTGTCTTGAACGATTTTGGCCATTTCGGGGAAGTGCCATCCATACCATTCCTTAATTCTCATGGCATAAGTGTTGAGCTCCTTGTCGAGGTCGTCCAACAATGCAATGGCTTGAACAATCATAGTATCCACCTTATCTGGCGAAAATTTCAGCTTGTGACGGCCCAAAGAGTGTGCTAAACCAAGAGACATGGTAGACAAGTCCTTGTCGGTCAGACCAGGTAACAAACTAGACAAGTTCTCACGAATGGCTCTGAATAAGTCCAAAGAGTTGGAGTCAGAGACAATAGAGAACGAAAGTCCTGGCAATTTGTTGATGGCATTTCCCAATTTTGCGTCAGCAACTACAAGGGAAGTCTTTTTTTCATCCTTAAACTCGTTCAAAAGGTTTGCAAGTTTATCCGAAACTTTACCCTCGATGATTGCATTAACTTCTTCCAAAGCAGCACTGGCTGACTCAAACTTAGCAAAGGCCTTAACCTTGAACTGATTAGCAACCTGCTCAGGAGTTGAAAGCTCTTGGATCAGCTTATCCGACTTGTGGATCTTCTTGTCCTTAGCTTTCAATAAAGCATAACCAGCTGAGGTCTCGGTGAGAATGAATGTCATCTTGATATTAGATGTTTGTGACCACCTGCGAATCCCAACTATTTGATTCTCGAGCTTTGGAAAAATATAACAAAACTCAAAAGATCAAACGACAACCTAGGTGTTTTCAATTCCTGTGTCGAATATATGAGGTACAGAACAGAAAAAAATTCTAGTTTGAGATGCTTTTCATTTTTTTTTTCATGCATAAAAATCTCGGGTTAGGTCTACCAGCACCTTGGATTTAACTCCCTTCCTCCTTTCCTTTAGTAGGGTTTTACAATCTGATAAGAACATAAGTACAACCCTTAACCGAAGTATATATTTTGGCTTTATAGTAAGGAGCTCCGTCCAATTGTAAGTGAAATTCCGCTGCATCTGGGTAGTTACCATTTAACCATTGATAGTTTTGTTGAGATTTGTGGAGTCACCGTGCTCAGCCACTAAAGTTTCTTAAGTTTCGAAATTAAGATGTGGGTGTAATCTTGGCTTATGGTCAGGTTAACAGGGTGGCCCCGGACAGCTGGCTTTCGTGGCTCGACGGATGGAGTGCCAGAAGTAATTCCATGCCGTTCAATTATGTCTTAACTGTGCATATTCCACAACTACCCCACGTACTCCCCCTGAAATATTCGCGGTACTTCATTACACCGGGCCGCTTATCCCCGCATAATTACTACCCCCACGTAAATGTTTACTTCCGTTCGACTCAGTTCCGTGGGGTCCTATTGGAATATAAATATTCAAGTGAGGACCCTACTATTCTTCGCTAAACTATAATTAAAAGTAAAAAGTGTTAGAAGTGCACAATGACCGTGATTACTGGATACAAAGTGAGAGACATTAGATTCCCAACGTCTTTGGACAAAACTGGGTCCGATGCCATGAATGATGCTGGCGACTACTCTGCTGCGTACATTATTTTTGAGACTGACAAGCCTTCTCTCGAGGGCCACGGAATGACATTTACCATTGGACGCGGTAATGATATTGTTGTATATGCCATTCAGTATTTCGCTGAGAAGCTCAAAGGCAGAACATTAGAAGATATTACCTCTGATATTGGTGGTACTTGGAAATCGTTGGTCGCCGATTCTCAATTGAGATGGATCGGTCCTGAGAAAGGTGTAATTCATTTGGCCCTTGGTGCCACTGTCAATGCTATCTGGGATCTGTGGGCTAAATCCGAGAACAAGCCATTGTGGAAGTTGATCGCTGACTTCACCCCTGAGCAATATGTTGCAGCTATCGATTTCAGGTATCTCACCGATGCTCTGACCCCTGAGGAAGCCTTGGAAATGCTCAGAAAGGCTGAAAAGGGCAAAAAAGAAAGACTTCAAGATGCATTAAACAATAAGGCTGTCCCAACTTATACTACTTCTGCTGGTTGGTTAGGCTACAGCGATGATAAAATGAGAGCTCTGCTCCAACAATCAATCAAAGATGGCTACAAACATTTTAAGTTGAAGGTCGGTGGAAATGTCGAAAATGATAAGCGTCGTCTACAGATTGCCAGAGAAGAAATAGGCCCTGATGCTGTATTAATGATCGATGCTAATCAAATCTGGTCTGTCCCCGAAGCCATTGAATATGTCAAAGCCCTTAAAGACTACAAGCCATATTTTATTGAGGAGCCCACGTCTCCTGATGACATCTTAGGCCACTTGGCTGTCAAAAATGCTCTTAAACCATATGGTATTAAGGTGGCAACTGGCGAGATGTGTCAGAACAGAGTTATTTGGAAGCAGCTTCTTCAGTCGGGTGCAATTGATGTGGCTCAAATTGATTCTTGTCGTTTAGGCGGTGTTAATGAAGTCCTTTCAGTTTTGTTATTAGCCAACAAATTCAACATCCCCATTGTGCCCCACTCTGGTGGAGTTGGTCTCCCTGAATATACTCAACACATCTCAACTATTGACTACGTTAGTGTGTCAGGAAAACTCTCACTATTAGAGTATGTCGATCATTTACATGAGCATTTTCAACATCCTTCCAAGGTTAAGGATGGATACATTGTTACTCCCTTAGAGCCTGGATACTCGGTACAGGTCAAACCATCTGCATGGGAGGACTATGGCTACCCTAATGGAAACTGGTGGAAATCGCCTGCTGCTGAAGGCATTGCAAATAGAGTTGTTCTCAATAAACCTTGATAAATATGTAACTTATGTCAATAGAATGTATTATTTTAAATGAAGCACCCATTGTGTTCGGGCCGTAATCCCCACGCCAGTGCCCCAAATGCGATGATAGCAGTAATAATTTTAGGTTTCATCTTGGATGAGTTATATTAATCAATAAACCTGCTGGAAACCAATACCCCAACCGCTATCGCATGAACAGCAGTATAACCTTACCTCTATCGACACATGTCGGACACGATCTGCATAATATTGTCTTACCCCCACTAGAGTTCTAATTCAAGCCATCTGTCCACAACATCCACACACAGCGGTAGGAAAGCTTTTGTCATTTGTGAATCTCCGATCTGTTGGGACCGCGTATATAAATCGTAAAAGGGTTTTGTATAATGAGTTCATATCCTCATTTGTTATCGCAACCCATCGCGAAGAAAGTCGATTCAATCTACCGCAACCGTTTGGGTCTCTTCTTACAAAATGGCCAATACAAAACCCACAGTTTGCCAGCTACCTACGACTTGAAACGTATCTCCTCGGAGGATTCAGTGGTTCTTTATGTTTACTCAGTTGATGGTACTGAAAGACCCAGTTTTGAATCAGCAACGTCTAATGCTACGACTTACCGCCTGGCAAAGGTAGGTGACAGTTTTGGTCCTTCATGGAGTACACATTGGTTCCGTGTCACGATTAAAGTTCCGTCAGACTGGAAAAAGATATCTGATGAAGTTATTTTCCACTGGGATTGTGGTAACGAAGGGTTTGTGTTCTTAGAGGATGGAAGACCACAAGTCGGATTATCTGGCGAAGAGAGACAAGAGTGGATTCTCCCAAAAGATTGGGTAAAGGACGGTAAATGGCATACATTTTATATTGAAACTAGTTGCAATGCTATGTTTGGCAATGCAGACCCTCACGACAATATCCAGCCACCTACAAGTGATAGATATTATAAATTGGCTACTGCTGATTTAGTTTTACCAAACAAGACGGCCCGTGCGTTGAAACATGACTATGCTGCCATTATGGATTGTGCTTTGAATCTCTCAGAAGATTCTTGGCAAAAGCATCGCGCCTTGGAAGTTGCTAATGAGATTATTGACACTTTTGATGAGGCTGATCCTGATACAACTCTTCCGAAGTGTAGAGAAATTGCTGCCAAATTCCTTGGTAACCAGGTTGACTCAGCTGCAATTTTCGACTCGACTGCTAGTGTAGAAAGGGTTATGAATGGCTCAGAGGCTGTGATAAGTGGTTTAGGACATTGCCATATCGATACCGCTTGGCTCTGGCCCTATGCTGAGACTCGTCGAAAAATTGGACGTTCGTGGGCAAGTCAATTGGATCTGATTCAGCGTTACCCTGAGTATAATTTCGCTTGCTCACAAGCAGTGCAATATCAGTGGCTCAAGGAGGACTATCCAGAGTTATTTGAGCGTCTAAAAAAGCAAGTCGAAGCCGGTAGATTTATTCCGGTCGGCGGTTCTTGGGTAGAGTGTGATACTAACATTCCTTCCGGCGAATCTGTTGCTCGTCAGTTTTTATACGGTCAAAGGTTCTTCCAGGATAATTTCAACCTTCGTTCGAATACTTTTTGGCTGCCAGACACTTTTGGTTATAGTGCACAAATTCCTCAGCTCTGTCGTCAGGCGGGAATAGAGCGGTTTTTGACTCAGAAATTGAGCTGGAACAACATCAACAAGTTCCCCAACACCACTTTCAATTGGGTGGCCCTGGATGGTAGTCAAGTTATTTGTCATATGCCACCTGCTGACACTTACAACTCCAATTGTTCCGTTTCTGAGCTGAAACTGTCGGTCAACAACAACAAGAATCGTGGCATTCATGAAAAGTCGTTGCTTTTGTTTGGTTATGGTGACGGTGGTGGTGGCCCTACAACTGACATGTTGGAGAGAATGCGAAGAAACAGAGGAATTTCAGACACAGTAGGTGAAATACCCCGGGTTGAAATGCATGGTAATGTTGACAAATTTTTTGACCAAATTGCTGTGAGAACTGATGAGGGAAAGAAACTTGTTTCTTGGATAGGCGAACTTTACTTTGAGTTTCACCGTGGTACTTATACTACTCAAGCGAATACAAAGAAGAACAATAGGGCCAGCGAGGTCTTGCTCCACGATGTTGAGTTTGCTGCCACTATTGCTTCAATTGTCAACCCTGCCTACCAGTATCCCAAGGCAAAGATTGACGAGATGTGGGAGCTCACTTTGTTGAACCAATTTCATGACGTTTTACCAGGATCGTCCATAGAGATGGTGTATCAGGATGTTGATAACATCTATTCGGAAATTAACAAGATTGGTACTGAGATTTTGCGTGGATCTCTCGATGCTACTGGTATCCACCTCGTCGACGATGGCACTCAAACTACGAATTTGCTGGGCCTCAATACGCTTCCTTGGCAGAGATCTGAAATTGTCAAAGTGCCTATAGTTTCAAAAGGTAGTGTTGGCTCGGAATATGTTCACCTTGTCTCAGACCCGTCATCACAAGCTCTCGCCTTCTCGGCAGTCAGTCAAAAATCAAATAGTCCAACTGTGACAGTGAAGGAAGTGAAGAAAGGCGTGTTTGTCTTTGAGAATTCAAATCTCCGTGCCACTATCACCGGAGGCTTATTGACAAGCCTTTACGATAAGGCGAATAACTACGAGATGGTCCCCGAAAATGAGAAGGGTAATCAGTTCGTTATTTTTGAAGATCAGCCATTAAATTGGCAAGGTTGGGATACAGAAGTTTATTCTCTCAACAAGGCCAAGAAGGTACCTGCCGGTACAACTAAAATAGTGGAAAATGGGCCCTTGCATGCGGCCATTGTCGTAGAACAACAAATCAGTGAGCGTAGTTGGATCAAGACAACTATCTCTCTAGACGCTGTTGTTGACACAGACCCTCTAGGGGGTACTAGTAACCTCTCTTGTTTAGAGTACAACAGTGAGGTTGAATGGCGCGAGTCTTGTAAATTTCTCAAAGTTGAATTTCCTGTTGATGTTCATGAGGACTTTGCTACATATGACTCGATGTATGGCAGTGTTAAAAGACCGACTCATTATAATACAATGTGGGACGTTGCCAAGTTTGAAGTCTGTTGTCACAAATACGCAGACTTATCTGACTTCTCTTACGGTGTAACTGTTCTCAATGATTCCAAGTATGGTTTCTCGGCACATGGAAATATCATGAGACTGTCTTTATTGCGGTCAGCAAAAGCTCCCGATGGAAATGCTGACATGGGAAGACATAATATCAGATATGCTATTTTGGGACATGCAGGAAGGATCAATGCTAACGTCATTCGCGTGGCCCACAACTTCAATCACCCATTGAGAGTGTTTTCAGTACAGGATGATAGCAAAATTGCGGCTTCAACTGCTCTTTACAAGGTTGGAACCTTAGTTCGCTTTTCTGGCCCTGAAAATATTATTGTCAGCGCTGTTAAAAGGGGAGAAGATGATCCTGATGTCATTTCAAATGCAAAGACTACCAACATTGGCGCTCGTAAGACCAAATCTGTTATTGTTCGCCTTCATGATAGTTTGGGAGGGAAGACCTCGGGTGATATTGTTACGTTGTTGCCAGTCAAAAAGGTCTTCAAATCAAACATTCTTGAGGATGACGGAGAAGAAGTTGAGTTCCACGCGTCTTCTGATGGAGTGCATATTCCAGTCACTCTGAGAGCCTTCGAAATTGCCACCTACAGACTTGAACTTGCTTAAAAATATAATAATATATATATAAATTTTCTAAAGCATTAAATAAACTCGTCGATTATAGATTGACCTGCAAAGCTCTTTCCACCGTTGTTATCTCTGTTGTCTAAATATTGAATTGTGCATCTGCAATTCGGACCGCATCATAGGATTACTACTTAGGGAAGTAAACGGTTCGGCAAGACATTTAATGATAAGCACTCTTGAGCGCCTTGAGCGGCGCTTTTTACACGTTATCAGGTGTAGTAAATATCACATGAAAGAACATCTTACAGGATTACATTTAGGACTGACGACGATCTTCGAGCTGAAATTTTCTTAGCTTCCACAACTCTTCTATTCTTTATTAGGTTTAAAACCGTTGCTGGCATTTATACCTCTATAGCAGAGTCTGGAGCTTAGAATTAATTTCGTGAAACGTGGAGGAAAGTCAACGGTTGACCCATTGGAATTGTATTGGTTCCGGCTAGGCCGTATAGGTACGTGCGTGTCCGTTTATTGTAAACAGTTTTACAGAAACAGGTGGGTCTCTCTTGATTACACAGGATTCTAATAACTATATATTGTGCATAATAATGGCCTCGCTCAACGGACTTCAGAAACCGCTAGCTAAGCGGGACGAATTATTTCATATGATCCACGATAGTGAAACTGGATCTATATCATCAGAGTCGATTCACGACAATGCTAGCCTATCGTTTTCAACTTCATCTTCAGATTCCATAAGTGACTCTGTATCTCGCTCGTCTTCGTTAGCATCGTTTCCTGATAGCGGTCAAGTTAACTTTGGTGAGTCTCTTACCGTTCCAACGTCTTCTCTCACCTCAGAGTCCAAATCACCATCTGCTGTCTCATTGGTGACAATTCCTTCGCATCAAACATTCCGCTCATTTATTCATAGACATGAAATCCCTCGTAAGATATTGCATATTTCAATTGGTTTCATCACCCTGTGGCTATATACCCAAGGGTTTCTCATCTCACAAATAACGCCTGTTCTTACCACCATGTTTATCATTATCGGTGGGACCGATCTAATCCGATTTAGAAATGAGCATTTCAACAAATTTTACGTCAGTGTGATGGGATTCTTAATGCGGGAGAAAGAGGTAAATAGTTATAATGGCGTTATTTGGTACCTATTGGGGTTGATACTTGTTTTTGTCTCATTTCAAAAAGACATCTGTTTGCTAGCTGTGCTGTTACTCTCTTGGGCTGATACTGCTGCCTCCACCATTGGTAGGGCCTATGGCCATCTTACCCCCAAAATTGGAAACAAGTCTCTGGCTGGCTCTAGTGCTGCATTCCTAACTGGGGTTATGAGTACATTACTTCTGTATGGATTTTTCATCCCACGTTACAATTATTTTAACGCACCGGGGGATATTTTATGGTCTCCAGAAACATCTCTAGTGCCTCTATGGGTGTTTGCCATCGTCACCGGTGCAGTAGCTTCGTTATCAGAAGCAATTGACATAGTTGATGATAACTTTTCAATACCTGTTTTCTCGTCCATGTTTATGTGGACTTTCATAAGGTTAACTAGTACCGGGTCATATGAGTCCTCCGTATTCGCATGATACCTCTCCAATTGCATCTGTATAATTTATAGAAAGAGAATACTAATTCATGACTACGAGATACCCATCCAGCGCAGTGGGTTCATTAGCACCAAAATTATAAAATGCTTTCCAAAAAAATCAAAATATTATGCATATATTCGTATAAATTAAAATAGACTAGCTAAGACTTCTCCTTTTCTTCTTCAACTGCTTTCGTAACTGTGAAAAGACTATCAGTTCCCATGCGTTTGGCAACATAACTTTGAGCGGCGATTCCGACAGCCAGGCCAAGTCCTTCTTCTACCCAATCAATGACCCACTCACGAGGGTCAGCTTCAAATGCCTGGAATGTACTGTCTGGGCTGTCAAGCCATTCGGCCCATTGATAAGGGAATGGCTGTGACACAGATGAAAATTTAATATCATTATTGGGGTCGTAAAGGTAAATTACGAAAACAAAGGTAGACGATGACGAAGATGAAATGATATGATTGTCAGATTGGCCGGAAGCAGCAATAGCGGTAGCGCTTTCGTCGCCGATGACGGCAGGTTGGATCGAAAGAAAAACGTCAGAAACTCTAACTACAGGAGAGTCACTTTCCGAACGGTCGTCTGACGATGGAGTCTCTTTAGCGGATTTGCTCTCAGTAGTCTTACTTTTGTCCTGCGATTTGCGGACAAAGTCTTCTATATTGGCAGCAGCAAGTTTAATGGCCTGGTCAAGAGGTCCTTTGAAAATACCTAATTCACGTCTCTGTTGAGCATCCGATCCTCTCCTGTGCCTTTCCTTGCCTTTTTGAACAATCATAGTCAAATCACCACCGCCCTCTACTTGCTGCATAACTCTTTCAAACACACCATATACAATTGAATCCAGAGCTGGATATCCCACCATATCGTGGAAAATATTGATCTTTAATTGTTCATGACGAGAAATGGGTGGTGCAATTGTTTCCAAGACGGATGTGAGAGTCGATTGCAATAAACCTTTACTAAGACCAAGTCTTGAAATCCCACCTCCAAGGCTCTCTAATGCTCGTTGTTGTGATTGCTGCAGTTGCTGGACTTCAGGCTGGAATTCTTTAACCCTCGCTTCTGCTTGCTTTACAGCAGAAGAGGCCGTATCCCACAGACCCCCTTTATTTCTAGACCACCAGCTTGTAATAGATGAAATTGCATCGGGGATAGGGTCTGCCGTGGAATCAGACACCGTACTAGAAGTAGGTTCTACCGAACCAGCTTTCGTAGCATTACCCTCAACGCTGCCTTCAGTAGAGACGACGCCTTCAACATTCTCCTTTTCATTCGTACTTTCAACGACATTGCTGGCTTTCTTATTTTTCATATTCGACAAAGCTGGGGAGTTCTTTCCTGAGGCCGTAGGGTTCTTGGTCAATGAATCCAAAAACCCCATGATATCATCCTCTTTCTCGGTCTCAGTAGCAGCATTTGCATTCTTCTCTTTTTTTTTGTTGTTGCTTACGGCTGCTTTTGTTTCTTTTTCAAGAGAATCAAGCAAATCAAGAACGTCTTCGTTTGATTTGGACGCCATAGTTAAGATCTGTATGTACGATGTGGGTTAGCGCTTCGTGTCACTTGAGGTAGCTTCCTTATAATAAATTTAATTGAATACTGGGCTCTAGGCGCTGCTTATCGACTCCTATTTAGCAGCAATTGACTGAGCTTCTCTCGGTATATCTAATGATGATAGATAAAGTATTGACTTGGTGGAGCAGCAATGCCCATCGTGTGTTGCCTTGAGTGAACATGGTATGCAACAATACATGCGGCTATATACTCACTGGCTCTTTGAACACGACCAACACTGTTCTCAAGGGCTGAAAAAGGTGTAGTTTTCTTTTAGTCGTTTACATTTTCATTTTATTACACTAAATAATAAAAAAGGGAAGGGGGTGGATGTTTCGAAAACCGTTGCAGTACTTTTGTTTAACTTTTTACATATGCTTCCTCAACTAAAATTAGAATAATTTAGTAGAAAGTAGAGGGTCTCTGAGAAACAAACAAAGCAGAGGACTTTTGAACACGATGAGGAAGAGGGAACTTGAGACCGGGGGTAAGAATTTGCTTAATGTAAGGACGCTTAACATCTTCGGTCTTCTCAAGCTCAACAACCTTGAGAATGTGGATTGATCTGAATCTGGATCTGTGACGGGCAGCCATGTCTTGGTAGAGAGAGTCGACAGCATCGGCACGGGTCAAGTCACGGTACTCCTTGTACATGTTGTGAGTACCAGATCTGGAGTCGTAACGAATCCAGATACCGAAGTTCTTAACCTTGGTGGGTCTCTTCTCGTGAATTTGGTTAACAGAGACAATCTCACCATTGGCCTTCTTGATTCTTCTAAGCTTGGTAAGGAAGTACCAGAAACGAGACTTAGCAACAACAGTGTTAGGAGCAAAGATTCTCATACGGTAAAGCTTAGGCTCAGCCTCGCTCTCAGTGGGGAGGTGGCGACCAATAACTTGATATTCATTAAGACGACCCACTAGATGACTTGTTAGTATAATTCATTTTGATGGAACTGCCTCTCAAGTAGCGAGTATAAGAGGGAGGGGATTTATTCAGCCTGTATCTAGTTCAGTTCCGGGTTGAAAATTGTAACGCCAAAGAAATACAAATTGAACGAAATATTGTGCTATCCAAAGAAGATACAACTCAAGGCAAGAAGAAAGTCTTTCTTTCGATGGGTTTGTTGTTGTAGGCCTGCCATGTATAATGGAAATAATCTTGGAATGCCACTTATTAACAATTATCATTCGAATTTTCATCTTCACTAAATCATTGGTTCGAAGGTTTTGACGGGGTTGGCCACAGTTTACCAAACCGTTTCTAGACATCTGAATAACTCTCATTTTCTTATTCCCTCTTAACGCTCACTACTCTCCGCTTCGATATTTAACATACTCTTTGATATTAGATTTTGTTGTTGGTTGTCGAAGTCTGATGTCGATAAGGAACTTGTTTTGGTGAACCACTTCGTCGGGGTCTGATAGTATGCGTCGCGGAGTGGTATGAATTGTGAGTGTAGGATGCGTTATAGAGGTCGGGCTGGATTTTACGCATGGGATTCATTGCATGTGCTTTGTGACTGTGAATTCCATTTACGTAAATGCACGGCTAAATAACTCCTGGTTCGTACTTCATGCAGGGCCAGATAATGGTGACATTAATAGTTGAGTACTGCGTGATAAGGGGTAGGGTTTCTCCGACAGGTATTTTAATATACTACCTGGTGCAAAGAAATATCATATTACGAAACCTGTTAAACTTATTCATACTGTCGATACACCAACTACTTATATAACCAGCTACTGGAGTTTACGCTCAGTGAATACATTGAGGTTCTACGTACACCAGGATAATTATATAAAAGGAAGGAGAAGGAAAAATAGTAAAAGCACGGGTGATTAATATGGAAATTGGTATGGATACGTAATTGATAAGGAAAACAATAACCGCACCTAATGAATTTCTCCAGTGGCGGAAATTTCTTGCACAGTAGTAGTAGGAAGTTCATCAGTGACAACAACTGCGCCACTTGAAGTAGTTGGGTGAGGCAAATAACTGTAGAAAAGTTTAGTGGCGCTGGACAACGCATTAGAGCCAGGGATTCGCGATCCTTGTGATGGTACGGTATCAGCCGATCCTTCACTCGAGACATTATCATCGTTCGTTGATCCTAACCCAAAATAAGGCAATGGAATTCCAGTAGCAGCTCGAACGGCAGAAATGCTGTCACTAGACAATTGACGAGTGGTACCTAAATAAGCCAGGGCGTAGGTGGTGGCCGTGGGCTTCCCATTGCTATGTTTCTGAACCTTTTCCTCCCAAGTGTTAAATACATGTTCAGTGGCTATCCGAGGTAAAGTCACAACTTGGTTAACCTGTTCGGCTAAAACAGGTCGTCCACGATGAACTGCAACTCTGACCAATCTCCAGGTGCGACTGATCTCATTTGATAGCCCATCCGCTTGTGGAAGTTCCTCTCCCTCGGGAAGATAATCAGTAATAACATTTTCAAGCCTATCATTAATAGGCAAAACCAAAGAGTCGAGATTAGATCGTACAAGGGCCTTGCCCTTTGTATCATAGACCTTGTTATACTGGACCCTAACTGCTTGTGAAACCTTTTTGATAGGATCAATGACCCTGTGTTCGACAAGCCCTCTCGTACTGTTACTATAGCTAGTGTACGCTTCTCGAGCTTGGTTAACAGGGGCTTTGGCGTACTCAATAACCTCTTCTGGGCGGGTTTGTGTAATTGCTGGAAATGTATGGTCTACAGTAGTGAGAATGCTATCACCAAACTTGTCAACACGAACAATTACTGGCGAGGCCCTCTTAACTACTGGGTCGGCAATAGGGCGGGACCTATCGCGAATGGCCATCATCAAAGGAATTGCATTTGATGCAAACATCCCAACTAATGGCGCCGAGGCCACGAACCCGGTCAACGCTGCCACTGCTGGATATGTTGCAAGGTGTTGCACAAACAAGGATTGTGGCAATTCTGAGCTTTTGGCAACGCCGTTGTCAACTGACCCGTTGGCTTGACCAGCGGAATATATGTTTTCAGCACCGTCCGACATAGCTAGTCTTAATGTTAGTTAATTGCTCGGTAACATAGAACGTGTTAGACTGGTTTGAAAATATTAGTCGTGCTATCTTATCTACATCCTGGGCATTTTCAGATGGGTTATCACTGCTCGTATAGCACTTACTCTAAGTGAAGCCTGAATCAATTTCACTCGCGTACAAATGAATAACTACAACAATGGAACTGTTGCTATGTGTAATGAGTTATAGAGGAAAAGTCGCTCAACTGACGTAACACAATAGCAATATCACACAATCAAAAAAATGCCCTAGCAAAACTTTTATGCCGGTCGTAGTAGTTGTCTGAACTTATACGGAAAACACGTTAAGGAAATAAAATAAGAAAATACCGGCGGTGATGTAAACAACTATTTATAGGTGAGTATCAGCGGGGGGCAGGCAAGAAACAAGCCGATAAGGACGTGTCAAGGGTAGTCAAGCTGCTGCTCCTTCCCACCGTGCTCGCAGTGTGCTGCAGTCTAACATGCAGTAAACAGCATTTACCCCTCATCGGGGGCCCCACCATAGCTTAACCTTGCACCTCACCTTATCTAAACCGGAACCCTAATATCGCGGATTAATTAGTGCGTTTCCCTACGAAAGAAAGTCGCCCTGATTTGGTAAAAAAAATGCTGGTGAGTGCACCCTATAAATCTTGCTGTTTCCATTCCTGACAAAATTGGTTTCGTTTCGAGATTTATATTTGGCTGCACTATTTCAAAGCTGCCAGAATATCTCGAAAAAGGCAGGGCTCGACGCATTCTTTTTTCACATGAAGATTTGGGTGCCGCACACGAAAATAGTTCACATACACTAATTCCCAGTTGGGAAAAACTCGCTAGTACTGTAACCGACAGTTATCGCTTTGTTCCCAACTAAGGGAGAATCGTTGTTAGACGTAAAACGCTTCGGCAACGACGACAACATTAGATATCTTCAAGAGCTGATCATCCAAACACGTTCGATAGGCTCTCAGGTTTCGCTTGGCACATTTTACAACTCCCATTGTTATCAATACCTCATATTTTTGGAACTAATAGGGATGAAATTCTCGTTAGTCATATGACGCACTTTAGCAAGCCATAGTTTGAATGCGCACAACAAATTGCAATCACAAGTGGAACCGTGACCGTCAATCTGATAAGAGTTTAGGCGCCGTTCGCAAATTTATAGCTTTCGGTCGGATATGGTCTCTTAATCTTAAACATCAGCGAGCGAACATGATCTCATATCGATAGTCGTGGACTGGAGTACATATAAGCATATATTTCCAGTAGCATTAGCCTGTTTATATCGGTACCTCGGGCTGATGCATATAGTATCGCATGATGCATACATATCATGGTATCCGGGCTCCCGAAAAACGCCCTCGAATTTTTTTTGGTTAACTACGCCTATTATAAGAGGTGATAGATTTAGGCGAGGCGCAACTTGTCCCCCCTGAATGGTTGGACCATTTTGACACCGACACCGTCTGGGCGGATTGAGAACTTACGCCGGCGAACCTTAAAAACTTACCGGCGGGCCTGAGTCTTCCGCTCACCGAAAAATCCAAAATCGACAAGCTCAGATTTCAGACGATGCTCGATGCTAGGCAATAATCATAAGTTCTTATATTCAACAAAAATTTTTACTGGACTTTGGTCCCGCAGTTGCCCGAGACTACAAGGTGTTAGAGATGTTGGTTGGTCGCCAGTTTTTCCGTGTAGTTGATCAATAGACGGCTATCGTATAGTGTATGCAGAATTTCTCCGATGGAATGCAAGGTTTTTCCGGATTTTGAAACATGCAACTTCATACTCCTAGGCTTGCAATCCCTAGAATAAGCACTGGAAGTTGAATTTTCTTCCTAAAACCTGAAAACTAAGATCGAATTGAGTTGTGGGGAGCAGGGGTTCCAACGTTTCTTCCTTCCCCAGTCATCACCCCAGCTTCGTCCAATTCTGGCATTCCATTCGGCACCCTTTTTGTGATCTTCTTCACATCGGGATCGGCCTTCCAATCTCTCCTCAAAAGTTTAGTGAGAAGTATCCCGATTGGGAATTACGAGATATGTGGTCATCAACTTCAAGCTTGGTTCTATACCACGATGCTTATAAACTAGAAATAGCTGCTCTTGCAACAACTGTTAGTATAGTTCTGCCTCATAATCATCTACATGGTGAGTTGAGAAAAAATGGGGATACGCTGGATTGTTTCGTCTAACGGTAAAGCACTAAGGTGTACAAAGACAGATATAAGACCCCGTCTCGCGAACCGGAAAAACTTTGTTCATCTTGCAGCGCCGATCTCTGCACATCCTGCTAGATCATTGTGATGATTAGCTCGACCGTTGCAAAAATTTATGTATTAGCTATAAATTATTCTAGAAAAAGAATGATAATATTGATATCATTATACTAAATATGCCTTGTTTTTTTATTAATTCAAAGATAATCTCTATGATATTAAGAAATCGTCCTCCACCTGCTCTTCTTGTGATGTCTGAACAGCCATTTCTTTCTTTGTTTGAATATGCGGAACCTTAGGTAAACAGCCAAAAATAGTATTAATAATCTTTACCCGGAGACAATTACGCTTGATCGGCACCCGTTTTGGTATGTTCCTTGCAGGCTTGAAACGTCCTTTCGGCATGAGCAGCGTGATGTAGGAGCGCCGACCTTTAACGGAGCACTTCGGCTGATGACGTACAGCTTCGCAACTGATTCATCCACAAGACGGTGGAACCGTTTCCAAAAACGAGATGCCTGACCGTCTCTTTTGTTTTTTCCCTTGATTCGGACGAAGAATTGTTAATCATCTCCAGATATTTTGGGAACCCCGACCCCCGCTTAATTGGGGAGTAACCAAAAAAAAAAAAAGCAAAAGAAATAGGAAAAAAGAAGATTATATAAATTCGCACACTTGTCCGTAAATTTCCATTATCATATAATTTTGAGAACTTTATTCTATCTACAATCTACAATGAGTGGACAAACGCCGGCATCGTCTTACAAGGAACCTGAAAGCGATGACGAAAACCATCATCCTGCTGCCAACAATACACCGGTAGCCACTGCACCTGTGAAATCTAGTTATGTGCTAGTGTCTATCTTGTGTGTTTTTGCTGCCATGGGTGGTTTTATTTTCGGTTATGACACAGGTACTATTTCGGGCTATGTTAATATGCCTGTCTTCATTAAAAAATTAGGCAATACAAATGATGCTGGCGAGCATTACTTGTCAAAGAGTCGATCTGGTCTCATCATTGGTATATTCTCAATCGGTGCTTGTATAGGTGGAATTTTCTTTTCTCGTCTAGGTGATATGTATGGCAGAAAAGCTGGTATCTGGGCTGGAACTGCAATCTATATTATTGGATCGTTGATTCAGGTTACTACCGTTGATGCTTGGTATCAATTCTTCATCGGTCGTTTGATCGGTGGTATGGGGGTTGGAACCATGTCTGTTTTGGTTCCCATGTTCCAGTCAGAAGTTTCTCCCAGTGAAATCCGTGGTACTCTGGTTTCATCCTATCAGTTGATGATCACCCTAGGTATCTTTATTGGTTATGTTGTATGTTACTGTACAAACACTAGAGATGGTGCTCTTTCATACAAGATTCCTCTTTCCTTGGGCTTTGCATGGTCAGTGGTTCTAATTGTTGGTCTCGTATTTTTGCCTGAATCACCTCGTTACCTCATGACTAAAGACAAGAATGAGGAGGCTCTCAAAGTTTTATGTTGGATTAACGGACGTGATGCTCAAGATCCTTTAATCGTTGAAACGATTGCTAATGTTTCGGCGGCCATTGAGCACGAGAGAAGAGCCGGAAAGGCTAGATGGTCAGAAGTTATTACTGGCAAACCTCGTGTGGGCTACAGACTCATGGTTGGTATTGTTGTTCTCGCCCTGCAACAATTGGTTGGTGCTAATTATTTCTTCTATTTTGGTACTACTATCTTCAAGGGTATTGGTATGAACAACTCGTTCAAGGCGTCGATTATCTTTGGTGCAGTTAACTTCGGTTCTACTTTCTTTGGTCTCTACTTTGTAGAAAAATTTGGCAGACGTAATGTTTTGCTATACGGTGCTGCTGGTATGTTTGTCTTCTTTATCATCTATGCTTGTATGGGTGCTAGGGCTCTGTATCCTAATGGTGAGGACCAGCCTGGAAATGCAAAAGTAGGAAAGGCTATGATTTTTGTTACTAGTGGTTATATCTTCTGTTTTGCCACTACATGGGCTCCCTGTGCCTTTGTACTTGTCAGTGAGTTGTTCCCAATCAGAACCAGATCAAAGGGTATGTCTCTGGGCCTTGGTGCCAATTGGATTGCTAATTTCTTGATATCATTCTTTACCTCTTTCATCACTAATGCTATTCACTTTTACTATGGATTTGTGTTTGCCGGTTGTAATTTGTTTGCTGTGTTCTTCGTTTACTTCTTTGTTCATGAGACCAAGGGTTTGAGTTTGGAACAGATTGATCAACTCTTCCGTTCAAATGTTAAACCATGGAATTCTGGAAGCTGGGTTCCTCCTTCTATTGTTGATCCAGATAATTACGATCACCCCAAGGAGGAGCAACATCCGAAAACTACTCACGATGAACACATCGTTTAGGCATTTGTAAATAGTAAACTTACAGCATAATATTTAATATCATTAACCATTAACAATATAATATCGACTATGCCCACTGCCGAGGCGATCTTTGATCGCCAATCAGTTGTATACCTAACCCATTATTGATAGTTGCTGTGGAGACAACGTCATAATACTCTGAAGTGAACATAATTTCATGACCTTGCGAGAGGATTTTAGTCTGAAATTAGACAAATGAAAACGCGCCATATACTATGAAACAGAATTGTATCTTGACTTTCAACTCGAAATAGCACCTAGAATGTATGATTCTGATAGAGTAAGCTCAAAAGACAGTGTGTTAAGGATATTACAAGAACGAAATGCGGACGAACCGTCTGTAAACAGAGACTGCGGAGATTTCATCTCTGAGACCGTAGACATGGCAGGAAGCAGGCAGAAAAGTGGTGCTGTCGCATCAGAAAAATTTCTTTCTATTTTAGATGTTCAATCAGAAGATTCACAAGTACCACTTCAGTGTTCTACTAAGAAGCGCTCTACCGATTTACCGGAAAATCCTAGAAAGAAGTATGCATCCCCAAAGAAATCCAAAACTCAGGCGTCGGCCTACCCACAACGAAGGTCCAAAAGACTTATCGAAAAAGATTTAGTTGAACCAGGGGATCGGTCCCCTGGTCGACGATGTGAACCCCATCACCGAGAATATTCCAACCTCGGCAAACCTGTCCTAAAAAATGGACCATCATCTCCAGCAGCTTACAACGGCTTGATATCACACGGAAGCTTAGGTTTTTATTCAGCAGAAGATTTACAGGCCATAATCAAGGAATCACAAGTATCATCAGTACAAACTGATTTCGTTGCACAAGAACTTGACCTCGTAAGCGATTCGACTGATGCGAATCCACCGGCCTTATCAAAGGGTATTTCGGCCGAAGTATTTGTAAAAGCGCTCTCCAAACAAGGGGACCAGGCGTCTCCTCGAAGGAAGAAAGCAGTAGTTTGGTCCTCTCGCCTAGAGTGGTAGCTCAAAGTCTATTTATTAAGATCTCTATCGACAAGATGTATATTATAATGACACTTTACATTATGTGAACGAGCCGGCTATTCGCTAAATTTAAACAACAAAACCTCCATTCACCTTGATGGTTTGGCCATTAATCCAGGCAGAGTCTGGGGATGCGATGAACGCTAACACTTTGGCGATATCGTCAGGTTGACCAAGACGTTTGGCAGGAGTAAGATTTTTAATCATGCCAATAGACTGGTCACTGTTGCCATTAATAAAGAGATCAGTTTCAGTTGGGCCAGGTGAAATTGTGTTGACTGTGATACCCTTGGCACCATATTCTTTAGCCGCAGTACGACTGAATTGTTCAATGGCGCCCTTGGTACTAACATATAAAGCATATTTAGGCAAAATGGCACTGGCAGCTGTCAAACTAGTAGAGATGAAAATGATTCTTCCGCCATCCGAGATATGAGGGATTGCCAGTTTGGTGAGGAAAAGAGGACCTTTGACATTGGTGTTGAAAGCACGGTCGTAAGACTCTTCAGTAATGTCAGAAGGAGCTTCAGAGGTCATAAGAGCAGCATTGTTAATAACAATATCGATTTTTTTGAACTTGGCAACAACTGCGTCAACCAATTTCTGAATATCTGCAATATTACCAGCGTCTGATCTAACCGCCAAGCTGTGCTCGGAACCACCTAACGCTTTGACCGCATCTTCAGCAGCTGCCGTATCTGATCCATACGTTACAACCACAGAGGCTCCGAGAGATCGAAGGGTCAAAGCAGCAGCGAGACCAATGCCCTTAGTGCCGCCTGTCACAATAGCAACTTTTCCAGATAGTGACATTATCAAATTTTCGAATAAATCTGTCTATCTTTCAGTTAACACGTCCTGTTACAAGTGTATTTGTATTTATTTGCTGAGAATATTTTTTACTGTAGATTGTCATCCAAGTATTCGTCTATTTATACTTTTAACTGTGGCCGATAAGAATGATCTCATCAGTATGTTATAGCAGCTGCAAGGGATTAGGTCGTGCGTTAGAGCCGATGCGGTTGTGAATATCTCCGTTAAGAGCCTCAGGCGTGCATAATATCCGAAATCCGCGCAAACGTATCCGACGCGGATACATCATGATCCGTCAATAGTCCCCCAAACATCAGGATTTTCATAAAAAGTATTAGTCAATCGAGCTATTTTACAAGATCTAGATCCGACTCACCGGCACCGACTCACTGCAGCCGGTAGCTAATCCTCCGTCATTTCCGAAATATATATTTCTAGTCTGTACATAAACTTCTAACAGAAACAATTATCATCTTGCGATAATACTCTTTTTTCCCCACCTTAATATTCCACACCAAAAAAAAGAAGCACCGAGTATTGTTCCAAGTGTTCTTGTTATAATTAATCTAAATTTTTTTTTCATAATGAAAACAGCAGTTTTATGCAATTTTTATCGCTGCTATCAATTACTCTTCTTATCGTCCTTGTTGGTATTACCATTGCCATAATTAGGCGAATACTGAGGAGATGTTGGAGAATATTGAGGTGAAGTGGGACTGTAGGAAGGGCTGGTCGGACTATATGATGGACTGGTCGGACTGTAGGAAGGACTTGTAGGGCTATATGAAGGGCTCGTAGGGCTGTAAGCTGGACTTGTCGGACTATACGCAGGACTAGTAGGGCTGTAAGATGGACTAGTTGGACTGTAAGAAGGACTTGTCGGACTATATGAAGGACTAGTCGGACTGTAAGAGGGACTGGTCGGGCTGTAAGAAGGACTGGTCGGGCTGTATGAGGGACTAGTTGGACTGTACGAGGGTGAGGTGGGACTGTACGAGGGGCTTGTAGGACTGTACGATGGAGACGTAGGACTGTAAGAAGGACTGGTAGGGCTATAAGCCGGACTTGAAGGACTGTAAGATGGACTAGTCGGACTATAAGCGGGCGAGGTGGCTCCACCAGTAAATCCAGGGCTCGTGGGTGCAAATGCAGGACTTGCAGCACCTGCCATGTAACCAGGCGAAGCAGCACCAAAGGTCGAGAAAGGCGAGGTGGGTGCATAACCAGGAGAAGCCATGCCAGCGCCAAATGGTGACTGGCCAAAGCCTCCACCATATTCGGTAAATCCACCACGATCATCGCCCAATCCAGACTGTGCTAACGGTGAGAACGCCGCACTGCTATCAATAATACCAACATGGCTATCATTAAGTGGTGAGCGGGCATCGTAAGGAGTAGCAGCACCATCAGCAAGTCCTGTGTTTGAAGGATAAGCACTAGAAGCCTCTTGTCCCATTGCAGAATAATCAACAGGTAAAGTACTCAAAGCTTCATCATCTAAGTAGACATCAAAACTACCTGTACCCAAAGGTGCCATCTGTCCAAGCATGATATTCTCTGAAACACCCTTACAATCATCCAGCTCGGCCACTGCAGCAGCCTCCAAGAGAATCTCGACAGTCTCTTCAAACGAACATCTCATCAATGCACCAGTATCGGCTCTGTTAATACCATGACGGGTAATGGCCATCAGGTGACCTCTCGAAGTCATAACATCGACCAACAATGCCATATGACGATAGTTGACATAAGAACCATCAAATGCAATAACGTTCAAGATCTCTCTGTACAATGCAGATCGGGTAGCCTCAATACCAAGTACAGACAAGACTTCCACAAAGGAATTGGAATACGTTCTGTAAGGATCAACACCGTCAATAGACATAACTTCAGCCAAATTTATACCGTCAGTTTCCAAAACCCACTCCATACGCGTCTGGAAGTCTCCGGTCGCCTGGTCAGGAACAGTCCTCTTGTGCTCCATCATAAACACCCTAGAGATTTCTGGCACACCTCGCAAAGTGATAGCCTCAAGCATGTGTGCTTCGATAGCCTTCACCATCTGATCTTCTTCAACTTCGCCTTCTTCCTCAACAGTCTTAGGGTCACGAACAACGCGACATCTAATAATAAGCTTATCAGCGTTATCTTCAGACCACATCACAAACAAGTCTTCACCAAAACTCTCAGAAATCTTTTCAGCTACTTGACTCATGGTCAATTGTTTGTCAAGCATCTTAGCACGATCCAGTTCTAGACGAAGCAACCAAGGAGATTGCTTATGCAAACTTGCTTCAACAGCCTCATCTGGGATAGAGAAATAGGCTTCAACCGTATCCAAATCCTCCTCGATTACAGTGGTACGTGGATCCGGATCGTAGTAAATCTCAGTAGCAGTTGTAACATTCTTCAAACTAGTATGTTCAATAGCAGATTGCACAACCTTAGCCTTTTCAATATCGGAAGCAATGTCATTTTCCAGATACACAGTTAGGGCAGGAGTCTTGATATTTTTAGCAACATTGAGAATCTCCTTAAGACGGGGAACACCAAGCGTAACATTCTTAGACGACACACCGGCATAGTGAAATGTGTTCAACGTCATCTGTGTAGCAGGTTCACCAATACTTTGAGCAGCAACAACGCCAACCATTTCACCAGGATTAACCAAGGACTTCGCAAATTGAGTTTGAACTTCACCTAAGACCCAATCAAATGCAGCCTTGTTAAGCTTGTATTCTTCCAAGACACGTTTCGAGGCCAGTCTCGAGCGAACCAAACATTGGAATAAGTAAGATGCATTGGCCTGGGCTTCCCGAAGTAGTTCACCTTCACCACGGATAACAATCAGCTTAGTCGCTAGCTCCTCAACACCATGGACAATCTCGGGAATAGTTAAATCACTAGCTTTTGAACGATCCAAGTTGAAGATTTGCTGGGCGTTTTGAATAACACGACGAAGATTAACTGGCAGAGGCCAGTTGTGGTCACCATCAGTAAACACAAAGTCTCGTAACATTTTACGATCAGACAACAGTTGATTGTACTCAACATCAAGAACCTTTTGAATTTCCAAATCACCAATGATCTCGTTGCCACTTTCGAGTAGACTAGGCTTGATCGACTTTTGGGGATCCATGACATCGATTCTATATCTTCTTTCAAAGGCCTCATCGGCACCTGGAATAGTATCAATGGTTTGTTTTTCGACCTGGGTACCATCAAGGCCATCTTCACCATAAATGAATTGAATAACGTCACCCAAAGAGTTTCGAGTAGTTCCATCATATTGAACCATGATATCCTCTAAGGCCTTAACTAGACGACGCTGAATATAACCAGTTTCAGCAGTCTTGACAGCAGTGTCGATAAGACCCTCACGACCAGCCATGGCGTGGAAAAAGAACTCCTGTGGAGTTAATCCTCTAAGATAAGAATTTTCCACAAATCCCTTCGACTCAGGAGAATAATCATCTTTCGTGAAGTGAGGCAAACTTCGATCGGCAAAACCAAAAGGTATACGCTTACCCTCGACAATCTGTTGGCCCACACAGGCCGACATTAGAGAAATGTTAATAAACGAACCTTTAGAACCAGATACTACCATCTGCTTAACATTATTCAACTCCTTCAAGGACAACTCAGCCGAACGACCAGCATTATCACGAGCTTGATTCAATACTCTACTGACATTGTGTTCGAAAGATTCACGCAAAGTCATACCTGGTTCCGGAGACATTTTGTTTGCTTGAGCTTCGTTAATGATCTCTTGCACTTTTTGTTTGGCCTCGGCAATAGTATTAGCAATATCCCTCATGGTTGCACCATCGGCAATGGTATCACCAATACCAATGGAGAAACCGTTATGAAGCAGCCAATAATTGACAACTTTTTGAACATTTCCGAAAAAGCCGGCAGCAATCTTCGGGCCCTTTTCACGCATAATTGTATGGATCAAGCCACCGCCGGTTGCACCTACAGTCTTCTTATCAACACACCCATACATAATCTCACCCTTTGCAATAAGCATACCGTTATCCTTGGGACTGATTAGTGGGTTTCCTTCATCAAAGCGCTGCAAGAAAATTCCCTTTGGAATTGTCAATGAGACCATCTGTTTACCGGTCCATAGCGGTTTAGGCTTGAGAATTGCGGGAGGAGGAACCACACCATCCCAATTAGGAACCCAGAACAAAATATTCATGACCTGCTCGTACTCGATGAACGTATCACGTTTAGTCATTTTTCGAATTCCACACAATGTATCCTGTACAATACCCATGACAGGTTTATTAGATTGAGGAGATACGATTTGTAACGGCACAGCACACAATTGGGACAACTCAGCTCTGGTCTCCTCCGACTGAGGAACATGCAAATTCATTTCGTCACCATCGAAATCAGCATTATATGGCGAAGTCACAGATAGATTTAGACGGAATGTGGAATACGGCATAACCTTTACTCTATGGGCCATCATGGACATTTTATGCAACGATGGTTGACGATTAAACAGCACAGGATCATCATCAATGATATGTCGCTCAACCTTCCAGCCATATTGAAGTGCTATATCACCAGCTCGCTTATGATATCTCAAGTCAATTCTTTCGCCAGTATCACGAATCACATACTTAGCACCAGGGTGTTCATTGGGTCCGTTTCGTACCAGCTGAGTCAAGCGGTGAATATTGTATGGAGTGACAATTTCGGGGTATGTCAAGGTTCTAGCAATACTTCTTGGTACACCAACTTGGTCCAAATCAAGATTGGGATCACCAGAAATAACAGTACGAGCCGAAAAATCGACACGCTTACCCATCAAGTTACCACGCAAACGGCCCTCCTTACCCTTAAGTCTAGCACGAATTGATTTAACTGGACGACCTGACTTCTGTAACGCTTGAGGTTGACCAGCAATATCATTATCCATATAAGTAGCAACATGATACTGCAATAAAGACTCAAATTCGTTAATAACGTGCGCAGGGGCACCCTCCTGGTCACATCTCTGCACATTTCCATTGGCCTTCAAGATATCTGCCAGTTTATACGTCAAATCGTCTTCACCACGAGCTGTTTCATTAATCGCAATACTGGGCCGTACTGGAGGAGGAGGTACAGGTAATACAGTGATAATCATCCATTCTGGTCTGGCATAATCCTCATTCAATCCCAACTTTACTATATCTTGGGGGGGAATGTGCTTCATGACGTTCAAAACCTCACTAGGACTTAGCAAACGCTTTTCTGGCGTATCTCCGTATTCACTATTCTTATCTCTCTTCCAAGTTCCCCAAAGTTTTAAACCATCCCTTCTGATGGTGGGCTGCGTATTACCACATCCGCCATGGCTAAATGGAACGGCACCCGTCGCCTTGGCAAGTTGATAATTGTCATCTGTGGGAGCATCGGTTTCGCAGATCATCTTTGTCTTACACAATGACCATACTGCATTGAACCGTCTTTTTGGATCACGAATCTTGATTGCTTGTGCAAACAATGGGTTGCTTTCATCAAGTTTCAGCTTACCACAGTGGTAACAGACCGACTCCAGAATCTTTTTAATCTTGGTGATGAATCCGATATGGAAGACAGGCTTTGCAAGTTCAATATGACCAAAGTGACCCTGACAATCAGACATTCCTTCGCCACACTGATCATTGTTAGCTCAAAAATCGTGAAATATAATGATTACACTTAGTGATTAAATGAAGGAACTTGGACCAATGCCCTAAATACCTTCACCACGGCATCGAAGATCCCATAACATAGCATCTTTCTTCAATCACAACTTACAGTTTGACACTTGAAATTTCTGTCAATCGATCCAAGTCGGGGGTCGTTTAAACCACCGATCCGAGGTCTTTGCCTAGTCTCATCCATAGTTTCCGGGTATTCGATCTTAGCCACACTAATAGCCTTGATTTCTTCTGGAGAGAGAAGGCCAAATTGGACCTAGTTTGTGTTAGTTTAATCATGCATTCGCATCTACCATTGTGAAGCGTGAATATCCAGAAAAGTATACCATACCTCTTTGACAGTACGCAAAGGAGCGCTCGAGTAGGGAAATTGAGCACCACTCATGATTCAACTCAACAATGCTATGTGTTGGATAAATAATATCTTTTTTTTTGATTTTCGAAGTAATGCTTTTTTATAGTTTGTGTAAGCAAATGTCAGATATAGATCGATTGAAAAACACCCAATATCGTACTAAGTATTGACTTTTGAATGGCTATTGTTTTTTGTGTAATTTTTTTTTTTGAAATTATCTAGACTTGTCGCAAAAAGGTCGACTTTTTTTCCTTCTTTTTGTTTTTTTTTCTTTTCACCGAGTTCCAGCTGAACAAGTAATGCCGATTTGTAAGACGCGCCAACGATCAATGATCAATGCCGTTCCAGCAATGAGGTCGTTATTTCAACTAAATCGTGTCCCTTGTATATGGGACAAGTTCAGCTAGATTGACTGCTTCCTTTTAATCTACACTCAACACAACCAAGTATGAGCCAGATTTCAAATCTTGTCACCTTTCGCCTTTCGCCTCTCTCACCAACGAAAAACAGCAACAGAACCTCACTTGACTAACCGGACGACGAAATCCCACGGGCAAATATCTTCTCTGTCCAAGTACCTCCTGGTATCTCTAAAGCCCAATCTAAACTAGAAACTGGTCTCGTTGTCCCTGTTGCTGGTTCGATATACAACAAGTGGAAGTGAAATTGCGTCAATAGTGCGACAACCCCGATTGAAGTGTGAATTTGTCGTCGTTTGGTCGTTTCCACAGCGTTCCCCCAACCCACAACACCAGAAATATCGCCGTGCTGGAATGTACGCAATTTTCCCGCCGGGTAATCTGATGTGGCGGGAGTGCGGCTCACCTGATTCATTTCTGTGGGGTTGGTTAGATCTGAAGTACTAGCGCTTATCAGGTTTTTGCAAGCCTAGTAAGATGGTGCCTCAGAAATAGTTATAAATGAGCTATCTAATTTGTGTAAGAACCCTATACACAGAGCTTCAACCAACAGGTCTACCAATTTTTTTCCTACGAATCACGTGGGTTACTGTAACTTGAATAATCATTGTGTTTATATAGTATATAAAGTATATATAGCATAGGACACTAAAGTTTATAATGATAATGATTATGAGAGAACTGACCCGGGTCATTCGTCAAAGACTCAAGATTGTCGGTCTGATTATAACTGGATCTGGATATATATAAGACAATATCTTCAGCTATCGACCGATAATCTATAAATGTTTTTATTAATCATTAAGTTATTATTATTATTACACGAAAATATATATATAAATAAAAATGAGTAGAGATGAGACAAATGAGTAGAGACGAGATAAATGAGGTAAGAATTTTAATTATTAAAAACTCCCGTATAAACATCACAATTTTGAAGAGTTCTTTTTCTCTCTGTTTTTTTTTTTTTTTTTTTTTTTTTTTTTGGATTTTCTTCTAAAGGTTCGGTTTTTGTTATGACTGTCCTTTAATCAGACTGCTCCTTAGTTGGTTCCAACATGGAATCTGATTTTTCCAGCTTATTGGTATCAGGTTGGGCAGGAGCTGGGGGACCCTGTTTTTGACCGATAGGAATTCGCTGATTGGTAAAGAAAAGTTCAGTGATAAATGCGACTCCAGCCATTGCAATAGCAAAGTACATGACTCTATGGAAAGCCTTGATAAATGCTTGGATAATGGGTCCTTGTACCTCTTGGGGCAAAGTACGAATAAGTTCAGGTGAGTTTACAAGTTGAGTCAAGTCAACAGTAGAGGGAATACCCTTGATTTCCTTAAGAGATGTTTTGAATGAAACAGACTGGATAGTTTGACCAACAGTACTACCAATGACACCACCAATGGAACGAGAGAACGCAATCATAGAGGTTGCAATGAGCACACCACCATTTTGCTTAGGAGCAGCTAATTGGGCATTCAAAGTTAAGGATTGGAATGATAAACCAACACCAATACCGGGTACAATCAAGTATCCAATACGCTTACTTGAGGAAGAGTGCTCATCGAGCAACGAACATAATCCAAAACCAACAGTTGCAAAAACAGCCCCTGCGATTGCAATTGGCTTGGTAATACCAGTCTTGGAAATGAAAATACCACCAGAAGCAGAACACAAGACAACTGGGATAATCATTGGTAACAAATCGATACCAGAGTGCATTGCATCAGCGTTCAAAACTACTTGGAAAAAGGTCGACAAGTACAAAACAGCAGCCATGAAAGATCCGAATGTCATGAAAAACGCAACACAGACAACGTCGACTCGCCAAACACGAACAACCACCCAAGGAAGTAAGGGGTTCTTGGAGAGACTGAAGTTATAAGCAATAAATGCCACAACGACAACACCACCAATGGTGAAAAAACTGATAACAAGAGCCGAGTTCCAAGGAGTGCTGATACTACCGAAAGTAAGAGCAAGCAATACCAAAACAAGGCCGACGGCTAGCAAGACAGTACCGATATAATCAATTTTCAAAAGCTTCTCTTTGAGGGTGCCCTTGGGTAGAGGTGGGTTAAAGAACCACCAGATACACGCAAATGCAACACCTCCAATAGGAAGATTGATATAGAAACACCATCTGAAAGACACATGCTCAGTAAAAGCACCACCCACGAGAGGGCCCACTACTGAAGCTACTGCAAAACTGATAGCCACCAAACCTTGGATTATACCTCTCTTCTCAATTGAAACGATTTCGGTAAGGATAACAAATACCATAACTTGAATACCACCACCGCCAATACCAGCAATAACTCTGCCACCAATAAGCATATCCATAGAATTGCATAAAGCACAGATAAGACTGCCGACCTCAAACAAGATAATTGCAACCAGCATGGTATATTTACGGCCAAAGATAAGGGAAATCTTACCCCAATTCATAGCCAAAATAGCCGTAGGAAGCAAGAAACCTGAAGAAATCCATGAGATTTTACCAAAATCACCGAACTTATTACCAACAGTTGAAAGTAAAGTAACAATAATAGTCTGATCTAAAGCGACCAAAAACATGCACAACAGAAGGGACACAGCGCACAAAATCAAGGGAACCCCATGCAATAATTGATCTGATGCTTTGGTACCATCACCAGCATCTTCAATGGTATTATGGGTTCTCACTCTCTGAGCTTCCTCGTCGTTATTCTCTAGCTCAGGAGCGAACTGTTGTGGCTCTGACAGGCTCGACACTTCATTGTCGAGCTGAAACTCAGATCGATTGTTCTTTTGAATGGAATCTGTATCAGTTGCCATGGCGCGCTATACAGAGAAAGATCCAAATAAATAAATAAAGAAAAACAAAGAAAAAAGTCCAAGTCTGACCTAATCGAACCTCACTAATTTCTTCTAGCAATCAGCTAGACGGAGATGGATGGGTTATTTTATATAAATTAGGTCACCTGCAGCTCCACTGTTGAAAATGAAAACAACCGTGCTTCCTGCAAGGCGTGAAAAGAAATTAACCGGAAAAAAAAAATTTCCCTGCGTGCTCACTTCGGATCGAATAGTTCGGATCGACGATAATAAACCTCTACAGACTGGTAGCAGCCAGTGGGAACTTTCAGATGTAACTGTAACGTATCGGCAGTTACGAATTCACGAATCCAGAGACTACTTCGGAGATAAGCCTAATTCCAAGTAGACAAATAATGATAATGGATAGACACCTAATGAGTGTTGGTCGATAATTTCTTTAGTCAAAAGAGCTGAATACAAATAACAAGTTCAAGTTTTAGTTAAACAATTGCAATGTTTTGAGTTGAACAACAAGATCTTGTCACAACCGGGCTTGAGCCCTTCTTTATATAATGGAGATCCAGTTTATTTCTGTTCCCATCACCTACAGACTAGGAAGCCCGATCACTATATGCCCACAATATCCAATGTTTTGTTTTTTTGTTCTAAGTCGAGTCATAACCCCAAACAGTCTTTAAGGGTATGGGTTTTGTTAATACCGGAGAAGCGATTGGGCCCCCAGTCAGAGGAAGTAAGAATCAGACAGAATGATACAACAACCTTGTAGCTAAGATGGTGCTATTATGAAGCCTTCTGTTACATATCAAATGTGAAGAGAAATATTTATAAAAATCGTTATTTGAATAGCAATTTGGCTTGATAACTGCTGGTTATCGCAACTTCGTGGGGAAATTACCCTAGTGGAGTTAAGTAACTCTTGTTCGGACTTAGCATTTTTAGCATTTCTTAGGCTAAACGGCGCGTAGATCACTGCATTGTCGATCCGTAAATTGCCACCGTCCCAAGAAGCCACAGGAGTCGCCAGGGGGAGATTGAGAGTTTAGACGATTAGGTTTTAACTCTGACGGCTTTTGCACTCCTATGTCCGACGTTTCATTAGAAGAAGATCTTGAGATAATTGGTTGAGGACTCTGTCAGGAGGATATAGTTAGTTTGGTTGACGCAGGGGAATCACTGGTCCAGTTGTTGAGAAGTAAGTAGGAGCAGAATTCTGCACGTTTTCCCATATCAAAATATTGGGGACCTGCTTGAATTTTCTGGACGCTGCCTGTGCATAAGCAGGTTGGCTTAATCGTCTCAACAACACATCCAACAGCTACCATCTCCGATCATACAAAGACACTGTTTGAAAAGAAAATAAGGTACGTCTAAATGTCCCATTTTCGCCGCCTCTGACCTCATTGGACTCTTCACTGTTAACCCCACGGTTTTTGCCAGTTGTCGCATAGATGCATATATCGGACGGCCGAGTTTGGGGTCTAGGCCCCAGCTCATCCATGCGTCTGTGCTACGGAGCCCCGGTCATCATTTGACGCTTCTTAGCGCTGTATTGGAGGATGACGCCAATTTGAAGTTCATAGCGTCAAATATCCTATACTATTCGATCGTTTTTGCCACTTTCTGTAAACTGAAGTACTCGATTTCTATAAATGGGTAAAGTCGAAAAAGCAGAAAGTTATCTTATCACAGATAAAACACAATGTAACCATGCAGGGACTGTTATGCATATATGTAGCATATAATTACAAGTCACGTACCGGTGGGCTCTTTCGTGTCCTTGTTAAAATTACAGCATCTATAAGTTATCGCTCCCTTTTAGTAATAACTTATTACGACTTTTAAAGCTCACTAGACCCAGGACAATATGATTCAACACAATGTCAAACAGTACCTCTATCATCACGTGATCGACATGTGAATAGTCAGGAGTTGTAATAGATCTAGAGTAAGAGATCTAAGGTCATCGCCCTCCACGGTCTATATACGCGGTTACGTAGTGTAGGTAAACAACACAAAAATGAGGACCCTCGCCTGGTCGTATACCAGCCCAAACACGACTCGAGCGAAGCAAGAGAAGCCCCGAGGTCTGGAGCAGAGCCCCAGCCGTCGGAGGCACACAAGACCCCCCCCTCCCCTCTCCCAAAACACCATAACAAAGGCTCGTGTATTGATAAATATAGCGGTCAAAGGGGCCACAGGTAATTCTAATCTTTGGAATAGAACGGCAACGTCTAACCTGACGACGGACACATGTGGACGCGTCTACAAGCAGCCGCCCACTTGAGTATTGACAGCTTCAATAATATCGCCCTCGGCAATATCCAGCTACAATTGTTAGTACAGCGATCGCAAGGCCTCTTATCTCGATAGGCACAGAAGAACAGCGGGAGTGGGCATCGAACCCGTAAGACAATCCACAAAGATGATGAGGCTAGACCAATACTTACACTTGCTGGGGTGTCTTGTTCAGTGATTCTCTCACCGTCAAATAAGAATCGCAAGGCCTTGGAGTCCTTACCAGTACGCTTGCAGAAAGCATCAATGACCTTTCTCAGTGGGGTAGTCTTCTTAATTTTGAAAAACACTTCAGTAGATCCGTCAGTCACCTTGACGTTGATGTGTTCAGTAGACTCCGCCTTAACATCGGACTTGACAGCAGCGTCTTCTTGAGGGGTAGCAGGAGGTGGGGTCGACATTTTTGGTAGTGCTTGTTGTGGCTGTGATTACCTGACTTCTATCGAGGAGGATTGTGTTCTGTCACTATTTAATGTGAAGATTATTATTATTCTCAAAAATCCGCTGTACGGCGTCTGGTCGCGTCAGCAACATCAACTCCCCCTCCTTACCCTAATAAATGTAGCCCGTGAGGCTCAAACCAGATACAGCGAGAATCGTGGAGAGGGAGAACAGCTCCGGCGGCTGGGCTTCGCCCAGACCTGGTTGTGCTCGCTTCGCGAGCCGGCTGGGGTGACCGAAAGATGACGAGTGACGAGTTTGAACCGAGTAGAGGTGGTTTTATTGGATAATTTGGTGTCCAAGATCTGTGTGCAGTGATAGTCCAGGGTCCCTCAGATAGCTCTAATCTCACCATGACTCCTCCCAACCATGTACTGAGCTTATACGTTTAGGTTGGGATGTGTTAGGCTTAGGTAGGTTGACTAAGAAGCCGCCTGCTGGCGGTACCCGAATACGTCCGAAGAATTACAATACAGCGAACCGATGCTTTGGTAGAGGTGGCTAGGGTTCTTTTCTCCAATTCGGCCTCCTCTTACTATGCTCTAGCCCGCCGGTGTCGGCGGTCTCAACATCCTCCTGTCACATGATCCACTAGATCTGAAGCGGAGTCCCAGTCGCCGGAGGCACTAAAAACTCCCAGTATTCTCTCCCTTCGTTTTATGCTTATTTCGAATGCATTAACCTGCCGATAAACACGGTTATGAATGTGGGTTTGACAACTTTGCAGATGGCATCCTTGTGGCTTGGTCACGCGCTACCAGGTAGGGGTTAGAAGACAAAGAGAAGCCAGTACGAACCATGTCTCTTTGACTCTCATCCTTGTAGTCTAAATATCTCTACTACCATCTCAGGCCCTCAAGGGGGATGGACAAACAAAGATCTTGGGCCTAGCTAGCACTCACATAGAAACTTATGTTTCTTCCAGCCAGCTCTAACCTCAATAATTGCTGTCCTATAATTGCTTTCTTATAACGCGCAATGGCAATATATTTCCCGTTTTTATCCTACTATTGGCTCTGGGAGCAGAAACAAGCTTTGCAGACTGTGGAGCCAACCAAGTTATAGTACTGCGGCGAGGGGTAACGCGTAAAGTGGTGGGCCGACCCCGCGAAGCAATTCAGAAGGCTAAGCAGCTCACTCGACCTGTTGCCCACCGATCACGCCCTGTGCGGCAACCTATTGCTCACGAGGTGCAGCCTGTTCCCATTTGAGTTGAGTTACCCCACAAATATTGACGTAGCCGCCATCTGCGAGGACTCGGGTCGATACAATTAAACCGTTGGCTGACTCCACTTTGTTTCTCAGCCGATGGCTATGCATAGTAGATTAAAATCAAAACTGTCCAGCAAGCCTCCAGCATTAACATTATACTGTGACCACCGCTGACCCTATTTTTTGTACATCAATCTCGTTAAAACCTCTATATAACCAAACTGGCCTGCTAGTTGGATCGGATCATATAAACATCGATCGGGCTGCTACTTCTCTTTACACTTACTTTTTGCTTTGAATCATCTATTTTATTACACAGCGCCAACGGTAATAAGTCGACACACAGCTTACTTATCAAACCGGTCAAAAAATTGCAAAACACTGCACACTAAAAGAAACACACTTTGCACCTGTTGAACCAGTAAACACATCGACCTCACTAAATTTTGCTCTATCGGATCTCATTGGATTCTAGACCACTATTGATATTTGGAATCATCTTTTTCTGAGAGTTGTTATTAAGTGTTTGCCTGCTATTGTCTTCCTGAACACCTGCGATCTGGGTATACGTGATCCGAGCTGCATATCAACCTCAAAGAAACTCAAGAATCAATCAGCTTTTCCCGGAATCATTGCAAATCTCTTTAGAACAATTTGGAATTACAATTGGTTGTAATCAGTTCAAATTCACCAGAAATTACTCTAAGATCCACACCTCTAGCAAAGTTTGGAAGTTGGCAATACCTTCATATTCCATATTACTACTAGAGGAGTAATCTCGATAGCAAAATAGCAGCTAAGTTCGCCTTATTTTTTTTTTTGCTGGATACACATTCTACACAATCCTAACTCAAGACCGAGTTTTTTTTTCCAACTGAAAGTTAGGCGGCCGACTATTCCAATTGTCTAGCTTGGGTAATCTGTTAGTACTTCATTTCGCTGTTGAACAGCAAGTACCATTATCCCTCGTTACGAAGTCTAATAACGCGTCGGTAAGTAGCCAGTGTTTGTTGTGCTATTTCTCAGGCTCACTTTTCTACGGAGCCCTCTGGAATATGCTCTGTCAAAGCTTATTCTAGTTGCAGAACGCACAAGCGTACGTCATATTACCAGCGCAGCACAGGCCTTCATCCTAACATATACTATAGCGGTAATCGTGCTGGGCATGATTTGTGGTTTCCAATAAGTTTTGTTATTTAATTATTGCACGTAAGTTTATTGGCTTTTGGATAAGAATTCTCACCGTCATCAATTTCTTGGCTCATCTGTGTTTATGCCTCCTATTTACTATGACATATCTGCCCAAACTTGACTACACATGACAACACCCTGGAATACCCGAAACTATACCCGATTAACCCCATAAATACCAGATAAATACCAGTTATTTTCGATTCTTTCCTAGATATTAGCCATGATGCATTGCGGTCGGTAGCAACTCGGAGACTAATTCCGTTTCATATTTAGCCGTTGATTTCATCATGTTCGATGCACCTTCTCCCACCCAGAAACCTCTCGCCTATTTTCTTATTTTTTTACACCCAGTTATTGTATGACAGCATCTACACTCTAGTCATATGACCAGCCAATGTCTGTCTATTCCTAGTTTCTGTTTGCTTAGTTTTCGTATGCCTCGTACAGGTAGCACCTCACCTGCTTTCCTCACTTTCACCTCACCCTACTGTGCTCATACTCTACTTCATACTCAACTCAGCGTGCATTGCATGCCAATGCGCCCTTCAGTTGATCACCCCAGTTAATGCCGACCAACGCGCGGGGCCCTGCTAGCGGCGCGGGGCTAGCTGCAAAATACCAACGCCGCCACATTATCAGCTGGTTATTTGTTAAAACGAGACAACTGCCAACTAGGGCAACCTGAAATATGTTCGATTTTAGATTTGGTTCTGATATGGTATAAGCTGAAATGAAAACTCAAAAATGAATAGGTTAATTGGCAATAGAAGATAACGAGATAGTGTATGTGGAGTCTAGCTGAGGAGGTAGTTGGTGGGTAGAAGGTTGTAGTTTAGTAGTGAGGTTGAAGTTGTGGGTTCATTTCGCTGTTGATTTTATATATATGTTTTCTTGAAATTGTAGCGATAATATTCTTGATTTGCGCCATTTGATTTGACCTGGCACTTACTAACTCATGAATAGACTGGCAGTGAAAATCGACGAAAATTTATGGAATTATTTATTATTTGATCACACGAGGCATAGAAGAGGGAAAGAAAGAAATATTATTAACAAAAAAATTGGCAACTAATTTGATAGATACTGATAACTTATCTATATCAGGGACTGTGAATTTAAGACATTATAAAATTGCCAGTGACAAGGAACAGGGGACACCTAATTACAAGAACTACCGAAGTTACTAAGGCTGGCCTTAATACTTGATTATAAACGATCACTGACGGCAACACATACATCAGTTTGGTGATAATTTTGATTAGCAAAAGGACGAATCCAAACGTTAGAAGAAAAAAATGAGCGATCTTGCCGATACCAAAAAAGATGGAACCGGCATTGGATCGAATTCTTCTGCTGCGAAAGACCATAACAATGTGACACGCGAAACTGGGGCTCAGCAGGATTCCGACCCCAACCACAAGCCTGTAGCTACTTCTACTTCAAGTGTAGATGATAGTCTATTTATTGGTTTTGGATCTAATATTAACTCGGGCTCGACAAGATCTTTTCTACAGGAGCCCAGAAGAGAGTCCATGTTTACTTCGGATTTTCTTTCTGGAATTGTTGGCCCTCAGGGTAATAATGGAGGTGGTCTGTCAGCAGCCTCTTCTAGAAGACCATCTTATGCCGCTGAATTTTCATCGAGGCCAAGATTTCTGGATTTGGCTGATGCCTTTGCATCCAATACTAGTCAAGCGGAGATGCCAAGGCTGTCAGCAGCTGTGTCGAATCCAAATCTTAATCCCTTCAACAATGATTTAGATAAATGGCTGAAGGTTGGCAGTGATGGTGTCATTGGACCTGGTGGCCAGGCAAATCAAGGTCATGCTCCAGCTATCGCCAGTGGCCTACGTAGAGGAAGTACTGCTAGTTTGACGACTGGCGTTCCTGGCAATACCGGAGCTCCATTGTGGAATAGTTCAGGTTTAACTGCCTCTCAGGCGCACGGGTTGCAGGCATCACCCACGAGAGAAGAGTTTACTCTGCCTCCAGTGCCCCCTTCACAGAAAAAGTCTTTTCGCTCCTTGAGCTTTTCTACGGATCAGAGGTTGCTTCATCATCAACAACAACCTGGGTCTCATCAGTTGTTAGGATCATTCAATGAAGAAGATGACTATGACTCTACTCTCAATCCTAACTCTCTTGGTCAGGAGGATCTATCTTTGATTTACGGAGCTATTGGGCAAGAGTCGTCGTCTCATTACCAGACTCCTCCCAGTCTGTGGTTTAATAGTGGTATTCCAGGTACTGGTGCAAAGGAGGGCTCTCGACGTCATTCATATGCTGGTGAAAACTTTAATGCTGACCAACATCAGCAGCAACAGCAACATCAAAATCAACAGCAGCAGCAGCAGCAGCAGACAACTAAGCCACAATCACACCTTAGACAGGTACACCAATCACAGCAGTTTCAAGGTGAGGTGAATAACCCCACCTCACCAGTAGCGTCCACAGGTGAACAAGTTCAGAACCTTCGGATTCACGACCAGGCTGTTAATAGCCCTCCAAAGCTAACCTATACAGAAGCTATTGAGAACTATTTTTCATTTGACAAGTTGGGTCGAAATACCCTTTCAGAATCGATCTTAGGACAACAGCAAATTCAACAAAGATCTCCACGATCACATTCTCCATCATCTATATCTGGTTCACCTACCTTGTCTAGTGCTATTCCCGCAAATCTTTCCTCTTTAATATCAGTTCCTAGCAAGAAATTATACTTTGTTCAGTTCAAAGCGGGCAGACTGGATGTCTTTTTTATTCCAGACAGTTCAGGTTTAGTTGTCCATGTCAATGATCTTGTTATTGTCGATGCAGACCGAGGCAGAGACTTAGGTAAAGTTGTCAAGGATCATGTCACCACAGAAGAAGCCGGCATGCTTAAGTATATTAGACACCAGGAACAACAGGCTATTCTTCAACATAATCCAAATTCAATGCCCGTTAACTCTGGTTCTTCAGGCCCAGGAACAACCATGCCCAAACAGATTTTAAGATTCGCACAAAGTAATGAAGTTCAACAAATTACCAGTAAGCAGTCGGATGAGGAAAAAGCAGTATCCATGTGTGTCCACAAGGTTCAAGAAAAAGGGTTGGATATGAGTGTCATTGATGCTGAGTACCAATGGGACAGACGCAAGCTGACATTCTTCTACTCTGCCACCCATCGTATTGATTTCAGGGACTTGGTAAGAGAATTGTTCCGTATTTACAAGACAAGAATATGGATGTGCGCAGTAAACCCTGCCGCGGCAGCCGCTGCTGCTGCTGCCGCTACTGACGGTGACACCAAAGGTAATCAACTCAGCCCAATGATGGATAGGCCCACTCCTTCCACTAGTTCTGGTGCCAATGTTGCTAAATCTGCAGGTAATGCTCCTCTTGGTTCGGGTACAAGTAAAGGATCTCCACCTAGCAGTGTTGTGCAATCACACGTACCAACTCAATCTGAATATGGCTTGGCTAGTTCACAGCTTCTGGGACCGGGATCATCCCAATCGTCTGAGATTCGTCAACAACCTCCATTGACCATCCAACCATCTGGCTTATCAGCTAACCCAGAGATCTATGATCAAGTTCCATCATTTGACCAGTGGGAGGGTAATAATGGAGTCAATAACAGGGGCCACCAGCATAACCGCAAGCTCTACAATGGCCAGATGAATGGTCCTATACCAAACTCATACATGCCCTTGATGCAGCCTATAGTAACCACGAGTGGTCAATTCACACAGCCAATCCCCCACCCCCCGAGAGCAAAGTACCCTCAATATGGTGGAAATATCCAGCCTATAAGCTTGCCACCCAATGCCATAGGGCTCAATGGACAATATTGGTATGGACCTCCCCCTCCCCCGCCTCCAACAAACACATTTTACTAATTAGCAAACGTCATTTATCGATATTTTATTTATTACACCATTGTGATGAGATCAAAAAGAAAACACCAGAAGCTGATGTGCCTTCATTGTTATATTTGCCACCATTGTATAGTTATCGGAAGACATTCATTAGACTAGAATAGCGTAGACAAGTAGAGTTAAATTAACTAAAGGATTATATATACGACAAATCTACAAGCAAATACTCTTGTGGACCAAATACACAATTCGTAGACCATGTAATTTTGGTCGCAATTTGACTAATTAATTTCCATATCGTCAAAAATCTTCACGTTAGAAACTGCTATTACCTTAGCCATTGTCAACAATGTACCCATGTCAGACCTGAAGTTTGATCGCATTATGACCAACGTCTATAGCGGATAGGCGATATCCAGATCGCTGGCCCCTCAATCGCAAATTATAGTCATCATTTTGGACGGCTTGTGAAATACCAAGATCTGGGCATACTATACTTACTCAGTTAATTGCCGGATCGCTACTTCTCCATAGATTAAGATCTTCCGAATATATCTACTCGTAAAATCAAACAGGGTTAGGTTAAAAGTAAAGGAGGATGAATCTCAGCTTCTTATCATAAATTACTTAATTAGGTAATATACCGTCACGCTAAGTTATTACTCCCAACACCTGCACTTGGATATCTGCAGAACCGACTCAAACATTTCAGTGACTCCAAGTTCAGTACCAATCCATCGACATCTTAGTTCGACAAGAGACGGATCCGTTAACTTACAATACACACAAAAATACACAAAAATGTCGTCACAGACCACTGTTAAGGCCGCCAACTGGAGATTCGTTGAGCTTGGTCGTGTTGTCCTTGTTTCCAAGGGCGACTATGCTGGCAAGCTTGCCACCATTGTTGAGATTGTTGACCACAAGAGAGTAAGTCAACATGATAATTCATTATCAAGTGTAACGGATGTGATTTGAATCTTCGAATGAGTAGCTGATACTGGATGAGATACGACACTACAAAGAGAGCTGAATGCTTCGATTCCCGACATTTACTTTACTACAACGCTTGATCCAAACACCTGATATCTAGTACGAAAAAATTGAATCGAAACTATATTACAACAGATCCATCCAGTTCATTTTATACCATTGCGATTTGTGTTTCATATGTTTCGGTGTATATTCTATTGTTGATAATCCACTCGGCCAATAACAGCTACTCGAATTTCAAGACATCGTCGGCATTTATTCACTTTGATATCTTTGATCAGAAAAATTCGATACTAACTATAATCTAGGTCCTTATCGATGGTCCCAAAACTGGTGTCCCTCGTCAAGCTATTGCTCTCGGTCACGTTGTCTTGACTCCTCACGTTATTTCTAAGCTTCCTCTTGCCGCTGGCTCTACTGCTGTTGCTAAGAAGTGGGAGGCTGCTGACATTGATGCCAAGTGGGCCGCCTCTGCTTGGGCTAAGAAGATCGCACAAAGAACCAGAAGAAGAGAGTTGACTGATTTCGAGAGATTCCAAGTTCTCGTTCTCAAGAAGCAAAAGAGATATGCCGTCCAAAAGGCCGTTGCCAAGGCCAACTAGATTTAATTATTCCTAGTGTTTGTTAATGAATTTAGTACTTTTCAAAAATATGTACATTTGCACTTGATATGAACCTGTATATTGCTCGCGGTCTATACGAACTAACCTTTGGTTGGGATGGGCCTAGAGTCTTGTTACTTTTAATATTTATACTATTAATGTACATACATGATGTAAACTTAACATTTAGCTGAGAATGACCAGTAGCATAGACAGGGCAGTGCCCTCTTAGGTACCAGACCCTAAGTATCGACTTGAGACTTCATAAATTAGGTGAATCGTAGACTAAAATCGTTAGATATAGATTCTGGAAAAATCTTCGTATAGCCAAAACTACTGAGCCAGAGGATATGTAAAAATGAACGAGCGGCCTCTTCCCTAGATGACGAAATCAGGCTCTCACTAAATCGAATACTCTCATCCTCACCAATGGATCTTCTTAGGCGATTGGCTAGCAGCAACGCTTCAGTATCAATAGAACAGATACTATCAACTCCTTCATCATCTCTCTGAAGTGAGCGAAAAGATGATAATGCACCCTCATCAACATCATCGCCCAGTCCTAGGGAAAAATCGCTAAGTCCAAAGTCTCCAGTATCGCTTAAACTGCCAGCAGTGGAAATCCGCTGGCTCATCTGGCTCATAAAAAAATAGCCCGAGGAAGCTCTGCTAGAGAGTCTCCCTGATGCTGCTCTACCTAGTTCAATGCTACTGGCCCTACTGACTATACCGTCTCGGGGGAACTCAAACTGATCAACGTTGTTCATAATAGCATCAGCTCGAATCTGGTAGTTGTTTGGGAATTCATTTCGGGGACCATCTGCTTCAACTAAATTGGATCCTGGAGTTGATTTTCTGTTATGTTGAATTATTTGAAGCTCTTCATCCCGAAGTAATATCTTATCAAAAGGGTGACCAATTACCCGAAGACAAATGGCAGCAAAATTATGGTCAACCTTACGCCGTTTGGAGACTATCTTCTTGAATTTGGCCCTATTCATATTGGCTAAGTAGTTTAATTCATTGCTCTCCAAAAGAGTATTCGAAAGCATGCTCTCCGAATCATATTTAATGGCGCGGAATGGCCGCTTCCTGTAGGCAGTAGGTATCAACTGGTGCTCAGGCACGATTTCATCATTTTCGTCAACGCCATCCTCCTCGGATTGAATAACATTGTCATAAGGTTTCAGCTGTGCTACCTGAGGCGTGAATATCTCACTGGAAACAATCTCGCCCATATCGTTAAAACAAAGCCCAGGGTCTTCATCAACTAAATCCTCATCATCACAATTCTGCATTTTTAAAGGCAGTAAGGTTTCAAGCGCAAGCGAAAGTTCATCTGTAAATGAACCCGATACAGACAAATGCGACTTGGGAGTGTCATTTACAATACAGGGTTGAAAAGGATAGTTGGAACTTCCACTCGAATTCATCTGCCAACTAGTTTTCAACTCCAAACCACCATCCATGGCATCAATTGAAGGTAATGCTCCCAGTAGGTCTGGTAACAACATCTGTATTCCCGGAGGGTCATGAAGTGTGACATTGGAGATTCTTGTTGTTAGAGAATGATACTGATAGACAGTACACAAAATCTAGTACTTACTTTCCTGGCTTCATATCACATGAATTTATCAGCAGGTCATCATTTGAGAATTCTCGGTTTAGGAAATTGAACAATGCCCGGCTCTCATTGAGATGAAACTTAACTTGAGACCCATATACTAGGGATATACCATATAATAAACAGGATGTCAAACGAAGGCTCAGATACGAATTGGAGTGATGGTCAAGTGCCATACACAACTTGGGAATTGAACTCGATAAAATTTTCTTCCTTCCTAATTTTGATCCTGCCTTACTTCCAACAGAAGCAGCGAACCATGCAATACGAAGACTTTCTGATGGTGGAGCTGTAGTAGCATCGTGTGCTATTTGATATATAAACAAATCCTTATTCATCAGTGCGACTCTAATGATGCATCTCAAGATGAAATATTAGATTCAGGAACATGTCACACCCTGGATAATAGCCCATACATATACTATGCGCTCCATTACAACATTGGCCTAGCTATATCTCTGCTAGCTAGTGGTTAACACATTTCTTCTGGCATGTTGTGCCTGAGATTATGAAAATTCTCATGTTTGTTTAATTTACAGAGAAAGCAAAATAAATGCAATTTTGGAAAAAGGAACTTGAAGAACAAAGCTCTCAAGACTTATTGGTGCAGTTTGCTGAACTCAGAAGGGGTTTTAGTTTGTAGTTGCAACGCATGGACACCATTAGGAGCACTGAGCTCTTCCTTCAACAGGTCGTACACCATTCTATGCCTAGAGGGAGCATTTTTGCCCTCAAATATATCAGATACAATTACCAAGCGAAAATGCGATTCTGTGATATTCGAGGAACCTCTCATAGCAGCATGGTGTGCATGTTTAGAGGAATCATTGAAAATTTCAAGATGTTCTGGTTTTAGATTTGATGTGATCTTAGCTGCAATGACTCTAGCAGTGGGAGTATCAGGAACGGTAAATGGCATCGTAGACATTCGTCTGATTAGACTATGAATTGGTCTCTTAAGCATATGAATAGTTATTGAAAGCGATTGTTCTAATGTTTACTTCACAATTTACATCAGTTGATCGATCGTCTTAGCAACTTTTCGGACTTACTGCTTTGACTTAGTGGGGCTTGTGTCAGCGGCTGTTTTAACATAGTATGCACGCCCCATCAGCAGCATTTGGGAGTTCATCAGCTCTGGCAGTTGTATAGCATACGGTTGGTGGCTATACAAATAACATTATTAAACGAACCGTGTCTTTCCGTAACCCGCACTTCCGATTTCACAACCACTGAACTGATCACTGGGATAATTTATAGTAACTGTGAGGCCCTTTTTTGTGAGAGAAATATATAGTACTTGCTACTGTTGCTTGTCACTTGAATTCTGCCATAAGCTTCTTTTTAATTAATCACAGGTAACTGAGTTTCGTCGAACGATCACTCAAATGTCTTCTAGTGTTCCATATGATCCTTATATCCCCCAAGGGGGCTCCACTGAAGGTGCCTCCAAAACTGCTGCTATCCAAGCTGTAAGTACTATTCAGCGATTTTATCTGAAACGTATATTCGAAGGCTCAGAGCTTGCCCCTGGAATAGCCTGATAACTTTTCATTGCAAGTGAAGAAGATTTGGAACTAACTTTACAAAAGCAAATTGATAGTACCGTAGGTATTATGCGCGAGAATGTTAATAAAGTAGCTGAACGTGGAGAACGTCTCGATTCTTTACAGGATAAAACTGATAACCTTGCCGTCTCAGCCCAAGGTTTCCGTCGTGGAGCCAATCGTGTTCGCAAGCAGATGTGGTGGAAAGATATGAAGATGCGTATGTGTCTGATTGGTGGCCTCATTATTCTAATTATTGTCATTGTTGTTCCTATTGCTGTTGTTAAGCACTGATGTTAGCTGTTGTTTTATTAATTTGTACCCCCACCCCATGATTTATTCTATTCTTTCGAGTTTAAAGGCATCTTTATAATGCAATGAAAGTTATGTGTCTAACTAGTGGCTTCTGGTGGCTGGGCTCTGCCTCAGACCGTTGCCTCTTTACTTCATTTCCGAATCGTAGCTGATGCGATCGCTGGCTCCAACTGAAACCGCTGAATGGATATTTTAGAAGTTAAACGCATAATGCAACGAGAAGCGAGGTTACAAGTATATTTCGTTTTTTATAAGATTTATTTATCTCCCACCAGTTCGACAATCTTCTCCAACGACAAACTCTTGGGTCTTTCAATAGGAAGGCCCAGAATTCTATCCCAGATAAGTTGAGGAAGAGGACCAAGAGCTCTCGAAACACCAAACGTAACAGTGTAATAAAGGGTCTCGTGAATTCCATAGTGATGGAACAAAACTCCAGAGGACGAGTCAACATTGGGGAATGGGTTCTTGGTCTTACCGTGCTCAGTAAGAACGCCAGGCGCCACCTCGGAAATAGCTCTGACGAGCTTGAAGACGGGATCAGCAGCAACCTCAGGACGAGAGTCAGCAAAAGCCATAAGAGCTTGGAAACGTGGATCTGGTTGACGAAGAACGGCATGCCCATATCCTGGAATGACTCTACCTGAGTTGAGAACGGACCAGAGTTGATTCTCAAGATCTTTGGGGGTGTAATTATCTGGGATCTGCTCCTTCAAATCGAGAACGAAACGAAGAACTTCTTGAGCAGCTAATCCATGGAGAGGTCCCGCCAATCCTTGGAGACCAGCAGAGTATGACAGATAGGCGTCAGACAGAGCAGATCCTACAAGATGGGTGGTGTGTGCAGAAACATTACCACCCTCATGGTCTCCGTGTAGTGCGAAGTATAATCTCAAAAGATCAACGAAGCCTTCGTTGTCTCCCTTTCCAATCATATTTGCATAATTAAGTGACCAATCGGCATTGGCATCAATGGCTCCGGGCAATCTACCACCACCTAGATAAGTATTTTGGTAAATCTTTGCCGCAATTTGAGGAAGCTTGGCAATCAGATCAATGACATCGTCAAAAGTGTACTCCCAGTACTCAGATTTGGGAATACCCCGTTCATAAGCCTTGGCAAATTTACTGTCGTGATTCAACGCAGAGACTGCAATTGAGAATTGTGTCATTGGATGCAAAGTAGATGGCAGGCCGTCCAAAGTTTTGGTGACAAAATCTGGCAGTTCACCCTTGGCAGCCAGCTCGGCCGACAGTGCTCGAACTTGCTCAACACTGGGAACCTTTCCGGTAAGCAAAAACCATAGCATTGACTCAGGCAACATTTCACCACCCGTTTCAGCTTTTGGTAAGAATTCTTGGCATTCCTTGATGGTTTTACCATGGAACCGGATACCTTCGTTAGCATCCAAAACGGACCCTTCCCAAAGCATAGCCTTTAGTCCTCGCATACCCCCCAACAAATTGGAGACTTGGACATCGCCCAGCTTTTTATCACCCAGTTCTGTTTTGACTTTCTTGAACAGCTCTTTCTTGGCAGGAATCACCTCCTTGAGAGTATCTTTGAGAGATGAGGCATGACGCACTCCCCTTATTATACCTGATCTCTACGAAGTCTGTTAGTCCGAATTCAGTTTACTAGGCAGTATAGAAGATAGAAGACTCGCGCAACGTGGTCGAGTCTCTTAAATTCTCGGTTTGTGAACAGTCTATTTCCGCATCCATGGGTCGCGACGTCTCAATACTTACGTTAACTCTAACGAAGCTAGGAAACATTTTGTTAAGCAATAAATAAACACTGTAACCCGAGGATTAGAACTTGATCTGATCAAACCGACAGCTATTGTTAAAGTATTTATATGTCGCTAGAACTCAATTCTAGACGTGATTGGATAAATTTGGAACTTCCGTATAGGCGGCTGTCGGAGGATGCTCGGCACTCAATGAACACGAACAAGTGCGGGGGATCGGCGCCCAAGTGGGGTGGACATGTAACAGGTCCCCTAATACGGTTATCGGTGGAATTAACTCTTAACTGACATTTTTAATGAACCGTTAATACACAAGAGGAGGCAACTTATAGAAAAATATCAACTCCAAGAGTTGATTTATTATTTCTTCTGGAGCCCGCCCCAGGCTATCGATAGAATTATCGACCAATGTTTGCCACGATAGATAGGACCTATCGTGCATGATGAATGAACCTCGGAACTAAATTAGGTTCGGAGCCGAGTCGGCGGACTGGTACACTTCTTCATCTAGATTTCTTCCCTGGAGGTGTATTATAACCAGGAAGTGTGATCGCCGTTTAGGGTGTGATTCAAGTTCTGGCCCACGGGGCTCTAAGCTGTAAAATTGTGGAAATTAGCAAAAAGAAGAAGAAAGACCCAGAACAGAGAACCAACAATTGAACTTACCAGTATATGAACTCAACTAATGTTGACTCTTGTCTCTTCTTGGAAATCCATAAAATTAGAGAAAGTAATCATTAAGAATATAAAGTATTACTACCACCTAAGGCTACTAAATGGGGATCATATGGATCGCCTTGCTTTATTCTCTACTCAAAACCTTCGAATGGCATCCCTGCCATTCCATTTAAACCATGTAGCGAAGCGGTTTGGGAAGTAAGAAATATACAGCTTCCAGTTCCCAGCTCAGATAAACCCGATCATTGTTCGGCAATCAAATGCGTTATTGTAGCAACAGTCAGTACCTGAGAACCTTGATTGCATTCCATCATCGTCAGCATGAGCTGCAGCAATGCATAGTTGTTACTCATCAAATTGTGAGGCCGATCAAAATAAGGTTTCCAAGACTCATATGATATTAGCTTCACGTTCATGGCCATGTGTTATGTCAAATGCTGATGCTCATATTACGGTCTGATTACATATAACTCCTCGAGAAGAACTTTGCGGTTATTACAATCTGCCATCAGGTACCTGAAGATGAGACAGGATCGACGATGTCCACTACTCGATTAGGCTAATAATAATACGCCTTGATGTCCATTGTTTATCAGAAAGATGGAGAGTTAGCAACTTTAGGCTACTTCTAACTCCTAAGGATTTTTTTGTCGATGTATATGTCCATGTGCATATATGAAATACTCTAATTTCTTTGCGATTTGAACGGTATCAATTTTTACAAATAAAATAAAACGGTACTGATTGAACCATAATTCAGGGACTTGATACTTGTTTCAGTAGTGGAGATACATAAAATTGACTTATCGAACGAACGCTAGTAAACCTCAACCATGAGTTACGAGCCACCTGCAAATCCCTTTAACCCCTCGGGCCATCCTAGTCAACCTTACCAAGGTCAAGACCAACCTTCTTATCAGCCCCAGGAGGGTCCCCCAGTGAGACCGTATGGAAAGGCCGAATATGGCGAGGACCATGAGTATAATCAAAATCACCAAACTGGATATCATGGGAATGATAGCGACTTACCACCACCTATCAACTACGCGACCAAGCCGGAAGAAGGGCAGTCTTTTGAAGAACAGTTCAAGGTAGAGAAACCCAAATGGAATGACGTGATCTTTATTTTTGTATTCCTGGCGTTTGTAGCAGGCTTCATTGTTATTGCTGCTCTCACGCTGTCTGCCTATGTCAAGCATCGAGGTTTCGAGGGAACGAGTATCTATAATAGTCAGAACACGTTTTCCTTGAATACGCATACTATCATTCTGTTTGCTTTTGTTACCGTGATTTGTGTGGTGTTAGCATTTTTGTATTATACTCTAGCTAGAGTGTTCACCAAACAATTTATTATCATCACTATGATATTACAAATTGTCATATCTGTGGGTACTGCCATTTATCTTCTTATCGAAAAGGATTGGTCTGCTGGCATTGTTGGCCTCGTTTTTGCTCTTTTCTCAGCATTCTGTTATTGGACAATGAGGTCGCGTATTCCTTTTGCAACTATCGTGTTGAAGACCATTATTGACGTAACAAGAATCGTGCCTTCCACGTTGTTCATTTCTGCTATTGGCGCTTTATTTTCGGGTGCGTTGTCGATGTTTTTCAGCGTTGTTATGGTGGCCACCTATGTCAAATATCACGATTCTCCAGATAATCCATCTTGCTCTAATGGAGGCTGCAGTAACGGCAAGCTTATTGGGCTCCTTGTCTATATTACGTTTTCCGCTTATTACATGTCCGAGGTAGCCAGGAATGTTATTCGTGTGAGTATTTGTGGAGTGTATGGTTCTTGGTACTACAGCTATAAATCAGATCAGGGAATGCCTAAATGGCCAGCATTAGGTGCTTTCAAGAGAGCCATGACATATTCTTTTGGATCAATCTGTTTTGGATCACTAGTAGTTGCTGTTATAAACCTAATTCGTGACCTTCTCAATCTTGCACAACAAGTGAATGCTGACAATGGTGGCAACCCCATTGTTACTTTGGTACTTTGTTGTGTTCAATGTATTGTTGGAATTATCAACTGGGCTGTTCAATATTTCAATAATTTTGCTTATACCTATATTGCCCTCTATGGAAAGGCATATATTCCTGCTGCAAAAGATACCTGGACTATCGTCAAAGCTAGAGGTATCGATGCGTTGATTAATGACGCTTTGATTGGTAATGTTCTGACATTTGGATCAATGTTTGTAGCTTATGTTGCTGCTCTTTTTGCCTACCTTTTCCTGCGGTTTACGCACCCCGCCTACAACTCATCAGGGGGATATTATCCAATCGTGGTAGGATTTGCCTTTGTGATTGGTCTCCAAATCGGCAACATTACGACTGTTTCTATCAATAGTGGTGTCCATAGTTTCTTCGTCGCATTGGCAAAGGATCCGGAAGTATTTAGAATGAGTTATCCAGACACTTTCGAAGCATTGTTACAGGCTTACCCTCAGGTGAGACAGAAGCTTGACCTCTGATCCAGCTGAGCTCCCGCAACTCTATGTATTTATGCTTGACACAACTGAAATTACTGTTCCTACTCTCTTTATTTTACACTAATTCGGACTTCATAATTCTCAATAAATAACGCGAAAAGATGCTTTTAATTCATTAGATTACATCAACTACAGACTCGAACCTGACTGACTTTCTTCTAGGACGAGTCTCAGGTGTGGGGTTCGCCTTCTCCTTTTCTTCATATTTACAGCGGGCACAGTTGCAAATAAATCCCCAGTTTACTCGCAAATCATACCGTCTTTTATCCAGGTCATCTGAAGGGTTAACATAAGTTGTGAACAACTCCTCGCCAGCTCTCAAATCACGTTTAGCAATCACTTTGACGCCAGTAGTACGTCCCGTAATCTGAACATCAACATTGGGATCACACGAGTGATTCAAATGTGACTGAGTCAGATAAACATTTCCATCGAGATTATTAATGTTATACATTCCAAGGCCATACAGATACTCTTCGTAAGTCAAGTCGTATCCACCTTTCACAGCCTCTTTCAGTAGCTCGAACCCCCTCTTCCAAAGTTGCTCATAATGTTCACCGTCTAGACCGTCAAGTCCCATACTAGTGCTATTTTGAACTGCTTTTTGACGCACATCCTGGCGAACCCTAGCCATGGCTTCAATCTGACTTTGAAGCTGCTTAGATGGGTCTCGAATAATAGATACTAAGATGATTCCGTAAGCATATGCAGCCATCCATTGGTTCTCCAAACAATATTGTTCATATAATTGCCACTGAGCATATTTTATAGTTTTCGAATGAGCACTATTGTGCCATAAAGCAGTATGAATGGTATCGCTCTTCTTACATTTCGCATTACAGAAGCGAGCCGGACAAACATTACACTCAGAGCCACCTCGAGGCACCCCACCTGGTCCACCAGCGGTCGATCGAGCTTGAAAAGGTCGGGAACAGTAAGCACAAGCAAGACATTTTCTCATCAGCACGACATGATCTAAAGGTGATACCAATACAAGTGGAGGTTCACTCCAGATCTCTTCACCAGCTTTAAATGCCTTACTAGTATATAACGCTTTGCCTCTTGCCTTCGTAACAATCAACTTGACACCAGTTGGAAACTGTAAGTCAGGAGTAGCATGACTTGTAATTTCACTAGCATACTGGAAAGGTGTCACATTCGTTTGTAAACCAAAAGTTTTCAGTAGATTTTTTAATCTGTTGGCTGAAAGTGACCAATTTGGATGATCCTGTTTAACAAAAGCATGTAATTTAGCATTTCCTAAATTCTCGCTACCTGGATTAGTCTTCCATATCTCAATAACAGTAGAAACTACCTCTCTATCATTTGGCGTATATTCTGTGTTTTCGCTCATGTTTTGGAATCTTCGTTCAATTCAGCAGATCTGAAATTTTTGATAATATAGCTATCAACTATCTGGGTTAGGGTAAACTTTGTAAGTGGATGAAGATGTTGGATACGAAGAGTGAAAAATGTTATTAAACCAGAATAACCAAGCTAGGTTGTACTGAATCATAGAATTGCTCTATAATGGAGAAATTCTAACGATATTATTTAGTTCTGAAAAGTATGAAGTATGACGTTCTCAGGGGGAATACCTGTGCGGCAGATATGTTCGCAGCCATGATCAACGCTTTTCAATCACAGCGTAAGAAGACTTGAGTTCAAACAGACTGGGAGCTTTTAAGAATGTCTTTGCGGCTCCTTGGTAAAATGGCGCTATACAGCTCCTTCGGTGGGCTTGTTGGATACAAAGTCAACCATGCTCTACAGAACGGGTTCTTCTACGATACTCCGACCAAAGGGACTGATAAGGCGTTGCGATATGCGGAGAAGCTGGAGTCCAAACTTGAAAGCTTACCTTTAGTCAAACAACTCAGTCGCGATCCACAGTTCCAAATGGTTCGACCTTGGGATTATGTGAAAGAGGAGAAAATAGGGTCGATATTCACATCAGGGCCTTTACATACCCCAGGTGGAGTGTCGATCCCACCACTATTATTTGCCAATGAAAGTGAACGCTCCATTGTTACAGTTGTTCACTGTGGTCACTTTCTAGCCGGCTTTCCATTTCTTGTACACGGCGGAATCCTGAGTACTGCTCTTGATGAAGCTTTACATAGAACCGCATCACTCAGTTTGGGCACATACCCCAAGGAAACAGCAAGAATTAATTTAAGCTATAAACGCCCTACCTTTGTCAACCAATTTCTAGTTATCAAAACTTCGACAGAGATGATTGAAGAAGGCAAAAAAGCTCGAATAATTGGCTCGGTGCGGACACTCAAAGGAAAAGAACTTGTGAGGGGTGAAGGGGTCTTTGATGTAACGTCACCACCTGCTAAGTCGAGCTGGAAAAGTATTGTAGGTTTATAAATGAAGATGAATAATTGGTGTTGTGTATGAAATTTATTTATTTATGTCTATCCTGAGAAAGAAAATGAACTTGCTGAAACAGTGTTTATACCAGCATTTCGAGGTGTGAGATTCCTTCTTCCGTACAAAGTTGTAAAATCCCGCAAAATAGATCGAACTCGTTTAAAATCCTGTGATTCCATTGATGTTGAGATTCTTTGTAACAACTTGCTTTTTTCATCGGGACTCAATCCTCCAGCGGGAAGAGCATCTAGGGTGTTTGACAACCATCGGATTGTTTCGTTTCCGGACGACAGTCGATACGCACTAAGAAGAAGAGATGAAGCATCGGTGATCACATCTCGTGGGTAAGAAAATAAAATCCCTGTTATAATGCGAGATGTCAGTGCTTCACCCTGTTCAGCAGCGAGAGAACTCACCACACTACGAATCTCGGCTGGGATTTTCCCTCCCGGAATAACAGACGACGAGGGAGCTTGCTCACCACCATATGCGAACAAATCCAGCAAAAAATGCAAAGTAGCAGTAAGGGGCTCAAACTGCTCTAAAGTGAGACCGGCCAGAGCTGCTTGGAAACTAGCTCCAATCCAATCCGATGTGAGAGCCTCAAAGGGATAATACATTAAGATATCTCCAGCGAGATGGAAAAAATCTTCAATTAAGTCAGGATAGTCTTTAGGATCAGATCCACTAAGGATTCTGAAAAATGAGTATGACTGATGCTTGCAAAACTCCCAAATGACCTTTTTGGTTTGCTCTACATTGACACTGTTGGTTAAAGGTGTATCTCTCTCTTCGTCTGGTAAGCTGAATTCAGTGACGACTGCTCCACTCACCCACAAATAACAACCAAATTTTGTTCGCTCAAATTCAGAAGCCAAAATATTACCAATAGCAGGTAGAATAGGCTCTAAAGCAGCCCCGCAAGAATGAAGACAAAATTTTGTAAATTTGGAACAGCGCTCAGCAACAAAACTTGATGTACCATGTGCTTTGAGGAGAGGCGGAACAATAGGAAATACATCGAAAACAAATTGAGTTGTTGGATGAATAGCTCCAGGAGCAAGTTTTCCATTAGTAGTATTGCTGGGACGAACGTTTCGAACAAATATTGTTAATAGCTCGATGATATCAGCAATTGACCGGTACACTTCATCAGATCCCTCGCGACCAGTTAAGTCTATTAACCGATCTACAATAGGCTTACTGAAATGTTGCAAGACAATTAGAATTGAGTCAATGGGCTGGGATCGTATAATATGAGCAATTCCTTCAGTTACCTGGTATAATGACTGCATATCTAGAATATTCAACATTTGCTCGTAAAATGGATGCAACTGTTCGATGTATTTTGCAAGCATGTCTCTGCAGTCTTGACAGAAGTACATCAACGCTTGAGATGCTGCTTTACTTACATCGGAATCATTTCTGTCAAATCCCTTGATAATATAGTCCAACTGAAAATCGAGATATTCTGGATGCCTAGCAGTCCACTCAGTATATCTTCCCAAGACTAAAGTGACCGTATATCTAATCTTATTATTATCCGGCAGAGAGAACAAAAGCTTCATAATATTGGGTAGAACCTCGTTCTCATCCAAGTCCACTACTTGACCCATTGCCCTGACGCTAAATAAGGGAGCTTCAATTGACTGCCAGGAAGCATGGGCCGCTAAACTGCTAGTCAAAGCTTTGTATGACTCTCCTAATGCTTGGCTAGAACCAACAACTTGACAGCAATCTTTCAACACATCACCAATGTCATGTCGGAAAGAACGGAACTTCTCTTCTTCTTCTCGATTTCCACCAAACAAATCAGAATTTTCGTCTCCAGGAGGGTACTTTAGTCTTTCAATAATTATTCCAATAAGACGAAGATACACATTACCCAGAATCGAACGGGAATTCTTGTATCTTTCCAATACCAACATCTGCTTGAGAGAATACCAAAAGTAGAATGTGTAAGAAATCGCGTCTAAATCTTCATCTACCGAGGTGCAATCTATAATAGATTCAATCAGTTCAAGAAAATCATTGGGGGACTGTGCAATCAGTACATGCCAAGATTCACCGGCCTCAGAAAACATCTTTGTAAGACCAATTAGCTTAGATGAATCATCCTTGGATTCTATGACCAATGGTCTCAGTTGCACTACCCTTGGATAAATAGCTGAAATGATATCGAGGCTAGTAGTATCTCTTGTTTCTTTGATAATTGAAACAATACACTCAACAGCAGCGTCGAAGGTTTCATCTTCCTCCAAGCCTGCAAAAAGAACATCCAACAGCGGCGTGTTCAGGAAATCTTCCAATGATATTTCTTTCAGCCATGAATTTAAACACTCGTACAAGACTGCTCGAGTTTCTCCGTCGAGATGAACAGTGAGATTACTGCTTGTCGTGGCAGACTGAGATGCAATACTAGCAGGGGTGGCCGTACCTGATCCTGAGTCACTACTATGGAAGGCATAGTGTAATAACAAGGTTACTACCTGCGCACTGTTTTGATCTAGTAATTCTTCGCTTCTCATGCTAAACTCTTCATCGGTCAATAGAGTATGTCTAGGACTCAATAGCTCTTCAGGTAATACTTTCAGAAATTCCAGCAAAGATGGTAGAGAATCACTTGATCCACCAAATGTGTCTACCATTTCGGCCACTACATTCTTCCATTCCAAAACCTGTAGCGCCAAATCAGCTAGAGCCACACTCAGCTGGATGCCAACCGATCGAGGGACACCTTTGCTTGAAATATTGTGATTCAACAGTTGGATCACAGAGTTTTTCAATTCCATTCGAGCTTCCTTTGGTAGCTGATGGAGATCATACGAGATCTTTGATTTGAGTGTTTGAGCACAAAACACCTTAGTAGCAACGGGATACTCCTCCAGAGATCCTGCTAGAACCTTGTGTAGAATCGACCAAGCATCTGGCTTGCAAAAGTTAGTACATATCCCAGATAGATTACTGATATTGCTTTTAGAAAACTTGCAATTCTATTACCAAGCAGCTTTCCAACCAAAACAAGGCTTTTCACACAAAATCCAGTCCTTTGAAACCTTTATGAGCAGGGGTAAACTTACGCTTTTTTGGAATTCCTCGAGATAATGGCCATATTCTTGTCTCTGATTCGGACTGTTATTACTATAAAATCCATTCAAAGCTTGCTGAAGGTGCTCTAGGGTGATAGCACTCATATTAAAGAAATCAGTTGTAGAAATCAGTCAAAGACAATGCCTGCGGTATATTTCGAAGTATTTACAAATAACGCATCCAAATGCTCAAAGATCCAGATCTTCCAACCCTCAGAATTCGTTTAATTTAATTGGATTGATTTTTTATCCCTTAAGGAATGTCAATTTTCCGATTTACAGAGAAGATATTATCCCTGACATGGGTAGATCAGATGTACCACAGCAAAAGCCGTATAAACAAATGCGCCGCACAAGTTTGGCGCAGCTTCTTCCGCATCGATGAACATCGCTATTTCTGTATTTCATGTTGATTAATATTCTAATACCCTACGGCGTATAACAAAAAATGGCAGATAGAACACAACAACGGGTGGTACGTATTTTAGTTTCTTTTATAAAACTTGGAAGATCCAGTTGTGGGGCAATCACTAACTATTATAGATGATTCCACCTATTAATTTATTATTTCAGTTTCTCCAACAGCAAACCCCGGTACAAATATGGCTTTACGAACAGGTAGATTCCAGATTAGAGGGTAAAATACGCGGTTTTGATGAATTTATGAATCTTGTTGTGGATGATGCCGTGGAGGTGAACTTAAAAAAAAATACAAAGCGGGATCTGGGGCGCACATTAATTAAGGGCGACAATATCACCCTGGTATCTAGCCTTGAAAGCTAGTTCTCACGAAGTTATGAATCTAATATATAAATTTTATTTGCCATATTATGACCAGGAGCGGGTCGGTCTTGGGCACAGGCAGGGCCTAGGAACCGAGGCTAAAGTAATTTGGGGCTAGAGTATGATTTTGACTCCCTGGTTGTCATTGGCCAATTACTCTTATATTACAATTTAGGGTCGATAAACATGGCCGTTGATTATAACAGCATCGAGTATACGGTCATGCCCCTCAGTCGGGATATTCTCTACCAACTGTACATCTAAACCAAGTCCAATAAGTTTTGTTCTTGGAAGGTCTTTTTGGTTGGTCCACTGGTCATGGATTGTTGTGTAACTATCATAATACCCCTTTCCGTGACCAAGTCTGTGACAACCGGGTGTAAAAGCCACACCAGGTACAATAATAAGATCCAACCCCCCCGCCATGAATGCCGTAATACTCGATTCAGCAAGAGGTGGCTCTCTTAGTTTATATTTACCGGCTGGTTTCAATTGGTTGATTTCTTCTATGGAGCCTATCTCCAACATCTGGAGCTCAGTTGTTTGTGCCGGGTAAAGTTTATTAGATTTACTCTCTAGAGGAGTTATTCTCGGTAAGAAGACCCGCTTCTTATCAGCGAATGCATTTTGTATTAATTTAGTCGTTTCTACCTCACCCTTCTCGAGATGTAAATAATAGGCAATTTTGTGGGCAGAGATATATTCTGGTAGTTTTCTTAATTCGTCAGCTATTGACAACGCTAAAGGATCTTAGTACCTTGCAATTAAGAAAGAGTCGAACAACTTGTAAGTTTCAAGTATACTTACACTGAGTAACGATACTTTCGCTGGATAACTGTCCAATCTTTTGATTGACTAGTTTTCGTAACAGTCTTTTTGAAGCGGCAGACATATTTGACGAATCCAGATAGACCATACTATGAGAATAATAATAATCACAATGCAACCTGATTACCCAAAATTCACTGCTTATGCATGTTCGACATAGATCTAGGCAAGATATGTTGGCGGTTCCTTACGGCTGTAGGCGGCCTACAGAACCTTAATCTACCTGTCGAGCTTGCATGGCTGACTCGATGTTAATATAATGACTCATTGAGCTATCTAATAACCTGGGGTAGAGGGAAAGCTGTGAATTGAGTCATTCATTTAACTATTTAACTGTGGTTAGTATTAAACATAGGATATTAAACTCTTTATAAATTTTGTTAAACGTTTACGGCTTCAGGTTTAAGAGAAGGGGTTGGGGTCGACTGATCGGATGCACGGCGGAACGCAGGATAGGTATGGCTCCGATGTCGGCGGATAGGGAAAAATGAAACAGCCTATCCTGATAAAGTCTAAGCATATATAAATAATAGCACCCAAGGTCAGGGCCCATAGAAACAGACATCATACTTCATCATGTCTTTAAGATTGTTGTCACGACAAAAGAAATTAGCTCCTGGGCATTTATTTCTCAGGACAAGAACGTCGCAGAATTACTTTTCGACTTCGCGATTGTCATGGGCTGCTGCTCAATTGGATGCTAGTAGATTGAATGTTCAAAAAGTGAGCAAAGCTAAGGACCTCCCTCCACCTGAACAACTTGTGTTTGGAAAGTCATTCACTGATCACATCCTGTCAATTGAGTGGGATGCTGAGTCGGGCTGGGCTGCCCCTCAAATCAAACCTTACGGACCACTGGCTTTGGATCCAGCAGCTGTTGTTTTTCATTATGCATTCGAGTGTTTTGAGGGAATGAAGGCTTTCAAGGATATCGACGGTGATATTAGACTGTTTCGTCCTGACCGTAATATGGCCAGACTGAATAGTTCAAGTGAGAGGATTTGTTTGCCTACCTTTGACAGTGAGGAGATGATTAAATTACTCAAGGAGTACGTTAAACTAGAAAAGAATTTGATTCCTGACAAGAAAGGATACTCTTTATACCTTCGACCCACCATGATTGGTATTGATGCTGGTTTAGGCGTTGGAACCCCTAAGAAAGCCCTTTTGTATGTTATTGCTTCCCCTGTTGGCCCTTACTACCCTACTGGTTTCAAAGCTGTTCGTTTGGAGGCTACCGATTACGCTGTTCGCGCTTGGCCCGGCGGTGTTGGTAATAAAAAGCTTGGCGCCAACTACGCACCTTGTATTCTTCCTCAGCAGCAAGCAGCTTCTCGCGGCTTCCAACAAAATCTTTGGCTGTTTGGACCAGAAGGTAACATCACCGAGGTGGGTACAATGAACGCATTCTTTGTTTTTAAGGACTCAACTACTGGAAAGAAGGAACTAGCTACTGCACCCCTTGATGGAACTATTCTTGAAGGTGTCACTCGTGACTCAATTTTGGAGCTTGCCCGTGAAAGACTAAACCCTAATGAATGGAAGATTTCTGAACGCTATTGCACTATTCATGAGGTCGCCGAAGCTGCTAAGAAAGGTGAATTAGTGGAGGCTTTTGGCGCAGGAACTGCTGCTATTGTTAGCCCTATCAAGGAAATCAGTTACCATAACGAGCCTATCTATGTTCCCCTCCAGGAGGGCAAGGAAACCGGTCAACTTACTGAGACTGTGGCCAACTGGATCTCTGAAATCCAGTATGGTATTATAGACCACCCATACTGCCAAAAGATTTAGATAGTTATGCATTAAACTTTGCTCCCCGTAGCTCCAAATACTATGTCGGTCAATTACTACTGGACGGACCACGGGGCTGTTTGGATATAAAGTAGATTAAATAACATTATACAGATTTCAGACTGTCATACTTTTTGCTTTTAATTCCAAATCTCTACGTTGTTCCATGGCTTTTTCCAAAGTAGAAATATACATGCCGTACTTTACTGTCTCTTTGAGCAGATACTGCGATTTTCTCTCCCAATTCGAATGAGCACGAGCCGAAACAAGTAAGGCAGATTGGAACAGTTGAATCATTTCTGCTCTTGAAGCATTGTGATCCTCCAAATGCTTTTCGACCGCTGTATTAAACCTTTTCAACATCTCAAGCTGGTTAGACTCATCTAAATTGGAGAGAACTTGCGACACTAGAGGTGATCGCCACTCTCTTATTTGAATTTTTTGGCCGTCGATAACAATGGCATCATATGCGCCCGATTGAACTAATGGCTTATAATGAGCATCTTCCTTTCTTTTTTCAGCAACTTTCTCTAAGGGATAATTCCACCCGTATTCAGAACTCGATACAGCTTCAACAAGTGGCTCTTTTGAGCTCCTGGCTGCCCAGTAGTTGCATGTGTATACATATTCATCAGCTATCTCTTTTGTTCCAGCACGGAAAACCAGAACAGATTTGTTGGGCAATGTCAGTGACCAATCAACATGGTCAGGTTCAAGCATGGACATATAGGCTGAGCTCGAAATGATGATGCTATTCTTCATACCTGCACTCATATTGGTCACAGGAATTGCTTGTGCCATTGTTTGACAAAGAGGAATATTATCGGTGAGGGTTGCCCTATCCAGCCAGTTACCACCACCAACATTACTATAGGCATTTGGAGGATCAAAAGTATAGTTGATTGGTCGTTCATTGCGACTAGGGTGATCAAATCTAAAGATTTTGAGATATCCTTTTTGAACGATGACAAATACTTGAAGCCATCCTTCTCGCTTTCTATACTTTTTGCTTATTCCTCCATTGACAAACGCCTGAAACTTAAGGAGACCCTCTTTAGCCCAGGGTGCTCCAGTCAACTCAAGCTTTTCTTCAAAGGCAACATCCTCATCTTCCGTTTCTTCTCCAAAATCATTGATCGTTATGACCGTTGTAGGCTCATCTGAGCTATCTTCTTGAGAAGTATTAGGTGAACTTTGCCCTCCTGGACTCCGACCCCTTCTCAATTCCTTACTGCTCACGACACTACTCGAAGAAGCATCATCTTCATCTTCTTCATTAGCCGTCCCAAGGATTCCTAAGGAATCTCTACCAATAGATGCAAGATCAGAGTGACCCAATATGCCTGCCTTTGCGGCAGCACGTTCTTCTCGTATTATGGAATTCCTGAGAACACCTGAAAACCCAATTGGTTCATCGGCCTTAATATACATGCTCCTTCTGTCACCCATGATAGGCTGGTTGTTTGCGATAATTCCTTGATATTCGTAGTCAGACCAAGCATCAGATGAGGATATCCAGCTAGATCGACGGTTTAAGCTTAATCTTGACATTAAAGCACCGCGATTGTAAACATCACTAGAATTAGAAGGTGCTCCGTAATAGTTATTTAAGGAAGTAGCAGAAGATTGTGCATGTAGATAAACTCTAGGTGGACAGTTATTTGACCCTCGAGCAAGATTTAGGGGGGTCAGATCAATGGAAGTGTAAATTCCCTTTAAAAGGGACATAATCAAACTCTCCCATTCTTTTACTGTATAGTGAGAGTCATCACAAACAAGGGTTGTATTGTCAACCTTGGTTGATGCAACAGTAGTACTCCATCTTTTCATCGACGAGGGTCTTCTTGAAAGAGAATCAATCGAAGTACGTTTCCGACTAAGGATTGAGTTATTATCATCAGCCATCATGCCTTCACCTTTCAGGAGACTTCGCATAGTCTCAAAAGTCTGTTGAACATATTGTGACCTTGGCATCTTTTTTGCCGAGGTGAACTCCTCCGAGTGGTGATCTGTGTTCAGCAGTAAAATGGAATATGCCAGAGTATAGATCACCCCAGGCGATTTGAAGCCATGACGAGGGTTACATTCACACCACCTGTCGGAAAACGAATCAATAATTCTGTCAAGCTGCTGAGATTCAGCTTTCATATAAAGCTTATCACATAATGATCTTAAAGATGCCAAAACGCTACTATTAGTCCAATCAAATAACCTCATATAAGCCTTTCGAATATCGGATCTATCGGGCGTATTGTCACCCAACCAAGCCGCGGCTTCAACATGATTAATCAAATCAGCCTTTCCTTGGAATAACCTCAAAGCTATATCAGAAGGAGTCAGATAACGACTACGGAGTGAGATCTCCGATCGTTTACCCATCCGCTTTTTCTTGGAACTTATACTTCTATCGGATCTAAACTTAGGAGGTGGTTGAAGCTTTTCGTACAACTATTAAAGTGTTAGACGCTAGTGATTATCTTAGAAAAACAGTTGAATAGGTACTTACGGGTTTAAGTGTCAATTGGTCAGCAGTGAGGGATTGGCTATCAAGATCCATCTCAATATTAGAATACAGCGAAAGAGCCATCTTTGATTGTTGCTCTGGTGAACTAGGCGAGTCTGTTGTTAAAACCATCTGGTTCGAGATCTCACTATCTCTCTTATCCTCAGTATCGGAGTTAATATAATTGGATTCCTCTGAGTCCAATGTAAAAGATTGATTCAAAGACTCTTCAACACCGCGCAGTTCACGGGGAAGCGATGATACCCTTTTTGCAACAATAACCGGAGACATATCGTTCTGCTCTTCGTTATCTTTTCCCCCTTTACTAAGTGGAGAAGCAATGAGCGTTATATTGACTTCAGCTTCAGAATTCTGTTCATTTAAAGCAGTTATATCGCCATCATTTTTCAGGTCGGAACTATTATCTCCACCTGACGATTCTGACGCAGTAATACCCCTTACTTCCTCATCATCCTTAGAAGGATCCTCCTCTTTAAGCTTTGGAACCAGGGTTTCGTCTCCTTTTTGCTCTGCCTTAGGTAATGCTTTGACAAAGTCGGAGATGGAAATCGGGGCATTTTCTTTTTCAGCCTCTAAAGCAATAGCAGGATTGGGTAAGACACCCCATTCACTCTCGTCCAAAATAGGGGAACCGGAATCATCAACCAGAAGAATGGGTTTCGATATTGTAGACCGAATAGAGGAGTGTGGAGGTGAAGAAAATAGCCACTTGAAAAGTCCTCTCTTCTTATTTTTAGACGAATTAAGATCCGCCTGTGACTGTGATTTCAAAGGCAGTCTGTCTATAGGTTGGGTACTCAAAGTGGTAGTCATAGTGAAAGTATTTGAAAACTTTAGCAGTAGTTACCAGGGATATTACCGAACCTTTAAACTCTGTCAGCCTTCCCGTCCTCAAGATTGAGATGAATATATGAATCTATGGGACCGGCCTCGAAACACTTATATGACAAGATTACCAGAGCGGACGAACGATCAACTTCAGCGGTCGAAGAGGAGGAAGCGTACCTCAATAGTTTACCCCTTGGTTGAAGTGACCCCTTAAGTACAAGACAGGCGGAGTTCAGGAGCTTTAAAGTACTCCTTAGAAGGCAGCTCCTGCAAGACGCCGTCGAAGCATAACAATTGTATCCGCAGCGACAGCATTGTTCGGCTAATGACAGTTACTTTACTGACAAATAGAGGGAGGTGCACGCTCACTGCACTTATGGTATGTATTGTGGGACACGTAGGGCCGTCTGCACGTAGCTAAATCTTGTCAGGGGTAAAAATGTCTGCTAATATGCAGACATATATTTTTTCAGGGGCTAAAAATCAACAAATGATGCATTTAAGGCAAGGGTATATCTGCTGTAGTGATCACGTTGTAGCATGTTAGAGTACACCCACCCCAGAGGTTGAATCGTGAGTATACATGGGTGTATTTGATTGACTTCATAGATTTCCAGAAATTATCTGACTGCACTACTTTGAAGTTCCACGGAAGCAAGTTACAATCTAATCCTCTTTCCTAATTCTCATAAGTTCAATAATGAACCACAGAAGGGGGGACTCGTACCGACTACCATAATGGATGATACGCTCTCTGAAATTCAACCAAACACGCTATATATTAAGTTAATAACAATTGCCAGACCATCGATCAAATGCTATGCTATATTATCTGGCCAGTTGGTTAATTCTAGCAGTGGATATTAAGGTTACCTGATTAAGAGAACACAGAGAAGATCGACGAGACGTCGATCAGGGGTAGCTGACCGCTTAACTAAACTGTAGCCGTTCCAATGAACGCTAGAGTTAAATGTAGGAAATAAATAGCAAACTATAGGTTTCGAAGTTAAATTCTAAATATACTTTTCAAAAGCTCCCTGCACAACAAGTTTTATAATGCGTAAAGAATTCTACCGAAAAGGCAGTATAGTAGATGGTCAGTTAAGCCACCGATTAGTGAGATTGGCTCTAAACGCGTGTAGTTATGCAGCGGCAATCAGATAGCCTTTCTCAATTCTTACTACTATCCTCTTTGCATCTTTTTGTTACTTTATCAAGCTCGAAAGTCATTGCGCAATGGATGTGATTTGACGGCCATTGCGCAATGAAGCAGCTGTCTGAAAATAATAGTCGGCTACTTTGACTATACAGTTTCGGCAGGACTCTATTGCTTGCAAGACTAACCCTTACCCAACTTGAATTTGAACTAACAAAGCTGAAGCTCCCGTAGATAGATGATCTCCTCTTGCTAAACACACATACATACAACACAACTCCACGCATTGTGGAACTGCGGGATATTTTTTGGTCTGTCAGGTCGTTAGAATTGCAAATATTGATTCGTATTTGGTAAAGAATCTCAAGAGCATCAACTACTGAATATAGACGACACTGAAATTATGTCCTTTTTATTCAGTCGCAGTAAACAGAAGTCTCCCCAGGAACTTGTCCGAAGTTTGAATGAAATATTGACTAGGGTCGACTCCGTCTCAGAAAGGAAAAAGGTATGGCCGAGCGGCACTGGAATAATATAAGGCAAATCTGTTTTTGATGAAAATGTGTATAGGTGGTTTAGTTTATACCTTACAGTAATTACTAACAGTTGATTCGCAGGGGCTAGATGAAATTACTAGGATTCTGTCGCAAATCAAAATTGTACTTTACGGCGACCCTGACTCAGATCCTCAACCCGATCAGATTGCCTTACTAGCACAGGAAGTATACGCGACAGATGTACTGGTTCCCTTGGTAGCTAGCTTAGCTGTTTTGGATTTTGATGCTAGGAAGGATGCTGTTGTTCTGTTCACTACTTTACTACGGCGCAAGATTGGTAATAGATCACCTACTGTTGATTATTTGGTAGGACGCCCAAGTATTTTTGAATCGCTAATCATCAATAATGGAAACTCTGAAGTGGCTCTAAATACAGGTTCTATTTTAAGAGACTGTGTCAAATACGAAACATTGGATAAGCTGGTGTTGGAATCCCCATCATTCTGGAACTTTTTTGATTACGCACGGGATTCATCTTTTGAAATGGCAATAGATGCTTTTGGCACTATTCACGATGTACTGACGCTTTACCCTACCATTACAGCAAAGTTTCTGATTCAAAACTCTCATCGGTTTGTGGAAACTATGTCAGCTTTGATGAGTTCGGACAATTACGTTACAAAACGCCAATCACTCAAGATAATGGCCCATATAATTAACCATCGCGCAAATTATACGTTCATGACAGAATATGTGGATAGCTCGGAGAATTTGAAGCTCGCAATGGTATTGCTTCGTGATAAGAGTAAAAACATTCAGTACGAAGCCTTCAATATTTTTAAGGTTTTCGTTGCCAATCCTAAGAAGTCAAAGCCTGTTGCAGACATTTTGATTAAAAACAAAGCCAAGTTATTGAATTACCTTAACAGCTTTCAGACGGATAGAAATGAAGATGACACCTTTCAGGATGAGAAGGCCTTCATTATCACAAAAATATCAAACCTACCTAGCCAAGTCACACCGTCAGCATCTGCATCTGCCGTCGTTTCCCGCAGGACGTCGCCAACACCAGCTGGAAGTTTCTCGAACCCTGATAGTAAGGGTTCCAGCGTCAATGATAGTCGTCAACCATCGCCAACGGCAGCGGCCCAATCACAAGAATTGAAACTGCCATCGACTCAATCACAAACGCATATGCAATTGCCGCATCAACCGCAACATTTTCAGCCACAACCGCTATCACAAGCCCCAGCCAGTCTCAACCCACCAGCCCAACATACCAAACCACCTGTCGTTCCAGGTTATCCCAGCTCCCAAAATGATGGTGGCCCTCTACCAAATCATGGTCTTGAGCGCAGGTAGCTGGAGACATAATCAACTTCAAAGTTGTCATATTTATTCACTTGCATAGACGTCAACTTTTCCATTTTTAGCATAGCAAATCCAACATTTTTATTACTAGTCAATCAATAAAACAGGACATGTGTATCGTACAAATAATACAGATGGTTATATACTTCGTTTTAGTTTACAAGAAACAAATTAGGGAAAAAACGAACACCCGATACCTGTTCGTCACGGCACAAAGCCCCTTGCGCCTCAGCCATTTCAAGCTCTTCAGTAGCCACAGTAAGACTCCAACCGAATTTAGCACTCGCATCCTGGGGTGAAAATCCAATAGCAGCTTTGTACGGTTCGACAGACGCAAACCATTCATTCAGATGACGTATAATCACTTGAGGCGTCCGATATGATTCCTGAACTACAAAGAGACCGCTTTTGAATTTTCTTAAACGGATAGGTAACTGAAGTTTTTCGAAAAGTTCTGCTGCAGAATAGAGATCTTTGGGTGATATTAATGAGAACCCTCGCGCTCTGTTATAAATTGCAAACAGATCAAACAAGGTTATGACACCCCCCTCTCTAGCCAAAATTCCACTGTTGTCTAAAAACTCTGCCAATTGACGAGCTAGTTCCGAATGGAATACTTCCGGATCGTGGGCCATTTCTTTTGTTACAATAGTCGAGTCGAGGCCAAGAGCTTGAGAAGACTGTCGCAGTGCTTTTCTAGCTGATAAGGATGCGTTATTAGAGCTCATCTCTTCCTTTTCTAAGTGATGGGCATACTGTTCAGCAAGTTTTATGAGGTCTTGAGCCCGAGACATCAGACCCTGTAGATCGTCAAGGGCACTCCCCAATATCTCCTGTCGTTGTTGTCGACTTCTCTCCCCAGCTTGCTGCAAACCATGGATGCCTTGCCTTGGTGTGAAATCCTGGGAATCTACCGCATTGGTACCTTTTTCCGCAGATGTCACTCTACGAATACCAGATCCCAGGCTCGTATTGGATGCCGATACCCACTCTTTCGAAGCCAGAGCTTTCTTTAAAGCAGTAAAAAATGACTTATCGCCATTCCCTCTAAAACTGAGCTTGATTACATTTATAGTACCATCTAAACTTTTTCCAGGTTCAAAAACAGTTGTTGGACCAGGAGAATCTGTTCTTATCAATCCAGGGGGAAGCCTAGGAGATATTAACCTTGCACCACACATTTCGCACTGATGTAATGAAGGGTGGTTTAGAAATGTGCAGCGGGGACATTTAAACCCTTCAGATCCTACAGCTGCTATCACTTCTTCCCTACCAATATCAGTAGTAGCACTGGGCGATACTACCTCTGCCTCAACCATTTCTTCATAAATACCAGGAGAAGATGGATTGGATACATCGGATACTGATGCAGGTGATAAAGAGGGTTGCTTGCGTAGTTCAGGGTTTACCCGCCGCGTCTTAAAAGGGAGTTGAGGAGGAGGACTCGGTGGTCTTGAATGAGCTTCTATAGCAGCCTCAATCACATCAGATGCTACTTTTATACCACAGGTTTGGCAGACGGGGAGTGGACTAACACCATGTTGATATTGCTTCGATAAATCGTTCGAAAAAAAGCATATAGGGCAAACCCAAGACACTTGAATACCGTCAAAAACAGCCGGCTGTACGAAATCTTGGCTGTCAGTACTCTTGCTTCCCTGTTTATTTTCACCACTAATGCCATAGCTATTAGATTCCTTGAGTGTTAATGTTATCTTTGGAGATGACTTAAGAAATCGACCGGAGTAACTAATATCCTTGATCAGACTCAGTTTTAATGCAATCGAGTTCCTCTTTGGGTCTATGTTGTCAACATAGCAAATTCTATGCGTGGTCAAGTAGATTCTTCCATTCTGATAACCTTTGGCTTTATATCGACTGGATATTGTTAGTACGCCCCAGAGGTCTTTGCGGTCTTGTGCTCACCCTTCATATATACCAACATTGTTTTCTACATGCACATCTCTTTCTTTACCTAAGAGTATGGGCCGGTCTACCGAAGAAAGGGCAATTTTCTCCCATGGAGTCATTAATTTCTTCTATTAGCAACGTCTGTTTCTTCCTTCATCGTCCTGTCCGCCCCCATCATGTACACTGATATGCGATAACATGAGGCTTAACGCCTCACATAATGTGGCTTAGGTTAGGGTAAACTCATTAGATCGGTCATGAAAATTTCAGAATCAATTGACACCAGACTTATAGCTAGATCTAGAGGAGTACAAAATGGTCAAAGGAATTGCCAAATATGGCTTCAAAAGCGGATTCCTTCCTCATCCCAGACAAATTCTCCCTAAGTTGAAAACATCTTGGGAGATAGAAGAGGAGGCTAAGCGTACAGTTGCATTTGAGGATCCGGCTATGGCTCCGAAAGGTTCGTCACCGAACCCTCCACCAAGAAGGCAGGTAACTGCCTCCGAGAAGCTTTCCAAGTCGGCCAAACCACCGACAAAACCAAAGTCTTTAAATACAGAACTTCAACAATGGAAGGCTGAGCAGTCGTTAATTCGACGGAAGTACTTTGTGGATGCTATTGAGGCGCAACAGACCATGGATAAAAAGGAACTTCAAATAAGAGAACGCCAGTTTAGAGAAGCTGCGGAACGAAGACAGCAAATATCTACGGAGCACACTGAGTCTGAAGCTGAGCGATTAACACTGCCTAGTATTGACTCTGTTTTCAATGAGCCCTTTGTAATTCCTCGCACACCAGAGGAGACCGAAGAGCTGCGCTTAAAAAGAACTGCCAACCGTAAAACACTCGAACTCAGAAATAGTGAACGCAAAGCCAGTATATTACTAGAGCTATATCAGAGTACTAGCAATTATGTCATTACTGAAGAAGATTTAGATAAACTCGTTCAAAAGGAGTTTGTTACGAATAAAGGAGATCAAAGTAGAGATCCCCGTGTACCTTATGTTACGGGCTCTGACACTCGCCAAGAATTTGCATCCACATTTGGTTCGAGTGTCTATTATGATTCGTCTTCCCAGGCCATTGATAGCATCAAGCAAGAGCTTTTAGGAACGACTAGCAGCATGAAACCTGGTCTAGGAGAAGTTGAGGATGCGCTATCTGGGCGAACTCAGCAATGGAAGGAGACTAGCCATGACTCCCGATAGCTTAAGTATAATCCATATGTATATGTATATAGTTCCCAAATTTTATGACCATTTTTTCCCGCGATTATTTGACCTATCAAAGGATATCGAGATCCAGAGTGGAGTGCATATTTCTTGTTAGCTCTAAACCCTGGATTGACAGTAAACAGTGCCCTAAACAAATTGGACCCCTCAAAGGAGTATTAACAGGAGGTGGAGATTAGAAAAGAATAAAGATAAAAATATAAATAGTTAACATAATAGTATGCTAAGCCTCATCTAACTTACAACCCCAATTTTCAAAAATCTTCTCTGAAAGTAACTTTCCCACGCGTTTTCGGGAAATGTTATCTTTGAGCGCTTCATAGATCATGTTTTTCTTGCTTTCAATGGTTTGCTCACTGTTATATGCATCAAATAAATCTCGGGGCGTTGGATACACCTTTTGAATGGCAACAGCTTTGTCCCAAGAAACTCCTCGAATAGTCATGAGCATCTTTAGAAACACTTCCCTAATTGTGAACATACCAGTTTTAGACAAACTAATATTGAATGAGTCATAGTCAATCCCAATTTCCACAATTGAAGCCACATCAAGATGTTCTGGATCAACCTGACCACTCTGATATTGCTCACGTGCTTTAGAAACCGACGACCTAAACGTTTCAACATGTGGGTATATAACCACTAACGGCCTGGTGTTATACATTTCTTCCAGTTGACGAGTTACTGATGTTAGATACTTAACTGTCTCATCTGGCCCATTTGTTCTACGCAGCATGAAGTTGTCCACCACCATTGACTGTGACATTGCGGTTAAAACGTGATTGCGATATACCCCAGCAGTCATTCCTTTAGGCTCTTCCACAAGGTATATAACATTTTTTAATGCTGACCGCCGTAATCTTGACTTCTGCTCACTGAATCGACCATCTTTAATACTACTTATTAAGTCATCTAGTCTCTTTCTTTCAAGGATATAGTCAATGACAACTTGTTGGTGTGTTTCTTTATGTTGAGCAACCCATATAACATCACCCACGGGTAAAGTCTTAACTTCCACGTCAATTCCGTTTGAAGAAAGTTGTTCCGAAAAGTAATCACGGTTGTTAGAGCTTTTAACTTCTCTATTATCTAGAAGTAGTTTGATCTCATACGTCCCTCTTGGCCAGAGAATAGCCATGAACGAATCGCGCTGCATGTTCCTAGGGTCGGAAGCATGAGTGAGTGAATAATCATGAGTTGAATCTATAGGACCAACAGGATCTGATGATGCAGACTCACCCAATGCTTCTTTAGTGGCGCGATACAGCTTATTTGCAATTTGGCGGCCTTCTGGGGTTAAAAAGTAATGACAATTCCTAGAGGATGTAGAGTATACAAGGCCGTTTTTGACTAATGTATTCACCGAGTTCCAGGCACTATAAAAATTGCCTGTATTTGTCCCACTTTCAAACGACGTGTCACAGTACTCTTTGGCCTTGGCATTTCGGATTATATCCGACTTACCAAGACCCTGGCCATGAAAATGGTCACTTTTTTCATGGTCCCGCAACACTAATAAAATTGCATACCCACCGCTTCGATGTCGAGGAACAAACAACTTTGGATCAGCTTGCTTCCGCTTTTTCTTTGATTTTCTTTTGTCTTGTTTAACATCAGTACTCTTCTCTCCAGGGTGTTCCAGTGAATCCTCGTCTACTGCCTCGACACTGGCCCAATCCAGAGTTACCTGTGTGCTAGGGTCGTTGGGAACTGGAATACCTTCACTCGCACAGTAAATCTTCAATTTCTTCGTGAGTGTGCTGCAGATTTTCTCGCCAAAAAATTTCAACTCCTTAAGCTGGGATGGATGGCTGAATTGTTTGGGACATGATTCTAGACTGAGGTATGCTTTCATATATGTATCTTGCAGACGACCCACAGAGATATTTGCTGACGCCCCTGAGGATTTAGCATCGGCCAATTCCTTAATCCAATCAAGAAACAGTTGATTCCATGATAGACCTGACATGGCTAATGCAATCCATCCTAAGCTTTAGAAGATGGCAAACAGTATGTTCACGTCTGTTTGTTTTGGTATAGGTCTTTGGCTGCGTCGAGATCACCCATACAGCCGTATCAGTGCATTTAGCAATCAGCTCGCGAAAGATGGGTTGAATCGGAAAATTCAAGATCTGGCACTTTCCCACAGCCAGAGTCTTTCGTCAAAGAGCAATATACCGTACATTGCCGATTGGTGGACTATTGGATAGCATGGATTATCGCGACTGTTGTAATTACTATTCTCATTGCCCTGCATGCGGTGCCTAAGAATTGTCGGCCGGTTAGCTAGAAAAACCCTGTTCGGGTGAGGATCTCTCTGCACAGTGGCCGCATCTCATCTACAACAGTTAATAACGTTAACTTAGTTAGTGTTACAGAGGGGTGCATATCAACCGTTTCTCCCAACAGCCTTACCGATAACAACCCGTCAAAGGGTGAAAAGAACCCCGGACAAGTGATCGTACAACATTATGCCCGGCAGTCTTCTTTGTAGTATACTTGCAATTCCTTGAGAAAAAACTAGTATATATATGGTATTGTTCAACTTTGTGAGTGTGGTGGATGATAAGTCTATTGGTTGTCTCACTAGTGTCTCACTAATATTACCCTGTTCCGAAACTTGCCATCACAGTTTTATATTAGGTTAAGGGTATTTTCCTAAATGGTTAATCGGATCTGTATCTACAAGCTTATTATCCCACAACTATATATAATCAGACAAGCTTATCTACCTTGGGCATAATAAAAATTTTGGCTTTTCAATACATTTTATCTGTTTTTCTTTAAGCTAAGCTTTCTACTAGGACCCATGGCTAATAAAATAACAGATTCATAATGTCGACAAACCCTGATTCCACTGTCAAACCAGTAAGGAAGAGAAGCAGGGGGGGCTGTCACAATTGTAAACGACTGAAGATCAAGTGCGACGAGCAGAAACCGACCTGCAAAAGCTGTCAAAAGTATAACGTGTATTGCGATTACTCGCTGAAGTTATCATGGGGAGGTAGACCATCGAAACGAAAGGCTGGCGCCATGCCGGTAATTGATATCAGCAGTAATGCGGGGTCAGCCGAGAAAAGAACCAGGTTGTCACATGTTGGCGAACTGGAGTTTCAATCCCAACCTTCAGAAAGAAGTAAACTGGTTGGGCCAGAAAACTCTTTTGAGATTGAGGACGAACGGCTTGTCTCCTCTGTTATTACGAATAGTGTATTTCCGGCTAATGTGAACCAAGTTCTCAACGGCCAAGTTGATGCACCAAATCAGATAAACGGTGGACCCTCACAAAGAGTTAACGACAATATCAGAAATATCGATTTGATTTTCAAGCCAACTCCTCAACAGAAACCAGTTAGTAGTGGATCTTTTATTTTGGAATACAACGTCTCCTCCCAACGAAAATCGAAAAAAGACCGACTAAGGCCAACGAACGATGATAATATGGAAGGTAGAGATTCTTCCCTAGTAAGTTCATCATATACGAATATTTCTCTGGAAACAACACCAACTGTAGCTACTGTTGAACCCAAAGCTAATAAGAATCTCCGCTTTATGCCGTCCCTGCCATTTTTAGATTATGGGTCTACGCAATCTCCCACGGAAAACAGCGGTTTGAATTCCGGCCTGCCTTCTCAAAACTTTAGTCATACGAATTCCAGAGTATATGCCAATACAATCACGCATATGGATACTGGAATACCTAATGGACATTTTATCATCCAAAGTCGTCCATCAGGTAGGGCGGATTCAGAACTGGGCACCCCGGCTGACCAACCAACACCTAAACTGGGCCGAGGGATTGATGACGAGGACATTGCACTTTCACCACCACGGTTTATTCCTGAGTTGAGTGCTTTGGATTCATTGAATAGATTACTTGAAGAAGATACATTCCTGCAAGATCAACAATTCATTGACGACTTTATAATTAGTGAGCACGCATTTTCCAATCCCAACCCTTCCAACACTAATCATCAGTCTTACAGGAATGCTCTTCTCCAGGTGCCAGCAAGAAATATTCATAACGGTTCTAGCTATGTGTCCAGGGCGTTAACTGCCCATACTAACAGGAGGCTGGTGGAATCGCTGTTAAATGGTCGGAAATCAAATGCTGGATCGACTCTAACTGATGATTCTGTTACCACTCCAAGTGATACTGGTACTGAAGAAAGTGATGGAACAAGTGACATCGTTACGATACCTCGAGGGCTGACCCCTCTACCTGATATCTTAATTCAAGTTCCTGTATATCGCGATTTGTTCTATCACTTCGTTGACGTAACTGCTGATGCCTTAGTTCCAGTTCCTCAACTTTATAATAACAACCCCTTCAAAATAGTCCTGCCCCGCCTGGCCCTCAACACTCCACATATCTTATCATTGATAATAGCATATGCAGCAACCCATCGTGCCAAAATATTGCATCAACCGGAACCAGTTGAGATGATTGGCAAACTTCTTGAAAGAACTTTTGATGGTTTGACACACTCTCTAGAAAATGAGAGAGAAGCACTCAGTGATACAACATTGGCAACTGCTATTATGCTAAGCTCATATTCTATTATATCATCAGCTGCAGAAGAGTCTTGGAAAACGCACCTCCATGGCGCTCGAGAGATCGTAGTTGCACGAGGCATTGCTAGCAGTTTATCGGGTGGCATCCTCACCGGTTCACAAGAAAATATAGGTTCATATACCCCGGCGGCTATTCCGAACAGCAATAACAAGTCATATGGTCCGCAACCTTTACGTGTGATACACGAGGATGTCTCTAATAATGAGGTAATTTCATTCCTTATACGCGTGTTTGCTTATATTGATGTTATTGGCGCACTTAGTTCTAGCAGTGCGTCATCTGTTTTGACAAATAATGAGCAAGTGTCTCAATTGTGGAGCATACCAAACTGGAACCTTTCACAGCAAAGGCATTATAGTCAGGATCTCTACGGTAAACCTATCAGTACCTCAACCCCACTGGGTACATTGATGAATGGTGACCCAGACATTGACTTTCTTCTGGGTATAGATCTCAATTTAATCCCAGTTCTTTCAAAAGTGTCGAGCTTAGCGAAGCGAAGAAGGATTCTTGAGCAAAATCCTCATGAGTTTACTCTGGATGCGTATAATGCTGAAAATTCAGATCTTCTTTCGGAAGGTCTTGAACTTAGTAAGATTTTGATATCGTGCTGCTCCTCTGGCGAGTTGCGGCGCAAAGAGCGTATTAAGCAAGGGTCCAATCTTATAAACCAACATGAACACACTCTTTTGCTCCAATTAGCAACTATGAATCTTACTTTTGGCTATTCCGGACTGATCCACTTGTACCGTCGGGTATTGAAGCTGACTACCGACTCGGCTCCTGTACAAGAACTTGTGACTATGATCACCGACCTCCTTGATCAAAACATACCTATTGGAAGCTCTATCGAGGCATGCATGAGCTTTCCCATTTTCACGACGGCATGTGAGGTCACTGACCCCGAGGTGCGAGATCGTTACCGAGAACGTATGAATAGCATGCAAAGGTTTGGTTTTGGCCAAGTTAGCAGAGCTCAGCAGTTAATGGAAGAATGCTGGGCACGCAATGAGCCCTGGACAGGTATTATGGATGACCTTGGATGGGGCCTCGTTTTGGCATGATGTTAGTTCGCAAAGAATTAATCTTTATTTATGTATGTTTATTTTATGTTTTATGACCATTGTTTTTCTACCTGAACAGTTCTCATTCAGGAATGAGGTATGCTTATCTGTTAGGTACCAGCAGCGATATATTCTAATTGTAATACAAATAGTTATTTACAAGGCTTGTATCATTTCTAAACGTTCTTCCCATTCAGGTACGCGACGAAGATTCATATCCAGTGCTAATTTCTCTTCTTCCAACTTGAGTCTCTTCTCAGCATCTAGGTCAGTGAAAACATAACCACCACTTCCATCAAACTGAAGAATTAAGTTATGATATTTCCACAGACTCGATCGATGAGAAACCGTCAGCAAAGAAATGCCTAAATCTTTTGCATGCGTATACATAATGGTTTCAATATCTAAAGTTACCGACGAAGTGCATTCGTCTAGAATTGCAAACTTGGGCTTATGATAAAAGAGGCGCGCCATTGCTATTCTTTGTTGAACACCAGTACTGAGGTCCTCTCTCCATTCCCTCTCAACATCCCAGCCTCCTACAGATTGCACGATATCGTCTATTTGAACTATTGCTAAAATCTGTAAGAGCTCTTCATCTGAAACGGTATTTTCTGCTTCGCTGTTGGGATAAATAATCTGTTGCCGAAGGGACCCACGAGAAAGATATGGCCTTTGAGGAATGTAAAAAATATCTTCGGATGGTGGTCGAGTTAATGAGCCTCCATGAACAGGCCACAATCCGCCTAATATTCGGAATAGAGATGATTTGCCGCAACCATTTGGTCCCACAATGAGGAGATGATGGCCTTGTTTGACTGAAAATGATAGCTTTTTCACAAGCACATCACCATTCGGAGAAACAATGGGAACTTCATGAAAAACAATATCAGGACCAAGTTGAACTTCACCCTGTCCCCGCAGAGTAATCTCATGGCTCTGTGCTGAGGATTCGGATGAAGATACGAGGTTCTTGTCGTACCGGCCTGAGTTTATATCGTCCATAACATCAAGGAGAGAGCTGACTCTAGCAGTGTATCCAGCCAACTGGGCTACTTCCTTGTATGAAAACATTATTCGGCCAAATGCATCAGAGCTGCTGAGCAACAGACGGCGGTTTGTTACAAACCCTTGCGCTCTGTCGGCGACAACCAGACCGGCACCTCCTGGAATTTTAAAAAATACTGGAATAGCACATAAAGTAAGTCCTAGAGCCCCCCAGAAATATTTGATAATGAAATCTTCCAAGAACCCATGATAAAGTTTTTTGCGTAGCACATAATTAACATATTTGATTAATGTAAAGTAAGACTTATCCAGAACAGTCTTTTCCACATGATGACCACCATATAAAGCGATCTCCTCTGAGTTTTCAATCAACCGCGAATGCTGGAATCTGTAGTCGCCTTCTAATTGTGCCTCTTCAGCTACATATTTTCCAAATGGAGGTGTCAGGACCCTTAGGACATATGCCGAGAGCTGAATAGCCGACCCAATCAAGAACAGGTTTTCTCCGCCAATGTTCCTAGACAGTTTCCAAGAGTATAAAACCATATCTAGCAAGGGTTTTGCTAGATTAGGATACAGGCTAGAAAGGCTTGTGGCAAATCGTAGCACGTCAACTGTGATAAGTTGGTCGGCATTAGTGATTCGGTCGTCCAAATTGTGAATAGAATAATAAACCGGATTTTCCGAATCAGGTAAGTATTGTTTTAATATATGCTCCGTAAGTCTTGTTCTGTATCTAAGAGCAAGACTACCTTGGAGATATTGTAAGATTGAGTTGGTGAACGTTGCTGGCACAGCTACAACCATCCACCAGACGATGCCCAATAAAAACTCTTTACCTTTGCCTTTGATAAGATAAGATACGAGCTTACCATCAAGTGTTGCTACGTATAGAGATAGCACTGTACGTAAAATTAGGAACCCAGTCTGAGTTGCCAACAACCAGAATTCTTTACACTTCAAACCACCCGGAAATATAATAGGTATCAACCGTAAGAGTCGTTTGAAAAATACTCTATCTACAGCTACTTTTTTCTTCTGCTTGCTTGAGAAAGAAACTGCTTTCTCATTTGAAGAGACGCTGCTATTTCTCTGTTCTTCGATGGAAATGCGAACCCGGTTTGCCAACGACACCAACAATACAGCATAAATCCCTCGGGAAAAGAGCTTTCTGTTAGAGGAGTAAGCGACAACTGCATCGCCTGCTAGTTTTGACAAGGATGGCATAGCGGATGAATTGCAACAGCTTAATGCTTATTACTCAGATTCGTAGAAGTGGATCGCAGTCAGATTAGAGCTGACACTCAGAGCAGTTCGAGTTACACCCAAGCCTAAGAGAGTAAACTGTCAAAAATCCGATATTTCCTAAAAAGAAATTTTCTATTGACCGTTGAATTATCAAATTACCTGTGAATATCGTCTAGTATTACCTAATATCAGTTACAGGTGTTATTCTGCTCTCCTTCTCAGACAGGATCTCGGTAACTTGCTTTGTGGGGACTGTCAGATAGTGGGCGTTCGGCTGCGGCCATTTCCGCAGTTGCAACCCTTGCCCAAAATCTGGGGAACACGATATTGATAGGCAACGAATGCAGCAGCGATTGTGTGTTTTCGACAACTCGGAAATGCACAAGCGGAGCACAGGTGTCTAAATCAAACCCTGGAAAGTCTAGGTAATCGCCAAGCGTATTTATATATTTAAAAATAATCAACTTGTATTCATTAAGACTATCAATAAAAGATAGAGTTGCATCTCCTCAGGCGAGATTAGATCTTGGCAGGATCAACATTGATTTTACCGAGCTCATTTACCTTGGCCAACCCGTTAGGGCCACGACGTACTCCCAATTCCAATAATTTGCCAAATGCCTTAGCAAAGTCGGCATAAAACCTATCCTTGTCTTCGGCATAAATTTCAACCCACTTTTTGAATTCAGGATCTAAAATCAGAGAGAAGTCTGCTGGTAGCATCATAAGTTCTTTATCAGCATCGTAGTACTGTGGGAGACCCGCAGGAGACTTGCTCAATGTCCATTCTTCATGGAGCAAAAGCTTATAGTAGGTATTGCCAAACTTGGTAGGATTGGGCACCCATGGTCCATCAAAGCCAGATCTGTCGGCATGAGTACGGCCCAAATTGTGTGCCCCGCAAAGTGCAACAATTTCCTGATCATTGAATCCCATACGGTAAAAGATTTGTCTCAAATGATCCTGTCCAAGAGCTCCATCTGGTAAGCGGCCATTTGGTGGCACATTTTTCTCGTCGACATAATCAACGCGACCCGGCTTCCAGGGAATTTTGGGCCCATCCATATATTCAACAGCAACAGCACCAGCAAAGGTCCACAGATCTGCATAACTAATCCATGGAAATTGCTCCTTGATAGGCTCTAAAAAACGACGAGCATGCTCTAACCCATTATTGGCACTATCCTTGGCCTCAAGTGAGTATCTCATGGTGGCACCGTTTGAACCACCGGTGCCAGTGGCAGCGTCATAAGTGCCAGATGCATGCCATGCAAGACGTACAAGAATAGGTCCTATGGAGCCATCATCGTAGTCTTCTTGAGGTATAATCTTACGAATAGCCTCTGCTAATGCATTGTAATCACCGGGTTTCGACATTTTGAGAGACTTGACCGCTGTTAGCTTAATACGATGGACAATTTTGTCAATCACAGCTGGGAAAATAAGATATCGAGGGTTGTAGTAATTCGAGGAATGTGTTTTTAATTCTTTTGGTGTTGCACCACTCAAATTGCTGTTAAATTCGTGCGTGTGGAGAAGATTTCTGGATTGAGTGGGGGTCGAGATCGCAGCTGACCGACTTAAATCTGACAACGATGCCTCGCTTCTTATCAAATCTAGATCAACTGACGAGAGTGACGCTATAATAAAATTATTAACCGTTCGACTAACGACTTTTGCCTGCTCGTGACTTTTGTTACGAACACTTGAAATGTGAATAAGAAGAACGCTCGATTGAGACGGTGGAGTGGGGATATTTAAGACAGGGGAGAAGCCGTTAGCATGCATCTTGGGTTAGGTTAAATTGCCAGTCTTCTGGTAATGGGAGATTTGAAGTACAGGAACCAGCCGAGGAAAGACGGGGAAGAACCGAGACAGGCGGACACGGCCCAATCACGAGATTGCAGAAGGTAAGCTCGCTGTGATGAGCGGAGTGGAGATTTTCCGAATAGTAACGGTATTACTAGAAAAAAAGAAACCACTTGGAACCTAATAAGTGTAGTCAGAAGTTTAAAGTGGCGTGTTCAAGAAGCCTAAATATCCGAATATTTGGATCCGATCGCAAGGTGTTATTCAAAGATCACACGGAAGGGGTGAGATGAGACTATACAGCCGGATTATCGAGAAGAATGAAGTCTACCACTGAGGTGAACGACTTGTGAATTACACAACAGAACACGCTATCAATTGTGTGAAGGCACGCAATTAATATGAAGTTCAAGGGAAAACAACAAAAGTGTTGTGCGTAGTGTGGCCATTGATAACATGATGCACTACAACACGAATTGATTGAGATATGCAGGGTTCTGCATAAGCTGCGATGCTTAGCCTGTTCGATGCATCTCGTCATCTCGTGGGAGTGGAACTCGATTGGGTTTCCTTGAACAATTTTGCTAAACACCTAGGTACTCTTTGAAACAAGAACAAAGTAACATTATATTCTATAGAACAATATTACAGTAATGCAAACTTTAACGAGCTCTGATGTTGAGCATGCTAGGCTCGTCTTATATAATATGAGTTAGGGGGAGCTGACGACGCTGTGGCAATGATGGGTTGTTGCAGTCCATTTGCACGATTGATTTGCCTGATAGGGTTTTTGGTCGCGGCAGGTATTGTATTTACAGGAGTCGCCGCGGATGTTGAGCTGGAAATAGAGGTAGCTGCAGATGCAATTGATGACAATGAATTGTTGCTGCTTGAATTTTTGATATTCGAGGAGGAAGCTGAGGATGAGGAAGAAATGGTTCGCTTAGACTTTCCGCTGATGAATTCATGGCGCAAAGCTTGTTCAGGTCGGGGCCGTCTTTTAGGATCCCACATGAGAAGCTGGGATAGGAAATCAAGAAAAACAGCGTCATCGCTTTTGAGTACGTTCTTTAGACTCTTTGAACTGGCCTGCTTTTGCTCACCCCGTTTTGTAACTACAGATCTTGGTTTTCCAAGGCTATCAAAGAAAAGCCGTCTACGGGCACATCTCGAAATCAACGCCTTGTCAGGAATTCCAAATACTTCCATTATACAGGCAACCTGCTCCTGTTCATTATCTCCCATAAATAGAGGACGACCCGTATACAATTCAGGAATAATACACCCCAAACTCCACATATCTACGGGCCTTCCGTACGGCATACCAAGCATTACCTCCGGGGATCGGTAGAATCTTGATTGAATGTATGTATAGACACGTTCTGACTCATAACATGACGATCCGAAATCTATAATTTTCACTTTACCACTATCAGAATCGCACAGCATGATGTTTTCAGGCTTCAAGTCGCAGTGAATAATTGACTTTGAGTCTAAAAATGCCAATGACTCGAGAATTTGATGTGTGAAGTGACGAATAAGTGGTAGTGGCAGTCCCTTGTAACCGTTGTATTTTATCAGTTCATATAAATTGATACCAAGAAGTTCGTTGGTGATACACAGATGCTCGCGAAAACTGAAATGGTCTAGATAACGCACCATGTGGTATTTATCACTTGGATCCCAGGTAGACAACGACTTCAAAAGGTCGGCTTCTATAAGTGCTTGCATATGTAACCTCTTTCTGTTTATAATCATTTTCAATGCAACCAGTTTACCACTCCGATGGTCAACACATTTTAAGACTTTACCAAAACTCCCCTTTCCAAGAACACCTAAAATACGATATCTATAAGCAATATGATCTCCGATTGTAACTCGATAGTCTCCCTTGTCGTCATCAAATCCAAAGTTCCCAGTTACCCCACGGCGAACGTCACCAATTATTTTCTTGCCAGCTGCTTGGCCGCAGTAATATACATGACGGAAATCAAGGATCTCTCCTTTTTCATATATATTCAGGCGATGAGACTTAGAGGCCATCGCTGGCGTCTGAGGTTCAACAATAAGCTCACCTTTTGCCTGCAATTCCTTGATTATCTCCCTATTCGAATCTTCCGAGTCTTTTTTGGATGTTATTAGACTCCTCATAATAGCCTTAATTTCTGTCATATTGATAGCAGGTTTTTCAATTCCTAACCTATCTCCTAATGGAGTGAACGCAGGGGGTTCTGGCGGATATGTCGCTGAACCATCCAAGAGCTCCATTTGGGAAATTCTTTTGAAATTTTCATATGGCGAGAGTAGCATACGTCTTGTGGCTGCAACACTTGCTTGCCCATTCGACCTTGGAGTTGACCACTGTTTGGATGCAGTTGACTTTGACCGAATACTTTGGGTACTGCTCACAACTGCTGGAGGTGTTCCAATAGGTGTAGTAACGTTGTTGCCGGTGGCTATAGAGTATTCACCAATAACCGTCTTACTTTGCGCTGGTTTGAGATCCGGGGTGCCCGTGCTTGGATGACCCTTATCACTCGGGCGAGGGTGAAGAACTGCAGGCATATTGAGGGGGCGATACGGCGATTTCGCACTCAGCTGATGTTTCGGCCCTGGACTGTTTCTCGGACTGGACTCTGTTGGTGTTTCTAATTTTAATCTTGCAATATCAGGTAAAGTTTGCGATCTGGGAACTGTTTGTGGACCCAGCTGTGATTGACTGGCTGGTGTTGTGATGTATTGCTGCCTACTCGAATACTTATATCTATCATGATGTTCTGACGGCTGCCCATACTGAGATAATCTATCGATAGATGATTCGTTCACTGCCTGAGAAGCATACCGTGACCGTGTCCCCAACTTTATCGGCGAGTGGCTGGTATTACCTTCAGCATCAGTCGATGTCAAGTTGTTCATGCTAATGGAGCTTGTTATTTTTGCTCTATCATGCCTTGCGCGACCACCAATGTCACTGCTGAATGATCTTTTTGGTTGTAACATGTACTGATTCTGCATTCCCGACGATTGCGAACTTGAGCCACGATTGCTATTCGCTTTGGTTTTAACTTGATCTGGGATTGGTGGCACTGGCGGAACCGGCTCACCGAGTCTCCTGGGGCCGCTCGGTCCTGGTGATAGAGATATTCTTGGAGATTGCCTTCTAATAGAAGGCGGTAGCTTTAGGCTTTGATTTGAAGATGTAGCAGCTGTCTGAAAGTCATGCGATGGCGACTGTTGGATTACAGACATCCTGTCAGGGCGCCGTGATGAGATCGATGGGTAAGATCCAGATGGTGGCGTCGCATATGTACTGGTTCCAGTGCTGTTTTGCGAGGAATTATGAATTCTATGGTGCTGATACTGATAATGACTCTGCTGGTGTTGCGATTCCTGAGGTCTGTGTAGATTATTGTACTGGTTCGGTGAAATGTTGCTATCCAGTAAAAGGGTATCCCTTCTGCTTTGACCCAGTAGTGTACTTCGTCGTCTTGACTTTGGATTAACGAATACCTGGGATGCAATCTTAGGGTGCCCTTTATTATTTGTTTCCATGCGAAACGGATTGTTAGAGCTGAATTGCTGAATACTCACATGAGGAGTTTGGGACTGACCATGCCCCACATCAACATGTGCCCCACCAACGACAGAAGAACGAGTTCTTATATTCTGGCCGCCACGAAGACCCTTATTAAGAGGCCTGAATTGATTAGCAACGTCGTGTGGAACAGTTTCACGGTGATCATTATAGACCGAATAGCTAACACTTCGACCTTGTCCATTGCTGGGTCCATTGGTAGAAACTTTTAGCAAGGGGATAGAGCTAGGCGATCCATTGACAGTAGTGTTTCCAGACAGTCTTCTATGAACCTGGTTTATGACGTCTGCAGCTGGCCTTTTAGGTACATTGCCCGACGAGACCGGAAGAGAAGAGGACGGATGTCTATCCGATCCTGAGGTAACTCTTTTCTGTTGCATACCAGGCTTGCCTGTTTCCGGCAGTTCTAAAAACCCATATAAATCTTTAATAATGTTAGAGCTGTCCCATCATGGTTTCTGATGAATTAATAAAGTCATGGAGTGACTTCTGACTGACTGATCCGTCCCAGAACATCTAACTTACCTGAATCTACTGAAGACATGGCAGGAATATACCACTAAGAACTGCTCTGATTCACTCCGGTTTCTCTCCTATCTACACTTCTCAATTCATGACCAGCCCAAAAACTCATATATGTATTTCAACTAAATTTGATGCCGCTTGAAAGCAGGGGATCCTCAACAAATTGGATTGGACAAATTGAATCCTACTCTTCCTCTCAGTTGTTAGTACTGAAAAGATACAAATTGGCCCCAAACAGCCAAGAAAAAACAATGAATTACTTGTCGTTTTTGTTCAGTTATGTACCTACCCCCTTCCCGAGTATTCAATTTTCTGTCATAAATTAGCTCAATAATTTAACTTTCAATAATATCCAATATACTAACTTGCGAACCTGTTTGTTATGGCCAAGGCTCCCTTTAGTTTATACAGCGACAGGCAGCTAATGGGGCTTTTCCTTGCGGAGGGTTATGTCTGTATATCTGCCTCTTGTCAATGTTGTTTATTTTACGATGTCTGGAGAGGTTGTGGTTAATTAGCTGCATTAGGCGGGACTATTTTGGGTGCTGCGATGCGAGCATTCAAGTTTCGTGTGGTGCGCCACGGAACGCGTGGTGGAACGAACCTCTTTTTTTCCACCGAAAGCGTACTTAGACGTCAACATAAGTGGACCAAAATGCACGACAGGGGTTGTGTACAACAGCTGCAACATGCGTCTGCCAGTACACGGAACTTGCCATGCTGGATGTGGGAGTTAAATAACTTTAGTCTATGATTAGAGGCGTACCAGTGTCTTATGTGAAAACTCTAAGGTAATGGTCCATATTTATTTGTATATATCTAGATTATTAGAATATGGATATTTATTATGAGACCATCCTTAGTTAATTTTCCGCTTCGGGCCTGGAGGGAGGATTGTGCACCCGGGCTCAGGGGTAAATTATTCCGAATATGCAACATCTCAATACCTATGGCTTCAACCCCTACACTACAGTGTCAATATAGTATATTAAGACTAAAAGGATCTCAGAACTTCAATTATACTCAGTTGCCTCTCCAACTGATCTCTATTCGGTTTTCCATAAAATGTTCTGTAGTGGCAGCCAACGGTGGTTCATTCACAGCCGTTCCCATACTACATTCCCTGATGTACGAGTTCCACGGATGCATTTGTGTTGACCTGATTCAGCTTACATCCCTCTACAAGTAATGGGTCCGGAGCGGTCGACAAGTTTTAGGCTTATTTTGGTTCAACTGATCCATGAAAAGGGTGAAGTATTTAGTGAGATTGCCAAAGACTTGAATCGACATCCTATGCTCAGAGCTGAGGTAGCAAAGTCAAAGGCTACAAGCGAAGTATGTCGCGACGATTATTTATATATCTGGTAAATACAGTGCTAACGATTCGTGTAGGAATGTGAAATTTTGTATAATCATCTATTACAGGAAGAAGGACTAGAAAAGGACGACGATGTTAAAGACTCGACAAAAAAAGGACATCCCATTTGGGTACAAAATTTAGCTCAAATCCTGTATGCTAGATACATTGGTGAAGTTTCGCAGATGATCGAGGAGGACGAAAAGAATTTCAGAAATGCTTTTGAAAAGTTAGAAAATTTGCAGAAGAATGAACTTCCGTAAACTATCTTGTGCCAATGTGATGAATAAAGCTGCAAACGCAGCCTGTTAGTGGCCTTGCTCATGAAACTATGACTACTGTGAGTTGACAGCTAATGGTGTATGATATTTGGTTTGCATTTACATTAGCATAATTCATTTTGAAATTATTTGAAGTCATACGATCGATCGTGGTATGATTTTTTAAAAATTATATTAAGTAGACTAAATCATTCAAGGAAGGTAGAGAGATACAGAGAAAGAAACAGAAAAAGGAAGACAAATAAAGTTGAACTTTTAAAAGCTAGGTAGGGGCATTCAGTTGTAGATAAGAAATAGAGCCAAAATTACCCCAAGTGTAGTTGAACATATGGATGATGAATGTGTGCCGGAATTAGAATATACAATTTCTGTGGAAACAGGGAGTGAAGAAGGCAGAGTGCTCCCCGAAGATGCAACGGAAGGAACCTTGTTACTCGATTGGGGTGGCAAAGTGGTTGTGGATGATCCGCCCGGTTTCAATAATGGAGGTGTAGGACCACTGGCAGCTTCCTCAGGAACTGAAGTACTGGATGATTCGACAGAAATTGATGCAGCAGTTTCAGTAGATTCGAAGGAACCTTGTACTGAAGTGGCTTGTTCTGGAGCCTCTTTAGTTGATGAAGTGCCTTGGTTTGTGCCCAACCCGCTACCCTCCGGCAGATTAGCTGATATCATTGAGCCAGTCTCATTTTCGGGCGTACCGCTGCCAGAGCCGGAGCTATTAGCAGTATTACTCGATGAGCCTTGGTTGGGATTTACATTGCTATTACCACTGCCGGGCCCGAGGGAACTGCCAGTAAATATGGTAACGAAACTAGAAGTTGGGACTAGCTTGCCATTGAATGCCTCGGTGGTAGAGGTTGTAAATGGGATTTTTAGGACTATCGTTTCAAGCTCTGTCACTAGGCGAGTTGTTATAGTCGGCGCCTGCTGCTCAGCTTGATTGCCCGTCGTACAAGGTAAAGTAACAGTCACTGCTTTAACATTCTCGACTATCGTTGTTGAAAATGTGAATGAGTTCGTTGGTTGACCAGTTTGCGTGGCACAGGGCACAGTAACTAGGATAGTTTCCAGCTTGGTAAGAACTTGTGTTGATACTTTCGCAGTGGTTTGCCCTCCGGGAGTTGCTGTGCTACAAGGAATGGTCTTGACGATTGTTTCAAAGCTGGTGATTGTGACGGCCTTAGTAGTGAAACTTACAGCTGCTATTTTCGTAGACGGTTTTTGGATGTGGCCACTTTGATGAGAGGTTGGTGAAGTAGTTACAACAAAACGGGTCGTTGGCAGACTTGCAGGGGAGGTTGGGCTTAGAATAGCACTGCTTGTGACTATCATGGAAGAGCCCGTGGTTATGGCTTCCCGAGAAGTAGACATACCGCCGCAACCTCCTTCTCTGGCACAGAGTGGATTTCCAGATTGTGTACTCGTAGAACTTACCTCAACTGATGAGATAGAAGATCTAGAATTAGTTAATGGAGAAGAAACCAAAGATGAGCTGCTTGCTGTAGATGACAAGGACGATGAAGGTGATGATATAGATACGCTAGATGCACTTGTTGTTATGCTACTTGATGAGAGAGAGGATGTAGCAGACGAAAGGGACATGGAGCTAGAAGTAAATGCAGAAGAAAAACTTGATAGGCTTGTGGATAATGAAGACCCTGACGATGATTCAATTCTTGAGCTTGCAGATGACGACGCCGATAACGTCGAACTAGTTATGACCGAAGATAATGGCAGCGTTGTACTACCACTTGAAGATAAGGATGATGGTCTTGTATTGCTAGACACCATAGAAGAGGTAGTAATGGAGCTGGTGGTTCCTGCTGATTTACTTGTCGAAACGGTAGTTGACTTGAGTTCGGAGGAGGATGTACCTATCAGTGTACTGCTAATGCCAGAGGTGGATCCAGAAATGGGAAACGATCTTGGAGTAATGGGAACTGAGCTAAAATGTGAACTCGTGCTTGAGGTTTGTTGGAAGGATGAGGTGGCACTGGAGCTGGAGCTGGAGCCAATACTAGAAGAATATATACTTGTGCTGGATCGTGAGCTTGACACAGTCGTCTGGTGCGCACTGGAGCTGGAGCTGGAGCCAATACTTGAAGAATATATACTTGTGCTGGATCGTGAGCTTGACACAGTCGTCTGGTGTGTACTGGTACTGGAAGTAGGGTGCTCACTAGTAGTGCTTGTAGTATGGTGCCTACTAGTACTTGTAGTATGGTGTTCAGTTGTAGAACTTGTACTGTGGTGCTTACTAGTACTTGTAGTGTGGTGTTCACTTGTAGTACTAGTAGTATGATGCTTACTGGTACTTGTACTGTGGTGCTTGCTAGTAGTACTGGAAGTATGGTGCTCAGTGGTAGTAGTGTGATGCTTACTAGTAGTACTAGTGGTGTGGTGCTTACTTGAGGTACTCGAAGTGTGGTGCTTGCTAGTAGTACTCGAAGTGTGGTGCTTGCTAGTAGTACTAGTGGTGTGGTGTTTGCTAGTAGTACTTGAAGTGTGGTGTTTGCTAGTAGTACTTGAAGTGTGATGCCGTCTGCCAGTGCTGATAGTATGATGCTTACTGGTAGTACTAGTAGTGTGGTGTTTAGTTGAGGTACTGGTAGTGTGGTGCTTGCTAGTAGTACTAGTAGTGTGGTGTTTGCTAGTAGTACTAGAAGTGTGGTGCTTACTAGTACTAGTAGTGTGGTGCTTGCTAGTAGTACTAGTAGTGTGGTGTTTGCTAGTAGTACTGGAAGTGTGGTGCTTGCTAGTAGTGCTGGAAGTATGGTGTTTGCTAGTAGTACTAGAAGTGTGGTGCTTACTAGTGGTACTAGGGGTATGATGTCTTCTGCCAGTGCTGATAGTATGATGCTTACTGGTAGTACTAGTAGTGTGGTGCTTGCTAGTAGTACTGGAAATGTGGTGCTTGCTAGTACTTGTAGTGTGGTGTTTGCTAGTAGTAGTTGAAGTGTGGTGTTTGCTAGTAGTAGTTGAAGTGTGATGCCTTCTGCCAGTGCTGATAGTATGATGCTTACTGGTAGTACTAGTAGTGTGGTGCTTGCTAGTAGTACTTGAAGTATGGTGTTTGCTAGTAGTACTGGAAGTGTGGTGCTTACTAGTACTAGTAGTGTGGTGTTTGCTAGTAGTACTGGAAGTGTGGTGCTTGCTAGTACTTGTAGTGTGGTGTTTGCTAGTAGTAGTTGAAGTGTGGTGTTTGCTAGTAGTAGTTGAAGTGTGATGCCTTCTGCCAGTGCTGATAGTATGATGCTTACTGGTAGTACTAGTAGTGTGGTGCTTGCTAGTAGTACTTGAAGTATGGTGTTTGCTAGTAGTACTAGAAGTGTGGTGCTTACTGGTAGCACTAGTAGTGTAGTGTTTAGTTGAGGTACTGGAAGTGTGGTGCTTGCTAGTAGTACTTGAAGTATGATGCTTACTGGTACTAGTGGTGTGGTGTTTGCTAGTAGTACTAGGAGTATGATGTCTTCTGCCAGTGCTGATAGTATGATGCTTACTGGTAGTACTAGTAGTGTGGTGCTTGCTAGTAGTACTGGAAATGTGGTGCTTGCTGGTAGTACTCGAAGTGTGGTGCTTACTGGTAGAACTAGTAGTGTGGTGCTTGCTAGTACTTGTAGTGTGATGTTTAGTTGAGGTACTGGTAGTATGGTGCTTACTAGTAGTACTGGAAGTGTGGTGTTTGCTAGTAGTACTGGAAGTGTGGTGCTTACTGGTAGTACTGGAAGTGTGGTGCTTGCTACTAGTACTTGAAGTATGATGATTGCTGGTAGTCGTAGTGTGGTGTTTGCTAGTAGTACTGGAAGTGTGGTGCTTACTGGTAGTACTAGTAGTGTGGTGTTTAGTTGAGGTACTGGAAGTGTGGTGCTTGCTAGTAGTACTTGAAGTATGATGCTTACTGGTACTAGTAGTGTGGTGTTTGCTAGTAGTACTAGGAGTATGATGTCTTCTGCCAGTGCTGATAGTATGATGCTTACTGGTAGTACTAGTAGTGTGGTGCTTGCTAGTAGTACTGGAAATGTGGTGCTTGCTGGTAGTACTCGAAGTGTGGTGCTTACTGGTAGAACTAGTAGTGTGGTGCTTGCTAGTACTTGTAGTGTGATGTTTAGTTGAGGTACTGGTAGTATGGTGCTTACTAGTAGTACTGGAAGTGTGGTGTTTAGTTGAGGTACTGGAAGTATGATGCTTGGTAGTACTAGTAGTGTGGTGTTTGCTAGTAGTACTAGGAGTATGATGTCTTCTGCCAGTGCTGATAGTATGATGCTTACTGGTAGTACTAGTAGTGTGGTGTTTAGTTGAGGTACTGGAAGTGTGGTACTTGCTAGTAGTGCTGGAAGTATGGTGTTTGCTAGTAGTACTAGAAGTGTGGTGCTTACTAGTACTAGTACTGTGGTGTTTGCTAGTAGTACTGGAAGTGTGGTGCTTGCTGGTAGTACTGGAAGTGTGGTGCTTGCTGGTAGTACTGGAAGTGTGGTGTTTAGTTGAGGTACTGGAAGTATGATGTTCGCTAGTAGTACTGGAAGTATGATGTTTGCTAGTAGTACTGGAAGTGTGGTGCTTACTGGTAGTACTGGAAGTGTGGTGCTTGCTACTAGTACTTGAAGTATGATGATTGCTGGTACTCGTAGTGTGGTGTTTGCTAGTAGTACTAGAAGTGTGGTGTTTGCTAGTGGTACTAGGAGTATGATGCTTACTGGTACTAGTAGTGTGGTGTTTGCTAGTAGTACTGGAAGTGTGGTGCTTACTAGTGGTACTGGAAGTGTGGTGCTTGCTAGTAGTGCTGGAAGTATGGTGTTTGCTAGTAGTACTAGAAGTGTGGTGCTTGCTAGTAGTACTAGTAGTATGATGCGTACTGGTACTCGTAGTGTGGTGCTTACTCGTGGTACTAGGAGTATGATGTCTTCTGCCAGTGCTGATAGTATGATGGTTACTGGTAGTACTGGAAGTGTGGTGTTTAGTTGAGGTACTGGAAGTATGATGCTTAGTAGTACTAGTAGTGTGATGTTTGCTAGTACTGGAAGTATGGTGTTTGCTAGTAGTACTAGGAGTATGATGTCTTTGGCCAGTGCTGATAGTATGATGCTTACTGCTAGTACTAGTAGTGTGATGCTTGCTAGTAGTACTAGTAGTGTGGTGCTTGCTAGTAGTACTGAAAGTGTGGTGCTTACTGGTAGTACTAGTAGTGTGATGCTTGCTAGTAGTACTAGTAGTGTGGTGCTTATTGGTACTCGTAGTGTGGTGCTTACTCGTGGTACTAGGAGTATGATGTCTTCTGCCAGTGCTGATAGTACGATGCTTGCTGGTAGTACTGGAAGTGTGATGCTTGCTAGTAGTACTAGTAGTGTGTTGCTTGCTAGTAGTACTTGAAGTATGATGCTTACTAGTAGTGTGATGTTTGCTAGTACTTGTAGTGTGCTGTTTAGTTGAGGTACTGGAAGTGTGGTGCTTGCTAGTAGTACTTGAAGTATGATGCTTACTGGTACTTGTAGTGTGGTGCTTGCTAGTACTTGTAGTGTGGTGTTTAGTTGAGGTACTGGAAGTGTGGTGCTTGTTAGTAGTACTTGAAGTATGATGCTTACTGGTACTTGTAGTGTGGTGCTTGCTAGTACTTGTAGTGTGGTGTTTAGTTGAGGTACTGGAAGTGTGGTGCTTGTTAGTAGTACTTGAAGTATGATGCTTACTGGTACTTGTAGTGTGGTGCTTGCTAGTACTTGTAGTGTGGTGTTTAGTTGAGGTACTGGAAGTGTGGTGCTTACTAATAGTACTTGAAGTATGATGCTTACTGGTACTCGTAGTGTGGTGTTTGCTAGTACTTGTAGTGTGGTGCTTGCTAGTACTTGTAGTGTGCTGTTTAGTTGAAGTACTGGAAGTGTGATGCTTGCTAGTAGTACTTGAAGTATGATGCTTACTGGTACTCGTAGTGTGGTGCTTACTCGTGGTACTAGGAGTATGATGTCTTCTGCCAGTGCTGATAGTATGATGCTTACTGGTAGTACTGGAAGTGTGATGCTTGCTAGTAGTACCAGTAGTGTGTTGCTTGCTAGTAGTACTTGAAGCATGATGCTTACTTGTAGTACTGGAAGTCTGGTGTTTGCTAGTAGTACTTGAAGTCTGGCGCTTACTTGTAGTACTGGAAGTCTGGTGTTCGCTAGTAGTACTGGTAGTATGGTGCTTACTTGAGGCACTGGAAGTGTGGTGCTTGCTAGTAGTAGTTGTGCGGGGCTTGCTAGTAGTACTTGAAGTATGGTGCTTACTGGTAGCAGTTGTTGTGTGGTATTTGCTAGTAGTACTGGAAGTCTGGTGCTTGCTAGTAGTACTCGAAGTCTGGTGCTTTGTTGAGGTACTGGAAATGTAGTGCTTACTTGAGGTACTTGTAGTATGATGTTGACTAGTACTTGTAGTTTGGTGCCTACTAGTAGTACTGGAAGTGTGATACTTACTAGTCGTGCTAGAACTTTGGTGGCTAGTCCCAGTACTGGTAGTATGGTACTTAGTAGTGGTAGAAGATTCTGTGGTATCATGATATTGCGTAGTTCTCGTTTTGGTAGTTGATGAAGAAGAAGTTTGTGTTGATGTCGCTAGTTTTGTTGAGCTGGTCTTCTCCGTAACTGTAGTATGGAACAGTATATTAGGATTTACCGCCACCAGAGGTGTACTCACTGTGGTCAATGAATTGAGTTGAGATGTGCTAATAGCGCTTGTCATACTGTTTATCTCACTGGCACTGAGATCGATAACGCTTGTCCTACTACTCCTGCCATTTGTAGTGCTACCGGAATCGCTTGTAGCGCCACGATCGAGGATAGTAGTGCTACTACTGGCAATGCTGCTAGTAGTTTCAACAATACTACTGGTACCCCTTCTGATGGTGCTAATAGTGCTAGTAGTTCCAACGCTGCTACTGGTTACGGTGCTTGTAGTGTATACAGTACTGGCTTCACTGCTGGTAGTTCCAACGCTGGCAATGGTAGTACTGCTACTTGATGTACTAGTAATGGCATTGCTGCTGGTGCCTTCACTTTTTCTGCCAATAGCAGTCGTACTTGTAGTTGTGCTAGTTGTACTAGTAGAAGTTCCTACTCTACTGCTACTGCCGATGCTGATTGTACTGCTTAAGTAGTTGCCGCTTGTTCTGGAGGTCCTAAGATTACCAAATTGAATGTTTGGATCCGCGGGATTTGCAGATAGCGCGGAGGATGTGGAAATAGCAAACCCTGTAGCACCTGGCTGGGTGGATGTAGTGCTTCCTGATTGAAGATTTAGAGACTGACTAATGATGACAGATGCTAACTCCGAAAATGATGCACTTGCTGTGCTGGAGCTAGTTGTCTTGGATGTACTTGTTGAACTGGCTGTGGTGGTAGGTACTGTTTTACTTGTAGTAGTAATTACTTCCCCTTGTCTCACTGTTGTCGATGAGAAGTCGGTAGATATTGTACTTCCATAGTTTGAACTTGTAGTGGTAGTTGCTGTTTCACTCGAAGTGGAAGTTAACCCTCCTAATCTTACTGTTGTCGATGAGAAGTCAGCAGAGGTTGTAGTTCCGTAGTCGGATTTTGTAGTGGTAGTGGTAGATACTGCTTCACCCCTAGTGGAAGTAAGCCCTTCTAGACTTACTGTAGTCGTTGTAGGTAATGTTTTACTTGTATCAGTAATTTCCTCCCCTAGACTTACTGTTGTAGATAAGAAGTCAGCAGAAGTTGTACTTCCATAGTCTGATTTTGTTGTGGTAGATATTGTTGTACTCGAAGTAGAAGTTAGCCCCCCCAGTCTTACTGTAGTCGATGATAAGTCTGCAATAGATGAACTCCTATATCCTGTAGAAGTGACAGGGTTATGGGACGTACTGGTAGTCGTGGATGAGATGAGTTCAAGGCCGGGTCCAATATTCGCGCTTCCCAGGACAGTGTTTGAATCACTGGTAACGGACACATCGAAAAGCCTTTTATCCAACCTGGATCTATGGACCTCGATTTCAATGTCCGAAGGGTCGAATACACTGTTATTTTCGACGGGCAATGCAGTAGCTAATATCAGTACTGATAAAAGGTAAATTAACGTCTTTCGATTAATCATTTTAATCCACCTTCCTATAGTCTTTCCGTTAGAGCAAGTAAGCAATGAGTAGTCTTATATTTTGCTTACCAAACTATCCTAATATTTAACCTCGACAATCTTGGCTCAGAGTAACTATAAAATTCTCTAGTAAAGAAAGTCCGTAGTTCGTGTGGTTTCTTTAGTCCAAAGTTAGCTGGGCTCTTTGAGCTTGTGTCAATGTACTTACAAAAGTAGGGAGAACAACTGCCATATACTTGACCAATACCAAAATCTACTGAAATAAAGATCTATATGGTTGTCAGTATTACATTAATATCTCTGAGAGGCGAACCGACCTACCTGTAAATAATTAAACGAATTTTTAGTTCAGCTATTTAAAGAAAAGTATGGAGGACCACGCTTACGAGATTGGATAGTCTCATAAGAATGTTTAAGTTGGAAGAAGTGTTGAGAAGACAAGTTAACGGGGATATATACATATATATTAATCATCCATGTTTATCTCAAAAAATGTGAGCTGTGGCATTTGTTAGATACCTCGCATGGATACAACTAATCGTAGATCAATCCTTGAGCTGAATTAGGGGTCTTGCAGAATATTAAGGGTAAACATAACAAGTGTCAAGCAGCTAACTGTATGGGTGACCGAAATAGATCTATATTGGTCAATCTTTTGCTGTCAAATGATTTCCGATTTTTATCATGACATTGCTTTTTATCTGACAGCTTGATAGCCTATTACCATGTTGTGAAGTGCAGGATCTTCGATTAACTGTATATTATAGCTTATCTGTTGTAGATCCATCTTTACCGTTATGCATGCAACCCGAATTAAAACCCTGTTTGCAGATATGGCAGATCGGCAGCGTGCTTTCTAACTTGTAGTATGCATATGTACTGCTAAGTTTTCTATTTTAAGTAGTCAGAGTCATGTAAGGCTCAATCTTAATCCTTGCACAGTTACATCTATTCCCTGCGAGTGAATACTAACCTTTACATATTAGTCTATATACAATAAACCAGAAATTGTGGGGTAGCTTCTCAATAACTTTGTAAAAATGAAATTTCAAGGCTTATGTGAGCAATGGTTGGCTCTCGGGAAATACTAGTTTAGTCGGTACCACACAGGAGGGATCAATATGACAGTACGAATTCAACATGTCGTACCCTGGAAATTTAATGCTATGCGAACTGCATATTTTGTTGTAAAACTTATTGGAAATGAATGCAGCTCAATTGTCACTACATCGAAACCAACCCCAATTAGGTGGCAGCGCTATCAAGGAGACCAAGTATAATTAATGGATATCCCGTTCTAAACAATCCTGGTCGCCTACATCTAATTAGTTCTGGTTACTATCTTGAAGTTATGTCATTAAGAACATAGCGATTCCTTTTCAGGAAGTTAGAGCATCCCTCATCTTCTGTCAGCAATATTTGAAAACGCTTCTTTCGATTCGTCCAATTATCTACAGAGATATATGAGCACCTTGCTCCTTCTACAATTCACATGTTCGCGCATTACAGAGACACGACAGGCACTACTGGGGCACTGATATTGGATAGAATAGTGCCAGGAGAATCCAGTATTTCTTAAGAAAAAAATTAAATAAAAATTTTAAAAAAAGTAAATGATGCCTATCGTGAGCTAAAATTGTTCAGTATGATGCATGTCAACCAAGCTGCACACTTTATGGTATCGTTTACCTTCTACATTTCTTTTTCCAATATACAGATATCCGTTCGAACGGTCATTTACCTCTTTCTTGGTGGCATTGGACCCCTGAAACAAGTCCTCGTCCATCTTCTCCTTCTCCATTCGCCACGTTGGCCCCCTCTATAATCATAAGCCCAATGCTCGTCCAGATCGATCTCAACATTCAATACAGATCTATCAAGCACCCACGCCTTTGTCATTTCGTCGAGAATCCAGGGATGCTGGTCGTCAAAATACCATCCCGGAGGAGGTAGAACTGACTCAATGAAGGCACATCCAGGAGGCCTCTCCTCTGATATTCGATAAATAGACTTCTCACTATAGATCAGAGGAGTAAACACCCAAGCATCCCATAGACGTGGGGTTAGCCCTTGACGCTGTAGTTCAAAAATTTCAACTTCACGAGTATCTTCGGGGCCATGATTCTCAATGATGATCTCTTTAGCTTCGAAGTCTCTAAATAAATCCCCAAGTATGAGCTCCTCCACATCTAGGTATTCAACTTTGATGCGTTTCACTTCCTTACCTACCACTGGATGCAATAGACCAACAGCAGCCCATCCCATAACTGCCACAGAAAAATTCACAGGTATTAAAGAGGCCCCCACAGGCAGAATAAATATACCAATCAACAGCAGTAAATATACAGCAGTCGATGTTCTCTCATCCCCTGCAAAACTACCAATTCCATAAAAAAGCTCTTCTATCACATCCAGAAGATTGGCGATATCATTTAGCAGAGCCTGAAGCTGGCGAACTGATTTGAGCATATCTTTCGCCTCCTGTTCCTCAGCATCGTTGTCATCCTTTTCTAAGGGTTTCGATTGAGCCAACTCATTTGTTATGCCATTCAAGGAAGTGTTCTCAGCATTTGGGAGGCCACTACGACCTAGATCACTGGAACGTGTGGTGTCAGCTTTCGTTGCAAGGCTACGTGCCGTTTCTATGCTTGAGCCCGACCTTTTATGTTTTGCTTTTGTTTTTGCCAGCGCTGTATGTTGCTCACGTCTCATTGCCAGAATATCCTCAGGGGAATCTACAACATTAAACTCTGACACCCTTGGGGAGATTTGAGGTAACAAGTAATCAGGAAATGGGTGTCTATGATCGAATCCTGGAACCATGACACCAACAAGAATTGCAAGCAGTGGTAAAGATACTATCAAGTAGGGCCTGAAACATAGTACCGTATAAATGCATAGAATAGATATAGTGAAGGCCGGGCGTTCCCACGATAAGAATTCAACAACGTATGGTTGGACATGTGTAAGTAGCCTTGTGCTATTCATGTTAGAGATCATATTTTTCTTAAAAAAAGTTTGCTAACGTGGAACTTACCTTTTATTGATTCGCAACAAGCTCGATGCAAATACAGTCAGTGATATAGTGCGTAATTCATTTTTGGCTGTTGACAATGTTTTATTCTTAGGCTGGCTAGTGCTACTTAATTTCTTCGTAACCGCACTCATTAGATAATCCACTAAATGGTCCCTTGTAGAGCTTGTGAGCCTACTTGCTCTCCCAGGATCGGGCGAAATGGCCATTTTCGCTGTTCTGTCGGTGTCAAGCTCCGACATAGTTACTGATATGGCAATGTTTAACTTCAAGATTCAAAGATAGTCGATTCACCAAATTTTTGATAATGCTCAGCGCACCTGTCTTGATAATCCAGTTAATAACCTCAGTATCAAAGCGTCGTATTATCGGTATCGGCGGGGCAATTCTCTTATCTTGCCTGACTTGACATCTGAAAATATTCCAATGCTGGGATCAAGAGATGGATATAATTACACAATTCGCTACGAAAAAGTAAAACGTATGATAAGCGGAAATACCAGTCGTTATAATATTAATTTAGTCTGATAAGTAACGAGCGAAGCAAATGCCCTAAATCTAGATTTATATCCAAATTCAACCCTAACCTGAAGAGGGGGCATTTACCGAGGCAACACAACCTGGGGAAGCGGTCAAGTGAATGTGGCGTCGGATTCTGTAGACCCTCAAAACGAGAAAATAGAAATTTTTGGAGTGAATCTCAGCAGCTTTAGTAATGAAATTAAGATCTCTTCCCCGTTGCAACATAACGTACATTTAATATATGTGCGGTTGCAGATGAAGGGACTGTTAGACTAAGGCTTTTAGATCAGTGATACGACCGATTACTATGTTCATATTCCGTCTTAGACAGATAAGCCGCATATAATTTGAGGCCAACTGAGATATGACCAGCGTAATCTTTTCTTTCACCCAAAATAAACTGCTGGGGATGTAGGGTGCTTTATGATCATGAGAGCATGTGAAATTTTCTATCTGACTTACAAGTTTAGACTTTCAATTTTCCAAAGTCCAGTGTATATTAACTGCCACGGGCATAACAAGTCAACCGCTGTACCAGTATATGCCTATACATGTGAGACCCGCACGGAGGCTTGATTTAGCCCAAAATAACAGAATGTAAGTTGGCAGGGAGTGAAACTGAAATCCGTTGTCGCGGAGTGTTGCAGCCTCCAAAAACCAGCCTAGCCATACTGTGGGGAAGCCTGCATACGCTATCGGTCTCAACATGCATGAAATTTTATCGCCGTTCTTGTCTTTATCTTTATCTTTAAGGTAGGGGTTTTGTGTTACTAGTTGTGTCACGTAGCAGAGCTGTGCGCTTTTGGCATTTAAACGGCGAAAAATCATAGTCCCGTGCAAAGGCAATTTTTGCCTGGAAATAAACGATGGATGAGGTTGTTCCTAAAACTCTTAGGACATTCGATGCGTTCCGTAAGTTATAACGATATTCTTTAGATTAAGTCTGCGCCATCGAAATGAAATATTAACGTCCATAGCTAAGGTGTCGTCTACTTATTCAGTCAAATCCTCCAGGGGAGGGCTAGTGACAATAACACTTGGCATTGTGTGTCTCTTTTTTATCTGGATTCAATTAGCAGAATATGTCGGAGGCTTTGAAGAACAGCAATTCTCAGTCGACAATGAGGTTGCTAAAAGTATGCAAATAAATATGGATATAACTGTGAATATTCCGTGTGATATAGTCTCCGTCACCGCATACGATTTTTCTGACGATAAGCTGTTAGTTAATGAGTTACTACAATTCCAGAGTGTTGATTTGGACCTCAGCAGTGGACATCTAATAAGCGAGAAACAAAAGGAAGATACATTTCATGAAGTGTTTAAGAGGGCAAAAAAATCAAAATATGCCAAGAAGAAGACAGCTAAAGATGCTAAGCATTCAGCTTGCCGTGTATATGGCTCTTTTCCTGTAAACAAAGTGCGGGGAGATCTTCAGATAACAACTAAATTTTCAAGGTATGGTTTGAATGTTCTCGAGCTAGAAAAACTATTAAACTTCACGCATATTATCGATGAATTTTCTTTTGGTGAATTTTATCCAAAGCTGGTCAATCCTTTGGACGGCGTGGTTGCGGTTGCAGAAAATTCCATGCAAGTATATCAGTATTTTTTGTGCGTTGTTCCAACTACCTACAAGTCTTATTCGACCGGAAGTTCCATTCAAACCAACCAGTATGCGGTAACTGAGAGGGCCGGCGTCTCAAATTATCACCAGGGATTGCCACCAGGGATTATTTTTAAATACGATATTGAACCTATTGCTCTGACTGTATTTGACCGCCGATTACCGTTTTCACAATTTTTAGTTCGTTTAGTCAATGTGTTGGGCGGGATTGTGGTTTCTACTAGCTGGCTATATACAGTGGCTGACAAATTTCTTTACAAACGCTCTGATGGGTCCGATCGTGGAGTTCTAGACTCACCTGTCGATGATATTCTCAATGAAAAATCATGAAGTTTTAAATTTACAGGACAACAGGGTTCAAGTGGAAAAATCCTAACATTAATGCGCGTGTAGCTGGCAATTATATGATGCTTGATTTCTCTCCGCAGCACCTTGGAGGCTTTGTTAGCAAATGGACTTTAATCATGAATCAATGTACGTAAAATGCATCTATGTAATAAAAGTTATTTCATTCACAGTCATAGGGAATGGATCTTATTGAGGCGAACTTGGGTAAAAGCAGCCAAAAACTTCCAAATTTCTGTATCAGCAAGGTTCCACGCTTCAATCCCCATGCGATCTTTGTTTGCTTTATCTAGAGCACGTTTTTGTGAAGCATCTAGGATTGCCCTCAATGCTTTGGCTTCCTCGCTATTGTCTGTTAACGAGTTGGTAGACAGGTCATCAACCAAGTCCATCTCAAAACCAACCTCCCAACTCAAATTTTGAAGAAATTCATGTGTCTCCTCTACAGTGCTGCGATGAGCATCTTCCCAGTTAAACCAGATACAATTGGATAAAGCTGGAGCCTGGTAGATTGCATCCTTCAGAAGAAGGAGTCTGTGATTCATTCCCACAGTATTTCCTGGAATATATTGTGACGTCAACTGACGGACTAACGTGTTTCTCTGAATTCTGGACCGCGAATCATGAACAGACACTGATGCATTTCTCTCCAAAACAGACAAAACACTCAACGGATGAGGATATCCCATAATAGCAAAATGATTGCTGTCAAGTTCTGGAAGGTATTCTATATTAGTTACTGGGATGATTGTCGATGAAGAATCGTCATTCCAGCAGGGGTTGTTGCAAAGCCCTTTTGAGTTTTCTAAAAACGGTACCTTTTTGGCTGTGAACAACTCAGCTTCAGTCACTAATCGAATAATTGGCGGACATACATTATAAAATTCATCGTTGGCTGGGCATTTAGCCAATTGAGTTGCTATGAATTCGCCTGGCACCGTCAGTGCGTGGGCTCCTGCTTGAAGAGGATCTATTACTACCACTCCTTGGGTTTGAAACTGCTTCAAAAATGCATGATGTAAATGAGTATTCATTAGCTTAGCAATCTCTAGCGAAGATAATTCACGACCATTAGACATTGTCTTGACATTTTCTGCTGAATAGTATGCGAAAGTATCACGTTCGTCCTCGTCATCATATTTATCAAACAGATCAACAATATTATTATCGTTTTCAAAATCTAATACAGCACGGACAATTCTTTCACTAGATGATCCCCCAGTCACTAGAAGCAATTTCATCGGCTCGTAGCGTTTCAAAAACCCGTCAGAATAAAACTTTATACGCTCTAATAACCCTACTTGGGAAGTAAGAGAGCCTCGGGAAACAGGAATGACTCGGTAATCCATCAAAATCCCCCCTCCTTTCGCGGCCCAGGCAAACCACTTCATGTTCTTCTTGAAATAATCTATGTTCTTCGCGGATGCCTCTTCAAACATCTTGAACTTGTCATGCTTCTTACAATCATCAATGTTAAGTACTACAGGTTCGAAACCAGCAGCCCACATGGCCCTTTTCCATACTTCTACAATGGGACTATCGCTATCTCCCGGCGACGGATTATAAAATGTGTAAACTTTCACCCGTGAGTTGATGGTTGGGGTCCCTGAAATCAACTCTGGAGACTCTCCGAATAATGACGTTGGTAACGATGAGCCTAATGATGCCAACATGGAAAGCCACGAATTAGACTTGGATGAAACAGCTGTCTTCGCCGTGTTTGTTAGGTTTGAGTTTTTTGATCTGACTTCAGGTGCCATATCTACCAGAGCGTATGGTCTGCGCCAAGGTTCACTCGCACTAACATTATAGATAGCTCCCTGAGTCACATTATCTAGCCTATTGAGGTCCAGATGAAGTCCATTTATAAGAGATTGTTTGCTGGTTATTGTAGTGAGCCATGGTGGTCTCTCACTAATAGAATCGAGATCGTCGTCATTTGTATTGAATATTTCCTCAGAGGTACTTTTCTGTTCATGTCCCTTAAATGAGTAATATATGATTGATATTAAAAGGGCGAAAAAAATCAAAGCTCTAAGAACTCTCGTTTTGACATATAGTGTCCCGACCTTTATATATGGAGAATTTGAAGCCACTGACATGGCGTATCCAAAACTTGGAGCTATGAACTTCCAGTCTATGCAAATTTCTTTGGCAACTACAAGTTGGATGTTAATACTTTTGAAATAGTTGGGCCAAAATCTAAAACGCGTCCAGATAACCCCTTATGAAGAAAAATGAATGTATCGAGGATGCCTCAGCTATTCCTGACATAGACAGCTCACTGGTTTTTTTGGATTTTGCCCAAACAGGAGTATTGAAGTTGTTCTACCACTGCCCCGAACAGACTTCCCAAATATGATAAACTCAGGGGTTCAGGATCACAATCCGACGAGAAGCAATATATTTTTCCACAGGCTTATGTGCAGATTGCGCGTATCTATGCGTAACGGCCGGTACGGCACTACTAGTCCTGATTTACTGCAAACGGCGTGTATTCAGAGCAGGCATTAGAGTAGGGGCTGCTAGTTCCAGATATAACATGAGATTAAATCGCTAGAACAGGTTAGAGTTTTGACAATCAACCGTCAATGTGTTACTGGCGCAACAGGTATTTAAATTTCGAATTGATCGATTCCTTGCAGAAACAGCTTAATAATTCATAGACTGTGCCATGCTCCAGTTGGTGATAGTTTGCTGATACGGTTAGGTCGTCCAGTATGCCACTGTCGATCTCATGCACTGCTAATTTTCAATCCCACAGGCAGTTGGTTAAACTGACAGCCGACCACGATAGTTGGAACTAAATGTCACACCCAGCCAAACAAATACAGTCGCAGATTCGGCAAGTAGTTCAACAGTTGTATGTACCAAAGGGCAGTTCTTGTTGTTTGTTCGTAAGTTAGCAAGCACTTTGCGCTCTCTATCCTAGGTAACTGATCTAACACCCACAAGCTGACATCCATTGGTAATCCTGAGCCAAGGTTTTCGGGAACAAGACATAATGCTGGGCACATTATGTTAGAGGCTATTAAGTCTAGTCTTAGAAGGTTAGGACGAGCTCATAGCAAAGAATTGGAAGGAGGTGCTGGTACATTAACATTATATAATCAACACCCAGGGGTTGTGTTATTGCATTCCAACACATACATGAATACTTCGGGTAGGGCAGTAAAAGCGGCAACTAGATGGTTTCACAATGAACATAAGATCTATCAAGGAAGTGACTCATCTTTGATACCAAAGTTTCTTATTTTTCATGATGACCTAGATATCGGTCTCGGTGAGGTGAAATTGAAGCAGCCATCTAGAGCCAGTCGGGGTCATAACGGTCTCAAGAGTATTTCTGAAGTCCTGCAAGAAGATTACCCTCGATTGAGAGTAGGAATTGGGCGCCCTGGTAAAAGTAAGGATACGAAAGTGATTTCTGACTACGTTCTAGGAAGATTCAAACCAAGTGAAGAGGATGTACTTGCCAATCAGTCTGTGCCACAGACTTTAGAGTTAATAGACGCGATTCTCAGTAGTGGGGTTATCTACCAAGAAAATGATAGAAGTAACGAATTATGAGTTAAGCTAAGTGGTCAATTTATTTAAAACATGTACACAGTATATTTCATGCCAATAAATGTCCATTGAAGTGGTCAATTCCTTTACTTCTGGTTATAATAGCTATCAAAAACACCAGGATTAACTTAGCTTTAGATTCATCTGAGGACACCCCTTTCCAATACCCTAATACATGGCCATTTATCCGCCACCTGCGTGAAGTGACGATCACATAGCGCAAATTGTGGAGAAATGACAGACTGGAGATAACGACATAAGGTGAAAAACAGGAGTATGGAAGTAAAATACGAGATTAAAACTGATAAGACGCTGGTCAAGGATGTGGTTAAAGGTGAGTCTAACATTCTTTTCGCTTCATTAGTACGTGAAGCAAGGTTGTTAAAGGCCATTGCCGGCGTACTGTATACTTACTCTGCTAGTGGTTATTTCCACAATCTTATTCCAGAGGTTACTAGGCCCTGTGACGCCACAACTCCGAGAGTCGTTTGGAATGACATATGTAAGTATTGTATTTGAGTAAAGGCGTTGACTCTTTTTGAGATCTATGAGTAACCTATTGATGGTTGCTTTTAATTTTGGCCAGAAGGTTAGACCACTCTAGCTGGTAATGATAATGATAGGTTGATGATCTTATTAACACCCTCAGCCGTCAGTAGTAAGCCCAAGCATTGACACCCAACTTGAGGAAAAGGCATCTGCATTATCAAGAATGATGGATGAGTCTCCTGGTTCTGGGGAAATTGGCATTCAATTCTTCCAAAGGAAAAGCCGTAAGCCTACGTGGTTTGGAAAAACCCACGAAGATATATGCTGGGAACAATGGGTGCTCTCAGTCACGACGGTGGCCTCGCCTAACGAGGCAGAGCGAGAAACACTGCGCAAGAAGACAACAATCCGAATAAAGGAGATCATGGAGAATATTATTACCACCGTAAATTCCAAAAAAAGTCACATTCCACCAATAACTACAACTGACCAGGTCCCATTTCCCTATGAGATTATTGTCATGTCAGGTACTGTTGGTAATGAAAGCTGGGGCTCTGTATTGAAGAAGATGCTTGTAGATCAGTGATCGTGATCAAACCGATGATGCGACTTATTACTTATTATTTATTATATATTTATCATACAAGACCTTATTACTATAATTTCATTATCAAGGCGAATTCAAAGTTTGCTCAAGTATTTGTCACCATTTACTAGTATGCAATCTTGGATTACAATAGGGACCACTTTCTTAGCCTGTTCAATAACCTCGTTGTCATAAGTGCCTGGCTGGAACCAGATTGCTTTGACAGCCCCATTGAGCTTGGAGACTTCATCAAGAAGTGCTTTGGAAACAGCAGGAGGCGTAACAACGCTTAAACCTACCCCTTCACTACCAGAAGGAATTTGTAACTGGCTGATATTTTCAATACTAGCAACATCCAAGATCACTTCTTTACGGAAATTGATTGGAGTAACAGGGAGTTTGCGGTCCACATACCAAGAAAAAACTTTATATCCAAATTTCGCAGTATTTGTAGAAGCGCCGGCAACGGCATAGATTCTCTGAGGTTGGAAAAATTTATCCATTTCTGTAAAAATAGTCTGTGCGTAACAATCAACTTAAGTAAGCGGATGGCGTTCTCCTTAATACTACCGAACGGCTACAGATGCTTTCCAAGGTATAGGCTTTAGTATAGAAAAGAAGTATAATTGAGAGCGAGCCTTAAATGACAGGACTATCCTGAAACTTAGCTGCCAATTTCGCGGTGAGGAGATGCTTCTGGATAAATATAACAGCCCTCTAGACGTACCGGCCTTACCAGGTATGTCATACAGTTCCTGTATGAGGAACCAATGAGGTAATACAGTAGCGCTACCCCACAACGATTCAAAAATTAGTAGCAGCAGCAGAGGCCCATTTTTTCAAGACTGGGCTCTGTCAACCCCACTGTTCCGTATCGTTTTCCTAGGTATGTTTTCTAAATTTTTTTTTGTTTTTTATATTTATTTTTTATTTACAACCACTTAATTTGCATAAATGATCGCTTTAAGCAATTAGTCAAAATCACAATAATACAAGATCTTTCACGTTGTAATGATTCCATGAAGGGAAACTTCAATTGAGAACCAACGATGCTCTCTTCATAATTTCTTTATTCCAATCCAGGTCATGATTTATATTGTTGGACTTTGATAAGAACTAGCAAGCCTAATTGCTTATTTGCTAGAAAGTTAGAAAATTGATCCTACCATAACCTCATATTTTAATTGTTCAACTTACCTTCTAGCTCTGACCTTCCGGCGCTTTCTCTTAAGTCTTCTAACTCTCTTCTTTCTCCACTTAGCTCTCATTTTGAGTTGGATACTGGAAAAAAAGAGAGAAGGGAAAGATAGAAGTACATTGAATTCTTTTTGTACTAGTAGCCCCAGGCGGGGTAGGGAACCACGCGATCAATGAACGCTTGCTGAGTCGGTCTGCGGTCAAAAACTTATTCCACATTAGGAAAATGTGACTGTATGGAATGCGGCTACGTACTATTCTCTAGACCAGCTCTCTCATCGCGTCGATCTCGAAGATCTGTACTCATGTACCCTAAAGAAGAAGTTTTGTTGCTGATTAAATGGAACTGAACATCCCAAATTAAAACTGGGATACCTGGGCAGAACAGGTGAATGGAGCAGCGAATTGGGAATGTAAATATATTAGCTAGTTTTACAACGTAGGTAGTTTTGGGTATGGAAGAATGGCATCGTCTATGGACTATCTACGACTCCAGTTAAAATATGATAAATAATCGCAATGGCAAGTAACATTCCACGGTATGCAGTGATTTAGATTCTAAACCCTATATCAATGGGAGAAAGAACGAATTTTATTCCTGCTTTCAGAGAAAAGAGATGATGCTCATTTGTATCTGGTCTATTTCGTGAGCCTTGCTTGTTACCATTTTTTGGGCCTGAAGCTGTTGAACCCAGAGCTGTTGTTGCCCGTAGCAACCCGTGTTCTTCATTTCTGACTTGCATAGTAGTGCCCTTGATTACGTTGTGGGTCTGGGCGGCCGAGTTCTTGGTTCCTCTACCAACATAAGAAATTGGCCTGCTTATACCTGTATAGTCTAATTTGCTCTGTGTTATTGGTACTGTATCTGAATCATCATGTTGTAGAATAGTCTCCTCCTGGACTGTCTCCAAGGAAGGGGATGCCTTGGATGGTGTTGATGAGATTTTGGCTGTGGAGAGCTGGTAAGCATAGCACGCGTTCGGGGAAGTTGGTGCTGCGCTAAATTATCATTTTCATCGGCCAAATTGACATATAATTGAGATAGTCTGCTTTGGATATCCATTGTAAGAGAGCAAACGAACTTCGGAGCTCGTATCTCATCATTAATTCCTTAGCTGCCAATTTGGAGTCCAGCTGTGCGTGCTGTGTTTGAATATTGACTACTTCTTGTTCAAGTAATATTATAGCATCTGTTTCTTGGTTAATGCTTTCCTTCGTCAGTTGCTGCTGCATGTTATGCACTTGTTGTTATATCTCTAGTAGCCCAGAAAGCCGCTGAGGGAGTGGTATATGATTTAAGACCTATTCCATGCTGCTGTTGTTTTATAAAAACCGGTTTTTGCTTTTTGGGATAAGCTAGCCTATTCGTTGTTCTTACAGTCTCCACCACTACAGATACAAAATATTGTGTGATTTGAAAGTGGAGAGCTAGTATCGTGCCAACTGCACTATTATTAGAGCACCGACTTTTTGTGTTGATAGATATATAATAAAAGCGATGGTAACCTTCGATGGGAATACCTACTCATAATAGTGGCTTGGTGTTTCCCTAGTAGTCTAGTCATTTTATCCGAGGCAATTGATGTCCTAATCTGATTTGATAGATTTTGCTGCTCAGTAATGGTTGATTCTGTTTGACGAGATTGGAGCTCACTTAACTGCTCTATAATTACTCTGTCGAATAGTGCGTTGATATCTGATACTTCAAGACTCGACTTGTTCAATGCCCTATGTTCCTTCTGAAAGTGTCCATAGTACCCATGCAACAACACATAATAAAACAATATCTGTGGCCAAGCTACCCAGTGCTTCACCTCCAATGGCAACAAGGAATGCCGATAATAATGATAATGCTAGCGGGAGAAATGCTATCATTCTACTCATCTCAATCATTTTCGATTCAGAATGTTGACAGGTCTGTTCCCATTTTTTCTGACTCCGCACCTGTGGGCCCTACACAGTAGACGTGATTCTCTAGGGCGTCCTACTCGCAGTATGATGAGTCTCGATGATATTTCGTCTCAATGTCAAAATTTATCTTGCATTTTTCTCTCTGTTGATGGGGGTCGGTATTCAACGGCTTGTGTTCACTTTTGACAGTGTTTCTGGACATTCTTCTGTTTCATTGGCTAACCCCATTGCACAAATTCTTCACCACGGTCGGACTCCCTCGCCATATATTTCGCACTCTGTAGACTGCCCAATCTCTCTCCTGTGAGCAGGCGTTGTTCGATTGATAGTGAGAAGGTGTCAGTCTTTTTGTTCCAATGACAAGATATCATTTTCTGGTTCGACCCCCTGATAAACAACCGGGCCCCGCATGCATGCATTTTCGGCATGTTCAGGGGTAACCTGTCGCTTCACAGGAATTTAACGTGACTCGAAAAACCACTACCCTGACGTGATGGTTTGGACTGTTTAATATTGTCCCATTATGGGTCTTTCATACCTTCTCGAGGGACCTATCGCGAAAGTACAAAGCGATGTTTTGGTATCTTCTGATTAGCTCTGGTCATCTGCAAACCATCTCTAGTCTTCTGCAAACCCATCTCTGGTCATCTGCAAACCTCTGGTCATCTGCAAACCCATCTCTGTTCATCTGCAAACCATCTCTGTCCATCTGCAAACCATCCCCCGTCACCTGCAAACCCATCTCTGGTCATCTGCAAACCATCCCCCGTCACCTGCAAACCCATCTCTGGTCATCTGCATACCGAGCTTATCGTTTTGCATAGAAGTGCATGAAGCATGGAACATCCAGCTCTACGGATGAAATCGTTAAAGAATATAATTACTCGATACACGGGAATACATAGAACCTATGAAGACATGGTTCGGGTTTGTGCGGTGACGATACGTGTTTGGGTTTGATCTAGATAATGCCTTGTAGCGACATAGGACGGTGTTAATGCGTCCTCCTGCTAAGAAGACTTGAAGGAAACATTCAGCTAATCGCGTTTCCATCTCACGGTTGATGGCTGGTAACGGTAATATATACCCCCAACTCCGATCATCGTATTCCATTGATCAATGTAGCTTATCATGGCCGTCATTATGGCTAGCTCTCTTGGTACTTTGCATTCGTCTATGCGAATGGTGAACCCTTTGTTGCCATTGATGGCAACAGCTGCGACTCTTTCCCTTACTTCGCTCTCTTTTTCGCCGATATTGAACACTCTTTCGAGGAATTTTCCTTTCGTACTCCATTGGTACATGGCCCCATTGGCTAGCTGAAACAACCGATAACCGTCTAATGCATCTACTCTATGGTTCACAACATGCCATCCCAATTCAAAATGATCACCAGTATCCGACTTTATCAGCAGTACATTACTTCTAAGCCCAGCACGAAGTGCTGCAGTGGGCTTCTCCTCGCGCTCATTATACATTTTGTATGCCCCTTTGACTGCTCTGGAGCGGACCATGTGATATATTCTCTGATCATATGTAGTGTTCGGATTGGAATCATCGAACACGCTGTATTGCTTGCCACCGTTTCCGAATTCCCGGCGTATGGTATAAGAGGAAGTCTCTTGCTCCCGTAATGGGATGATGTTTGGGACATAGTGACTGGCGGGTCGGTGAGGGTGAAATAGAACTGCTTTGGCGATGACGAGAGGACGGAATACGGGCGAAAGAAATAACTCGATAGGCATTGTAATTGGTGCTTTTGTGTGGTACCTGTGATGTTACCGCTACTGTTGCTCTGTTTAAAGATCCAAGGCTTATGGACCTGTGTACTCTTCGGCTCAGTTGAGCAAACTCCAGATGTGACTCGTTTGAGCGGAATAGACTGCTTGAATGATTTCCGACTGTGACAGCTGTGATTATTTTGTCTAATAGCTTAACACTAACACCGATGGACTTGCGCTTTCGCTATCTGGTGCTGCCAGAACTATAGAAATTGGACGTGAATTCACTGTCGACAATGAGGTTGGGAAACTGTAGGTTGCTGGAGGAAACGTTATTAAAGGTGATGGTACAGAGAGATGTAAACAACACTACACTAGAAACATATGTTGACCCATGGTATGCACCTTCTGCATGTAATAGTTGCATGTGCAGCTCAGAGGCATGGTGGTACGCGTTCAGTTAAGACAATCACTTGACCGACTATCTTAAAATGCTTCGTTTGTGGTTAGAGGGGAGGTGGGGGTCGTTTTTTTTGTCTTTGTTTCTCTCTTTTGTCTTTTAATTTTTTAAAAAGTAATCAAGATCACCAATTTGCTTGGCCATAATAAGCGCGCTTGGTAACTATGCACTTGTAATTTAGAGTCCAGATTCCACATCTTACCTTAGAAGTAGATCCTAGCGAACGAAAAATTATAAATACTAACAACTTCAAGTTTAAAATAGACAGGCCTAATATAGCTCATATCATACAATAAGTATCAAGAAGTAAAAGTCAACAAGTTATAAAAAAAGTAAAAATCAAATGCCTCCTAGCGGAATTGAACCGCTGACCTTTGCATCACTTATATAAATATACAAGTGCAACGCTCTACCCCTAAGCTAAAGAGGCAATTCCGATGCTAACCACAATTCAACAACTCATTAGAGGGCATAATCCATGTCACGTGGATGTCTAGAAAAACTCGGCATTCCTACTGTTCATATGTCAATAAGAGGAACATACATATGTATTAACTATGTACAAAAAAAAAAAAAGGTATGGCGAAAGGAGATGAACCAATAAAAGCAAGAGAAAGCACCAAAGTCAGAAGAAGAAAATAAATAGAAACGAAAGACTCGCTACTTTTCATATCGCTTAGCATACATCCCCAGTGCCTTCATAGGGAAATAGTATTTATAATTGGGGTACTCAATTGCGCTTGCTTGGGTTAGTAAAATTCTAGCGAAAATGATCAAGATTCAACTGTATGATCGACAAAAACTTACCATGAATGATTGAAGACGCCTTCAACATGATTCCAGCTATAGGATCCATCAGAATTCTGCTTACTGATCAAAAAGTCAATGGCCCTGCTAATAATAGATCTATCAGGGTATTCTGCAAGCAGTAACATGATCGCAGCCCATGCAGTCTGAACAACTTGACTCTCGGTATCTCGAACGTAGGTGTGTAACTCACACGAACGAAAGCTCTCAGCCCAACCCCCGTCAAGTTCCTGATGCTTAACTATAAAGTCACAAGCCCTTTTAACCACTGGGAAGTTTTCGTAATTGTACCCTTGAGTCTGCAGTGCTTCCACAGCGAACATCCCTGCATACGTATAACAAACACCCCAAGAGCCATACCAACTACCGTCAGGATTCTGATAGCTGATAATATAGTCGAGAGCTATGGCAATAGCTTCATCAATTTCATCTGCTCTATAATCAGAGTATTTACGAAAGTAGACCAGACCCAATACCGAAGAATCAGTACACTCTACGTAAGGATACTCAATCATAATATTTCCAAAAACTTCTGCAGGGTTAAGTAGTTCCAAAAACTCAGGACCCTTAATTTTTTCATAAGATGCAAATGATCCGTAATGAAAGACACCCTTGTTTTGAATTGAAATAAGCACGTCAATAGCGTCATAGAGGTTCTGGGAAAGAATTTCATCTTTTAAGAATTCAAAACCTGGCAAGTTTTGCACCATCAAAATTGCTTTAACAGCCTCAGCAGTGCAGTCACTGACGGTGAAGCCTTGGATTTTAGTTGAAAATGGGAACCCCCCCTTTCGGGTATCTCTATAACTCCCTTCTACGCAGTTCTCCGTAAACTGAGACCGCAATAAGAACCTATATCCACGAATCAACGTATCCTTGAATTCAGGATATTCAGCTAGCCCTGCAACTACGCAATATTGCAAAGCAAAGGCCACGTCCCATACCTGCACACCATTTGTTCCACACATAAACATGCCCTCCTTGCTCATATATTTGAAATCAGACCACCGAAACAAAAATCTTTGAAATAAAGGAGATTCACGACCATGTGTTATATACATCACAAGGGCATTCATAGCATTACTCACAGGAGCAATAGCCAGATGGTCGGTGTTCTCAAGGTCTTTCTCAACCAACTCTGCCACATATTTGTTACTGTACTTCAAAAGCCAATCGGGACGAATATGCTTCTCATAAAATACAAGTACACGGTTAATAACATTCAAAACCGAGGAGTGTGGATAGTAAAGATCTACACCGCAAACAGTATCTCGATGACTAGAGAAATCGATCGAATCATAGGGCCCTGTGTATATTTCCTCTCGGAGCTCCCTTAAGAGAGGATTAAGCGGAAGCTTTACCCTGTTGGAAGACAGATAGCTTAATGGTAGATAAATTGCTCGAGTGTGAACCCACCACCGACCTGGATGTATCGGCACAGCATAAGGTAGGGACCAGAGTTCTGGAGGGGCCGGATTTACACCTTCCCATCCATAAAGATTGAGAATTGCCAAATAAGCCTTCCCCCAATGTGGATTTCCGATAGCACCACCTAAAGCTCGAAGAGTTTTCCGAGCTTTGACAATAGCTGGATGATCACGAGGCATTCCTAAAATGCGCAAAATAACGTAGTTGATAGTGGTTCCAAAAGCAGTGCTTTTATCGTAACTATGAAGACCCCAGCCACCATCTACAGGATGTGCTCTGTTGACTAGATACCGGCAGATTTCAACCCTTTCTTCCTCACTAAATGGCGTATCAGTGAAATATTTCGCGACAACGTATCCTATTAACATGAACATGGGACCACCATACTGGCAGGGGAAAATTCCGCTGCTATCCTGAAGGGTAGACAGAAAGGCAAATGCATTGTAAGCGGCATCATGTGCGCTTAATTTTCTTCCATCGGCTGCAATTTTCACAGGATTAGACTTGAAACCAGGAAGTCCTAGTTGATGTTTAACGAATGAAGTTGCATCAGGTTCGTCATCTCCATCCTGCAAATACTGCCAAACCTGCCTGCCAAACTCATCAGTGGCGAGCCTCCAGCGTGTGAGATCGGTTTGAGGCAGACCATACCTCTCAGAGGGTAGCAAGAAAGATCCAGAGTCGGTCATAATACGCCATTAGCCCAAATATTGCCAATATTCCTACGCTGCACGTCATCGCGGGTAAATAATGAGGGAAGAGAGGGCGAGAGATCAGAGCCTCAGCAAAAGCGGCTCACAAATAATACCTCGGCTAACCCCTGAAAATACCGAATTCTGCAGCACACTAAAAATCATCGGGTTAACCAACTAGAATATGTTATTATATATATTATAATACTAAACTTTTTCAAAATAAAACTGCTGAAGAGCAGCAGTAGCCATTGGCAGTGGCTGACCCAATGTCGATGCCTTGGCAAGTCCAATTTCCTAGTACGTGTTAGCAGTGAATGCGGTTTCAAAGGTACAATAATACTTACAAGCTTCTCTCTAATTTCTCTGGCTTCAGGAGTCTTAGCCAATGTCCAACCCGCTTCGTAGGGTTTAACAATTTCAAAAATTGCAGAGTTCCCGGCTCCTTTAGCAATGATGTCTCGGAATTGGTATAAGTTCATACCAGCCCTTTCGGCATAGTGCACACACTCTGCAACAGCTGCGAGATTGAAACCTGTCAAGATATCGATCACAGTTTGAATGGTTATGCCTTCTTTTCCTACTTCCTTTTGACCATTGCCTCTGAGATCTCCCACGAGTCCTGGCTTGTCTGAAGGTAGGTACAATCTAACTAGACCAGAATCATCTTCCTTGGCCAACCCTTTAGATGTGCCAGTAATGTACAACTGTTCAGCAATATTTCCAAGTGGAAGTGGAATACGAGCATTCTTAGCATAGCTTGTTACGATGTCAGCGTCTTTCATAATTATGGCTAGGGCAGAGTGAACGGTTGCCCAATCGTTAGTAAGCATATGTGGAACTCTGTTACCAAACATCCAAGTAGCGCCAGTGCTCTCCATAATCTGATCATATACAACCTGACTATCCAGACCAACAACGCTGGACAGACCCATTATCTCAGATGCCATAATAATGTTGGTGACAGCTTGATGCTGATGACACATTTTGGCTACTGAGCCCATGCCAAGTCCTCCTGGAATCCGGTATAAAGGATCAGCAATTGTGTCTAAGACAATATGAGCATGATCAAGATCTTCGTCAGTGCCAGAAGAAAAAATTGACAGCGTACCATTGGCAGCCCTTATAGTTCCACCAGATACAGGACAATCAAGGAGACGAATATCTGACCTCAATCTTTCCCTTAATTTCTTGGCATAATCTGGGGGAGTAGTTGAACACAAAATCACTGTACTCTTTGCCGGTAGAATCTCGACAGCGCTGATGCCTGCATCGTTTTTGTCGTACAGAACGGAATCAGTCTGAGCAGAATTAACAACCATGATAATGAAATACTCAACGTCTATCGCAGCATCTGCTGGAGATTTCCCTGGCTTACCACCAGCTGCGACAAACTTGTCTACTGACGGTGGGTAAACGTCGTAACCAACTACATCAAATCCTTGAGATACTAAATGGCGAGCCATACCACCTCCCATGGCACCAAGTCCACAAAAACCGATTCTAGGCTTCTTGACTTCAACCATTTTCTTCGTATTCAAGTCTCTTATTCTAAAACTTTTGTTCAAGTTAACCTTCTATAGTCGCTGGGGACCATCCCGGTTAAATACATCTATGCCCCCACTAAAACCAGGGGTACATGCCCCCACGAGTGTGCAGAAGTACCCCAACTATGATGGGGTTATGGGACTTATGCACCCCATCCCCAAAAACCTCCCGGTACAGTGATTGTGAAGGAACACAACAGGCCAATAAATTACTTTTACAATATATGGGGCAAGCCCTCACAAGTTTACTATACACATCTTCCCTCTCAATACTCTTCTCGTATTTGTTCCAACCGCCCTACCCTTGACAACTAAGTCAGCTTATTCTTCTTTTCTTGGTTAACTTTCTCATTCATTTCCTTCACAATATTGGCTAGTTTTTCGTTTTCGATTTGCAAGGCTCTAAGTTCATCATCTAATTTTAAGTGCCAAGGATAGAGAACCATCACCTGGAAGGTCAGGGCTGTGGTACCAATCAGCATATTAAACGATGGTAAAAATCGTGTAAAAATCATTTCCAATTATTGCTAATGAATGAGGACTATCAAACTGCTGAGCTGGACCCTTAACGGTCCTAATATCGTCAGAGTATAAAGACTGAGCTCAAAATCGGGTGCAAAAAGAGATATTCCAGTTTCACAAAAGTCAGTCTGCGGACGGTGCCCTATATATCTGGCAAGGCTAGTGCCTTACATCCGGTTCGGACAGATCCGGCCGGTCTAAATTCTGCGAACTTTATGCAACAAGCTTTTTCCTAGCGGAAGTCGTTTTCAACTCGTGTTAGAGCCTGAGATTTCCGCTATTAGATACTTTTGTGGTGTGTGGCTCATAGAGCGTTGCTTCTCTGGCTGTTTTCTTCGCTCAAATTGCAAATCGACGACATCTTAGCATGCAGTGATCATCCAGATACCTACCTAAAGTACCTAATCTGTTAGATCACCAATGGAATCGACGCTGCAATTTCCCAATTGTCCCGAAGTAGATAACGGGTCACACAAGCATTTACTGCCACCCTTTATTCAACTCTGTTATGGAGTTGTTAAGTGTTTGGCCGGGTTTCTCCGTGACCTCCCAAGCATGATTGATTTCTTTAATGTCAGACAGATGGCAGCATCTGCGCTGTATACAAACGTCCTAAATTAAATTAACTAAATAGTTATAAAATACATTAAGCTTTATGTTCAACGGGGTGGTCAACATATTCAACACTCAATTTTCTCTCTTCCATCCTAGCTGCTCTCATGTTTTCAATTCTCTGGTTCTCACGGTCAATATAAGCTTGAGGTCGCTTGCGTTGAGTAAGGTTTTTGTTTCTGAATACAAAGATAGATTTAGATTCGAAGAAGATTTCATCAATGTCTTCCAGAGTTCTGTTCATAGTCTCAGGATAGAAGAAGTAACTAATAGGCAAGAAGGAAATACAGAAACAAGCAAACAAAAGATAGAAACCCCAAATGTTAAGATTCTTAACTCCAGGCGGTGTGAATTGAGTTACGATAAACGAACCTATCCAATTAGTTGCAGTAGCTGCGCCAGCGGCAGCTGTCCTATGAGAGATGGCTGGTATCTCTGACAATATACACCATGGAAGCTTAGCATAAGTCATACCATAGCAGAAATAGTAAATAAAGAAACTTGAGATTGTAAGCTTCTGTAGCGAATTTTTGTGCTCCGGGTGTTGTTGGAATCCAAGAATAGAAAAAGCAGCAAGAAGGTAAGCAATAGTCATGCCAATTGAACCTGCAAATAGCATTGGACGTCTTCCTGCCCTGTCTATAATCAAAAGACAGCAGAAGGCAGAGATCAAGTACATTGTATTATAGCCAGCTGTGAAAGCTCGCGACGAGACCCCTGTCAGGCCGATGTCTGTTAACAACGTTGGCATATAATAACCCAATCCGTTTACACCTGAAAGTTGTTGCATGGCCATTGTACCACAACCCAACACCATTCTTCTTAGGTTTTGTGTTTTGTCGCGACAAAGAATAACATCAATGACAGGAACAAAATGTTCTCGCTCTTCTAGGATGGATTCAAGAATATTGTCTCTCTCGCGCAAGACTTCTTCGCTATTGAGGTCTTTGCCTAAAAGCGTAGATAATGCAACTAAGCCTTCTTCTTGGCGATCCTTCATGAAGAGATATCTAGGCGACTCCACAACGAAAGGAACGATAGACAATGAGACAAAAATAAAGATATATTGGAGTGCCAGGGGAAATCTCCATACAACATCTCCATGGGCATAGATGATTCCAAAGTTCACCCAGCCAGCAATCCACACTCCAAACGTGTTAGTGAGACTGCCAAGTACCACCAATCTGCCTCTATATTTCATGGGCGAACACTCTGCTTGAAAGGAAGGTGCTGTTGAGCTAGTCAAGCCAATGCCAAAACCGTTGATTACTCTTCCTGCAATCATTTGGCCCAACGAATATGATGTCACCTGAAGAAGAACTCCGATAACATTTATAATCATTCCTGTAACAATAGTAAAACGGCGACCGAGCTTATCTCCCAAATAAAAGATTGCAAAGAGTGAGCCCACGAAAGCCCCCAGTGAAAAGCATGAAGATGTAATACCCGAAATATTCGATTTTGCAACCTCAGGGAAGGTTGTCTTCCAAGTAGGAGCAGCTTGAGAATAAGGTTAATAGGAGGATCTTTGCATGATGTGCTGCCCCGATTAGGCAGTTAACCTGTAAGTATACTCACCAGAAACTCCACCATAAACACCTGAATCAAATCCAAAAAGACCCTGTGTGGCCATACATCCAGCAGTTAGCCAGAATAGATGCCAAAACCCTGTTAGCTTTCGAATAGGATGCTGCATTTTATGATATCAAACTAGTTAGAGGAATTCAACAATCGTCTCTGGGGATGGAAAAGACAGACAAACTGAATCTCAGGGGTCTCTTAAGTAGTTTTCTATCATGCTCCGATCAATTGAATTTCGTGAACTTGCGGGGATATGCGGAAATCAGATCGACAAAACCCACAATTTTAAAAGTGCGGGGATCGCTAGGAGTTTATCTGATGCTTGCATGCATGCCAGATAAGGATATATCAGCCGTTGCGTTCACTAAGTAAGTTTATACAACGGACAAGAAAGAATACCAGAAAGGGTATTGCGCGGGGGAGACTTGAAAGCGGGGTAAATCGAGATGGGATGTCATGAGAACCGTAGATTTGTTCTCCAATATATGCAGTGGGGAAAAGTGGAAAGGACCCTGAGACGTCAAGACTGCATGTTAACAGGAAAACGAAGATGTTTGTAACCTAGCTGCAAGAGTAGCAAGCTTTCTCGTTTTAAGCTCATACTGGGGGGTTTTTTGGGGTCATGTCATAGCCTTCGACAATACTGGCAAATAAACAATCCAAAAATAGCACGACCATTCGTCAGTGTTCTTCTACATGTTAAAGGAAGTTTGTACTATCTTTAAGCTCTCAGCTTGGAAGCATCAAAATTGGGGCAAGCTCTCAACCAGGCACTAACCGTCAAAATCTCCCCCACATCCATAACAATACTAGTGCGAATATATCACCTGGACGGTTTACATAATTCCTAATTGGAGTTTCCTGGGAAGTTTATGAAATAGGTAGTTCACCTAGATACTTTGCGTTGAGCGGGTATCAGCGGCATCTGGCCGCCTAGGGTTGTATGAATGGGCAGTTAGTGGCAGCTCTCTATATAATGAAAAGTACTAGGAGCGTTATAGAGATCTCAAGATTGAAATCATAAGCCAACAATGACTAGATTATTGAACAAATTAGTACCCGGAGTTTATGTTCCCACGTTGACCTTTTTCAACGCTAAAGATGAGTCGCTTGATTTGGAATCTACGAGTCTTCACGTTACTAGGCTTGTTAAGGCTGGCGTGGCAGGTATTGTCGCACTGGGATCCAATGGAGAAGTGTGCAATCTCAACGACGAGGAACGCACCAGGACCATAGCCACTATTAGAGATACGCTTAACCTGGTGGGCCATGAAAGCATGCCCATTATTGCTGGTGTCTCTCAGCAAAGTGTTGTGAATTGCGTTTCTAGCTGTATCGATGCTTACAATGCTGGTGCTGACGCTGGCCTCATAATCGCCCCATCTTACTATAGACATGCCATTACCAATGATCTCTTAGTTGAATTTTTCACTCAAGTTGCTGACAAATCACCTGTCCCTCTTGTCTTGTACAACTTTCCAGGAGTTGTTGCTGGAATAGATTTGGACTCCGACCTAATTATCAGACTATCTCGGCATCCGAATATAATTGGCGTGAAATTTACATGTGGAAATACAGGAAAGCTCTCGCGGGTTGTGGGAGCAACAAAAGCTTGGAGTCCGCTCAATCACCCTAAAGGTTCTTCTATCAGCGACGGAGATTTCGTGGCCTTTGCCGGTATGGCAGATTTTGTTGTTCCAGCCCTTGCATTAGGCGGGTTTGGTGTAATATCAGGGGCAGCTAATTTGATTCCAAAGACGATTGTATCAGTTTACAACAGTTACGTCGACGGCGATGCAGAAGCAGCATGGGAAGCTCAAAGTAAGCTTTCCGAAGCAGACTGGGCGTTAACAAAGATAGGCATCTGGGGTTCCAAAGAGGCACTTCAGCATTATCAAGGCTATGGATCTTACATGAGAAGTCCTGCTAAGCGTCTCACGCCAAGTGAAGCTAACATAATGCTAGAGAGCATCTCACCTTTCCTAGATGCTGAGAAGGTCTTTGATTCTTAGTCAGTAGCACATACATTATTGATTATATAGAGTAAATGGATTTATCTTTTGTTTGCATCTTCGATCATTTCAGCTAACTCTTCTTTAGATATACCCGATCCTTCCCAAAGTGCAAACTGATAAATTGCTTTGTAAATCGTTTCTTCAAGACTTGTGAAGGTGACACCAAGATCATCAGTAACAGCCTGACTGTCGAGGTCATAACTTTCTGGGATTGGCTCATTAGGATTGCCCTTTGTCACACGACTTTTGGCCCATGGAAACTTCTCTCGGATTATATCGGCAATTTTCTGGTAGCTGAACTTTTCGGGTGACGCTGGGACATATCTTCTGCCGCCAACTTCAGGAATAAGAAGCGAGTTTACGTGAGCCTTAGCAAGGTCCCCAACATTGATCCAAACTGGTACACGGGAAACTGGTAGAGGATCAACCCCTTCAACGATACTCCATAGAACTGCATTGGATACATTCAAGTCCTTGTGACCCTTGATCGGATGACAGACTTCACCAAAAGTCATAGGCGGACAGTGAGTTACCAAATCGAAATTAATAGAGTTTGCATTCTCTTTGACGAAATCCCATGCTGCTAACTCTGCAAATTTCTTTGAACCTCGATAAGCGATGACGGCGTCTCCTTTACAAGCCTCTTCATATGTCAGTGGGTTCCAGTCCTTACCAGTGTATGTAAATCCAGGACCAGCACCTCTATCAACATCAATAACTGAAGCAAATGACGATGTGAGAACAACTCGTTTAACTGTACCTACGTCTTTAGCAGCTTGCATCACTCCCTTCACCCCAGCAATAGCAGGTAGAATTAATTCCTTCTCATTGTCTTTGATCTCATAGCTCAATGGGGAGGCTACGTGGATAATTCCATCACATCCTTCAGCTGCTTCATACAAACCACCATTTGTAGATTCGAAATCCCCAATGATGCAGTATGACAGCCGATGTGCGTGCTGACTTCTGGAGCTAATTACCTGTTTGGCCTTCCACTCTGTTCGTGATGCAATCTTAACATTGTCTATATTCTCGCTGGCAAGAAGGGTGTCGACAATTGTGCACCCTATGAATCCAGTGGCTCCAGTGACCAGCACTTTGTTGAATTTGAATCTTCTATCAAATGTTAGATTGATTTAGGTAAAATCTACCCCTCAGCAGCTATACCTACTTACTCCGTTTGTACCATCTTCCTTGTTTATGATGAATATACGAGTATACCTCAGATTAGTCCTGTGATATATAATTTTAAAATCAAGTGATCCAAGTCAGGAGATGCAAAAGTATTCTGGGGGAAGATAGGAAAGTTTGTAGATATGGTGGGGGTATGCGGGCCGGGCCCTTTCTCCGCTTATCCCCATTGGTATTGTGACATCTGCAGGTAAGCTGCAGATCCATGCACCCCCACGTCTTCCTGCAAGTGACTTAGGAACCAGAGATGATTAGGAAACCACATATATAACTTGAGATCATATCAACCAGGATATCTCTCTGATAACTTTACTTTACATTTGTGAGATAGTTATAGCAAAATGGTTTCAGATCTCACAATTACGAACTTTGAAGTTGTAGACCTTCGCTTTCCAACCTCTTTGGATGGGATTGGATCTGATGCCATGCATGTGGGGACCAATGGATCACATCCTTACATTCGTCTTTATACCAACGATCCAAATTTAATTGGAGAAGGTATAGTAAGTTAAGCCAATTCTCATGGCAAAATTTGGCAACTAACTGCTTAAAAAAGGCTTTTTCTAATGGACGTGGATCGGAACTTGTTTGTGCTGCCATGTCAATCTTTGCAGAGCGAGTTGTGGGCAAAAGCTTAAGCCAATTGACTGCTAATATGGGTAAAACTTGGAGATACATGGTTTCTGACTCACAATATAGATGGATTGGACCTGAGAAGGGAGTTACTCATCTGGGCATGGCCGGAGTCATGAATGCGGTTTGGGATCTTTGGGCGAAGACATTGGGTATCCCAGTTTGGCGAGTTGTTGCCAATATGACCCCTGAAGAATTCGTCAGATGTATTGATTTCAGGTATATCACAGACGTACTTACACCTGAAGAGGCTGTTAATATTCTTAAGGATGTGGAAGCTACCAAAGCCGAGCGAATTCAAGAGGCATTGGAAAATCAGTCGGTTCCTGCATACACCACGTCTGCAGGATGGCTAGCTTTTGATGGTGATAAAATGAAAAAGGTATTAAAGGAGACAATTGATCAAGGATTCACTATTTTCAAGTTCAAGGTGGGTTCTAATTTGGAGTCTGACAAAGCACGTCTGAAGGCAGTGCGTGATATTATAGGCTACTCTGACAAGTATCAAATCATGATTGATGCCAACCAAGTCTGGAGTGTACCTGAAGCTATTGAATGGATGGGCCACCTTGTAAAGTATAAACCTGTCTTTATTGAAGAACCAACTTCTCCTGATGATATCTTGGGTCATGCTGCCATTAGAAAGGCACTGGCGCCATACGGTGTCGGTGTAGCCACTGGAGAAATGGCACAAAACAGAGTTACATTTAAGCAGCTTTTCCAGGCCGAAGCAACGGATGTTGCTCAGATTGATGCTGTGAGACTGGGAAGCGTTAATGAATGTATGGCTGTAATGCTAATGGCGAGAAAGTTTGGTGTACCAACTGTCCCCCACAATGGAGCTATGGGTCTCACAGAATTGACTGCTCATCTTGCGAATATTGATTACATTTGCGTATCTGCGAAGAAGTCAATGCTAGAAAATGCGGACAGTTATAGTGAAAACCTTATGCATCCATCGGTTATCAAGAACGCTTACTATGTTACGCCAGTCCAGCCAGGCTATTCTGTTGGCTACAAGCCTGGGGTGTTAGAGAAGTATGTATACCCAAACGGCAAGTTTTGGACTTCTTCTATTGGTGAGAAGATCAAGAACGCCCCTAAAGGTGGGGAGGGTCTAATTTAGTTTATCGCGATTTTACAATGATTTATACTGACTATAAACAATGTATCTTTTATCCTGTTGAATTTATTTAAAGTTGAACTGCTGCCTATGAAGGATATGCTCCAAAATCCAAGTAATACTTTGAATGCTACTTTCAGGAGTAGCCCAAGGTAAAAAGTTTTTCAAAACTGTATTTTGAAGCTCCAATATATCAGGAAGATATCCCTGAAGAACAGGTGATTGACTCGCGGCAGTTATGACTAAAACTGCCCCAAGTGAGCTCATTCCTAAAGTCCAAGTGTAAGAAGATGGTCTCGAAAGAACATAACCGACGTTATGAATGTACATTCTTATACTAGAAATGCACTTTGCACAATTTTCCAAAACTTCAACGGGATAGTTTACCTCAGGGTTAGCAATGACACGAAGAACGAAAGGTCGAAATATAATATGCCTACAGGCATAGTATCTAACTCGAAGGATTATTTCTCTTTCGTTGAGATTTTCCGGTGCGTTCATCCCTAAAGTGGGTCGTACTGCTGAAGGGATCGAGTCATACCAAGTTTCAAGTTGTCTGTTTAGTTCTTCACTTATTATCAAGAGGGTCTGGATACTTTTGGCTTTAGCATCGCCATCATCAGTATACAGCGTATTATGGACTCGGTTAAGTAATCGACGTATCGATATCTCGGCTAAGAAATAGATAATCACGGCATCTTCATTCAGCACAGATGGAAGAAGCATGTCATCAACCATAGAGCCTATACCAGTACGAGGAAGCTCAAACTCGGCCAATCTGTCAGATTCGGTCAAAAAACAACACCAGAAGAGTCTTATTTCTTCATCAGCAGGAGGTTCATTGTTTGATGTACGTGAAAGTAATAGTTCGATAGTAGTTGAGGCTGCGTGTATTAATCGCCAGCTGTACAATGGATATGCAATATAAGCGAAATAAATACTAGCCAAAACCTGGGCTTGAACGACCAAGATATTTACTCCAAAATCGAGTGCCGAAGATTTAGAAATAATCTCAAAAGCGGGCCGAAAATAACTTATACCTGGCATTTCCCAGTTGGGGTCATCTGTTAGTCGGCTGATCTTTGAATAGTCTGCCGAAGCTACTTCCCCTAAGGCTAAAGCCAATAATACTATTGCTGTTTCAATAGTCCATGTAAACCCATTTGCAAACATATCTTTATAAAGGGAGAGTAGGTTATTATAGTCGAGAATTGGTCGATGGGCATGAGCTGTTGTTCTGAAGGCTTCAATTAACCCATCACATACCTCTTGATCAAGATAGGGCTGGTCACTCACAGTTTCTAAGCCAAATACTTTTCTCCTAGCTTCAATTTCGTAAAAATAGTCCCGAGGGTATTCTCCAATAAGAGCCTTTACTTGCGGCAATCTAAGCACTCGAATTGCTGCTGTGTTGTGACCCGTGGGTATCGTCAACGGTGGAAGATTTCCTGTTTGAATTAAAGCCAGGTCACTATCGTCCCCTGATATATTTGTATCCGACTCAACGTATGAATTCTTCCTACCTCCAACAGATGAGTATGACAAAGGAGACGAAAGCTCTCTGTCTTTCACTTGATCAACTAATGCCATTAACAGACTATCATGATTCGCCAATAATTGTTCGATTTTCGACAGTTTCTCATAGATTACTTCACTAGTATCAAACCTGGAGGTTAGTCCGACTATGACTGGTACACAGCAGTTGGAAACCCCAGACTTACCTCTGTGTTCGACGTTCTTGGTATATGCAATCCGCATTGGAATCTTCACAATTCCCACAGACAGGCTTTTTGCCATCACAGCGGCGTTTTCTATACCAGTTAGTTACCGAGCGATAGCACTAAATTTGTTACACACTTTATCCTACAAAATTCGCATGCGATTGTAGCCCGCTTTCGAGCATATGTCATTTGGATCACAGACGACATTTTTCATCAAATTTAGACCTATGTAAACCAGCATGATACGAGAAAGGTCACATTGATGAGCAGGTTCGACTGATGACAACCATGGAATTGTGAAGATTACAAGTCTATGCTCGTTGTAGGTAGACCGATCTTCGGAATGACCCCCACCTTTTGATAATGCGGGGGAGGACAGGTATGTACAAGGATATAACGCATCAGTGAGTAGAAAAGGAGAACATCCTGGGCACGTTATCCAGGCATATCGGCCACACTAGTCAATATATATTTCTCAATCGAGTTCCTTTCCTATTGCCAATACCAACAGGAGACTTTATGTACTACTAGAGCCGTGATCTAGAGATCAAAGATTCAGCACTTCTTGGTACTCTTTTAACCCATCAATCAGTATGGTAGCCTCTGGGTGGTACTTCGATTTTATTCTCCAGTTGGTATAATGTAGTTTCAGTTTTGCGCAGCATGGCGAATTGCGTTTATTGTTCGAACTATACAGACAGCTAGATGGGGAGAATAAAGCGTTGTCGAAGAGTAGTTTAGTAGCATACTTCAAATATTCAAAATATTGCCTATGGGAATATAAGATGCCAGATAAATGAAAGAATCTAGCAAAAATGTACTCATTACAAGACAACATCATTAATTTTAATGGGATGAAGACTTATATTCTGGTTAAATAAATAGACCGGGCCTAAACTCAAACCACTTATACAGCTCTCCAGTTAATCCAATATATTACAAATGAAATCAGTTATCATCAATAGTTAATAAATTATTTAAAAGTTGCTTATCATGCAGAGAAGATTTTACCAAGGCTTAGCCTCTAGATCACGGAGTTAGGAGATGTCATAAAATCATAAAGAGGAGACAAAAATATAGAATATCTATATCCTCCAACGAGTTTAAACTTACCTTGTTGAGAGGGCAAAAGGTTGAACCTCTTCTTAAGAGTGACCCTTTGGCGTGAATATTTATCATCTGGTGAGAATCTGGCAGGGTGAGCAGACTTTGTGATCTCTCCTGATTCTGTAATTTTCTTAAGAGTGTAAACCCGCTTACCCTCAGCGTCCAAAGTGTACATTAAATGCATTTTATCGTGTTTTGATGAATGAGAGAATCGACTAACCTCAGGTATCTAAACTATTGAAACAAAATTTCATACATTTTTTTTTTGAATGTCGATCACCATAAGCAGTTTAGAAGAGCCATCTAAGCCCCACGCGCCGCATCCGATCAACTTTCAGACACACTGTGATATATTTATTTGCTTCGGTCTTTACATTACAATTAAACGACTTTGAAACACATATCTAAATAAAAATTCGCGGTCGAATTTAACAGAGCCCATTTCTTTCCGGCATTTCTAGACTCGGCTAAGCTCTGGCAGTGCATGTACTCTCCTGTGAGAGTGTGATTTCCGGAAACAGACTGAGCTCGTGGACAAAGATATATCCAGTTTAGCCGAACCTATTATTTAAGCTTAGTAAATTGATTTATATTTATATAAATGTGACCGAAAGCTCCAGCCTTACTAAAATTACCATGCATATGGTCTGGGCGTCATCGATCCGGTGTTCATGCTGAGACTATAGAGCAGCCATTTAATAAATCATAGAGCAAGTACCATATTGATATAGCGACTCAAGCAACGGCAATGTTGCGACCCCGTGCTCACACAATTGCGGCCGTAATCCGGGATGGAGTAATGAGCGAGCAGGAAAGTGGGGGAATGTGCATTTCAGGGGGTATCAGCCGTATCCACGATAATAAATCGGCTGGGTTCGGAGCATAGCAGAGCGCCCCCACAAACTGAATTATTGAGACGGAAGTTCGAAGATTATCATCCCCACCACTACCGAATAAAGGAACGAGTATATAAGACAGTACGAGTCCTAGTCAAATATTATCTTCTTACTACTTTTTATTTTTAAGTTTCACTTGATCAATATTCGCAAAAAAATAGACAATGGCCTCTGCTACTTCCACTCATGCAAACGCTGATGTTGAGACGGATATTGTCACCTTGACAAGATTCATCCTTCAATCTCAAGCTGCCGCTGCAAACGCTAGTGGTGATTTCACATTATTATTGAACTCGCTTCAGTTTGCATTCAAATTTATTGCTCACAATATCCGTCGTGCAACTTTAGTTAACCTCATTGGTCTGTCGGGTACTGCTAATTCTACTGGTGATGATCAGAAAAAACTTGATGTCATTGGTGATGATATTTTTATCAATGCCATGAAGGCCTCAGGAAAAGTTAAGGTACTTGTGTCGGAAGAACAGGATGATTTAATTGTATTTAATGGTGGTGGTAGATATGCGGTTGTATGCGACCCTATTGATGGGTCATCTAACCTGGATGCTGGAGTCTCTGTGGGTACGATTTTTGGAGTTTACCGCTTGTTAGATGATTCAACTGGTTCCATTCGGGATGTTTTAAGACCTGGAAAGGAGTTGGTTGCTGCTGGTTATACCATGTATGGTGCTTCAGCCAATCTTGTCCTTACCACGGGTAACGGTGTGAATGGGTTCACATTGGATGACTCGCTGGGTGAATTTATATTGACCCATCCTAACCTGAAACTTCCTCAGTTCAGAGGTATCTATTCCGTTAATGAAGGTAACACAATGTACTGGTCAGATGCTGCTAAGGCCTATTTTGATTCAGTTAAGAATCCCAAAGATGGCTCCAAGCCGTATTCTGCTAGATATATCGGTTCCATGGTTGCTGATGTTCATCGTACCATTCTTTATGGTGGCATTTTTGCTTATCCTGCAGACAAGAAATCTAAAAAGGGCAAGCTTCGTCTTCTTTACGAGGGCTTCCCAATGGCTCTTATTATTGAGCAAGCTGGCGGTGTAGCTATTAATGATAGCGGTGATCGTATTCTTGATCTTGTTCCTCAACAAATTCACGAGCGTAGTGGTATATGGCTTGGCTCCGAAGGTGAAGTTCTTAAAGCCAAATCATTCCTGGTTCCTGAAAAATAGCGATAATTTTTTGTATGCACCTGCTCTATTTTATTTAATGCGAGAATTTAAGAATAATTAATAGCTTATTAACCTGTGAACTAGGGTCCAGTCCGGTAATCAGAAATATGAAATCCGTGTCACGTGATACAACTGAATTATGATGCCGTCCAAGCCTCTGTAACATTATACTATGCTGCTATGTCTTCTGTCAAATCGAGGATGGCGGCGGGACGAAGTGCGCCGTTGGCAGAGTCAGAGAGGACTGGCCTCTTGGATTCAGGTAACTCTAATGGCAAGACAGTGCCTAGAGGATACGATCTAGCAAAAGCTATTTCGTTTTTCCTATGTTTGATCTGCTGGTAAGTGAGCCTAGAATTAATATTGTAAACATCCCCCCTAACTAGCAATATAGTTTATCATTGGCATCTATTAGTATATTCTCTATCTACACACCAGCATTTCAACATATTTTAGGCTATTCACAGATCCAAATTAATGTCATCTCCATTGCCATGGAACTGGGAATGTACTTTCCCGTGCCTTTATTAGGGTACGCCGGTGACAAACATGGACAATCGAAGCTCAGTCTGTTTTCTGCAGCCTTATTTACTCCAGCATATCTTGTTTCTGCCTATGTATATTCGAACCATGGGTCGTACAAGCTATTGGCAGGAAGTTTTGCTCTGGTAGGAACTGCTACCTCAGCACTATACGTTAGTGCATTGGTCACCTGTGCTAGAATGTATCCGCATTCCACGGGTCTGGCAATTTCAGCGCCGGTTTCAGCTTTTGGAATTTCTTCTTTGTGGCTTTCTCAAGTGATTCCCAAACTTTTTAGAACAAATGCGGCATCAACAGACTCTGCCCTGAATGTGACAGGGATATTTATCTTCTTTGCTTTCATGTATCTGGTCATGGGGGTAGTCGGTTATATTGCAGCTAAATTAGGCGATGTGGATGGATCTGACGTGTCCAAAAAATCGTCAACGGAAGGAGAGGATGAACCAGACACTTCAGAGCAACGTTTGTCTTCTGAAGGCAATCTTAATTCTCATCCAAGTGATCATCTTACACAAAGAGAACGTCTGAAGGTATTTATTGTCAGTCACGAGACCTGGCTCTTGATGCTAGCATTTGTTTTGACTTCTGGACCGTTGGAAATGTACTTGAATAATATTGGTGCCATAATAGACACGATGAGTACAGGGAGAGATTTACCTTATCAGAGGTTGGATGTTATACTTAGTGCTCCATCAAGTGCAAACAATGTATCGATTTTTTCCGCCTTTTCCACTATTGCACGGTTATCTGTGGGTGTATTTTCCGATATTGTTCGGCCAAGACTCTCAACTGCTATGGTTCTGACAATCATAGTCTTTACTACAGCAATAGCGCACTTTTTGTTAGCATTGGGAGTTTTTGCTCAAGATGCTGGTAGACTTTTTTACATTTCCAGTATGATTAATGGGTTCTCGTATGGAGCCCTGTTCACTCTTTATCCCACCATGGTTGCCTGTGTCTGGGGTGTAAAGAGCTTTGGAACTAATTGGGGACTCTTCATTCTTGGGCCTGCAATTGGGTCAGTTATTTACGGAATTCTTTTTGGTGCCATTTATCAACGAGCTACATCTGGCCTCACATGTGCAGGCAATGATTGTTATGAAATAACTTTCCTTGTATCAGGCTCAGGTATCGTGGTAGCTTCATTGGTGATATTTTACCTATGGCATTATTCTTGGAAGCACAATACACTTATCCAACTATAAAATTACATTATTTTTTTTGCGCATTGTTTTTGTCCTTTAGCTTGGAGTTCTGGCCACCCTGCTTCATGCAGAACAGGGGTGGAGAATCTGAGTCTGTGCCTCAGATAGGTCAGAAATCCCTTAGCAATCATTTAAATTTCTATAAATGCATTCATTTTATTCATCAATAAATTACTGGTGTCCAATATCTCTATCATCGCCTCTCTTGCGCTTGAAGTTACCTCGGCCCTTCTCTTTGGCTTTCTGGTGAATTTGGCTCATGCGGATCTTAGCTTGACGTTGAGCCTCGTCAATAGTGCTCATCAATAACATTACAGCTTCTTTGTCAATCTCATATGCTGGTAATTTTTTGTCTCCATGAACTTCCTTCTCAATTGTGGTGTATCTCATAACGTCGTATTGAGCAGCAAATGTAATGGCCTTACCCGAACGACCAGCACGGGCGGTACGTCCTACACGATGAACATACTCTGCAGCATTATCAGGAACAGAATAGTTAATTACTACATCGACTGAAGGGATATCGAGACCACGTGCTGCAACATTAGTGGCCACAAGAATATTTTTTGCACCAGCTCGAAACTTGTTGAGAGCTCCCAATCTAGCCGACTGTGTCATGTTACCATTAATGGGGATGGCTGAGAAGTTCAGAGAATCAAGTACCATAGGAATTCTGGTACCTTCGTCTTTTGTGTTGACAAAAACAATAACTGATTTTCCAGCAAACTCATTCAGCAAGTAGACCAATGTCGCATCCTTATGTTTTAAGGGCAAGAAGACATAATATTCAAGAAGAGTCTCTACAGTAGTTATCCTGTTTGACACAGATACTCTCACTGGATTGGATAGCGAAGCACGTTGTAACTGTTCGACTTCTTTGGAGGGTGTAGCAGAAAAAAGGAAAGTCCTTCTTTCCTTCGGGATGACATTAAGAATTTTAGTAATAGGCTCTTTAAAATCCATATCAAGTAGACGATCTGCTTCATCAAGAACAAGAAATTTCAGACTTCTGAGATTGAAGCCCTTTGTCTTCTCCAAGTGATCCAACAAACGACCAGGGGTGGCTACGATAATATGAGGCTTCTTACTAAGGGCCAAACTTTGTTGCATAGTGTCTTCACCACCAATGATGACTGCACATCTTACCCCCATAGAACTACCTAGAGCCTGAAACTGTTCAGAAATCTGATGGGCTAATTCACGTGTGGGCACCAGGACGCAACAAAACAGAGGCGACGGCTGCTGATAGAGAGACTGTAATACAGGAATCGCAAATGCAGCAGTTTTGCCGCTGCCAGTCGCGGCAAACCCCATAACATCTCTTCCTTCTAAAGCATATGGAATTGCTTGTGTTTGAATAGGAGTAGGCTTTTTGAAGTTCATTGCTTCGCATGCCTCTCTAATTATTTCAATCACGCCCAGTTCTTCGAAGGTTTTAGGTGCCTCAACTTCTTCCTTAGTATTACCATCACCTTCTGAGTTGGAATCATACATCTTTTCTGTTCCATGCTCTTCTTCTTTGTTTATCTTGTCATCTTTATTTTGGGACGCTGTCTCTGCGCTCTCCTTTCTAAGTTTCTTAACTGGTAGTCTATCGTCTAGTTCTTTGCCATCCTGATAGTCTCGTTTTGAATATTCCTTTCCATTTTTGGGATTCTTAGACTTGTGAAACTTTTTCGCTGATCTATCAATTTGAGTGAGGGGCATCTCTTTTATTTCAATCTCAGTTAATTCTCTCTATTTCTATTCCTATTCCGAGAAGTCAAGTTCAACAAAATTAGAATATTTTTCAAAGAGTAGATCTATGCAGATAAGGTTTCTTTTTAAAAGATAACATTTCTGGCCAGTGAAAAATTAATGACGCGGCTGAAATTTTTTCATAAACCTAAGGTGAAGGGGGTCTTCAATCCTATACAACAGAATTCATACGGAACAAACTTTCAAACAAAATGGCTCGTCGCAGAGTAAGTAACGAGATTCGTCAGGCGTGGCTCTACAAATTGAATCATGAATGTTTAATAGTAGCTAACTTATTTAGAGTAAGAAGAGAACTCATGTTTCTCTCACCGAAGAGGAAAAGGCTAAGATTCCTCGGTCGTTGGTCATAAAAATGGGAGACAACAAGAGAGAGGTTACTCACAGTTTATCTCAGCTTGTAAGAGACTTCAGACTTATTATGGAACCACACACCGCCTCCAAATTGAGAGAGCGCAAATCCAACCGTCTTAAAGATTTCGTTGTTATGGCCGGACCTTTAGGCGTTTCGCATTTGATGATTTTTTCTCAATCTATTAATGGAAATACTTCGCTTAGAATAGCTCGTACTCCCAGAGGGCCCACGTTAAATTTTAGAATCAAAAGTTACAGTCTGTGTAAAGATATTCAAAAGTACACAAAGAACCCTCGGTCAACAGACTTGGCTAGTACTGATTACGTAAATCCACCTCTACTAGTTATGAATGGATTTTCCACAGAAAAAACTTCTGATAAGGATGCATTAATGACCTCCATGCTTCAGAATATGTTTCCACCTATTAATGTTCAGGAAACCAAAATTGGCTCTATCAAACGTGTAATGATGATCAACAAGGATCCGGTTACGGGACATTTAGATATTCGTCATTATGCTATTGATACAAAACTTGTTGATGTTTCTCGTCCCGTTAAAAAGCTATCAACTGTTAAGACGCATGTACGAAAGAGACTACCTAATATGTCAAAGGCAAGCGACATTGCTGATTATTTATTAGATCCATCGGGAGGTGGCTATACAAGCGAATCGGAAGTTGAGGATGACGCTACAGTCGAGGTCGTTAAGGCTGATGACGGTACTTCAAAGTCTGAGAACAAGTCCACTGATACTAGCAATGGAACGGAAAATACTCAAACACAAAAAAGAGCTGTCAAGTTGGTTGAAATTGGCCCCAGATTGCGTCTTGAATTACGTAAAATTGAAGATGGTCTGTGCGAAGGCAAGACTCTTTATCACTCTTATGTCGAAAAGACTCCTACCGAGATTGCCAGACTCGAGAAAAGACATAATGAGAGACAAGAGCTCAAGAGCAACAGAAGGAAGGAGCAAGAGGAGAATGTTCGTCGAAAACAAGAGCTCAAGTCGACCAAAGGTTCGAGGACGAAGCGTGCTTTGGAAAAGGCTAAGTCACTCGAAACAGAGAATGAGGATCAAAGTAATGCTGATCGTGTGGAGGATGCCATGGATGTTGAGGATGAACAGGCTCCTGAAGACATGGACGACTATGATTTAGAGATTGCTAATGCAGGTGGCGAATCATCTGAGTCTGATGATGAGTAAATCTGATATTTAGTCTATATATATACTTTTGCAATATATAAGAAAATCAAAACCAGTTGTAATGGTGCTCATATAAAATTAAGTGAGTGACCGTGCATCATTTCCTCTTTTGTCACATGATAAGAATTTTGTGGGTGAAACGGCTTTAGTAATGCAGCACCTGGGCATCATGATGCAATCGTAAATCCGTCAGACATTCGTCCTTTCTTACCTCACATTTCATACTAATATTTAACGACACGAGTTTCTAGACTTTCTCCCATTTCTTTAACATTTGGAATTTCAAGGTAATAAGGCATACGGCATGAGTGGGGGAGGGAACATACCAAATCGACCAGCGATTCCAAGAGGAGTGCCTGCCTGGCAGGCGGATGAACAAGCCAAAGATTGTTCCATTTGTCATACAGCATTTTCATTGTTTTATAGGCGGCATCATTGCAGGTAAGTGTGTCTTTGCTGGTGTAATTATTTAGAAATTGTAGATTGTATTTGGTTTAGTCAGTGGTATATGCTCAATATTTTCAGAGTTACTAACAAAAACATAGAAAATGTGGAAGAGTGGTTTGTGCTAACTGCTCAGCATCCAAATCGACTTATATGGCGGCAACATATGTCGTGAGTCCACCAAGTCAAATCTTTTTGGAAAGCCCTCATGTACCGCATCGTACTTGCGATGAATGTATGGAAGAGCTGGAAATGATTAGAGCAGCTCTACGGGCCCGACCGTCGTCAAGTGGTTCCTCACGTTCTAGAAGACGGTCAAGTGCTTTTAGAGTACAAGACAACAATTCTAGTAACACTCCTGATCAGCACAGACGAAGAAGCAACGCATTATCTGGTACAGAACTTCCACATCGCACTGGCACTAGCTCTTCATCCTCTCAACAATCCCCGAAGGGCTATGACGATTCTTTGATTCAAACAATATCTATTGATTATAACGTGGATGATGAAAATGCATGCCCCATCTGTGGTCGCAGCCTGGCCAAGTGTTCTGAGGAAGAGAAGGAATCACATATCGCAGATTGTGTGCGTAAAGCCGAGTTCTCAGGTGAGCATCAAAGGCGTAGTAATCGGATGCTGATCTATCAGATTCCTAAGGAAATGGCAAATAGCCCATCGCCTGCTGATGAAGCGGGCACTATATTTGGTACCAGTCCTTCTTCAACTTCTAGTAACCATGGTGAATGTGTGATCTGTTTCGAAGACTTCGTTCCAGGTGATACCGTTGGAAGACTGGAATGTCTTTGCATCTACCATGAAAAGTGCATATTAGACTGGTTTAAACGGAAAGGAGCAGGCTCATGTCCTGTCCACGCCGTTCATACATAACTGCATTAGACGATACAAATGTTATGGGTATGTTCTCACGCTCTCTATTTATTTCTTCAATTTTCTTTATTTCATTTGATTTTACTTATTTATTAATATTATACTTGCGCAAATGTCCCCTTGAAAGCTTAGCTGCTCAGGGGTATCAAACTGTCTTTGATTACTTCTTGCCTAAACGGCTCAATATAATCCATATTCTCTAGAACTTGGTCGATAAGACAGGTATTTATATAAATTCTACATGTTCCATATAACTTCGTCTTTCGGAAGTCGTATAACCAAATTCTATATTCAATCTTCTCTATATTGTCACGTGAGACATACCTGTTATCGTGGCGATACCCTGCTTTAGTACTATATTTTCTATTTGTACACAGTAGCAGAAATATTCACACTCTCGTTTTTTACAAACCAATTTTTGCAGAATAAAATGGAGAACCCATATGAGCAAGTTCAAAATGCACTGCTAGCAAGAATTATAAATAATGTTGTAAGTCTGGCTTTGACCCACCTGGGTTATCGCAACGCGTTCTAACTTCAAAGGAAAAACTGAACAATGGCATAGTAACCGTAAACAACGCGCTAGAAGAGGTCAACCGAGAAAATATTCAACTGGAGTTACTTGCTCAGATGTGGGAGAGCTATCAAAGAAATGTTCTTTTCTACTTGGAATCTACAAATCAATTGCAAAGGCCTCTTTAGTTGAGGGCCGTCCACCTACGACTGAAAATTGCGCGTGTACCCTATTGCGGCTACTGGTGTTGAAATTCTCAACTATCGTGCTTGTTGTCACCCAAGGTTCCGTCTGATTATTACACATACTTTTGATCACACTGGAATAATAGTAAAAGTTGAAACGGTAATTTGGGCTTTCTGACCGAATAGAGCTACGTATAATTTAGATTTTTCCGGTAGTCATGAGATATGGGATAGGGTATCTACCGATAAGGACTACAAATGTACATTGTCAGATATAAATGCGGGGGATACATGTGTGAAACAACAGTGTTTTCTCCGCATTCTTCAACATTCGAAAACTACTTAAATGTTTATATGTAAGTCTGATAGATAAATCAGTGAAATTTGCTGTAGTAGTATTCAAATATTTTTTACAGATACTGTTTACTTTTTTATAGCAATGGTTAACATATAACAACCCGTTTTGCCAAGGACGGACTAGGCTGTGCCAACAGATCCCTAACCTCGGAATAAACCTTGATATAAGGTTGTTGATGCTGACAAGCAGGCAGCCGTCTTCTTCTCACGTCAAACAACAAGGCGACATATTCGGCTGTCCAATTAATTAAAACTCTACGGTATACCTGTTTACGAAGATACTCACGTTGCCAGAACCGACTCATTCATATAGACATTCTAGTTGTTGGATTGTGATTGACTTACAAGATCGTTGATAAATATAATACCGGATGTCTTTAGAATCAGCACTGGAAGAGGATAGGCTAGAGTTTTTGAGGGCTTACAATGAAGAGTGGAATAAAAAACATGCCAAAAATGGAACCAAATTCGACCAATCAGCAATTCAATCACTTACATTAGGAGACAAAGAAGTTGAGAAGTCTGGCACTGGACCGAAGGTCACAAAGGTATCAACAGGGTCTAGTTTATCGTCTACAGGGACTGACAGTATTTCTGGAACCTCTGAATCGTCGTCTGCCACACCTTCCCAACCTCTTTTAGCCGGATCTAGTGATACAGCTACGCCGTTTCGTCCTTCTCACAAACACTCAGTTTCTCTTGTTCTGAATGATGGCGATGACGATATTGAAATAACAGGATCTCCCAGAGCATCAGTTGACAATGAGCAGAGCACCCGCACTTCAGCAAGTGGTTTCACTGCAGAGAGTTTATTTGAACCTTTTGATGATGAAGAAGATAATTTTGACGGTTCTACTAGGCGGACATCAGGAGACCAGAGTAGACAGTCTGGTGGAAAGTCGATTCGAGCCGAGTCTCCCCAATCAAGCAAGAGCGGTTCCAAACCCACACAAAAAGACGTGGCAATGTCCATTCTTGACCCATCCCGTGGACGAAGTCGAGCTAGAAGTCGCACCGATCCTTACGACTCTGATGATGCTGCTATTGATGGCCTTTTCGATATCACTGAGTACAAGAGGTCTATAAGAGGTTCTTCTTTTACTGGACCAATAGTATCGAATAATTTCCGTTTCTCGAGCCCAGGTGAACATCAGAGGGGCCAGCCAGCGCCTGTTGGTAGCCTTGCTCCGGATAGCAATGGAAATCAGGGAAGGCATAGGTCGAGATCTGGTAGAAGATCTAGGAGTCCAATATCCCGACTTCCGATGGATACCGACGACGATTACTTTGACGAAAGCGATGAAGAGTCCGAAAGTGATAGTAATGAAGAAGAATTGGGCTTCAGTAATGAAGAAAACAATTATGAGGATATCGATAGCTCGGAAACTAGCGACGAAGAGTCACATACAGAACCTAGTGATCTAATACCGGCGGATGTTATAAAAAACATTTTGGATAAGGAAGAGAGACCTCCAGGTTTCAAGGAAGGGAGCGCTTTAACCGGGCCTGTCTTGAGCAATTCGAAACGAATTCGTCGTACATCTGAGGTCGATGCATCCCTAGCTCCAACCAACACAATGTCACTGCTGGCTGCAATCGAAGCCGAACAAAAAGCAGAGAATAGGATGGGTCCAGGATCTATCCCTAGCTCTAGTACGAGTCCAAATAGGAGTCGCCATGCTCGAGGGTCAAGCCCTGGCTCGGTTCGCATGAAGTCACCTAACCGGCAGAGGGAGTTATCACCACAACAAGCTGAATACGCAGCCTATAAGAGGCGGATTATACACCCCAATACAGCTTTCGACGCCGCCGCCGTTGCAGCGGGCAACGGTGGTTCCTTTCCTGAACTCGACATACCTTATACATCAGATCACGAAGAAGTACGGGATGCTCATAGAGCAGCTCAACTTCACATCGAGATCAGTCAGATATATTCGAATACAGAGACGAGGAGGATGTATCGTACCATGACTAGAGGAAACTTGCAACCACTTGATGAAGAAGATCCCAGTTCCAATTTGGCCCCATTGAAGTCATTTATTGTTGCTACAGATCTATCTCCTGAGGCTACACATGCTCTAGAGTGGACCATAGGTACTGTCCTTAGAGATGGTAACCTTCTGATTATTGTTTGTGCATTTGAAGAGGATGGCTCAGGTGACTGGCAAGCTGAGGAATCTGCTCGTCTTAATGCAATGGATAAGATTACTGCAGTGACCGTCAAGCTACTAAAGAAGACACGACTTCAAGTTCATGTTGCAATTGAGGTGTTACACTGTAAGAGTGCTAGGCATGCCTTGACTGATATTACTGATCATGTCAGTCCCACTTTAGTGATTCTGGGGTCGAGGGGTAGATCTGCTTTAAAAGGAGTTTTGCTGGGATCCTTTTCAAACTATATTGTGGAACGATCAAGTGTCCCTGTCATGGTTGCCAGACGGAAACTTCAGAAAGCTAAAAATAAAGGGCTCAACGTACGTCTTGCTAACAACTTACGACACGGCACTTTGTCTACTGCTAAAATTGATTAGCCGAATGGCGCTATGTATGAACTACATATTTATTTTTATGGGAGCTAGACGAAGCTTAATAGCATAGTGCTCGAAGTTCTGTATTTCCATTATCAAGGAAATTACTCTATTATTTATAAAATAATGTTATATCATGAACGTGAATGCTTACGAGGCTTGGATTGTGGGTTGTTACCGTCTCGGTTGCCCCCCTGTGATCGACCGCTCTCACTAGGCGATTTCAACGACTTTGTAATCTCGTGAAGAATTGAATTCGTCTTGGCAGCAATGCTGGCGCCACTGGGTGACTTACTTGATGTCCAGCTACCTGATGTTGGCTTATAAACCGCTATGAATGGTTAACAGGGTATTTACAATAAAACGTGGACTACTCTTCTATGAGAAAACATTACTCATAACCAAAAAACCACTTACTAGTTGAGCTCACCTTGGAATGAGCCTCTCTTAAAGCCGTTTCGTAACTCTCTTTAAGATAGCTTGACACAGCGCTATCATTGAAACCGTTAATTGGCTCGTGATTATTTGATGACCGGTGGTTCATGACACCCACAGATTATCTCGTTTTATAGCCGCGAACGTACACAAAAGATTGATAGAGTCTGAATGAATTAAATATTAACTGAAGAGACAACTAGCCAGATGCTGGAGTTGGTCAGATACTCAATAAAGCCTATCAATATTGACGTGTTATGCATCACCTAGCAACAAATCCAAAATCATGGATCCTCACAATAACTCCCGGCAGGTAAACACAAATTAACAAATTAAACTATGACTTATTAACAAATTGTAACAAAATTATGATATATATAAAATATTACTCCTCCATACCTCTCACTTTCCACTTCGTTTTTACATAATAATTTCAGGCTTTTCAATGTTTCCTGCAATAGTCTTGTGAGGCAAGATACGTCCACCATTAACATAAATCTCATCCTTGACCTCGACATCATCACCCAAAACACTGACATTCTCAACACGGGCCCACTTTCCAACCTTGGAGTTCCATCCAATGATCGAGTTCTTGACATGAGCGTGAGGCTTGATGACAGAATTAGACAAGACAACACATCTCGATAAGCGAGCGCCAGCACCCACAGTAACATTTGGCCCAATAACAACATTAGGACCAATTTTAGCATCAGGAGAAATGTCAGCAGTGGGGTCGACAAGGACATTACCTCCATGGACGTAAGGCTTGTCAGAAGCTGATAATAATTCAGAGTTTTTCTTAGCGAGTGAGGTCAAGTAAAGGCAAGTACCCGACAAAAAGTCCTTAGGTTGGCCAACATCCATCCAATATCCTTCGAGATCAAAAGAGTGCAAAGTACCCTTAGCAGACAATTGGGGAAAAGTCTCCTTCTCAATTGAGGTAGGACGGAGATCAATGAGATCAATGACCGATGGGTTCAAAATGTAGATACCAGCATTGATACGGTTACCGACAAACTCAACGGGCTTCTCAACAAATCTGTCGATTTGCGAAGAACCACTCTTATGAACAATGACACCATACTTAGAAGGTTCTTCAACCTTTGTAGCAACGATGGTACCCTCACCACCGTGGGCCTTGTGGAACTTGGCTAATTCTGCGAAGGGATAATCGCAAATAATATCCGAGTTGAGAACAAAGAAGGGTGAGTTATCTTTGGTAAGAATGTCTTCTGCAAGCTTGAGGGGACCGGCAGTTCCAAGAGGCTCAGTCTCAACGGAGAAAGTGATGTTAACACCATACTTCTCCTCATATTGCTTTAAAGTAGCCACCATGACCTCGGGTCTGTAATTGACAGCAAGGACAATATCCTTAACGCCAGCAGCAGCCAAAGATTCAACTTGGTGAAGAATCATAGGCTTGTTACCGAACTCCACAAGGGGTTTGGGAATGGTAAGAGTAAGAGGTCTAAGACGGGTTCCGTAACCACCAACAAGAATTAATCCTTTCATTGTGAATGTGAGAAATGCAAAAAATGCTAGATTAGAAAAATGTTAAAGGACAAAATGAAAAAATAATAGAAAACAAAATAATAAAAAAAATAAATCAAAGAGGGACTTCAATTATTATTCTTATTGAAATTATTTTCTGCTGTTGTGTGTTGAAAAGAGAACTACTGTACCAAAGTTTCAAGTCAAGGAAAAAGAAGGGGAAATTTCAAATCGAACACGTTAGGGGAAATCAAACTATTAAATACTAGGCCGTGCGAACTAATTGAAAAATGTATGCACCTTAATTTAAGGGGGTCTTATAATGAGTTGGCTGAAATTCCAACGACTTAGTTTAAGCCAACCAAATAGCTGTATAATACGTCTCTGGATAGATCAGCGCCTAGGGTGGCATTCTTTAAAGCGAGATGCACATAGTTTTAGCTGGATGCTACGTGTTTTAATTTATTTTTTCCTTTCGTGTGCCGCCGCGTTCTGTAGCTATTGTTAGATACTATGCGTAGAGCTAAAACCAATGCAAATCACTACCTTAAAATAACAGCAGACTTGTCTAGGGTTACTGCATTTGGGAATACAGATCCCTATTTGGTGAGGGGATCTCTGAGGCTGGCAGGGCTCTTCAGGTACAAAGAATGTGCTATCACCTGTTAGTGGAAACGATTTCAATCAACGCCGCCAGGAGGCTGGCTCGTGGTGCATCGTTTGGGATCCAACCACTTTCTTCAGTAAAAACGGTTATTACTTCAGAAAAACACGGGTGCGTGCTGTTTGGAATGGTAATTCACAATCCTTGATCTAATCTTTTGGCGTGCAGTTCTAATCTGAATCTAACACTAACGCTAGTGCTACTAGGTCAAAAAAACAGGGATGTATATTGGGAGTTCTATTTTTGATGACTTCGTTGCTTAAAGAAAAAAGAAAGAAAGACAAAAAAAACTGAAGCCTTAACTCACCCGTTAATTATTATATCCTTCTGACCATAAGTAAGTTATTCTATATATAGTGAAACAACTGATTCTAATGATACAATGTTTTTGAGTCAAGCCGATAAAGAACTGAAATTTTTCAGATCTTAGCCCCTTGGCCTCGGTCAACGATTGATACAAGGTATTGGTAGCCCCGCAGTTAATTCTGTCGCCAACTAAGTTGCGACTAATCTACAGCTGGGTTTTAACAATTAAATTGCTTTTCAATTAAATTTATAAGACTAGACTGTTTACAAATAAAAGAGCCTTCAGATATCACACATCAACCGCGTGTTACGCTCTGATCGTGCTCCAAGCGTCCACACACATCAAACGAGTCCAAGTCTGTACATCATCCTGGGTGAAAGTTTATTACGTTCTGCACGCATCCCTGTCATGAAACAGGGGTCAGGGGTAAATTCTTATATATATAATGTTTTGTCTAATTCATTGAGCCGTGTTGGTGGCAGGTTGACCAGTCAAGACATTGCCGTCCCTTGATATGAAATATAAGTATAATAACCAATTGATGCCGCCTAGGTTAATACATAACGTACATAATGCTATATTAATGGCGGCAATCCTGTCTCAAATAGTTTAATTCAGGGTGGTAACAATCTGACTTTTCTATTGCCAGGTGGCAGCTGAATTTATCCGAATTAACACGCCTAAATATATTGTTGCAGATCGTTTCCCTTCGTGCTTAATTACATTCTCTTTCTACATATATTGTCACAGGTGATCCGCCTCCAATTTAAGATAGGAAGCTTCTCCGACATCTGCGAGCAGACTCAACTTGGTATGTGGTATGTACTTTATTATCAGGCATTATTTGCCTACCGGCACCCGTTTGGCTAAGCACCATGACGAGGCAATACAAGGCAATATTTTAAAGCTAGGAACCTTATAATTTAAATTTATCTTATTGCTGTGGAGTTCCTGTAGATCTCTCCATACCCCCATTCACAGATGTATTATACAGGTTAGATATGTCTGTCATATAGTAGCTTCGCAATATATCTATGAACCTGCCAATTGTAATTTGATAGATTTACTATACGTTGCTACCATAATACACAAATTAACTTCATATATTCTAATTTTTAGTCAATTGAGAGTATCTATAGGAAAATGACTCCAATAAAATGGATCGAACAAAACGGCTATTCTCTCGGATCCAATCCCCATTTATCAACCGTGCGTCTACAGTTTTTGACCCTCTTGTAATAAAAGTCAACAGTTTAAAGAAGAGGCTTCGGAAATCATTCACAGAATTCGATACCAACGGAAATTACCCCATCGAAATATGGCTCTCCAGCTCCCAACCTTTGGCACTTTTAGTACCATTTCTTAGATATGTATCCAAGAAGCACAGCACAGATAAGCCCGAATTAGACAAAAATATTGTCAAGTTGTGTCAGGATATTGAAAATAATTGCATTTTCTTTCACCAGGAGTATATAGAGTCCTTCCTCAAGTCAGTATATGATGGGAATTTTAAACGCAAACGAGAAATTTGGGACGCCCTTACCATTCTTGTTTGCATGGACAATAGTCTAGTAGTCCCGGAAAACTATTTACTTAATATCCATCAACGACATCAGGCGATAAATGCCTACCAAGAATTAGATCAAGACAGCTTTTTCAACCATTCGAGGTTTTCACAATCCCGTCACCCACTGAAGTACATTCTTCATAAATGCCCACAATGGCCACTACAACGAGGTGAACAATTAACAACACTCTACAATAGAACTCGGAAAAAATGGGGTATTTGGCCAGAACAGAAGTGCAACACACAGTTCACTGACACAGATCTTGCCGTCTGTCTCAATCTCATTATCGAAGCATTGATAGAAATTGCAAGCAGAGGTCAGAGTGTAAATATAAAGAAAGACAGGGTTATTAGAGTCATTGCACTCGGTAAAGTGCATCATCATACTACGAGTACAAGTGAGCATGCGACGGATTCATCATCGACATTGGCACTGGCGAAGAGTTCTATAGATAATGATGACATTGGGAATCTAATCCACAAGCAAGTTCCTGGCCAGCCGTCAATAGTGATTCCAATTATAGCTACCATCAGTTCGAATGCCCATACTGCATCCTTCGTTAAAGCTCAAACATATGCCTTAAACGAACTAGACGAACGTAAGGGATGCAACTTTGTCGAGGTTATTACCGTGAATAAGGCATACCTTCGTGTTTGGAGGTTTGAGAAAAACGGCACCATCTTCAGTACAACAATCAACATGAACAGACAATGGAAGAAATTTGTCAAGCTAGTATTGGGGTTTCTCACAATACCCCTAAAAGAAATGGGAATGCATGTACCACAGTCAAAATCGGTGATGTCGCCCATTTCAATGGCTCAGCAGTTAGAGGAATCTATGGTCATGGTACAGCACATTAAGAGAGTGAATGGGTTTGAATTTAATGGTCATAGACAATGTCTATTGTCGGAAGAACTGAAATACATACGAATAACTAGGCAATGCCTGATACCAGAAAGACTAAATATATTCGCGTCGGTTTTTAGAAAACAGATCTCGATATCCGAGTTCATTGCTCAGATCGAAGGTATTGAGAGTGAACCTTCCAGTCCTACATCTGAACCCGAAGTCCCACGAATAGAATACATGGAGGTTCATCCCCAATAACGGGATTCTTGACAACATGAAACTTTAGCACCGACTGGCTCTTAGCCGATCAGGTACGTTCGGTTTCTGAGAATTGAACAGGGTAATGTAAATACTGTACATAGACAGGTGTCTCTATATTATTTATATATGCACTTACGAAACCCAAACTAAAACTAAACTTTTGGCTGGAAACGCGAGAGAGACTACTCGACAGGCTCCAAGGTGCTACCAGCGTGAATACTGCCCCAACCAATCAATCTCCAATGCTTCTCAACTCTACGAGATAAGGCCACCTTCTCTCCAATTTCAGTACAAGCAGGCGAAGTGAGTTGCAGCTTGGCCATATCAGCACGAACACTCGTGACACGAGCGCCAGTAGTAGTGGAACCGACATTAACCATTAAAACCTCACCCTTAGTAAGCTTTTGAATCTTAGTCAGCTTCTTATCTTCAGTCTTAACACCAAGTAGTCGTCGGAGTAAGAAGTAGGTAATCTCTAATTCGATGTAAATCTCTGGCAACTTGCCAACATGGCCCAAAACATGGCCAACCAAACGATCAGCCCTGCACAAGGTAGGGTCGACCTTGGTACCAACACCAATAAGACCACCTGGAACCGCAAACTTCAGATCATTATCGTCAGCGAACAGACTAACAATCCTAGACTTGATTGGTCTACATTCAATTTTGTTGGTAGTTTCGTTCTTGTGTACAATGCCTGGACGGATCTCGATTTCATCACCCAATCGTAGAACACCATTAAGGATAGAACCACCAGCAACACCGCCCTTGAGTTCCTCAACTTCAGAACCAGGCTTGTTAACATCGAAAGATCTGATGACAATGAGCTTAGGTAAAGCGGTGAAGTCTCTTGGTGGAACAGGAATCTTCTCCACAATAAACTCATTGACAGCATCAATGTTATATTTAAGTTGGGCCGAGATAGGGACAATGGGAGCACCCTCAGCAGGAGTACCCTTAACAAATCTGACAACACTTTGATAGTGTTCAAATGCAGAGTCCTCCTTCATTAAGTCGACCTTGTTTTGCAAAATGATAACATGCTCAAGAGCCATAATTTGAATAGCTGCCAAATGCTCACTTGTTTGGGGCTGGGGACAGGATTCATTACCAGCAATCAATAAAAGAGCAGCATCCATTACAGCTGCTCCTGAAAGCATTGTACTCATAAGAATATCGTGACCGGGGCAATCAACGAAACTGACGTGTCTCACAAGCTCGTATCTTCCAGAACAACCGGGGGCCTCACACTTAGGAGAGATTTCTTTACCAGATCCGTATGACTTGAATCTTGTGGGTCTCGGACACTCAGAGTTTGAGCATTTATAGATCTTAGCATTTGCATAACCAAGACGAATAGTAATATTACGTTCCAATTCGTTCTTAAAACGAACAGTTTGAACTCCAGAAATAGCCTTCACAACTGTAGATTTGCCATGGGCTACATGTCCAATGGTACCAATATTGATAGTAGCTTGTCTTTGAATAATTTCGGGACTTAATGGATTCAATTTAGTGAAATCGGGGTTGTCAGGTTGTTCAGGTAAACCACCACCCTCTTCGAATTCTTTTTGACGACGCTCTTCAGCAGTTAAACCATCAGCGGCAACGTCATCATCATCTAAGCCAGCAAATGATACACTTTTACTTCCTTTCGAAGTCTCTTCGTCAGCAACAACTTTAGGCTGTTCTTCGTTGTTTTCAGCATCGCTGTATTCTTCATACTCTTCTTCAGGCTCCATGTTCTTGCCATCAATGACGATGTCAGGAACTTGATCTTGTAAGTCGTCAGACATTTTGTGTGTTAAGCTAGTCTTTTCTACTCGTTGACGTTAAAGAAGTCTTTCCGATTTATAAGATCAAGAAATATATAAGCCGTTGCTGCCACATGTAGGCTACTAATTTTTCACTCTGATTTTTCAAAGAGTCACGTGATATTCAAACTTTGTTATAATACTCTTGAAGTTCATCAGTAAGCAAATACGAAGGGGTGAACCTCGACAAGAACAGTAAACCTAACCCTAGAAGGAGTCACCAAGTGCGGTGGTAGAGAACGGTGAAGAAGTGGAAGTAGATCGAAAAACATGGACGTTGGCATTTGGTGGTTGTACAGGAAATAAATTAGGTAAATAGGTAATAATAATAATAATAATAAATTAAATACAGGTCACATGAGATGTGAATCTAATAGATTACATAAATGAAGCAACCTCCTCTACACGGAAACCAAAATCGTTCATCATTGAATCCACATCTTTCCATACAAGATCATAATCCCATTCGAAACCAGTTCCTGTAGCCGTCCCATTTGCCGGATTATTAGAACTTGTGGATATAGGTTGCTGTGATAACCTATTGGCTTGGGTCGGTGTCGAAGTTGCAGTGGTGCCAGGGGTGAGAGTCATAGAACCAACACCACCAAGTGAAGGTGAATTAGGCTGATCACGGATAGCACTGGCGGTAGCCGAAACAGGCCTGAATGGAGCAAGCGAGATAGGCGTACTGGAACCTGACACTCCCAGGGGAACATTAGGGGCCGTAACAGGTTGTGGTTGTTGTACACTGGAGTTAGATAGTGACACAGCAATACCTGCATTGTTCGAAATTGAGCCAGACGTTATGTCAACATGTTCTTGAGCAACAGGATAAGTCAGAGGAATAGTTGACAGCTGTTGAGTCGTTGGTTGTTGCTGGTGTAAAGAAGATGTCGGCGTTGTCGTCATAGATCGCCCTGACAAGCCCGTCACACTAGTACTCGTATTGTTTTCTGGGAGGCTCTCTTCAACATTGTCAGGAGTACTTGTCGTCCGCTGGTTAAGAATTGCAGGAGCCACACTACGAATCTCACATTGTTCTCTCATGGTCCAAAGACAATCGAAAAATACACTAGCAGCCATTCTAGTCCTAATAGAAACTTTCGCCTCCAACGTAAGGTCGTGAGGATCTGGTCTATCAACTAAAGCATCATATACCTGCCAGATCTGCTGCATAATCTCGGCTGCTCTATACGACACATCGTGCTTCAAAATTGAAGCCTTGCCAATATGCTGGACTGTAGCAATATATAAGGCTCTGCCGGCATGCGCATCAACGTATTGCGCGTACTGGGAATGATAGATTTTGTTCACAATAGTCGCTGACTGCCATAGCAATTGAATATAGACCTGAGGTAGATACCGAATGAAATCTTTATCTCTACGACAGACATTATCGGAGTGGTCCAGCAATGCTAGTGCAGCGTTATAAGCTTGCACCAAGCCACGTTGGCGTTGAAAGCTATTCAGTCGATCATTATCCAAGAAATAGTATGTCATCAAGTGAACTCGCGAAACAAGAAACATAAACCGACGAGACTCATCAAACTCACTAGACGATGAAAGGCTTAATTCAAGCTCATCTAGCTTCTGGGCCATCATCTGTATAATAGAAAGGCGCTCCGATAGTTCGGATAATCCTAGCGGATCTTTTAGATTCGAGTTTAACCCCTTCTCAATCTCGTTTTCTAGCCGCTGTATAGTCATCATTAACCGAATCGACTCAGGAATATCGATACCCGAGTCAACTCTACAAGCAGACAGAACAGTAGCATCAAAGCTTGTAAAAGAAGGAAAGCCAAACATACCCGCAACGGACTGCGAGACAATATTACAGCATATCCACGTTCTAACTTGCTCAGTAATTTTAGGATAGATGGCATTATCTTGCTTGATTCTGCCAAAATCTCGCGCATAACCAGGACAATGTAACCCTACGCGGATCGAATTAAACATGGCAATACCAGCAGAGTTCCAAGATGAATCGGCGCTAATTGTAGATGTCAAGGGAGGCCACATAGTACAAATCAAGAAAGCCTGCACCGAATAGACAGATGCAAGATTCAAGACAGTATTTGTGTTGGAGCTTGCAGGCCTTGAAGTGTTGCTATCATCATCATGCCTAGAAATCCCCGCCCTTCCTTGCGTTACGGATTGGTCAATGGACCCATATTTTGTTACTGGAGAGATAGTAATCTCGGCCAAACAGCTATTTAATAAAGGGGTCAATTGCATCATGAGCTCTCCATCTTTGTCATACCTTCTAGAAGCTACAGCCATTATGGTCCAAAACAAAGATGGGCACAGGTGGTATATTTGTTCAGGACCGCGAGAAACATCCACTACCGGTAAAAACGGATGGTACTTATCAACGAATTCCTTGAACAAGTTCTTTATGGTATCAGAAGAAAGAGTAAAACCATCAATGGTTTTCGGTGAACATTCCCAATTATTCACAACCCATTCTGGTCGATGAGTGGGCATCCCCGAATCATGTCGTTGAGGAAAGTAAATTGGAGATGGTAGTAATTTGTGAATTGGAAGCTGACTTTGCGGAGGGTGATTAAAAGTTCCATTGGAATTGTGATATTTTGAGGGAGGTGACAATGTACCGTCAGAGTTCACATTTAGAGAAGTAAGGCCAGTTCTCTTCTTCAAGTCTTCCATTTCTCTTTCGAGCTCCATCATTCGCTGACGCTTAGAAGTTCTCTTGAAATTTGGCTCCATCTTGCATTCAGTTTTCCGCTTTATACATCTTGTACAAGGGCCAGGCCATTTTTCATGACCGTCACATCGCACTTTCTGCTGCCGACATTCTATACATGCTATACGCTTCCCAGTCGTTTCTTCTAAGGATCCAGTTGAACCAGAGGAGCCTGGGTCTGGAATAGATGTCGTGACGGGGCTCAACGAGCTTCCAGCACCGTTGGGATTAACCGCACCATGGCTGTTTGGTGAGCCTTGTTTATTGGTCCCTGGAACCGAAGGATTCATTAGGGACAACTTTCCGCAGGAAAAATGTTATCAAAGATGACCCAATATTCCCTAATTAACTGACTTAAGGGATTGGTCTAGAGTTGATACTATTATCAAATGGGCCTAGAAATATGACGTACGATCTAGAACGACTGATAACCAAACAAAAAAAATTACGTCAGGATTGATATATCTTCGTTAGTTCCATTACGAACCAGTTCAGAAAAATCCCTAAACGGCAATATCATTTATAAAACAGGGTTAGGTTTAAACCCTTAACCACATTTATATAGGACCCGAAGGAAAAAATTGGCGTATCTGACGGGGATATGTTTTAGGAGATAAAGTCCATGTCTCAAAACTTTTATTTGTTCGATGGGAGTTTGAGCTTAGGCTGAGGCTTGATGTTGGGATTGTTAGGCCCTGCAAGGTTTTTGCTATATATTTTAAGTTTCACGCATATGCCTGGCGAGATCAAGCCGATCATGTCAGACATTTGAACATATTATCTCCTTGGAAATGTGGAAAGAGTATTCTGGTATAGCTACTCTTGGTAGAGCTGGTAGAGATGAATATATTCTGTTGGCTCAAAAGTTTTTCAGGATGCTGGCATATGGATCAACCATGCTTGTGTTGATCTTGTTTTTACAAGAGTTGGATATATCAGAAACTAGAATTGGATTATTTATGAGTCTCACATTAATAGGCGATGTAGTTATATCATATTTTCTGACTTTTTATGCTGATTCAATGGGAAGGCGGACGGTTATGATTATTGGATCAATAGCTATGGCTGCGGCAGGATTAGTTTTTGCAACCTGTTCGAATTTTTGGGTGCTATTGCTAGCAGCAGTATTAGGAGTCATTTCGCCTAGTGGAGACGAGGTCGGTCCATTTAGAACTGTAGAAGAATCCACTCTTGCTCATTTGACAGCTTTAGAAGATAGATCTGATATGTTTGCATGGCAAGGCATTTTTGGCACTTTGGGTGCTGCATTAGGAACTTTGGGAAGCGGTGCCATCGGAGATTATTTACGTGATATCAAGAAAGTCCCAGTTCTGAATAGTTATCGGTACATATTCTGGGCATATTTCTGCATTGCACTGATTAAACTGGTTTTGAGTATTATTCTGTCAGAAAGGGCTGAACAGTACTACCAAGTTATGGATACAACTAGCAGCTATACGAACTCTATGCCTACAGAATCGACCAGTCTGCTGTCGGAAGATATGCCCCAAGATGACAATACTCGACCCGTGGAATCTTCATCTATCGATGGCACATCATCTGCCGAGTATACTGCCCCAGTTGCCTCGTTTCTCCCAGAAACGAAAGCACTGCTCTTGAAAATTGCAATTGTATTTTGCATGGATTCGTTAGCATACAGCTTCATGCCCTCGTCATGGCAGGTGGTATATTTCGTCCAAAACTTGGGATCTTCAGAATCCAAAATCGGCGGCTTGATGTTTACTACTAATATAGTTGGATCTGCGACTGCAATGCTCTCCTCAATACTATCCAAAAAAATTGGTCCCGTCCCTGCTATTGCTGCAACTAAAATCCCTTCTGCAATTTTCTTGGCCCTCATTCCTGCGACCGCTAAAGAATGGTTGGCTATGGCCTTTCTGGTAGGGCGGTCATTCACTGATAGCATGGATGTTGTTCCAAGGGTCGTGTTACTCACTTCTATCGTCCCTAACCAGGATCGTACCAAAGTCATGGGTCTCGTCAATGTGCTCAAAACATTGGCGAGAGCTGTTGGACCCCCATTTACAGGATACTTTTCACAAGTCCACAAACTCTTCGTGCCGTTTCTTATCAATGCCTTGCTTGAACTGATATTTGCATTTGGTGTCGTTACATTTTTCTCTGATGCAAAACTATATTAGACTTTCAAGAGAGGGCCTCTTCTCTCTGTCTTATTTGTACATATTAGACTGTATTTATTAGAATCTGAAAAGAAGATTCTGCGATTGACACAATGTGCTATTACTGTTAAGACGCGGCAGAAGATATCACAATTCTGCTGGACTGTGAGAAGTAAGCATTGTCAGTGCGACTCGAAGTTATAGTCATAGCCATAAGTGTTAATGGAATATTTAAGGCACTAATTACAATGTTAAAATCTCATCTTTTGTTTTGCTAGATCTTGCTGGTCGTCGCATCTTAGAACCGGTTGGACCGGGCCCACCGTATACTTTGCTGTAGCCGGTATCTCCCGATTGTTGTGAACTAATGACTCTCTGCAGATGATGCATTCCCCCGTCTTATCACGCATATAAAATGCCTGCCATTTCATGGCAGACGGCTGATATGAAGCCGACGAACACATGACCATGTTCATGTTTCAACCTGTAAGGTTGCTAATATGGATAGTTGCTGAGAGTACACAAATTACAAATATATATAAATAGCAAGCTGCAATACTCCAGGTCATGCTCTCTGATAAAGATATCAGCACCGATAAGATTTATTAACTTATTCATAACCATAAATTCTTCAACTTCTCATACTAACTGTCAAGGGCGCATAACGTTCATTCTGCAGACATAAGCCAATAACTGTTCACCGCTCGTTGATAGCGCGGTACAAAACTACCTTGACCACTGCTACTTGGAACAAAGTCATAAGCGGTTAAACTGACATTATTAGGTTTCAGCTGGGTGAATTCCGAAAAGTTCTATTCCGCTAAACGCGTTACTCTAATACATACACGTGCAGCCAGTCGGCGATTTTCGTTTCATTCCGCAAGCCTTTAAGACTCAGACGCATCAGATCATAATAGGCAGCTATCTTACACTGATAACGGCAAAGGGGTTAGGCAACACCGTGCTGATTACGCATAATACGTCAATCAACCACCAAATCAGTCATTGGACGGACTCCTCCCACTATTTTAAGGTCCTATATAAACAACACGATTTGCAATTATATTATTGTGTTACTTCGGTTTTAATCACCATCTACATCTGGAAGTTATTGGACTGTTACTACAGTAATATATCATCTGCGATTTCCTTCTGATCCAGTATCTCAGTCTGTAGTTTTTTTTTGAGTCCTTATCAGTTGTGATTGTGTTCTTGCTGTTTGGTGATCGCTTCTCATCATTATTTAGTGCATTAGCTATTCGACGCAACTATTCAACTTATCTTGTTCCAGGAAACGTATCCAATTGTCTGTCGTTTTGGTCTTGAATCTGTATACCTACAACAATTCTATTTCTGTCATCCCCATGTTTTTGTTCAAACCTTTCTATAGACAAGCTCCTAAGAATCAGGCAGATAACGATGCAACACGAATTGCTAACACATCCACTGAAGGGCCAAGTCCCCTATCCTCTATAAATGGACCGTCATCTGCGAAAACAGTGATCACTGTAAATGATAGCATCGAAGACGACGGCTTTGCCCAAGTCGATGTTCGTCCATTTACTTATGCTGAGGTCGCCTCATTATCTGTTCAGGAGAAGGAGCCTCGTACCATTCACGTTCCAAATGGCTGGCTTGAAGACAACAATGACATTGATGATGAGCCCCTTATGGATTCTGCCAACAGCCTTCATGATTCTTATACTAGTAGCGGCGTCAACTCATCAATTTTGGAATCATCAGTCTCTTCCTACCTCCAATCCTCTAATCCCACTTCCACTGATATTTTGGCAGAATTACAGTATGGTGATCGAGTTAGGGGTCTCAAGATTCCTGGTTCTAAGAAGTTTTTTGAAGGCGTCTACAAGGGCCAGGCTACTCGCAAAAGTGCTGTACCAAAGCACGAAATGTACATCAAGTAACGCTGGACAACAACTGCTTATAATCCTTCTCTTCGCTTTTCCAATCATCGATGATATGATTGACACGATTTTCCTGTATAACCATAAACCTCTTATTTATTTTTAATTTTAGCCACAGAAATATGCCTTCAGAATCTGATTCTCGTCCTCATAGATCCTCTATACTTCGGCTTTTGAATTTTCTATTTGATCTATCAGCAGTCCTGTAGATTAGCCGTGAGCCTAGAATTTCGTAGGAGTATCCTGTTGTATCTGATTCCCCTTGGTATACGGTGGTACTAAAACGCGTTCCCTTCTTATTTAGAATACGTAATCCACCAATGTTTGAGCCACTTGATTCACAAACAATGACGAAAGAAGACTTGCTTTCCCAAATAACAATACCTTTCAGACCAATTAATGTGGGATTATGAGACGATGTAACTTTTAATAGAGATCCATGAAAATCAGCTGTTGTCAGTTTCGTCGCCGTAGCTAACTCCTGGGCTCGTGATGGTCTATCTGCTCTTGTAGACACACTAGCATTGGATCCATATATTAAATCCGTAATATACAATTTCCATATTCTGTGAAGTTCGAGGAAATTCTCATATTTTGGGACATTTGCTATCAAACTACTAGGAAGCTCATCAACAGAATTGAACTGTTTACTCCGTAGCTTGCTCTTTACTATCTTCTGACAATTTTTAGATTCTAAAATGTAATCGGAAAGAGCAGTTCTGGCATTCGTTAATTGGCTCTTTTTGCTCTTGTATATTTTTTCGTTGTTTTTGTGTTCTTTTCCAGCAGCTTCTGGAGCGACCAATGCCTTGCCAGATAATTTGTTGTTGCCTTTAGTGGGAGTAAGGACCAAGAACGGTTTCTGATCGCCTGAAACAGAATATCTAGTGGCTAGTAAATCTTTAGTTCTTTCATCGCTATGAGATCTGCTTAACAGAATCTCTTCCAAAGAAGTTCTAGCCATAATACCGATTGACTATTGAATATGAATGTTTTTCATGAAGTGCATAAAAACCTGCAGATTAGGCAATATAAGATCGATCTGCCCATATTTCACTATCCGCCGGATGACTTTGCCGATAGCTACGAACTAGAAGGTATCCAGCTGCTACACATGCCCAGGACTGTTGGGTCATACTTAAAAGCCAGCCTATCGTTGGGTCCTTGGAGCTCCAAGTCGCGAATATTTATTTCTCTTTTGCATGACCCATACGTGAACCTTAGTATAGAAAACTACATATTCAGGAATACGCCGCCTGAAGCTCACAAACTGTTTCTGTACACTAATGATCCATGTGTGGTAGTAGGGAGAAATCAAAATCCTTGGCGGGAATGTAACCTGCCATTAATGAACTCATTACGGGTACCACTAGTACGGAGGAGGTCTGGGGGTGGAACGGTAGTTCACGACGAAGGCAATGTTAATTTTTCGTTTATGATGCCTCGAGAGGAGTTCACGAGAGACAAGCATGCTCAAATGGTGATAGATGCGTTGAATGACTTGGATTCAGTTTGTCAGCACCCTCCAGTAGATCAGGAATATATTAATCAAAGTGATATCAATGATTTAGAAGGGATAACATCGGAGTCGCTGAGTGAGATACCAATGTTTGAAGATTTGACGCATGCTGGTATTGGATCAACTAGGGCACCTCTTGCCGGCCCACAGGTTAAACTAAAGCTGAACGAAAGATATGACATTGTCACAAAGGATGAGAATAGAAAAGTGTCTGGATCAGCTTATAAAATTGAACGGCAAAGAGCTTATCATCATGGGACAATGCTGTTGCATTCTAGACTGGATATACTAGGAGCTCTGTTACACAGAGATATTTCTAGGCTCGGTGTTATTGAAGGAAGGGGTGTTGCCAGTGTTAAATCTCCAGTTACAAATATTGGGTGCCATGAAGAAGTGTTTATGTCTGCCGTTGTTAAAGCATTCCAAGTATCATACTACTCTGACGCTAATGACGAACATGGCTGGTCCTCAACCGAACCAGTAGCAGTAATAGACGAGAAGACTGCACTTCCTCAGTCAATTATTGATGATGCTGAAATCATGAAGACATGGGAATGGCAATTTGGTCAAACCCCAGAATTTACGCATCGCATTTCTCATCCAGAAACGGACATCTCAACCGAGTTCATCGTGAACAGAGGTCGTATAACTAAATCAAAAGGTGTGAGTGCGAGAGTAGAAGGATTAAGATACTGCAGCGAGGACTTGTATCCACATTTTTCAGAGCAAAGCTGGATTTTAGGGGCTATTGACGGGTTTTCCGGTAATATTCCGCCAGGTATGACAATAAGTTAATATCATCCTATGCATCTGGTACATATGTATATATACAATTAATTGCATCATATTTGTAAATTTAGCTAATAGATACTACTAGTTATGATATCTCTATAATTGATACTCTATTTTCGTAATAAATAAGTTCGCTTTAATCTCGCCATTTCCATGATGACCAAGCGTAGTCCATTTCGCCAAAGTCATCCACTCCATGTTCAATTTCATAGCGTATCCTCACCAGACCAATACTCTCCAGCCCAGCATAGAAGCTAGTCCTCTCTTGCTCAAATTTTCGCCGCAGAGGAAGCTGAACACATACCAAAGCATCACTAGTGTGTCTCAAGAACGTCTTTATCATATCGCACACCATCTTGGGATGCTGCGGTGAGTATATTGGATCAGAAACCAAAATTGACGAGAACTCCTCTTTCTTTTCTTTAAAGATTTCAGATTCTGAAGGATTAGCCCAGTCAAGAACTTCAGCACGAATATTATCTGAGCTGTTACAGTTCATAGAAACATTTCTTCTTAGATTGTCTATTATTTCGGGCAAATCTGAAACCCATATTTCATGGCCAAGCTTCGCTGCGACAATCCCAGAGAGTCCAGTTCCAGAACCTAGTTCCAAAATGGGATCTCTAAGAAGTTTAGCGTGCTCCTTAGCTAATCTATTTGCTAAGACCAGAGCAGAGCCCCATGTCTTCAGACCTAAACTGTCTTCGGTTAAAGACGGTTCTAGTAGCCTTATTTCTAAAGGTGTGCCATCCGCTAGAGTGACTTCTATCTCGCGCTCAAACTCAGGGGCAGCTGTCCGGCCACATCTTTCGGAAAGTCTTAGACTTGCTGAGGCCCATATTTCCTCTCTCACATCTTCACTGTCTATCCAATCGAGAGGACTGGCTAATAATGATGTCAGCCAGACAAATAAGCTAGACTGATCGAAAAGTGCAAAATTGTCGTCTGCTCGAGAGAAATTTTTGACTCTTTTTTTTGGCGCTAATTCGTCCAGTGTAGAAGATATCACAGCAGCATCAGGAGATTTCCTAATATTAGGAAGATCAAAAATGTGCTCTACAGTCATTAATGTCCTTCTTTTAGTCCAACTCCAGCTGTATCTTATCTACGTATATACATATGATTAGCAAAATCTTTTATCCGTCTGACTGCATATGGAAAAGATCTACTATGTTAATCGCTACTTAATGCCCTATAGTCGCTAGTAAAACGGAGTTCCTTATGCGAAGTTTAGCTTAGTCATCAGAACCATAGAAGTTGAATTGCGAGAAGTATCATATTAAAACAAAATTAACGTAATGCAAAGCCTATATTAGTTTAAGACATATCATTAGTATTCAGCAAGTCTGAGCTTTCGGCCAATCTCCTTCTTCTGGCTGAGTCGGCGTCTCCGACTTGCATCTCCTAATGGAGACGGTGGTCTCGAGTAAGCTGCTTCAAAGTCACCAATATCGAAGTATCCATAACCACCAAGAAGGTATGATGATGAATCACCTCCATCCTCTTCTGGCGTGACAACAGTGTTAGGTGTAAGCGTTTTCCCAAACGGTTGAGTAGCAGGTGCCACTAGTCCTTGAAGATTGTCGTATGATCGAGCCCGGGTTCCCATAGAGAATTTGCGACTTCCATTCGCTAGTTCCACAGATCTCCAAAGGTTACGGAACTCAATGAAACACGAATTTAGAGTGTCCAAAAATCTTTGAGTCTGCCTATGCTTTGATGAGGCACATATGGTAATTGAGTCACCCTTAATTATGTAACCCAAACCGAAACCATCTGGGCTAGTGGGGCCAAAGCCGAAAAGTTTTAAAGACATGTTTCCACAGTTACTGGTCGAGAGAATAGCATTACCCAGCCGGTCCCATCCAGGGTCAGAAAAGATTGATGGCATACTGGCCAAAACATCTTCAGCAGCTGAGTCATCTGAACGACTATCGTCCAGTTGTTCTTCGGCATGCCTTTTCCAAACACAAAACAAAGCGTACAGGTGACGATCCTGGCCAAGCCCCTTGGAGCATTTAGCAGTTGTCTGCGAGTGCTTTTTACATGCTTTCCGAAGCAAATCAAGTTTCTGGGAAGCTGGAGCATCGTCACAAAACTTTCTGACAAAAGCTGCTGACTCCTTTGACACGGTGCGAATAGATTCTGTTCGTCCATGGAGAAACTGCTTGGTCATAGCAGGTTCATAGGTACACTCGACTCTGCCATATAACGAATAATATGCAGCTTGGAATGCCATTTGAACAAAGGCATCGGGACTGAACCCCATCTGTTTAATGAGATTAACACCATAACCATCAAACTCTAATGCCTGGAATTCATTCTGCTGGATTAAGTCAGCAAGACGGGTTTCAGCAAATCTCATCGCTAGAAGCAACTCAGGAGTGGTATTCCATTCCAATTTCCTGGGAGTAGTACTAACGTCTCCGAAGGAAGCAGGATCACGCTCAGAAGGATCAGGAGAATGCGTTGTCCATATGCTTGGGGATTTGCCGTTAATGCTTTTGGCGAATCGTAACAGCGTATCAGTATACACATCAGAAACAAACCGAAGAACAGTATGCCCATCCACACCAGTATGCTCGAAATTGACACCAGCCTTCGCATTTTTAGTGACAATCAGCTGAAGCTTATCATACCATCTGTTTGTACATGTTCCTACCTGAACGCCCTTCTCGATTGTTGATAAACCACAAAGCATATTTCGGGATAAATCAGCAAGTGATTCTGGCGATTCATGGTCAAGGCAAACTACGAATAAGCTCGCATCTACCTTTTTTAGACATTCTGCATTATGTGCAGCTTCGCTATCACAGGATGATGCCCTTGCCATTAAGGATTCACGAATATTAGCCCAGATCCTACGATTCTCAGTAGTCAACACTCCCACAGCACTTTTAGCAGCTTCCGCAATTGGTGTATTCTCAGCATCGTCAATAATGGTTTGAAAGTTAAGAGCAATGTCCTGCTCTGACATAATTAAGTCATTGTTGTCGTCCAATACATCAAACCAGTAGTATTGGGATCTACAAATTACAACTATATGCTTTGAGGAATTGTCTGATTGCATAACACACCCTTTGTTGGTAGGAATTCTTGCACTGCCGAACAATCTAGAGTATTGATACATGCACAATGGTTTGCCTCTAAATTCATCTGGTGATAAAACTTCTCTGCGAAATTCCCGCACAAACCTCAATGCAGACGTTACAAGTTGACCAGCTCTGACGACCTGTGTAGTGGGATAGGGGGTGGAATCATCCTCTAACAAGAAAAAGGGGTTGAGGTTTAGCACAACCGGATTGTCATAGGAGAGATAAGAATCATACCAGAATTGTTCAATGTAGCTCGATCGAGATTGTGAATAGGAAATCAGTTTCTCCTGTAAGGTGGGTCCGCTGGTTTCGACAAACTTCCTTACTGCTTCTTCTGTTGCAGCCTGCTCTTTTGGCGTTTGTAAAGGACTCAGCACTTCCAAGTATGACTTCAGCGTATCCTGTAGGTCAGGGATTGGTAATTTTTCCAACTTATCTTGGTTGGCAAATGTTAACCCAACTGTCATCTTTATTACCTCCAAACTTTGTATGCAACTATTTCGTGTAAGATTTTCTGTTAATTTGATTCAAATGCTTTTAATTGATTCAATATCAAAATGCTAAGGAACTCCTTTTAGTGTGTCAGGGAAAAAGATCTATCGTATATATATGTATATATATTCACCGCTAGCCCTTAAGCCCTGTGGACAATCCGCTGTAGATCGCACTTGAAACGGGTAAAACGGCAATACCAGCTCTGTGTGACAACCGCTTATCTAGTCTGGGGCAGTTAGGATTAAACTCACACAAGGTTTGTTTATAATCCGGGGTAATGGAAGCGCAGTGGTAAGCATGTATCGGATAAGCTGGTCAGGCAGCATTTAATATATTTGATGTTAGGGTTGACACTAGATTGGGCCGTTTCCGCTAACCCGGGCCAAATGCTACGGAGATAGAATGCAAACTAATGGCGGATTATATTGTATGACTTCGACTAGATTGGATCAATGGATTTGAAAGAATGGGCCAAAGGACCCCAAACTACATGATTCCGTTTTGGTTACAGTATTTACAGCCGATTGCGGAGCCGAGATTAAGCATATAGAGAAATTGTTTAGCAGAGTCGGCCAACTCACAATACATTACCAATTCAAGACCATACTGTTCTCTGATCTATTCATCTTATTGAGCCATATAATTGCATGACATTCAGTAATGGCAATGGCGCGACGAAGGTTAGCCCAAAAGCTAGCAAAAGTCTCATTTACTATGTAAAGAGAGCTGCAAGCAACGATATACCTGATTTACTAATAATGCTTCAATTTATAAAGAGAAAATGTTCTGATATAGGTTAAAACTATTGGTTTAGTTTGGCTTTTGCATTGTTTTTAGCCTCACTAGCGGCTTGCTGTGCTTCTTCAGATTTGTCTGTCAAATCATCTTTAAATTCACCTGCTGTCTCTTGCAAGTCGTTGGCCTTGGACTTGAGCTTTTCCTTTCCTTCTTCTTTAACCTGTTCTAGCTTCTTTTTGCCTTCAGCAACATCCTTCTCAGTCAGGTTCAAACCACTGGCAGTGGCGTCAGCGGCCTGCTTGGCTTTCTCTGTAACAGTCTCACCAGCATCTAGACCTTTTAAAAGAGCATCACCAGCCAGACGGTTAACTTTGTCGGCCGCCTTTTCAGCCACTTGTTGAGCCTTCTTGATAGCACCTTCTTTGGCATACCGAGAGGAATGGAACTGTCTTGAGACAGTGCATGGGGCCGCCTTGACAGACACTAAGGCAGTCGATTGATTCAAAATTCTCTTTCCCGAAAGTCTCAACATCTTGTTACTGTAAATGAATATGTATGTTTACCAAGTATTTAGTAGGAGCAGAAATAGTATTTATATAACTTGTGCCTACAAACTCAAACTTCGCGGAATCTGTAGCAATCTTGCGTTAACTAAGCAAACTCAGGGGTAACCCCTTACCCAGTTGGTGCATATTTGCTATGCAGGTTTTGAAGATCAACCTTAAAACCTAGCAGAAATAGCAAAGCTCGACGACATTATCACTCTCTAGCGAAGAATCATGACACCATTCCGCGTTTCTCTACCAAAATTAGCAATTACAGAAGAGTAATTCGATCCGGTGATTCCTCTAAAGATATTACATGGCCAGATGATACAATGGCATATTATTTGTCTATTCTCCTTTAAATACTGGCTTCCGCTTATTAGCGAAGGCATCAAGCGCCTCGAACTTGTCTTTTGACCTGACTACATCCTTGTAAGCAACTTTTTCCCATTCAGGGGAAGCTCCACGTACAGCAGACTTGGCCGCAAGAATGGCTAGGGGTCCTCCGGCGCAGATGGTCCTTGCAAACGTAATAGCTTCGTCTAATGCTCCAGTAGTGGCTACCCTATTGGCAAGACCGAGCTGAAGAGCCTCAGCCGGTTCCACTCGGCGGCCTGTAAGAATCAGGTCAAGAGCACGTGAGTACCCAATGACCCGTGGCAGCCGGACTGTGCCACCAGCACCAGGGACGATGGCTAGTCTAGTCTCAGGAAGACCAACCAAGGCGTTCGAACCAAGAACTCGAAAATCTGTAGATAATGCGACCTCAAGACCGCCCCCAAGAGCAATACCGTCAATCGCAGAAATGGTGGGAATATGTAATTCTTCAATCATAGTGAGGGTACCATTGAGCTTATGAAGGAAAGAATCAGTGTCATGCTGAGTGAACGTTCTGCGTTCTTTGAGGTCTGCTCCAGCACAGAATGCATCCGAGGTTGTAGACGTCAAGATAAGCGCCCGAACCTCTGCTAAGGCAGGGTCTTTTGTTGCCAACGACTTGATATAGGTGTGTAGTTCGTCGAGCAATCCTTTGGAAATTGAATGCTTAGCTTTTGGCCGATTGAATGATAAAATTGCAATCTTACCAAAATCAGCATTTTCATTAGTGATTTTAATGGGGCTATCTTCATCCGTTGAGATAGTATAATGTCTCCTGGGAACGAGCACGCCGGATCCCACAGCCCTTCGAACTAGAAAAGTACTTCGAGTTGAGACAAGCATTTTGTTGATGATGAAAGTGGAAAAGGAAAAGCTTTCTCACAATAATAGCTCGACGACGGAACCGAGATACGGAATTTGTTACCCCACATCTAGATCGTCGCCTGTTCTAGCCGCGTTCCTGTGCCCGGAGAAAACACGGAAGAAAGAATAGAACTTCCAGCACCTACATAGAGTTTAGAGCAGCAGATTTTACAGCTATCTTGTAACGGAGGTGCGGAACCTCTCCAGATTTTTTTTTGAGATACTATATAATCTTTCTGTCAGGGGAAATTGCGGAAATGCTCTTCCCGAGGAGTAGACTCTGATAAGTATCGCGGTTAGGGTGTCTTAACTGGCATATGCAAAGTACTATCTTATCACCATATTCCTTATTAGGTAATACAGTCACAAGAAAGTTCCCGGGCACTTTGCTGCCCCTGCAGAGCACTGTGTTGGAATCTAGCTTGCGTATATCTAATCACGACGAAAAAACCCACTCCAAAACTACTGCTGTGCGCGCAAGTCAATATTATTACCAAACTGTCTGATAGTATTGAAAATAGTGTGAAGTTATATCGACATTTTTTCGACATTAAACTTATTCCCCAATAATAAAATCAAAAATGTCTGACGTCGAAGTTGAACAACCCGTTCAAGAAGTTGAACAACAACAAGAAGCTGTTGTCTTGTACACTGCTATCCCCAAGGATGTTGTCGCCAACGCCGGTCAAATCAAGCTTTTCAACAAGTGGAGCTTCGATGATGTCGAGGTCAAGGACATCTCCCTCACTGATTACATTCAAATTAGACAACCCGTCTACCTCTCCCACTCTGCTGGTAGATACGCCAACAAGAGATTCAGAAAGGCTCAATGCCCAATTGTCGAGCGTCTCACCAACTCTCTCATGATGAACGGCCGTAATAACGGTAAGAAGCTTAAGGCTGTCCGTATCATCCAACACGCTCTTGAAATCATCCACTTGCTCACCGATCAAAACCCTCTCCAAGTTCTTGTCGATGCTATTGTCAACACTGGCCCAAGAGAAGACTCTACTAGAATCGGTTCTTCTGGTACTGTTAGAAGACAAGCTGTCGATGTCTCTCCTTTGAGAAGAGTCAACCAAGCTATTGCTTTGTTGACCATTGGTGCCCGTGAGGCTGCCTTCCGTAACGTCAAGACCATTGCTGAATGTCTTGCTGAAGAACTCATTAACGCTGCTAAGGGTTCTTCCAACTCTTACGCTATTAAGAAGAAGGATGAGCTTGAGCGTGTTGCCAAGTCCAACCGTTAAAAAGCTTAATAGTTGTAAGTTTAGTTATGAAGATGATGTTATTAGTGGAGTGTTGAAAAGTTTATATTTCCAATTAGTATTACATGTACATATACTTCTGGGATAAATCCAAAATGCAAAAAGTCATAAATATAATGGTTTAATAGTAATCTATCAGCGGTCTCGAACAGGGCTCTGTCCTAGCAGTTGAGGCGTTGGTGATATAAGCTGTGATGGGATGCTTCTCTATTATTCATGGGTCTATGAGTTCCGAGCTTTAAAAGTACTTCATGCCTCACATTCAAACCAAGAACATGTGCGAAAGCACTAATATAGCTCAAATTAGGTGGCCCAGTGGAAAGTAACATAATAGGAAAAAAAAAGACAATTTTATTACATATCGTATCATAACGTATCCTAGTATAATTGGAAGCAATCTAGTTGCTCAGGAGCTTAGATGAGAGCTTGGCAATGACATGTAGTGCCACAACAGAGAAGATAAATCCAAGGGCCATGACCATGACTACGACGGGATCAACACGGAATCCTGATGCTTCTTCAGTATAAAGCTTAAGCATGGTGTTAGAGCTTCCACCGGCACCTGCTGCACGGGTAGATGGAGGTCTCTCATTGGCGGCAGCAGCTTGTCTGTCTTGGTTGGCTCTACGACGAAGGGCGGCCTTGGGTCCACCAGGAACGGCTCCAGTTGATGACTGTTATGTTAGTTATGAATGTTCGAAGCCCCGCAACTACAACATCAACAACCGGGGATCATAACCAGGGTATGTAAAATTTCACACAAAAATTGTTAATCCAAATCACCATTACTGATCTCCAAAAAAAGAGGGCCATATTTAGCTGGAATCGTAGCCAAGCGAAGCTCGATAACATCACATTAGCACTGGTCCCTTGAAAATTGAATTAAGTGGGTCTGCTTATCATTTCAAACACTCGTCTTGCTCAACTGTATTTCAAGATACAAAACTTCACTCCAATATCAGAAATCACCAGGTTCTGGCTGACTACTTACCATTCTTTATCGTGGCTTATGTGTGTATGGGAAGCTCGAAAGTTTCAGTGACGTGTGACAACTCCTGTAGTACATCGTGGAGATACAGTAAATCCGGGTAACTTATCTAGTACCCCATATCCACTTAAAAGTGATCTGCGAAGATAGAGTATCTACTGGAGTGGGAAAAGAATTTAAAATAGATATAACGAGCTGTTTAATAAATAGAAACGAGTTAAAATAAATTGATTTGAGCATAGTTCTTAACTTATCCATAGCGATGGAGTACTCTGTAATGAAGCAGCATCATCGAAGTCACCGGTCAAAGTCAAACTACCAATGTCACCAGCTGAATCCATAGGGCTCAATTCGCTTCCATCCTTCAGACTCGGTCGGTGACCTAGAAGAGGGTACACCTCTCCAGGTAACGCACCGGGATTTATCATAGTCGATGGAGTACTAGAGCTGCGACGACCATAACCAGCTGTAGAGCTCGAGCTATTTGCGGTTGGCATGCGATACAACGACCGGCCAAATCTGTCATTAGAAGGAATATTTGTATGCCCCTCATCGTCTTCTTCAGACTCAGGCGGAACATCCAAGGAAATATGAGGAATGCGGGGAGAAGAATGGTCCATTGGGTCGACCCCATCATCGTCGTAATTAGTCGAGTAAAGTGACTCTTGGTCCTGGTCAGCAATATCAACACTACTAGCCACGCTCTCGTGACGGCCCAGCTGAGGAATCTGTGGAACAGATGCTTGAACTCCAGAGAAGGCCACTGGCTCGGCGGTATCACTGACCGATGACATGCTAGTTCGAGATGTCCCTTGAGCAGATGACGTAGAGGCTCTATCAGTAACGGTTGATGACGATCGCACAGAAGAAGAGTCTGAATTGTTCGATAATGAATGAGCACTATTTGTAGAAGCACCATTACTGTAATATTGCTGCTGATGAGAAGTAGTAGATGAACCGGAAGTCGAATCATAAGAATCAGTGTTGGTTAAGTTGGATGTTGCAGATGCAGAACTCGTACTCGAGGATGACCCGCCCGAATTTGTTGATGAATTCGAACCCAGCCTAAAGTTAGTCAGCTGGTTCATAACTGGTCTGGTCATATCTTCAGCCTCTGCTTCTTCTTCTTGGATCACGGCTTCATAACTTGGGGGGGCATCAGGGCGATCCTCGATAGATGGAGGTGATACCTCTGCATCAAATGGGGGAGGGGCTACTGATGGTTTCCGTAAGAAATGGATCGGACGCTGGGGAGCACGTTGTGATGTTGACGGCATGGGAGTTGGGAGGGTAGACGAAGAACTAGTGGACACAAGACTAGAGCGTCGAGGGATATATTGGGGAAGTAGAATATTGGCATTGGTGCAGTGGTTGTCAAGTAGACTAATAGGCGAATCAATGGAAATCTCATAGAACTTTCGCTTGTCGGTCGCATCTGGATCAATCTTAGACAACCTCAGCACAAGCTTAATCCAATGGTGGATTTCAATATTCTCATATGCAGTATTGGGGTGTAGATGTTCTTTTACGTTTGAAAATGACATTGGGATTTTAACTTCATACTCCATTTCACTAACAGACTCTAATTCCACGCCATGGAAGTCTCCTAGCAAAGAACCAGAGATACCATCATCAGGAAGGAATTCCTTGATAAGAAACTTCTTGGTTGGTTCAATCCGGTGTACCTTTTTGTTTTTACAATAGTATTCGGCATTCTCGGTGATATACACTCTAATGCGATGCAATTTCATTTTTGCCAGAGGGGTGAATTTAAATGCGATTGGGATCTCAGTTCCCATTGGAAAACATTTTCCTGCAATTACAATATCATAATGAAGCTGGTCTTCCCAGTCTCTTGAAATAGCGATAGGTTCTGTTGCCTCCAAATTATTATCTGACATGGCACGGACGACAGTCACCTCTTTTGTACCTGAAATATTTGATTTGAAAGTACCAGGACGTTCAATAATGGCCTCCAAATCATAGATGACGGACCCAAAATTTGCACGAATAGTCTCTGGTAACGATTGGGGAAGTGCCAGTTCAAAGTTATAAATATATTCGCCAGGTTCAAAAATGCGATATCCTTTTGCATGAATATCATGATCTTGGGCTTCAGTTTTGGAGAAACTTCGATGTGGTCCTAAGGCGAGACCCGAGAATGTTTGCGACGACGGCATTGATGGTGCAGGACTCGCTGCTCTTCGAAATCTGTTGGCTAATCCCTTGATACCAGTTGCTGCACTGAGGGTAGAAGCAGCACCTTCGAAAGAATCAGTCGATGTTCGCCCACGTAAGCCTTCTGGTCTACTTAAAGAGTTGTTACTACTGCTGCGAGGCCTCATCCCCGAGGGAGACGCATCTCGTGAAAATGATGAGACAGCGCTGGATCCAAAATCCTTTGCATATCTCACTAGGTGAGCACCTGAAGAATACTCTGCCATGGCGTAGCTGGCATTGAAAAACGACCACACATGGCAGTGAACATCTTGGCTTTCATAGGTCTCAGCTCGCTTTGGGGGAATGCCTTCAGGCCATTCAGTCCTTGCGTGACCCTTAAATGTCAAGGTGATAGCTTTGATTTTAGTTGGTTTGGATGTCGTGACAATCAAAGAACCTCTCAGCATAGCTGGGGTTTCCTCAACATATTCAGTCTCATTGAAGCCTTGAAGAAAAATAACCGGCTCAGCCAATACTATCGATAACGAAACCCCGCCAGAAGAAGTAATCTGATTTTCTGGCGCATTTATGGTTGATTCGGATGTGAAGGATGCAGATGGGAAGATTGGAGAATTTAAAAGATTTGGCTTGGGTGTCGTCATATCCTCATCTCCCGGATACTGGATAGTGGGAGTGTGGCTTGAAGGCATCTGCTTGGTGTTAGTCGGTTGAACCCCTCAAATAAGAAGCTGGAGACAGCATGAAACAAGAGAATATAGAAGGAAACGAATCCACGAACTTGAAATCTCAAGGAGCTCCTCTCTCCGTTCTCAGTGTACCACAGTACTTGCCTTGGTTTAGTAGCAAATGACCACCTTCCTGACAAATATTTAAAATTATAGTCTCGGTTGTAACTACAGTAATTTCCTTGGATGCTAACTATTGACGACGTTATTGTTGCAATAAAAAAGGTGTATGAAATGATATGATCGTCCTGAGAGGAGAAAAAGTATCTTGATCGCTTGTACCTAAGCTTGCCTTATCATACACGCACCACGACCAAATGAATGCAAGCCGGTCCCAATAAAACTGCGAGGGCCGCACCAACTGCAATCAATATAACGGAAACACGGGTGAAGCCGAACAGCAAAGCCTAATATAAAGAAGAACTTGCCAATAATTTTTATGGGGTCGCCCTGAATCAACGGAAGCAGAACTAGTGATATTTATTTGTTTGATAATTGGGTTGAACTTTTGTTCGTTTTGATATGGATCTGGTCACTAGCCAAATATGCCAGCTTTGATCTTGGGCCGAGCCTAAAATAAGCCAAAAAACAAAACTTGCATCTGGGGCTGCAGAAACAAGCAGATTTTGGGTTCATCTGGATGCGGCGCAGTTTGCAAAAGTAGTGTGATGCACACTACAGTATGACATTCATCCGAGACAAAGCCCACTATTACCGTTAATGAACCACCCCATGTGGTTAACGCCAATACTTAGGTGTCTAGACTGCGGGTGACCCGGACAGACCTGTGTAGATCGAACCTTCCTTTATCGAGTTAAAAGCTCTCTACTGAAATCTGTTCCTACTTTTTTTATGTTGATCATTCAAAGTATTAGAGGCAGACAGCTAATTTTACATATCTTGCTGTTCCTTATTTTTTCTTTTGCATGAAATATAATCGTCTAATCATCCTGTGCGGATTCCGACTGCCCGGCCCGATTGCGGCTCGATGGACCTGCATATTGCCCTGCTAACTATTATCGGCATGTGGTCGGCTGTTGACTGCCGCCGCAGCCGGTTTTGTTCTACGCTGTGAGGCGGAGCAATTTGATTAGCGAAATTTGGGGTATCTTACTGTAAAACTACCAATATAGCAGTGTCATCTTGATATTCACACCGACAACCTAAGCTTTGGGCCGGACGAGAAATCAGTTCACTTGGCGAACGATAAAGCAGAACTTGGCAAACCACAGGTTAGCAACGATATCGGTATTTGTTGGATAGTCATATTATCTATTCTTGCCTTCCATTAAGGGTCGGTTTTGTGTCGAAGGGTTGATTCTCCCTAATTGAAAATTACCCTCCGTCAAATGATTGGTGGCTGCATATGTGATGTGTATGCAGCCCTGGCCGGTAGAAACTGCAGATGACAGACGCACTGCCCTGTAGTTGGCTGCTCCAGCTCCCTGCTCGATATGAAAAAGAAATTCTAAATTTACTTTAAGGGCCGAGACCGCAGAAAGAACACGGGGTACAGGTTAATAACTCGACGGGTTGATGAGAATTCATGACGACATTGGTCAGCAATAGCTCTGTGTCTTGGGCTAGTGGCGATCTCGACGACAAGGTGATCTTTGGATTTGGGCCTTATTCAAAAGCGGGTACTATGTGACCTGGCCGTCAGTTTAAGGTGACTGCTTCGACATCTTTCTTGCCACTGATTTGTCTTATTACTTTTTGTTTAGTTAGTTTTTCGCTACTGTCACTGGTCCCTTTCGTTATATATGTATACTATTTTACATAAGTACAAGAACGAGTTGTGATTACGCTCCAGCTTGTCCCTGGATATCATTCTACGTCGACTTCTCATCGCTAAAGGAGGGTCTATTCTTCTATTCTTATTCTGGTTTTTGAGTTTTCTCAGGGTCGTGAGCTATATCTAATGGTTGTTCAAACGCTGCGTAGTAAGTACTGGTGGTGGTGGTGCTCCTACCTGGTATTCTATAAAAATACGGGATATCTTATTATCGGGGGTACATCAGTGGCTTTCTGCAGATAGTACCCAGAGTCCAGCTTTCAGCTAGATAGATAGTCACGATATTGGTTTAACAATGTCGACATCATCAAATCAAAATAACAATGGGTCGGCAAAACCAACTGACGGTATGAGTGGGCCTGACCCTATTGTACCACTGCCGGGCTCTGATCCAGCCACTCGAAGACGTAAAGCATTGCGTGATTTTTATAAATTACAGGCTGCCAAAATTGAATCATCGCCGGCGCCAACTCTGTCACCAACAGTAGAAGATGATTCAATGACTGATTTCATTCGTGACAGCGATACACAGCTAGAGTTAGATGTCCCAGGGACTACGGTAGATGAGTACATTCGTAACCTCATGAAAGATAGCGATCTTAAGACAGTGGTCAAAACAGAAAACAAGCTTGTTAGTGAAATTAGAGCACTAGACAGCGAGCAGAAAGCATTAGTTTATAACAATTACAACAAGCTAATTGCAGCTGCTAATACTCTAGAATCCATGCACAAGAATAATGATCTGTCACAAGTGCATGAATTAAAAAGCTCGCTAGCGAAGGTATCAGAGACGGTCAAGGGAACTGTATCGCAGTCAAGCTCAGCTCCACCAGCCGATTCGGCTCAAATATTAACAAGCGATCAAATTCATGCTGCTCGATGGCTACTTGCATCAAATAAGTATCTCGACACTCTACTTGCGGCCAATAGAAAGGAAGAAGCTAAGCAGTTGGCTGGCCAAACTGTTAAGCTTATAGAGCGTTGGCCAAAAGGCAATCAGTTGATCCAAGACCAGTTGTCTGTGATTCGCACAAAATGTCTAGATATAATCATAGTTTGATGTGAGGTGTACTATTTGTTCATATAATTTATTATGCAGTGTCATTGTTGAATGACAATATTTATGTATACATGTTAATACATGTTGTGTGAATCATACTAATGCAAAAATGTCATAAATGCGATCCATACGCCTGTTGAAGTCGATTATAATTTTTTTCTCTTTTAAACTTGGTCTGTTTGCGGAATTAGAAAAGGAATTTAAGTTGAAAAAATTCCGACTTAATAACAACTCTTGCATGGAATTTAAGGGTGGTCGTCATTATTCATCATCGGATACCGTGAAAAGTATCAAAATAAAATTTTAAGCTTCTGTTGAAAGAAGTTCTAGTCAAAAACATCTAATGAATGTTATTGAACAAACGGAAGATAGCATCGGGATCCTGAAAGTCGTTATGGACAATGTTAATAAGATACCATTTATCAACAATACCCATAACAAGCCTTCTAGACTCTGTGTCCTCATCATAGCATCGGGCCCACTCAGCTCCTAGCCTGAATGCTTCGTCTTTCCAAGCCAAGAAGGAGATCTTTTCAACAATGGTAGGTTGGATAACTTCTTTACCAGGATAGATACCCCAAGTAACAGCATTAGGGCCGTCAACAGGTGAATTGGTGCGAAGGTTTCCTCTCGAGTCAACACAGTAATATGTCACATCAGGATCCTTCTCCACAGCGTGAACAACTTTATCAGCAACTTCAGGCGGAACGAGCAACTCCAAATAAGCCTTCTGGTACACATAACCGTTGCTAGGTCCCCATCCATGAACAGGATGGGTGGATTTCACACCATTCACAGCCGGCTGAGAATTTATGGTTAAAAAGCCCCTTGAATTTATATCCAGCAATTGATCCTTGATAGAATCCACTTCATTTGAAATGGGAGCATCAGACCAAGGTAGTGACTTGATTTTACCCGACAAATAGCCAACAAAAAGGTCACGAAGATCTTCAACTGTCTTAGGGGAACCCCAAATTTCAATTGCCTTAGCAGCAGAGTGACGTAGCAAAACTCCGTAATTCTCTAGTTCGCCATAAGCAGGGGACCTAGAATCACCCCATCTACCGTTGGGAAATTCATCCCAATCCTGCGTTCTAGCAACATAACTCTTCTTGCGATTTTTCCAAAAAATAGGGCGAACGGTTTCGTCTTCTCGTCCAAGTGCAAGAGATTGTCTCCACGGTAGAGGTGGATTTTTCTTATCCTCCTCTGGAATGTATTCAGGTAAGATACCCAACTTATCCAAAACCATGACAGTGGCTTTTTCCAAGTTCATAGTATAGAAATGAAGGTGCTGAATACCTGCAGCAACCATCTTCTCACACATGTCAGCAACAAGCTCTGTACCTTTTTCACGGACAAGATTATCATCACCGGAAATTGGTTCCAACTGATCTAAAAAGTTCTTGGGGATATTAATCTCACACCAGGTGGCTCGACGCATAAAGCTGGCGTAGGTTGAAATAGGCATAATACCTGGAATAATTGGAACAGTTATGCCAGCATTGCGACACTTTTCAACCCATGAAAGGAAATTATCAACATCATAAAACATCTGGGTGATGATGAAAGTTGCACCTGCGTCAACTTTTTCCTTTAAATAGCCTATCAAGACATCAATATCAGACTCTTCAGGATGTCCTTCAGGATAACCAGCAACACCAATGTCGAAATAATCACCGTACTTGGCCCGGATATACTTGATCAAATCTTTCGCATACCTAAACTCTGGAACAAGCTCATTACCGTTGGCACTAGTAGATTCACTACCGTGAGGGGGGTCACCTCGAAGAGCCAAGATATTTTGACAACCCGAATTGTAAGCATCTTTCAGAGCATTTTCGACCAATTGAATGGGCATACCAGTACAGGTCAAGTGCATACATGTCTCTAGACCAATAATAGACTGGGAGGTCGAGACCATTTCACAGGTAAGATTTGAAAGACGGCCACCGGCATTCCAAGTAATATCAATGAACTGGGGTCCCAGCTCATACATCCTATCCATACGGTCATAAAGATTTTGAACACCTTGAGATGTCTTGGGCACGAAAAACTCAAATGAATAAGTTGGGCGGTGCGAAGACGAGTGTGCCTTCTGAAGCTTCTGAGATATTTTCATATTTTTTTCTCACTCTATTGATCTAAACAAGAAATACTGTGGTAGGCTGATAAAATGAAAACAGTCCCTACGGTCAGAGACACAAGTTGCTGGCAATCTCTCTGTTTAAGCAATTTTTTGCCATGCCTTGTTATGACCCTTGAATGTGGCTTGAGCGAAACCGGAGTGTACCTGAACGCTCAAATGGGTGAAGATTTTTTACTGATATACCACATAGGGCTATTTACCCTAAATGACACAAGTTGAAATTTGCATATGAAAATCAGCCACAATTGTGAGGCGCATATAGAGAACTACTGGGTAATTTGACATACGCGTAAATCTCTGGAATGAGTACGGAATCTGTGAAAGTCCGATATATACATAATCGACAAATTAGCATTCAGATATTTATATAAATTGTGTCAAAGCTATTTAAAGCTTATGCAGAGCGACTGCAACAAATATGAGCATAGTGAGGTAAATCTCTTGACAGCGTACGTAGTATTCTTCAGTCACGGTTCAACATGTGGCAATAACCGTATAGGTCGGTTCAACGGGCCATATTTCATCCAAACATGTCAGTGACAATCTATTCTTGCTCTGCCTTGGGTTTTAGCCTAGTTCGATAGAGTGTCGGGATAGTATCCAAAAGTAAAATCACATGACTTCTGTTTTTCGCCGGTTTCGCCGGTGACTACTGTCACATCTTACAGCGTAACCGTTAGAGCATGTGTACATATTGATCGACAATCTGGAGTATGCAAGATCCAATTTAAATTTCTTTTTTGCTGTTTATCACAACTGAACTCGATTGGCGTCAGACTCCGGCACTATTGATACATTATATGATATAACAACGTTTTGATCCTAGGTTAAACTCCATTTATTGAATTATATAATTAATTATGTAAGAATAATATGTCACAAGCAATATTCCCAAAAAATATCGAATGAAATTTAGTTAATAAGAAGATTCATGCTCATCTTGTTATACAACTGGATGTTTGTTTTTCTACTGGACAAAGCGCTGGACTTTGTCTCTTCATGATGGCAGACAGCTGGAACAAGTTTGGGATCTGGACCAGATCTAACAATAGCTTCGTGCCCCGAGTTCAAGTTTCCTTCCAATTTGTCCGTCTCAAGAGAAGGTTGAAGTTTGATTTTCTTGGAGACCGAAGCATCGGACAAGTGGCAAGACTTATCAAAATTGCCAAGAGTCTTGTCATGCAGCTTGTTGCTCCAACTAATATCATCCTCAACAAGAAGCTTCCTCTTAGAGGAAGACAGAACTTTTCTAGAGCGTCGTCTTCCGATAGCTGTCAGCATCATATCAGTCGGACGAAACAAACGCGTGTTCACCGGTAGAAAAATTTCTCCACTCGTAATTTGGCTGCGCTCTTGCTCCATTAGCTCATAGGAAGTATAGTGCCACTGGGTACAGTCAATTTTTCCTTTCACAATAAAAAATTTCATATTGCATTTGTAACGAGGGTGAGCAACAATTTGCTTCAGGAATCTACAAGTGATCTCTTTGTCGTTAGAAGGACAAGGAATAGCGACAAATTTTTGAACAGGAAGACTCTTGATATCTCGGTCAACATTTCTGTCCTGATTAGTACTAGACCGGACAATTTGAACAAAGTGGAAATCCTTGATGGCGAATAGTTTCCGAATTTCAGATGCAATATTATTATGGTTAAGTTTGATGGGTGTGCAGCTGGCATTCTCATCTTCACTACTATCAGTAACAAAATTCATTGTACCGGACCGTCTTCGACCAACTGAAAGGTAGTCGGAAGCCTCTGAAACTGTATCAGTTTTGTCAATTCGATAAAAGGGGGTGAATTCGACATAATGACTGCGAATTGTTTCAGACTCCACACCCAAACTAGAGAGAAAAATCTCATCGATGTTGGCAGCAAGATTAAGATGTATTGTCATTGAGTCGGTAAATGGCCTTCCTTGCGTACCTTTCTTTCCATTAGACTTGGGTGTAGAGTACCTTTTTTGAGACAACCTGATCTTAGGTGAAGAAGATGAAACTGTATACTCTTGGTTAGCGAACACAGTATTGGGCTGTTTCTTCCTGCACTTGGTTTTCGGCTTGACATTGCTGGGAATTTGAGGAATAGCAGAAGATGTAATAATTGTAGTAGAGATAGACGGACTAGACGTGGTTGGTAGAAAAGCTTGTTCTTCATTAGATTTAACAGATGAGTAATCACGAGCCAAAGTTTGTTCGTAAGAATCACAGATTATATGTTCTTTAGAGCATTGGACGTTCGCTGAGTCAGAAGCAGAATTGTTTCCGAGAGAAATCTTATACTTATTAAGTTCAGTTTGGCCACACGGGTCCAATTGTGAGAGACGAGTCAAACCATATGCTGCTTTAGGGGTGTTAAATCCACTACTACAAGAATCATCATCAAGAGTTGGTCCTTCGCTTATAGAAGAGTTCCTAGAAGCAAAGTTCTGAGATGGGGTGACATCGGGAGAGGGATATACTGAATTGAAAACAGGAGTGTCACATACAGGACCACATAGGCGTTGTTGAGAAGTATCATATTCCGTTGGAGTACTAGGACGGTTCGATGGAGCAGTACGCTCATAAGAAGTGTATCGGGGTTGAGGTCGGGATAAAAGACTTGAATATGAATATTTGGGAGAAGAAGATGAGATAGGAAGCCTCTTGTCATTAGAAGAACATAAGTAATCAGAGTAATCAGAAAAAGGTCTTACACAGTTTTGATACGAACTCGCAGGTGTCATGTCGTAGGATGAAGTAAGGGCCAATTGAGGGTCGAAATTTGCAATGTCTTTGTCGGTTAATGAGGGTGAGATATAAGGACCGACGACTTGCGATAGGGGAGGTAAGATGGTAGCCGGAATCGACTGTCTTGTATGAAAGGAACCTGAGGTGTAACAGGGTTGGCCAACCATTTTCAACGACAAGTAGAGCAACAACGTAGTATGAGAATACAGGAACTCTAGAAGTGTTACTGATAGCGAAGTTCTTTTCTTTGAAAAAAGAAAACTTAACTTAACCAAAAAATGAAACAAGAAAAGAAATAAGGGCGATGATAGAAGACTAGGATCTAAACGGCCCTAGCGTATTAGGCAATGAGAAAACAGACTGTTATAATGTGAAGATGACCTATTATTTGAGAACAGAAGTAATCGATTAGGTTGTTAGCATCGGTTTTGACTTTGGGAAAAAGCGTCGGAGTTCCTCAAAACAAGTACTATAGGGAAGGTAACCAGCAACTTACAATCAAAAAAAAAAAAAAAAAAAACAGCCAGAGAAATCTTGAAATTAACAAAATGATCTGAGTTTTGTGTTTTGGTATTATTTGGATTGGGGACAAAGTTCACTTGAAAGCGCGCCAGATAATAGCTCACCGGACTTAGATCTGCTATAAGAAGCTGAATTCTATACTGGTCAATTCATGCAAGCAATGCAATTAATTGTACAGAATCTAATTGACAGGGATATCCACAGACAGATATGGCCGAAATGAGAAAGTGATTTAGAGTGTTGACCTGTCTCTTCGGCAGATGAGGCACTTCAAAATGGTGAAGATCTGCTTGAGACCACAGACAGAGCTTTAACTAACCTTACGACAGGAACCAACGTATTCTGAAACTCGAATGAAAATTCCTTTCTAAAAGTACCAAACCGGAATGACAAGTATATCTTATAATCTCCTACCGTTCACCTAAACAGTGGTCAGATACAAGTTCAAATACCAGGTGTATGCAATGAGGCTACATATAGCTGCGGACAACTCAATCATACAGCAGCCCAGGAAAAAAGAAACAAATAAGAGTGATTTGGAACCAGACTGAAAATAAAAAATAATGGAGAGGCAGAGTTAAATACTTTTCTTATAAAGCAGATTTGTGTATAAGGAGATTTCAAAAAGGAAAATGTTGGAAATATGTATATAAAAATACAGATAGGTTGCAACCTTTTTACCTAGTCCTAAGCTCAAGGTTTGTCGATCACTAACTGTATCTCCCCCAATGATGCATCTAAGTCACGTTTGTGACAGTTAGCGTAAACTACAGATCTCCTATTAGTGCAGTAGGGTGCAGATTTCCCGGCGAATTTATTATTTAGTTTACATTAGTGCTTAATGCATGTCTTAGAGAGGTGATCCCTTAAGACGGCACACAATCGAACTGGTCAACTAATTGAAGTCCCGTTGGTAGTAACATCTCGCATACCCGAATTTCGCGCGACGTGCATGGAGCACCTGAAGGGGTAATTTATTCTGTTTAGATAGTTAAATTAAAATAAGCCCAAAGGATCAGGAGCCATGGCGCGTCACCGGGTTGCTCATGAGGACAACTACCCAATTCCAAAAAAACAAAAAACTCTAAGCTATCTTATAAATAATAGTTTCAAAGTGGGTTATAGTGTGGAGGCCGAAAAGATCCGTAAATTTCCATGCGGGGTATTTCGGGCAAGACAGCACAACCACATCCGATATACGCTACTTATGTCTGTTGCCCGAAATATGTTGGGAAGTTGATTGATCCTTGTTCTAATGGAGGTTGAATCAACAATTGGCTGGTACACAGGTCCAAAAGCAACAAACATAGCTTACAAGTCTCAGATTGTGCCAGATATAAAGACTGGTACCACAGTTCTCATTTGCGTAGCCCAAACCTTCAGTTGATACTCTTAAAACTCGACTGGCAAAGTGAGTTGACCGAGCGAAAGGTAGATAAGCTGCTGTGGACTCTTCCTATCCACTATCTTTTACCAGGTAACAGTATCATTACGGAAAGTAGACTACAAATCTAGCATATTATGACTTCTGGCTGTGGGCACGAAGTTGAGATCTTGACTCACTTTGTAGCGAAATATTAGTATGAGCGTGCACACTTATCACGTGCTTGCAAATGCTGTGCAGATCGCATACCCTACATACACAACGACTATTCTTCTTAACGATAAGGATACTATATCGAGCTCCGGTAGACAACCGATTTGCTTTCTTATTTATATGCGATAACATCGTTGAAAGTTGTTGCAGTATACAATATCACGAAAAACATGACCTCGTATTTGACATTGGCACGAAGTTTACTGTTTTGGAATGACCTGGAAAAAGAGATTCTCAAAGACGATGGTAAGCGCTTCATGTTATGATAATTCTATAACCTCAATCTAACCTTCAAATAGGAGATTCGCCTTTGATTAAAAAACACAGCTCCTTTCAAACAGTTCGTATTAAGTCAACGGGCAATTCGGTGAAGGTTCGAGTAGTATCTATTCCTCATTATAAAAGTAGCAAACTGCCACCGCTACCAAGAGTAGTGTTCGTTCACGGTCTTGGCGGACAATTGACACAATTTGAGCGACTTATCGATTATTTTGCTTATTTCTCCACTGTACTAGCAATAGATTTGCCCGGTCATGGTCGGTCTGAGTGTGATGGTCACTGGAGTACCTATACCCAAGAATCATTAGCCGATATTATCCAAGAGATTATTGATACACAAGAAGATATTGTTTCAGAGGATACTGCAGATGGGGAGGCTGCGGAACCCGCAATTTCAGTGGAAGAGATTTCAGGTGGTGGACCCAGTAGTTCACTTAGTTCTAGTAGCAATACGCCAGAAGGCACCCCCGAAATGCGAGCCCACTCCATGGATGATAGGTTTGCTTTTGCATCCATTGATGCTAATACTGTAACTCCTGATAAACAGTTTATATTAATTGGCCACTCTATGGGTACCTCACTGGCAGGTCGGGTAGCGTTGCGATATGGTCCTGGCCGATGTAAAGGCGTTGTAGCAATTTGCCCACCTTCTCATGTTGACCCAAAGATGAGATCTACCAGAAAGTCACTCGCGTACATCCCAGAATTTGTGTTCAATATTTTTCGAGCTGTCGATAGATCGGGAGGGTTGACATCTCACTCTGTTAATCGTATGGTCAGCCCATCAGTCCCTCCTACGCATGAAATCCGAACTAAACAACTGCGGATAAACTTACAGGTGAATACAGGGCCCTGGATGAAAACAGCGTACAATTTCGAACCCTTAACGAGCAGAGAGTGGGGCGAGCTCAATTGTCCAGTTTTTTTAATTGGTAGTGAAAATGATGTTGTCACACCCAAAAACGATGTGTATGATATTTTTGGGTGGCTAAATGATAAAGCTAAAGGAGGTAAAAATGTGATCGACCCTGTGATTTTACATGATTCTGGACATGCTGCGTTAATTGAGAAGCATCATGTTCTTGAAGGACTGATATCTGACTTTATTATCAAGCATGTGAATATTAAGCTTTCTCTAGGGTGGCAGCTAGCATACCTTGCATCTAAATCAGACAAGTGGTCTCTGAAAAACGAAGCAAAATGGCGTAAGACTCTGGCTGTAGGTGAGAAAATAAGGGGAACACGACTTCGAGGTATGAAAACACTTCGTCAAAATGATCTAGAACACTCTCCGTCGATATTAGAAAAAAAATATCCAGATATTTATTCAATCATCGATATATCTCGTGAACCACCTCCATATGATCCAGCATCATTCACTAGGATCAGTTATCACAAGTTTCCCACTGTCTCCAAACTTCCGCCCACAAAGAAAGAAGTGGCAGACTTTATCGAGATGGTTGATACATGCATGGAAGAAATCAAACTGCGTACCCAGTCTGCGGACCCACCACCCGACGCTACCTTAGCTGTACACTGCCACTATGGATTCAATCGTACAGGGTTTTTTCTGTGTAGCTATATGGTGGAGCGCCTAGGATATTCGATAAACGAGGCAGTAGAAGCATTTTCAATATCACGTCCACCTGGGATTAAACATCCTCATTTCATAGACGAGCTCTATGTTCGTTATGAACTCTAGTCTAGCGGCCGTGTTAGTTATTAGTCTATTATTTATAAATACAATTTAATGCCTAGTCATGATCTCGTCAATTGGAAACTTGCTCATAAATGTCTTCGCCTCCATAAAGTATCATTATCGTCATCTTCAGAGTCGTTACTATCATTATCGGTAACGATATATTCGCCTGCCAGATCTGACTTCAACTCATGTAATTGAACAGGGGTTTGCTTCACTTTTAAATCTCTCAATCGTTTCATTCGTTCAACCCGCTGTAATAGCTGATCTTGCTTTTCAAACTCTTCTAATAGCTTTTCCTCGTCTTCTTCGTCATCGTTGTTAGCCTGAGCTTCTAGCTCACCTATTTTGGGCTCTGCAGGTATGTCTTCGAAGGTGGTCGAGTTATGATGAACCGGTTCCGCTTCTACTACTACGGATGCATTTGTCTCAACCAGATTTGAGCGAGGATTGTCAAGTGTTGGCTTTATGTCCTTGATCTCGTCCTGAAATTTGCTCCATTCTTCATCTATATCTTCGACGTCTAAACTTTGGTTAGAACTTGAAACCTTAGGGCCAACATCGAAGAATCCAGCTGGCAATTCTGGTTTTGTATCTGCAATTTTAAGTTTCTTGGTAGCGCCTCCACTTTCATTAACAACGGAGTTAGACGCTCGCTTCGTTGACATGGTCGAAAGATACCGATAAGACCCGCAAATGAACATGCACAAGATAATTTGATGCCTCTGCAGGTGGTCGTCCCACAGTGCATCTATGCAGCAGATCGTCCGATTAATCAAGTTGTCCGCTCACATATACTTAGGGCCCCGAGTCTGATTAGCAACGCTCTCGTTTTAATCACTGTTATCTAATTCTCAGGTCTCTACAAGATTACATCTGGAAACGCGTTATATTTGGTCACGGTAGTTAACGTGAACCGCTAACATTTTTAAATTTGTTATTTGAATCACGCGTTACAATGGCACGAAAACCGACTATCACTGTCCTGGCCATTGCCATCTCAACTATTTTCCTCTGCTTCCTGATATTTGGCTCCGGTGGCACACCTGTGACTCAAAACACAGCACCTGATGCTTATAGTAAACAAGCAGCCAAAGTTGAAGACATACAAACATCGGGTGATTCCAGTCTACATCCGCCGATAGTAGCTGGCACTAGTAACAATGATATCATCAAGGGAGCTCCAATCATGTCTAAGATGACAAATGAGACCATTCGGTAAGAAGGCTAAATATATTTGTGTGTGAGAAGCGTACTAACTTGTGCTATAGTGCTGAGCTCGGAAGAGCAGCCTGGAAGGTCTTCCATACAATCCTGGCTCAATATCCAGAAAAGCCAACTCCCGAAGAAAGAGAGACTCTCTCGAACTACATTCACCTATTTTCAAGGGTATATCCATGGTTAGTAGAAGAAAAAGGGCTATTGTAAAGCGACCTGATACTAACAGACCTAGTCGGGAGTGTGCTGAGCACTTCCAAGAACTTCTCAAACAATTTCCCCCTCAAACATCAACCCGTGAACACGCTTCTCAATGGGGCTGCCATGTCCATAATCAAGTCAATAAACGGCTTGGTAAGGAGACCTTTGATTGCAATGAGCTAAGTGATAAATATGCGTGTGGATGTGCGGATGATGAAAAAGAGGAAGAAAAACACGATAAGGCTCTCAAAGAACTGCCTCCTCTAGAGAAGGGTGGATGATGGTTTCTATGTGTTCGATTTTGGACTTTAATTACAGCATAGTATTGTAGGAACTCGAGTAAAAGTGTATATACCTGAACCGTGTGTCCTTGTGCCTCCGGCGGCTGGGGCTGTGCTCCAGACCCTGGCTTCTCTCGCAGCGCTCAAGTCGGACGGCCACGGTCCCAGAGTGTGTTTAAGTTGTTCATTCAATAGCCAACTGTGCCTTTCATTCTTACCAAGTTGAACTCATCCACCGGCAAGGTTTGTTTTTTTTCTTCGCCCTTTTATACAGGAAGTGCAGAGCCTCGTAAATCTCATCACTACGCCATACGATAGGGAATAGTAGCCTGAAGGGTGGATTTGAATTTCATGACTGGAGATACTGTACTAATTGTGGAAATAAATACAATTGGCTAAATATATTGAATTTGGCATTTCATTATAACACTTAAGTTTTATCTACGAGCCTTACATTTCATATGCCACTGTTGCATTTCAGAGTCTACAATTGCATTTTAGAATCTATAACTGCATTTCAAGTACCAGAACATGACTTTGGATGTTGCAGACTGGGGATATTACTAAATATTTGTGAATTTAAATGACTTTTTATCGCTTTCCGACCCCCAGCGACAGGTCCTGGTGACCCCTGAATTTTAATGCTGCGGTCACTATTTTCTGTTTTTCAATGTTATGATTTTATTTCTCTTTCCTCAGAAGAGAAAAGTTCTACCATTTGTCAAGAACGGCGGGGAAGCGTGCTAATGCCGAAGAAACTAATGGGAACCTTCAAAATCTTAATATGGAACAAACATGTTTATTATAAATAGATAATGTACAAAGAAACAGGTAATAAACTGCTAAGTCATGAAATCGTTTCATAAGGTGTTCCAACCAGATGCGGCCCCTATCACCTAACGTCTGTCATTAGTCCATTCCTTATGAACGGGTTTTGATTTCCTAAGCCCTCGTTTCTTTAAGGGACCCTCATAATGAGTGTGACCTAGGGTACTTTCAACAATTGAGTTGGTCCATGCTAAGACACGAGAAGGAACTTTTGACGACATCTCTGCAATAAGTTCTTCGCGCCGTTGATTTTTTGATTCCCTACGAGTTTGTTTGTCCTCCATACGTTTATGGCGCTCACGTGCAATCGCTTCCTTATCCAGAGCCACTCTTTTCGCTGGACGTCCTGGTCCTCGTCGACGAGTTTCTACTTGTGGAGGACTGATAGCCGATGCACTCGTGACATCACTGTTTCTAGATCTCAGGCGCCGACGGCCAACAACGATTTCGTCATCCGGAGGATTATCCGGGTCCCCTTCCAAATCGGCCTCTATAGCTGCTTCTGATCCAGCGACACCCTCAACGAGAACATTCGTTTCACCAGCCGTCTCCTCACTTGCCTCAACATCATTATTGTCTTCATCATCGGAGATAATACCAAATTCTTCGTCAATAGTCTCCTGAATTTCACGCATTTGTGACAGCTTGTCTGCCTCCATGTCTTCCTTACGTGCCTCAATACTGCCTAATAAATACGGTTTAGCCAGCCCGAGCTCTTTCAACAGCTTAGACTCACGTAAACCATGCGGATTCAACCACTCAATTAAAGCCTGAATTTCTTCCGAGGTATCATAGTATGCCCAGTCATTGTATGAAGCAAGGAAAACAGGACTCTCATCTTTTTCTTTCAAATCATATGGAGTAAGTGCTGTGGAGCCAGTGCCATTAGCAGCCTCATCTTTCGAGTTATTCTTATTGTTGGCAACTATTTGGCTCTGTTCTCTTTTCAAATATACCAGCGCATCTTCTTCAGTCGGACCCTGTATCCACAGTCGGCCCATAGCATATCCCACTGGTTCTTCTTCGTCAGAATCTTCATACTCTGCCACCAACTCATTGCCAGTAGAACCAGAGTTTTCTTCATCTTCAGTATCCTCCTTCTCGGCTTCAGATTCCTCTTTAACTTCCTCAGCTGTATCACCTTCGTCCTCGGACTCTTCCTCAGCTTCGTCGTCAGATTCTTCTGCAACATGGCTCCTCTTCCGAGATCTTGTCTTGGGTTTCCGATCGGGACGCTTTTTGGGTTTAGATCTCACCTGGTTTTTTTGAGTATTTTTGGGCTCTGGATCCTCTATATCAACATCAGGACCATCCTCTTCCCTTTTGACACCAACGTCATCATCATTTGCTGGCTCATCCTGTTCTTCCCCCAATTCGATTTTGTGTGAACCCTGGTGTTTGTCCTCTTCCTTGATATCTTCATCCACTTCTTCTTTCTTCATGGTCTTAGATTTAGTCTTTTTAACACCAATACTTTCCGGTCTCTTCATGCCATTAGACTCAAACCACCAATATCGATTATAATATCTGTCTTTGCCTAGCATACGAAGACGCTGACAATCCAGTCGAATAAGCTCTTCTTCACATTTCTTGTTCAAATCTGCATACTCCTCGATCGTCTTAGTAATCTTATCACACTCGCTCACCACCTTAGCGAATTCTGAGTTTTTCTTAGCCATTTCTGCTTCATCTACAAGTGGAACTGGAGCTCGGCCATTTTGCTTCTCATTCTGTTCATGGTGTTCTTTCTGAGCTGCAATCTCATCACTGATGAAACCGCGCTTCTCGACTTCGAGACCCTTCAGCTGCTCTACTAATCCCTTCGTCTCTCTCTGTCGGTCCATCCTATCTTTGCGAAGTTTGGTAGACTCTTCTAAGGATCGGTCAATGTGATTACGAATGACAGAAGAGGAATAGACGAGATGGCATAGAATTTCCAAGATACGGGTTCTCAGTTCGAAAGAAAGTTCATAATAACCTGTATGAGCAGCAGCAAGCGTGACACCACGTTCAGATGAAGCCATATAAGACAAGATCTCATTGATGATCTCGGTCCACTCAGGGACGTAATTGACTGAATGTAACACAGAGATAGCAATTTGTTGCCAACCACCATCTTTGAACATGCGCTTTTTGAGACGTTCTTTCCAGTCCACATTTTGGTACCGTAAAAAACTACTTGCACGATGATTGCTAGTGTTATCCTCCAGCGAATCATTATTGTCCTTTGTATCGATGTCCATTTTATCTTCTACCTTTTGGGAATTCGTATTTTCTATATCCGATTCGTAGGCATGCTTAGCTTCGCTTTCCAATTTCCCAACATCCTCATCAGCATCTACCTCAGCGGTATCCTCGTTTTCCTCCCTATCATAGTAAGGCATTGATATAAGTAGTTCACTGTTGGATGTTCCCACAATAGCTGATAATAATGCACAATGAATCTCATTCAATAAAGGAATCTCTGTTTCTTCATCAGCATATTTTAAAACGTCGACGAAATCATCAAATGTAAAGGAGTCTAGTAACAATGGCTCATGATATACGTTCAGAAAGAGCCAGCTTTCAAGAAGGGTGGTTAACAGGTGGTCATTGCCTTCGGAGAAGAGTACGTCTTTTCTAAATGGTGCTCGTTTTGGGGCTTCTCCCGTAGGAATGAAAAGAAGATCGTCTTGATTTGCCGAACGTTTACTGCTGGTGGATGGTACTACAGTCACAGAACCTGAACTTCCAAGACGGGTACTGCTAGCAGAACTTGCCACAGCCGGTGCGATGGAGATGGGGGTTGTAGAAACGATCGGCCCTCCAACAACACTGCTAATACTGGGTAACATAGTTTCAATATTACCCATACTAGGCGCTTGAATTGGGCTTAGACCTGGAACATCCCCAGCGTATTGAAAATGGGATGATTGCTGTGAGTATACACCCTGGTCATTTGGCAATATCCATTGCGGACTATGATAAGGGGTTCCCTCACTGGAGCCATTTTGACCCCTCAGTCTAGCCTTTTCTTCTTCCCTCTTCAACCTTTGATTACGCCAGATTTGTGCCTTCCTTTCAGCCTTCAACTCAAGATTGCGAGCTTTGAGCTCAGCTAGTTCCCGAGCTTTTTCTTCTCTGGCTTTTTGACGCATTTCCTGTTTTTTAGTTCGATCTAGCATTTGCTGATAGTGGGGGTTTTGTTTCAGAAGCTCCGTTGGGATTTCGGTGTCTATTCGATATTTTTCAGCATATTTTGACTTTACTAGCCACGGAGCACCGCTCCAACTTTCTCTGGACACCGCATGCTTGATAAATGTCCTCAAAATTATCTTAGTGAAAAGCTTACGATCCCGCGTTAATTGCGTATCATCAACGGCCATCTCCATGGTTGGATCACCAACGACCTCAACCCTATACCGGCTGTAACCAGGTTGAACTTCGCCAGTTGAAAGCGTAATAGCATTGAATTTAGCTTTTTCCCTAATAATGACCTTTATTCTCTGTTCATTCGATTTGGCTATAACCACCTCTCCCGGGTAAAAGTCCTGTCGAAGTTGATTATACAAATCGTCTACTAAAGTGTCTAACCTGCTTGTCTGACAGAATTGGACTTTTCTCAGTATTGGTTCTTTTAGAGGCTCGGGAAAGCTGCCAATAATAATTTCGGCTTCTATAGCTTCGTTTTCGACGGCTTCAAAATAAGTCAGAGAACTATGGCCACTCAACTCGCAGATAAATTTTCGTTCATTGTAATAATCCATCCGGGCCAAGTACTCGTCATAACTCTCAAAATACTCATTGGTGAGTGGAATATACCAGACCTGGGTCTCATCATCAGGATACTTTTCAGGCCGTTTGAAGACAACCGGTTTCCTCTTATATAAAACCTATTGTGTTAGTAACCGCCTCATTTACCTCCAGTAGCTTTGGACTTATCAATTCCCTGCCATAGTCGACAGTTTGAATACTCCATTAATTGCTAATATTACTAGCAGAAAAATTCGGTAACACCAACATTATAAAGACACTTACCATTTGTCGCTGTCTTCACCTTCGCGTTTTCCCGTTTTTACACAATCCGAAGTATACTATGACAATCCAAGCTAATAGAGCTCGACTGGCCCAAATTCTTAAACCAGTTACAGTTCCAAATGTTCTAACGGCCAAAATACCGTTGCGCTGAGAGGAACTCTACCTCAAAAAACAAAACGCAGAAAAGTCACGAAAAGAAATAGCCAAAAGTAAGAACAATAAAAAATGATCGCGAGGTTTCTACTTTACATATATATACATTACTTACATGAGGCTGCCCGTTACTCCAGAAAAAGACACAGCGGAGAATCCCGTAGTATAACACACTTGTTTCCAGCCATATGCCTGAGGTTAATCACATCTCCCTAACCCCAGACCAACGCGTTTGTCTACAAACCAAGCTAGGGTTAAAAGTGAGTTGGGACCTTTCATCAAAGTGATCGGCATGTTCAAATACCAGTTGAGCTTTCTGTTCTGCAGGGTAGTAGTAAAAATTTGTTTTGCTTTGACTTTTATATCTGCTTAATGTTCCTCTCATTCCCAATTTATGGGACCCATATAGTGCAAGTACTCATCTTGAAGCTCTTGAAAAGGAGAATTTGGCTAATATTTAATTTACTGATTTGATTTTTTCTTCTGGTTCGAAGGGCAGGTTATCGATGTTTTGCAGGATGTATTCTTACTTTCTAATATTTGAATTGTTGTCTTGTTAGTTATTTTGCCGTATCCATGTCAGTACTTATCCAATATGGCTTGTCAAATATTGCTGTGATCCTGTGGTCAAGGGACAGAATTGTATATTAATGCATAATCTTGGTGACCTGTGATCTTTTACGAAATATATATACCCTTGCCTCAACGATTGTCATTTTGACTATCCAGGGATTTTTGTGGGGCTATGTGTGCTGCCGGCTGAAAGTAGATGCTACCCTTACTAGTCCCAACTTACATTTCTAGCATTTATAGCAAGCATTTTCTCCTGTCCGAATAAGCCGGGAATTGGATTTTCCTATTAATCCGTGATGTGCAAGGCGATGTCATCCCTACCCCTGATTTTTCTGTTCTAAGTAACGGTATTGGCAAGTAGTATGAAACTTGAAACTCTGAGGCCGCTAGCCATCACATTGCTTAAATAATACATAGATATTCCACGCTTGAAAGCCTCTATAACTCTGCGTCCAGCTGTCGGTATCAATCAACTGACCAATCTCATAGAATGGTATCTGATGATACATAGATAGCAGAAACAATAATAGATGCACGTCCCCTGCATTGGCGCGCAAGGACTAGCGCGGCACCAGGCTGGGAGCTATCAGGAACCCTAACAACCAAATAATATATTTTTTCATGTAGATCATTTTACATAGGAGATAGAGTCTTCGGTTCCTATCAGCTGTCGAGTTTTTCTTATTAGAAGTCACGACTAGTATGGAGAAACAGACTAATAAGACCCACCGTTCTGGTGGGAAGGACCAGAATTCAAAAAAGAAAAAGCTTCATGTGAATGGTTATAATGCCAAAGCATTTGCAGTTGCAGCTCCTGGTAGACTGGAGAGACAGGCAAGAAGATCACACGATGTAAGTTTGAATTGATTTAACCAGGCTCGAAATAAGAGCTGAAATCCCCGAAATAGTCTAATAGTCTAACGAATGTAGGTCAAAGAAAAGAAATTTCATGTTCCGATGGTGGACAGGACACCCGATGAACCCCCTCCTGTAATTGTAGCCGTTGTGGGCCCACCTGGAACGGGCAAAACTACTCTTATCAAAAGTTTGGTCAGAAGATTCACCAAACACACTCTCTCCGAAATCAAGGGTCCCATTACAGTGGTCTCTGGTAAAAGGAGACGACTGACATTTCTAGAGTGCACAAATGATTTAAACTCGATGATTGACATTGCCAAGGTAGCCGACCTGATCTTGTTAATGATCGATGGAAACTTCGGTTTGGAAATGGAAACGATGGAATTTTTAAATATTTTGGCGCCCCATGGATTTCCAAGAATATTGGGTGTGACTACCCATTTGGATTTGTTCAAGAGTGTTAGCACGATGAGAGCTTCCAAAAAAGCCCTCAAGCATAGATTTTGGACTGAGGTGTACCAGGGTGCTAAGCTTTTTTATCTTTCAGGGGTAATCAATGGAAGGTACCCTGATAGGGAAATTCTTAATTTGGCAAGGTTTATCTCTGTCATGAAATTCAGACCTTTGAAGTGGAGAAACGAGCACCCCTACTTGGTTTGTGACCGAGTAGTTGATATTACTCATCCCTCTTTGATCGAAGAAAACTCAAAAGTAGACAGAAAGGTAACTCTGTATGGTTATGTTCATGGAACACCACTACCATATCTCAACGCTCGTGTTCATATTCCTGGAATTGGAGACTTGACTGCGAAAGAAGTAGAGAGGCTACCTGATCCTTGCCCTACTCCGTTCGCAGTGAAACAAGAGGAGCAAAACTCTGCGGGTCCCAAACGTCGAAGACGTTTGGATGATAAAATGAAGTTGATCTATGCTCCTATGAGTGACGTTGGAGGTGTTCTGATAGATAAGGATGCGGTTTACATTGATGTGGGTAAGGAGAGCTTTATCCCTGGCCAGGAACAAGGTGTGGGTGAGCGGCTAGTAACTGGGCTACAAAATGCTAAGAGCACTTTGGGCGAAGTCTCTGAATCTTCCGGAATTCAACTTTTCAGTAGTGGTGAAGTTTTTGATGAACTTGCTGGAGACGACGGCGAAGATGAGGAAGAAAGAGAAGGAGCGGATCAGGGTCGAACACATCTTCGAAGCGGTAAATCTGTCGGAGGTTCAATTTCTAATTCACTCGATAATGATGATGGTGATGATGCCGATGAGGACGGGGATGAGAACCCAGAAGATGATGATTTCGATGATTCTGTTCATTTTGAAAAAAGATACAATGATAATGGAGAGCAATCCGAGGACTTTGCATTTGCTGATAGTGATTCTGATCTTGGAGATTTTGAAGATGACGAAGATTCCCCTGAATTGAGGTGGAAATCTAATCTTTCTCGGAATGCTACCGATGAATTTCGGAAAAATAGCAGACGATTCAACATAAACAAACTGTTATATCTGGATAATATCAGCCCGGAAGATGTAATTAAGAGGTGGACTGGGGTGGATGAAGAAGAAGAAATAGAGGAGAGTATTGAGGACGACGAAGAGGATTTCTTCACTCAAAAGAAATCGCTTCAATATTCAATTGAAGACGACAGTCAGGCGGAGTGTAACGTAGATGAAATAGTGAAGAAATGGACTAATCCTGAATCGTTTACGGAGATTTCTCATGTATTTTATGTTGCTCCCAAAATGCCAGGTGTTGGAGGTGAAGCTGAGAGTGATGAAGAAGTGTTTGGTGACTTCGAGGATTTAGAAGATGGAGAGGATAATGACAACACAAAAAACAGGGAAGAACACAATGCACAAGTAGAGACAAAAGAGGATGCAAGCGAGGATGAGGGAGATTCAACTTCTGAAAATGATGATGGAACTATGATCTCGAAAGACAAAACTGTGGCTGAGCTGAGAGCCGAGAATGCTGCTAAAAAGGAGAAGCTTCGTCTTCAAATTGAGGAGCAAGACAATGAAGATCGCGAATTTGGAGCGGAAGATCCCGAAGGTGAGAATGAGACCTGGCATGATCTAGAGAAAGCCAAGATAGCCAAGCAGTTAGAGATAAACAGAGCGGAATTTGATCAGATGGATCCAACTACTCGTGATCGCGTTGAGGGTTTCCGTGCAGGCGCCTATGTTCGAATTGTGTTTGATGGTATACCGTGTGAATTTATTGAGAATTTTGATCCCATTTATCCCGTGCTTATTGGTGGACTTCTAACCAACGAGGAGAGGTTTGGATTTTCTCAAGTTCGTATAAAGCGGCACAGATGGTATAAGAAAATTCTGAAGACGAATGATCCAATTATTGTATCTCTTGGATGGAGAAGATTCCAGACCATTCCAATGTATACTACCTCAGACTCGAGAACAAGAAACAGAATGTTGAAGTATACTCCAGAGCATATGCATTGCACAGCTACATTTTATGGACCCTTGGTTTCGCCTAATACTGGCTTTTGTGCGGTTACATCTGTGGCTAGTAAGGATGCGACTGCCAACTTCAGGATCTGTGCCACTGGTACCGTGATGGAAGTGGATCAAACTGTTGAAGTCGTAAAGAAGCTCAAACTTGTTGGCTATCCATACAAAATTTTTAAGAACACTGCGTTCATTAAAGATATGTTTACCTCCGCATTAGAAGTTGCAAAGTTTGAAGGTGCCTCCATTAAGACGGTTTCAGGCGTAAGGGGGCAAATCAAACGGGCCTTGTCCAAGCCTGAGGGCCATTTCAGAGCGACATTTGAAGACAAGGTGCTTATGAGTGATATTATTATTCTACGTGCTTGGTATCAGATACTCCCTCGCAAGTTTTATAATCCTGTTACCTCACTTCTTCTACAGGATAAGGTGAATTGGTCGGGAATGAGGCTAACAGGCCAAGTGCGTGCTGATATGGGAATCGAGCTGACCAATAATCCCAACTCACAATATGGTAAGATTGAAAGGGCTACTAGGCGTTTCAATTCTTTGAAGGTTCCAAAGGCAATTCAATCTAACTTGCCCTTCAAATCTCAAATCCATGCCATGAAGCCACAAAAGAAAGAGACCTACCTGCAGAAGCGTGCAGTTGTCTTGAACGGCGAGGAGAAGAAGGCTCGTGACTTGATGGTGAAAGTCATGACCTTGCGTAACGAAAAAGAAGCGAAGCGTAGTGCTAAGAAGAAGGAGCAAAGAGAGCAATATGTCAAGAAACTTGCCAAAAACGAGGAAAAGCGTGCTGATAGGGAACGACGGGAAAAGAAGGAATATTTCCGTAAAGAAGGTAGAAAGCGTTCAGCATCGGAGGCTCAATCAGCATCTGGAAGTTCCAAAAGAACAAAACATTGAACTGTATCATGTATTATTTAATAGATCCTGCATTTATATCATCAATACTATATACTTCCACCTTGGAGTATGAGTATCTATAAGTCTTCCCTATCAAGATCCTTAAATGAAAATGGCTTATATGCGTAGCCCTCTCCTTCGAAATACTTTGACATGGCTTCGACCCAATGCAATCTGAGTGAATGCAACATTGCACTGGTACCTTCCATACAGACTAGAACAACTACAGTGGCTACAAACCACATGCCAAAAAGCCCTACTGTTATGAGAATTCCGCTCACTCCTGTGGTACCGAATGCGTTCTGAATGGTCATAGTCCATAATACCGATGACAGTTGGTTGTGAGCAAGGCTCAAAGCCCATAGTCTCAAATATGAGGCGGTATGTGACACGCAATTCAAGCAAAATTCAATGGTATGAATAACTTGATGGATCATCACCTCCCCAAACTCAAATTTCTCGTGGTGTTCATCTATATCCTGAATCATCATTAAATCACCCGCCTCTTCTTCCATGTCTAGAATGTCACCCGCCTGAGACTGATGATGAATATTTTGATATCCTTGAGCTTGAGCCTCATTGTTTTCCTTCCTAAGCCAGAGTGGTTTCAGCAATAACAGCCACGGAACACAAACAAATGCAATAAGCAGCAAAACCTTTTGTACAAATGCTTGTCCAGGAAACAGCTGTGCCTCAATATAACCAGGAGAGAGAAACATATTTATGAGCATATTGAGCAGACCAGGGGCAGGTTTATCAATTGCAATCCAGTCAACACTCCACTTGTATATGATAGTGATTGATAAATATCCAAATATGCTTTGCATGAAAAGCAAGCCCGGAATGAAGTTACCAATCACATCAATCCTAGACTTGAAATACTTATAGTTCACATAAGAGAAGCATAAACTATAAGTCATATGCATAAAACCCATTAGTATGGATAGTTTCATCTTGTAAGAATTGGTGAAAAGAAGGTTGTTTTCTGTTCCATGCCATGCCCAGTCTAATCCAAATGGATACACTCCAGACTGCGTTGCTGTTACAGACTCGCCTTCTTGCCAACTTTTCTCTGGCCATTTCCACCCAGAGTTGAATAACGTCATAGACTTGGAAAAAATATCATTATATAACAATCCGGTATATATCGAAAATATACCCATGAGAAGTAAGACATATCTTCCTCCATACGCCATATCAAAGATTTCGTCTCTGACCATTTTACCAATCTTTTTCTCATTCAAAACTAAAGTAGCAGCTGCACAGGTAAGAATAATTCCGTGGCCAACATCACCAAACATAATAGCAAACATAAATGGGAAGGTAATAACGGTGGCTAAACCAGGATTTACTTCTTGATAAGTAGCCACACCATAGACGTCTACAATTGCTTGAAATGCAGCTGTAAATTTATTTGTCCTATGAAATGTAGGTGGCGTTCTATTCGTTTGAAGTTCATTCATAACCGATGATACATGAGAATTGGCTTCTGACTGTAATCTACCATCACCACTACCTCGTCCAGCAATGGCTCTTAAAAAAGCCTGAATCCTGGGCAGATCGTCTTTTGGAAGCCAGCCCTCAGCAATTAGACACCTTCTCGTCTGATCATAATTGAATAAATTTAAAGTGGAATAGATGGCCTTTTCCCTTTTGACTACAATTTTCCAATAGGGAAGATCCTGAGCTACTACTTGCAGCTCAGTACTTAAAGCAATACCCGTACTATCAATAACTGTGCTGAGCTCATCAATTTGATTATTTACAATCTGAACTTGTTCTCTTCGCAAGCTGAACGATTCATCAATCTGATATAGAGTAGCATCCAGCGATTCAGCTATTCGTCGAATTTTGGCCAAGATTTGGTCACCATGCCCAAAAACAATAAACATGTCCTTCAAAACTTCCTTTTTAGTAGAATGGTCTTGTAATGGCTCTTCAATTGGAAAGTGGTTCATGAATAAATTGCCCCGAAGAGCCCTCCAAAGAATGCGTTGCATAGCACCAATTTTAGCCCTCGGAACTACTCCAGCAATGCACTGAATATTGAATGCTTGCATATTTGTTACAGTAGGCAGACCCCTTCCTTCTTCAGCAAGAATAGAAGTTTGTTCATGCTGTTGGTTCAATAGAGGGGCATCGTCATCTTCGTCATCACTAATGTCGAACCCATCGTCATTGTTTCCTCTCCCAATTCCCCCAACTATATCTAGAGATGTCCTGATTTCTTGAGCATCTTTGTTGGCTCGATCAAAAAACTGCCCGCTTCCCAACAAAACATGTCTCTTTTCTAAAAGCTGAGATCTTTTTAGTAGTAGATTATCATATGCTTCCGTAAGGTGCTGTACTCGAGACTCATGTGTGTTTAGTCGCTCTATGATCGCATCAATCTCACTAGCATTAGGGAAAAATATATCCGAATTTTCCTCTTCTCCTTCTGCTACCTCCGGTATTTCAATTACTGGAATCCCAATTGAGTGTTCTTCGGCTTCTTTTATGAAGTATCTCAACTGTCTTTCTACACTATCCAGTCGTCTCACTTCCTTGACAAATGATCTTTGAAATGCTGATACATTCGAGTTCAACTAGATAACGCTCGTTAGCCACCGTACACTGTTAAAGTTTATCTGGTATAGTCTTTGTAGCGTTCTCAGAATGCTAAAACACACTAACACAACTTTTATTCTCAACCACCTCAATCACATCTTACTTACGTCACGAAACTGTATGACAGACTGTCGCCCTAGCATTGCCACCACATCTCGACTGATTTCAGTAGCAATATATAATTGCACCAAAGACATCTCCGCTGAGCCTACGGAAGCTTGTTAGTTGTCCGTTAAACATTTGTAGCCCATCTCATTAATTTACAAGCACACTTACGGAAGATGGCTTCCCTCGTTGGCTCCATATAAAATGGTTCTCTGTCCTATTCCCTACTACAGAGTTCTAAATAGAGTGAGCTATGTAACTATGCAGCCAGCTTAAGATTTAGGATTCAATCGCTCTTGAACGTCTCTCACTACCTGTAGTCAGGCGATGAGTAGACAATCTATTGATAGGCGGTAGTAGGTGGCATTTGTTTCACGTTACAGTAACTAAATGTGGTTAGGGGCATGAGGCGCATTATTAGATAAGATAACAGGATCCTGTCGAAAACAGGTGGGTTGCAGCTTAATAGAGTTCCCACCCATATAACCCCAGACTTATATTATAGATAATATCGAACATTTTGACTAGCCGTAACATCACTCTATACTGTCCTCCGCTTAAAGGAGCGGATTTAAAAAAAATTGGTCCCTGGCGGGATCGAACCGCCGATCCCCGCGTTATTAGCACGGTGCCTTAACCAACTGGGCCAAGGAACCAAGAATCTTGAACCCCGATCTTCTAGCTCCTATTTGTGAGATATTTCTTTTAGAATAAGGAAATTCCCGCCCAGGATTACAGGGTACTTACAGGTAGGGATATCATGGCGTAGAGAGTATATGGTGCTTGTCTCATCCTTCTCTTTGAGTTGATTTTCCTTACCAGATTTATTAACATCTGATTAGGTGATTCCTTGATGCCCTGCATTATGCCTGAAATCAGGCAAGAAAGAGAGCAGTCTTGCTGTGATATATGGATGATGGGATATGTAATTCTGTCAAAATTAAGCTACCGTGTATAGAACAGGACTTCACACATACTATTACTAATATTCCTTTTTCGTATTATTAAAAATGAACAACTTATGATCGGGGAGATAAGCTATCAATGTTTGTATGGAAATCATCGAACTGCATAGGTTATAGTATTGGAATTTATTCATAATATATCACTATGATAACCTATCGTTATGAGAACGGACGGTCGAGGCAATAAAGGCAATAAACAGTCTCATATTTCGTCATAGCTTGTGAGCAGCTGCCGACACAAATCTATTTGGCTGATACGAGCTAATCCGGTGGGTATGCATGGTAAGCGAGGGGTAGTGCGGCTCGTTGATTAACCAGAACCATATAGTTTAGCACGGGATTGTTTTGAACGTTCCAGATAATTAATCGCCCTTCGCTGTCTTTAATCCAGAGTGTGACATAACTTGTGGAGAGCGACTGATCAGGGTATCAGGGTTTTTGGTTACTCATTGAAACGGGTCACCGCTTTGTTTCAACATGGAACCAGGCTATGCCTATATTAAAGAAAGGATATCCCCCATATACCACGCATCACCATCCAAAACTACAGTATCCCTACCATTGCTCGCTAAGAAGTTACCAGCAACTGTTCTCTCTGGACTAAGAAAAGACGGGGAAGTTAAGGGAAAGGAGAAAAGCCTTTCGGAAAAGCATTATGGAGACACGAGATCAACTAGCTCTCCGAATGACCCGACCAGTTTAACAAATTACGGGGCGGTTAACGGTTTCACCGGATCTGAAATTTTGTCCAGATCGGTATCAGCAACTCATATCAAAGATTTTGATGTAGATACTAGTGCTCCAAATCAAGATGCTGACTCTGGTCCTGAGATCGGTTCAAATGCAAATGACTTAGTCATGTCAAAGAACAGCTTGAGTCAAGATGGCACAAGCTTATCAACATCTGCGAACAGTCCAAATTCAACATATCTTACAACACCGGTATCAACTTCATTAAATACAAGCTCGAACGCTTCTAGTGGCAAAGGGAATCTTTCAAAAAGTAGGACAAGAAACTCCAGATCACTGTCACCGACTTTAGTAGTCTCTTCAAACGGCCAATTGCTTACAAATCTGTCTACGAATTACAATTCCAAAGCATCCACAAAAAACTCCAATGCGGACAAAGTCCGTTATATAATGGTCGATACAACGACAGTATCTCGGCTAGTCAACGAGCCAGGGTGTAAACTGGTCGAGTCTTCAATCGAATTAGAGGGTTATGAGGTATATATTGTTGAGCAATGGGCTTGTGAGAGGAAGCTTAATGCATCGATTACAAGTTACACTGGAAATACGGCACACAAAATTAGGGCAAGTGTCCTATCTTTACCAAAGGACACAAATATGTGGTCAGACGTGATTAGAGCTCATTTTGATGAGCTTTTCAAGTTGCATTTGAGACCAAAGGAGACGGGTCATGGACTTTTGTTTGTATCAAACTTGTCAAGTTTTCCATCGAATTTGAATATTGTTCCTGTGCCAGATGGAGACATAAGCAAAGCAACCGATTATTTTGATGTAAATGAAGATTTGCGGAGGACAGGATGTGGTGGTAGGTTGGTTCTCACTATTGGCGCGCCCCCTGATTCGTGTTCTGACAAGTTCAAACAGTTGTTCAAGACTCATGACAAAGTACCAATAATGTTTGCCGTTCGCGAGTTAGTGACTTTGGTTCAGATTGGCTTGTATTATTGCAATTTACTTGAGCCACAACTGGTAGATGGCCTTTTGTGTAATGCATCCGTTCGTGCAATCTCTAATTGGTGGGATGAGATGGGCAAAATGCGATATCGGGCTTATCCAAAAGACGGAATGCTCGGGCCTACGACGGTATCGGCAATTATTGGTTTTATTACAGGAATTAGAAGTAGACTTGCGTCGCTGAATTACAAACCACCCAAAGATCCATTTGATGCTGAGGAGTTTATTACGTGTATTAAGCAATTTCAGAAGCATGAGAGACTGCCAAGAACATCGAGGTTGGATATCGAAACTATTCGGAGGTTATACAGTTTGACTAGTAGTAAAGGTACAAATTCCGATTTGTTTGGAATTGTTAAAAGTACTATGAAGGAGGTGTCGGGTAAACAGGTCCAAAATGTTGCGGATGCAGAAGTTCTTGATATTGAACGATTGCTGAATCATTTACAGGGCCGACGTGCACGCTACCTGTGGCTTGGGAAGGGCCATATGAGGACAATAATGTCTGGTGGTACATCAACAACGGGGATACCGCTCGAAGCATTGACTGTATCCGAAATTAGTAGCTCTAACTTGGATATAAAAAAAGCTATGAGATCAGTGCGGAAGCCTACACAGGTACGATATCGAGTCAACGGAACTAGATCAAATGTGTCCTTGGATAATGAAAATTATGAGGACGAGCAACACAATTTCAAGCCTCCAGCAACTTTGACTGAAGAACAACAGCCATGGCTGTATGAAAATACGGGCAAGCAACGCTCTGCCGCAAGTTCGAAGAGATCACATCGATTTAGAAAATACCTTAGCGTGTCTGGCAATAGTACGACTAGCAGTGCCATCACACCTGTAGATAGCTCTTTTCGTTCCCCTTATTCTACATCTGACGAAGATTTGGCTACCGGTAACTATGAATCTAGTGAGGATGAAGGTGATGTCGCTCCTACCGAAAGTGATCATCTCGACAAAAGTCAGGAAGTGAAGGATGATAGTAGAATATGTCAATTTGATACAGATGGACTGATCTGCTGCCAACAAGCTCATGATGATTGTTCCTTAGGTAAATTCGTCGATAATGATGAAAAAAAGATGGATAGATATAACCTTAGGAGGACACAAAGTTTCAGTATTGTTGAAGAGGTTGTACTTAAGTGGAAATTCGACAGACCAGCTCCAAAGCTTGCAAAAACGTACCTTTCCGCCATGAGGACCAGGCAAAAGCTTGTAGGTGAGGTCTCTCTTTTGGGTGATATTTCACATATGTATGACCAGAAAATCAAGTCGATGAGTCTATTCTTGAATAAAGACAAGATTCTCGTTAATGGCTTGAATAGTCGTGTGCAAGGGGTGATGGAAAAGGAAATAAATGTCAAAAATCTGATTAATGACGTTGATGCACTTGTAGCAAGGCTGCATTACGAGAGTAGGATGCTGACATCTAAGCTACGAGATGTTGAGGAATCAGTTGACGCATTTGCATTGAGAGTTCTTGAATTGGAGTCCAGGATTGATCGCATGGACAAGACGAAAAAGGAGTATCTCGGAGATATACCCCAGGAGTATGGATATACAGAGTCGCTCCTGAAGAGATATCTGGGCTGGCTACCTCCTTTACAGAAGTACCTGACTCCTTAAGTATAATTTTTATTGGCATTAATATAACACGAGATTAAATATATAGTTCTCCTTATGCTCTATGCAAAGTAAACATATTGGTTCCATCCTCATCCCCGCTATTCTCAGTAATCAGTGCCCTAGCAATAGCAATATCCTCAGGATTCTGGTCATCAAAACTCTCCATTTGTGGATCCAAGGCAGAATTTGCGGTTTGAAAACTAGTTGTATGAGAGAAGGTCTCCGGAAATTGTTGTGAACTAATCGAAGGCAAGCGATTTTGTTGTATAGGTGGAGGTGGTCTTTGAAGAGACTGATGAGAATTAACACCATATGGAGGATTGGGATTAGCTTCACGGGAATGGCTAGACGATTGTAGTTGAGAGACATGCTGTTGAGTAGGGTCCTGAAACGGCGGAAGCCTTTGTTGATGCTGGAAATGATACGGTGGTGACGTTTGTGACTCATAATGTTGTTGATTCGTGTACTGCGAATACTGTAAACTATGCTGAACTTGTTGGAAGGCAGGTTGCTGTTGATAATGACGAAACTGTGCCCTTTGTTGCTGGTCCTGCGGCGACAACTGGGGTAATTGTGGCAGCGGCCGAGAACTATGTCCACCCATCTGTTGCTGTTGCTGCTGATCTTGTTGCTGAAATTGCTGATATTGCTGATATTGACTTTGAGGCAGCTGCTGCTGTTCCTGCTCGTCTTGCTGTCGTTGTTGCTCCTGTTGGTCCTGTTCGTGATATAGCGACCGTGTAGGTAGTTCAGTCTCCAACTGTACTTCAGATTGACGAGGCACAGAATATGTCTGTGACTGCTCTTCACTCTGTTGTTCTTCTTGCATTTCAAAATTAGAAGTGTGACCCGAAGAATCAACAGGAGAAGCCTCTGATCGTGGCTGCGAGCTCGTCGACCTTGGGCCATGTTCTACTGCCTGCGATAAAGATTTAGACTGCACCTGGGTTCGGGACTTACTTCTTGCTTGTGTCAGAGTAGGATTTCGAGCCTGCGAGCCAGAGTCAATTTGAGAAGCGCCAGTTCTCAAATCAATTTCACCTTGATTCCGTATCAGAGGATCCAGCCTAGAAGCCACTTTAATTTGCGATTTCGGTAAGGAGTCAGAATCCACAAGTGTTGCTTTTGGATCTGCCTCTTCTTTGGCTGCTAGAACCGCCTTTTTGCGCTCCAACTGTCGCTGTTGATGCGCGGTAACAACTGCAATAAGCTTCTCATCGACATCAGGACCCAGGGCCAGACCAATAGGCGTCAGTAAAGTTGCGTTAGTTCCAAGTTTTTTAGCAGCATCTGCCGGGTCGCGAAGCTGATTATTATCTGACTCAAATTGCTGATGGCTATCATTTTCATTAGGTAAAAATGAAGCAGAATTTGACGTGGAAGCGTCCGCAGAGGTTGAGACAACAGCAGCCGCAGCGGTGGCTGCAGCAATATCATCCAATCCATTAATAGATCGAACAAAATCATGATCAGGTGTTACAGAATGTCTTCTCTGGTTTGGTCTAGTAGATTCACGACACTCTGCACAATTTCGAATTGCAACTGCTACTGTATCCTTGATTCTAGTCCAATGGTAGCTTTCAGTAATTAGCGAGGTTGTTTTGTTGATACCGGCATGTGAGACTAAATGTAACTCAGTTGCTATTTGCAACTGCCTCTCAGGATCAGAAATGACTTCTCTATTCTTAAGCATCAATTTACCATCACGAAGCTTATAATGAGCAGCAGATGAGCGGAGTCTCGACTTCTCTTGTCGGTCCGACCTTGGAGGGTAGCGACCGGTCTCAAGATAAAACCTGATCTTATCAAATCTAAGTTCACCGACACTCTCGGTATCGCCATCACCCAAATCCCTTCCATATATGATTGCATCAACTGCATTTTCTAAACCTTTCAAAATACCCGCAGCTTTTATACGACCAATCCTTTTGAAATTTAGCGTTTCCCAGATTCTCCTTGCCAATACATTTGTTTCAAACACCAAATTGAAGACCGAGTAAGTATATCCCAATTTCGGTGCCCATTCTAAATAACATTCAGCTAGGGTCCTTCCGATGCCCTTCCCTCGAATTCCAGCGTTAACCAAGAAACCTGCAGTACAAATATGTGCACAGCGTCCGGGATAGTTCGGTTTGATATAAAAAGTGCCCAGGCATTCCTTCTCCCATTGGCGACGATTTTGAATAGTGGGCGCATCCCCTATCAACATCACCCCTGCAAACGATCCAAACCAATAATTCTGAAACGTATCGATATGTAACGTATCAAATAATGGGAAAGTATCACCACGCTCAATTTCCATGTTAAATTCATCGCACAAAAAGGCTAGCAACCCAATAGGCAGTTGATCCGGCGCGGTTATGGGATAAATTGTAGCAGTAGTTTCCCTATCTTTGAGCAAGACCGTGTAAGGTTCGAGGTTCGGCGTGACAACATCAGGCCGATAATGAGGGGGTTGAGTAGGGTCTTCTAACGCAGCAGGCATGTCACTAAATCATGTTAGTAATCTTGATGGTTCCCAGATAATTCTCATTCAAATTTGATGATAGTCTCGTTAAGAACTGGCACCGGCCACTGCTCGTAAGCAGTTTCCTGGATTATTCTTTTCATAATAAAGAGATAGGTTTGATTTGCTGTACAACAATATTTTCCTTCCCTGCATCTTCCCTGGACCCTGATCCCCAGACTATAACAAAAATCAACACATACCTTGATATACTGCGATGGGTGTAATTCTCAGGTTTTTACTTAAATGTCGGAAGCACATATGATAGTGTAATTTTGAGTCCGTAATCATATTGCGTATTATGCATGTATTAGGGTTATGTTACATTTATGCTAGTCTATAATCCCAGACTATGTCGAGGCCTTTGGTCCCCGTAAATATGCACTTTCCAACGTTAAGCTCAACGTCCATTAGACCAAAGGACAAGGTACATCACTAAATATTCTAGTTCATGAATATCATTGCCAGTCACAGTAGTGCTATTTAAAAGCCTAGTGTAAAGTTCTTATAAATACTGTACATACAGGGAAATCACATTGTCGAAATCCCCAATACCTATAGTAATGGATAGATAACCACTTGCTCGTGTTTTGAAGTTTATATCACTCACCAGGAGCTGGATTGCCTTGCACAGGATATATTCAAGTGGGCAATCATCCCTGTCTAGTAGATTGAAGCCCGCCATCTTATGTGAGATATGTCACTGTAGTAATAGGTGTAAAATGTCGACGACCGTCGTTAAATTGATTGTACTGTCGCGCCATTCTCCAGTATGGATGCTAGTGGGAGAATTGATGACCGATCAAAAACCAAAATGTGATTTAAATATATATTCGTCAAATATTATACTAGTAGATAAATACTTTTAAAGGGCGCTATCAGCGTCCAGTGGAGAAAGAACGCCATGAGCAGTACTTTTAAGATTATTTTCCAATTGAATCTGCGCATTCCACTCCTCAGTCACCATACTCTCATAATCTTCCAGTCCTGATTGTACATACAGTTTGAAAGAAACAATATAAGTGATCAACTGATTAAGATCGTTGTTCATTTTTGCTCGGGAAGTCAAAACAGCATTTTTCACTTTGTCATGCTCAATTGCTATATCATGGCATTTTTGCTCCACTTGCAATAATTCCTGCTGAGTGGCTGACTTCATACTGTGTATATCTCGTTCCAATTGCTCAATTTTTGCATTCGAAGTGGTGGCTTCGGAATTCATCGTTTCATATATCTCGTTATACGTGATATTATTGGCATTTAATTTTGCCTCCAATGTCTCTACTTGATCACGTTTCTCATTGAGCCCTTCCGACGTACGATCGAGCTGTTCTTGCAACCTAATGGACTCATCGTGAGACTGGTGAATACGCTCGCTAATTTCTTGGCGATATCGTTGAAGCATGGGCCGGATGGAGTTGCGTAGATCAATACCCTGTAGGACCTGGTCCACCCGCTTACCAAGGTTCTCATCTGCAAATGCTGTATCGAATAAGGTAGAAGGAATCTGAAAGCCACTATCATCAATGCCTACTTTATAAAGATCCTTGTGATATTTCTGAAGCTGCGTTTCCATTTCATCAAAAGCATTTTGAGTTAGAAGTTCCGATTCATTCATTTGCTTAGTCATTTCCTCTTGTCTAGATTCTAACTGTTCCAGTGATTTGATGAGCTTCTCTCGCTCAGCATTCATGCGGTCTATATCATTGGGAGTCAAACCTTGAGCAGCGATTTGATCTTGTAGCGAGGCTTTTTCTTCTTGTATGACTCGCAATTCCTTACCTGCATTTTCAAGTTCGAGGGTCAACCTGTCAATTATAGCAGTCCATTTAGCTTTACGTGTTTCCATAGCATCAATATAATCTTTGAACTTGACAAGATCGCTCTCAAGTGCTTGTCCTTTTTTTTCCAAAGATTCAAAATTATCAGCTTCTTTACGCAGATCTTGATATCGCTTACGAATCAGCTCAATTTCCTCCTCTGCTTCCTGAATGCTGGCCTGGACTGATTCAGAGAATTGTGTGATTTCCTGCTCCACCTCCACCCGATACTCAGAGAAATCCATCTCATTATCCAGCTTTGAGCGGTAAGACTTAGCAGCATACCGGTCCAAAATCTGACTTAATACTCCCTCGTCGGAACTTTGGGCATTCTCAGTCTCCCAGTCGTAGTTCTCCATAGTGATATTTAGCTGAACCATCCAGTGGAGCATAGCCATAAAAGTTGGCCAATTTTGACCACCAACAGCAGCAATTTGAGATTTGTTTATCGATTCTAAGTATGGGTATTGTATGGTTCTCAATAAATAGTACACTTCCGTGTCAATGGCCTTCGTGAATCTATATCCTGGATCCAAACGTCGATAGAGCCATTGAAAAAGCATAACAAAGTCTTTTTGAGTAGGTGCTTTAAGTGTTTTGGGTGTCAGAGGATGCTTCATTTCCACTGCAAAACCATTCTGTGTAAGATATTCGTAAATCTCTTGGGATATTGTTGCCATGTAACCTCTGTCTCGCGTTGGTCTCGGGTCTCTAGAGGCTGGCGGAAGACTAGAGCTGGGCGGTAGAACTGGAGCTCCAGACGAGTAGAAGGCAGAATTCCCACCACCAGCGATCCCAAAAGATGATTGACGGGAGACTGCCGATTGTGGGGGTTGGCGACGAACACTCGAGGGAGGGGCGCTTGGAATCATGCTTTTCCTTACGCTACCTGGGGCTGCTCCGCTACCCGGGCCATTATTACTACCCCCGGCACCGCTTACAGGTACACCACCTGTAAAATCTAACTGACCCGAGGAAGCTAGTGTATTTCGATTGTTGAAAACTCCACTTAAACCCCTTGAAGGCACAATCGACTGCCTTGCGCGACTAGCGGCACTGGGTGGCGCACCACCTACACCTCGTAATGCAGAAGGGGGAGCAATAGACGAAGCTCCTGAAAAGAGCTGCTGGCTTGTAGTGATTCCACCTGGTGCAAGAGATGGTCGAAAGGACGGTTTTCTGAGCCTGTTATTAGACGCTGGGGTAGCCATTATATTTAAGCTATGATTGTCCAAACTTGCCAACGGTTGCTGCTGATACGCTATCCTTGATTTACGACGTGTTGAATAAGACCCCTGTGAATAGCTCGGTTGTACAAAGTCTTGCTGCATTGAGCTGATTGAGTCTTTCTCGACGGACAATATTCTGGTAGGTAAGAAAAGGATCAGATTCTGTGATATTCAGGTAATCTCAAAGATTGCAATACGCAAAGCTTCTCACTTTATCTATAGATAAAGAGCAAGTGAAGCGCAAATCAACAGTACGTTCGATTAAATACCAAATTTCGTCGGCACACCAACTATGGTTCATTCAGTATTGTTACCAAGGTTTGTTTATTTTTGTTATCAGTACGCGCATCACGTACTTAGTCAATCTCTCATCTTCATGCACGTTCCCCGCGCGGCGCAAATGAAGCCGCAGATTTAAAGTTTGATCAAAGGATAGGAATCAGAGTGGTTAGTATCCTCCCTACCATTTTTTTACAGTCATTTCTATAAATTGAGTCTAATCCTATCGCTAACAATAATAATATGATTTGCTTGAATACAAGATAAAAAATTTCCCACCCCAAATAGTGTATGCGGCGAATATGCGGCTAGACCCCTGAAAAATCATCCCGTCCCACCTAACTTATATTAAGCTACCGAACAATCTCCATATTTATTCCCTTGCTTTAATTCTGGTCCACTATTAGCCTTGGTTCCTTGAAAATATTATGAGCATGTTGTGCAGACAAGGGGCGAGATACTTTTCCACTTCGTCTCTCAGATCGGTACGGTTGATCAAAACGGTACCTGAGCTCAGAGCATGGAGAAGAAAACAGATCGTAGAAAATAAGACTGTGGGCCTAGTTCCCACCATGGGGGCTCTGCACCAGGGTCATTTGAATTTAGTTTCTCAGTCCTGCCAAGAAAATGATAATTGCGTGGTATCAGTTTTTGTCAATCCCTCGCAATTCGCACCTCATGAAGATCTCAATAACTATCCCAGAACATTAAAGTCAGACATTGACAAACTAGAAGCTTTGGAGAATGATATGAAATCGTCAGAAATAATTGTTTTTCTTCCTTCAGTAGCCGATATGTATCCATCTGGTATTACTTTAGACGTGTCCCAACAACGAGGGGCATTTGTTGAAGTCAAAGGACTGAGCGAACAGCTGGAGGGTTTTATTCGGCCTCAATTTTTCCGTGGTGTTGCAACAATTGTTACTAAGCTTTTAAATATAGTTGTCCCTGAAAGGGCATATTTCGGTCAAAAGGATGTACAACAATCTATAGTGGTGAAGAGGCTCGTTAAAGACCTTCTGCTGCCAACAGAAATTAAAGTGGCCAAAACTTCACGAGAGCCTAACGGCCTGGCAATGAGCTCTCGTAATGAATATTTGACAACAGAAAGTAGGGAAAGAGCCAAGATACTATTTGAAGCATTATCAGCTGGAGAGGCCGCATATAAAGCAGGCAAGACTTCTCGACAGGAAATCATAGATGAAATTAACAGGGTGCTTAAGTCGTCTGATCTTCTGGTTGAGGTTGAATATATTGCATTATCAGACAAAGTTAGTCTGGAAGAAGTGGATAAAGTCGAAAATGGACTTGGTGCTATTATTAGCGCAGCTATACGGGTGCCTAATAAGGATGGCGGGAAGACTAGAATTATAGACAACATCATTCTCGATTAATCTTCGTCTGTGAAGTCAATTATGTAAATGAACGTCATCTTTGTAAATATTGTACATTAAAAAATGCTAACTATTGATTAATTTCTTCACATTCCTCTCCTGAAAGACTTTGTAACCTTCCCAGGAAGTACAACTACTGATTTCTTTTGCTTTTTCTTCTTCTCTGTATTCTTCCTTTCTCTCATCGATTGGTATAGCTCTGTGTCCTTTTCTATTTGTACTTGCAAGTCTTTTTGCTTGGAAAATGCCATCTCCGTTTCTATGTTTCCCGCCGAGTAACCCTTTTCTTTAATGCTGTAAAAAACCCCTCCTACTTCAGCTAACCATCGAGGATCGACTGCTGTCACTGTCGACATATATTGCTTTGATGTCAGAATAAGCTCATGATATACAAGATAATCGGGAAGATAGCCAAGGCCGTACAATGCAGAAGTCGGGTGAAGTTGCATTGTTACGTGAGTTCTTAGATTGACATACTCGCCGAGACCCTTTACTTTGGCTGCTTGGTGGAAATAGCCACTGCATATACATCTGCGGATAACATCCCAATCACCATGACATGATCTGATTGAGATATTTTGTGATTCAAGAATGAGAACAAGCTGATCGCGAACTTCATTGGCTCTTCTCAGGGATTTAGAATATAGAAAATGTTTGCCACACCATGCATCGGACTTCCTGTTAGATTTCCACTGAGTATAGACATGTAGTAATGTCAGATGGTCGGATTCTGGGACAAAAAACTTTTCCCTGGCAGCGTCAGATTCTTCTTGTCTCTCCTTTGGTCGATAGAAGACAGATGGCGTGGATAGCATGGACACGATTGTCAGCATTTCCTCGGTACATCCAATCTCGACAGATTCTATAATAAGTTTGGAAAGTGACGGGTCTATTGGAAGAGAAGACATTTTTTTCCCTAAATGCGTCAACCGACCAAAATTGTCAAGAGCCCCCAGGGCCCACAAATCATACAAACTAACTGTTAAAGTATCCATTGGAGGGGGGTCCATGAAATCAAATTCCAACAAATTATCAACACCTAATGATTTTAGAAGTAGTAGAGTATTTGCCAGATTTGTTCTTTGGATCTCTGGAATAGTTTGAGGATACATTTCTTCCTCTTCAGCGCGTTCGGTATATAGCCGATATGCAACACCTTTACCCGTTCTACCAGCTCGTCCCGATCGTTGGCCAGCATTTGCGCGTGATATAGGTGTAATCTGAAGAGAGTCCATTCCTAGCTTTGGATTATAAACCCGTAACTTTGAATAACCACTATCGACCACAAAGGATATACCATCAACTGTTAGAGAAGTCTCAGCAATATTAGTAGCTATTACGACTTTTCGACTACCATCAGGAGCAGGTTGAAAGATTTTGGCTTGCAAATCTGCTGGCATTTGTGAATAAATAGGCAGTATTTCGAGTGGAGCTGGTTTATCAAGCAACAACATGCGCTCTTTTAGCATCTCACAAGTTGCTTCAATATCTTCTTGGCCAGTCATAAACACAAGAATATCCCCAAGCCCAGATTGCAAATGTATTGTCAGCACTTGCTTAACGGCGGCATCAACATAATCTTCTATAGGAGCTTTTGAGTGAAAAACATCAACCGGGAACGTTCTACCGGGAATAGTAAATTGAGGTGCCCCACCATAGAATTGCGAAAACCTGTCAGCATTCAGAGTTGCCGATGTTATGATAAGCTTGATGTCTCTCCTTTTAAGTAGGATCTTCTTGAACAATCCCATTAGTATATCAGTATTGAGAGACCTTTCATGTGCCTCGTCCATAATAACACAAGAATACTTTGATAGAACAGAGTCGACAAGCGATTCTCGCAGAAGCACACCATCTGTCATATACTTTATTTTAGTTTTCGAACTGGTGCAGTCCTCAAATCTGATAGCGTATCCTACCTCATCACCTAATTTCACTTCCATTTCCTCACTAACACGCCTGGCAACACTCATAGCAGCAACTCTTCTCGGTTGTGTACAACCTATTAGGCCCCGGCTACCATAGCCATCCTCAAGTAAAAATTGGGTTAACTGAGTAGTCTTACCAGATCCCGTTTCGCCAATTACTACAATAACCTGATTATCTCGAATAACTTTTAAAAGCTGTTCGCGAACTGCAAAGGCAGGCAAGAATTGTCTTTGTTCTTTAAGGGACTTTTCTCGACTGAACTTGGATGCCTGGTTAGAGTTCGATGACAAAAAATCCGAAAACTTGTTTGACTGATTGGTACTCGAAGCTGCATCCTCATCCTCGCCTGTTTTTATACCCATCACATTACCTAATGTGGTTCCAGCGAGACTAGCAGCCTGTTTAGCTTGTTGCTGGCGTTCTCTCTGCTGACGTCTCTCCCTTACAATGGCAGATCCTTTTCTTGCAAAAACAGCCAAGTCACTTTGGGGATCTCGTACAGCTGAGATTGGATCTTTCTGTGTAGTAAAAATTTGATGTCCATCAAGAAAAGGAGGCTTCAGAGAGCGCACAAACAAATGTACTCTTTTCTCCTCCTCATTGTCAAAATCAAAATCGACAACATTCGAGCCTGCTACTCCAGATGTTCTCATTCTGTTCTGTTCCCACATGTCCATGTCTTTGTGCCTTTGTCTTGTCTGCATAGATATTCTTTTTTGAACCTTGGCCTCTAGGACAGCATTTGCTTCTGAGACCCCACCGAGGAATTGGTCATCATCGCCAGCAGTTTGTCCGAATTCGTCAGCATTATACCAGTCGCGGTCTAGAGCCGCTAAAGACTCTTCATCATATCCAGGGGAGTGTGAAGGTGAAGGTGAATGTGAAGATGTCTGCGAGTCAGAAAAAGAAGACTTCCCTCTAACTAAGAATCGACCAGACAGATCTCCACTATTATTTGATGTGATGAATCTCTTTTTCGTATCATGGGTTCTAGTCGCTTTAGAATTCCGCGTGCTTGTAGGATTATCAAAGTTTTCAGACTCAGAATAAGAGATCGCTCTCTTTTTTCTGATGTCGTCTAGTTTTTGTCGCGCGGTCTCTGATATACCCCTCTTAACCACAAGCTGCGGGCCTAAATATATATCTTCTTGATCGTGATCATGACGTGAGATTGATTCTAGTTTTGGTCTTCTTTGATTAGGAGATCTCTGGGTTAATTTAAAATTCTGTTCTACTTGAGTGAATTCTGGTTCTTCTTTTGGTTCATCTTTGACTTCAATTTTATTGGTTGGTTCAAATCGGTCAAGGTTGTCGTCTAGTGGCGAAGCTGATTGGACTTCAAGTTTCACTTCAATGGGTCCATCAGTTCCAATACTGTGGTTCGCATTATTATTTTCACACTTTCGTTCCTTGTAGACACCTATTAAAAACTCCTTATCAAATCTCCCAAATATCATACAAGACCGTATGAACGCATCAATGCCATTTTGATTGTCGGCCAGTCTCAGCACTTGAGCTGCTATTGCTTCATTTGGTCTATCTCTATTCAATTGCAGAGCTATCTGCCTTGCCAATTGCGAGATATACTCTGGGTCGTCTACCATTATGTAATGGTAATATTGGTGTTTGGTCTACATCACTAACCAGGATCAATAATAATGTAGGCAGGGTCCAAATCTAAAAGCCTTTGGGGTTAGGGTACAATATTAGGGTTACATCCGCATGAATTTTTTGGTCTACTCAAGTTCGATACATCGTAACTTCGACATCCAGCTGACAGACCGGTCAACGCTTATGAATAGAACAATGCTTTCTAAACATAGAGTCACTCTTGGACTGAGTGGAAATTCGTTTCTTCGATCCATTAGAAATGCATCATCTAAGCACACAAATCCTGGTAGAGAGGCTATTCCAACTCGATTTCCCACCCTTTATAATCCAAAACGTTCAGCATCCAATAATAAAATTCAACTCCCTATAGGGCTGGTGTATAACCCGGCGCCGGCAGCTCCCAGTCCCTATGAGACACCAGCTGCTTTTCTGCCAAAAGAGGACAAGCGAACTGTTGTGGTAAACAGTGAAGAATTCCCAGTAGACAAAATCCCGGCTCTCAAAGAGCCTCTGGAGAAAAAATACAATTTGACTGAAAAGGATCTTATTGAAATTCATAATCTCAGAACGTCAGATCCTAATAAATGGACTCGAAGAGCCCTGGCGGAAAAGTTCAGCTGTTCAGAGTTTATGATTTCAGTTGCATCAAAACCAAATCCTGAATATAAAAAAGAAATGGATGAGAGGCTAGAAACTATTAAAGAATCGTGGTCACCACGAAGAGCCAGAGCAAGAAATGACCGACAGCGGAGAAAGCGACTATGGATTCGGGATGCCCAGTAGAGGTGAATTATGAAGTATTGCGGCTCTAACGAAGATTTTCGAATTGTAAATAAATAAATTGCATGCTATATTCTGGCTTAATGTAAACAATGAATATTATGAATAGATTCATTCTTGATAAAGATGATAGAAGGGGGGTAGATGGATGTATGCTATTTTCATTGAAAATCGCCAAAATCGTCATCGGTAGCTAAGGGCTTGGGGGGAGATGCCTGACGGTTTTTTGAGCGCCGGGAAGATGGCGGTGGGGGAAGAAGCATTGGGATTACCGTGTTAGCTTCAGCATCTTCCGTAGAATCATCTTTCGCACCATTGGACCCACTGATATTTACGTGAATCATTTGACCCTCTTTCAAAGAATAGTCTTTCTGTTGATCTATATGTTTCGAGGGATTAAGAAACTGCTGTCCTGCTTGTGGATTGGAATGCCTTTTGTAATCTTGCAATGCAATATTGAACTCAAACGATGAGTTCCTATCAGGAAATCCCATCCCCAATACAGCCCGTCTGTCTCCGTCAACTACAGTGATTGCAAAGAATCTAGATGAATCAGAGGCAGCTGTCACACCATTCCCATCCTTAGAATACGGGGCAATGGCAAACAGCTCTCCAGAATTCGAGTCTTCGAGCTTCAAGTGACAGTCTATTTTGTTCGCGCTATGAGTTTGGCTAATACCTTCCACCTCTACTACCCTCAACCTTCCCTGCCATAGTGGGTTATCAACTGGCCATTGACCAGCAACATGACCAGCAGATATACTCTTCAAGGGGGGAATCGAATAAATATAAACCAAGGGACAAGTGAATAGGGTAGTTTCAATAAGGTCGCTCATTATAACTAAGACATCTGTTACAGTAACTCATGCTTGAGGTCGGTTCATGGAGCCTGACTTTAGAGAGACGCCGCATGCTAAACCTGCAGCAGACTCATTATCAACGAGGATTGAACTCTACCTTTTAACATATAGCTACACAGACATCATGCCCCCACCACCAGTATACGATGACGATGGTGAGTTGAATCTGTCAAGTTAATCAATTGCTAGAAATCCTAACTAAAGTTTTAGATCTGATCGATTATGACGAAGAGTACTACGAGGATGGTGAGTCTGATTTGAAATTCTAAAGTCTACAAATGAAGACAGATGAAGATACTAACAATGAATATAGAGATGGATTCTGGAGATGAAGGTAAGCTGTAACAACATATTGAATAAATGTCCAAGATCTAACTTATTTGAAGAAGACCTTATGATGGCCGTGGTCCAAGTCAAGTCATTATTAGGGGGTCTCAAAGTTAACGATGACGAGATCAAGGAGTCAATATACCACTATGACTTTGATGTGGATAAGGTGGCGAAATATTTCAAAGATAAAGAAGAGAAAAAGAAAAAAAAAGCGTCTCTCTCTGCTATATCCGCTACCTCAAAAGCAGATTCAAAATTAAAAAATCTCATTTCTCAGAGAAGTGAAAGCAAAGGTAAGTTTATGGTGGGGATATAATGATAAGGTTTGTTAAAGTTATGTGCAATTTCTAAGGTTTTTATATCAAGGTCTCACAGGGTTGGAATCGCAACCAGTTTCAAAATTGACTGCCCTCGCCAAATCCAGAAGTGGTAGAGGCGCAGATGACGGCTTGGCTTCATCGAAGGTCGCACTGAAATCAGTTGGTCTGCTGAATAAAATTAATTCGCCAAAATCATTGGGATCCAGCACTTCGACTATTAATGAGGGTGAACTTGGGACTAGAAATAAATTGTCTGCCTTGGCATTATTACGTACATCGAAAGGAGGAGCTGCCAAGTCCAACTTGAGTAGATTGGATAGCTTCGGTGTATCTAAGGGGCTCATATCTACTAGTAGTACAACTATAACCCAACAAGCTCCACTCAAGTCTGATTCAACAAGCGCTACAAAAGAGCCTCGAAAATCGACGGTAATCACCTCAGGACGACCAAAGAAGAAAGTCAAGTGCTTTCCTGACCTAGACCTTGATATATTAAGAAACCTTGTTCCTGCTCGCAAGCCTGAATCATCATCGTTCGGGATGGTTTTTGGAGTTTCGAGGAACTCTACATATAGGGCTAATACCGTCTCGCATGCGGCATTGGCCTTGGATTCTGACCTACGTAACTCGGTTATTGAGGCGTTTAGTAGTCCTAGTCCTGACGATATAGTTTTATCAGCTCAAGAACAAGGTTTTTCAAATTTGGAGAAAAAGTTGGGAGGACTGGCTATGAATGACCAAATCAAAAAACCAGTAGCCTCACCGTTACCGAAATCCACTTCGTCAGCTCCTTTGAAGTATAACATCAGTAGTGAACTGGTACAAACCAAAAAGCCATCGCTAAGTTTTGTTGTCATTGGCCATGTGGATGCTGGCAAAAGTACTTTAATGGGTAGGTTATTGTATGATGTAGGCGCTGTGGATAAGCACATCATCGATAAATATGCCAAAGAATCAGGAAATGTAGGGAAAGGATCTTTTGCGTTAGCATGGGTAATGGACCAAACGGAAGAAGAAAGGAATAGAGGGGTCACAATTGATATTGCTGTCAGTACTTTCTATTCAAATGGAATCCAGTTCACAATAGTGGATGCGCCAGGCCATCGAGACTTTGTCCCTAATATGATTGCTGGTTCGTCGCAAGCCGATGTGGCAGTTCTTGTCGTTGATTCTGCTACCAATGCTTTTGAATCCGGATTCAGCTTGGATGGACAAACAAAAGAACATGCAATACTGGTGCGAAGTTTGGGTGTGGACAGAATTTTGGTGGCGGTTAACAAGTTAGATACTGTGGATTGGTCTTTTGATAGATTCGAGGAAATACGCATTCAACTCACAGAATTTCTGACCAAGGTAGTTGGATTTCAGTTATCGAAGATTACCTTCATTCCTGTATCTGGATTAAATGGCGACAATGTCGTAAATAATAAATCTGACGTTTCCTGGTATTCATCAAAGAAAACTATTTTGTCAGAGCTAGAATCAATCGCCATCAATGAAAAATCTTATTCTCTGAAAAAGGATCATGAAAAGGATTTTCGAATGATAATCGCAAATTTTTACGCTGTTCCACATACGTCCGATGTTGCTGTTCAAGGAAAAATTGACTCTGGTTCCGTACAAATCGGTCAATTGTTGAAGGTTATTCCGTCAGGAATGGTTACACAAGTCAGGTCGATATCCCCTATAGGGGAAGATTCCTCGACTAACAAGTCTGAATCAAAGCGGGAGTGGGCCATCGCTGGCGACAACATTCTACTGAGTGTACCGGCGACAAGTATAGATCTGGATAAAGTCAGCGTAGGTGATGTTTTGGCTAACCAAGATTCAAATATTGAATCTGTTCATAAGTTCACATCTAGGATTGTAGTATTCGACGTGGCAAGGCCCCTCCTTCCTGGCACGAAAGTGCTTCTTCACCGGGGACGTACAAACGAACCTTGTAAAATATCCAGACTAGTATCCATTTTAGATAAGTCTACAGGAACCCCTATCAAGAAAAAGCCTCGATTTCTATCCAGCGGCCAAACTGCTACCGTGGATATTGAGCTGGAAGGTGATCAAACCATCCCATTGGACACGTTTTCCAACAGTAAAGAACTTGGAAGGTTTGTTCTTCGTAAGGGTGGTTCTACCATTGCAGCAGGTGTAGTTGATTCACTAATTTCATCTAAAGAGAATACGCCATCAACAGTACCAGCGTAGAGACATAATTATTTTATATCTAAATATACATATATGCAGTTCTAATCAGCTGGTGGTATTCTGCTTAAAAAGTCTCGTGTGGATTCCTGTTAACCCAGCATTGCATCGTAAAACAACAGCACGAGGCCTAGTGAAACTGAAGAATAAATAATTATTTTAGAAGCCCGTCTGTTCCTTGATCTCGCAGAAGCTAGTTGCTCATTTGCGGCAGAGACATCGGATGATGTTTTAAATGCATCATCCATTAGACTCTGAATTTTGGTATTCTGTGACGATAAATGCGTTGCTAGCGAAGTTTGAAGTTCCGCTATTTCATACATGGATTGCTCTGCCTGTTTGACTTTATCATGTGTTACTTCTAATTCCTCGAGCAGTGAAGAATTTTCCTGTTCTAGGAGTTGAACTTGCTGTGGCGAGAGCTCTAAACTCGGCTTCGAATGCTCAGGGGTATCGTGTGCGACATTCGATATATTTGTTTCAAAGTTTTCCTTTTTGTCCCATGTATTCAAAGGATTTTGGGGAGTATGAAATGTGCTCTTGGATTTTGCTAACTGTCTCGAAAGTCGAATCTCCTGTTGTGCAGCGTGTGTATCCGACACAGTCTTCAACAAATCATTCAAATACCAAAACATTCCTGCCCTATGTAACTTGATTGTCGTATCAATCCCTTCCTTCTTTGGGTCTCGAAGAAATTTAGCAACTCTTGACGCACTGTGTGAGTTCTCTATTCTTCTCTTCTCCAGCTCTTCCAAGGCCCGAAGTCTCCCCATTTGTCTTTGGAGAATCAACCTCGTCTCATAATCAATTTCATCTCGCTGATTGTCCGTAAGAGATTCGTCATGACTGGATACCCGGGAATTGGACAGATAGGACGGTCTGATTTCTGCCAAGTAACTGGCCAGCTCTTTGATCTTGTCATTGATATCCAAGCATTCTGCTGTTAATCTATCCGGTTTGTGATCATTCACGGATGTGCTGTTGATTTGCGTACCCTTATTCAGAAGCTGCTCTCTTTTACTCCGGCTCAATTCCCTGAATGTATATGTTATATCAGCTCCCATTGTCGTGTGAACTGGTTGTTTAATTGTGCTATCTATGTAGCGCTATTAAGTACTTGACGCACGCATAACAAGCATGTTTTGAATTTTGATGTTAATTGGCGATCGCAATGCCACTATCATACAAAATGCTTCAGCATTCAACTTTTGCAAAGTAAAATTAGACAAAATGGCTGAAAATCCGGCTCAAGCCAATGTTAGTGCAATCTCGGCAAATCAAAACTCTCCAGATTCTGAGAACCGAAGATTTCGGCCTGAAATTAGAGAACAGAACACTGATACTGAATTGTATAATCGAGTTTATCAAGAGCATAATTCTTCAGATGTCCGTAAACATCAAGACAATGGTGAACATGATAATTCCGACTATTCTCAGTCAAGTTCAAACTCCAGTCACTACGTCAGGCGTCATGGTTATAAGGAACGGTCTAGACGAAGATTTACGAGAGGTCCAAGTCGAAGTCGGAGTCGAAGTCGGAGTCGAAGCCGTAGCCTAACAAGGAGCAGAGATGGCCATCGAACTTCTCGCTGGAAAGATGATTCGCAGGAGCGATACAGCAGAAGATCCCGGCATCGACATAGCAAACATGACAGTGAGAGCTATAGTGATGATGAAGATACTTACAATAGACGTCGTAGAGACAGGAAAGACCGTGGCGGTGAGAGTACTTCGGTAGCTAACGAACCTAGTCCCAAATCCAAATCTACTGAAGAATCTAACGAGAATAGCAAGCCAAAGATTGATGCTTCCGCAGCGATTGCTGCTGCTGCTGCGGCAGCCGCAAAAATCAATGCTCAGCTTGCGAATATGGCCCAACAAAGCCGGTCAAATAAAAGCACAACCCCTCCAGCACAAGCTGCACTAACAACCCCAGTTTTGCCCATTCGAACTAAAACTTTTACAGAAAGAGTTGAGATTAATGACTTGAGAAACAAATATCTTCTGACTAAAGAACAGACTCTGGCTACAATAAAAGAAGAAACAGGAGCTACAGTGATAACAAAAGGACGGTACTATCCTGATAAGTCTAGGGCTTCTGTAAGGGATCCTCCACTATATCTGCTAGTGGAAGCTCCTGATCAAGCCTCCTTGGACAAGGCAATAGCGCGAATTGAAGATTTTGCCAAGCAATTTTTGGGCCACCTTGTGGATGAAAATCGATTTAGACGACGAGATATGATGCATCTATTTGAAGGAGGAGAAGAGAGAAAGGCGATAATGGGTGCCGAGCCTGTTAGTGGTGCCAATAGTATTGCCGTAAACGGAAGTAAGCTTGAAGAGCTATCAACCTCGACACCGTCGCCATCGCTACCTCACCCCATAGCCTCCCAAGCCATCCCTGCATCTCGGCCTCATCCGACAGCAATTCCGGGCTCTTCAGATAAACAATACTTGAATGCTAGTTATCAATCTGTGACTCTCATGTCTGACAGACCAGGTTATTTTGAGACCAAAGTTGGAGTAGATATAAAAACACGTCAGTCTCCTAAGCAGGTTTATGAAGCTATTCTTGGTGAGAATAGCCAAAATATTAATCATATTGCGAATGAAACTTTAACCTCAGTTGTTGTGAAGGGTATGGGATCAGGTCAAGATGAGGCTCTAGATCTTTATATCCACATATATGGACACAGCAAGGAACAAGTTACAAATGCGCGAACCATATGCATGGATTTAGTAACTGTAATGACGGAGCAACTAGAGAGTTTGTTTCCTTCAGAAGATTCATCGACGACAAACTTGTTATCAACCATCGCAAATGATAATAGTCCAACTGCTGCTAGTCAGGAAGGTGGCGCTGCTTTTCAGGCTGACCATCGACCGTCGCGGCCACTACCTCCACCTCCACCAGCTCGCCCTCCTCCCCCAACCATGCCACCTCCACCCCCACCCCCTGGTATGCCATTATCAAAACCAGTCCGTGCACCACCACCGCCTCCACCTTCTCCTCACCTACAGGGTCCTCGTAAACCTCCATTGCCCTGATTTTTATAAATGATACCTTAGCCGTGTTGGCCCTCGTATGCTATCAGTTTGGAGAGTAAATAGTTTTCATATAAATATATATTGTGAATCGATACAACCTAAACTTGTATGGCCCTACTGGCTCGTCTAATGACCCCGATGGTCCTAAGATTCCATGGCCTCTCCATGTCATGTCAGGGGGATAATATTCCGAAGTATAAACTGCGTATACTATAAGAAGAAACAGTTTTGTATCTTCCTGCTCTGGTACTACTTGCTCCTAGGAATAGATTTTGCTAACAGTTCTCGCGTCTCTAGAAGTCTATGGATTTTGTTAATTAAGGACCTGTTGTTGTTGTAAATGGGCACTACTCACTCCTGCTTGAGTCGTCCAGATGAATGAACCAAACTTTGAAACGTCTAATAAGTTAATTTACTAGTCAGTACCTGATTTTGTTCAAAGGCATATCGTCGAATGATCCTGATTGTGGGTTTTCACTTACATCTTGTGTCGATTTCAGCTTTGCTTCTTGATCACCAAACTCCTCCAAGGATTTCCGAAATGCCTTCGCCGTTAGCTTGATCGCACGCCTCTACTACTAATAACACATACATTTTGGGAGCTATAAGGAGCCTGGAATCTTAAGTCCTTATATAAACTACTCATGTTGTCGGCTAACGGTTGTTACGAGAATGAACCCCACAGAAGCCGCATATCATTATTTATATGCTCCACACATTACACACTAAGGCCTTATTGTCAAATAATAATTCTATTAAAACAAACTAGCTACTGGAAACTGAAAACAAACCAAGTTTCTCTTAGAGCATTTAGCACTCAATAAATAGATTCATCCTCTAGCCACTAAGATGGAGGAGGGTATTTTTGACTCTGCTCACGAACTTTTCTATTGTACAACTCCCTGTCTCGAGAGTATTCTGTAAAGGCCTCGTGCTGGGCAGGTGAACTGAGATTGGGATTGTCTAGTAGTTCTTGAATTCCGGTTACAAGCTGTTTCATGGTTAAAGCAGGCCTCCAGTCTTCATCTTCATTCAGTATTGATAAGCAAATGGTCCCAGAAGGATATACATTAGGATGGTAAAATCCACTATCAAACCGAACTTTGGGAGGCTTGGCTGGGTATTCGTCAGGAAACGATGCCGTAAGCGTGTAATGGCCACCTTCCCATAAAGTTCCATCTTTGCCAGGAATGGTCAGGGTCCAGTTTTTCAAGTCCAATCCACCGTCCTTTAGTTTAACAGGCTTGGCAGCAAACCCAAATGGGTGGTCCTTGCGCCATTGTTTTCTATTCTGTTAATAATGTTCTGCGCTATGACAGATATACCACCGTACTCTCCGTTGAGAAGTATTATCCAGATTACCGATTACCTCATATGAACATTCCCTGCAACAAAACCAATACACTTACCTTTCCTCTTGTAGACGATTTAGACAGAGTGATGACATCTTATGCTAACAGAATCCCGATTGACATGAAAGTGTAGTGTTTTCACTAAAGTAGAACTTTCCAGTCTATGTATTCTAAACTACAGGGTTAGGGTAGCACCACATATCGGCTCAGGGGTATGTTCATTAGCTATATATATGTATTAGAACAATATATATAATTAATTATAAACAATCTATTGAACAGGACAACCTTCCTCAGCAGATAGACCACCATCTGGAGCATTCATATCAAGACCCGGTATGCTACCCGAAGCAAGATCACCCATCAATTCTGGAGGAGGAGCACCAGACTTTTGCATTTCCTCCATTCTCTGCCCAATATATGTTTTACATGCATCGTCATCATCACTGTATTTGGGATCCTCAAATTTGTTGACTATTTCACTAACAATTCTCTGTTGATTAAGATACCTCGTTTTCTCCTCTCCAGTGATCGTTGATCCATGCTCTTCTAGCCAAGCAGGAAATTTGTCGTGCATCTCCTTCATGGGTTCATAGAGAATGGCTTTAGAAGACAATTCCTTTAGCATCTCACCCAAAAGCCCGTCAAGATCTGATCCAGATGAGCCAGCTGCTCCTTCTAATTCCTTAAGCATACTCATCAAAAAATCTTCTTCGGACGAACTCTGAGCTTTTTGGTCCATCTCAGTTCGAGATTCTTTCAATCGTTCCATTGTTTGTGCAATAGTATCCTGAAACTGAGGAGCAGTGTTTGTGTCAGCTGCGGCCTTGTTTGTAGTGGAAGATGCTGAAGTAGTCCCACCAGTGGAGCCCATTAATCCCTGAATAAGTGCTTCAAATTGTTGTTGGGCTTCTTTTGAATCTTTGAGTTCACCTAATAAGTGGTCCATACCTTGCTGGAGCTGGTTGGCGAATTGGTCATCAAGTTCGGGGACTGAAGGGTCATTCTCTGGGACTGTCTTAGAAGAGGTTGCTTCCTTTTTAGGCACTGCCGGTGCAGTAGTCGAACTTTTGGCAGTAGGGATAGAATTAACTTCTTCAGAACCATTTGCTGTGCTTGTCTTTGATTTGGCTGAACTGTTGGAGTTCTCAATGGTATCATCAGTTGTTACCTCCTGTTCTGATGTATTAGAACCAGTTCTCGTTGCCGCATCCTTTAAATCGGCTCCTGGTGGCTTGCTTAGAACCTGAGCAGCAAAATCATCTAGTAGATCATCAAGATCATCCAAATCATCTTCTTCATGTCGAGACATTGTATGTATATATGAGAGGACAGAAGATATTAATTGCTTCTCGGATCATTCAAAGTTCAAAAACGACCCCCGCATTGCCTCCACGCGCATTGGTGAACGTTAAGCGCCGCGCAGCCTCGGCAAAATATTGAGCCCGAACCCAGAATTCAGTCTCCTACTAGCGAAGCAGTCAAATTGCAATACTTTGATAACTGCAAAATAGCAGTTAAATCAATTAGAATAAATAATTTATAATAAATAAGAGAAGTGACCATATCTTCAGTGGTAGTTATATCATGCCTCGAAAGAAAGATAATCACCGTCAAACTCAGTAACGATTTTCCTAATATCCTCCTCGTTCACTTTTAGCCAATTTGCTAACCGAGCCCGACAATCACCGGCAAGCTTTTTCTGGCGAAGAGTCAGATGATAATTTGTCTCTCTTGACATAAGATTTTGAACACCTGGATTTTCTGGACCAACAAAAGATATCCTCCCATTATCGGTGAGAATCGCATCTACAGCGCCGCCATAGTATTTCAATTGCACCTGTTCCATCAGAATGTAACTTCCTTTCGGTAATTGACTTGGGACCAGGCATGTAACAACGTGCAAAAACTCTTCTACTACTTTGGTTTCATCATGTAGAGGAAGTGTATAATCAGTGATCTGAATTTTATGCCTGCCGCCAGTTTCGATTTTGCTTTGTAGAACTTTCACAAGAATATTTACGATTATACTCTTTTCGATTTGTTGTTTCGTAACTTCACTTAATAAGACATATTGAGTTTCTTTAGCAATATACCTATGGTGAGAATTAGAGTCTAGTTGGTCATGTAATAGTTCATTCTGTGTGTGTGTAGTAATGGAAGACTTCGTATGAATTACGCCTTTCGCCTGCTTCTCACTGGTCTGTTGTAACGTTGATGTTTGGAGCTTTTGGGGTAATGGTTGGTTTGATATTATAACTTCCGGTAAATCGTTCAGCAATTCACCCGACTTTAATCTTTTGTAGTCTTGGACCTGCTTATCATCCAACTGTGCTCTGGGACATCCAAATATATGTCTCTTCCCCTCTACAGTTTGACGTAATATAATCGAATTCTTCGTAGCATTCAACTTTTTTACATTTGCTAAAGTGGTCTTAACGTTAGTTCGACAGTGCTAGTGTGAACTTCTATGATGAGACCATTGATCTACCCACCTTAAAACAAAATCTGTAAAGTACCACAGAGTCTCCCAATTCTAATGAAATATTAGGAATATATCTATGGAAGACGTTGACTTCAAATCTGTTCCCTAGAGCGTCTGATATCTCAACCACACAATTGTCTTTCAGACGACGTGCAAAACCAGGAATTCTGATTACCTTGCCAAGAACATCCACGGGCGTTACAATCTGGCGACTGAAATCAAACGCACTGAAATCGGTCATGACATGAAGGCACACCAAGTTATTAAATTGTTCCGTGAAGCTCCCTGGCTTTGCAAACCCTCTCCCTGCCAGACAGCTTTGGCTTTACACTCCCCGCGTTTTGTGGCCTAACCCTTATCGGTCATCGGATAAGTAGACAGCTTATCTCGACGATCATATTTTGCCAACCTATATGAATATTCCACTTCTAGTTTGATATATTTCGAATACTTTATTTTGACTTAGCGGTCACCTAGAAAGCAAATGAAATGTCCACTGCGACTAAATAAGTAAAAATAGAATTAATGAATTATTATGCGAGTTAGTCTATCCCTATAAATATAAATATAAATGTGATATCAGAAGATCTATTTACTTCGTTCTGGTAAGCTTTGCTCTGATAGAGGCACCAAAGTAGTAAAAGCCGTAAGGTATAAATACCATAGCAACACCTATGAAAGCCAATAACCAACTGGCCCATTGAAGGCCCAATCTGTGGTACATTTGGACAGTGAACAAAGGGAAAGCAGCACCACCACCTGATCTCAAGAAAACCTTCGCAGCCAAGGCCGAGGCAGCGTATTTTTGATAAGAGTCGATAATGTAATTGTTCACCGAGTAGTAGCAGAGAACCATACCAAAACCAAAGGCAATACCGGATGAAGCAGGACCCACCCAAATTATGTGTTTGAAAGAGGTTGCACCGAGGATAAACAATGAAATTGGTACTAATGGCGAACCTATCATGGCTCCTAAAAGTCTATCTTCGGGTGTAGGATCTCTCTTTTTACAAAGAGCTTGGTACTTCTTTTCGCAAAAAGGTGTGAAAACAATAGCTATGCCACTACCAATGAGAATGGGGATAAACATAAGACCAACAATTGCATCGTTGTAACCGTAAAGGGTCTGGAAAATGACTGGATAAGCAAAGAAAAAGGCGTACAGCATTGCATAGATAAGAACAACGTACATGCACATCAAATCCAAAACTGGTTCGGTAGCAATCATTCTGACGGGTCTAATCAAACAAGTGTTAATGATTTCATAGAGCGACATTTCAACCTGTTCTTGTTCAGTAATGATAAGAGGGTTACCTGTTTCTTTTCTAAGGCGCTTGGCACGTCTCTTTAAAATGACGGGGGCATAGGTCTCAGGAATTGAAATAATCAGAAGCATCACAACCCCAGCAAAAGCCATGTTCACCCAGAAAAACAAATCCAGTCTATGGGTCGAGACATTAATAAACCCATTTACAATCGGACCAAATACAGGACCACTATATGGACCAAATGAGAACAGAGCAATACCCATTCCTCGTTGCTCTTTAGACCAGATATCAGCGATTGTACCACCTGCTAAGGACAGGGCTGAACTAGCGAATACACCGCAAAGAAAGCGACATACGAGTAGAGCACCAATGTTTGGAGCAAGTGCACAGGGGATATTGAAGATGGTATAAAGACCCAAGGAAATAGCGTACACTGGACGCCTTCCTATTATTTCACTCAAAGGGCTCCACAGTAACGGACCAACAGCGAACCCAAGAACCATAATAGAACATGTCAGATTAGCAACTTCTAAGGACACATTGTATTTTTCGCTAATTAATCCCAGACCACCAGTTACAATTGAAGATCCATAAGCCACACATACAACTAGTAGAGCTGCCAATCCAGTGACCATCCATCTATAGGCATTTGACCAATTCTGAGGGTTCTCAGGATCATCGATCTTGAAAGTGACGAATTCGAAATCGGGTTTGCTAGCAATCTTCTCAATGTCTTCACTTCTGGGTCTAACACCAGCCCGAGAACGTACTTGTTCCAAAGTTTGTGCCGGTACAAGACCAGTTTGGGTTTCCAAAGTGTACTCTTCAGGGAATTCGGGTCCTGACCGAGGGCGGAATGCAGGATAGTTGGCGTCAGGTGTTGGTGTCTCTTCAGATACTCCGAGATTCTGAAGAGATTGGGTCGTTTCTACTCTCGATAGTGGTTCTTGGTCTTCTCTTTCGTCATAGATGGCAGTGGGAATACGTTCAATTGGTTCTGTCAAAGATACAGGTGATGGAGTCTCTGCAGGAGAGGCGGGAGTTTGTGCGTCTGTCATTTTAAGCTTTGTGGAATCTATAAATGAGGATGTGATGTTGACAAGCTAATATAAATAGGAAGTCCTAACATGGCGTTTCAGTAAGTATTTATATTCATTTTTTGCTAGACCATATTAATCCATGGAACTCCAACTCCATATCCACGATTAGCTCGAACCTGGAATCAACTTGCCGTCACAGCCGGATACGGCAAGTCAATGATAATGGCTATATTTGGATATGATTTTCATATCTGACATGTCGATCTACACCTCTGACATGCTTATCTTGCATGGCATATCTATCGAATAACAGTAATACAATAGGCAACAGGCTAGAAATAGCAAATTGCCACTAGATATTATGGTCAATGACATTAATATTATATGGTCTTGAAAAGATTGAAGAGTGTCTGTTGGTTCTAGCATCTGAATTAGAAGGGTCTGATGTTCATGTTTGACGCGGCTGCAGACGGATCGGTCGGCAGTCTAAACAGATTAGGAATTGATAAACATAAGTTTAATCCGTGCCTGGATGGTTTGTTTGCCCCTTCATTAAACACAATTCGCATTAACACGACTCAGTTATTGATTCCCTTCTCTCATTTTTATCGATTCTATTTAGCTTGGCAAATTGTGGACTCAGTACATCACTCTTCGCTAGGCATTCGAGGTTGGGAATATGTGCACTATAGTAAAACTCATAGTAGCCGAAGACACGGTTTCTCCTGACCGGTATAATCAGTCAGGTTTACATAGAAATAATTGCGAGCTATGACTCCTTACACTACATCCTCGGGTCGTACATGCAGGGTGCAGAGGTGCCGGAAGTTTCAGTACGCCGCACAGAAGGTTAGAACGGAAGTGCTGATGCTACCAGCCTAGACATTCATTTCCTTCCATTTTGATGTATATTTGAATTAACCATTCATTTGTAATAACTTAATAGGAAATGTACCTGAATGTCATAAATATGTTTTTCCGCCGCGGATTTCAGAAGCATGAACAGTTTGCTTTGTGCAGACAAGATGCGAACCAATATGCCTAGACCCATGTCGCCAAGTGTTAGCCGGTACACTACTCAAATAGTTCCAGAACTGAACCCCGATTAAGCATGTTCCTGGATAACTAAAATGCTCCTAGTTACCTATAACTAGTAGCCCAGATAAGAATATCGTTTAAAACGATCAGCATCTAATAACGGGGTGAGCAAAATGTTTGATTTATAGCCAGTATTTTGCGCCTCCCAGTTCACAGACATTTATTGTCTACACACACTTCACTTTACCTTCATCTACAATTCGAAATGACGTCGGAAGCGCTAACTCTGTACCGTGATCTCCTTCGCTACAGCACAAGATTTGCAGCTTATAATTTCAGGCAGTATGCTATCCGCCGAGTACGAGACTCATTCATCGCAAATCGCAGCATATCTGACCGAGATTCAATCAAACAAGCTATTTCCAAGGGCAAACAAGAACTGGAAGCTTTGAAACGACAATCTATTATCAGTAATATGTACAAGGCTGATAAGCTGGTTGTTGAAGAAAACAGAAGTCACAATTAACGGTCCCTTGCTCGATACTCTGATCGTATGTAGTGACGGCCCTACAAGATACGGCCTTAGTCCCAGTCTTCACAGCCTTCAAAAGGCCACATTCGCCATCAAACCAGAACTCACTTGGACTGCTCTTGCTATACTCTATGACCTGACTATTTATTGTGTATGTGACTCATCAGTGTGTTTAAGCCCTACGCTTACACACATGTATATACAAAATTCAATTTATTTTGACTATTTACAGATGCATTATCAAGCAGTACTTGATCTAAAAATTATAATATGTGTTTGTAACGTCGACAATCTTTTTACCTCTAGAGGCTGCAATCTCATCAATTGAAACCTGCTTCTCAGAAAGAGCCTCAACAGCAGCCTTCGCAACGTTCATGGGGTTTCTCGATCTGTATACATTACCCACGAGATCTTTAATACCAGCAGCCTTGCAAATCTCATAAATAATGTGATTAACGCGGAGACCTGAACCAGGGGTAGAAGCTCTCAAGTTGAGAACCACAGCACCAGATTTATGATCGATGTTACCAAAGATAGTTCTATCTTCAAACCTGGGAATATGGCGAAGATTTTTTATAGCATTCCAGTGAGCTCTAGCAATGGCTAGTGATGGTTGGCTCGAATCACGACCTTCACCAAGACCCACTAGTCCATCTCTGTTTCCAACAACAGCCAACGCATAGAAACTCGGTTGTTTTCCTTTTCTGGTCATATTAACAACCCGTTTTCGAATCAATGGTTTTGCTGTGAGGGTTTTCAAAAACTCAACCGATAGACCAGTTAATTGTTCCAATTTAGACAAGTTGATGTTCGAGGCTGACTTCGAGCTGTATTCATCAGGAATAAGTGCGACACCAGGGGGGAGTCTTTGAGGAATAGGTTGCCATGGTTTGCTTTTATCCAGCCATTCGTGCTTAGGAAAGTCGTATAAAGGATGATATTTAGCATAATCATCGGTATATATAGGGCCAAACTCAGTGGTTTGATTGGGCTTTCTGTCGGCCCATTGTTCAGGGGAAATCGATGCTTCCGCGGCCAAAATCGACTTAATTAATGAAGGAGGATAATATTGTTTTAATTTTTTCACGTGTTCGTCACGCTCTTTCTTTGTGTTTGAAGATGACACTGATGAGTTGAACCGTTTAGATGCTAACAACTTGAGTGACGAAGTATACAGCGAGGCATTAATACTTTTCGTCGTATTTAACATCAGACCACTCCGCCTCAGAATGAGAACCATTTCGTCTGTAACTCTTTGTGTTCACAGTAAATACCCTTGCGAACGAAAAAAATCGATGTCAATACTCCCTTGGCATCCACTACCACCATATAGATGTATGTATGTAGGGCGGTGAAAATTTGGGATCGCCGGGTAACTGGCTGTATTTCAATTTATAGCTCAGATCTGTTCGATAAGGTCTTCGTTGCATGGTGGGGCTATAAATTTTTTATGTAGAGCTGCAGTCCAGCAACAAGATTTAATTAATAGTTCACTATCACCACAATTTATTTAACATTATAGGATGTCATCTAAGCTTTATAAGTCTGATGATAGGATAAACGATTCAGATAGCGATAGTGATGGATCTGATATGTAAGTCTTTACTTAGGAATGCATGAGTTTTAGCTTCAATTTGACTACATGGTATGGAATATGTTCTAACATAACAGCGAATTTGTGGCACCAGCTGGATACAAAAAAGTTTCATCACTTAGCAAGCACATTCCTTCTCTCAAAGATAAACAAGTTTGGCTACTACAAATTCCCCCAAATATTGATTTGACATCCATCAAGAAACTTCCTGTAGTGTTCGATAACAACTCTGAACCAACATTCACGATTAATGATTCACTATACTCTGTTTCTCTTGAAGAAGACAATCCATCTTCACGAATCAGATTGTTAGTACCTAATGGTGAAGGTAAAGAACTTAAAGTGTCATCAAAGAGCATCTCCAAATACTATAAAATCACCGAGCAAGTGAATATCCCTAATGTTGATATCAAGAAAGTAAAGGTTCCAAAACCTGTTGTTCAACAAAAGACTGGCCTTTACATGAGACACTTTCCAACTGGCTACGGCCCAAGTCAATTTGAAGAAAGCAAAGTGAATAATCTTTCTCATGAGCATAGTGTGAAGAAAGCTACTTCTATCAAGCCTAAAAGTCCTGTAAAAGAGAAGAAGGAAAAGAAGCATAAGCATCATGGTGGTGAAGAAGTAGATGGTCCTAAGAAGAAAAAGAGAAAGAGCTCTACCAAGTGAATTCTGTAATTTTTTTTATTATTGATGTGTTTACACTATATGTACATATAAAACGACCACCCCCGTGCTCTAGATCTAAATAATCTTAACAGAGGAGAGTATAGCATTTTACAGACCATCTTTTATTTTTTTATTTCTCTTTAAGTTTGAAATCAAATGTACTCATGAAGCCATCCTTGCCTAGGTTCTTCTCTATATACTTGACATTGCCATGTGTGTCGATCAATACTACAGTTTGAGTTCGTGTTCCATAAATACCGTTATAGAGCTCTTTAGCAGTCGGGATAAATATACTTTTGCGAAGATTGTATACCGTTGGTTCTTCTAGGGGGTATGTATCATGGGATAAGATCGCAAATAGCTGTTCAATTAGGTCATTATCATCATAATTGTCCTGGTTATCTATCAGTTGCTTCAATAGCCTACGACCAATTTCCAACTTTTCCCAAGTCTGGTCTGTGCCATTGCTTACCACACAGATCCCATGTTCTCGGTCGAGTGCATGTTCGAGATGCTCTCTAGCAACTTCAGGAGCCGAACTCAGCACCCACGATGCCTTGTCGCCCCTATTTGAAAACAGGCCAAATGGCTCGTGCAAAATGCGCTTGCATTCCGGATCAGTTTCCACTCGGCCACAGAAAAGTGTGAACCCGCCCGCCCTTTTAAGTCCTTCCTCCCCATATGTTTCAGTCGTTTTTTCAATCCAATGCTTTGTTGAAACGTCAGTACCACTTGACAGAAAATCTTTGGCAAATAAGCCTCGTGATACAGGGTTTCTTGAAGCGTCGCTATCGTTTTCCTCGTGGATGTTCAGTAGAACAGCGATACGTCCCGTCTTACTCATTCCTATCCATGTTCCATGTTCAGGACGTACGAGATCTTTGGGTGATAGCACATGTTGATTCGGGGGATACCAAAATGCCGCACTTGCAGTAGCTCTATCAATAAACTCGTCTCGATTTGATAGAAGAATAAATGGGCTTATAATATGTTAATATCAAAGGTACAACTCTGAATGGAGTAAACTTACTACTTTTTGTGCTTAGTGCTCACTAATAATATACACATTTTAAACTTTTCTCCTACTAAAGTGTTCCTCCGAGAAAACTGTTCCTCCGACTCTAGCAGAAATTCAACTTTGCCCCTCAAGACATAAACTAACGTAAAATATAGTCAGATGTCTGGTAACCGTGATGGGTGGACTCTGGCAGATCTATATGTACTCCACAGTCGTAGTCACGTGTTCGTCTAATGTGGCAACCCTACCTTATGCCGACCTAGGCTGTGGGTTGTATGAGCAGATAGGCGCCCGACATTTTATAAATAAGCATCACTATTATTTTTAAAATGTAACTACTTTATATAGATATAGATATAAATACTGAATTCATAACGGTGCTGTGTATGCGCACGAACATGGCTCATATACTACTATAGTCTTTAAGAACCCCACGCAAATGAGTGTTCGTAATTTTACCACGGCGAGGTTTCTTTTGCTTGCGATCCTTCTCAGGGGTGTTCGTTTTCTTTACAGTTGCGGGGTCTACAGAGGCAGGTTTGAGTCCAGCTTTTTCCAATAATCCGGGCAGTTCACTGGCAGTTGGTACTTTAACCTTTTTCCAAAGCTCAGTGAAGGCTGGATCGATTCCTCCGATAGTACCCCCAGTATTAGCCCAAATGTACTTAGGACCATTTTCCTTTTTCATCCGCAAGACAACAATATCTTCAGATTTCTCTAATTTGTCGATAGCGTCCAAACAGCCGTTCCAGCCATCTTTTAATTTCTTCACTTGGATTCCCTGGAACGTCTTTTGTGCTCTTAAAAACGAGAGCAGATCATCCGCACTATAAATGTTGTATTCTGAAACATAGGAAGCCGTTTGATTTTCATCATCGATTTTAATTCGGTCGATATTTCTCATCAGCTTTAGAAGTGGTTCAATTGGAAACGATAAATATCGCTCAATATCCTTCCACTTCACCGGCTGGTCATGGCGCTTAATATATTCTACGGCATGTACTAGTTGAGTACTCTGATGATTTCCAATCCCTGAATTGGCCGCTTGAGCATAATTAACAATTGATCTCTTCTGTTTTTTGGCAGGGCTCGTATCAGACAAGTCTGATTTATCATCATTTAATGATGGGTTAGCTTTCGCTACAAGACTACTAGCAGCTCTTTTGCGAGCTGCCGCAGCATCTGATATAACAGGTTTCGCTACAGTGGGAGCATTTCTGACTTTGCTGCGGAACGAATTAAGCTGGTCGTTTAATGATGACATTTCGCAGCTTCACAAGTTCATGTTCGTCGCTTACAGATTAATATTAAGTGAGGCTACACCAACCCCTACCACATTACATGCGGCACCCGAGCTGTGATTCCGAGAAGTGGTGAGAAATTGATAAATTCAATGTGACAAATCCGAAATATACTTGAATTAATTAAAAATAAACAGCTCAATCAAATATTAAGAGAGCGAGATAGATTAAGAATAAGTAGGTACATATTTCGCAGATTGGTGAGATGTAAATTGGTTTCGGCAAGCGAATTCTGATTGGCAGTGAAACAGGGTTCTTTGATGTAACTAATTACTTTTCTGGTAGCCCGAGGGAAAGTTTTTCTTAAAAATTTAAGATGAGCAGACGAAATAGAAGGGGTTGCCTGCCTTTGAAGAATTAATAGCATTTTCAAATCAAGAATATACTCCTGGATAATAATAAACTTATGGTAAGGATAGACTGCCAGTCTAGTGGAATTATGTTCTTTTAGATCTGAGGTGATTGATCTGTTCTCTTCAATACATTCGTCAATTTGTTTGATATGAGACGGTAGTACATCCTTAAAAAAACATTGGATACGCTTGTTACACTTTTGTTGAGCTTGGATAATTGTTTTATGGGCTATTACTGAGCACTCTGAATGTGACTTGGGTCGGAAGAGCTGTATGCTCATCGTGTTTTGGTGGAAGTTGTTAGTTGAGTGTGCTATGTTAGAACCCAGTCACTGAAGCCCCGGCTAATTTATATTTGGAGTGCATGCATGACTTTATGCATGATTCGGATTATCTACAGTCCCTAGCCCTTATCTTAAACTACTTGTGTGGTATCTAGGCTGGAGGATAGGTATGGCACACTAGTTCAGCTGTAAACAGATTTCAGGGATTATAAATTCTAGGATGACTTGAAATTTTAACTGCGGATCTTGCAACTGACTGGGATATTTCAATTGAGAGATGTTTAAGATGGAATAAGGCTATTATATAAGATATATTAGACAAACATATCCGATCCAATCCCATTATTATCCGCATGTGTCTTTTTGGTCAGCTATGTTCATATTGAATACATGAAGCATTTTTAAAGCACTAGGAAAAGTGGGATATATCAATTCTATTTTTTGCCGATATGCTCCATGTTCACCTAATGCAACCGCTGCAGGGGATGGGGAGTGTATGACTTGCATCCAAAGTTCCAGGAAAAAGAAAATAAACTTATGGCTTAAAGTAGTAAGTATTTGACACGGCATCATCCATACTAGATTTGCAAAGCTGGGCAGTGAATTACCCATAGCTAAACCCTATTGACGAAGTGTATCACAATCAGTCATAAGCGCTTTTGATCAGGGGTATTGTGTATATGATTGTGAACAGGCTAGTTTAGTCATAGTAAGCAATTCAGGTTCGGTGCCTGTAAGCAAGAGGGCAAAACATTCAGTCATTACTTATAACACGACTTTGGGGCGCCGTTCATAATGGACCGCGTGTTTGTCTCACCCGAAGCATTAACACATAGGGAGGGTACCTCTTACTCGCTAATTCCGTTCTAGTAGTGCAGTCCCGAAACTAGCCAAGATCCGAATTTGAGGCGCTCCAGCTATCACAGATATTCTAGGCCGATTTGATTGACGATGCAAAGATATAGACCATAATATTATTAAACATACCAAATAACGTCTAAGAAGAAATATCAATAAAGAACAGATTTGTGAAAGTAAACGAACTTTCAATTGAGTGCGCTCTTATTGGTGCCCCTCCTTTTCCTGCTTTAAGCGTTTGTGCGGTTCCTTCCACTCCCTCCCTTTGCGTGATCGGCATCTGCATACACAAATATATCCAGGTTAATGCCGTGCATATGTATAGGTGACTACTCACTGTTCAGAGGACCGACGATTGTCAGCCGTGATGGCGATCTTCAGCTATGAGATTAGCAGCTTATAACTGGACATAATCCCTTGCCGTTGCATTCTAAGTTCTCGCTTAAAATTTAAGAAAATATTATCACGAGTAGTCTGAATCACCTTTATTCGATTTCGCGCTTGTCTATAGAGCGGCTCCGTATTTTACTTCTCTCTGCTTTGTCTGTTGACTTAGAAGATAAGTAGTGTATGAGGATAAAATTCAGATAGGAGTTGATTATTCTTTGATATCCCACGACTGAATGTTTAGTCACTGATAATACCATTACTGTTCTATTCATTGTACTTTCCAGAAATATATTGCAAACTATATTAAGCCCAACTATATCAAGTATTGTAAGTGATTTTTTGACTGTCTGTTGAAAACATTAGCTGTGATGAACACTAACAAATGTCAGCCAACTCTGTAATGAGTTCTTATCTTGATAGTTCAGTTCCAGGCTCCTGCTCTGGCCCCTGGTGGGATGTTGATGATGTCCCTTCCTGTGTACGCCACTGGTAAGTTTTTTTTTTTTTGGTTTTCTTTCGCATTTATAAATGCAATTTACATATTCCAGGAAGCCAACTAACTATTAGGTATTTCCAATCTATTCCCTTTGCTATATTGACAATTGTGTCATTTTCTATCCTTGCATTCAAACTGGTTCCCAGAGGTTTAAAATGGGTCCTCTCTGCGAAACGCTCAGCGGATCCCAGTTATCAACCTCTGTTATCAGGCTCCTCCCAGGACGATAATGAGCAGGATGATATAACTAGATTTGTTGATCAAGATAATGGCAACTTTATCCATGAGCAGAGAAGTTACGGATCTGTGCTTGAGCGTGGAACTAGAGAACCTGACTCTTTGGAATCAACTGCAAAGAGCACTCAGCCTCAGGTGGTCATTGCCACCGTCGTTAGATCGACTTCCGACGTTATTCGTGTCGCCATTGAGACACTCGTTGTAGCCGCTCAAACAGTCCTTGCTCTGGAATCTATTCTGTCTGCTGAGATTTATGACGAATACAAGAATGACTCTCCTTATACCCCATATGTTTTGTTCACATTCTGGGCATACAACTTGGCTTTGGTTTCAAGTCGGTTACTTTATGTAAAGTCTGCTTCAAGCGCCCCTCAAGGTGGTCTTTGGTACCACTCAACTGCCTTGTATCTTTTTGCTTTTATCTTATCATTGACCCCGTTTAGATCGTCACTTATTCGCCCCTTTTCCCCCTTGTCAAAGCTATATCACATTGCGGACTTTTCATTTTCAACCATTCTTCTTATTCTAAACTTTTCTTCTCACTCTGGAAACAGACCCGCCAGACTATATATTTCTCCCGATGGAACTCGTCCCTCTGTTGAACCTGTCACTAATATCTTCCAGCTCATTACTTTCTCTTGGGTCGATCCTATGATTTGGAAGGGTTACTGGACTCCGTTGGAGATGAGCGACGTTTGGGAGCTTCGTGAAGACGATCATGCTTATCACGTTTTGAAGAAATTTAGAAAAATCAAGCGTACAACTAACTTTGCCTTGAAACTTGTTATTCATTTTAAACGTGAATTGTTAGTTGCAGGTTTCTGGGCCGTTCTCTATTCGTTCACCACCTTTGGTCCTTCGTTAATTCTCAAAAAGATTCTTGAATATGTTGAAAATCCTAACAGTATTCCCACAAATGTCGCCTGGCTCTATGTATTTGGAATTTTTGCTTTCGGTGTTATTGATAATGTAGGAACTGGTCAAGCGCTGTTTATCGGCAGACGAATCTGTATTCGTATGCGTGCCATTATTATTGGCGAAGTGTATGCAAAGGCGCTACGCCGTAAAGCGGTTGCTGGAGGTGATTCCAATCTAGGTAAAAAGTCGAACTCAGATGGTGAGGATAGCAACAAGGAGAAGGATGAAAATGAAGATTCTCAAGCGAATATGGGTGCAATTATCAATCTAATGGCTGTTGATGCCTTCAAGGTATCTGAAATCTGTGGATATCTGCACTACTTTGTTTCAGCAAGTATCACTATTTTGGTTGCTATCTGGTTCTTGTATTTCATTTTAAGCTGGAGTGCATTTGTTGGTGCGGCCGCGATGCTTGTTATCATGCCCTTGAATTACTGGTTCTCAGAGAAATTTGCCCAGTATCAGGATGAATTGATGTCCGTGACTGATCAAAGAGTTCAAAAAACGAATGAGCTTTTGACCAGTATTAGAATCATTAAGTATTTTGCTTGGGAGGACAAGTTTGCTCAAGGGGTAAGTGATATTAGAGAAAAAGAATTAGCCATTCTCAAAAAGAGATATCTTTTGTGGGCATTTGGTGCCTTCATTTGGTATTTCACTCCCCTTTTGATCACTGTGTCATCGTTTGCCTCCTTCACTCTTCTTCAAGGTCGCGAACTAACTGCCCCAATTGCTTTTACTGCTCTTTCTTTGTTCAATATTCTCAAGTTTCCGTTAGACCAGTTAGCTGAGATGCTTAGTAATGTGATCCAATCCAAGGTTTCAGTAGATCGTATTGAGCAATTTCTTAATGAAGATGAGACTCATAAATACGAACAACTTAACAATGATCTCCCCCGTGGACCGAACTCGCCATACATTGGATTTGAAAAAGCTAATTTTTCATGGGTTAGCTCCGTTAATAGCAATGACTCTTCGAATATTGACTCTTCAGAAGTCATGCCCAAGAGAAATGATTTCAAGCTGCGTGATATTGACATCAAGTTTGCTGTTGGTGAATTGAACGTTATAATTGGGCCCACAGGTAGTGGTAAGACCTCGCTGTTGATGGCTCTCTTAGGTGAAATGGACTTGGATTCTGGTCGTGTTTATTTACCCTCGGCCCATAGCCGTGAAGAGGTTAGGCCCGATTCCCAGACTGGTCTTACTGAAACTGTTGCATACTGCTCTCAACAGGCTTGGTTGCTTAATGACACTCTTAAGAATAACATCATCTTTGCTAGTGAATTTAACGAAGAAAGATACAAGGCTGTTATAAAGGCTTGTGCTCTAACCCGAGATTTGGAAATTTTAGAAGCTGGAGATGAGACTGAAATTGGTGAAAAGGGTATCAACCTTTCAGGCGGCCAAAAGCAGAGAATATCTCTGGCTAGAGCTATCTATTCAAGTTCCAGACACCTTATTCTTGACGACTGTCTGAGTGCTGTTGACTCCCACACTGCTCTTTGGATCTATGAGAACTGTTTGACTGGCCCTATCGTGCAGAATCGTACTGTTATTCTAGTTTCACACAATGTAGCTCTTACCATAGCTCAGGCCTCTCATGTAGTTATTATGGACAATGGTAGAATCAAGGCTCAAGGTACTCCTGCTTATCTTGCGAGCTCTGGCGCTCTTGGAAAAGATGAACTGATTATGCAAAGTGCATCTCAAAGTGCTTCACAGATTGCGACTAGAAGTGCATCTCAGGCTGATCTCACACAGCTCAAAGATAAATCTAAACCTCTTGGTGGTAAAGAGCTGGCTGACCGTCTAAAGAAGGCTAAGATCAAGGCCAATACTACGGATGCACCGTCCTCAGTTTCCAGTGATGACGAGACTCTTGAAGAGCGGTCTCAGAAGAAGAAAGGTACGTTGATTGAGGATGAGACTCGATCGACAGGTACAGTTAATAAAGAGGTGTATATGACTTATTTGCGTTCAATGGGTAATTTGTATTGGTGGTTTGTTTTGGCTTTCCTGTTTTGTCTCCAACCTCTTGTTGGTGTCGCTCAATTGTGGTGGACCAGAGAGTGGACTGATAGTGGGTACTCCGATGCTGCAGTTTCTATGTTTACGTCAGCTCTTGGCCTTGGTGAATCAAATGCTCCAGGACTACCAGTCTTGGCTCCTCCTTTGAAAGAGAGTATCGAAATCGGTATCAATACCATCCGTGCACCCGAGCACAGCACTGGCTACTATATCACCGTGTATGCCCTCATTGGTTTCTTGCTAATGATTGTTGCTTCGATTAAAGATTTGACTATGTTTATGGGCGGATTACGTGCTTCCAGAATTCTTTTTCATGACTTCCTGGAATCCGTACTGAAAGCCAAAATTAGATTTTTCGATTCCACACCCGTTGGTCGTCTTATGAATAGATTTTCCAAAGATATGGAAGGTATTGATCAGGATCTTGCTCCCGTGATCGGTGGTACCGCTAGATGTCTCATTCAAGCATTAGCTACTGCAATCGTAATCACAGTTGTCACTCCTCAATTTGCAATTGCAGGTGTTTTCATCTTTTTGATTTACTGGGCTATCGGTGTATTCTATCTTGCTACTTCGAGAGAATTGAAACGTCACGATTCGGTCACAAAATCGCCTATCTATCAGCAATTTGGTGAAACTCTTGTGGGTGTTTCTACTATCCGTGCATATGGTGATGAGCGTAGATTTATTAGAGAGAACATGAAGAAGATTGATACCAACAATCGACCATTCTTCTACATGTGGGTAAGTAACCGTTGGCTTTCTTTTAGAGTCGATACAGCGGCTGCTTTTGTTTCGTTTTGCGCTTCTGCGTTTGTTATCTTGAATTTGAATCATCTTGATTCTGGTCTTGCCGGTTTGTCTTTGTCCTATGCTTTGAGTTTCAGTGAAAATGTCCTTTGGATTGTTAGATTGTATGCAATGCTCGAGATGAATATGAATTCTGTGGAAAGAATCCAGGAGTATATGAAAGTTGATAGTGAAGCACCAACAGTGACTGATATTCGACCCCCTTCGGACTGGCCAAGTCGTGGTGAAATTGAAATTGAAAATTTATCTCTGAGATACGCTGCGGACTTGCCATTGGTGATTAAAAATGTTACTTTTAAAGTGGAGCGGTTTAATAAGATCGGTATTGTTGGACGGACTGGTGCAGGAAAGTCCACTATTATCACCGCCTTGTTCCGCTTCATTGAGGCTGAGACCGGTTTCATCAAGATAGATGGGTTAGATATCTCCACGTTGGGTCTATTTGATCTTAGAAGGGCTCTAGCTATTATTCCTCAAGATCCAACTCTGTTCACAGGTACTATTAGATCAAATTTAGATCCCTTCAGTGAGTATAATGACCAGCAAATCTTTGAGGCATTGAGAAGAGTTCATCTTATTCCGAATGCGTCAAACCCTGGTGAAGTTGTAGAAGTTGTGGAAGGTGAAAATGTTAACCAATTCCTAAACTTGGACTCTCAAGTCTCTGAGGGAGGTGGCAACCTTTCCCAGGGTCAAAGGCAACTAATGTGTCTGGCAAGGTCGTTATTGAAAGCGCCTAAAGTACTACTACTAGATGAAGCCACTGCCTCGATCGATTACGAGACTGATGCTAAGATTCAGAACACAATCCGAGAGGAATTCAAGGACACTACAATTTTAACAATCGCCCACAGATTGCGATCAATCATTGATTATGATAAAATTCTTGTGATGGATGCGGGCCAGGCAGTGGAATATGATACTCCACACAGTCTGATCTCTAACCCAGCTACAATATTTCACAATATGTGTTCCAAGAGTGGTGAAATGGAAGCGTTACAAAAGCTGGCTCATGAGGCCTCGAAGGCGTAGTAACTGACGAATTAAAATATATTGCATTTTTATAGAACCGATTAGCCGGTTATGTTTCTTTAGTTTCATAATAGTGTATTAAATTAAATATTAGATTGAAATCTACATCCGTTGCTAATCTAACTGCATCGCCTCACCGGTAACATCGTCAACGTCAAGGTCAATATCAACTTCAACTTCAGGATTCTCTTCTTCGTCTTCTTCTGGAGGTGGTGTAGGGAGTTGGCGAGAAATATCGCGTAACAAGTTCATATATCGATGTGAAATACGACTTTTGTTTGCTGCTAGTCGTTTTACAAATTCCGAAGCTCTCAACCACAATCCGGCAGAGGCAGTGACTAGAACTCTACTGGCAATTTCGCACATCAAGTACTCAAGTTGTAATTCTGTGAGTTTACTCAGATCCGACTCATCTGAAGCAATATACCCTACCATTTCATCAAGGTCGGGTGCATTATTCTTTTCCTCGTTGGTTAGATCCAGGTAGTAATCTTCAATTCGCAAAAATAAACGCATTGTTTCTGCCACAGTCTTAGCAGGAACTGTCTCCGGTACAATTGAATAAAGCTGAAAATCAGCCTTTCCCGCGATTTCGGCACGTACCTTCGATGACCATCCGGATATAATTATATCCAGCATAGTTAAATTTAAGAAAATTCTCAATTCGTCAGTCACATTTGTATTTACACTCCCTTGCAAATCATTCGATGGTCGTGATAACCTTTCAATAGTCGTTAAGACTGAAGAAACGACTGATGTATCTAAAAGTTGCTTGTCGGTTGTCGTCAATCCCGCTGTTGGTAAAATTAATGCTGCAAACTTGGAAATACTATAGTGACGCAATATATTCACAACTGTTTTGACAAACAAAATTCGCTGTTCTAACTCGTCACTTTCGATTGAATCGGTCGGAAATTTAGCAACTTGTTCGGCGAGGATTTTAGCTAGTATGTCCTGTCGGCCCTTAGGAAGCTGCACAGATACGTCAAGATAATCCTGCACATCTAATATCGGTGAGAGCCGCTCTATCTTTCCCAGTGATTCTAAAATAGATATTTCAGAGAACTGCGTATTTCCGAGCTTATCACGGACGTCGTAGGAGAGATCTTCCATCAATTCAACTAACTTCGATTCTACCTCATCCGCAAAAGAGGATCCCTTATAGCGTGCGCTTCTGAATATAAGTTCCACCTCCCTTAATAACTCAGAAGATTGAGAGATTTGGAACTTCTTGACAGCTATTTCCACAATTCTATTGTAGACATCTTCTTTATTTAGCTTCACAAATCCCGTTTCGAGGTCAATTAATGAAATCAATCTCAGTACCTTCGCTGTTGATGAATCAGAGAACGAGAACTTCTCCAGTAAACTGGGAATAGCATCTATGAGACGTGAATAAAGCTCCTCTAGGGATTTTTGTGGATTGGCAGCTTCTTTCTGGCCACGCTTTTTAGTCAACTTATTAGACGAGAACGATTTGATTGTCGAATTTAAAAATCCGAACAAGACATCCAGAAGAATGGATTGTAACTCTGGTTCGTCCAGAGTGCATGCCTCAATGTAAGATGTGACGTCGCCCTCGTCTATTTTTCTGATCTTGGGGATGTCAAATGACGAAAAATCGTACAGCAGTTGTTCCAATAACTCTTGCCATTCTAGATACAGTTCCGATTTTTTTAAAATCATCACATCATGGATACTGGAAGACGCTAGAGCAATTCTTGATGGTAAGGCATCAAACCGTTTATTTGACAGCAACAAGCGTTCCGTTACTTCTTCCTCTTCTTCATCATCGTCTGTCTTCTCTAGTATCGTTACAAATTTAATACCGATGTCTTTAAAAAACACCCAGGATTCCTTAAACTCGGGAAGAGCAGCCTGAACTTTTTGTAGAACATTCTCATGAATCTCTAAGTCATCCATAGCTCTTGAAACTGCAGCCACAAAATAGGTAGCTGCCTCTTTGCGGACTCTGTCATCAGCATCAAAGATTAGCTGACTCAAAACAGATTCATTGGCCGCTTCTGCATCTTCTTCGAGGATATCCAGCTTGTTAAGAATCGTCATTAGGGAAACTGCTAGTTTTCGTGCTGAGTCATCGACATCATGCTCAGCAACCTGCCTAATACGATCGCCATATCTTACTATAAATTGACCAAATGCGCCTTTGGCAGCAGATTCTGAGTCATCCATGTACAGCGATTTGAAAAGTGCCACTAGAACCGATAGTACCTGGGTTCTCACAGACGACTCAAGGTCAGATAGTCCAGACCCAATGCATTTCAGAGAGCTCGCATCGACAAACTTTTCTGGCACTATACTTATCCACTTAGCTAGAAATTTGACACAATCGACGCGGATACGCGGATCAACGTCTCGATTACGATGTGCCCATACAGACACACTAGCAGCTTCAATCGCATTTGATATAGTGGAAAGTTTGTTGTTCTCGATGTTGATGATTGCCTCAATATCGGATATCTTGTTACCTAACTGTTTCTTCTCAGTAGAGCTCAACTTCTTAGCCTTTTTCTTTTCTTTCAAGGCATTCACTTGAGCTACCAATTTAGTGACTTCATCCACACGCCTCTTGTATAGCTCGCAAAGTTCAGTTATCATACTCAGCACTGCAACTGTAGCAGTATGGCGAAAAGATCTTAGATGAGCAGTTGACATGGGGGAGAACCATTTGATCAGCGAGAATATAATATTACCTCCCTCATCCTCCTGGTCCTCGTCATAGTAGAGTATGCCATCCTCACCAGCATTGTTAACTATCGAAGTGAAAAAGTCCTCAAAAGCGTGTCTGAATCTCGCTACTTTCCTAGACACAATGGCGTACTCCACTCCAGCATAGTTTCTAGCCTTCTCCTCGATTGGACTAAACGTCTCGGCTGCTGAATCTGGATGTACGATATCATGAGGTTGTACAGGGATATCACATCCGCAACTCTTCAGCAGAAAATTGATGACGTCGGCCACGGCAGTATTGGGGTCCTGTTTATATTCAGAAAGCCAATCTAAAGCTAGACCTTCAATGGACGTTTCTGGATCGATCAATGCACTAAAGATTTTATTTTCCATCGGCGGTGGTGGCGGTGACAAGTCTTGCCTTCTATTCACCCTTGCTCGATTACCATCAGTGGTCCGGCGCGTGAATCTCTGATTTTCTTCTTCGCTATCAGAATCCTCCTCATCTTTCGCACGTTAGTATCAGCGTATTCTTATATTCAGGAGTTACTTACTGTAATGATGTGCCGTCGTCCTCGCTCTGTTGGACCTTCGCAGTGATGTCGTCCCATTAGAAATTTGTGGACTCGCCATTTTGTTTATTGTGGATGTTAAATTAACTGACCCAGCGAGCGCTGAATATCATCGCCCATTAGGACGTATATATTTGGTAGGTTTGCATGACGCGATTGAAGCATATGTGACATTAAAGGGTCTACCTGAACTAAATTTAAAGCCGTCAGAAAAAATATACACTGAAGCAATTTGATTTGACGAAAGTTAAAGATGTTTAGTAACAATTTCTCAATTAAATTAAAAACTACATATAAAAAGTGTCAGATATCCTGTATCGTCCGTACCATACAAAATATGGCAAGAGCTATATTTCCAAGTCATCTGTTTTTCTCCCAGGTTAGAGAGCCTACCCACTGTAGGATGAAAATGGACAGTCAAAACACCTGGTGATATGGTCCGACTAATTTACGTCGAGGCTGTATATCTCACTTGTGGTGACAAAGACTGACTCGATGTAAATTAGTGGGATCCTGTAATGTGAACGACACATCGAATAAATCAAATCATGTCATAAAACGGAAGGAAAATCCTTTTATATATAAAAAAGATGCTTGGATCACGTGGATTTCGCGATAAAAGAATACCTTACCGATTTGAGCTTGAGGTGTTAAGGCATATCTTAATTATTGAAGTGTCGATACGAGGCCAATACGCGTATGCTGAGTCGAAATATCCTCAGGGTGACCTATGGTGACTATATTTTCGATACATGGTACCATAGTATAGGTTATTTCAATCCACTAAATGCGTCAAAAACTGTAAGAGCAAATCGAATCAGAGAGCCTGTTACACTATGGGGTTCCGAACCGTTCAAAGGCTTTGTCAATAGCTCTGCCACTGAAATTATTCAACTACTACATGTCTGTGATGGGTGCTTTAAATACAGTGTCAATGAGGCAGATATGGTCCAGCATCGAAGTCAATGCATTTATCGACATTCTGGGCCACCTGGTGAACTTGTGTACGATGATAGCCAGTATAGAATATACAAAGTAGATGGAATGAAGAACAAGCTATTTTGTCAATGCATGTGTTTGTTTGGAAAGCTATTTCTGGATAGTAAGTCTGTTTACTTTGCAGTAGATGGCTTCGAATTTTTTCTTCTAGTTAAATGCGCACGAAGCTTACATCCAAGAAGCTCCAAGAATAATGGCAATTCATCAGGTCCCATGCAAGTGGTCGGGTTCTTTTCGAGGGAGAAAATTTCGTGGCATGATTACAATCTTGCATGTATCTTAGTGTTTCCACCTTTTCAGAAACTGGGCCTCGGCCGGTTGCTCATAGCATTTTCATATTACTTAACAAGATCTCAACGGAAAATTTCCGCTCCGGAAAAACCTCTGTCCAAACATGGCCATGCCAGTTATTTGCGATATTGGGCGATAGCTGTCGCACAACAAATCCTCCTTGGTGATCATCCAACACTGGCGGTTTCGATACCAGAGCTGTCTAAGCTCACTGGAATAGAGGCGGGTGATAGCATCGAGGCCCTGCAACATATGAATGCATTAGATGATGGAGTTATACTTGTTTACAACATTCAGAAGTGGGTCGACGAACATCATATATCTTTAGAGCCTATTTTAAATGAATCTGCATGTTTGTAACAACTCTAGGTATTAGGCTATAGAACATCGAAAGTGTAAACCCGACAAGAGTGAGTTGGGATTATTCCAATCATATATATAGATATTAGCATACATTTCCTAAAGCAAGTTATCAGGAATAGTTGTATCACGAATTAAATCTGTCAGTTTCATAGCATCGAAAGAGACAGAGCCGTCAAGGTACTCTGGCGGTGGGAGGGCCTTCAAGAGATTCAGGATTCCAGACGGAATGATATTGGTGGATGCCTGTTCCAAAGATGAGGTAGTAGAAAATCCACTACTATTAGAAAATCCGGTAGACTCGCGGATTCTCTTCATTGGACGTTCATCGTCACTTTCTTCGTCGCGATTACGCCTTCCACCACCACGACCACCACGCTTTCGATCACCTCTGTCACTTCTTTCATCGTCACCATCACCACCACTACTACCCAGTATAGATGTACTTTCAATTTGCTGAATTTGCTGATATCTCTGCTGCAAACTGTGGTTGTTGTAATTTGGTCGCAAATCATTGTCTTCGATAGGGTCATACTCTGGAATTCTGAACCTGCGTGCAAAAATGGACATAGGGCTCTCGTCAGGATACATTTTAGAAAATCTCTCCTCTAAAGTTAACAAAGCTGCCAGCTCGCCATGGTTGGCGGTGAACTTCATGAAATGCTCGTAAAGTGGCTTTGCTGCAGCAATTGGCATTTTGCTAATAGACTTTTCAAACAAAGCTCGGGCATTGGTTTCATCATTGGTAAGGATGAGGAAATCAAAATATACCTTCACGTATTCAGAGTTTTCAGAAAATCTTTTCAGCCCAAGCTCAAAAATTTTATCAGCAATATCAGCCTCCTTGTTGTTATGGTATTCCATCATAGCTGATGCAACGAAGATGTGATGAGTAGTGTATGGTAACCGACGAGCTTCACCAAATACTCTACGTGCCTCCTTGATACCTTGACTCCTTTTGGCAGTCTTCATGTACTCTGTATATGCAAGAGTTATGCTACGAGATACCGAGTGGATTTCTGCCTCCTTTTGAGTGATATGTTTCTCTGCTTTACGCTCCTTTTTACTCTTGCCATTCAACGACAGTTGAGTTGTAGCATAAACATGGGCCTCATTAAGAAGAATATAGAATTGTTCATTCTGAATGACCATTTTCTCTCTTTCCAGCTTGTATCGTGCAATGAGATTTTCATAGATGACCTTCAGCTCATCATATCGTGATTCCTTCTCCAATAGCTCGGCTGCTTTGTAAGAAAGAAGAAAACTCGAAGGATTTGCTTGTAGTCCATTCCTCAAAATTTCCAGAGCGGCATCCACTGAGCTGTTGGAACTCGCAAGTGCACCAGGTGCACTAGCTGCCGAAACTGTGGATAGATCCCCTCTACCCAATGTATATAGGGAGAAGCTGTACCAAACCTCAGGGAAATATCTTAGAGTCATTACCGCCTGTTTATAAGCATAAGTAACTCGAGCATCTACAAGCGCCTTGTTTCCAGTGCTTAATGGGTTTCTTTTCTCCCAGTCTATCCATTGCTCCCATTTTTCATAAATCTTTTGTTCCTTTTTACTCCATTGACGAAGACCGGGACTAGTGGTTCTGGGCATACCAGTGAAAATATTTTCCATTTCTCTGAGGCTAGATCGAGCGTTCATGTAAGTACCGCTGACTTCTGCAGTGAACTTTCTGGCGGTGTTTGCATTAAGGGTTGTCTCAAAAGTCGAATAGTTCTGCCAGAGCCGTTCTAAGTGACCTGATAATGGGATACAAATCGCTCTCCTGTAGGTTTTACGTAATAAATCCATTTTTTGCTGCTGCTCCCATGACGTGCCAGCTTCGCGCGATTTGATAAACTCAATGTAATCGTTCCAAATAGGACCACTATCAATATCAAACCCAACTCTATCAAGTACAAACTCATATGCTTGAGAGATAGTTGTTCGAGCCTTGTCTCCATCAATATTGATGTTATTGATACGACGAATATAGGCCAAATAGTAAGACCAAAGCTCAACGTTGAGAATTTTTGGCAGACAGCGGGCAAACAACTGTTCAACTTTCTGAAATTCACCATTAGACTGTTCTAAATCAAGATAATCCATCCAAATATCTGAGGATGTTGGAAAGTATACAACCATTCTCTCAAATGCATTGCGCAGGCTATCGACCTTATCCTTCGCCTTTAGTTCACGCACCAATGGCGACCATTTATCAATATCCTCGGGATTTTCTTCAATTTCATCTTCTAGAATTCCAATTGTATCGTTCGGGAGTCTCTTTCGTTTTGTAGGTAGGGCAGTACCTGGAGGCAACCTAGTCAGTGAAACAGCTGAAGCAGGTGGAATAATGGGGGCACTTGAGGTCGAGACTGACGCTATACCTGGCGCTGGCTGTGAACTGTTACTCGATGATGATCCATTACCAATGGCACTAGCAGCAGCGCCACTAAGAGCTGGAGTAATACCGGCCGCCTGCAAAGCCTCCTGCTCTCTCTGCTTGGCCTTTTTCCTCCTCAGCTTCCGCTTTTGTGTAGGGGTCAAATTTGATCCATTGGCACCATTAATAGAGATGTTATCATCCTCATCATCGCCATATTCGTCACCTCCGTCATCGCCATCTTCACCGTCTACGTTGTCATCATCATCCTGCTCTTCTTCGTGCGTAGACTGATTTCCATCATTGGTCTGCTTTGGAGCATCAGCAGTCTGGGTGACTTCAGACAATACAACCGCCGCAGCGGCCGCAACGGCTCCAGGGTCAATTAGATTAGATCCCTCTTTTGTTAGCTGCTCGGACATGGCGATTTAACCTTTCGATGTATAGTAGTAAATAGAAGTGGGATGAACTTGCCGAACTTTCAGATAGAACCGGTTACAGCCGCACATAGATCCATCTGGTATATTTTCGTACAAGATAGTCTGTGATTTATAGACGCCTAATATTTTTGATTTAGCTTGCCAACATTGGACATTTTATGGAGATGTTCGAGTTGCATGTATGGGGACCACTGGAAAACTTTGTATCTTTATCCCCGGAATGTATGGCAATTGCATGGTACTTGGGGCTAGCATTGGACCCCTCCGAGTTTGTGATCATTCCTAGCTCCAATACCACAATTGCTAGTAATGGACAATTGCCAGCATTGAGACATGCTGGTCACGTTTATGGCGGTTTTTTCTCAATCGTGAGATATCTATTGCGCATTAACGTAGAGCTTCCTCAGAAAGATAGCGATATAGACGAAGCAAAAGTCACCGCCCTCGCAAACTATATTTCTACAAATATTTCATCATTGACGTTATACACTATGTATGTTCATAGACAAAACTTTGAGTCGGTAACACGTCCACTTTTCACCGAACTGGTACCATTCCCAATGCAGTACAATCTGCCGTTGCATCAGAGAGACTTAGCTAAAAGACAGTGCACACATCAAGGGTTAATTGGCCAACCGGAATCAACACAATTATCAGTCAAGTATCCAGCATCGCTATCTAAGTTACAAGCTCAAATTGAAGAGAAAAATAAACAACGACAAAAAATATTTGACGATGCTAAGGAAAATTTACGAACACTGGCATGTGGCCAAAAACTCTATCGAACTGTGGTGGACTTCAAAGAAAACCGGAATTCCCCATTCTTATTAGGATCCACTATTACAATTGCCGACCTATTATTTATTTCACATTTGCGAATACAAACAGCATCGGTATTCCCTGTACCGGTATTGAAGACGCTAATAGATACTCAGTTTCCCGAGCTACAAACATACTTGAAGCTCGGGCTTGATGAGCTGAAACCTGTGGAAGCAACATGGAAGATTGTGGCCCCTCAAGGACGCGAAGTATACTCTTTTTCCAATGCAATACTTCATTACATTGGACTCTGATCATCCAAAAACTCGCCAATGTACCATCGATAATTAATATATTGTAAGTGAACTTTACAACCCATCGAAAGTCTCAACCTTTGGGGATAGATATTTATAGACTTGCATCTTTGACCCAAGCCAGGTTTGATTTCTGAGAGATGTCTAATTTTTACGGGGCCGAATCAATCCGTTGTTGACAAAATAATAAACTATCGTTGAGTCCTCAGTAACCATAGCCATGACCACTCTACGAGGAGAAGCCTCTGCATTAGTGGCTTCTTTAATACCATCAAACACACATGCCCATTGGTGTACAGTCCAATTCTGCTCAGTGCGAACTGGTAGAACATATTCCTCACTTATCTCATAATCGTCAGGATGTAATTTCGCTGGAGGCACCCCAGTACATATAACTATATTTGACTCTGCTGCTCGAATATTGAGCGATTTAAGATTGGTCCATAGATGCTGATGCACCAAATTCTCGGCAACTCGATCTTCAATAGCCATGACATCTAACGCAGTGGTAACTGATCGTTGAAAATTCCTGCTGCTCATTAGACTAGGGGGATTGTGCTGCTGAAGCCCAAACGTCACATGATTCCATATGCAGGGTCCAGCAACAGCGGTGTTTCAAGGGTCGACAAAACTGGGCTGAAATTATAGAAGTACTCAATAAATAAAGTTGCAATTGCTTTAACTATAGTCAATATTAATCTGATTCTTTTTTTTATTATTTTATGAGAGACCTAGTGAGTCAACTCCAATATGAAGGGGCAAAGAATATCAGGCAAACAAGCGCTGCTGCGGCTGCAAGTGCATCGCCTCGATGGATCTCGAGATTTGCCGGTAGCAACTACAATTAGGAAGCACAATATATTGGCCAACAGACAGGTAGAACAACAAGAGAAATATAGAGCAGAATGCGTCTCATAGTAGTTCCACTGTCAGTAAAAACTTCAATGGTTTATTGCCAAAAGTTGGCACTTCCAGCAGCTCGGCAGACGCCTCGAATCGACGACAAGCTAGTTGCAAGGGCCGCCAAAACTTGGGGGGAATGGCAAAAATCCGATTCTAAACTTAAAAAGACAATTATTTCTTGGGCTAATATAGCACTGGAAAGAATCAGCTATGAAGAATGGAGCTTGAAAACTATTCCTGCCCAATCGTCGATAAAAAGAAAGGTTGTAGAAGCCAATTCTAAAGTCAATGAAAGTGACCCTCACCACGTAACGCATGCAGAGTTTGAGAAACATGAGCTGGAAAATTCGGATTTAGAAAGCATCCCGGTAATATTTCCAAGTTCCATACTGGATCGTCACCAAGTCACTAGTCGATTACAAGCCTTAGCTTCTAGAGGAATCAATCACCACACGAAATATATGTGGATGAGCGCCATTGGTGCTCCATTGACGCTTCCTGTTGCTCTCTTACCTGTCATTCCCAATCTTCCAGGATTCTATTTGTTGTTCAGAGCTTGGTCCAACTGGAAAGCTGTCGAAGGTGGTAAGCATCTCAATTATCTACTTAAAAACGATCACTTGTCGTATCACGATGATGCAAGGTTGAGCCAATTGTTCACACAGCTCAAAAATCATAGTGAAAATGTTGCTGAAACCGAAAACCCTGATAAAGAAACGGCCCAATCAGTTGCCAACGATAGCGATCAGCTGTTGCTGGACGAAGAGCATATAAACGAACTAGTAAACATATTGGGTGCAAAGGAAATGGCTCCAGAACTACATAGAGCAGTTCGCCAGATAAAGAAAAAGTTCCAGTCGGATATCAAAAATTAGTTATCGGGGTCACCCCTAGCAGCTAATCCCCCATTTGCTCATAACCCCTCATATTACACCGCATGTGCTATATACATATCTTCATTCGCAATACATTTTTCACTAGTGAACCTTTCTTTCCTGACGTCAAATATGACCTCGATGGGAATTTATCGGCCTCGACATCCCTGTTGTTATAGAACAAATCGGATGCAGTTCCCAGGAAATCAAGCTTACTTGAATGAATTGCAGCCAACTTGTGATTTACTCATACATGTATATATTTGACTTCCTACTACTTAAATCTCACTAGCAATTTGGATAGATAGATATTTATTCGGCTAGGGGCAAAATATTAGGAACCGGTCCCGCAGGAGTGATACCATAAGGGTTGTACTTGATATGAGATTTGGTGTAATGATACTTGATGTGCTCAAAATTAGTGGTCTCCTTGAAAGCAGGATCTTTCCAGTAAAGGTTGCGCAACCACTTGTGAATTTGGGGATAGCCAGTCCGAATCATCTCAATATTACATTTGAAGTGCTGTACGTAGACAGGGTCAAATCTGACAATGGTGGGATAGAGTCTGATGTCAGCTTCAGTCAACTCTTTACCAAGAAGGTAATCACCAGAAGACTCTTTCAGAATCTTCTCGACTCTATCCAAACCCTCGAACACCTTTTTTACGTTCAAGTCATAAGCCTCTTGAGTGGTAGCAAAGCCAGACTTGTAAACACCATTGTTGATAGAATCGTAAATCCACTCATTCAACTCATCAATTTGCTTCTGGTATTGCTCCGGATAAATATTGACTTTTTGATATTCAGGGGCAATCAAATCGTTGAAGGCGGTATTCAAGATACGAATAATCTCGGATGATTCATTGTTAACGATTGTCTTATTCTCCTTGTCCCATAGTACGGGGACAGTGAATCTAGCGCTATAGTCAGGCTCTGCCTTATAGTATACCTCGCTCAAGTAGTTGGCACCATTCAATGGTTCTGGGGTAGTAAACTTCCAGCCTTTATCACCCAAAAGCCAATCAACCACAGTGACACTAATGATATCCTCCAGGCCCTTCAACTTTCTGGTAATCAAAGTACGGTGAGCCCAAGGACAAGCATATGAAACATATAGATGATATCTTCCTTTCTCAGCTGGGAATTTACCCGAGCCATCAGCTGTGATGGTATCTCTGAATGAAGACTAGTGAAGTTAGCATTCAAACCTCTATCCATCTACTATCTCAGCTCAAGTTGCTCCAATTAGTAGCAACATTTTATCAACCGTTCCAAAGAGCTCGAATCGTTATTATCATAACCGCATTGTTACTTACAACTTGACGACGAAAATGTCCGTCGCTATCACTCCAATGTTTCTGTATATGTTAGTACTTGGTCGACGGACATACGCCATTATTTATAATACTCACAGAGGCCATTGTTCTTACTGTATTGACTGCTTTCCAATTGTGATTAATACAATTTTTGTTAATAAAATAGGTCGGTCTAAAACTTCTCCGGCTTAATCCCAACAATCCTCTTTGTACTTGGCTAACAATGACCATTGGCTATAATCGTCTAGTTGGTTATTCACCATTTATATAGAATCCTTAATTGTTCTGACCCTTAACCCCATATTATTAAGCGTTGCTAGGCATGCACTGTTTTAGTCGGATGCATGGCTTACTGACCGGTTAGTAAAGGAAATTCTTAATCTGATCTATTATGCGCGGAACAACTAATGATACATATCGCGATAGAGCGATAGCTGATCCAAGTGACTTCAGCCCCTTAAGTTGTCTCTCCATTGTTCGCTCAATATTGCGAAATTGTGGTCTGACAGTGCGTCTAGTAGTTCGTTGAAATCCACCAATTGATAAAGCTCTCTCTACCAAAAGCGATCTTTTTAGTGCTTGTTCAATAACTCGTATGTGATATTTAGCTCTTCTTTTTATTAGGCCGAGAAATTGATCTGCAGGGTCCATAGGTCTTCAAATGTTGCATTAACATTCACAAAAGAGATTACTGATTAAGCACTGAATAGGAAGAATAAGAGGAAGAGCCTCGTAAATCAAGCAATGTCTAGTAACAAGTTCAAATGGTAAACACCATATGTGGTGACCAAGCAAAAAGCACCTTATAAGGATGTGTTGGGGCTGTTAACGGTGTGGAATGTGGTCTATACCAACACAAGAAGAGATGGTTATAACTGCTCATAGATATGTAATCTGGTCCTATATTTATCTTATAACAAATAACATTCAAATCTTTTTTCTGGGGAGGAGGGCGGCAAAGTTGGCTGTTTCTGTCAGAGTCCCCGTCCTCCTTTGCTGTTGTGAGTCCCTTAATAGCATATGTATTCATATTCTTACCTTCGATACCTTTTAGTTCTATCTGCTTCTCTTTCTCACACATAACGGAGGCTTAGTGGAGTTCTTGAGTTAAATTCAGAGGATAAGTCCATATTTTTTAGTTCTTAACTCTGATATCTGGACAAGTAAGGGTCTGGTAAATCTCTCCGGGTAGACTAGTCTCCGGTGGACGTAGTTGATATCAAAATTCGACTTTAGTTTCCCGAGCTCATGGATATAGTGTTTACACTGGAAGCGTCATCTACGCAAATATAGGCTGACGGTCGACTGCTTTAAGGTATGCAATATTTTATCGGATTTCTTAATTTTCTCTATTTATTTATTTTTGTTTTTGCGTTCCGTGGTCTAGCTAGGTTCTAGTCCTTCTCTTTCGGCTTCTTCTCATGCTTGATCTCTTAACGATTGGCTGATCTATTGCCCACAGACACTAACATCTCCAGATCCTAGAAAAAAGTCAAAATGAAAAAACGAATAACAAAGGTAAATGCATTACTCCAAAGAACTTTTATTACGGCCCTGATCGGGTGGATATGTTTGTTGGGATTTGTACAGGCATCTTGGAACATCGGCTCCGAGTCGGCCTCTAAATATGGCTATGGATATGGCTATGGCTATGAACCAGACACTATATCTGGGTCTAATGCGCTGGTCGCTGATGGTGGAAATTCGGGGTCTACTGGTGAAGAAAGGGCAGATGCATTACAAGTTCGACGGTCGCTATCGAAATGGGAGCTGACGGATATTCTTCTCATCAGCACAATAGATGGCTCTCTCCATGCCAGAGATAGAAAAACTGGTCACGAGTTGTGGTCTATTCCTGGGAGTGGCCCGCTCGTTAAGGTATCAACTTCAGATAGTACCCTTATTGACGAAGATAAAGATATCACCTGGATAGTAGAACCTCTAGGTGATGGTACTCTTTACTACTTTTTACCTTCAACAGGGTTACAAAGACTATCTGTCAATATCAAGACGCTAGTATTGAAGTCTCCTTTTGCTATTGAGGGAGATGACAAGATTTATACAGGTAGTCGACAAACAGTTTTATACTCGATCAATGCAAAGTCTGGTGAAATTCTGAAAGTTTACGGATCTAATGGTAAAGAAAACGGTGGGTTGGGAAGAGCTGTCTGTAGGCCCAAGAGTAATGGGCTAGATTATGAGAACAACACACCCAACGATGACACCCTCCTATTTGATGATGAGTCTGATTATTACCTGCCACCTTTGTCAGATGATGAAGGTAACGGTGTGTTTATGATTGGACGAACAGATTATCACCTAGAAATACATGGCAAAAATGAAACCATCTGGAATGTGACTTATTCTATGTGGGGACCCAATAATATGGATGGTGATTTGGTTTCTCAGCATGTTAGATCGCCAGATGACTTATATATCACTCCGTTACATGATAATTCTATGTTGGCATTATCAACTGATGGTCGAAGTAAGCCGGCAATCTGGGTGAGACCGGTGCCATCAGTCGTCGTTAGCATTTTCGACATTCTGAAACCAACCCAAGGGGACGGAAATGAGCCACTTGTGTTGTTACCCCAGCCACAATTTCCTTTCAACATCGGTGACGATGATAAACAGAATTGGTCATCATACCAAACTCAAGAAGAAGATGAGGAGATAGATGAAGATCTGGAAGTTATCGGGACTTATGTGGAGAAAACTAATGATGGGGGTTGGTTTGCGCTTTCTGGTAAAGCGTTTCCATATCTTGTTGATACAGCGCCAATTGCTGAATGGTGTTTGCAAAACCGACAATATGAGAAGTCGGATAGGCCATACTCAAAAGACTCTTTAGTAGGAGTTCACCCTATTCAAGGACCGCTAGTCCATCGTGAGTCTACTTCAAGAAATGTGGCCTCGATTGCACCCCAACTACTTCCCCCAGAACCACCGCTCCTAGACCAGGGATCTTCCTCGCTTCCAATAGCTGCAGTTGAAAGGAACAGAAATCGTAATGAGGTTGCCAAATATTATCCGAATCAGGGAATATTCGGCGGAACTCAGCAGCAATCTCCACGGCAAGTGGACCAATCGCCGCCTATTTACATGCCTCCGCCTCCACCTACGATCTTACCAGTTCCATACTCTTCAAGTGGCTGGAATTTTATTACAAGACTCGTTGAAAATGTACTCAGTGTTCTTATTATTGTCGTTATTGTGGTCGTAGCGGCAAGGCTGGGTTGGTTGCCACAGATAGTGGATTTGCTAGAGTCTGCAGTCTTAATTTTAACCAGAAAGAATACTGCTTTGGAGAGCATAGACGACAGTATTGCCAATGAAAAATCACCACTCACTGTGTCATTGGAGAATAACATTGATATGATCAACAGTGAAAAAGATCATGGTGTGGTCACTAAGGCAAGTGATGAGCCTGCGAATCCAGTTAGTCGGGAAATTGAGTTGCAGAAGCAGGACCCTGAGTATCTTGACACTAAGCATGATAATAACAATATCCCAAATAGTGCAGTTATTACGTCTAGTAGTTCTGTCGGCTCTGAAGAGCTTCCAAAGACAAGTGGACTGGGCGCATTGAATGGTATAGCTGGAAACACAGATGAAGAGTCTGCCACTCTATTATCACCCAGACTGGATGGTTCTCTTAAAGATGTGACTTCTCCGGGTGAAGTACCGAGTGAAGTTGTTGTTGCTGAACTAAAAGAAGTAACAACTAACGAAGGAACTCAGGTCACTGACATTGATATGATGTCAGAGGCTGAAGATGTCTTAAACAGCGTTGACGTGGGAATCAAGAATATCCGTGAACAGTGTGTGGCTCAGACGGATAAGGGCGATGATGTTCCATCCTCTGAGTCGTCCCCAGTAAAAAAGCCCAGAAAACGGGGTAGCAGAGGGGGGCGGAAGAACGCTGCTCGCGAAGCTCTTAGACAGGCGGCTCGTAAGCGAGATGAAGAACTTCTCGCCCAACAAACGCGAGAACGGGAAATCATTCAAGAAGAAGGAGAAAATGTTGAACCTAATGATAGTGAAGTAGGAGGTGTACCACCAGCTCAACTTCCGCCACCGGAACTGTCTTCGAAAGCTACCAATTCATTGGACAATGAGAGTTCAAACACTGGCTCAGGTGCTATCTCAAACGTTAAGCTACCCGAATCACCAGCTACACCAGGCCTTATTCTCCCAAATTCAACTTTAAGTAGTGAAGCCAGTGGCCTTCAAGCAAGCCCATTAACTGTCTCAAAAGACATTATTGGCTACGGCAGCCAAGGAACAGTGGTTTATCGAGGGTTCTTTGAGAACCGCGAGGTAGCTGTCAAACGCATGCTTCTCAATTTTTACGATCTTGCATCACAGGAGGTAGCCCTTCTTCAAGAAAGTGACGACCACCCCAATGTTATTCGCTACTATTGTAAATACCAGAGTGATCAATTCCTATATATTGCATTGGAGTTGTGCCCTGGCAATCTTGAAGATGTTATAGAGAAGCCGTACAAATTTGAAGAATTGGTGGACAGGATGAACCCTATTCAGGTTCTTTACCAAATTGCCAGTGGCTTAAAGCATCTGCATTCCCTTAAGATCGTCCATCGTGATATCAAACCTCAAAATATCCTGGTTGCCCCTCCAAAATGGGTCCATAGTAAAGTCATGAATGGAAAGCAGCCATATGGCCCAGTAAGAATGTTGATTTCTGACTTTGGTCTCTGCAAGAAGTTGGAAGGGGACCAATCCAGTTTCTGGCCGACTACAACACAGGCAGCTGGTACTGCTGGTTGGACTGCACCAGAGATTTCTATGGGTGGGCGATATCCCGGTAATATTTCGACCACATCGTCCACTGATCTCGTTACTAATATATCAAACCAGAGGAGATTAACCCGTGCTGTTGATATCTTTTCATTGGGTTGCGTCTTCTATTATATTCTCTCTAATGGCCAACATCCATTTGGTATCAATTCAAAGCGGGAAAGTAACATTGAAGATAATAATTATTCTTTGACCGAATTTGACGATCCATATGTACCAAACAACGTCGAGGCTAAAGATCTTATCTCTCGAATGATATCCTTTAACCCGAATGATAGACCAGACGCTAGCTCTGTACTTCTGCATCCGTTGTTTTGGTCTCAGCAAAAGAGGTTGGACTTTCTTCTCAAGATCTCTGATAGATTTGAAGCCGATGCTCGGGAGGAGTATAGCGAGTTGCTCAGTATACTGGAAAGAGATGCCTTCGAAGTTGTTGGGCATGACTGGCACACCAATTTCGATAGAGCATTTCTCGAGAATTTGCGACAGTATCGTAGGTACCGTGGAGAACGGATCATTGATTTATTAAGAGCCATGAGAAACAAATGCCACCATTTTAATGACCTACCACTTCATTTGCAGACTTCGATTGGACCTATTCCAGACTCATTTTTATCATACTTCACTAAGAAGTTCCCATATCTCTTGATGAAGGTTTACTACTTTGCCAAGGAACACCTTGCAGATGAGTTTGCTTTCAGATCTTTCTTCTATGAAGAGAAAAATGAAATGAGCTAATGGCCAAAACAATTAACACGAACACCTTTTATGCATTTTTATAATGAAATTAATTATTTATTATTTATCACTTGCTTATATTTGTAGAAGATCCTGGCTCTCAGTTTGCGAGCTCCAAGGTTGTGGTGAACAAAGACATCCCCAACAGTTCTCACATAACTCCGTAAATTCATCGGTAAATCCATATGAATATTGGCTGTCCGGCAAATAAGCCTCAGCAACTGGATACTCCAGATGATTTCCGACGGAAACCTTAAACTCGCGTGAATTTAGCTTCAAGAGGGGGGAGATCGACATAGATGTCCGCTATGTCCATCGGACATAGGGCACATATATCCCCACATGGAATAACACCGACATCTAGCCTCTTGAGCCGCAATCGGCATCACGATTACTTGATGGGGTTCAAGTTTGTTTACCAAATATAAAAGAACAAGAAAATGCTATCTATTCAAGAGCAATAACTGTTAAAACAATAAAGGTAAAAGCACTATTCATCGCGAGCTTACATACAAAGATACTAAAATGGTTTCTAATTATCATATCGATGGAAAGTCTGTTGGACCCACTGGCCTAGGCTTGATGGGTTTCTCCTGGAATCCGGACGTAGTTGTTTCCGATGAACAAGCTTTTGAAGCACTCAAAGCTGCTATCGAGCATAATGCGACTTTTTGGAACGGTGGTGAATTTTATGGTAGGCCAAAGCCAGAGACCAATTTGCAGCTGATTTCCAGATATTTCACCAAGTATCCTGAAGACGCCGATAAGGTCTTTCTTTCAATCAAAGGTGGTGTAGATCAATTGACTTGGATGCCCGATGGAACACCAGAAAAGATTCGCGAGTCAATTGACAATTCGTTGAAGTTTCTTGATGGAAAGAAGGCGTTAGATATGTTCTGTCTGGCTCGTATCGGAAAGGTATCAGTTGAGGAGTCTGTGAAGGCTATAAAGGAGTATCTGGATGAAGGGAAGATCAAGGGAATCTGTTTGTCAGAGGTTGGTGCTGATACCATCCGCAGAGCCTCGAAGATTGCTCCTATTTCTGCTGTTGAAATTGAGTTCTCTCTATTTTCACGTGAGGCCGAGACTAATGGCGTTTTTGATGTCTGTAAGGAATTGAATATTCCTATTATTGCTTATTCTCCTATCGGTAAAGGCTTGCTTACTGGACAATTGAAACCTCAAGATTTAAGTGCAGGTGATTTCCGTGCTCACTTCGACCGTTTTAAGGAGGAAAACTTCAAAAAGAATTTTGCTCTCGTAGAAAAAATTCAACAGATTGCTGCTAGAAAGGGTGCTAGTGCGGGTCAAATTGCTCTCTCTTGGATTCGCTCGCTATCAAATACTGGTAATTATCCGGTTATAATTCCAATTCCTGGTACTGTAAACCCCAAAAGAGTTGTTGAGAACTCTACTCATATTGAGCTTAATGCTGAAGACTTGAAGGAGATCGACGAATTTTTGGCTACTTTCCAAGTTTCTGGATATCGTTACAACCAGCAAATGGAAGCCGGAAACTATAGATAGAGTGCCAGGTGTATCTAGCTATTTGAACTATTTTTTAGGGCAGTATATTATTTTTAACTTGATGACCCCAAGATCTGTGTTGAGGGCAATTCGATTTGGTACCTAACCGTCATGCAGGAACCCCTGTGAGGCTGAAAAGGTTTGGAGAATATAAAATGCAAAAAAAATGCCCATTCTACTTCTCTCTATAATATATTAGTATATTATGGTCAACATGTCTGTGATACCATTATAAAGTAAGTATGCTAAGAATTACACCGGATTGTGATAGTTATCTTACTTGATGTGATGACTAGCTGTCGCCCCAATCTTAGCTTAATGCTTTGAAGATTCGACAAAACACACTGAAAATTCTGATATCAGTAATACGATCACCTTATGTATTCCGAAGGGAATCAAATCCAATGTGCAACTGCTTGATTACTATAAAAGCAATCTTGCTAACTATTTAGATGTAAGAATTTAACCTCTTCATGTTCTTAATGATGTTAAAAATATTTTCATGCTAATCATGAACTGGGTATTTATCTCGGTTTTGATTCAAACCAATATTCGATAATGCTACTGAATCGAGAGCTATATTCACATTTTGATAAGAGTGTGGGACTAACAATTTAGCTTATATATTTCTGTAGGTTGGTTAATTTCGTGGTTCTTACCCACTAGTATATGATTTATATTTTTTACTGCAATACACTACTAAATTTCTAATAGGTTGGCTGGTCATGGCAACGCGTAAAGTTTTTTGTTACGCTGTGGACCTAACCCTTTTCGATAAGCTCAACTGCCACGACTATAAATGATATATGCAGGGTGAATTTCTGGCATTTGTCGATGTATTAAATGCAGTTAGTTGATTTAAAGAGCTATTAAACAATTGATGATCGAATTTTAATTACTTCAAGGTGCATTTAAATATCAGCTTGTAATCCAGAAGTTTAGCCGTTAAGACTCGGGATCAAGAGCAATTTAGACGCGTTCTAATTATATTACATCAGTTGAATGATCCCTGAGCTTGCTTAGACACATCTTGGATCCAAACGTGAAATTGGATTCATATTTGTGACGGATCTCTCTCCCGTCACAGGATTGCTGGAGATATCGTGGTTGTTATATGAGCCATGTCAGAGCTAACGGAAACGCATTCCTTGCAAAACCATATCTCTCATAGATTCGACCCTCTATTCCCGCTTCCGTATAGGATAGCTTTTGAAATTATCCTCGGTATTTGGGGCTGGGGCCTCAATGTTCAAGTACTGGATGCTATCCATGTGGATCTCAGCTATTTACTACGATACCAGACTGGCAGATCGTTGCACAAGGCTGTTTATCAATTTGCTCTTGGGCTCTCGCTAATATACACTGTATCAATTATATTTTATTGGCAACTGTTACGAAAAGCTGACGGTGGCATTGTAACGGCTGGTGTAGGGGATGATTCAGAAGAGCACCCTATTTTGTCGGGACTGGATATCTTACCATGGACTACTTTTGCAGTTATCATTGGAATTTTTTTGTATCCAGGGCACAAGTTCCACCATAGTGGTCGCAAACGGGTCATTTCTGTGCTTAAAAGGGTTTGTACAGGAAGCATCAATCCTGAACACCGTCTACCAGATATACTATTATCTGATGCACTTACCTCATATTCTAAAATATTTGTGGATTCAGGAATCATGACGTGTATGTTGATTTCGAAACAATCATCTTTAGGACTACCAGATAGGTCTTGTGGGGGACAGTGGCTGGTCCCAGTAATTTCAAGCATACCGTTTCTTATACGTCTTCGTCAGTGTACAATTGAGTATCTGGCGACTGGGAACAAGCAGCATTTATTTAATTTCGCGAAATATTTGTCGGCTATGCCCGTTATCCTCTTGTCAGCGTTGCAGCGTAATTTTAAAAATGTGGAGGTTAGTGCCAGTGCGATTGATCATGATATGGCAGCATTCCAAATATTTACACCTAGGATGTTGACAAAACTATGGGTGGCTGCTGTGCTTATAAACTCTACATACAGTTTTTACTGGGACATCACATATGATTGGGATCTAGAGTTATTGGGAGGATTTAGTTGGTGGCAACGAAAACATCAGGGTCTTAGAGCTATCATGTACTTCCCAGCAAAACATTGGTACTATTTTGCTATTTGTGTAGATTGTGTTCTTCGCTTCACCTGGAGCTTGAAATTATCGTCACATTGGTATTATGTTGCTGATCGTGAGTCTGGTTTATTTGTATTGGGCGTACTCGAAATTATAAGAAGATGGGTGTGGGTCTTCTTCCGGGTGGAGTCTGAATGGGTCAAGTCACTTCGTGATCCGTACAAAGGTCATGAACTTGGTCAAGTAACTCCAATGTAGGCAATTATTGTTCATTGCCTACGTTTAATAGATTGTGGACGATTATTTCCATTAGCTAGTTTTGATAGAATTGGAATGCACGTCTCCCTTCTGATCACAAGACAAAATGTTATGAGTATTTATTCAAAATGACGCACAAGCGGGGTTGTAAAAATCAATGTAAGTGTCAATAAATTAAATGCAACTGTTCTATTTTTTAAATTTATCTCTTTTTTGTCTGTTTCTACTACGCTCCTTAGACACATGGGCTTTTCGTTCAACTTTTGTTAAGTATCTGAATTTCTTTTTGGGTTTGGATTGTTGTGGTTTTTTCTTTTCATCTTTAAGAACAAACTTGGCATATTCTTGAGCTCTATTAATACTTCCCTCGAGTACAGATTCAGATTTATCAACATCAACATATTTATCTATATGTAAAGGTTCACTTAGGTCCTCGATAGTGACGACCACAGTTCCATCATCATCGTCGTCAAATGTTTGTTTTTTTTTGAGAATTCCATTGGGTCGTGATTCGCTGTCGAATCCCGCCCAAGATTCACCCTCAGGTTCATCATCAGAATCTTTCTCGCTTGAAACTTCTTCTGATACTTTTGTTGATTTTACTTCTTTAGTCTTCTTAATATCCGTCCACTCATCATCACCATCATCGCTCACCTCGCCATTCAAATCTTTCATAGCCTCTTGAAACCGCTTCATGTCCTTCTCCATCAAATCCTTTCGCTCTTGTCGAAGCCTTTTTCGTTCTTCAAGTTTTTCTTTATGAGCAATCTCTTTCGCTTTTTCCAGAGCCTTCTCCTTTCTTTGGACTTTTCTCTTATGGAATCCCGTTAAATATTCCCTGATATGCTTGTTAGGCTACCTCAGCGAAGCGAGTCTTTTGCACTACTTACGCTCGAGCATCTCTGTCAAATGACACTGCTTCAACTCCATGAGCTTTTTGCTTCTTTCGGGCATAAATGTCATCTCCTCGGGTGAGAATTTCACGGTTTGTACGTCGTGGAGGCATTTTCTTTTTGTTTCTCTGGGTGGTGTACTTTTGGATGGAGAACGAAATCCTAGAGCGTTTCAAAAAATATTTTATCACGTGATGTATATTGAAAATGAAATGGAGGCACAGGATTCTATACTTTGATAAGCACAAGTTCCTCGCTGATTAGGCGCCCTACTTTCGTTGCTACCAATAGTTAACCTGTTATTTAATTACTCTTAACCACTTTACTGCCGGTATTTATCGCTTTTATAGCTTGTGCATCTACAACCGAGCACGTAACTTCAACTTATGAACACAGCTGGTCGACATGTCAGCAAGGCAACAGGCACCTGCTGTTGCTGGGTCTTCATCCAGAACAGAAGTCACAAATGTCACCTCTGTACCAGTTACATTGACCCTACGAGGTGAAGGGGTTTCTTCGCGGCGCCAAGTGAGTTGGACTGATGACGTAATTGATAATGAGCATATGAACAAGAAAAAGTCAAAGAGTAAGTATCATTCAGTTATTCATTCCTAGATTATATGGTATATGCCCGTTTCTTCCCCTTCTGCTGCTGCTGCTGCTGCTGCCACTGCTACTCTCTTTGGGTCTCAGCACATCTCAGATAAAGCGGGGTCGGGATCTTGCTCAATTTTACTAACTTGTTAGTCTGTTGTATTTTTACGAAGACTCGCGAATTTGGCGAATCTAGTTCAGAAAGTGGAACTGACTCTGATTCTGACTCTGATTCTAACTCTTCAAGCTCGGATTCGGAATCGGATTCTCGTAATGCTCATAAATCTTGTGACCACAGCGTAGGCGATCACAACCATACATCTGCTCACTCCCATAGCCACAGAAATTCCGGCCGTACCAGGCATCGTTCAAGAGGCGTGGCCCCTCCGAACGCTTACGAAAGACAGCCTAGATATAAATCATCTTCCACAAAGCTTAAAGGTGGTTCCGCGACAACTACTGTTACAGAGTGATGTAGGGCAGGCGTCGGCGGAGCTTTACAGTTCCATCATGTGATATGAAACACCTTAGTTATTTATTATTTAGGCTCTTTATAATCTACATTATTAGCTTGACCCACCCTTCCGACGGTTTGTGACCTCGAATTGAATTAATACCCCTGGCATTCCCTCCAACTAGATCTATGCCACTTACCCGGCCTCATATTATTAGGTTAAGGGTTGGTCTCTCGCAGCCAAGGGGAATCGGGCTTCACACTGGAGAACTAAGCCACATCCGATTATAACAAAAGACAAAGTAACAGCTGGAAATACAACGCAAACCCCTTATCTGTTGCTTGTAAATAGCGCAATTGACCATAAACTCCGACTTGCAATAAGTAATAAGAAACAGGTTTTATATTCGCTCAATTGTTCCTTTTTTAATCTTCAGTTGAAGCTGTTTCAGACAAGCACAGTCATTGCTTCTCCACACAAGGCCCCGCACTGATTGTTCACGATTGTGTGAAATTGCGCGTTATATTGATAGTTTCTTTATAGCGTGGTAACCTATTGTTAATATTGCTGGCTCATTTGATTAACTTCAAAATCGCACCTTTTGTTCCCTTTGTAGTACCCCCCTATATTGTGTCGTCACTCTATCATTTTTACCACTATGTCCCTTCCAAAGGAATACGTTGAAGAGCTAAATATTCTTAACCGTGAGGTTGCTCAAAATAAGCCTACAGACGTACTTCAATTCTGTGCAAACCATTTCAACTCGCGTTTAGAGGAACATCGCAAGCAGTTGTTGAGTGGCAGTTCATCCGCTGGTACTAGTGCTGCTCGTTCTGTGGGATCCCCCGGTGGCCCCACCTCTGCCCCTTCTCCTCCTACTGGTGCAGGTTTTGGTGGTTTTAATACTCATTCATTTTCAAGCGGCGATCCTACGTCTTTGGCCCCTTCCCATGGTCATTCCGATGACCCTGCTTCATCAGATGACCCAATGACCGGAGTCACTCCCTCCACAAATAGAGATAATAATACCGCCCCTGCATTTGGTTCTGGAAGTGCAGGTGAACGTACTGGTAGCCCTGGTCCCACCAGTGGTAATGCGCCATTTGGTTCATCGCGTTTAGTTCTCGGGGGAACTGGCGTGCCAGCTTTCGCATCCAATTTCAATGCTAACAGGAGAACATCTGTAAGCGCTGAAAGTTTGAACCCACATTCTTTTGTTGGCTCTGCGGCTCCCCCTATCCCAGAGAAAATGCTTTCTCCCGAACAATTGAAGCGACTCAATGACAGTGTCTCGAAGAACTTCCTTTTTAGCAATCTCGACGAAGATTCTCTTCATTTGTTACTTCACGCCCTAGAAGAGAAGAAAGTGGCTGCTGGTACGACCATTATTCAACAGGGCGATCAGGGTGATTTCTATTATATTGTTGAAAGCGGTTCAGTTGATTTTTACCGTGATCACGAGAAGATCAGCTCAAGCGGCAGTGGAAGCAGCTTTGGTGAACTAGCCCTTATGTATAATGCCCCACGAGCTGCGACTGTTGTAGCCGCCACTGATAGTGTCCTCTGGGCCCTGGATAGAATAACTTTCAAGAAGATTCTTCTTGACAAGACCACTAAGAAGAGAAAGTTATATGGCGAGTTCCTAAAAGAGGTACCGGTTCTGAAGGTCTTGAGTCCCTATGAACTCAGCAAACTTGCTGATGCTCTTGTAACAAAAGTATATGAACCTGGATCGGTGGTTATTCGAGAAGGCGATAAAGGTGATGAGTTCTACCTTATTGAATCTGGTACTGCCACTGTTTCCAAGGCTAACGAGGGAACTGTATCTGAATTGAAAAAGGGTGACTACTTTGGCGAGGTTGCTCTGTTGCACGATAGCCCTCGTCAAGCCACTGTGACAGCGACAACGAAGCTCAAGGTAGCTTCCCTAGGAAGAAGTGGCTTTCAGAGATTACTTGGCCCTGTTGTAGATATTTTGAAGAGACAGGACCCTACTCATGCCCCTGTTGCGGCTTCTGTAGCCCCTAATTCCACTGCCAATCAGAGTGCCGGTGTGTCCCAGGCTGTTGCCTAGTCATTAAAGAAACTATAACTTGGGATGTCACTCCCTGTTGTTCCTGTAACCGTGCTAATATTTGTTTTATATATCTCACACATATATTTATTATATACCATTGTCATGAAGATTTTAAGCTTTACATACATCGGCTACTGGTACATCCGCCCATTACTGTTGCAAATAGAAATCTCTTTGAAGAACCATCCAACAAGTAGTGACACTGGCCACAACAAGTGGACCAAGTAGTCCTTTTCCTAGTTTCGCAGTACCAAAAAAAAGCCACTCGGAAACAAAATGAAAGCCTGCCACTACATAGGAGCTGAGGGCCAAATCGAAGACTGTTGGATTGCTAATCGAGTAGGCAGCATAGAATCGTATGATCGAGGCAAGAATGGTCCACGTTCCAAACGTGCGGGCTGATAAACCGGTCACTTCCTCAGGCTTAGCCTCGTATACTCGGCGCGTCAAAGCCAAACCACTAACATACGTCTGTGCAGAGTTGAACACAGATACAACAGAAACCTGTCAAAGGTTAGAAATTTTATCATTGACACACTCTAGTCATTATCCAATATATCTCCTACCTACAAAGAGCATCCATTTCGGCAGCCAACCCTCAGATTGAGGAAGAAAGTTAACTAGTGAGAGCATGTTTGATTCTCAATGGAGGTGCAGAGCACCAGTCAATGAATCAGAGGTTAATGTTGATCTTACCCTAACATCTATTACTCAGGGGAACTATAGATTAGATTTATTTTGGTGCTGAAGACAATTATAGTAAGCCCTTAGGCTTGGTTGCAGATATAATTGACGCAATGTGTTCAGAAAGTCCCTCAGCACCATCTCGGGCACGTTGGTAGGCCTCGGGCGACCTGTCCATTATAATTTGAAGATCTTTATTAGAGATTTCCATAGAGGACTTGAAAGCAGCCTTGCCCTTATTCAGCTCTTTCTTCATATTTTCGACTGTTTCCTCTTGATTAGCTCCCTCAAAACCAAATCCCTTGAATCGGCCAGATTCAATAACAACTTGTTCGAGTTTCCTCTTTGCTCCAGCTCGCTCTAAAAGCTTCTGTTCCACCGTATTTGAGGTTGCAAGTCGATAAATAACGACCGGTTTTGTCTGACCAATTCTATGTACTCTATCCATGGCTTGCAAATCTTGTTGAGGATTCCAATCACTATCAAATATTATCACCGTGTCTGCCGAGGTCAAATTTATTCCTAGACCACCTGATCTAGTCGAAAGTAAAAATAGTTTATAACTCGAATCTGAGTTGAAGACATCCATCTGCTCTTGTCTGAATTTTTGGTCCGTCGACCCATCAATCCGACAATATTTCCAATTTTTGAGGTAAGCCCAGTCTTCGAGAAGATCTAGCATCTTGGTGAACTGACTGAAAATGAGTATCTTATGTTGCTTTTCTAAAAGCTTTGTGGCGAGTTTGTCTAGCAACATCATTTTACCCGACACGGTAATAATCTTATCGTCTACCGGTTCATCTGCCGACCAAGGATAATAGAATAAATACGGTGAATTGCAAGCTAATCGCAACTGCATGACAAGGTTTTGGAAGCTTTTAGTTCGCGCCTCGTTGTTCGCTTGTTTTATTAGTCTTGCAGTCTCATCATTATACTCCTCCTGAATACTGGCTGATAATCTTGCGTCGGCTTTAGCTTGAAGAGACTTTATGAACTCGTCATCATCCTGGAGGTCATCATCCTCAGTATCGTCAATACTTTGATTGGCTAGCGCGCGAGTCTTTGCACCACGCCTAAGAATCGACCTACTAGGACTACTATGTTTTGATTCGATTCCTTTGCTTCTAGTGGAACGGATTGGACGTCCCGTTTCTGGGTTCCTTTGCTCATCAGCTTGTGGTGATGTTTTCATACCATTCCCAGTAGTCTTTTTTGCGCGGTTTCTATCTTTTCCATACTTTGCATCCCGGTGTTGATAAATTGTATCGACCACATACTCCCTTGCCGTACGTTGCAAAATTCTCTCATACAGTTCAGTTTGTTCGTCTGTTAGGCCGCCATATATAATGTACTCCCTTTTATCGGGCAAGAACATAGAAATATCTGTTTTGAGTCTGCGTAATAAGAATGGTCTCAAAATGGCATGTAAACTTGATATTAAGTTATCGCCAGCTGAACCGATAAAGTCTCCATCATCTGAGCCAGCGCTTTCGAACCATGCTTGGAATAGCTCAAGATCAGTAAATATATCTGGTAACAAAAAGTTGAGCAAAGACCACAATTCTGCTAAATTGTTTTGTAGAGGCGTTCCTGTTAGTAACAGCCTGTTTGCTGAGTCGAATTTTTTCAGCTGCTTTATCAGTCTGCAATTCATATTCTTCAAACGATGACCTTCATCGACAATAATATATTTCCACTCGTAATGTCCAAGAAACTTAGCGTCATTGTTAATAATCTCGTAACTCGTAACGATAATCGGGAACGCTCTGTCGGTCGCTCTCTTCCTATTCATGTGATTATTCCTAATTTCAGCCCTTTCTTCAGGCGTACCATGGTATTTAATGACAGGAATGCCAGGTGCGAATTTGTTGAATTCTTTAATCCAGTTCTCGATAGTTGATAGTGGAGCAGCAATCAAGAAGGGACCAGGAATAGAATGTTCAATAAGATAGGCGATAAATGAAATTACCTGTAGAGTCTTACCCAGTCCCATCTCATCTGCCAAAATACCATTAAGACCATTTTCAAATAATGAAACCATCCATTGAACACCAGCCACTTGGTAAGGGTGAAGAGTACCACCAGTGATAAGAGTTGGCTGACCTGTACCTGTTTTCGATGGTTCAAGGGGGGCTTGGGCAGCTTTTGCCACAACGTTCGAATCTTCGTCTCGAGATGAACGCTTTTCCTTTTTAACAAAATTCAAAATACTTCTCTGGGTGTTTTTAGCTGAAGCAGATTTGGCTGCAGATTGAGCAGCTAATGCTGCCTTTGACTGTCTACCACGACGCCTTTTAACGAGAGGTTCAACATCCTTTTGGTGCCTAGTGCTCGGTGGCGTAGTAGGCGGGGTGCTTATCTCTGAAGTTTGTTCCTCCAAATTTCCTGGCCCAAGGTCATTTGAGTCAGAAGTAGGTATTGCCAGACGCTGTGTTAAGATAGACGCGTAAATTTTAGATCGTTCAACCAAAAACTGTAATCGTTGTAATCTCTTATCTGATTGAAGTCCCTGCAGCTCTTTGATATCCGGGGTTCCTATAGGACTGGATGTGCCAGAAGGCGATTTAGAAGAACTAGGTGTCTCCATTTTTGTCTGTGGCAGGAGTATATACACTTTTATATCCAAGCCTATAGGCAGTCGCACAAATGTATAGACCTACTGGTTTCCCGGTGCTGCATCTTTTAATTTAACGGACGCGCTTGCGCACCTTCTTCGTGACAAAGATACCCCTACCCATGGACCCTGCTTTGTTCGCATAATACTGAACTGAGAAGACAATACCGACCACCCTTTGGAATTTAATTTAAAAAAAAACTCTATCGAACTATGGTCACATTGATCGAAGCATGACTACTGCTTTCTCCACTGTGGGTAAAAGTATTCTGTAAGGCACATCTTAAAGCAGAAGCGTCTCGACGGTTGGCATATGGTAGTAGAATGAAGGAGTAAAACGCATTAGACCATTCCCATCGGACCAAGTAGTCTTGTTTTATGAAACAATCTCTCAGGTGCTCACAGAACAGCTCAGAACGATACAAATCGTTTATCCAGCCCAAATACTCTACTTGCCAGACACTGTGGGGGTATCTTAGGACTATACTCATTACCTAGCCCTTATGACGTATAGACGAATAAAACTCCTATAGAGGTGTATGCAAAGTTTACAAGTCGGTTCAAACTATGAAATTCGTGAATAACTCACAGTCAGACACATGCAATCACCTTTTCGACGACAATAGAGAAAGATTAACGCGTGAAGATTAAGTATCGGGTCAACGCGTCTTTTGAGAGATATAATTGCAACACATCAGTTAGTTTGACGTATCGTCAATCTTTTAAGTAAAGTAGACGCGTCCCCTAGCTAATATACAAGAATGGAAGACGACAAAATGCAGGTTGACGACACCGCTGAGCATGAAATTGAACACAATGACGAACGCAAGGTAGAGACGACTACAGTTGCCACCAACAATGATAGTATAGCATCTGATGAAGTGGTAACAGTACCCAATGACGAGGTTTCCAATGTTTCAGAGGATGTGACCGGAGTTAATAAAGAACAAGTAGAAGAAACAAACCCAGATGACACGCCTCAGAATCAACTTGAAGCCCCTCAACCGGCAATTAGCTCGAGATCAGATCAAGACGAAGACAACAGTACGGATCTTAATGGCTCGGCAAATACCAATGGTGATTCGGAGCAGGCAGACGGACCTAAAACAGAAGAATTATCGAAGGGTTCTGTACCGCAACAGCCATACGATCCTGTGGCCCTTCAGAAAAATATTGAAGAAAAGGCTCGTCAATATTTAGCAAAGCAATTATACCGTGTTATAATTCCCTCATACTCTGCTTGGTATGATCGAGGTGCTATTCATGATATTGAAAAGCGTTCATTACCTGAGTTCTTCACAGGCGTAAATAGAACTAAGACCCCGGAGGTTTATGCAGACTATAGGGATTTCATGATTGATACATATCGCCTTAATCCTACCGAGTACCTGACTGTTACAGCGTGTCGTCGTAATTTGGCTGGAGATGTCGCAGCGATTATGAGAGTTCACTCATTCCTCGAACAATGGGGTCTAATCAATTATCAAATTGACCCAGAAACGCGCCCATCGCTAATTGGACCTCAATACACGGGTCATTTTCAGGTTATTCTGGATACTCCCCTTGGCCTTCAACCTGCTGTTCGAGTCAAAGAAGAGGAGCGGTCTTTGCAAGTTACTGAGCATAGTACTATGCAGGTCAAAGAAGAGGACGTTGAAGAATCGAAATCGAAAAGTTTACCCTTCAATCTCTCTCTTCGCAAGAGCATATACGATAATGCCGCCGATGCGGCTGCACTGTTAGAGGACAGCCAACGGAAATTTAACGCTGTTAATACTAGAGTTTACAACTGTTTTACATGTGGTGATGATGTTACAAAAGTTCGATATCATAATCTACAATCTAAGCAAACTGTGGGCTCGTTATGTTTCAAGCACGGTTTATTCTCTTCAAACATGCAAAGCGCAGACTTTGTGAAGATCGAACAGGAGCTCGCCAATGGTGCTACATGGTCTGATCAAGAAATCTTACTTCTACTCGAAGCCATTGAAATGTATGAGGATGATTGGACTGCAATTGCGTACCATGTTGGGTCTAGAACAAAGGAGAGCTGCATTGTGAAGTTTCTTCAGATGCCAATTGAAGATCCCTACTTTTCTGAAAATGCAGATGGCACTGGTAACAACAAAAAGGGGCTTGTGAATGGTACATCCAATGCCACATCCTCGTCTGCATTGATTGAAAAACTTATTGAAGTTCTTAATAAACCGGCTACTCAAACCAATGGAATCGTCAATAAAGCTCAAGAGCTGGTTGGCGAAGAACACCAAACACAGACAAAATTAATAACTTCACTGGTAGAGGCTGAGCTGCAAAAAATTGAGCTCAAGCTGAAACGATTTGAAGAGCTCGAGGCAACTGTGAGAGCTGAACAGCGACAAGTGGATCAAGCCAGGCAACAGCTTTATCTCGATAGATTGTCCCTTAAATCCCAGTCAGACTCTGTATTACGGAAGCTTCAACAAGCTGTTAAGGCCGAAGGTGAAGAGGCTGTGGATCTGGCTGTGGAAGCATCTCGACTAGCAGCTGAAAACCCACAAATCACACTTGCTAAGGGTGCTACCGAAATTAAGCCGGGTTCAGCTACTCTAAAGCCTTTGTTGAAACCTGTCAGCCTCGACGCTCCTCAGGAGTTCAAGATTTGGTCCGCCTAACTGTGTAAACTATTATTATTTCCATAGGATATTCTCATGATTGTAATTATTCATATGTTTTCTTTTTTTGCCTAACTAGCTATAGAAGATTTAATGCTAATTTTGTGTCTGTAGGTAGGTAGGTGCCTTGCATGTGCCCTGCTTGAGAACCCTTCTTTCTAGGCTGTGGTACATTGTCACAGGAGCCTTAAGCCGGTTCGTTGCTGCTATTTCTGGCAACGAGTTACTAAAAATAACACAAATCTCTGCTTATCGGCATATTGTTTGTGATGGTGACTTATACGAGAACGATCTCGGATCTGAAATGTCAGTATTCCTCACTCTGAAGGTCAGCTGCACCACATGTGCATGCATGTTAGTTTATCCGCGAGGGGTCTTTGGTAATGTGGCCCATATGCGTAGTTTCTTTCTTATCTTTCTGAGATAATACTGTCAATTGATTAGAAATTGTTAGAAGCGGGTCCTCTGCATCTGTACTACTGGGTAGTTCTGTAGAAATGCGTCCGATAGGACCCGCTCAACCAGCACAGGCACCTTACAGTCAATATCGTAGTAATGTATTGAAATTGTATTATTCACGTATACGACTTTATTATACATAGAAAAACAAGAAGATGTAGTAAATAACCATAAAAATGCAAATTGAAAGTTGGGATGAGAAGTAGCCGTCTCCTTGAATAAATTAATTGATACCCTCTTTTTCTAAACTATCTAGACCATGATCGGGATTGGCGACTCTTAAAACCCTCCTAGAATAGTCATATTCATCGTGTAAACTTCTTCTAGAGTCGCTCTCATGCCATCGTAGGTACATTTGACCAGGATCTAATCGTTGGTCAACAATAGGTATGATTGTACCGTTTTCCATGCGGGACTTTTCGTCGTAGCTCAAACCTGCAAGAGTCGTGGCATTCGACTGATCTCTCTTAATAGCTGCACCCCCATTGGTAACAACAACATTTGATCCACCAAACTGAGGAGACCCTCCGGGTTTACCTGTGTCACTGAATGAGCTTGTGGGACTGCTCTTTCCAGTCGCAACCACATTTCTTCTACGATAGCATAAGAAGAATATCAGACCAAGTAGAAGTAGTATAATTATGGCCACAGCTGTAAAAACGCCTGCTACTTTTCCTTTGTCAGAAAAAAATGATGAGTGATTAGCAGATTCTCCTTGACCGTTTACCTTGCGACCAGATTCAGATGCAGCACTGGCACCGGCTGTCGACGAAGACATAACCGTGGATAATGTAGTCGACGAAAATGATGAAGAATCTTCTGAAGATATTGATGAGATTGAGGAGACAGCTGCCGATGGCGTGGAAGTCGAACTTGAGCTGGAGCTGGTTGCCTGTGATGATGAGCTACTACTTAAGGAGGAACTAGAGCTGGAGCTAGAGCTAGAGCTAGAGCTAGAGCTAGAACTAGAACTAGAGCTAGAGCTAGAACTAGAACTAGAACTGGAGCTTGAGCTGGAGCTAGAGCTTGAACTTGAGCTTGAGCTTGTACTACTGCTAGCACTAGTACTTGTTGCTTGACTTGACGACTCACTCATGGTGCCACTAGGAGTGCCTAACAAGATATATGCAAAATATCCCTTGAACAGATTGCCACATTTGTCACTGGGGAACCCTGGACATTGATCATTACAGTCACCCACAGACTCTGCTGAGCCCGGAGTGATATTAGAACACCAACAGGTCTTGTCTTGTAACACACCGAAAGCATAACCTTGGCATGTTTGTGAACATAGGCCATTTGATTGATATGGGCTCACATGCATTTGTCCCGAAGAACCTGTGTTCTCTGAAGAACACATAAAAATCTGAGCATTTGTGTGACTTAAAAGAAAGAGAACTGGTAGCACCAAATAATATAATTTTGATAGGAACAACATAATCCGAAGGGTATTGTAGAACTTTAAATAGAAGATATCGCCAATTGACAATAATAAATATGAGAAGTGTATAAGACGGGGCCTTTTGAAGTTTTTGAGAGACGACACCACACCTAATAATGAGCCACCAGCATCAAAGCAAACAATAAAGAAAAATTTAAACGCGATTGTAATTAACTGAACTTCAGCCAAGGCAAAAAAGTCAACACTTTATAGAGAAGGTTTGAAATCTTTTGTCACTTGGCGTGATATAAAATAGAAGTCCACCAAACCGTTCCAGGCGTTCTATAAAAAGCGAACGAATAGAGTACTCGTGCAGAGCCCAAAGTCAACTACAGCGACCAACGAGATACGGGTCGGACGATTCGAGGAAGAAATATACCCTGTAATGAAGTTGTAGTTTTTTTTACCAGGTTCAGTGCTGCCTACTGACGTGGTGATTAATAAGGTCTCTGAAGTTACAGCAACGATCCTAGTCTGACACAATGTACAACGTGAAAATTAGTATCGACTCGAGTTTGTCCAACCAAGGTTATCAGCAAAAGTTACTAGCTATCGAGAAACTGACAAATAATAGAAAAAATACACACCACCCCTCCAGTACAAAATATGAATAAACCAATTATTCAAATCAAAAAGACAAAAAATTGTAATAGAGAAAGTAGATCTGATACTAAACTCAACTCATACGCCCTCCGAAACCAAGCTATCAGCATGGGTTAAGGATCGTTCGTTTCGGTAGGTGACGTTGTTGTTTTTTGTTTTTTTTGTTGTTTTGCGCTATTACGTGCCAGGCCGGTGCTGGCTGCTGCCCATCTGCTGCTGCTGTCTGGCGGCCCACTTGATTTGCCGACGTGCTGCCTGCCAACCAAGTAGTCGAGGTGCCGACGACTTTCCTGACTTGCTGGAGAGTGCCAGTAGGGGCTGCTGCCTCAACTAAGGAAAAGTAGGTTTAACCACAGTTTACTTTTCTTGTTGTTAAGTATGCATGCATGGTTGATCGAGCCTATTTCTTTTTATAGAACCGATAAAGTCAATGAGAAAAAGTAATATGGATAAATATAACACAATGCCTCAACAGGGCAGGTTCTGTGCACGAAGCAGCCAGTTGCCAAATATGTCCTAGCGGGCAAACCAGACTGACAGGGACTTGTCTAACCTGAGAGTGAATCTGTTGGTTTGAAACAAAACTAGGAATAAAATGGAAATTGTTACTTATTATTCAGTGGGGTCCGTTCCAGTATACTTTCCACAAAAAGGCTGTCGGCATTTATGACTCGTTACAGTGGACCGACCAATGCGGCTGTCTAAACCGAAAGTTGGCTTACCGGACTGGAGTCTAAGTTTACCTGAAAATAAATAAATAAATAAATAAATAAATAAATAAACAAACCGAAGCTAAAACCCATATCTGGATACCACTTATATATACATAACAGTCAGTAAGATGTTTTTATCTTGTAACAGATTTCTTACGACTGGATGTGATATATATCTTATTATCGTGTCTCTTCCACTAGACCCTCCATGGTAAGAGAGTGTACTCTCCAAAATATACTGACTATAGGAAGAATGACTCCTTGAGCCTAGTGAACCAGAGCCCATTCTTGGACGACCACTTAGACCCAAGGGTAGGGCTGCTTAGTGTAAAGCTTCTATTATTATTTATCTATTTCACCAAAGTTACAAGCTTCACATTATGAGTGAAGTTCAAAGCAATAAATTATAAGTTGAGACATAATGGTTTAAGTTGTATACTCCATAAATACTATTTGCCAAACCGGGCTCTCGCTACAGGACAAGATTCTAAGCTGCATCTCTCCAACATTTTGAGCTAAAGTACGAGCTACATGTGCATTGTCTTGCCTACGTCGCGACTGGAACTGGAGCTCCATCCGTCCACAATGCCATCCATCCATTTCATTCCCATGTCCTTTATTATCAACCTTATATATACTGTAATAGTATTGCTCTTGCTGCCGAATCTTATTCGTAGTTCGCCTTCATTTTCATTTTAGGCAAACTATCTCCCTTGCGGCTGTCTTTATAAGCCTGAATTTCGCAACTCTAGCCATGTTCAGTATTACTACTGATCTTTGAGGTTACCTAGTTACCATGTCAAAGCTACATGCCAACGACAACGTTACCCTGCTCCAACTCACCTTAAACCAAGCAGGTACAGTATAACGATAGCATGGATGTTTCCAAAATAGGCAGTAAAAGCAATTAGAGATCTCTCGAACTTTAATAAACAAAGCAGGACCGCCATTAGCAAAATAGAATATAGACAGACATTCGTAAAACGTATCTCAAACAAAATGTATAGTAATACAATGAGTTGACAATTATATGAAGCTTGGAACATCTAAAAAAAATTAATACAAAAAGGGGTTCGTTCTAATGAATTAGCACCTGTCTGATAGATACTGAAGGAGCCGGCACAAGCGGGAAGATGCCTTAGATCTAAAGCAGTCGAGAATGCCACCAGCCATAGGAGTTCCGCCTGACGACACGTCAAATTCCACGCCGATCCAATCGATGTCCAGGCACAACAAAACTCGATCTATCGGCGGTTTCAACTGGCTCATACGCAATATGCACCATGCAAGAGTATATTAATTTCATTACGAAAACAGTTAAGCCAAGCAGTTCGGGATCTATGGGAGTCCCGCAGCGTTCTTTTGGATCGTGGCACCTGACAAGAGGCTGGTAATGATAATCTTGAAAGTTTCAATCAATGTGGTATCGCGCAAATCTGCTAACTTGTTGATAGTCTGCCTTTGCGGCTAAACAAAGCTCGGCAATTTGCGGTGATCACCGGCTGACCCGAATTGCAAAGCTATGAGAAATTTAAGGCGGAAGGTTCTGTCCCATATCTCTTACTCAGTTACCTAGTCAGCAACGCACTGTAGTGACGCCTCAAAATTCCTCTCCTTACATCCTCCACTTTCCGTTATATTTTTCACCCCTGTTCAAGCTCTCCCTGATTTAAACATGCATATAAAGCGACGGTTGTCTGGCAACCAGTGTCGGTGGATAAAATATGTCTATCATCAGGTTGTGCCTAGACTTATCTCCCAGGGAAGTGGATACAAGTGTTTAAAGTTTGTAATGAGTATGCAGGGGAGCAACTTGAGATAACCGGAAATGCCCCTCAATTGCTGTACTATGATGTGTAATATGGCATGCATATCTTATTTGAGTATATCTCTTTGCAGATCTAGACTAGAACAGTACTCTCAAACAAAACTTGTCAACAATACCTGTATTATTGAAAGTGGAAATGGTAACATTTGGATAAGTGCCTAGGACCGTTCTGAGACAAGCTAATTGAGAGTAGTTTACGGCACTTTATGGTGTACGACGGGCGACTGTTGTAGGTTTACAAGACAAGCATCTAACGACCAAATGGTGTCTAGAAGCAGCTCCCCTTCAGATTTGGCCTAGAAATAAGTGTGGAAGCAGCTTTACTATTATGTCGTTGGAATTGCAATTGATTACTTGCATTCCAGGTTGTATAATGAGAACTTAAGCACTATAGATTTCAATGGTGGTTCCTAAGCAGCCCACGTTCATGTAGCACTTTGCTGTAGACAAGCTACCAGTGTAGGTGATTCGGTCAGTTTGTGCAGTGCATGTGCTAGAGACTCTTATCTGAGTGAAGTCCCTGTTGGTTGTTTTCTATAAAGCAGCTGATAATAATACTCAGTTTAATGTCCGACGTAGACTTGGTTAATGAGTTATTCGAATCTCGTGTTACGGCTTAAACCTATCTAGTTTTTGTCGAGTGATCTCGCACTCTCTTCATGATTTCCGTAGTCCTTGGTAGCTGGTTGCAGGAATTTCAAATCTAGAGGAGTATCGTTAGAATGTCCAAAAGACAATTTGAGTCCTATTCCACGATTTTTTTTTAATCAAATTATTGCACTACTCAAAAAAAGTCATTTGCTAGTCTTTATTCTGAAATAGTCTCTACCTAGAATCAGAAGTTGTAGAAGAATCCATTGAATTCAAGTCCGCTTTTCTTCCCTGTTGCCTGTGTGCCATGGTAACGAGTGTTTTGGGGTATGATACTATGGTTGGCGACTGAGGGCAACACTGGGGCTAAATGTTGCCGCAAAAAGGGTGATAGATAACAATAAATTGCCTATTGTAAATGTTATTACTAGCATGATCTAGATATTCATGAACCCAGATGCTTCGATGTGTTGTATAGTTATTCCGGTCAACGTGATTCTTTTGATCTGCAGCAGTATCCTGCAAGAGACATGTAAGATGCATATTAAACCTGACGATCACCTGGCTCACAAAATCAATTTACGACAATATGAACATTATATATAAACCACCTAATGCAGAAACAAGTTGAAATATGCATTTAACGGCATGCCCCATTTTAGTAGTATTTACATCCTCTTCACTATGAAGGACTTCCGGAAGAATGCCCACAGTGGCAATGTAGAGAAAAGCGCCAGTTGAAAATGGCAGCATGAGATCACTGATCATCACATTGGAACCAAATATACCAGGCGCAACAGACGCCCGCGCAGTTTCAGCGTTAGTCGCAAATGGTAATGCAAAAGAGTTCAAGGCGATCCCAATCATAGTCCCAAGGTAGGCACCAAACACTGTGACAAACTGAGCCTTTAACGCTTTCTTTTTACTAAAGCCTCCCTGTAACAGAAGAACAAAATCACCAACTTGATGTGGAGCCTCATGCCAGAACATTGCAAAGCAATTCGAAGCACCAATATTTTGGCCAACGTAGAATGATGCTGACATAGCGAGTCCATCTGTGATATTGTGTGAAAAGTCAGCTATCATGTTTAAATAAGCAGATAATGTTGCCGAAGTGCTTGGATTAGACACCGCTGACTCTCTATGCCTAGCCTCTTCTTCAAAAGTTTGATCCCTTTTTTTGGACTCATCTGTTTCACTTTTATTTCTCTTTTTAATCGATGATATAGAGCTTGACTTCTTGCTACCCGAAGCAATTGCAATATTTTCCAAGGTTTGTTCTGATTCTTTTTCATGCTTGCTCTTTTGGCTATGGCAATGGTCGTGAGCATGGCTATGATCATGACCATGACTATGTCCATTTTGGCCACTAAAAACCCTCATAGTCTTATCAATAACAACAAATAACAGAAAGCCCATAAACAGAGTAACTCCCAAAATCGAATTTCTACCTTCGTCGAATATAACGAATTGGACTCCATGATGATGATCCCCAAAGAAAATCTGAGGAATCAAGTGCAAAAAGATGTCACCCAGTAGCCCGCCTAGAGCAAAAGAGACTAAGCTAGATTGAATAATCGGGCTTATATGTGTTGGCAAAAATACTAGCATGAGATTTGGTAGACCAGAAATATATGTTGTTGCTAGAATTGAATTCATGGCTGGGCCAAATGGGAAGAGCATATCGAACCAGGGCGCCAGGAATTGATCTGATTCGGCTCCATTATCATCCAATTGCTGCAGTTGTTGCACTACTGAGCATTTCTAAAATGTTAGTTGTTATTTATAGACTTCTAGTACAATGCCTTACTTGAATCTGTGTTTCAATTGCGCCCAAGTTATAAATACCATTCTCGTAAACTAGAGGACTCGAGGTGGAATTCACTTTGAGACTCAGAACCTGTTGCTCTCGGTGATGATGTTGATGACCATTCACTTGCAGTAGCATAAGCCCGTTGACAGCTAATGCCAAAGAGAGCTTGTTGAAAAACAAAACCATATTGGCTTTCAAGTGTTGCAAGATTATGATCAAGTCAAATAAAGAGTCCGATGTTTTGTTTACCCACTGGCAGTCGGCATTGGCGGTTAATAGCATTCAAATCCATCTGCATCTAAAGTAAGAGTACCCCTGAGAATGCTGCATGAGATCAATTTGGTTTCACTCAGAGAGAAGCGAGATTCTTGTGTTTTTTCTGTCTCCCTTCGGCTATTTTTGGCTCAGAAACAGCCAGGAAGTGCTTTCAGGCAGAAATATTAACATATTAAGGCCTATAGTGTTTTCGGCTTTTGGCACGATACAGCGCCTAAGGCATATCTAATCGGTGAGGGTTGCATGTCTTCGAAGATAAGAAACTCCCCTTCAGTTCATGCTATGCACAATTTGGCTATATAAGTTAGCAGGAGCATGATTATTGTTATTGGTTCAGGAGTTGTGGGCCTCTCAACAGCCGTCGTATTGGCTGGGAAAGGATATCGAGTGCTTGTTATTGCTGACTGGTTTCCAGGTGATCCTGAAGTCGCAAAATATGCATCTCCATGGGCCGGTGCCCATTTCCGCCCGTTTCCCTCATTCTCAGCTCAAGATTTAGTGGAAAAAGGCTATACTCGAGAGACCCTAGCTCACTTTGAGACTCTCGCTGTAGCACACCCCGAATCTTCGATTAAGTTCATCCAGGGAGTGGAGTATATTGACTGTCCAACTAATAAGCATTTAAAGGGTGAAGGATATGAAGATATTCCACATTTCAAGTGTATCGATCCAAATTCCGAGGGCGTCCCCAATGGTACAAAATTTGCATGCTCTTATCGGACATGGGTTTTGGACCCTCCAAAGTATTTAGAATATCTCCATAGAAAGCTCCAATTTGAACAGGGAGTACGATTTTACAGAAAGCGCTTGGGGTCATTAAGGGAGGCATACGATGTATGTCCTGGTTCAAAACTCATTGTAAATGCTACTGGAAAGGGTCTGCAATGGAATGGAGGTTATGATCCAGAATGCTTCAGTATAAGAGGGCAGACGTTATTAGTAAGAGGACCTTACGAATGCCCACTGGCTGGAAAAACAATAACTCATCAACCATCTGATGGTAAATGGACTTTCGTAATTCCCCGGCCGCTCAATGGGGGTTATATCATCGGAGGCACTAAACAAGTTAAAGATGAATATCCTTCAGTCCGAGATATAGATACAGATGATCTTATCTCAAGAGCGAAAGTGCTGTTTCCAGAACTCTTGATTGACGGTTCGTTTGATATTCAAAAGATTAATGTTGGATTTCGACCTGCAAGGAATGGAGGCTTTCGACTTGAAAAAGAGAGTTTAGGTAACTCCACTATTATACATGCTTACGGTGCTGGCGGAATGGGATACGAGATGTCACATGGAATTGCCATGAGGATTGCGGAATTAATTCAGCTAAATGGTGTTCAAGGCAAGTTATAATTATTAAAATTTACGTTATGTCATATATAGATGTCTTACTCCAATTCCGACCGGTCGATAGGTGAATCCTCCTTTCTGAAAAGGAAAGGTTTAATGAGCTGATCATGATATGGTGCCTTGAAATTCTTTCTCGGATTGTTCCTTCTTGTGACCTTAGAAAAATAATTCTTATAAACATCACCATCATAATTTCCAATAGGCGAGTTGATCATGAAGTCACTGAGGTTGAAGGCATCAGTCAAACCGATTGCTTGTTCCCGTACACGCTTGCAATAAGAATCAACATGATCAGTGATTTGATCCAATTGATCAGATGTAATGAATCCATACTTCAAGAAAGCGCCCTCTTTCTCAATGGACCATAGAGAAAATAACCTGGCCAAATCAGAAAGGACATCAATGATGCTACCATCAGTACCATCATCCTTTGCCTTCTGAATTCTGTTAATAAATGCCCGAACAAAGAAATATCTAGTATTGATACGAGCAATTTCAAAGCGGTGTTGAGATAACTCTTCAAATGCTTGAGTGGGGTTGAGGGACTTGGTCAATTCTCGATATAGTGCAACCGCATGATTGATCGCTTGAGAAGATACAGACTCCCATGCTTCAAGAATTACATCAAAGTCCCGAATATCACGTCTACCAAGTGATTTACAACGTACTGGCAGAGTTTTCTTCAGTCCCTTTTGGATCAACGCTCTGCCATTAGATAAACAGAGAACATTGTTGTCACCTTCCCAAGTACAGTTCACTGCCCAATCACCGTATCCTTGGCCAAATCCATTGTAAGCACTGTAACCGTGGCCACCGCACGCCTGTCTACACTCGTCAATTATTTCCGAAGTAGCCCAGGTTGAGAATGCTTTGATTCCCGCTGATTGGGCGAACAGATCCTTCAAATCAGCTAATACCGAGCTCAAAGTAGCCTTATCAGAACTTGTTTGCAGGTTGTCTAGTTTACTTGTGGTAGAGTATTGAAGGTCAAGGAGCTCATCAACACCAGCCTTCATAGCATATAAGTAAGCAAGTCGTGGTAGCAGTCGTCTTTGGTGATGCGTGTAATCCAAAATCTTCGATTCAGGGGCGTGGGGATCTGATCCAAACTGTCTCCGAGCTGCTGCATATCGAATGGCAATTGTGATAAACCTTTTTCCCACACTGAAAGAGTCTAAGGAAATGTTAACACGACCTATTATAAGAGGGCCGTATGCCAATTGTGCCATTGGGGGCTCAGTGACCTTACCGTTGCGGTCGACTTTGGCGTACCTCATGAGCATAAAGGTACGCGGAATACGGACATTTGAGAACTGGATCCAACCATTATCAACGCCATCTCTACCCATCTTCTTGCCGATATCTCCCAGAGCAATACCCTGTTTGAGACTATGGTCATGAACATTGCGCAAAGGAACTACAAAGTTTTTGACACCGTAATCTTTTCCATCAACAATTAATCTCGCAAATACAAGCGCATGGGTGGCAGTATGAGCAGCACCACCGATCCACCATTTACAAGCACCTGAATGAGGAGTGTTGATAATGAACTCATCAGTTTGACGGTCAAATGTTGCAGTAGTCTCTAAACCAGCGACATTGGAACCGTGACCCAGCTCAGTCATCGCAAAACATCCATAGAATTTCTTAGCATTGCTAGCGCCCTTCGATTCCCAGTATGAGATTTGCGCGTCAGTGCCTGATCCTCGGATACCATTCATAAATAGGCCCAGGTAAATTCTGATTCTAGTCAGTGCGCTTTGACTAACCAAGGACACAATTGACATTCTTCGGGCAATTTCTTGAACATCACCGCTCACCTGGAAGGTATATTCTGCCACTTTCGCAACATGCTTCATCGTCACCTCACGAGCCTTCTCGAGAGGCAAGTCATAGCTATCATCATTTGAGAAAGTAGGATCTCGCTCGATGGTGGTTGCAAATGACTCCAGCTTTTCAGTGATCTCTTTACCGCCGTCCAAAAAGTATGTTAGTTGTCGGACATCAAACTTGGTTTTAGCACGCTCTCCAGCCAAAGCAACTGATGGCTCTGTGTAGGTGTTGTAATCTTTTCCATTAATCGTCACATTGGACGTCAGGTTCGGTTGGAGAGCCATCTCTATAATTCAAGAAATAGCTATAGTTATTTCAACGGTCTGAGCACAAATGTAGTTCATTTATATGCAATAATGTGATTGTGGGGTAAGAGTAAAGGGCCGACGCGACCGGGCCAGTTTTTTGCCGTGCCGCTTAACTGTACAGAAATGGGGTGAAACTTGGGCCGAGGAGGATACTGCAAAATGTCAGACGATACCGGCAGTTCGGACAACGAGTAACCGGGCATGAATTTGACTAGCAAAATTCTTAATTCTAGAATATATTGCAACTTCTTGTATTTCTTTTTTAGTTTAGAGGTTTACCGAGTGTTCGAGGAGTGCAAAACAAAAAAATGGAGCAGCCCGGGATTGAACCGGGGACATTTCGCAGTCACCTCCTTACGGAGCTCTAATGAGTGCGAAGCGAACGCTCTACCACTGAGCTACTACCCCAGAAACCTAACCCAGATATTACCGGTCGTTCGCAGGCTTGTTACTGAACTAGTAGGATCTAACTTCTATTTGAGCCCTTCATAAGAAATCGTGTGTTGGGAGTAAAATGTGCTATATTTCATCAGTCAGATAGTTCTAGAAGACAACCGATATTACCATAGTAACGAGTAATCTATTTTGTAAATAATGCAGGTCTTGTTTACCAGTAGTGGGTGGGGAAGTAGTTTTTGTTCACTAAAATGACGTATTTGAGACTAAATTTTAAAACTTCTTCAGTATTTATCAAAGAAGGAATAGAACTAGATTAATCAAGATAGTGGGACTCAAATATTACTTGGATTGGGTTAACTATGCGTAATATATTTTACATTTAGATGAACTAATTAATTGACATGCGTCGTTGTTTCTCAGCTTATGCATAAATTATATGTTGGATATAACCCGATATATGACGCCCCATGCTTAATCTCATGGATCATTGTTATTTCTGATGGTACTTTCTGGCAATTCAGCTTGTTGATAGGAGTTTTCAATCAGAAGAATTCTAGGGGGTTTTCCCCTCTTGCGAGATGCAGGGACCATGATTCACGTGACAATGCAGCCGCACAACTAATATCGAGCCTGCCGCTGGAAGATATATTTTTTTTGACTGATCAACATACAAGGTCTTTCCTGTTTTCACAGAGAGTTCAATTTAATACCAAACAAAATGTCAGAGTTAGAAAAGAAACAGACTACTGATAACGATGGAGATGTCTCAATAGTGGATGTCGCAGAGGACTATGCCACACCAGCTAAAGACCCCGAAAAGATTGTCATTGTAGGTTGATGAAATCACAGACGTAAACCAAATCACGGTACACTAACAGAAATAGCTACCAGGCGCCTCAGAGGATGGTACTGCTGTCTCGTTTCAAATCAAAGAGGAGAGCCACACGCTAGGAAATGCATTAAGATATATAATTATGAAAAAGTAAGTTCTGGCGCACTTATAAGCTTGATCGTGACTCTAACAAATATATAGCCCAGATGTTGAATTCTGTGGATATTCCATACCCCACCCTTCCGAGGCAAGAATGAACTTAAGAATCCAAACATACGGAGATATCACTGCTATCCAAGCGCTGAACAAGGGATTAAAAGATCTGGTTGAATTGTGCGGTCATGTAGAGACAGTTTTTAGAGACCGTGTTTCTAGACCAAATTACTCAACTGTTGAGCCCGAATAAATCGGCGGCCCAAAACCTGCCTGTATTATTATGTAATAATATTATTTATTTTAAGTTGGATCGATGATGTATATAATATACAACAAAATCAGCTTTATTCATAGCGTTAACTAAAACTGGCGACCATTCAAACAGAACTTATGGAAGCAGTCGGCAAGTGTCATTATCGGCTAGAATCGACGAGAGGAGTCAAATACAGGTTGTGTATGAACAGATTGGAGAGAAATAATAAATGCAGATTATATAAATATATGCAATAATAAAGAAAATATGCAGCAACTACTGTAATAGTTCATCACGATAATGCTTCTGTTGGTTGATAAACTTATCTCTACGATAATTGATGTTCTGCTGTTTTCTGGTATTCTTCCAGATAAGCTTCTGCTGCTTTTCTTCAACAGGATCACGAGCCGTAATAAGACCAGCAGACCTTACATCCACAGCCATAACAGTTCCTTGACCCTCTCGAGTGATCTCATTTGATCGCAAGCTTTGTTTGTAGTATCTTTGCAAACTACGATGGCCAGCGCGTAAACCAGGAGCGAGAGCAAGTTCAAATCCTGAGTCGTCAACAATCTCGTCTTCCGGAACCTCATCATCATCCCCAAAGTCATCATCATCATCCTCATCAACTTCTTCCCAATCGTCCTCATCTTCATTTCCATCATATTCAACCTCGTCATTAGCGGGTGCCTTGGATTTACGGGTATAAGAAGATGAGAAATCATAAAACTCAGAAACTTCCAATTTTTCTTGGGTGGTTTCATATGGAATGCGCACATGGCTCTTAGCAATCATATGTGCACGCACACTCTCGACATTGCGACCCTGGAAAGAACAGGCCAAACACATGTTACCAAGACCAACCTTTTCGCCAAGGTACGTAATAAGCCCCTCAAGGTCGACCAAATACTCCTGTTCCGGCACATACAAGCCATACTTCTTCGTCATATAGGCAACATTTTCCTCTACAGTTTGTAGCTCCTTACCATCAACCAGACAAACATTAGGAGGAATATGCAATGCCTTTGCCTTGTATCTGGCTAATTCCTTTTCAATACGAGCGTCCTCGTCAAGATCTTCGTCATCGCTAACTTCCCTAGTTTCAGGCACAGGGACCACATTCTCAGCCTTGGTGTAATGAGTGTCTTCTTCCGAGTCATCGTTATAAAGATCCGAATCCTCATCAGTCACACTCGGTGCATAATGGCTTCCAACAGGATCACCGAGAGAGAAAGTAGAAGAGATGCCACTGGCAACACTACCCTCAGGGCTACTTGGCCTCGAAATCTCTTCACCAGTAGCTGGTCCCTTTGCTGCTGTTGAGCCACCAGTCTTAGAATATGTACTAGAAGCAGCTCTATTGTTGCTAGTGGCCTTTCGTAGCAGTCTCTCTTCTCTCTTTTTATCCTTCTTCGTTACTTGTCTCTGGCCAGAGCTTCGGGATGATGAACCTCGACCAGTTCTTTCTTCAGCAAGCTTTTGAATGTGTTGTTGATTAATCATCTTTTCAGCAAACATTTCAGAGGAAATAGGAGGAAGAGATGCTACTCTTCTCTTCAAATTATACCTGTGCCAGTCGGTTTTCATATGAATTCTTTGTAAATCAGCTGTAGGGAATGTCAAACCACAGGTATTACAGGTAAACAGAGGGGCGCCTTCACCGCCCCTGTTGGGCTCAGTGACCACAATCTCGTTCATTATAATCGTTTCGTTCAGATACTTGTAAATTTCTTCAGATTACTTTCTTCTCGAATCTGTGCAACAAAAATAAATAAATAAATACACAAAGCGTGGATAATGGATCAGATTAGATACTAAATTGCTGCTGATAAATAGCTGGAAAAAATATATTTCTGGGTTAGGATGGACTTCTTTCTGTGTAATCTTTTGTCAGAGGCGCATAAGCGGGTTTCTCAGGTCAGCCGGATTATTACGGCGACCATAGAGCAGCACCCAGAGTAGAGTCCAGAGCCGAATGGAGTTCATCAGACAAGAGTGCCTTTCTAAGATCTAAAAGATCTCTTTCGACTCGGATTACTGGCATTATAACTAGCTTTTGTCCTCAGAGCTGGACGGAGCCCAACTCTGTTCGATTGCTTGTCCGAGATCCAAATCATCTCTTAAGCCGTTAATAGAATAACATTACTATAGCACAACTTTTTAGTCAAATATTTTATGTCTCGTCCCAGCTAATAGGTTGAGTTCGATAATTTAACGGTACTTGACGAAACCGATGTCAGCAGCCTTCTCTCTGAAAGATTGACGACAGAGGTTCAATCCGTACTTGCGGATGACGGCGTTACGGGAGCCGGTGATACGACTGATTACAGGTTAGTCTCGAGTGTAATCACAGAACGCTTCTATGATAGTTACTTACCATTGACGGGATCCCTTACCGTAGTTTCTTGGGTGCGAATACCAAACGTTCTCGTGAGCCATATTGTCTAATTTGTTAGTTACTAAAATCTTGTGTCTGACTTGTCGAACAAGCCCGATGAATTGACGTTGAAGATAGAGAGATAGAGAGCAAAAAGGAGGGTCTTAATAGACGTAAAAATGAACCGAGCCGTAGAGTAATCTTGTATCTGATATCTGGCTTAGCGTTGACGAATTTCTAAAGCAACTGCTCCGTCACCTTGGAAATCCAAATTCTCTGAAATTCAACCCAGATTATAGTAACCTTCAAAAATAAGTTGAACAATAATATTGTGGTTTAACATATGGAGGGAATCTAAAAATCCTCCTCCCAAATAGTTGCTTTGTGAAAATAGTTGTTGAAGAACACGAACTCAAGATACAGATTTAGCAGGTTTACAGTTGCGATATCTCGGCAATATAGCCAACAAAATTTCTTCTGATAATTCATCCAAGATTTCCCTATCTCCCTCTTGCTCTCTAATCATCCCATCGATACGGGTTGTCTTCTTACTCACATTATTTGTTGAGGTTAGAGTTGCTGTTGCTGCTGCTAGCTTGACTTCAGGTAACGCTTTCACTTTGTCAGTACGAACGTGCGTGAAGCTTGTGTGGTGAGTGAGTGCCCTAAAATCATTTAACAGTCACATTTCCTATTACGGCAAAAACTCGCGACTCGCATTTGTTCCTCTAGAAAAAGATATTCAATTTCGACGTGCATTTCTGAACCCTTGACCAGATCGATGATAACAAAAGCCTCACGATATTGATAACCGCCGCACAGTGAAATTTTGTAGTTTATCGGTGATCTGCAAAAAAAATATATATGAATACACATAGATCTAGCTTCAAATTCTGTATTATTTTACAGGAGAAGTGAAATAGAACTGTGATGGCAGGCCATTCTCATAGGCCAAGTGTCAAAAATGGACACAAGCCATTCAAGTCAAAGCATGCTAGTAAGAGTGCTCTAAAAACCCGCACTAAGGGCAAAGTTGAGAAAGAAGGCAATATTAAGGGCAGAGTTCATGTAATGTCTAAGCAAGAGCGAAGAAATACTGCCAATCAACTTCGAAGCAAAAAGGTCATTGAGGTCTCGGAGACCAAAAAAATCTTTGACGGCCGTAATTCTGCACCTAAAATCGTAACCGTTATTCCTTTGTCCGAAGACTGTGACCCTAGTTCTGTTGTCTATCTCCTTAACGAAGCTGCGTCTGACAATGCTAATTCGGTCGTGGTCGAGAACCCTGGATCCACTACTATTTTCATTGACAGATTTAAACAGAAATTGCGATATATCATTCCCAAAAGAAACTTTATTGATGTCCTAGACGCGGCGAAGGTTGCTGATTTTGTCATCTTTGTACTTTCGTCGTCCACAGAAGTTGATGAGTTGGGCGAGTCTTACATCCGTTCAATTGAATCTCAAGGTGTCTCCAACTGTATTGCAGTCATAAATCCTGGTATTTCAGATGTTGGTAATACCAAGAAACAAACTGATGTTCGAGGTTCACTACTGAGCTACTTCACGCACTTCTTCCCCACGACAGAAAAGATTTATGCCCCTGAGATCAGTGCTGAAGCATTGAATGTTACTCGTTTATTATGTCAAAAGTTTCCTAGCGGAGTTGGCTGGAGAGATGCTAGACCCTATATTTTAGCTGAATCTGTTGGCTTTGACCGAGATACCAATAGCCTTACAGTCGAAGGATATTTGAGAGGAAAAGGTTTGAATGCTGATCGCTTGGTTCATATTCCCGGATTTGGTGATTATCAAATTGAAAAGATTGTCGACAGTTCCATCGTTCCTAAACATAAACAGGAACCTATGGAGGAGGATGAAAGAATCCTTGCAGTTCCTTCGGAAAACCAGGAGAATTTGGAAGAACTGGTGCCTGTCGATGAAGATATGGACTCTAACGATTTTGAAACTCAGACTATGGAGGATCAACAGTTAGGTGTTCGCTTGGATGGCCATCACTATTTTACTCGTCAAGACTTGCACGAAGACTACGACAGTGAGGCTGAGGAGTCATACAAACGATCCAAGCCATTGCCATCTGGCACTTCTGAATATCAAGCAACTTGGATCATTGATAACGAAGAAGATGAAGCTAATGATGAAGAGCAGGCTGATGACGCTATGTTATCAGACTCTGAAATGCATGAACTCAATGGCGAGGAAGACAGTTTTGGCGCATCTAGAACAACTCAGTCGGAATACGCACCCAGCGAGGCAGGTGATGTACAAAGTGAGTTATTCGTTGATCTTAGCGCTGAAGAAGAGAGCAGACAATTAGAAGAATTTAGAGCTAGAGCTAAGGAAGACCTTGATTTCCCAGACGAGATTGAAATCCCTCCTAATGTGAGTGCCAGAGAACGTCTCCACAGGTATAGAGGTCTTAAGAATTTGCGGACTTGTACCTGGGATGTCAATGAAAAAGATCCTCGCGCTCCTGAAGAATGGTCAGGGTTAACCCGCATTGCCAATTTCAAGGCCACTAGAAACAGAGTAGCAAAGCAAACTGTTTTGGAAGCTCAGGTGCAACCTGGTGCAAGAGTTAAATTATTTATTAGAGCCCCCGAGTTTATTGCATCTTCATTCACTGGTGAGAGTGTTTTTGTTGTTTATGGACTATTACAGCACGAACACCAGCTGTCAGTTGTAAATCTATCCATCACCCCTAACAGCGAATACGCTGAACCGGTCGCATCCAAGGATGCCCTCATTCTCCAATGTGGTCCCAGAAGGCTTGTTATCCGCCCACTTTTCAGCCAAGCTGGATCCAATGCATCGAATAACGTTTACAAGTATGAACGCTTCCTTCAGCCTGGCAGATCCTCAACAGCTACAGTTATTGCCCCAATCACCATGGGTAATGTACCTGTTTTATATTTCAAACAAAATGCATCATCTTTTGACCTTGTAGGAACTGGTAGTGTTATGGATACAAATGTTTCGCGTATTCTTGCTAAGAGGGTCATTCTCACTGGACATCCATTGAAGATTCACAAAAAGCTTGTCACTATCAGGTACATGTTTTTCAATCCGGAGGATATTCTGTGGTTCAAGGCCGTGCCTCTATTCACCAAGCTGGGACGTTCTGGTTATATCAAAGAGAGTCTTGGTACTCATGGATACTTCAAGGCCACCTTCGACGGCAAAATCACATCACAGGACACTGTTGGTATGGCGCTTTACAAACGTGTCTGGCCTCGTGCTTCTACTCTCTGGACTATGTAACTTCAAATTATGTAACTAATGACTATATTTCTCCATTAACTTGACTGAACAGTGCAAACCCAGCCCAACATGTTCATAAATATACTACTCAACTATTTCTCGGTAGTATGACACCTCTCGGCTAGCACTATTTTGGCAAGTGAGCGGCACGGCATTGAACCCTTACATCTAATTAACCTTCTTCTACTGATATGTAGATGTACTGTGGAGATATCAGCGTGAACGGCATCAAAATCTGCATAACAAGTATTATTCCGAATCTCCAGCTGTGCGAACTTCGAACGTCGACTACTCAGCTAACAGTTGTTATACTTGGGCCAGGTGCCTAATATTAATCTAGTTGGTTTGATCTCACCTTCACTCGAATACTGGACTTGTTCTTCTTGAACCTCTAAATAGCAACAGAGCTTGGGCCCAACTGCGTTTTTGTTACGGGTCTATTGTACGGTACCATCAACACTTACTAAATTTGACTCTTCAAAATGCCTAATCCCTATAAAGGCTTATTAACCAGCTGGAGACACCCGTCTGAGAAAGGCGAGTCTAGTCGAAGGTCTTCCACGGAACAAGCGAGTCAGCCGGACTTGAACAATGACGCTGATACTACCGGTACCCCTTCGTCTATCTCTTCGCCGCAGACTATACCGAATCCAAATCAGAGTCTGTTATCTCTACCCTCACTTGGTAATTTTGACCCATCAGATGATGATATTTATACGTCTATGAGTCCCAATACTGTGGCACCTTTTCCACCAAGTACTGATGGCTCCGGTACTGCTGCAGGATCCAGTACAGGTCCATTCTCAACATCGATTCAAAGACAGGTCCCGACACAGATTTCGCATTGGGAGAACGTTTCCTCCTCAAGTGCATCTATTGCATCTAGTAAGCCTTCGACTATTAGTACTGTTCAGTCAAGTATGTTCTCCAGGAATGCACCAACTTTTGGTACCGTGTCTAGTTACGGGTCGTCAGCTGCTAGTGGATTTGGACGTAAAGGTGGTCTTGAATTTTCAGCTGCTATCGCTGAAGAGGGCTCTTTGTCCACTTCATCAGAGGGCAGAAACGTTATGAGAGTTGTGGACCCAGATGAAATGAATTCTTTGGTAGACGACGTTAATTCCCTTAGAACCCGAGGTTCAAACTTCGGACCGCATTCATCCTCTCCTCATCAACCTAGGACGGCGGTAATCCCCACTAGAAGTCTTTTGCCAGATGTTTCTACTTCCAACGTGTCAACTTCTGCTCTCTCGGACCATTCTTATTGGCCCGAACGGGGCAGCTCTGTTTCCTCATCATGGTCTTCTGCTGGAGCTGCCGGTGGTAGTGGCGGCTCCGGAGGAGGGTCCTTTGGTCGTCCGAATGTTCGAAGACCATTAACTGCCCAAGACGAACTTAAGGATCTTGCTGATAGTTTGACTCAGCTAATGGAGCAAACAATGTCTCGAACGATTGATGTATCCAGAGCTGCGGTATCAGTAAATCAGCTACTGAGACAAACTCTAACATCTCCTCTCCTAGAGAATATTCCTGAAAATGAGATAACACTTCACTCCACCCCTTCTCTTACTCGCATCATTAAAGTTTCATTTAATTTCACTGACAATCTTCTTCTGTCCCCGGTATTCCAGCCCATCAAGATGTTTATATTAAGGGCACTTCATAGTTTAGGCGTTCACCTTAAGCTTGTTCCTCCAGTAATAGGAACTGTCCCTCATCCAAAGAACTTTGCGATTGGATCTATCCCTGAATTACCAGGACAGAATACTGTTGAAGCTTTGATTAATGCGGTTGCAGCAAATGATTCTAACGGTATATCCGAACAAGATGGTGCATTTATTGCTCCTATATTACGTGGGTTTTCTCCTGACTTTTCTGTTCTATCACTCTCTTTTGGATTTCCTCAACGGGAACAGCACCATGTTGATAACACGGCAGCTCTGTACGACATTTCAAGGGACATCCATTTTTATTCACAGAAGAGCTCTATCAGGGTATGTTCTGATGTAGCTACCGCATCTACGTCCACTCAAGTACCAGGTAGTTTCAATACGACACCTCATCAATCCGCTCATTTCATTCCGCCATATAGAGTGCCAGTGAATAGTAAGAGTCCACCAATTTCGATTTCTCTTGCTACTGAGACTGCAACTAATCTAAGTGGTACTCTCGGAGGATATGTATATCCTAAGATCGATCCTTCAGATCCCAACTTGGCCGAGTACGCGAAGTCGACCTTTGCGATTACATGTGCCCATGTTTGTCTCTCAGAGTCCCGTGGTTCTCCCCATCCATTCGTATCTGTTCCTTCTCCAGTTCTTGTCAACATTTATAAAAGTGCCTTAGTACGAGAGCGCAACAAGTACCCTGCGAATAGTCAAGAGCACCAAGAGTATGAAGTGGCAATCAATCAATTGACTTCCAAAACAACGGAGAAGCCGCATGAGCCATTTGGACAAGTAGTATGGGGTGAGCGCACCGTGGTCAATGGATCTATTTCGGATATTGCTATTATTAAATGTAGTCCTAAGATGAAATGCAGGAACTTTTTGGGTGACGATATCTCGTTTGCCCAGTACGATCCAGGGCTCATGTTTGGCAACCTTCACATCAAAAGGATCATTCGAAAGCTACATCCTGGTATGAATGTTTTTAAATATGGAAGCACCTCAAAATATACTACTGGTAAACTCAATGGAACGCGCATGGTATATTGGGCGGATGGAAAATTGCAATCTAGTGAATTCGTCGTATGTTCTGAATCCCCTGTATTTGCTTCAGGAGGAGATTCGGGAGCTTGGGTTTTGCAGAAGAGCGAAGACATGCAAGATGATGACGATACCTACTCTGGATCTGACCATGATTCCACTCTTACAAGTCGTAGCACTGGTGGGCCCTGTCTTGGTGTATTAGGAATGTTACATTCTTATGATGGCGAACGTAAAGAATTTGGATTGTTTACCCCCATCGAGTCGATCCTTAATAGACTACATGAGGTAACACATATAAAATGGGGTGTGGTAGGAGTTCCTGACAGTGAGTCTGAGGATCTGTTGATTGGAGGAAGTGAAAGTAGTGATTCAGGGGATGATGTTAGTGATACTGATCCTGTTTCTGTTGTTTGATTCGGGAGCATAGCTCACTACGTAAATTATTATTTATTTATTTTGACATATGCTAGTTGTAATATTATAATCAGGTTTAATGCAAATGTATTAATGTGGAGCTAGCGCTTCTTTTTGAAGGTGAATGTCTGGCCACCACTTGGCCTGGAGATTCTGCGCGCCCCCTTCGGTGTTGCATCAGAAACATCTCCGTAAGGATTGAAAGCTACGCTTGATGTGTCCTTGCGGCCACGTTGCTTGTCTTTAGCAAGCTTTCTTTTGTCAACAGCCTTTTGAGGTTTGTTGAGCACAGCTGGGGCAGATTTGAAATCAAAAGCATTAAAGGGAACGTCTCCAAAGCTTTGGGCGCTTTGATCTGTTTCTTCATACCGTGTGCCATCTAGGTTTTCATCACCTTCGACCTCTTTTTCATCCAGGACCTTGAGCTTTCGACGCTTTGATCGCTTTGTCTTTTTCTTGATAGTTATTAGCGCACCTTCTTCAATATCAACCTCACGATCTTTACGCTTATTAGAATCTGAAGACTCAAAGATATCACTCGACTCATTAACATTATCCTCAGAAACTGCTGTTTCAAGAGTTTCCATCACCTCTGTTTCACCATTTGCCTCTGTACCAACCCCAGAGCTGACCCCTATTTCTTCGTCAAGATCTCCTTCAATATCAATGTCGCTCATATCGCTATCAGGTGGTACAGACACATACAAGTCCAACCTATCCCTGACCATCTGAGACCGCTTGGAATATGTTACGGGATCAAGAGATGCTGGATTAATTATGCAAGTAAAAAATTTTGATTGGGTGTCCCGCAGTTTCTCAAGGGCAGATCCAATTCTGCTACTACTGAACAATCCTTTTTGTCTCTCTACAACAGCCTCGTATTTCTCAATGTATTGATCATAATCCTCTACAGTGCTGACATCAGAAACCATGTGGGGCTCATCATTAGAGACTTGTGTTTCCTCCTCTAGATCATCTTCAATTCGAGCCTTTGAGCTTTCAATAATCTTAGCCAGTTCGACAGCTGAGGCGCGGACATGACTTGTAACACCACTGGATACACTTAAAATACCAGCTACGGTTGTGGGTTGTGAAATGCTTAATCCTACCAAAAAGTGGTTTGGAACTATAAACCTCTGACTTTCATCTGCTCGGCGTGCAACATTGTCTCGCCATTCATACAAATCTCTGAGAACAATTTGCTGGCTGCGAGATAGTCTGTATTTGATCAATATGGATTGACACTGGTCTTCTATACTGTGGCCGTATCCTGGATACTCATATCTTTGACCAGCTACCTCCCTCGATTCCTTCAAGACGATATGAAGTATATCATTGGCAACCAATCTATTCCGCAGTTGATCAAAAATGTTGAGCAAAAAATGAGTATCAGACCTTGCATAACTTAACATTGGACTCGGGAGAGGTCTGATCCTCCAGTCAGCCAGTTGATACTTTTTGGAAGTCAAAAAATTTGCATGAGTTTCTAATAAATAAGCAAGACCATGTTTAGGTAGTCCAAGGGCCTTGGAAGCACAAAATGTGTCAAATAGACTGACAATGTACAGACCAAAATCTCTCTGCAGCCACATGATATCCATATAGGCACCATGAAGAACTTTTATAATGTTTGGATCGGTAAACACCTCATTCAGTATTTGCAGCTCTTCACGTAGAACAAGAGTGTCGACAATCCAATCAGTCTGGCGGTTGCTTATTTGCATCAAACAGACGATTCCATAATACGATCGGTAGTCGTGATGCTCAAGGTCAACAGCAATTTCTGAAGATTTTTTTAATTCTTCCAACATGCCTTGCAATGTTTCAACGGTGTCGACATAAATAGCCTCTGTACCCTCCCAGCTCTTGGAAGGGATAGGATCACGTACTATCATATCTGGATATGGCTGGTTAGCAATTTCATTCTCGTAGGGTTGTGAATAATGAGATGCTAGCTGGGTATTATCGGAGTCTTCTTCTAGTTCACCATCGACAAACTTGATAGATTCGTCAAAAGGAACTAAAGAGTGTGGCTTCGAGGTTAATAACGGCTTGAAAGGAAGATTCTTGGAGTTGTTGATCGGTCTCTTAAAATTCAGCTGAGGTTTCGGCAAATCTTTGGAATGATGAATGACACTATCCGAAGCGGCACCATCTACCTTCTTGGTCGCTTCTTTGGCATTCGAGCCAATTGCAATGCCATTCTTTTGAACACTGCTGCCACTCTTTGATTTTTTCAGGGCATCTAAAGAAATATCAGTTTTCTCGAACAAAGTATCAATTACGTTGCTTAGATCCTTCCAATGTGTGTTGATATCTTGGGCAACTGTCAAGGTCTCTACTTCGCCTGGACTCACACTCGCAACAAGACGATTTACCAAACCAAGTAGCCTGTTAGAAACCTCTTCTGAAGATTGCTCAAGAGTCTTGTCTAAGGACTTATAAAATGCTATATCCTGAGATGCAACTTTACTGGCATTCCTAATCGTGGAAATAAGCGCAGACAGCACTTTTTTGTTTTGGTCTTCGGACATTCTATGACATGAACAGCTCGAGTAAGGTATTTCAATATGGTTTGCAATTTAATATGCAATATAATATATAATTTTCGATCTGCATAAAAATTAATGGACCTAACCCAGGTCGAATCAATCGAGTTTGGTTTGCAAGCAGTAGTCGCGGGTTCATCTATTATTACTTTTATTTCTATTTTAGCTATTGGTTTTATTTATAAGAATGAGATCATTAAACAGAAAAATCCTGTACTTCACTCAATGCAAAACCTAATATTGCATATGTAATCCTATTACCCGCTAGGTAGTAGTATAGAGGTTATCTTTAAGTCCGAAGACTATAAGTAGTTGATGCTTCTTAGTTTAGTTGTCCCATTATGAGGTTGTTATAAACTTAGGCTTCAGTGCAATGCAGCTGCTAAATTTTTTTGAACCCTGCTTATGGCTACACAGTCGTCGAATAGTGTTTTATTTCTAAATGAGACTTTTTCCACAGCATACTGCGTTCTATGACTCGTATAATATTACCATATATTACATTTAATGACCTTCAGAGGAGTCAAATAGTGCGGCAGTCATGTCTTGGTACAACCCCAAGACAAGACCCCGATGCAGGGTCCAGTAATGGAGAAATATGCAGGTCTATTCGAGATCTTCAAACGTCATTTCCCTTTCAAGTCTATCAATGAAATCTGCCATTGTCTTATGTCTATTTTGGGCAGCTCTTTTACCAGGCTCAGTTTTAAAAGTATCTTTCAAAAGGAGAAGTTTATAGTAGAAATGGCCGTATGCCGTGTCAACAGTTTTGTCCACATTGTATAGAGGACGGGAGAATGCCCCTGAGTAAGCTGCCACACGAAATATTCCCATGGCGCCAATGGCATCCAGCCTATCAGCGTCCGAAACACTATAAGAAATGTTAATATAGACACAATCACTTGAAAAGCTCATTGAAAGCTTGTAGGCTCAAGAACTCTTCGGTTTGATATGGAACCTGGGATTCTCTTCTGGATACAACTGCCGACTTGGGGTAAGCACGAGTGAGCAGGTCAGTCGGATCCAATCGTATGAGAAAGAGTTGACTTGCGTCTTCAACCCATCGGTTCAGCACAATTTTTACCTACCAATGGAACTCGACACAATTCTCATGCCAATCTGTCCAGCTGTTGCTCGACTTAAGCTTCTTCTCGCGCTGATATCCACAATCACGAACGATTCGAAGAACAATGTTGGCCATTTCTGTAGGAACACGTGCCTCATCTACTAAGCCAGTTCTTAAATCTTCCTCTATTGTGCTATACTTGTCTGATGATACGTATTTATAGTCCAAAAGATCATGGTACAAAGCTGCTATTTCTACTATAAAGAAGTCGATTGGAGTCTCGCTGGATACCTTGTGTGCAATTTTTACCGCCTGATCCCGAACGCGAAATACATGTGCGACGTCATGCGACGGGTCGTTCTTAGACATGGCCGACTTGACTCTATTTTCAGCAAATCTCACCGCATCCTCCTTATTAAAAGACATGTTCAATGCATTTGGAACCGCCGAGATTGTAAACATACCAGGAGGTGAGAAATTGAGATTCGTTGAACCATGCGCGCGTGTATTCTGGAACCTGCATAGAAGCAGTCAGTCCATACGGCTACATGTTCAACGTTCTCCGCACCAGTGGCCGTGCAAACGTCATGCTGGTGATAACAGACTCTTGGTTCAGTAGAGTATTTTAATCTTTGCCAGCAAAAACCCTGTGCTCTGGCTAACCCGGTATAGGTGGTAAAAAGACCGTCATGTCATACATTTCTGACTTTTTCGACAGTTTTGCGTCATGCTTGACTTGTTTTCAATCGCCAGCTCTACGCATTAACAACCGCAAGTTCAAAATCGTTAAATTACTCGGTGAAGGTGGGTTCTCGTATGTTTACCTCGTGCAAGATATCCGATCAGACCAGCTGTTTGCTTTGAAGAAGATTCGTTGCCCATTTGGACAAGAGTCCATTCGAGCGGCAATGAGGGAAATTGAAGCGTATAAGCTTTTCAAGAGTGACTATATTATTCGAGCGGTGGACAGCGCCGTAGTGCAAGAGAAAGATGGGTCTAAGACAGTATATATCCTGCTACCATATTTCGAAGAAGGCAATTTACAGGACAAAATCAATGACAACCTGATAGATGGCTCATCTTTCAAAGAGCAAGAACTAGTACAATTGATAATAGACATCTGTAAAGGATTACGGGTTATGCATAACCATCATGGTACTGTCAGAGATATTTCATCTCAAGATGCTTTTTTAGATCGTATCAGCGAGACAGATACATATGTTATTGGCCAAGAAGAAGAAGAAGAAGAAGATGATGATGATGATGATGATGATGATGACGACGAGGGGGACAATGGCATTGACACTCAAACCGAGGGTGAAGACGACAACGATGGAGGTACTAATGGCGGACCATTGGCACGAGGAGGAGATGGCAGTGAACAAGCTAAGAACAAGAAAAGAGATTACTCAAGAAATTCAAGTAACACAAACGTGTCGTCACATGAATCACATGCTCTGCTGCTCAACCCAGACGATACAGATGGTGTCAATGACGACCTTCCAGAAGGAAGCACGCCGCTGACGGAAATAATTCCTTTTGCCCATCGAGATATCAAACCAGCCAATATTATGATTAGTCATACTACTGGAAAACCCGTGCTCATGGATCTTGGCTCTTGCTCAAAAGCACGGGTCCACTTACGGACACGGCAACAAGCACTAGAACTACAAGATCTGGCGGCAGAGCATTGTACACTCCCATACCGCGCTCCAGAGCTGTTTGACGTCAAGACAAACTCCTCGGTTGATGAACGAGTAGACATTTGGAGTCTCGGATGCTCCATTTTTGCATTAATGTACAGTGCGTCACCCTTTGAGCTCCAGAACTCAGAGACTGGTGCTAACCTTAGTATGGCCATTATCAATGGTCAATACAAATTTCCAACCACGCCAGTCTACTCCGACAAACTCAAAGATCTCGTCAAGATGTGTTTGACAGTGTCGCCTACTGACCGGCCAACCATCGATCAGGTTCTGGAAGCGGCAGAAGCTCTCGCTCAATAAACGATTCTTTACTGTATTATTTGCATGTTTCTCTCTGGGAGGCTGGGGCTCTGCCCCGCACCCTGTGCACCCTGTGGCTTGTCTAACTATGGTCGAGTCATTAAGTGAGTGCATCCCATTAATTTGAGGGACACTTGTGGAAGGAAGATTGAACATCTGCCATCAGGTGACATTAGAGTTCAGCTCATTGGGATCACCCATCATAGTGCTCTCAGTAAAACTCCCCGTCAAAAACAATGGAGCTCTGCTCTATACGCATACAAATATTTTTTTTTTACTTCGTGTTTCTAGGGCAAACCCTCGGTGTATCGGTCGAGCCTTCGATGTACCCTAGGCCAAGCCCGGTTTACAAGCATTCTAATTTGCAGTGGCATCTGTATCAGGTCTAATTAGTAATGAAGTTAATTAAATAGACTAAGACGATCGGGGCGTTCTCGTTATGCAAGATCAAGTACACTGGGTATGTATATACTACAATGGTTGGCATGTGCGAGCCGCACTTGGTACTTGAAACAAGGTTTGAGATGAACATGAGCGCATGGGCGTGCTTTAGATGAGATACAGCCAATCTGGATTTAACCCTAACTACATACATTTTAATAGAGTTTGATCTTTAAGTGGTATATGTATCAACAATATCCCTGTCTAGTGTCATTCGTTTGATTCAGTTGCATTCATTGTGTTTTGAGGTGGGTTTTTAACGCTATAAATTTTCCGGTTTACTTCCTGCTTACACCTTCGTTTATTATATCGTGTGTTTTTATTTTCGGTCACATACTGCCAACCTACCTTGTTCACTTTGGTCTGTTTGTTATCCGTATCGTTTTTGTATCGCTTCTACCATTTTAAACCTTTGAATTTTTTTTATCATCTCATTAGCCAAAAGTTGGTTTTTGAATTACGTGTATTGTTGTTACTTGAATCATGACGTCGTTTCAAAACTCATACTGTGGTCAAGGTTGGAATGATTGCATGCCCACTGTTTTCGCTGGTGCTGGCAAAAGATCTGCTAGTGGTGGAAAAAGAGCTTACCCAAAAACCATAATCGCAGCTCCGTCGGTTGGACCACCTCCTTCTGTAAATGGTGCTTCTTCTATCGATAGTATCAAAGCTTCAGTAGTTGTCACGACCCGTCCTGCTCCCCCTATCAAAGCAAACTCGTACACAAGTATTTATTCTACAGCTAGTGCTGAAAGTGAGGTAGCTGGTGTGATTACTGGGGCTGCTGTTGAAGATACTCCAGCTGAAACTGATGGCGACACTAAGGAAGCCCAGGAGCATGCTGCAAAACTGTTAGAATCGATCCTTTCACGCCCCTCGACTCTTTCCGGTCGTGAATTTGGTCACTATAAAACGAGGCTGAGTAAAGAGATTCCATGTTTGACGAGTCCACACATTTATATCGTTACTCAGTCCCTGGTACTGGTTGAGCAAGGCGATATTGGTAATGCCCGGGACTTGCTTGTTCAACACAGCCTGGTCCATAATGGTATCTCAAGCTGGGTCTTGCCTTTACGCAAGGTCATTGAATGTGTTTCTACTCAGTGATTGACTTTGTGTTACGGTCGGCCATGACTCCGGAAATACCACTAGCTGGAGGTGATTGGATTATTTGAAGACGGGCTTGATTTTGCATATGATGCATATATTTATAAATAATAATAATAATTTGATAGTAGTAGACTTGGGAAAAATAGGGGTCTCTATTGCTTGATAGGTGTAAGTCGATTGATTATACCTCGAGCCCTAGATCGGGGGGGGGGACCCGGGGATCTCCTGCCGAACAGGAGGTTTCCGGACCAGCAGCATCCGAGCAGATCAAGATGAGCAGCTGGTTTTAAAGTAATCCCCCTTCCCACTTTCCACTTCCCCCTTCCCCCCATCGGCTGTCCCGAGGCAGAATCCGCTTGTCTACTACCCCATGTTTCATGATCGATCTACCCCCGTCATCCACCATCTCATGCTCATGTTGATTATAACCCTAACCCACATGGCATGTTGCCAATGTTAACTGACGGGGCGATATCAACAACGTTTAGATACAAAACCAACCAACAGAAATTCGCAAGCAATTGCAGGGTCCAGTAGTTGCAATAGAGGCTCTCTATTCCTAAAGTTGACCGCCTTGTAGTGCTTTTATTATTGGACAAGACCGGCACAACATGGCACGTCCTCAACCTACTGACTACTCCTTACCAGGAGTTATGCGATACTTGCAGACCGAATGGCAGAGAAATGAAAGAGACCGTATCCAGTGGGAACTGGAGCGAGCTGAAATGAAGGTAAGTTTATCAATTCATTTGAATTTATTGGCGATATAGCCACTTGATCTGAGACAATCTCTCCCTTAAGTACCACAACTTGTTAAGTAGGCAAAACATTTGGAGCTAACTTACGTACAGGCGAGGATTGCTAAATTAGAAGGAGAAAAGCGTGCACTTCAGTTTTCCGTAGAGAATCATATTAAGAAGATCAAGATCTTGGAAACCTCTTTGTAAGTGTGTGCCTGGCCTTTAGCAGCTGGAGCCTAGAGCCCGATTGTCCTCCTCTTGTCGGACATAAGTATACCCAACATCATTGGTGGAAGCAGAAATAGCGGCCTTTAGAGATTTAGCCACATGTTTAGTTCAACTGATATAGGTTATGTTTGTCTAACACATCTAAGAATGGTAAAGGAGGGACACAAGGACCTTCTGAAAGGAGCAAAAGAAGATTTTGATAAACTGGTCAATGAGACACCTCCGCAGGAAGCAGACCTTGGCCCCTTAATAGAGTCACGACAGTATTTGGAAAAGTGTATACAGGAAGTTGAATATTTGTTACAGTCCTCTTCTTTAGAGCAACCCGATCAGGATATTATTTTGGATCAGCAGGCTGAGCAGGAGCTACAGCGACAACAGCAACAACAGCAGCAACAACAACAACAGCAACAACAACAACAGCAGCAGCAACATCATCATCATCAACAACAACAACAGAGACAGCAGCAAAACATACAACAGCAAATTCAGCAGCAAGATCCACAACAGCAACCGCCAGGACAGAGACAGCAAAATGAGACACCAAATGAATCATACAACAAAGTATCGCCGCTAAATCGCGATTTGCATCCATCTAAGCTTAAGACAGACATGTCGAATACAACGATACAGAATAAACTAGGTAAGAAGAGAACTCAGTCTTCCCGCGGTCAGCGACAGGTTCAATCATCTCAATCTTCGAACTCGCCGCAGCCTGTTTCGATCCCCGTAGACGATAGCCAGGATATCGTATCAGAGTCGACAGCAAGTAACATATTGAACACCAACTCTATCTCCCAGTCAAGCCCTAGTACCGTTGTCTCAGTTGAATCCGTGTTCAACCCCCCTGCCGATATGTCAATAGAAGTAACAGCATCCTCGGGCGATACTAATACTGCCAATAGAATGGAATCTAACGTGCCAGGTTCTGAAGGATTGGACGTATCTAAGGTAGATAGAAGAAGTTCGTGGAGCTTAGCCCATACAATCTCCATTCAAGGGCGAGCAGATCCTGTACGCGCCACTGAGTTTGTATCCCGAAATTCGCTACTTACTGCCACGGATGACGGTGCAATCAATTTGTGGGATCTATCTAAAGGGGTCTCGCGACTTGTGCATTCATATCAGGGACACCATGGAGTTATATCTTCGCTTGCATACTCCAGTTCGACTGGCATATTTTACTCTGCTGGTCAAGATAGAACAGTGAGATACTGGAACAAGAATCCAACCAAAAATTCGCGACCCAATGTAGGGATCCTCACAGGTCATACTAATTTTATCTGGGAATTAGCTATGCATGAAGAAAGTGGCTATCTAGCAAGTTGTTCCTCGGATGGAACTATTCGACTATGGGATACCACTAATCATCAGTTAATATCTGCATTAGGAAAAGGAATGGGCGCAAATTCGGCAACTCAGCCAACATCGCTAGATGATAAGGGACTCCCTATCACGACAATAAAATTTCATGATAACGGTAAAAAATTGATTGTCGGTTACGAGGATAGTCACATTGAGTTGATCGATATTGAAACTGGCAAAACGATATTCGACTACGAATCAGTAATGTCGCGGTCGGACAATATATATCACGATTCAAATAGCCCACCAATTAGCAAAGTTGTTGTCTCACAGCACGATAATCTGCTTTTGGGGGCTTACTCGGATGGATATGTTCGCCAGTTTGATCTAACATCGGGTTCATGTGTCCATGAATTACGGGCTCAGCCAGACAGTGTATCTAGTGTTTCTGTATCACCCAGCGGTGGAGAATTTATTTCGGGTGGGAATGATGGTAGTGTGAACATTTGGTCTATCCATTCACAATCCCTGATTAGCCAGCTGCATAGCCACAGGTCGGTAGAGGGTTGTCTTGATGTCTACTGGCAAAGCCCCTCTACCATAGCCAGTGCCGGAGGCGATGGTGTAACTCGTGTATACACCTCTTCGCTAAACTAAAAGTTTTATATATATACCGTTGTACATTCGTCTTATATTATTCCCTGTAATACACTTACCACTAGCAGCCAGCACTTAGATAACTGTACCGGGCAGTCATTATGAAGCTACGTAACCCCCTAAGAAACTTGGAGGTAGAACAACATCATACAAAAATGAAGGAAACTAAATGAATATTAAAATACTTTTTATTGTGCTTATTTTCTTCCACGCTTGATAATGGCTTGGTAACCCGTCTTGATAGAAGAAACTGATCTTCTAGATCCACAGCTGTTACACTCCAAAAAGTACAGTCTATTCTCTTTGGTAAGCTTGGTGTTGACGGATTTACAAGTTTTACAAGTCACATATTCAATAATATAACGACGCAGGACAGTCTCGATTTGCTTCTGTTGGAATCGTCCCTTGATAACCAAACGGTTGGAACCGTCCACAGATCCTGAAGTACCCAACTCAGCAAACAGGAATTGAATAACATGCTCTGTGGGACGATGCATTCTATCGGCAATATCTTTGACGTTCGAAAATAGTGACTTCTTGTTACCATCACGAGCAACAGCGGGAGGAGGAATCTTATACTTAATACCAGTTCTATCACCAGCCAAATCAGGGTTGTTCTCACGGAGGATAGAGAAAAATCTAGAAAGAAGCTCTTCATAAGTGAAGTCAGGGTCGCCATCGGCATTGACGTTGCTATATTTGTTCTTGGCAGTGGCCTTTTCAGTAGTTGCTTCACCCTCGACTCCAGCTTCTTCTAACTGAGCGTCGAATGCAGAGGTTGCAGCAGACTTGCTCTTCTTCTTCTTTTTCTTAAACTCAAAAGCTCCTGCTTCGCCAGCTTCATCTCCAACTGGTGTTCCCTCCCTGCTTTCGCCATCCTCAGACTTCTTTTCCTTCTTCTTCTTTTTCTTCTTTTCAAGCTCAGACTTCAGGTCGTCAACTTCGTTGCCAACATCTTCAAAAGTAGGCTTACTCTTCGAAGACTTCTTCTTCTTTTTCAGTGATGGATCAAAGAGGGTCTAAAGCTGTGTTAATATTGGAATTGTGTATCTTGGCATGCCACATGTCGTTACACATGACATACTGTGTGTTCATGGCCGCCGTTGCTTGACCTTATATGAACGGTGGTCTTATCATAATGGAAAAAAAAACTTACCTCTTCATTATTCTCTGCAGCAGGCGTACTGCTAATTTGTTGTTCAACTTCGGCCATACTGTTTGTTCGTAATAAAACCTGTTACTGTGCTAGTGTTCTATCAGATCGCTTTTTTTCAGATTTAAGGTCTAATTTGTAAAAGTGAGTGCAGTCATCTCAGCCTTTCCATGAATATTGATGTTAGGGCATGTTTTGCGGCTCAAGTGGCGGTGATTGCTCACCTCAGCTTATGTTCGCTTCGCGTATGCATGGACGTTCTGCAGCTGACGCGATCTAATGTTGACTCTCGATATGAAGCACTAATAAGATTAATGAAAAAATTAATCAATGTAGATATAAAATTCATCTCAATGTTCTGTTGCTATTTAGCTCAAATATGTTATAAATGTGATGGAGATTCGTACACTTTGCTCATTGCGACTGACGATATCATAAGTATCTGAATCAAAGATTACAAGGGCCACCCAACCTGAGGATTTCCCAGGCTTAACACCTGAGACAAATAGCAGGTCAATCTGCTCCATGCTCAACCCTTTAGTTTCATGTACGACGAAGTAGACGAAAATTATTGCGAATAAGTTGCAGCCTGCGAAAACAAGTCCGTAGTAAAAATGTATGGCACTAGTGATAAATGGGGTAACGAATGAAGAACGTTAGCTAACCAGTTGGCACCAAGTCCAAGAGACATGCCCTTTGATCTAGTTCTGGTGGGAAACAATTCGCTAACAAGAACGAATGCACAAGGAGCCCAAGTTGTAACAAAACAGAAGATATAACCGCAAGTGACAAATACCACTGCTCTTCCTACTTTTACATCGGCATCATTAGCATACCGTTGGCATATAGAGCCTTGGCACCCATGGAACCATAGATGAGAAAGAATACAAACATACCACCATCTCCATATAGTGGCACATTCCGTCGACCGAATCTTTCTACAACGTATAAACCAAAGAAAGTCGAGGCGAAATTAACGACACCAAAAATGATAGATGCCAGAAATTGAATTGTGCATACCGATGCCTATGAAAATAGTGGTTCCAAAATAACAAAACTAGATTGCTCCTACAAGTTGTTGCAATGCATGAACAACTATACCGACCATAAGTCTATAACCGATTCGAGGCTTTCCTGTGATGACCTCTGACCACTTAGCTCTGCCAGATTGTCTCTCATGTTCAATAGCAGCAGCAACGTATTTGTAGAGTAGCGCTCTACGTAGCCGGTGAAGATACCGAGGGTAATCATTAATTGGTAGGAAGACACCAAAGTACCGCGAATTTCTTGAGGGGCTACTTCTGATTGAAACATTGGAACCAAGACTGCGATTGTACTCACACCCAAACCTCCATTTAAACGCCCAATCATAAATTGATACCAAGTATTGGTAGTAGTGACCTGTATGAGAACGCCAACAATATAAATGACTGTTCCAACCCATATGCCGATTTTCCTACCGTACATATCACCCAATCGAGAAAGATACCACCAATAGAGGCACCAATAGAGAAGATACCTATTAGCATTCCAGAACGAGCCTTAGACAAATAGTGTTAACCAGATTCATCAGAGCTGCCTAATTTCTCGAGGAAACGGGCATATTAACATAAGCTAAAATCGTTCCTGTGTCATAGCCGCCAAAGATAAGACCTCCCATTGCAGCAAATATACATAGGGTAGAGACGAGCAAATAACTTGACTTGGATGGTGAAGCACCTTTTCTTATGGTGGAAGCTTGAGTGACATCGTCACTTTCCGGATGTTCTTTTAAAGAAGGCAGTGAATCGGAACTCATTGTAATACTTGTGAAATGTGCTTCTAATTGATTATTTGTCCTATGATGACAATTGAGAGCACTCTGTACAGATTTGCCCTCATTTTATGGTTCTGGAAGCGATTTGTTGTATGTAACGTTTCCATGGAATGGAATCATACTAGTCTTCTCGTGGGGTTCCGATGGGAATAATAATATGTGTATGCTGCCCCTGCAGCAGCGTTGAAGATGTATGCAAGGAACAAGCAGATGTCGAGGATTTTCACAGATACAGCAAATAATTGCCCCATGTGGTTGGCTTCTCTGCATGGTCTCGGACACTCTACCGATTTCAACTAGGATCCAGTAAGGATGTGCAACTCAGTTGTCACAAAGGGACAGTCTGTTGATAGGCTGAGGAGAGATAGTAATTCCTGTCTAAAAGTTACTTGATAGCTGTAAATAATTGTGACTTTTCCGATGGTATCTTAGTAACTTCAACTGTTTTTCTACTTTAAGTTCCTTCAATTTCCCGTTGGACTTAGTTAGTGATCTTGACCTTGTACATGATGTGCAATTTTTTTTCGGAGAACGGGAGCCGGCCGGGAGTAAAATGCCTGATTCTGCCAAGTAGATACTGTCATACTGACAGCTAAAGAGAGGATCGGTTTGGGGAAACTAACTATCCAGAGCAAACCGGCCTAACTGGATCTGGACCCGGTAGTCAGGGAACCCCTCCTCTGGGTTATAGCATGAGATGACTGATACTCTCAGAATAATGTCGTTAATCCTTTACATGAGATATAGACAAAGTCTCTTAGTAGACAAGAACTAAGCAGGGCCTGTGACCGACCCTGCCCATTGGAAGAAGCGTTCTTGAAAGCTTAAAAATGTCCTCCCGGGAACAGCACCAACCCTGGAAAAGAGCGGCATCATATATCCATGATATGCCGGACCGTATGGAAAATCCCCCACCGGAAATCACCCTTGATAATACTCGTTATTTGAGTCTTGGAACCCAGGGCAGTATGGCATTCGGTTATTTACGTGCAACGGAAGTCCTGTGCATTATGCACTATTCGGCAATTACAGGCTATTTATGTTCAATTGGATCCCCGCATTTCAACCACTCAGGGGGTGATCCCCCCACGCGCCCCCACATACAGATGTTATCAAACACTATATTAAGCTGAGTTCGAGTTCAACTGTGAACAAAAGTAAGAGCTAATATCTCCTTGACAAAATAATTCAATATGCCATCTCCTCTTGAAACTGACACCCGTAAGGGTTTATCTGCTGAGGCCAACCAGTCCAACAAAATTACAAAAATCGAGACATTCAGGGTCCCACCCCGCTGGTTGTTTATTCGAGTCGAAACTGAACAAGGCATCGTGGGATGGGGTGAAGCAACCTTAGAGGGCCATGGAGAAGCTGTTGAGGGCGCTATTGAGGACTTCAAGGAACGTTTTATTGGCTGGGAAGCGTCGAACATTGAAGATATTTGTAAGTGTTCTTATTATCTTAACCCATTATAATTGAAACTAACTGTAGCAAGACCAATCCGCCTACCGTCATAGATTCTACCGTGGAGGTGAAGTTTTAATGTCTGCTATCTCGGGTCTTGATATTGCATTGTGGGACATTAAAGGCAAACAACTTGGAGTTCCTGTTTATACACTCCTGGGAGGAAAAGTTAGAGAAAAAGTCTCCGTATATGGTTGGATTGGTGGAGACCGTCCTAGTGATGTCTTGGAGCAAGCTAAGGAAAGAAAAGCTCAAGGATTTACCAAGGTAAAGATGAATGCTATCGAATCTATCGGTTGGTTAGATTCCCCTGATCTGCTAGATGCTACGGTCGAAAGAGTGAAGCAAGTCCGTTCAATTGGGCTTGACGTTGGTTTGGATTTTCATGGACGACTTCATAAGGCCATGGCCAAGCAGCTTGCAAGTAAACTTGCCCCTTATGGACCACTCTTCATCGAAGAGCCGTTACTCCCAGGGCATGTTGACGAGCTGAAGACTTTATATCAGCAGACAACTATTCCAATTGCCCTCGGAGAAAGACTCTTTACTAGGTTGGATGTCAAGAAGTACTTTGAGAGTGGATGCATTGACATTATTCAACCTGATATTTCCCATGCTGGTGGTATTTCGGAGACTAGAAAGATTGCGATCATGGCTGAAGCATATGACATCGCCGTTGCCCCGCATTGTCCACTGGGACCACTTGCCTTTGCAGCAAGTCTGCAAATTGCACTCTCTTCACCTAACTTCGTTGTTTGCGAAATGTCCTGGAAGATGCACTACAACCAGGGACACGATCTACTATCATACGTGAAAAATAAGGAGGCATTCAAGGTTTCTGAGGGCATGATCGATGCTTTGACTACCCCTGGATTGGGTGTCGAGATTGATGAAGATCTGGTTAGACAAGCTGCCAAAGAAAACGGAAACTTCTCTTGGAGAAACCCCGTCTGGAGAGGTCCTGATGGTGCCATTAGAGAGTGGTAGAAAAAGACTATGTAATCAATAAACCTTGCTTTATAAACATTCAGCTCTAATGATTTTCATGTTCGGTGAGCTCATTCGAGATATAACTAATTCCCTATCCTGACCAAATACATATCTGAGATATTAGCTGCCTGCTAGAAATCCGCTCATACTAAAAATGCGTCGAAATCAATTTTGAACTACATCTGTATATTTAAAGTTTTGAATATCTAGGACCAAAGCGAACGATGGATTTACGACTTATATCAGCTACAGATGGCGTACCCGCAAGACCCATGGTAATGCTGAGATCTTTGATAAGGATTTCGAGCATTTTTTCGACACCTTTTTGGCCATTGCAAGCCAATCCCCATAGGGCAGGTCTACCAACCCAGACAAAATCAGCCCCAATAGCCAATGCTTTAAAAATATCTGCACCAGTTCGGACGCCGCCATCCAAGTGGACGGGAACACGGCCCTTCACAGCGTCCACAACATCTTGCAGTGCCTCAATTGTAGGGAGGGTCTCATCCAACTGTCTACCACCATGATTGGAGACCCAAATGCCATCAATTCCAGCATCAATTGCCAGTTGGGCATCTTCACCACAGATGATTCCCTTAGCCCAAATCTGCATGTTTGTAATAGACTTCAACCAAGGAATGGTTTCCGCCCAATTCAAACTAGGGTCAATAACATTACTAGCTGTCTGAGAATCACCTTTCTTTTGCTCCACGGGATGAGGAATTTTGATTTTATTGCCCTTTCCATCATCCAGATCTTCAAAATTTCCTAATCTAACGTTTCTAGGCAAACGGAAGTTATTGCGAGCATCAGCATATCTTTGACCAAGGTAAGGAGTATCAGAGGTCAACAGAATAGCTTTGTATCCGGCCTGCTCCGCTCGACGGACTAATTGCTCACTCACTTTGCGGTTCTTAAAGACATATAGCTGGAAAAATACCGCTGAATTTGGAGCAGCATCCTTCACTTCGGCACCAGAGTAGTTGGAATAGCTACTCAAGCCAATGGGAACCTTGGTGTTTTCACATGCACCTGCTGTTGCCAATTCACCTCGTGGACTGGCAAGAGTATGGTGTGAACTTGGAGCAACACCTATAGGAGCCCTGAATTTTTTACCAAATAGCTCGTTTTTGGGTGAAGTATCCAACCTAGAGACATCCACCATTGTTCTGCCAATGATTTTATATCTTGAGAATGCATTTCTATTCTCCTTTAACGTGGACAAATCACCCGCACCACTCTGCCAGAAATCAAACACTGATTTCTCTATCCTTTGGGATGCCTTCTTCTCGAGATCATCTAAAGTAAGCAGCTTCATAATAATGGAAGTATTTGATTTCTAATGCAACGAGGCCCAACGAAGTATCCACCTGATATGATTGCCAATGTGATGAATATAAAATGGCTAGTTCCAGCTTTTTTTTATTCTTATATACAGTAATAATTTCACCCCACACTGGCCCCCATGTCGTGATCCTTGATAACAGCTGATACGGGGATTTGACGGTAAAACGCGGTAATATGGAAAGACGTTGGATCGGCGAATGGCGGGGAGCTGTGTGGGGGTGTTCCGTGAGATGCCAGGTTAGATCGTTATCACCCCCACACTTCTGACCGGTTTATATTGACATACAAAGCCTAATTGAGGGATGATGTATATTAAGAAATTTATTTGAAGTTTGATAGTAAGCTAAAAAATGGTTCAGGACATTAAAAGAGTTTTGATTTATGGACTTGGAGCGTAAGTATTGGTGCTCGCGAAGGAGCTGGGAACATTGTTTATCTCAACCTGGCATGTATGTGAAAATCATAGTTAGACTCTAACAATATACCAGCATCGGTGGTTATTACGCATTCATCTTGCACAATAGCAAGGAGGCAAATGTCTCCGTTATTGGTAGATCTAATTACGAAGCAGTCAAAAAGAATGTGAGTTTCTGTAACATCATCTCAAGAATACGTAGGATATGGTTTTCAGATCAAGTCCGTGATTCGGATATGTACTAACTATGCTGCAGGGATTGGTCTTGAATTCAATTCACTTTGGAGATGTTACATTTAGACCCGATGGCGTATACAAGTCTCCCATGGAGGCCAGTGAGCATGAAATCTATGATTATGTCATTTGTACCAATAAGGCATTGGATCCATCTGCCCTGCCGGGAACTTTAGCTCCAGTAGTGACACCTGAGGTGACGACAATAGTCCTAATTCAGAATGGTGTTGGCTCAGAGATTTATTTAACAGAGGCTTTCTCAAAGAATACTGTCATCACTTGTGTTACTTGGGTTGGTGCAAAGCAAGACTCGCCTGGTGTTATTGAGCATAATAACGGAGATCAGATTACAATGGGTGTGGCCTGGAACAAAAACTTGGACAGGATTGTTGAAGAAAAGAAGGTTGAGACCTTTGCCACCATCTTGCGAAATGGTGGAACGGGTGTTCAAGTTGATGATGACATTATTGCTCGAAGATGGGAAAAGGTTGTTTGGAATGCTGCCTGGAACTCGTTCACAGCCTTGACAATGCTAAATACGCAACAGTTCCTAAATTCAAGTGAAGAAGCTATTGTCATCAGCAGAAGATTGATGACCGAGATCATTGATGTAGCCAAGGCTCAAGGAATAGGGCTTGAGTACAAACTTGTTGACGAACTTATTGACAAGACTTTGAAGTCTCATGGCCTTGTATCAAGTATGATGATGGACCTAAAGAACAACAGACCTATGGAAGTTGAGGGTATTTTAGGTAACCCAATGCGTGCCGCAAGAAAGTTTGGTGTTGCTACTCCGACTTTAGATCTTGCTTATGTATTGGTAAAGGCTCAAAACTGGAGAGTTACCAACCCATCTAAAGTGTAGTTATATATAGTCAATAGCTTATGAACAACATATATTTTGAATCGTCCAAGATTAAAGACATAGACATGAGGAGATTTTGGATTGCGGGATCTCAAAAGGGAGCTCAGTTTTACACCCGACGTGTGCAAGTTCATAAACTAATATACAATATCATAAATAGAGGCTAATAAATAATCTATACTATATGTGTAGGTTATAGGTCCAAGTTGAGCCAGTTTTCATTCACTTCCAGAGTTAATAGACTATTCAACTGATCAAGGTCATCGTCATTTAATTCAAAGTGAAACTCATTAGCAGTCTCATCAGGACCAAATCTCGTACTTGCTTCTTCAGGAGAATGTTTATGCTCTTCGTTGAAAGAAAGAAGCGAGTTCATGAGAAATTTCAACTGCTCAGATATCGGCGCACAGGGGTGATAGTAGTTTTGTCTTGAGGTATTGTTTTCGGTCCCGATAGTTTCCAGATTACGGATCAGCCTATCCAATAGACCGAGAGTTGCTGGCTGACTAGAAGACGAAATCGCACCCGTGAAGACGGCTTTGATCAGAAACACTGCTGCATAACTTATATATCCATAGAACCGATAGGGGAGATAGGACAATAAACCTGAGGGACTCAGTTCATTAACACAAATCGAAACAATTTTGGTGGCTGCTTTTATGGATTCAAGAATATATTTCGAGTCTGCCGTAGCTGTTACACCTCGAGGAAAGATGCTGGCAACAATAGGCACATCGCCATCAGCAGTAGGATTCATCTGCCTTGCCAGTCTGACCATAGCAATAGCCCTTCGAATATGAGCTTGGAAACCAAATGAATAAGCATACAGGGCCGAAAAGTGAAAACTCATCCAAACCATCTCATTGACAGGAGGAATTCTCCATTGGCGAGACTCCCAGGTAATTTCGAACTCGGAAAAAGTCCTGATAAACTCGTCCAATAATCGACAATAGTCGCCTACCTCAGCAAGAGCAATAGTTCGATCTCTGCTGGGGTACAGTGAATCATGGACATTAGTAAGAATTTGTGTAACTTCAAGCATCACTTGAACGAATGCAGCATTTTCATCACCCAAAATTGAAGATGCAAGAGTTGGGAAGTTCATTATTGAGGTCTGACCAACAGGTAATCCAAATCCAACTTGATTTTGAAAACAGATACCAGGACCCCGACTCCAAAAGGCCTTACCAGCACGAACGGATGTCTGTCTATCGAAAATATAACAATAGGTCCATGCCAGGCGTTGCCGATGAGTGTCTTCATCAGTGACTTCGGACACTGACAGCAGTGTTTTTTGATCAAACCCCATCAGGTAACTATTCCTGATAGCCAAGCCTACCAGATTCCAGGATAATCTCTCTTCGTATTTATGAATTTCTTCATCTTCAGTACTGACATCTGCATCGGTTATCAGTGGAAGATTGTCACTAATCAGTAGTAATGCCTCAACGATTCCAGTGTTGGGTTTTCCTCCCCACACTAAAGAGCTTATCTCGAGTTGAAAGTATTTCCAGCATGCCTTATGAATTAAGATAGACTCGTAGCGGGTGGCCACCACAACCATTGCACAAAGCAAAATGGGCTCTTTCAGAGCAAATTGGACAAGTTGCTGGTCATTTAACGGCATCTTTGATTCAGGAACAATGGGCATGAAGTGATGGTATCTGTTGAAAAACAAAGATACATAAGTTTTGAGCTCTGTGGGGCTCAAAATACCTACTCGAACAAGGTTCACATCTGATAACTGGGCTGGATGACTCTGAGAGTTTTGCTTTTGTATCTGTACTATATCACCCTTCTTAAATTGGCTATGGTTTGCCAATGCCATCATTTCAACGGCGTCAGCAGGGTTTCGCAAGTCGTGGTCTGCTATGGACTCTGCATCTACAAATTTATGGGAGTAAGAGTGTGCCGAATAATCAGAAGAATTCACAGTTGACGTAGGACTATGCGCAGGACCATGGTCTGGATTATTTTCAGATCCCGATAATTGGCCTTTCTTTTCGTTTCGCCCTGAAGTAACTTTGCTTATTGAGCTCTTAATAACCGAGCTAGTGGGGTTATGACGGAGATCTGCCCCATTACTCAAATCACCGTCAATTCCAGCAAGACCATTAATACCAGTGATATCAGTAGTAGTATTAGAAATAATGCTACTTGATCCATTGCCTACTTGGGTAACTGACTGATGGCTCAAGGTGTCAACTGCAACCCGATTTCTGTTACCTCCGCCTCTTCGACTAGGTACGAAACGACACTCCTTGCCTTCTCGCCTGCATCTCAAGCACGGAGGATTGAAGTCCACACCTTCAAATTGACACTTGGCTTTTTTCGACCGGCAGTGTAAACAAGCTTTAAACGCTCGTTTCCGTAGAAATGTCTCGGCCGCATTTTCTGGAGAAACACTGCTCGACATTATTTGGAGATGCTTTCATATGGAAGAATTCAATATTGGCCGGAGATCAATATGGTTCTTGCGGTCCCGTATTTATCAGCACCTAGCGTCGTCATGACGGCATGAACTTGCCTATATAAGGTTGACCAGACGACACCCCGCCAGAATGATGAGCGCGTAATGTAGGATGAAGTTCGGAGAATCACTAATATGATGTGGGGTACAATGGCCCCCACACCTTTTATCTGCACTACGCCGGCTATACAAAAATGAGGGGAGAACGCGGAGATGGCTTGCATGTAGGGGTTACTCGAACGTTGTCTCCAAGTCCTATAAATATGGTCAAACCCACTGCTGACCCTATTTCCAGTTATATGTGTTATCTCCCTGTAGTTCTTGATCTCACTTAATCTCTCGTTGCAGTTCACGACATAGTTCCAGTCCAAATATCTAGGCTATCGCCAATTACGTTAAGAATCAATCCTGCATCATTATTCTTCCATCATGACTGATTTTGTTAATAGCCTTTTCTCGCTGAAGAATAAGAACGCTATTATCACTGGTGGCACACGTGGTATTGGTGCATCTATTGCAGAGGGTCTCGCAGGAGCCGGAGCCCACGTCATCTTACTGCAAAGGGACCTGTCAAACACCACCACCGCTGACAGAATTAAAAAAGCCGGTGGTCAAGCTACAATAATCGAATGCGACTTGGGGGTTAACAGTCAAGTCAACAATGTTGTCCCTAAAGTCTTGAAGATTGTGGACCATATTGATATTCTTATTAATTGTGGAGGAATTCAAAGGAGATTTCCTGCTGAAGACTTCCCAGAGCAAGACTGGGATGACGTTCTACAGATCAATCTCAAGTCTGTATTTTTGCTCATTCGTAATGTTGGCAAGCACATGCTAACCTCGGATCGTAAAGGAAGAGGCAATGGAAAAATAATTAGTATTGCCAGTCTCGTTTCGTTTCAAGGTGGTCTGACAGTACCTGCGTATACAGCAGCAAAACATGGTATCACCGGTATTACCAAATCGTTTGCAAACGAATGGTCATCAAAAGGTATTAATGTGAATGCTATCGCTCCTGGCTATATTGCTACTGATATGACCGATGCTCTTATGAAGGACGAAAATAGATCCAGGCAGATCATGGAACGCATTCCTGCCCAAAGGTGGGGTAAGCCTTCAGATTTCATGGGCCCCGTTATTTTCCTGTCGAGTCCCGCCAGTGACTATGTGTGTGGTGATTGCATGTTGGTAGATGGTGGATGGATGGGTCGTTAAAAAGGGGTACCCCTGGGAACGCATAGACACCTCGATCAGTCCGATAAATAAAAACTGGTATGAATATTTTGTATAATGACCTAAACAAATTTGGGGTATTGGTGACTCTGTAAGCTAGGGCTTTGCCCCAGACGCGAGACTCCTCCTTGGTAGATTATGTCTGGCTCTGTATAGCGAGTTAACCCTCGACCAGGTTGGCTCTTGAGTAGTCGACTTGGAGCTGCATGATCATCTCGGATTATTGTGTTAAAGTTACCTGCAGGAGATATAACTAGTTAGCGTCGTCGCAACGGTTAATCCGAGAGTAAGCACCTATAGAGGGAAAAGAGCGCAGGGAACCTTGGCAAAGGGAATATCCTTCTACCTTAAAGAAGAAACAGATGTTTATTCTGCGGCGTGTGCAACTAGTTGTTATTATGCCATTCGCACTGGCTCGCTACCCGTTGATGTCGGGTAGCGAAGTTTCGCCTCTACTTGCGAACATTCTTCGCCCTGATATACATACAATCTATACATTCCATTCTATTATTTATTTATATCTATGATTTTTTTTTCCTATTTGTATTGCCATTTTGAAGTCGCTAATATTCAACTACCCCTGAACCCGGAAAATTCCACGTAATTATGTGCAGAAGAATCTATCAGGGGCATGTCCGAGCTGCCGGGAACCAGACAAATTCGGTGCTGGAGGTGGCATGGCAGTTGCATGACTGACCCTCCGACAAATTTTTCCGGAATTAGACGCATCTGCGAGGGCGACCGCCTCATCAAGAACCGGAGCACTCCGGATCATTTATCTGCCCTGTCTTGGTAGAACTTGTGCCTGCTTCTACAGATTGTCCAGGAAACGTCAAATTTTTGAGCATGTTGAGGCGAAGCAAGCGGTGTAAATTAAACTTCTGTTCTCATCCACGGAAGGATTGTGTAATCGGGGACAACCATGGGATAACCCGTATCTCGAAATGTGGGGGCGGGTGGCCCACTGCATACCATAACCCTGTGGGTTGACCCCGCTGCTGGCAGCAAGCATGCCCAGCTGAGCACGAACCAGTCACCCAGTTCGTCCATAGACACAAGTAGATGCACGCACAGGCCCAACCAACTGGCCGACCAACCAACCAAGAGGAGCTTATCAGCCTGATGCATCCACCCCCTACCCCCGTTTTAGCCTTCCCAGATCCGGCCCGAGCAAGAGATGTTGCCCCACTCCCGTAAAACCAACCCCCACTGCGGGTTAAAACCTAGCCAGCCGTGCGATGTGGAGGGGTGGGCTGCCGGGAGGGGGATGATATTTTATTCCCCTCTTTTTTTTCTGCCTAAGCTTATGGTCTCAGCCCCTCCCCCACCCGATCCTCTCCGCACCGGCTGTCAAGATTGTAAACGCTAACGTGCCGCCGCCACATGGGTATTAAGAAGACGGCAAAAAATATATATTATAGAAAGTGGAGAAGTCTAAAATTGCCAAGCTAGAGCTCTAGAATCTAAGAAATAAGCGTTTTAACAGTGGTAGGGTAGCAGCACAAGTAGCCTTGTCTGTGTACAGAGACTGAGACAGCCGGGATAGATTTTTTTTCGGCAACTGTGCATCAGACAACCTCAACCTCAACCCTGACAGGAACAAGACTGTTATTTGGTGAGCCCACCACATAATTAACAACCACAACCCCATCATTTTCGATTTTCTGCATTATCAACTCCGTCACTGCCATACATACTTGTGTTGCTTCATCAGCGCCTTTTTTTGTTACATTCTTAAACCTTCTCGACGTTTACGAACTGTTTTATCTAGATATTATACTACGACACAGGTAATTTTCTGCCTAGTTTCTGTTAAAACAGTTTTGTTGCGGTTGTGGTATCTTATTCGATCTAATAACCCCGGATTTCGTAATCTGATTTGACTTTTTTTTGGGTCAAGCTGTAGATCTATAAGAGTGGCTGGTTCCCCAGAAACGGAAAAAAAAACTTCGTCAACCTATTATTCGGAATAATATCTGGTTATATCAAGGCTTTGTGACGAGTGTATAGCACTGTTATTCACGTTCTGGAGGATACGACTTACATCGGACGACTTAAGTCAGCAAACACAGCGAGTGACGACTATATATAACAAATCGAAGAAGAACTTGGCCACGGCAACCGGAATAATTGATACTGTAAACGACAGGGCCACTTCAAGCAACAAATTTAACAAGCCGTTTTACAAGTAGTAGTAATACCTATAACTGAGTAGCTTCCATTGTGTCAGAGTCGAACCAAGTTACGAGAAGTGAGTTCAACGACGAATTTTGAAATTTAACATCTGGCCTGTTATTATTTAAGATATCATCAAATCAATATTAGCGGGAAAAAAGGCGATAAGTCAGATAGCAGATATGTCAGCCTCTGGTCCTTCAACTGCCAACGTGGGATCAAAAGAGCTACCTCGGCCTTATAAATGTCCTATTTGTGACAAGGCCTTTCACCGACTAGAGCATCAAACAAGACACATCCGAACTCATACTGGTGAGAAGCCTCATGCCTGTACATTTCCTGGTTGTACCAAAAGATTTAGTCGTAGTGATGAGCTGACTAGACATCTACGAATTCATACAAATCCCAACTCCCGTCGCAACAATAGGAATGCCAAATATACTTTAGAACCAAAGGACGGCAAACTGGATGCTAATGGGTCGGTTACTAGTATTCAACAAGCTGGTGCTTTACCAAATCCGCTAGGAATTTCGGGACTCAACAATAATTCACCTGGCCTAGCCCCTCCTGGTACTGGCACTTTACTTTTTAATGGGACCGCTACGGCTACCGGCTCTAGCACTTCTGTTATGAAACAGCCTATTACAGAATATGGCAAACCGTATACAGGAGCTGGACCTGGTAGTAGTCTAGCTGGACCTGGCTCGCTGGGTGCACCAACGAAGTTAACTCAAAGCGCCTCGTTAACAAACCTTCCATCATTAGCTACTTTTCATCACCCGTCACAGCAGTCTAGTTTCAGTGGTAACTTCTTGCCACCAGTTCCACAACATCAACAGTCACCTTTAGTAAAGTCTGAGTACTCATCTGCCGCAAGTACACCATACTCATCATCGCCCTCTTCGCCAACTCTCCACCATCTTCAACCCTCTAAGCCAACCGACTCTTCACCTGCTAACGCAGGTGGTGCTGCAGGCGGTGCTGGTACTGGTGGTTTCTTCCGTGTTCCTCATTCCTCGTTTGGAAACTCATCGGGAGCTAGAGGCGGTCTGTTTGATATGAATGCTTTGGCTACTGCCGCTACTCAGGAATTGGAAAGAGAGAACGCTGCTGCCGCCGCTGCTGCTGCTGCTGCTGCTAACGGCAGCCCCGGTGCAAGTACCAACTCAAGTGCCAATACCACACCACCTCTTCACGCACCAGCTCCTACGGTGCAACAGTCCTCATCCTCTCCATCACTCGCTTCGTATTTTTCACAAGGAATTGCCCGCGAGAACGGTTCGTCTTCATCCCATCATCATCATTTTGGACACCATCATCACCACCCTTATTCTGGCGTTCAAAGAATTACTCCACTTACGTCTTTATATAAAGCCAGACACGATGATGACGAAGTCGACGTATATGCACATAGATCCAAGAAATCGAGGCCAAACTCGCCTACTTCGACAGCACCAAATTCACCTACATTTTCACCATCTGGTTCACCAACACCTGATCACACGCCGTTAGTTACTCCCGCCCATTCTCCCCGATTGCACCCTAGAGACGACTTAGCCGGTCTTCAACTGCCAAGTATTAGGTCACTAAGTTTAGGTAGACATATGCCACCTCCTCTGCAGCCACTAGAGGTGGGGCAACATCCGCCTCCGCCTACTGCTCGAACACAGCAACAACAGCAGCAACAACAACAACAGAACACTCAACAACCACAACTTCAACATCAGCAGAATGCTCATGGCGCTACCACCCCTACTGTCTCAGGCTCTCCCAGTGCCCCCAATTCGCACAGTAGTTTGGGTAGGGTGTCGTCGGGTCTTGCTCTTTCGGCGCTGAATTCAGCAGCCAATAGTCCTGAGTCTTCTTCAGCATCGACCCCGAATTCCGCGGGACCTCCTTCGGCTGTCAGCACCCCTTCGACCTCTTCTATTCCTAGAGTAGCAGTATCTGATTTGATTAATGGACCTGGATCCTCGTCTTAGGGCTATGTTCTCTCCATTCATATTTATTTTCTACTGTATCATATGACTCGACTGCCTGTTTGCTGGTTCTTTTATTTTATTATTAATATTATTTTAATGCAATAAGCTACCAAAACCCATTTGCCCTCTTGTGGGCATCTCTTCATAACTAAATCTTCTCGTATATATGCTCTCCACGGCCTAAGACTTCAACGGTATCTCCAGTGCTGATGGTGTACCCTACTTCTTGGTGTACCATATTCATGCCGAAACATGGAAGATATGGGGCACCTGGGTCTACTCGTCTAAACGATTGCATCGTTTTGTATGGTTCGTGAGATTTTTCGAATTGGCCCGATTTCAAATTGACGGTGGTGATTTGACATCTAACATTGCGACACGCAATGTGCCATGTGTACTTACCGCCTATCTTGATTGTTTTCCACGTATCTTCGTCCCAAGGGATCTCTGTCTCTACAACGATATTCGGTCTGAAGTTTCGAACACCTATTTGAATCTCGCCCTTAGTTTTCTCGTATACTTTGTTGTAAAGATCTTCCAGTGAGCTTGTAGTAATTACATTACCAGGATAATAGTCTTGGAAAGAAGTAGTTGGTCGACGGTTCAGTGTCTGTTCATCAGGTGAGCCTCTCTTCACCGTTCTCCTGTCTTTTGGCGCCACAAATGTAGCCTCGGCGGCTCGTTCTGGCTCGTCATAGAATACCGATTCAATAAATGGTCGGATGGCAGGGAAATCGTACTGAAGGTCATAACTAGTTGGGGTTTGGTTCCATATGAATGCATCTTTGGAGGGCATTGATTTAAGTATTTCAGAATCGATCTGAAGTGGTAATAATAGCTCTGCACCTGTGGGTGGGTATACCAATTTCAGGTGTCCCCTTTCAATGTCAATACTGGTCTCAATAAGGGTCATTCTCGGGGCTTCCCTCTGAGTGACAAACCTGTACTGTTCGTCTGGTAATGTTGCCTTCTTGTCGGGCTCTGCCAGCATATACATTCGATCATATTTGAACCCGTTCGAATCGATCTGACACTTGTCTAGCTTAATCCCCTTCATTGACTTCACGGGGTGGATCCAGATCTCTTTTATTCTCATTTCTGCCTGTGGCATTTTGACTAGTTTTTTTTTTTGGAAGCCTCTTTCGTAGTCTTGATCAGTCAATGGAGGGCGCTCCGTGGAGATAGTCAGTCTGGTCAGGTACCTCGTGAAATTTATGAAGCAATCTGCAAGTGTATCTTGCATTGTCATGTTAAGATGCACAATCTCGCATGACTTACTTAAACGAGGTTTCCACTCCGTCCCTGGATCTGGCATTTTTACTAGCTGACTTAACAGCTCTCTCCTCTGTTGTTCGCACGTTCTGGTACAGTCTGGCTCGTTCTAACCCTTTTTTGTGGCAGCATTTTCTTGAAGCAGTATCTAGGCTTTTGGGGGTGGTGTATTTCAGCCTTCAGCTTCTGCTTGTGTAACAATAGGTGGTTTGCATGTATTGAGGTGCTTGACATTTCTTCCTGTTGCAGTGTGGTACATTTGTATCTTGAGCACGGGTAATTAGATGGAAATAGGGATGTTAGTGTTGGTTGGACGATGATTTAAAAAAATAGTGACACCCGAGGGATTCGAACCCTCGCCTCCGAAGAGATCAGGACCTTAACCTGACGCCTTAGACCGCTCGGCCAGAGTGCCTACTATATGATCTGGAGCTGACACTTTTCTCCACCCGACGAGTGTATAGTAGACCGCGTTGAACCGTTATTGGTGGTAAATGTGATCTCTGAAATGCCTTGAGAGGTGTATCTTGATGATCATGTGTTTCCAGCGTTTCTGGGTATGTATTGGCGTGTTCTGGTTAACTTGGTTGCCCTTCCTTCCTTGCATAAAGTAGGCTCTCTCGTAATTTTGTAATTTTTGATTGTTAATTCTGTAATCCCTCGGGCTCAGTTTCTTTTTTGCAGTCCGCTTTTGCTTTGTGCGTCGTGTATAGTGAGGTATTGGCCGTTATTTATTTTTGTAATTGTTTCTGATATATATTTGTTTACCATATGACGACTGCATGAGAGCTAATTAATACATGCATTATGGTAACTTTGAGAGTATTTGGTCTTTCACAGAGTACATCACTAAATCAAGGCTAAACCACAGAAAGAAGACGAAGTAACATACAAAACATATATCCGCCGGAAAAAGTCAAAACTCACATACTACAAGTAGTTGGTTCATTTTATTCATTCACGGAGAAAATGGGCAGCAGGACACAAGCCGCACAAGCCGCACACACGAACACGACGCGTGATAATTGAAAATCACTGTCCCGCTTCGCCCAGTTCCCGTATTCATAGCAAATGAATAGACATGGACGATGGACCCAGCAGGTTCTCTGCCGTCTGTAACACTAACAGAGGTTCTTGACTATATACGTAATGAGAACCTTGTTCAAAAACGAGCATTCTCTAGCGGAAGTAAGGGATTGGATCAGATGCTGGACTATAGAGCTATCAGTAACCGACATCGAAATACACCTCCAGCCAGATCACAAACCAAAATAAGTCAAGAGACAGGGATTCGAAGAGGATCTGTAGTCGAGATATCTGGCCCGCCAGGCAGTGGCAAGACTGCAATCGCACTGTCTCTTGTCAAAGAAGCGCTGCGACACAGACATCGCGTTCTTTGGGTCAGCACGACACAAACAATGATCCCTATGTCAAGATTAAAGCAGATGCGGTCATTTTCAAACGAAGAACTAAACCTGCTAACATTCGTTAGCATGAGCTCTGTGTCGCAGTTAATTCTTTATTTTCAACAGCAAGCAAGAGGAGAAAGATCGTCTCCAAGCGAAGCTGCACACTACCCGAACAAAAATGCGCTGATAGTGGTTGAAGACCTGGCATTCCTTGTAAAGTGTTCAATGGGTGCCACTGGGGTGAGGGAAAGAGACCAGAGACGCCATAGTCAGATAATATCAGGTATACTCGAGAGCTCACACAGGTTAGCTAAGCTAACAAATACTGCAGTTCTAATACTTACAAGCATGGTAGCACGAACAGGTCTAACAGATGCACTGCCAACAATGATCTCGGGGTTAGCTTTAGGAAATCTTCAGCATACAGTCGAAAGACGTATAATACTTCTTAAGGACGAGGGACGTCTGTATGCAATGGAGAATGACTACTTTGTGGGGATAAGAATAACGGACCAGGGGATCGAAGATCGATTAAATAATACAACTACGGATTCGGTCGAACAAGAAAGTGGGAATGACATAGAGAACAAGAAAATCGAGCTGGACGAGGAACAAAGAGGAAATGTCAACAACGAGTGTGGTCATGGGGGTCTTACGGAGGAACTGCCTAGTGAGAAGCTTATGGAGGGTCCTAAAATGCCACGTGAAACCCATACAAACCCACAAGCTTCTAAGGAGGGAAACGAGGGTCAAAATCATAATAAATCAAAACAAGGCTCAGATAGGGCACAAGACCAATCATACTATGGACTACACAAAGAAAAACAGAAGACTCATCAAGATACGGGGTCCGCATCCCCTGAAGTGGAGATCCCAGCGAATAAAGGGCTACAAAACACATACACATCAAACGGAGAGGACCGTGGAAGTGGACTCGACGGGTTTTCAAATAATTCAAGCTCAACATCAGAAGAGCATTACGATGAAAATGAAAACAACGGCAAGGCACCGGCTCCTGGAACTACAAAAGATAAGGTCAAGTACAACAGTCAGATACCCGAGTTAGTGCCATCAAAGTTACCAGAACTCAAAGAGCCAGATCTCGAATCCTCTGTAACTTCATCGCCACTTGATCCAGGTATTACACACGAAATACTGCTGACTTCCCCGCCTGCAAAGAGATTTAGACATGCATCACCGTCGAACGACGAAGGCAAGGGCCAGCAGGTAGTAATTTTTGCCGACGAGATTCCTAACAGTCAACCCGAGTGGTCTGATTCTGATATTATTTACGCAGATTAGATTGGGATTCCCACTGTACGTCCGACGATTACCAACCCACAGAGAGAAGGTGACTAACCCTGGCGCACGAGTTTAATCAGCTACCTATGGCACTTACCAGTAGGTACCTTCCTACAAGGACCCCTTTATCTACTTCACGGTCTCATTATTTTTGAATCCATACACTTCAACAGGTTACTGCAATACTACTAGGGCATAAAATCTTATTTCACACATGTATCCGTCTTTCCATAAACAAGAGGAAGCTCCAGTCTATCTTCTAATCGCAGTAGTATTCTTGTTGGGTAATGTAGGTGATAGGTGGGGTCAATCCGCATATGAATCAAATTCTAGCACAAGAATCAAAAGTCTATAAACCGTCTTTAACATTTCTATTTGCTTGAATATTCTAAAATATGTAGTTTATCTTATTTTTACTACCATTGCATTGATTTAATTCATACCCAGTTAACTTTGAGCTGTAGTACTATTAAACGTCACATAGCCCAATATGTCCCCAGTAGATAAGAAATATAGGATTATCCGATGATATCCACTATCTTCATAGAGGGAGGAGTTGACCAGCCAGCCCCCATTCTAACAACCGTGCTATAAGTCAGCCATGCAGATTAAGTACAAGTTCAGGTGCAGAAGGGCTTGCAAATGCACTGTCGTTCATGGTAGTTAATTTGCTTTTTCCCATTTTCCGACTTCCTTTACAAGATTCTGGGAATGGAGATACGAGCTGCAGCAGGCAGAACATGGTTTAGCCGACGAAATCAACAGCATCCATATTAGGCGTCTGCATAGCTAAATTTGGACCACATTTAAAGTTTAAAAGTCTAGGTTAATGGTTTAATACCAAAAAAATAAGCATCAATGAAGGCTGGCCTTTTGTGGTAGACTAGTGCTGTGACTGATCAGTTGTCAATTTCGTAGATATTCACGGACGGACGATAAACAACTACAAGTGATGAGCAGATTGATTGTTCAGCTCACTCAAACTAGCGATGATTTCATAGACTTAGACTTTATAGTAATCAACGTAATGGCCAACCTCACTTTAGGGAGTTGCATCTGTTAAAGCAGTCTACAGCCAAACCAGTGCATGTGAGTAATTGTGTTGAGAGTGAGGGCTAGCAGGTTAAACTAAGCCTTGCTTGCCAACGGGGAAACCGGGAAGCAAGATGCGTAGCCGTTTTACATCACATATTGACAACCCTAACTACTTAGTAGTCAAGCCCACCATGGACTATTGTCATACAATTGTCATCAATAGAGCTGATGGAAGGGGGGGGGGGGTATACAACAGTTGACAACAGTTGTTATTCCGCTAGTCACCAGTCATCCGCTCTATTAATAGATGGCCCTTGGCATGTGCGCTTAGCAAGATATAATTTTCCATGCTACACTCCGCTTAAGGTTCGGAGTACAGAGCACAGAGCATGGAGATCCCGAAGCTCAGAGTTTGTTATATAATATTTGCTATTCATGACTGAGGTCTATTAATACTTTACTTGGCAGGTGATCTTTGGTTTGGCAAGTGTACGACATAAACCTTAGCTCTGGGAAATGACGTAGAACGGATGGACCATTAGACGGCGGCATGGTCGGAAAAAAAAACGTCCAGGCGCCAGCGCTCGGCCTGTCAAACCGGAGATAGCAACGCCGGCAAGGAAAAACCAGCCACACATGTAATAAGCCTGAGAAGCAAGCTTGTTAACACAGAGGGAAAAACAGGCATCAGGCGGGTTGACCCAGATGGGAATAAGAGCGGCGCTCTGCCAAGCCCTATGATGACAACATATGTTGTTAAGTCAGTTTGTTTACACTAATATGAGCCCGTACCTGATTAAGATTTTTTTTTTACTTTGCTACGGATAAACACGGTAGTGTTCAATGCTTATCGTATAGGGTTACAATCAATAATTATCCGCCAGGCAGCACCAGAATATTCCAAATTAATATAAAGTTTACCAAAACTTTTTTTTGATTTCTTGAAATAAAGTTAATCAGCACGCCAGTTGGGGCAAGCAGGCAAATATGCAGGTGCAACAGGTGTGATTTTAGGACATCAAATTATCACGGGCGTTAGAGCTCAAAAGGTGTAGCAATAATAAATAAATGGAATGGTGGTGCTTATACGACTGGTGTTTTGTTTGCTGTTTGTTTATAGACAATTAGCCTGGCCCCCGCCCGCTACCAGGCATATGGGTAGTTTTTGAGACTGCATTTCGCTGATATGTAGAAATGTAGAGCTTCGCTGCACATGGCACATAGATAGCGTCCAGCGGGTCAGCTGGCCAGAAACGAAGTACCAGCCTTGCTGATACCGATTAAACGTGCATGTTTGTTTCACTGTAGTGTGTAGAGCTTAAAAGGCTTCACAGGAAGGGGAAAGTTATAGGCTTAACGGAATAGCTGAAGTTGTGGAGTGCTTTTCGATCACTTTCAATCGGTCGGTGGTGGGGGTTGTGAGAGGGGTCCCCTGGGGGGAAGAATGAATAGAGTATCGCCAAATGCAATACGGATCCCGATTCGATACGATAGATAGATTATATACTAGCTTTCAAGTTATGAACAGCACTGACCTACTTACGATGAAGAGTATGCTGTTCTTCCGTTATTCTTCTTATTATATCTATTAGTATAATAATAATTTAACTATTATTAACCTTCACATTATGATCGCTACGATTGGAAACTGAAAGTCTGATATTCAACGGCCATCTACAACTACAACCTACCTTGGATGTTAATGGTGTAGACCACACTGCAGGCAAGTCACCAAAGCCTGAGAATGCTCCATGCCCCGCCAATATACCCCCTTGTTAAGATCAAGGGAATCAGGTAGCAGTTACAGTGATCGGAATGGCTTTTTTATTGAGCGAGCGTGACTGCTGGCCCGAATCGCAGTAAATAGATACACATACAAGGCGGCCATACTGGGCGGTAGGTCTCGCAGAATCGAGTTGCTAACAACTAAGATGTGGTATGTTGTTCTGTCGTGTGAATGGTCTCAAAATTTTAGTCTAGCCATAATTAGCCATACCGTTAGAGAGCAGTCATACTTTAGGTAATAGAAGTACCAGTTCTGGATCCTGTAGTCAGACCTTAAACTATGCCATTAAACTAAGCCAGCTAGGGTAGCATACACCCTAAAACCAACCACCATTTTCAACACCGACAATACCATGTATTCCTAGTTTAATTAAGCCTTACAGTGAGTGATATACAACAACTAGTACTGTGTTAACATGTGGATATAATTAATTAAGTGTATATACTATAATCTAGTCCGCTAGTACTCTGGTAATGATTCGCACCTCAATAGGGAAAGAGTGGATAGGTTCGCGTCGATAGTGCATTTTTCTCGATTTAACAAGACAGGATGTATGTATCATACGCCAGTCAGTATGTTGATATGATTTTTTAACAGACAATTCTTGCTCCAGCGAGGGTCATCAAATGTTGTGCAACACATATTTGTATCATGGCAACGCATATTGGAGCGAAATCGACCATAAGCGGCGTCAGTTTTCAGAAGCAGCTGCAGCAGCACCAGTACCACCAGAAGCACGGGCAGTGGGATCGGTTGCATTAACTTAAGTCGTCAGGCACTGTCTGCCTAAAGAGTTGTAGGTCAATTCTGCTTGAAAATTTGCTTGGACCGCCGGAGATCTGTCAACTGCTACACCTCTGTTGAGCGCCATAAGAGGCAGGCACTGTGAGATTCTCGCAGAGACAACCGGAGGTTGGCCAGCAGGTAGTAGGCTCGGTGCTAATCTTAGCAAGCACGGCCGGCCTGATTCAGCGGTCTGTGCTAGCAGTCATGCTATGCTAGCCAAGAGAAATTTTTTGAAAGTAAAACAATTATTAAACAAAAGACTAATTATAGCTTTGACACTAGTCCCACTGGCCCACTAGTTCATGTTTATGTTTACCGACTGTTACAACTTCAACTTGGGCCAACGGTAGGGCCGTGGCCGTGCATTCTGGTACTCTAAAATACCACAACAAACAGTCATAGTGGCAGCAGTTGTCATGTTAGCTGGTGCACAGCAGTGATCCAGAAGTCACCTCTACACTATATAGGCTTAAAATTACCAGCAATATATTTTCGATACCAAAATAGTGTCATATTGTATGTTATCTGCTGCTGCGTCTGAGAGTCAAACGAGATAATTCAAATAAATAATACAAATATAATAATAAAATAACTGATCATAACAATAACAAGCCTGACCAACAATAATTGGTTTTTTCTATTGCTATGCAGTTGAAATTATTATCCATGCCACCATCTATACCGCCTTTGTCTTCCCCTACTAATTGACCTCGTCTTGTGCTGGCTTGTCATTCTACTTGAGGGATCTCACGATTGTCACGAAAAAGCAGCTTTGATTCAGGGCCGTAGATGCTCCTATGGCGGTACACATTGACTTGCTTTTTATATGCTTATTTTTAGACATATTTCCGTTTATCCGTTTTGGGAGATTGATTTACTGGAACGTTCCGAGCGATTGCAGATACATTTCTTTTTGGTGGTATGGCTGGTTGGTCTAACTACATAGATCAGCAGGATGAACAAGGGTGAGATGGGGGTCGCGAGAGGTTGTAGGGAGTGGTGGGTGGTAGGTAGTCGGGCAGGTAATGTTAGGGGCTGGCGCAACAGACGGGGAGGGGGGACAGCAAAGAAAAAGGGAACACACGAGGATCGGGTTGACGGGAGGTTCGGGGGTAGGAAGGTGGGCCAGATGTTGACCGCAACGCCGGTTGCTAAGAATAACATTAGAAACAATGGCCATGATTTATTGGAGAAATCCGCCATACTCAGCAATAGAATATACTCTAAAGCTGAGATCCAAAACCTTTGGGATGACAACAAAGCCGATATCTGACTTTCAATGACTTCTGTGGTTTTCCTCAGCCAGTCACCCAGTTTATGGGCGTCAATACACCACCCCACTCAGCACCGGCCCCCTTGCGAGCCCTTGGGCCGGCTTGGGGGCTCTTACACGGGTCGGCGGGCGTACCTCTTTGCAGCAGCAGCAGCAGCGAGCCTAGCGTCCCATAGCACACCTAAAGCTTATGGCTTTGCCGCTTAGTATGTCAACGACCGACATCATCGCGGAAAAATCTCAGAGCTCACGTTGGCATCGCCGCCCAAAAATGATGCTGAACCCTTCTTCGGGTATGCCCCTAACTATCACCCGTCATCTAGGCCCAAATAGGAGAGTGTCCTACTAATTTAAGAAATGCCTCTTTTTAGCGCTATCATACTATTTTTATTCCCTGCACACCACTCCTGCACTGTGCATAGAGAATTGCTTTTGCATGTATACTTTCTCATTCTCGCCAACTTCAATTCGGCCCCCCATTCCCTAATTGAGATATACATGTTTGTTAATATTTGAATTTGTTTTTAGCTACCTGCACAAACTAGAATTTGCTTTTTCAGGCTTTTGTTTTTATTTTTTTTTTGCTGGCCAGTCATAGCTTTTGTACTGCAAATCTATCAACTTGTGCCCCTGCAACCCAGAGTTGACGGCGCTATCTGCCAGTCAGACCAAAATTTATATAAACCAACAAGATTCCAGAAAAAATATCTTTTCTTTCTCTTTTTTCTTTCCTCACACATTCGTTGTCTTGAAGTCATTCGCTTACTATATCACTACAGCCGTCGAATTTTCGCGCTATAATCTTAATTAACAAACAACCAACACCCCAATTCCAAATTAAAAATGAAGTTCACTGTCGCTGCTGCCGCTCTCGTTGCTGGTGCCTCTGCCGCCGAGTTCACCAACTCCACTGGTAACTTTACCACCATCACCTCTGAGGTTGTTGCCACTTCTACTGAAGTTGTCACTGCTTACACCACCTACTGTCCTCTTGCTACCACCATTGTCGAGAACAACTCCACCATTGTTGTCACTGAGGCCACCACCCTCACTGTCACCAACTGTCCTTGCACCAGAACCAAGACTTTCACTACCCTCACCACCACTGTCTGCCCTGTTTCTGAGACTCCTGCCCCTGCTAAGTCTGCTGCTCCTGCTGCCCCTACCACTGAGGCCGCTGCTCCTACTACTGAGGCTGCTGTCCCTGCTGCTCCTACCACTGCCGCCCCTGCTGAGGAGTCTGCTGCTGCTACCGTTGCTCAAGGTGCCGCTGGTCACGCCGTTGTCGGATCTGGTGCTTTCGCCCTCGCCGTTGCTGCTTACTTCCTTTAAGTGGACTATGTAATATTTAGTAATGATTTTTTATTTTAATATTACGGAAGGAAAATAGACGTTAATATACCATGTTACTTGATAACGTTTTTTGCAAGGAGCTTTTTCTATTCTTTTTTCTTTCTATTTCTCATGTATTTTTGATCTAATATTTATATTATTATTTTTGAATACTTTTGTAAATTTTATTCTATTTTCTTTTTAAAACTTCCATCAGATTTTTCTGACAAACAGATAGAGCTCCGCTTGGCTGCTAGGACATTGCGGAATCGTAGCTGAAGGGATTCGAGCGAAGAAATAGGAGCCGCGGGGGAATGGAGCAGGGCCCCAGCTACCAGAGCAATTTCCCGGTCCATGTTATTTTTCTGGTATCCAACTGCTGTTTATACTTTATTCGCGTCTACCGAACCATGCTTTTCGATCCCAAGAGACGATGTACCGCAGGGGTGTTTTCATGAGATTACGTACATGCATATAGGAGCGATTCGCGTTCGCCTGTACCCCTGTCCAACTTTCCCTTGCGTACGCAATTCAGTCGACTTGACAACCGGCCTGGCCACCTGGCTGCTCAATACGTGTGGACGACAGGGGGTGACTCGAGTCGTCAATATCCTGCGGTGTTCACTGGCTCCCATGAACTTCTCAGAGAAAGAAAACATGTTACAAATCCAACGGCGACAGCTCTACAGGGTCTGGAGGCTCTGGCTCAGACCCAGAGCCTCCAGACCCTAGGTGAGAACTAATGCCCGGGTACTATCTACTACTAAACATGCATGTTTTATTGGTAAAGATCCTGTCTATTTATCTAAAGTGTAAAATAACAAGTATGCAGTTTTGCTGGTGGATATTGAATTGTCCGGAGACAGAGTGCCCGGTTGATGGATCTTGGTTAAGGAGATGTCGTCGATACCAGTCCATCCTGTTCGAGACTTGACGTCTACCGTATAATGGCCGACGGTAGCAGATGGGCCATGGTGATACACCACAGCAAATAATGAGTACTTGTGGGGTACATTATCTGGCGTAGAGATTGTCAGATCGTCACTAAATGAGATTGGTTTGGTGATTTTTTTGACATCGTCAGTATCACTTCCCGTTCCCCACGAATCAAATGAATACGTAAATCTTTTAAGGTGAACAATGAGAACACGGGGCAGAATATCAAAAAGTACTTGCTTAGTGGCCTTGGTCTGTCCCTTTTGGGAGGTCGAATATAAAATAGTTTCTGGTTCGCACATGGTAGCAATGGCCTCCTCTATGCTGGTAACACGCTCATCCGAAATGTCGAGCTGAACATGTTGAAATGGGTCATAAGTGATAGACGGCGGTTTGTTTTGACTGGGAAAGCTTAGCACAGACTTGAATCGGCCACCAAAGAGCTTGCCAATCGGTGTGTTCGTTACTCCACCGCCTGAAAAACGAGATTGAAGAGGTTTATTTTTCTTGCCTACCTCAACCCATGAAGCGGCATTTGCTGTCATAGAAGCCGCCATAGATGGAGAGTTGGGTGCTGTACTGTTGGCCGAATTATTAGCAGTTGATAGCGGTGTGCTGTAAGCGCTAATTGCACCATCAATATCCGATTCCAGCTTCTCAGCTTTCAAAAACTCATCTTCAAGACTTTCCAAAAGCATTCCCAAAAATTCCTGAGCATCCTCTTGCCGACCTCTTTGCAAATGACGGAACCGGCTGTTCTGTATAATAATATTATAGAATGAATCTGCCGTGTAAGGGCTGGGATTTGGGGAACTGAATTCAGTCATGAATTCAATTAACCCATCAAGGATTGGTGTATCACTAATCATTTTATGCTGAACAGATGATCCTAAGCTCATAATAAGACTGTAGAAATGTTCAGAATGGGTGAGAACCTGTAGAACTGAGTTCATAAAACAGATATTTCCTTGATTGACCAGTCCTCGGGCATGATCTGCTTGACGTCGACTGTTGTAATTATATAGGGATGTGGCTTTCCCCAGCGTGAGTGCTAATGGAGGAGCTGCGGTCACCACTGGTGAAGGTATTGTAATACCACCGTTTGACGGCAGAGTGCTATTCGTAGGAGTAGGTTTGTTAGTTGCCTCCATGGTAGAGCCGTTTGTTTTCGTGGTTCCATTCGCTCCAGTACTCATCGTTCCATTAAACTGCTTAGCAGACACATCAGGTGTCTGCGATGCCACAGCAACATTCGTCGCTGTTCTAGGTGCCACCGTTGTGCTGATGCCAGGAGTATTTGACTTTGTTGAGGGGGCCTTAACAGACGGCTCAGAGCTCGTTGGTGCAGGTAACTGTGGTTTAGCTAGAGCTGGCCGTGCGATGTCGGCCCATGCTCGTGGTTTAGACCCTAAACTAGCATCTATCGAACTCGGTGCTATTGGTTGACGTTTGTGTGGGGAAGAAGTCGTTGTAGATTTTGGATCAGGTGCTATGGGTTGCAAAGATGCTACGGATGGTGACTGAGTGGATGCTGGAACAGATGCAGGAACAGATGCTGATGTTGATGCTGATGCTGATGCTGATACTGATGCTGATGCTGATGATAATGCTTGTGATGTTGATGCTGGTGGTGATGCTGAAGTAGATGACGTCGCTATTGGCGCTGGTCGTGGCCATGCAACATCACGAAGGTCCTGGCCCAGAGATTTCCATCTCCACACTCTATTTCGCTTTGGGAAATCTCCAGCATTTGGCGAATACCAGGGAACGCTCTAGAGCCTCTGTTAGGTTCTATAACTATTACTACAGACAGCCCATGAGAATTTAGTATCACCAATATAAAATTCCATCAGGATGTTTTAGCCTTTCAATATATGAAGCCACATGAAATAAACTGAGAGTAATGATCCCCATATACTTACGACTAGTCCTGCCCTGTACTTATTCCGTAGTTCAGTTATATACACATCATCCAGATTTACAGGTATAAAGTCCGTTTCAGGACCAATGCTCATGTTGAAATACACAGAAAAGGTGCCTGATCTAAATTTCACCTGGGAGTTCTATCAAGTTCTGTTTCGTCTTTAATTGTAAATGAGTTTCAAATTAGAGCCTATTAGCTTTGATCGATACAAGCAGAGGTATTAGTATAGCAAGAAGCTAGAAGCAAATATCGTAGTCGAGTAATATATTGGAGTTTTGTTGAAAGTTGTTGGCAGTATTTTGAAAAACTCTTGACAAATCTAAATTCCAAGCACTTTAGTTAGTTGGGTTGGGATTGACGATTGTCTGCAGCCGTACTTCTCATAACACTTGGCGCCGCAATAGTGCAATCGTGACTAACTCCGACCTATTTCTGTCTGCCGGTTAGACTGTTTATATAGAAAGCTGTTTATATATATCTTGTGGAATCACTTGAATTATTTTTTTTAGTCTATTGGAGAGGGTACAACAGACATAACATCGACCACTGATGCTCTGTTTGAGCCAGTCTGCTAGGTGAAGCTGGTTGGGAATCTATGATGGGAATTTCACCGGATGCTGCCGATTGCTGCAGGCCACCCTGAGCACCCTGAAATACCCCTGAATTTCCTGTGAACCAACAAATTCTCCCAGCAACAACAGCTTTGGGCAAGATGTTTTGACAAAATAGGAGGATATAGAACTCAGCGGTGACTACATAACTTACTCGGTATGGGCGAATCGTGATCTCTATAGACTCTAGTCGTCTCATGCGAAGTAGGTGCAAGCGTGGTCTGGGTGCGGGCTCTGCTCCGGCCGCCGAAGGCATACCCCCTTCATCCGTTCACAGAATTACATTAAACTACGGAAACATTGGTGAGAGGAAGCCAGATGAACTCGTCATAAGGTACCGAGACAGGCTGTCGGCGGCTAGATTCCAAGAAGCGATACTCCTGGCTGGAGATATAGGCTGCGATAATGTGCTTGCAGGCACACTTCCAACGGCGACCTGACTGTGATTTGTCAAGAATCATAGCTTTGAGGTACTGGGAACATGTACACATCCACAAGTCGAGGTTGACTAGCCCTACTCCCAGATCAATCGACCACAGAGTTCGATCTGGTTGCTCCCTTTGTTTGTACTTGACAATTTTCTCTGCCTCTATAATATTCAACGCTTCAATAAATGTGCCTGGAAGTAGGTAGTTCAATGTCACAAAGAGGTTGGTTTTCTCCTCCTCACATATCTCGCCATCGTGTAGAGCATCGAATATGTCCCGAATCGCCTTATCTACGTTTTCAAGAGGGCTACTGGACGGGCAGTCCATGGGTGGTTTAATGTTAACGACGCGTCAACCTGCAACTTCGGTATTAATACGGCTGGTTGGGGACTTCCACTGGTACCTGAGGGGAGGTTCTCTTCGTTCGAAAAATGGTTATCGGACACAACCAGTCAGTTGTAATCCCAACCTAAATAGTATAAATAACATATATATATTTATATTAGCTACAGATTGCATATGTTAATACAAAGCTAGCGTTTCTTACGCTCGGCAGACTCTTTGGCGTCTTCGCGCTGGGCTTTGGCATCGAGCTCATCCCAATCCTCGCCAGACTCCTCTTCCTCAGAACCATCATAGTCTTCTGAATCTTCGTCAGAGTAATCATCTTCTTCTTCCTCCTCGTCTTCAGGCTCTTCGTCAGAAACCTCAAACTCACTCTCTTCTTCAGACTCCTCGGCACCGCTTTCGCCATCACTCTCGGTAGACAAGAAGCTCCAGCCACCGCCTTTGAAGAACTCATGTGGGTCAGCAAGCACTGTCTTCATGATAGTGGCCCAGTTAAGGTTCACGGGTCCTTCGTAAAGAGGGATGTCCATTTCGTTGAGCCAGTCCTTAACACTGTCGAGCTGACTCATGGGAATTGAGTTGATATGAGTAACAGGCTTAGTGAAGTCTTTGTACACAAACACCAGGTCAAATTGCTTAAGACCAAACTGAACTCTCTCCAAATGGGCCACTTCGATATCTTGCAAAGTAACTACCAAAAAGGGTGGGTCGATAAGCTGCACCAAACAATCAGTGGTAGGCTGACATAGAACGTTGGAACGGAAAGGTACACCAGAAAATCCCAGTTCTCGGAATGGGATATCAACATCAAGCTGACCACCTGAGGCAGCAGCAATATCTTCGCTAAAGTTCTTAAACTCCTTGTTAAGAGCAGCTCTTCTACGACGCTCCTCTTGTTCCTGCTCTAATTCGTCCTCATCTCCATATCTGTACCTTCTCTTTCTGTTACCAGTCTCATCGAAAGCCATATCCGAAGCTTCTCTGTAGAATTGAATATCTTTAGTTTTCTTCTTACCAACAATAATTGGGTTTTTGAGATGGAAATGAATTACCACAATCAATTCTTGATCACAAGGTTGGAAAAACAAGTGCGCAACATTCGAGAAAAGTATATTCACTTTGTGGTCCGAAGACACGGGCGACTGATACTTGACACCATTCTCATGGATTTCCAAACTACCAGCCACTCTCTTACCCTCAGGGCCAGGCCGAATAAAAACAGAATCTAACCGCTGTGGACGACGGTTTCTAATTTCAATCAGCTTATCTTGTTCAACAACGTCTTCCATCTCCTTTCGCTCAGTTTCGCGCTTAACAGCCTCCTTCTTCAGGTCAGAAATTCTTTTGAAAACATCATTCATTCTATCAGCATCACGCGATCGGAAAGTAATGCTCTTCACGAATTGGGCACCAGGATCTTCAAATGGCATTTCTTCCTTCTTACCAGCACCAGGAGTATGAAAATTGAGCCTTATATATACATAGTCACCTTCTTCGTTCTTGGATCCGTTCTTATAGGTAGACACATGAAATGGTACAGGTCTACCGTTGATAGGTAAGATAATGGATTGCGCACGGACATCTACTTGAACGCGGAGGTCTTTTACAGCTGGTGGTAGTTGAGAGTCTCGCTTGTATGACTCAAATTTACGTAGCACCACCTTATTTTCATCACCAGATCCAGCAGTTCCGCTAGCATACTTTTGCTCACCCAACTTCTGAATTTTTTCGTGTAGTTCCCTTTGGTGCAACTGTCTCTTCTTTTCATTTGAACTTTCTTGTTGGTTTGACGTTTCCGTTCGAAGTTTATTACGCAGGATAGCGCTGCTTCTGGCATTGGCTGCTGCTGCTTTGGCCTTTGCAGCAGCCGAATTCTCCTTTTTAACATTAACTTTCGAATCTTCCTCGTCCTGCTTGAAATAAAATGATATATCACCTCTAGTCTTAGGCGAGTCAGTGAATACAATAGGCCCATCGACTGCCACTCTCACGGTATCTGTGATCAACAGACTATACTGAGAACTCGATCCTTCCAGAGGGATATCGGCGAATCCAACCGTGACGTTCAGAGTCATACCATCCTTAAGCACATGATTGTTTTTTGCATTTAACAACAAGGCAGAATCTCTAAACTCAATACCAATACCCCATCCTACGTTCCGCACAAAATACTTTTCCATATCTGGGCTCTTGGACTTGATGTAGTCAATAGCCGCTGTATATAGCTGTTTACAAGTGGTACCTTCCTTGATGGTCGAGAGCACCGCTTTTTGGACTGCCAAAAGAAGGTTATAGTTATTTTCTTGTTCTTTGGTTGGGTCAATTAGATAAGTGCGACCAATATTTGAGCAGTACGACTTGTATCGTAAACCCAAAGAACAAATAATTACACCTGGCTCTAGCCTTCTATCGTCCGAGACTGCTGACGGTCGCAAATCATACTTGCCACCAGACTGGATAATAGGTGTGTAGCACCAGTCAAGTTGGCCAGCATCAAACTCGCTACCTAGCTTGAGTTCCTTTTGTTTGAAAAATTTGGTATCATCGATTTTCTTTTCAACGATTTCAGCAAATTTAGCATGGGTAATCTTCTTTTCTTCGTCTATGAATGTCGACATTTCATCAGCAAAATATTGGGTCATAATACCCAGACTTCCTTTTGAAGCAGCTCGTACTGCTCTCAATTCTTCTTCATCCTTGATTTCCATACTGCTGGAGATAGCCGCCGCCACATCGACTAGACTAATCTCTTTATTTTCGACAACCGGATTGATTGCATCTTCCCATTCCTTGATAAATGGGCCAGTAAACTTGTCCTTTTGTAGAAAACCCACTGTAGAGCCTTGTGACTTCAATTCTGAGATGAAGTCTTTGAAAAGCTTGGCATTGTGCTCGGGGTCCTTATTACGAGTCCAAACAACAACGTCCTTTCCCTTGATCGCGTCTAAATGCTTGGCCTTTTGCGACGACGTCACAAAAAATGTTTTATCCTTGGTCACGGCAATGGCTGTCGATGGAAACTCATATCCCAATAACCACGTCTATTAAGTTAGTATCATGGAAGCCAGATTCCTCTATGGACTTTTCGTTGTCAGAGTATCAAAGTACTCATAGATAATCACACATCTGAGGCTATGGACATCTAATCAAAGATTTTACCACCCAACTTACATGAAGAACCGAGCTCTTGATATATGGGTTCTCTTGGTTAGGCTTGCCAGTTACAATCACCACAGACGAAGCGCCAGCAAGCAACGCGTCATTCTCTTTGATCTTGCGTTGCAGAATGTGTACATGCTTACGAAACGTCGTATGATCAATCACAATCTCCGACATGGTTTTTTATACACAATTGAGTCGCCAGGTTGGTGTTCCCGCGTGTCGATGTCTTCTTGACTACAAGCAAACGCGACGATGCTGTTAATTGAAAATAATACCCTTGCCCTCAAAACTTGCCCTCAAAAGTACCGCTGCCGCGCTAAGTCTTAGCGAACCAAGCTCTTGATTCGGACGCCCAATAACCCCTGCATTTAGTGTTTACAAACCTTAAATTGCGGTCCAACACTTGCTCAGTTTAATTACACTGGCATATAAGTCGTGTTTTTTAAATACTGGTCAATGTCTCCCCGTGTAAAGAGTCTCCAGTTGTGGCCTCTTAAAACCTCTCTCAGTGGTCGAATTAGTTAGTACTCCCAGGTTGTCTCCTGCGATATAAGCCGTGGCATCTCGGGTTATTTTTCTCCAAGCCGCGAGAGCTATCCGGCAGCCTGTCACGTCACCCACCACGCGACGCAGGCCAGCCCAAAGCTTGCAGCACGGCGTATCGAACAGATGCCAGCAAACTCCCAACGGGCTTGGATATTCTTCAAATTTAACTGCCCGCTTGTTACCACGGCTGGGAATCTATTCTGAGCAGTAGCAGAGTGGTTGAAAACAAAACCGCCGCCTTCTCATTCGAACAATACAACTGTAACACACCCCCGCTAGGAAATTAATATTAATTGTCTGATACATCTCATTTTCAAATCAACATGGGTGACGAGTACGATTTTCTTTTCAAAGGTAAGTCTGTGTCATTATCAGTCATTTGTTCTCTCTGGGGCCGGGATGGACCACTGCGACCGACACTGCTGTTCATGCCAGTTGTCTTTGAGTCTTCCTGCTCCTGTCCTATCATGAGTGTGCAATAGTTCTCAAATGACAGCTATCTCAGGTGATCTCTATTCTTGATTGCTCCTCTTCTTACTCATCTGGTTTCTTTGTTAAGGGACTTTTCTGAGGATGTTAAAATCTGGATGTAAGACGGCTGCACTGAATGTCAGCTATGAGTCTGGCTTCATATAGATTTACTTATGTTGTCGGCATGATAACGACTCGAGCGTAGTTCGATGATTTATGGGTTCATGGAGAAATGGCTTTTTTTCTCCCCCCTTGTCATATGTGATCTAGATTGCTAACTTTTTAATAGTTGTTCTGATTGGAGACTCTGGCGTTGGTAAGTCCAATATCTTGGGTAGATTCACGAGAAACGAGTTCAACTTGGACTCAAAGAGCACCATTGGCGTCGAATTTGCCACCCGAACAGTTAATGTGGACGAGAAAACTATTAAGGCCCAGATCTGGGATACTGCTGGCCAGGAGCGATACCGTGCCATCACCAGTGCGTATTACAGAGGAGCTGTTGGCGCTCTGTTGATGTACGATATCTCGAAACAAGAGAGTTATGAGAATGTCACGAGATGGCTCAGCGAGTTGCGAGAGCATGCCGACGCTCAGATCGTAATCATGCTTGTTGGCAACAAGTGCGATTTGAAGCACTTACGAGCCATTCCCACAGATGAGGCCAAGAACTTTGCTGCTGAGAACAAACTTCTTTTCATTGAGACATCGGCCCTTGATGCCACTAACGTCGAGCTCGCATTCCAGAATATTCTCACTGAAATCTACCGACTCTACGCTGACCAGAGCCTGCAGGCCGACTTCGCCCAGTCCAAGCCTTCTCAGGGCCAGACTATCAGCTTCACTCCTCAACCCGATGACAACAAGCAGGGCAAGTCGGGCCAATGTTGTTAACCTATTCCCTCCAGGGTAAAATATTTAACTGCCTCGTCTTCTTTGTGTCTCTGTTTAATGTGATTTTGTTTTGCTGGTTGTGTTGTGGTGTCTTTTCGCGTCCGGCGGCTGGGGCTCCGCCCCAGACCGTGGTTGATCGTCTCATTTCACTCGAGTCGAGTCTCGATTGTTCTAGTCTAGACTGTATTTGTTTTCTCTCGCTGCCCACAAAGCTGAGCAGCTTTTTTGCAAAGCAAGAGCCACGCGGTCCAGGGCAGAGCCCCAGTCCCCTCAGAGGTAGGCGAGCTTACTGACAGAGCATGAATATATATAAATAGGTAGGTATGTGTGGAGTACATGTGCACAGCTCTAGTTCGCAGGCTCGTCAGCAGGTGCCTTGAAATCAGCATCGACATCTTCATCTTCATCGTCGAGGTTACCATTAGTACCCTCTTCCTGCTGCATCTTTTCGAGTGTCTTTTGGTAGTCAATGGTAACGCCCCGGGTACGTCTACCTTGAATGATATTGGATGTGTCGATTTCTTCAAGCGAGTCCTCTTCTTCTTCTTCCTCTACTACAGCTGACACCTCGATGTCGTCTCCCTCCTCATCTTCCTCATCGTCTTCATCATCTTCATCTTCATTGTCTTCCTCTGGAGCATCAGCATAACGCGACGATACCTTTCCTCGGAGCTTGGCCTTGCCCTTTCCTTTGTCAGACTTCTCTTGCTCAGCAATTGGTTCACTCACTGCTTCCACAGACTCGGGTTTGGACTCAGTTGTAGCCTCAGCAGTGGGGGCTTTGGTAGATTCTTCGCTAGTTGCTCGCGCACCTTCGTCTGTTGAACCCGAACTAATTGTTTCTTCCTTCAGCTTTTTGACTTCTTCTGTGGAGACCGGCACTTCTTCGGCTTTTCTCTTCAAAGTTTCTTCATTTTCAGTCATTTTTTTCTTTGTTATGGCCAATTGGCAATCTTCCACGTTTCTAGGATCAAAAAATTAGTGTATATAAATTCCAACCCGAATCTGGCAGCCAGCCTTGTTTATATAGAAATTTCACTCTTTCTGGCGCTGCATCCAAACTCGATCCCTCGATATATGAATTATAGAGCGAAACAGTAAAGTCAGAAATGTTACCTTCGAGAATGATCTGTGGATTCAGAAGAAAAATCTTTCTTTCATATATCTCCTGCCATCTTAATAGACTTCAAAAAGCAACATATTAGCTAATGTGCTTATGTAGGTAGTTCTTCCGACCTGGCTTCGTTTGTCATTATGATACATCCATCTCTATAACGGACTACGTCGTCGCCGTGGTATTCCAGATTCGTGGTCACGTGACTTGTGAAATATTAACTTTGGTGAACCAACGTTAACCAAAGTTAGGGAGTTGATTGTCAGTTAGAATATATTGGCGATTAGCTGGCAAAATGAGTGTAAGTAGGGGTTTGGTTGAATTAGCAGCACTTTCGCTTTCATGATATCTGCTTGTGTCACTAATTTTGTATTTAATACTAACTCTCACAGTCTCTTAAAAAAGTTAAAATGGCGGATTTAATCCAATACCGCCTACGAGTCATCACAGTGGACGGCCGCCAGCTAGTTGGTGAATTACTTGCATTTGACAAGTACATGAACCTTGTATTATCAGATACGGAAGAATTTCGTACGACAAAAAAGAGCAAAATTGAGGAAAGAAGAACTTTAGGACTGATCATTTTAAGGGGTGAGACGGTAATCTCAGTTAGCATCGAGTCTTCACCCACAAATTCAGATACAGCTGGAAGATTGGGCGTGATAAAACCTGGTCCTGGTTCTGCGAGAGGCATTACTCGAGGCTCTGCACCACCATCAGGGCCTTCGCTAGTTGGCCCCGTTCGTACCTCAGCACCAGCTGGACTGCCAGCGGGCTTTGGTCCTCCTCCCGGATTTCAGCCACCTCCAGGCTTTGGGGGTCGATAGCCATTTAGCTTGTGTATCTTTTTTTATTTCATGATTCGTCCATATACAAAGAAACCTATTTAATGCTTTATCAACTAGATTTGATGCCTCCGGCATTTCAAATTCTGTCGCCTTTGTGCAAAGCGATATTTCCTGGAGCGGTGCTCTGAACTGAATTGTCCATTTTCTTGTGTGCAAGATGCTTGGAACTTGGACAAAGAGCCTCAAACAATGTCAGAGAGGGTGGGATGCAAACTGCCGGAGGTACTACCCTGGCGAATAATATTTGGTCATTAAGTCATCGATCATTAAAGGAAGTAGAGCTTTCTAGTTGGGGTTTTGGGTGTCTTGGGAGACTGTGGTGAGGTAGGAGGTGGGAGAGTGGCATCAATATCGCGACGCGACACTCCGTTGCCTTTAAGCCAGAGTGCCATATTAGGGGAAGACACAAATTCCCTGTAAAATAGTTGTTTACAAGTAGTGGTGGTGGTGCGAGATACTGATGTGAAGAAGGAAGCACGCGCAGAGATTTTGTGAAGCATTGTTTGACTGGAGTGAACATTGAATAATTTGTTCAGGTTGGAGTTCCAATCTTCTTTTGCCAACTCCCTGTGAAATATGCGGTCATTAAACTCAAGATGAGTCCCGAAATATGCAGATAGCGGCGATATGAGTCGTGAAGTAAGGGTTGCAAAGTGGAATCGGATTAGATGATCAATAGAATTAGCATTCGGATCGGGTTTGGCTGTCATAGCCATTGATATTGAGGCAAGAAATTTATAATCCGGCATTAGGTACCGGTTCTTTGTAATAGACCTGTTGGAGTGTTTCACTAGATTGCGAAGCTTCTTCTCTTCTTCTAGTTGAGGGTCGGCTGATGCTGACATGCTATTCGAGAGTAAAAATACAAACGGAACACTGGGCCGGTCCACAATTTCACTACTGGCCTCTGCAACCACAGTTGATGGAATGCTCGTGGATATACTATTCAAAGTGGATGGCGCCAGGTTTTCAGATCGAGGTTGTGCACTCGTTGAATCTATCCCCTTCAGTAAAAAAGGGTTGGTAAAACCTATGATTCCTTCACTGAAATTTGTCGGAAACGAATGTATAGTGACATATTCACGAATATTGCGATTGTATGGGACGGGTCTTATTAAATCAACGATAGTATGGATAAACGTAGAACAAAGGTGTGGAGAAGGGGCATATACTATAATCGGCCTACCAAGAAGCAAACATTCATACAGAGTGTACAGGTCGGACAAATCTTGAAACATGGATATGAAAGTGTGCTCCCATGACTCTAAAATATTTTGGTTGCTCAATGGATTAACAAGAATTTTTTGAGGAAGCGTCGTTTCAATGACTGACCCTAAAAATCCGAGCTCCAGCTGTTTATCGTAAGCCACGTCCGGCCACTGTGCAATATTATTAATGGCAGTATCCAGTAAAGGAACTTTACTATCCAAAGAGCAGTTTAAAAAGCTATTATGCGGGGCCATGATTTCATTCAGGCAAGACTGAAATAGTGATGGGAAGTAGTGTCTTGAGATAATTACTAGTGACTCCTGCAAATAGCCTCTAGAGCTGGACGAATCTCTGCACTGCGAGAAAAAGCAGTTCGCATACATGGTAGTGGTTCCATGAACGAAACGAAAAGTGTGAAACTGGTTGATCCTGTCAATGTTATCGTCATCTTCGCCGTTGTTATTTGAGGTATGCTCGGGCAGGGATGAAAAGCAAATAGTTTTAAATTCTTCTTCAGAAAATCGGATAGCAGGACGAATGATTTTCAAATCTGGCCCTACGTCCACATCAAACTGAACTAATACAAAGCATGTGACCCAACGATTTAGATCATGAACAAGTTTCTCGGGAAGAATCTGCAGGTTCTCGACCAAAGCTTCATGGATCCGAAACGATGACAGAAACGAATTAGGAATTTTTTTGCGGTGGTGGCCATAGCCATGGCCACCACCACTGCCATCCTTAACAGTCTTGGCACGAGAGTTTGCATTGCCATTACCATGTTTCACATCCAGAGGCTCTAAGTTTAGGTTCAAATCTAGATCTAGGCGCTGCAATTCTTGTGTTATGTCGAACGGTGCAGTGGAATCCAATTGGCCCTGCTTTAATTCTGAACCAAAGCCGGCCGTACGAATCATACCATAATCTTCCACACTGGGAATATTTGACGCTTGATTAAGTTCCGGATCTGGTCGCACCTCATACCCTAAGTCTAAAAAAGCAGGCCGCTCCGCTAAGGACTCTGCTATTCGGTCTGTTGATGCTATCGGAGTAGATACTGGTTCTGATGCTAATGCTGATGCTGAGGTTGTCCGGTCAGAATGTGGAATCCGTCTGGAATACCGTCTGACATTACTACCCTGTCTAGAGGGTGTGACAAAGGACATTAAAACAGTCAAGAAACAGCAACTTAATCGGTATTATTATTGCCACAGACGGCACTGACTGTCACTACTGAGATATTCAATTAAGCACTTGGTCACCCTTGCACTTGAAGCAGGCAGAGTTGCCGATAATTAACCTTAATCCACAGGACGTTTACCTGCGGTTATGCAGAATAGTCAGAAGGTTTTATTTTCGATTATTTGTCTCTCATCAAATCTAACTTGAAACTGCCGTCTCGGTAATTCAGATAAGTTTCAGGGGCTGTTTACCGGCTGAACCCTTACATGCGACGATCCCAGTAGATGCGCATCCGCGCTAGCGTTTGAACTGAACCCCTGATTCCTGCCACCTAAAGGCTTCCAGTGAGCCTCCGGCAGCTGGGGCTCTGCCCCAGACGCCCTGACTTCGCTTACTTCGTTTTAGTGGTTGAAAGTCTGAGGATGGCTATTAGTCGGTGGGATCTTGAGTCGTTGATGCTTTGTCGAGAAAATATACATAAGGCACGTGACGTCTCAGATTACGCAGGGTCCGATATCTATATACTATAGTCATTATGCTACTTTATGCTACGTCTAACAACCCCCTCTTCTGATCTAAAGGGGCGAGGAGCAGCGATACCGACATTAGGAGAAAGTCGGAAACAGGCTACATTATCCTCGATATAGTCATCAAAGATATTTAGCCTAATACGGGAAATAATACCATTAAAGCGCAAGTGCTGAGGTGTCGACCTGGTTAGAGTTTGGTTTTTCTCATTTTAAAGGGTAAGAATGTAACTCGTTCACATTTGTATTTGTAATATACTTTGTTTGTTGATTTTGGGACTAATATTGGTACACGCTGTATATTTGCTATTTTATTACACCCACTTTTAAACTAAGTTTTTTCTGACTTCTGAAGCTGCACTAGATGTTCTGTTGGAAACGCGGCTACTTTGTAGCCAATAGCCATTACATCGGAGCAGGTTCAATGGCTACCTAGCTTTGAGTTTCTGTGGAATCTCTTATCCATGTCGACAAAGCTACAACCACCTATGACGTTAATGGCTTTTTCTCCTCTGCAATAGCTTCTGCAGTAGCCTATTTCACTGCAGTTGGTGATTATTGGACGATCCAGGCTGCGTTACCCACCAAACTATAGTATATTTGGCTCACAGGGTAACAGGTCGCAGCTCCTGAAACAATTGCCTAAGTGGGGTGAATGACCACCCTAGCGGCCCCCATCCAGGCTGCCCCCCTTACCCCCCCTCTCTCTTACCCCTCCTTCCTTCGTTCTCCTGTCCACCGTTTCCTTTTTCCGCCTTCTCCTATATATTACTCAAGAACTCTCTTCTGTCGATTGATGAGACTACCCCTCCTTATGAGTCCTTCTTTGGAACTGTTCGTTTCCCCCTGAAAATATATATATATATATATATTGCAGCTCATGTGGATGTTACCTTCTCTGTGCTTCGCATTCTGCGATATGCCGCTGCTGCCCTAAATGGGGGGTGCAGACAAATAGCTTGCTTTTGCGGGATAAAATTGCTTCCGATTTTAATAATATTCTCTAACGGTTATAATTTACATTGAGCATGGTAAAGTGGGATCATGCAAATCAGGTTGCATGCGTCGCAGCACAGTAGCAATTGCTATATATTAGCTTCTCTGCTCGAACTGCCGCCGACTTGAACGAACGCATCCGTCTCGTGGCAGTCCGACTGCAGCCAGCGTCGGCCGTCATTTTAGCGGCTTTCTTGCTACTTGTCATTTAGTGCTAGAATGGCAGCAGTGTAGTGGGTAGAACCAGTGGAAGTATCTGCATCAATTTGTTGTTGGAAGCTGATTATGCTAACTACATTGTTGGCCAATGGGCATATTGACAATTATTTATACTCATATTTTCATAGATCTGTTTGGACATATACAAATCATATTTAAATAAGTATACTCTTTCGGGTTGTTCCCCCCGGCCCCCCTACCCGTCCTACCTATGCTCACCCTCCCCTCAGTGCCCCTCAATGCCCCTCAGTGCCCCTCCATTTCAGCGTCTGCTTCTCTACCCACTCTCGTCCGGTTCTGGTAATATATAACCCGATTGTTTTATCGAGTTCCTGTCTTACCGGCCCTAAACTTTACTTCATTCGCCTATTAAATGGCGCCAATTTCAAGGGCTAGGTTTGTGCTCCAGGTTGTCTTTAATCACTATGTCGGGGTAAACTACCCTGCAGCATGTTTTTTACCCACTCAAAAAAAACTCTGGTCTGAGTAAGGCAAGTACGAGGTAAGGTCAAATAAAGCACGTACCCATTCTTTTTTTTTCCTTCTACCTCGTTAGAGTCCTAAATCTCATAGGTTCTTTTTTCTGACACAAGAACTACTACTCCCTTTTTCCCTTCGATATCTTAATTCTTTCGTTTCACAGTGGTCATTGGATTTGACAGAGAGAATTATCTATATTAACAAAAGTGATTAACCTGTTACTTGCGAAAGAGATATTGCAAATCACAAAGTGATAAAACCGCAAAACACTCAACAAACTCTGAACTTGAATAATTAACAGTTGGAAATTTAGCTTGGAGATTGAGCTTTCATTCTAGAAAAGTGACTTGATTTATAAAACCTGCTTGTTACTTTTATTTATTACTTCACTTTTTTTGGCTTCCTCCCTTATATCGTTCCATCTTATTTATTTTTTGTTCAAAAATTTTCACTAGTTGGATTTTTTTGTTGATTATATTTATTAGTGTGTTTCAGAGTAATTCACTGTTTGCATCTTTAGGACACTAGCAGCCCTATCTTTCAATACCTGTCCCTGTTTTCACTTGATAGGTTATTCCTTACAGCATTTTACTCTCTGGTTACTTTGGACATTTGTATCTCTAGGCTTGTTTTCATTGTGTAACCGCTTTTTGTGAATCTGTGGATAGTGTAGTGTCTAGTGTTGATTACTCAGTATAACACAGAATTACATATTTGGACACTTCTCGGTTGGCGATACCCTGTACTATCGGATTGTGTCCTTATTTATTCTATTAATATTCGAATAGGATTGTCTAACGTCCTGTTTGTTTATTTTTAGTTATTTATTATAGTCAGCTGATTGGTCTGATTATTCATTATTTATTGTTAAAAGAAAGGGCGTTGTGGATTTAGACTCATAGAATCCACTTTATGATTCATTTCCTTTATATGGAACTCTCATTCTCTTTTTAATTTTCATATCTTTTTTTCAGTTTGTGTTTGCTCCAGAGGCGGATTAGATTTTTAACTCATGACAACAACTTCTCCGTTAACTCCTGGCTCGTCCAGCTCGGTGAACTTGGGCTCTTTTTCGGCTTCCATTGGCTCTTCGTCAATAGGTATTCCTGATCTCTGGTCCAATTTGAATGGAAAAGGGCAGTCTAGTAGCCAAAGTGGTGCTGTAGGTAGTGGCTCCTCTACTGGTGCCAGCGCTTCTGGCTCTGGTTCCGGGCCTGGGTCAAATCCTGTCACAAGTACCGCTTCGAGCCACTCATTGCAGTCTAAGCACTTCCCTGTTTCCAGACATAGTAATGTTATCGGAATCGGATCTGGCATTGGATCGGGACTCAGCTCTGCAATTGGCCCATACTCGATTCCATCGTCCCCTAGCTCATCGTCTTCCTCGTCGTCATCAGCTACTACCAATGCTTCGTCCCAGCCAAGTTTACTGGCTAGATCTGCAACCACTCCTTCTTTCTTCAAAGATGGTGGAATTTGGGGCTCGTCCAGTGGTACTGGACCCGGAGCTACATCTACATCCAGCGCCGCTCCTTCGAGTTCTGGTATTATGATCCCCCCTCAACCCAGTAATGGAGTAACTGGCCTTAGTGCGCTATACCATCCAAAGCCGTCGTCGTATAAGGCAATGGGTACTGCTCCAGGTACACCTTTTGATGATACCATGGGATTTTTCCAGGATCCTTTGAGCGGCCAACAGCAGTCACAGCACCAGCACCAGCACCAGCACCAACACCAACACCAACATTTACAACAGCAGCAGCAACAGCAGCAGCAGCAGCAGCAACCTCACCAGGTCATTGGATTCTCTCCAAAATCTGTTCCCTTTGATTTTGCAACTCATGGGTCGGGCCACAATACCAATATTCCTGGATCGACTTCTTCGTCGTCAACCCAGGCCCCTTTCTTTGGAAGATCCAACTCAGCAGCTGGCTTGGGTATTTCACCGTCAACCCCTCCACACCATCCGGGCCTTACTCGTCACCAAAGTTTATCCACCCAGTCTCCATTCCCTGCTAACACTTACCAACAATCTCATGGTTTCCAGCACCATGTGTCCCATCAGCGAAATAATAACAATTTTGGTGGTGGGATCAGCAACTCTGTTAGCTTTGACCTGTACCAGGAAGGAGGATCTAGCTCAAACAGTCCTCCAAGCAACAATTCTACCGGACTTTATGTCTTCACCGATATTAAAGGCTCAAGACCGAGCCAAATTGCCAATGCATCTACTGTTGGATCACAACAATCTCCATTTCTGGCACAATCTCCTCAGTCAATGACTCCTCCTCTTATGGTAAACGGTTTTGATAATATGATGATGATTGATGAACAGCAGATGCAGCAGCAGTTCTCTCATAACTCTGTGAACATTAATAATGGGTTGAGTCAAGCTTCTTCTGGTACAAATATCCATTTCCAACCTCATCTACACCAACAGTCCCAAATTCCGAACCACCAGTCACGATTGAAGTCTGGATTTAGAAAGGAAGACTTGATGACTGGAGCAGGGTCTCCCGGTAGCAGTGCGCCATCGACTCCTACAGCAAATGCTCTGTCATCTTCTGTTGCATCAGCTGCTTCCAACTCTCCTGCTAGCAACATTGCTCGTCAAAATGCTGTTAATAGCAAAAAGTCCGGTAAACCCACTACGAATACTGAACTTTATAAGACTGAACTTTGTGCTTCGTTTATGAGCACTGGTGGAAACTGCCCATATGGTGAAAAATGTCAATTTGCTCATGGTGATAAGGAGCTGAAAGTCATAGATAGACCCCCTAAATGGCGATCGAAACCTTGTCAAAACTGGGTTAAGACGGGTTCTTGTTCATATAATGACCGATGCTGCTTCCGCCATGATACCCAATGAGCTACGAGTTTATGTGTTGGATAGTCTTTTTTTCGCAGGTTATGGCGGAATTTTGGCTGTATTGTCCCTTTGTTCCGTTTTACTGATTTATTTTGTTGTCTACGTTTGGATTCGCCTTCTTTTATATTTCTGTTGAAGTAGCTATTGACTTCTTCATATTCAGACTTCTTTCATTGCTCAACTATTTTATGTGATTTTTATACTCGTCATTTTACAGAGCATACTACTAAATCAGTTCATTGGTTTTATTTCCTTGTTTAACTTTTGTATGTATTTTATTTATTGTATATTTATTAAAGCTGTTCATTTTTACTGGACATTGGTCAACCGCCTCCCCTCCTGATACGATCAGGATATTGGGCGATTTCTACATGCTGCCCATCTTGGTTACGAGTAACACGATAGTATTGTCATTTCAGCTTTATAACCAAATATTACGAGGTCTTGTGGTAATGAGTAGAACGATTTCCGACCTGGGCTCGAGTATTGTCTGGTACCTTGTTAGTTTGCTTACTGTCATTTTCATTATATATGTTCCGGCATAATCAGATGAGAAACGGTGGTAATTTTGAGCTATATGCTCTTGCCGTGATGTGGACGCCTACCATTGCAATCCTAGTCGCTCTAAGTAAGAGCAGAAGAAGTATCCGGTCTCTGAATTGGGAATGGCCTGCGACGAATATTGCTTGGATGAGTTGGTATGTACCTATGTACCTATCCTATACTCGGGCGCTGGCTATGTCGTTCCTCGTTTGGGCGACTGGCTTGGGAGGCTTTCCTAACTATTAATTTACGGAAAAGTTATCAAGCGAGCTTGCTTTACTACTTTCTCCTGAGATGTCTACTCTTCTGTATCTCGTACCTCGTGGTGCATTCGGTATGGTAGTTTCAATGTCACATTGCATTGGTGAAGAAATCGGATGGTGAGGCTTCCTTATCCCTCAACGGGTATCATTTGGTCGATTTGGCATTGGCTGGCAGTTATCGGTACTGGCTATAGCTCGAATACTCCTGTCCAAAATCAAATATTTTTTTTCTGCTTCCATACTAAGTGTATCTATTATTTATTCATGGATCACTTTAAAATCTAATAACCTCTGGAGTGCCGTTATCCTTCATGCCAGTCATAACCTTTATATTCAACATTCTTGACCCCATGAACAATTGTCACCGGTCTTACCAGTTGGTTTATTGACGAGTTTGGCTGTATATTAGCTTTAACCGGCCTAACCGCAGCGATTATTTTTGGAGACGCAGACGAGAGAGCGAAAGCGTAATTCTACTTTGAATTTGTTTTTCAGCTTCCCAAACGCTTCTAAATCGATATGACTGACATTTCAAATCCAAGAGTTTCCGGTTTCTAAACATAAAGAAAGAACATTTCAAGACGAAAACAAGAATTGACCAAGCAGATTAATAAATCTCTTTTCTAGAAGCTTATCATACCGTCGACGTCCCTTGCCATTTCTAATCTCGGCTTTGTTTGTCAAAAGAAGAAGAGAAGATTACGGTTTCCAAATCACTTATTCAAGTTATTAGAGCAATTACATATTGCCAAGAATTTTCGATATATCCTGTGTCCTCTGTTATTAAATTTAATTAAGCCACCAGATAGAGAAAAAACGGCATTCACAATTGATCTGGTTATTATGAATGCTCTGTTTTTTCTTTAGAGCTTCCTAACAAACCTGTAAAGCTCCAGCCTGCCATGAATAATATTCTACAGGAAAAAAAAAATCCAATATCGAATACCAAAACAGATTATGTCTCACACACCTATCAAGTACTCTCCATGTCCAAAGAAGAACATTTTATCGTCAAGAAATATAAGTATGAATGCTTTAGGACTTCTCTTAAGTTTTGGGTCACATACTAGATGCTGACGCAATTCATTAGGATTTTGCTAGAACGAAGAGTTAAGAGGCCATATCCTAACGTGGAATCAAGGAATGTCTTTATTTCGGCCTAGAGGCTTAGGTGTTTTATCAATAACTTTTCAGAAATTGCCAATTCACTGGTTGGTTAGGGCGCAGGTAAAGAGCCTTAGCCAATCAATGTTAGAAAGTATTTAAAAGTTGCGACCGATAATACCCAAACCAGTAGGGTCAAATCAGAGATTCACGCTTACTACGAACATTTCGACAGGCGCCTCAGAAACCACATCAGAAAGGATTGAAAACAGATTGGTTAGTTGTTTATGCTTCTGAGAAACTCAGCAACGAACAGAGTCAACTACCCTGTTCGCGGAAAGGAATTCTAACAGTTGTCATCGCTCTTAATATTAGCTATATTTGCTTTCAACATAAACAATCCACTATTGAATCAAAGAATCTTTGCACTACGGCTTGACTGTTTGGTTTATGTTCGACATTAAGCAGGTACCTTCTATTCGACATCTCGACAACCGTACTGACATCATCAATTGTATCCTCGGAGCTCAGTCTTTGGGGTCTATGGCATTCCCTTAAGTAGCTCATCTTTTCCTGTTGCTATTTGATCTTGTGTTAGATATTCTAGCTCTCCAACAATTTCATATATTTGACTTTCTTCAATAGGCTTGAAACGGCACTTATTGTTACCCACGGCCACCTCCTGGTGATATAAATGATGAATTGAAATTATTTGAATTGTAATCAATAAATCAATAAATCAAGTTTAAAGCTTCTATACTATACATACTTAATAAAAATCAATTAATTTCAGATCCCATCATTTGCTCAATAAAGTAAATATGGTTTTAGCAATGAGTGAATAGACCTTGTTTAAAGTCCTATACTATACATAATTAATACAATCCAAATAATTTCAAATCCCATCATTTAAAATTATTTGAATTGTATGAAAAAAAAAAGCCTTGGTATAGGTTGTTCGGTTTTAGCACTTCGCATAGTTCCATGGTACGCCATGAAGATATATTTATATATATTTAAGAGTTCCTTTCCTATCTAGCTTAACGGGGACATAACTGAACTACCGTGAGCCTCAGAATAAACCATTACCCAGAAATTAAACGGAATATCAAAACCAAACAACCAAAGTAGGATATACCTAAGTAAATTCAGAACACTTTAAGAAGTGTCAGACAAGTTTCCTTTTACATGTTAACTCTTATCTTATCAGTCAATAGCATGTAACCTAACCCTGTGATACAAGATATATAAAGTCTCCCTTAGAAGTTGGAAGACTAAGCTTAGTTATCATTAAGTCTTCTTACACTAACTTCTAAGACGCGCAGGGCCTCTACCTGGATACAACATATCCTTCGACCTTACAAAAAGATGTAAGAAATGGACAGCTGAAGAGCCAACCTCGCGCAACCAGCCGTCGGAAGTGCCGCGGGATGGTCACCTAGCGGGTTTCGCAGAACAGCGTGTATAAACATCTACACGGATGCGTGGCGTGATTTCAGAAAAGTAACACATAGTCCTGTGAAAAAAATTAGTAATTAAATCAGAATCCAATCATGGTTCTCCCTCGGCCGCCGTATCCCTAGTATCCCCGTAGTCGGACCTTTACATGGATTCTGATTCTGACAAAAGAAATCTTAGGGCGTATAGTCTAGTTGGTTATGGCGCTCGCTTAGCATGCGAGAGGTCTCCGGTTCAATTCCGGATTCGTCCAAGCTTTTTTTGCTCTGCGTTGTATGTTAGATGCCCACCCAAATCTATGCCCAGAAGCTACTCACAACAATTCGAGCCCATGTCTATCATACACCAGCCTACCCTTCGGCGGTGCATAACGGTCTGGACTCGAGGCATGTTATGTCATGGCTTATAGTATCAAGTTTAACATGAAGTCGTTAAGCCTACAACAAATATAATGTATGAAACAAAAAAATTCGACCTCGGAGAGGATTGAACTCTCGATCTTGCGATTAACAGTCGCACGCCTTAACCAGCTTGGCCACGAAGTCATGATTGACTTCTGCGATTGTCGTCTTTCTTTTCAACGTCATCTGGTATTGTTTAAATTACCCCGAATATGTGAAGGAATGAACGAATAATTCTTGTTGGAAGTCCTATAGTATACATAATTAATACAATTCAAATAAATTCCAATCCCATCATTTACACATTACCTGTTCGAGGAATTTTCGTCTTCCATCAACAGTTTTAGCACTTTTCACAGTGCCGTCAAATATATCGAACCAAAATAAGCAAAGTAAACAGCCTGTAATCCGGTATAAATGCGAGAAGTCCTCCTGGTAATGCGTAAATGATGGAAATTATTTGAATTTTATTAATTATGTAGAGTATAGGACTTTAAACAAGATTTATCCATTCATTCATTCATTCATTCATTCATTCATTCCTTCCTTTCACATGTTACGATTTCCCCTACTTTTGCGGATGGAACAAGTTTTTTAACCCTATTTCTATCACATTCCTATAAAGTTTTCGTCTAATACATATCAGAAAGCTGTATTTATAAAATTTCTTCTTCCATTAAATTCTAGAGCATTTGTGGGAATTGAACTCAGTCCTGAGATGTAAGAATCAGGATCCAAGTAAAGGTCGGGTTACGGGGATACTAGGATAATAATAATAATAATAATAATCAATATTAAAGTCCTAACACAATTATACAACAACATTAAAAATATTACTATACTCTCGTAATGATAGTAGGACTATTCTACTATTGGCCCCCTACAGGCTATACCTTCGTGTTGGTTTCAACATGTGCGCTAGATAGGCCGGATTCCCCAGAACCTCCCTTTCCGAGCAGTGGAAAACCTGAACACCTTTGAGTAACCTTAGTATTTACTCCAGTGGTCAGGGGAAACCGCTGCTAGCTAATTCTCCTCAGAGAACGTGCTATCTTAGCTTAAAAGTGACGGATTCGCCTTAAGGAAGGAGGCGACCGCTTTGAGACCCTTTCGGGTATCAAGAAGAGATGGTAAATCCAGCTCACGGGATGCGTCGCGGAGGATCGGTCGATGTTGTTCAGTAAGTGGACAGTCTCGGAGGATATGCTCCACCGTTTCTTCAACTCCACATCGGCAATCATATCTACGATTACTGATTCGAAATCTCTGAAAGAACGAGCCCATTGCACCCATACCCGTTCTTAACTGAACCAACTTGCTTAGTTCTCCTCGCGGACTTTCATAAAGAAAAGGTCGCAGTGCATTCGCGTGCTTTGTAGAGTAGAGCCGGGGAGCTGTGAAGGACCGGTAAAAAGCTCCTTTCGGCGACTGAGTGTACTCTATCTCCCATTTTTTGGTAGCATTGTGATCTAATTTCCTTGCGTGGATACTAGGAATACGGGGGTCGAGAGAGGACCTTGATTGGATTCTGATGTAATTACTAATTTATTCACAAGACTATCTGTTACTTTCCTAAGATCATGCCCCGCGTCGCGTGAAGATGTTTATACACGATGTTCTGTGAAACCCGGTGGGTGACCATACCGCGGTGACCCGTCGGTTAGTTGGAGGAGTGAGACTCCTCAGCTGTCGCATTTCTCAAAAGAGAACATTGTCCGATATAGTGTAACGGCTAGCACGGTTCGCTTTCACCGAGCAGTTCTGGGTTCGATTCCCAGTATCGGAGTTATTTTTTGGTTGTAGTTAGCTAGAAAATAAATAAAAATAAAATATTTCGGCGAACTAGCAGTGGTATTATACAATGCACAACCGAATTACACACGGAGTGGGGTATGTCGACAGAGGATATATGTAACTCGGGCTAGAAAATGGGATTGAAAAGGTTTGGACAGAAAAAAGGATTAGAAGTCAGTGCCGAGAGGGTGCTGGTGAAATATAAACGATGGGATCTGAGATTATTAGATTGTATTTATTAGGATTGATTGACTTTAGACAATATTTATTGACTCATTGATTGATTGATTGATTGAAGTGGGTACCAGGGCAAGCCGTAACTGAAAAATTATCAATGATCATCGTACACATTGTCTTATAAACAAAAGCTGAAAATATTGCAAATTCTATTTCGAATATTAAAACAAAATAGAACCTTATTAAGCACATATTCAAAGCGGTATTGGCGTTCTTTTGCCAACACTCTGCAATTACTTTAGACGTTGATCTCTTATGATAGAGATGAGTAGTAGTGGTTTTTTCCCAGTAAGCATTAATAAAGGTGTAAACCTGGAAGCTGAACCGCTTTCCCGTGTGTTCATTGAAATATCTTGAGTCATTTTGATATTTTAATGGGCAGCCTGTCTAGACATGATACCTTTGAGGCCATTGCCGGCTACTTGTGCATACGTTTGGTGTGCTTTACTGGCAACCTTTTGGGTCACTCCTTTTGTTCCTTGTGCACAGTTTTGCTATCTGCTGCGACAGCTGCAATTTCTGCCCGAAGCTTCCCTACGTCCAAGGTAGCAGCGTGACACATGCTCTCAGCACTATACTTTTGCCTCTAGTTGATCATTTTCCTCTACCAATTGCTTCACATTGTTTGCCACCTCTGCTATAAAGCTAGCTTTGGGTTGTTCCTCACGTGTGTTTGGCCTTTGCTTCAGACAGCGCAATGAGTTCCGAACAGAGAATAACCTTGCATCTGTCTGGCTCTTCTAGAAGAGTTTGATAATTTCAGTCAGGTGGGCCTTGGTAGCTTTGCTCATATGCTCCCTTCCATTTTCCATGACGGCTTATATTCGTTCACCATGTGCCGCTTTCAATCGGCCAATTAAAGTTTCCTCCTCTGTTTTTAGTATGTGTAACGGCCATTCTAATAAAAATGAAAGTTGAATTTAAGGTAGATCACACTCTGACTACCCGTATCTACATGTTAAGTAGAATACATACTAATCCTGGTGACGTATAAATGATGGGATTTGAAATTATTTGAATTGTGTTAATTATGTATAGCTTGGGACTTTAAACAACATTTGTTGATTTATTGATCCAGATTTGCAGAGGCGTCACATAATATCTGAAGTTGACTCTCAGTAGTCCAGCAAACATCGTGGTTTAACATCATCTTCTCAAAGAAAAAGCACTCAAACAATAAACCTATCAATCCAAATAGAGACCACGTATTCACTCATTCAGTAATCATAGTACAGGACTTCATTATACCCGTTACATTATTAGAATAAACAGACGAGTATACCTAAACTGCCAACCTTGGTATACAGCATGCTCTTCTACTAATATAGACTTGACCACCCGAAAACCTCACAGACAGACGTAAGTTGGTTGACCAGCAAAAATCAATAGAAAAAGAGTAGGCATTCATCCAAAGCATCAATCGAGCAATTACATGACTAAAAAGCACCTAGTACCCCCTCAACCCTTCGTAAGATATCAGCAAAGTGCCCAGCACCCCAAACATACAGTCAAGTCCATCACTGGCCGGTTCGCCTGACACAAACACATAGCACGACTTCCCCGCACTATATGCGCTATAAATAAGTTGCTTGTTCCCATATAGAGTCGCGTTAGCCCTTCGCATGTCTGAAAGCCTACTTATTGGGGGATCAAAGATGGTGCCAGGTACCAGCGACTGGTCCTCAGTAACATTAGCCAGACTGTCAAGGGATCTAACCGTAAGTGCAGCGGGACGGTCGGACCAAGAATAAACATGATTATCTACTGGAAAACGCGAAGATAGAACGCGGTGACTCGATCGAACAACTGCCTCTTCATAGGCCATGAACAGAGGCACCACTACGACGAAGAGGACCATGAAAATTATAATCACGGTTTTCTTCCATTTTTGTCGCGGATGGGGTATTAGCAACAACAGACGAGAGTTCTCCTCCCGCAGTGCATCTATTGTTTGGTTTAGATGGGAGATCTCTATGTCGTTGGATTGCTGTGTGTTTTGCCCTAGAGCACCATCAGCATCATAACCATGACCATCCGTTCTATCAATACTTCTTCCATCGTCAAAGCTCAGTCTCAAATACTCCTTCAACGCATTATGCCTCTGTTGAAGTTCTTTATGTGATGTACCCAGGGCGGTCAATTGTTTGCGAAGAGATTCGACTTCATTTCGAAGGGAATCTAAATTGAAGCCGTCGCTTGCCATAATAGACCTACGATATCAAGTGCAAACCATGAGTTCTAAAAAAAATATGCCTAAAACCACTTATTAGTGGAATGAAAGCTTGCCAGAAGACATACAAACCGGTGGCAAAGCAGGTTCTAACTTTCGGCATCAGTGGTGATCTAGACACACAGTGGACCCTGCGGCGTTAATGGAATTGTGATTGCCAGTTCAATCGCTGTAGCATCTTAATTTTACGTCTCCTAATTAATGACAAGAATTGAGGATTAAAATAAGATCAAGGACAGCATACATTATTACCAGAATAGATACAATGTTCAGGCTCATATCGCCTAGATATACCATACCAGTTATATTACTACATAATGCTTATAACCTGTGGTTGATCAACTATTATCTGAACAACCTCAGATTTTTGTGGCTTAAAGGTGGTGTAATAGTGACCACTATCCACAGCTCCCAGCCTTACCAAGTTATCTAAAAGTGATATACAAATATCTCCTCTAGGCCCGAGTGGCGAGTTTCTAAACGGACAAAAATACCAATCATCATCGATTGTAATAGTTGATAAGGAAAAAAAAAAAAAAAATTCAGAAAGCCTGCATTTTAGAGCTCGTTAAATACTGAAAATTCCTGATCAGGGTAACTCGACCTCATGTTTACGATTTTATTCTATTATTTTGTTAACGAGGTACCATCATAGTCACATGATGTGTTAGATCTTGTACTCACTTTTCAGATCATCGATATAGCGGTTTGAAAAATTAACGTTTTTAAGAAGCCACACTGGACTTCACAGATAGGATAGTCGAGAACTGGACTGGAATCCAAAAGCATTACTATTGTTTTGTCGAAAATAAGGATAAATCCTGTGAGACATACGGACCAAGTTCATATCGATAACAGCTGAGTATTCGCCAGGTTGTACCAGTAATCTTTGCCTTGCATTTAACGTTGTATTAACGTTATAAATATACTCTCTGGGTAGCAGTGCCCTAAATCCTGTAAGTCGGAATCTACCACAAGTGGCTGATGTGTATTGAGAGAGCGATAAATCTAACAAATTCTAGCGTCTGAAGTTTTAGCCTTTAACGTAAAGCTGAATTTCAATTGCTGTCTGTCAATTCGAAGGTAGGTTATAATCCACTCAAATGAATTGATTATCGTCATTCCCGGATACGATCGATTTGACAAAACATACGATAATGATGGCGTGTTTTGGTGTCAGTTCTTGCATACATGATGTAATTTTGCTAACTTAAGAATAGACAATGGGCGTCAAATGGGCCGAAGTGGAGACTCAGGCGGCTCAAACACTGCTTCAATCTTCACCAGTTTCGAAGGCCGCGTTTCTAGAATCGTTGGCGAACTTGATAGTAGAAGGTAAGTTTGGGACTACATGTTAAAACCACAGTGGAATTTCAACCTAACATAAAAAAATAGATGAAGCTGATGCCGCAAATGTCGTGGAAAGGGTGTTTTCATTTTATTCACACTATGGTGACCCTCGCTCCAGGAAAGCCGCTGAAAATGTTCTGGTAACATATTGCAAGCAATTTGATGCTGCCATCCAAAAATTTCAAGACTCAGTAGTCCGCGCATCTCAACCTTCTACGAGGCAATGGGCCTCTACCGATTTAATGACTGTTCTAGAATGGATTAACGGAATCATCAGCGAAAAGAAGACAGCAAAGCTAGCTCTCAGCACTGAATTTGTCGCAGCCCATGCCATTCTATTGGAAAAGGCCGTGTATTCCACTGAACACAGAGAAAGACTCGCGCATTCAGCTTTAAAGACCACTAGATATGCATTCTCCAAATACTTAATCAACACGAGTGATACGACAAACGGGTACCTTCAGTCACTCTTCGACCAGAAGAATCTTAGTAGTATTATTCTTCTATCTGCTATGGCTGGGGCTGCCTCGGATTTGGTAAGCTCTTTGCCATCTGCAAGCGAGCTTATCAAGGACCACAAAGAAAATATCTATAATTTGTACGTGCAGGTGGTTCTTTCGTCAAAGGTCCCTTTAAACCGTGCTGTGGTAGACTCCTTCCAGCCTCTTTTTGTTGATTATACTCTTACGGAAGATTTTGATACAATTATTCTGCCTGCTGTTTCGAAATCATTATTAAGAGCTCCTGAAATTGTGCTACAATTCATTATCCCTGGTTTACTCTCAGCATTGTCGCCTCTAGTAGACATATCATCTGCTGTAGAAAACTCGCTGGTTAATTCTTTCACATCAGCTTTTGCATCTTCTAATGTCATTGTTCGTGACTCTGCTGCTGAGTGTTTGAGAATCGCAATTCAACATTGTTATGATCAAGAAGCAATCAATAGAATAAGTCTAACCTTAGCGAACAACCTGAAGAAAGCAACTTCTCCAGACCATCGCATCCTTTATGGTTCAGTCCTCGCAGATAATATTAAGAGCAATAATGGGGCTTCTCTTGCGGCTATTATTTTACCTGTAGCTACTAAGGAATCTAATGAACTAGCATTAACCCAACTAACTCGTGCGTTGTTTTATCATTTCATCCGTGGAGACAACTACGATAAATCAATCATTGAAGGCATCAAAAAAGGCTTTACAGAAAAGCGACTGACTATTCGTAGAGTTTGGATAACTGAATTTGTTAAGCGAGTCTCTAATGAAGTAAAATCAGATTCATTGGTAAATTTTATTTCATCTTTTGATATTCAGCTAGATGCCGCGTTCAAGGAAGTTGCTTCTAACCCCACTAATGCCATTCAGAACAAGGCTGTTGCTATCGGTTTTGCTCTCCTAACTCTGAAGCCAATTTCGTATGCAGATGAAGGTGCAAGTTTGCTGACATCTCCCAGAGTCTATCAAAAGTTGATTTCTGATCAGGAGTTTGAGTGGGCTATCTTGGCTACCAAGTCTACGGACCAGTTTACCTTAGAATTAGGCAGAGCTTGGATTTTCTATGTTCTTTCTCATCAGGTACCTTCGTCCTGTCGCCGTAGCGCATTGGAGGCTTTAAGGAATGTGTACATGGACAATAGTCCCTCCGTTGGGCCCTTACTTATTGAGGCTCTATCTGAAAAGGAAACCTTGACAACGTATACCAATCTTCAGCAAATAATCAATATTTTCAGTACAGATGTTGACCCTGTTCAAGCAAAGGAGTCGAACCTGGCAAAGCTCATATTTGTTTGTCACTATCCTGGCGCTCTGGGCAAGGCCAGCTGGGCGACACTCTGTTTACGGGCCGGTGTTGATCCTGGTGAGCTAGTTGCTCACTTGCATGATAGCATGCTACGTGATATTTTCTCTGTTGTTGATGACTCACTCTATCCGACTGCATTCGCAGCTCTAGCTACCCTCTGTTTTATTAGAAGCGATTTAATTGTTCCAAGTGTTGTTCAGTTTATTAATTCTTCTCTTAATTCGGCATTGATATCGGAATTCTCTGCGGACGACATCACCATATGGAATAGCCCGGAGGGTGAGCTTGTTGATTTAGATGCCAGAAACTCGTCCACTAAGAGGAAGGTTTATGTTGAGAACAAAAACTCCAAAGATTTTGAAACGAGGAAATGGGAGGAGTCGGTAAGGAATGAGATCTCCAAGAAGAAAGCTAACGCCCCTGATACTTTAAAGACAAAGAAACTTTCGAAAGAAGAGCAGACCATTCTTGATAAGCAGTCAGCTATACGTGCTTCTGTAAATCAGATTGTTGCTAAGTATAAAAGAGCCATCTCTCTTGTTAATACCCTTGCTTCTCAGACTCTTGTTGAGAACGGTAGAGAATTATGGTTCCCTGCCAGCGTACTGAAGCTGGTTGAGTTGCTCAACTGCCCAAATCAGGTTTTGGGTCAGGAAATCGGCGAGTCGTTCCTCAATTTATCACTCAACCTTTCTGACAGAATTGACCCTGGAATGAAAAAGATCATTGGTGTAGCAATCCTAAGGTCCATTGGAGTTTCTGAAACATATATTGCTGAAGAGTATTTAGCAGAGCCACTTAAAGATCTCGTTACTAGAGTTCTCTATAGAATTAAATTTCTTTGCGTCCAACGCCCATTAGACGCTATTACTTTGGTGTATGTCATTCCTCTTCTTTTAAGAACTTTGGAAAATAAGGGGGGTATTGGAACGAGCTCTGATGATGAGATCGAGGAGCAAGTTATTCTTGCCCTAGATATACTGTCAGCTCATGCAGAGCAGCTGAACAACATTCCTCGCGGAAATTTACTCCAGAATTTGATAGACCTTATGACATCGAGAATGAACAGTGCTAAACACATCAAAGATTGTTTGGTTGCCATAATTCAAAATGTTTCTGGCACAATATCTGAAACTGAAATCAATGTGCTATTGTCTAATGTCCTATCTGGTGATGTTTTTGTTCGCACTACTCTCCTTGAAGTCATCGACGGAGAATTGGACAATTGCCTCGTTGATCGCGGATTCTCGAGTGAGATTTGGATTGAAAGGTTTGACGACGAGCTTGTAATTGCAAATTTAGCGACTGAGATCTGGCAATACAACGAGTTCAAGACTGACGAACAAACGCCTCGAAAGCTCCTGGAGTTCCTTGGTTCTGAACATGCGTCTTTGCGCCACGCTTGTGCAAGATCAATAGCGGCTTCAGTGGGTGCGAATAAGACTCTTGCTTCAGCAACTTATCAGTCTCTCATAAATCTCTTCATTGAGAAATCAAAACCCCCACCGCCTGTGTATGACAAATTTGGTATCCTCGTGAAATCTAGCAATGAGGATCCATGGTACACACGAAGTGGTATCGCTAAAGCCCTGCAAGAATTTGCACCTCTTCTTCAAGAAACGTCTCTCGTCATTGAGATGTTTGAATTCTTGATTAACACCGGATTAGGTGATCAGAATTCGACTGTTCATAGCGAGTTACTGGAAGCTGGTCTCGCGGTTATTAACACCCGTGGCTTGAACAATGTTGAATCTCTCATTCCGATTTTTGAGTCTTATCTTGCCAAATCAGATAAGGAGAAGAACGATCAAATCAGTGAATCAGTAATCATTTTGTATGGTGCTTTAGCTAGACACTTACAGTCTGATGATGCAAGATTGATTAAGGTTGTTGACAGACTTCTGGCCACTTTAGATACCCCTTCTGAAGACGTCCAGTATGCTGTATCACAGTGCTTGCCTCCTCTTGTCAAGCTTATAACTCCTCAGCTGGGAAGCTATTTTGAAAAGATTCTGGAGAAGCTTTTCACTAGCGCCAAGTTTGCGGAAAGAAGAGGCGCTGCTTACGGACTCGCAGGTCTTGTAAAAGGCGTTGGTATCTCTTCATTGGCTGATTATGACATTATTCGATCTTTAACTGATGCTATTGAAGATAAAAAGGATCCCAAAAAGCGCCAAGGCGGTCAGTTTGCTTTCGAGTGTCTTTCAATGGCTCTTGGAAAGTATTTTGAGCCATATGTCATTGAGTTGGTTCCAATTATTTTATCATGTCTAGGAGACAGTAATATTGAGGTTCGTGAGGCCACCACCTATGCTTCACGTTCTATTATGAAAAACACCACAGGGTATGGTATCAGTAAACTGATACCTTTGGCACTTGAGAATTTGGACCAAACTGCATGGAGAGCGAAAAAGGGTGCTGTTGAGTTATTAGGTAACATGGCCTATCTTGACCCCCAACAGCTGTCCTCTTCATTGTCAACAATTATTCCCGAGATTGTTGGTGTTTTGAATGACACTCACAAGGAAGTAAGGAATGCAGCAAACCAGAGTCTACAACGATTTGGAGAGGTAATTAGGAACCCTGAAATTCAGACTCTGGTACCCATTCTTATCAAGGCTATCAGCGACTCAACCAGATACACTGAAGACGCCTTGGACAGCTTACTCAAAACCAAGTTCGTTCATTACATTGATGCCCCCTCTTTGTCACTTATTGTCCATGTTCTACACAGAGGATTGAAGGATCGGTCAGCTGCTATCAAACGTAAGGCATGCCAGATTGTGGGTAATATGTCCATATTGACAGACAGTAGAGATCTTCAGCCATATCTTCCTTCAATGGTTTCTGAGCTAGAAGTTGCTATGGTTGACCCTGTTCCCGAAACTAGAGCCACTGCTAGTAAGGCCCTTGGTTCCTTAGTAGAAAAACTTGGCGAAGAACAGTTCCCTGACTTGATTCCTCGCCTTATGGATACCTTGAAAGATGAAAGTCGTAGTGGCGACCGTCTGGGTTCTGCTCAAGCACTTAGTGAGGTCATTTACGGACTGGGTATAGGCAAATTGGAAGAACTGCTACCTGTTATCTTGAAGAACTGTACCAGTTCTAAATCATGGATCAGGCAGGGTTATATGCCAATGTTGTTATATTTGCCGGCCTGTTTTGGAGCTAGTCTTAGCCCCTACCTCAATCAAATTATCCCACCAATCCTATCGGGCTTGGCTGATAACGTTGAGGATGTACGCGACACTGCCTTAAAGGCTGGTCGTCGTCTTGTTCGCAACTATGCCACCAAGGCTGTGGACTTACTACTACCCGAACTTGAAAGCGGTCTTTCAGATAGAAATCACCGCATTAGGCTGTCGTCTGTCGAGCTAACGGGTGATTTATTGTTCCAAGTTACTGGTATTAATTCTAAGAATATTGATGAAGAGCAAGTTGCCTCTAGTGAGATTAACAAGACACTGATTGATGTTTTGGGCTCTCAACGCAGAGATCGCATACTGTCATCACTTTTCATTTGTCGTTCTGATACATCGGCCATGGTCCGTAATTCTGCTCTTGAAGTTTGGAAGTGCTTGGTTGCCAATACTCCTAGAACTGTAAAGGAGATCTTGCCTTCTCTAACTCAGATGATTATCAAGAGATTAGCTAGCTCTGACGATGAGCAACGTACGATAGCTGCCCAGACTTTAGGCGACCTCGTGAGAAGAGTCGGTGGCAATGCACTTGGTAGCTTATTACCCACGCTGGAAGAAGAAATGTTATCAAGTGACGGCGATGCTAAGCAGGGTATTTGTCTTGCACTAATTGAGTTGGTCAAATCAACTTCTCCCGAGGCTTTGATTGAATATCAACAGACTATAGTCGGCATCGTGCGAAATGCCCTCACTGATAGCGATTCAAACGTTCGTGAAGCTGCTGGCCATGCATTTGATGCATTGCAAGAATCATTGGACGAGGCTGCAGATGACATTTTGCCGGATCTAATTGAACAAATGCAAAATGGTGATGAAAGCGCACTGTCAGCGTTGAAGGAAATGATGTCAACGAAGAGTGATGTTGTTTTCCCTGTACTGATCCCTACCCTTCTGACACCACCAATGACACCTTTCAAAGCCAGATCTCTGGCATCAGTCGTTGCCGTATCTGGTGTTGCTCTGTATAAGCGTTTGACATCTATCCTTAATGCTCTAGTTGATGCATTGACTAGGGATCGTGATGAATCTATTAGCGAAGCTCTTGATACAGTTGTTTTATCAGTTGTCCATGAAGAGGGCGTTCATCCATTGATGCAACACCTTCTTTCTTTGGCTAAAAATGAACAAATAAGCAAGAGAGAGATCACTTTCCGCCACATGGTTTTGTTCTTCGAACAGTCTACGCTGGATTATTCGATGTATATCCAGGATTGGCTCAGTTTGCTTATTAATGCATTGGATGAACGTGATGAGAATGTTGTGAAGGCTGCATGGGCGGCCCTATCTGTTTTGGTCAAGAAATTGTCAAAAGAAGATATGGAAAAACTTGTTAGACCAACGCGCCAAGCTTTGGTATTAACAGGCTCTCCTGGCAGCGACTTACCAGGCTTCGCTTTACCAAAGGGTCCCAGCTGTATTTTGCCTATCTTCATTCAAGGTCTTATGTATGGTACAAGTGATCAAAGAGAACAAGCTGCGCTGGGTATTGCTGATATTGTTGAGAGAACTAGCCCAGATAGTTTGAAACCATTTGTAACTCAAATCACGGGTCCTCTCATCAGAACAATTGGTGAAAGGTTCCCATCTGATGTGAAGGCAGCTATTTTGTACACCTTGAGCTTGTTATTGACAAAGATACCGGCTTTCTTAAAGCCTTTCTTGCCTCAATTGCAAAGAACTTTTGCTAAATCCTTATCTGATCCAACCAGCGAGCTCTTAAGGTCAAGGGCCGCAAAAGCGCTTGGTATCCTCATTACACTTCAAGCGAGAATAGATCCTCTAGTAAACGAATTGATTAGTGGTGCCCGAATCAGCACTGATTCTGGCGTGACAGAAGCAATGTTACAGGCTTTATATGAAGTTGTGTCTAGTGTTGGTAAGAACCTTAGTGATGCTTCTAAAAATTCGGTTATTGCATTTATTGAGCAAATTTTACCATCTGGAAATGGGAAGCCAAAGGTATTGTCACTGTTGGCTAAGATATTGTCAGCTATTGTAGGCACCGTAGATGGCGAGCAGGCAGGTAAGATCATTAAACAGGCTCTTCAACACGAAGATGAAAACTTTAGTATTTTGATTTTGAACGGCGTTCTGAAGTATGGAAGTGAGACCGTAAAAAATACAGATCTTAGCGCCAGCATCTACAAATACTTTGCGGAACGGGCATCTTCTGAACACAGCAATGTAGCTGAGGCATCTATAATCGGTCTTGGAAAATACCTGCTCTCGATCTCTATTCCAGAAAGTGAAGAAACGGAGGAGATTATAAAGAAATTAGCCGAGTCAATTGAAAAGTCCGAGTCAAGATCCACCGATACGAGGAGACTGGCACTAGTTGTTTTGAGAACGATCGCAAGAGAAAAATACCAGCTGGTCTCACCATACATCGACCTTATTGCAGTTCCTCTGTTCGGCTGTGTAAGGGATATGATCATTCCAGTGAAACTGGCTGCTGAGAAAGTCTACCTAACCATCTTCAAGTTAGTAGAAGACCCTGAGGGAAAAATTTTCGAAGAGTGGTTCAACAATGCTAAAAACTCAGGCGTTATTCCTGCGCCACAGCAGAGATCTATTAATGATTACACCAGAAGAGTAGCATTCAGATTGGCACAAGCTGAACGCGATAGAATTGCAGCCGGTGGTGATGATGAGACCTTGTTCTCCGACCGCATTGAAGATATGAATGAGATTTGGTCCGTTGGAAATGTAGAAGTTAGTAGTAGAAACTAATATGTTCAACGGCCGTAGGCAAATATATTGTATGCAAATTATAGATAATGCTCTATTAGAATTCTATTCCGCTCTAGCGGTGAAATAATGACATGCAAAAATGACATAATAGGATATTAACAGGGTTAAAATACAACTATAATCCATGCTGTCTATAGGACGAATAATACCCACTATCCCGTAGCATTTGTTGATAAGGAAGACGGCGGTGATCCCTGGTTATTGTCATCTTTGAGCAGGAGATGGGTACTTTGAACATGTTGATCGCTGCTAGAATTGGATGATTGCGAGTCGGGATTTTGTTGCATGGTTTGGACTTCGTGCCACCCTGGGATAAGGGCCGATGCTGGAGTCGACTCAGATTGTCTAGGATCATTTTGAACTGATACATGTGAGAAATGTGACGACCTATGACCCGAGACTGCTTGTGATCTAATGGGTAATGTCGGTATTGATTGAACTTGTCTAGGCTGCTGCCGATCATGCTGTAAAGAAGATGGCTGAGTTTGATAAGTATCGGAATAAATATATTGCTGTTGATGATGTGATGAGCTAGGTTGAAGCTGAACAGGAGTCTGTGGCTGCTGCTGCTGCTGTTGTTGTTGTTGCTGCTGCTGTTGTACTTGATGTTGTGACTGAGTTTGCTGCTGATGTTGATATTGATGCCCTTGTCCCTGCCTCTGATTTTGAACTTGATGTTGCTTTGCCTGAGGTTGCTGAGGATTCTGAGACAGGAGGTGCATGTGAGCCTGGGACGACGAGGAAGAAGATGCGTAATTTGCTGGTTCTATTTTAAGTTCGCTAATAGTCGGTCCGGAACCCTGTGCAACTTCCGCAGTAGAACTGTACCCGTAGACTGGAGACCTAGCGGTTGGTTGAGGGAGAGAGGAAGTGGTTGGAGGTTGTTGATAATACACGGTGTTCCAGCTTTGTAGCTGTTGTTCATGTTGTTGTTGTTGCTGTTGTTGTTGATGTTGCTGTTGCTGGTGGTGAAGGTGTTGTTGTTGTTGCTGCTGCGGATGGTTCTGATGATGCTGCTGTTGAGCTGAGGCAGCTGCCGCCACAGCTTGGTGCTGAGCTTGCTGGTATCTTAGCTGTTCGACTTGTTTCTTCCTTTGTGCAGCCGCTACAAATTGCATAGTTTGGGTGTAATTCATGGGGTGATAGAGGAATGCTCCAATGTCAGCCACAAACAGTGGATAGAGCTGTTCTACAATTTTTTCTCTTCCAGCAAATTCAAGAGCTCGTTCATATGGAATCCACACACCTTTAAGATACATAGTACCAATTTTGACAACGTGACGCACTTTTTCAGATTTTAGAATTCCATCCCTTCGACCTCTTGTCATTCCTGCAACATTTAGTAGCTTCGTTCCGTTGATCATATTGTTATCTGCTCTGCGGGCAATGCATATTCCTTTTGCTTCGACTTGGAAACACAGGGTCCCCTCATCTTCCCATAGAGCGGTTGTGACTCTTGGTTTGCACCCTGGGGGAGATACTTGTCCGGGCATACCTGGTGTTACTTGAATTTGACCCTTCAAGGAGGGGAACTGGTTGCTAACATCTATAGGATGGGAGCTGTTTGACCTAAACTGTTGAAAAGGTTGACCATAAGGTTGGGCATATTGTTGCATGTGGTGAACTTGAGGAGGTTGTGGTGGTTCATACCCATAGTTAGACTGCCCATAATATGCCTGAGAAAGCTGTTGTTGTTGAAGCATCGATTGACTAGAAGAGCCGGCGGCAGGACCCTCTGGCTGGTGTTTATCAGACACTTGTGGTGGGGATTGAGAAAATTGCTGCGTATGTTGAAGTTGCTGCTGAAAAGATTGTGTTTGCAATGGATGAGTGTGGTTAAGATGGCGGAGAGGCTGTTGTTGCTGTTGTCCTTGCTGTGACAGATGATGCTCCTGTTGAGCTTCTGGTTTCTGTCTTTGATAAGGAGGATACTGGGAGTACGACGACTCTGAAAAGGTTGAGCCACTTGCTGTATTCATGGGATCACTGATCTAACGGTAATAACGATAATTTCGAGTAAATTCACAAATCCATGGTGCTGAATGAAATAATATACATTGAAAAGACTAACAGGATTTGTTATTAGGCAGATTGTGGTAAAAGCAAATCAATAATAATTGTGATAAATAATTGAATTGTAATAAAAACGGCAACGATTAACAATTGTGAATAAGCGGGCTTTGGATAAGGGGTCAATTATAATACAAAAGAAAGTTGTTGAATAGTCTCGTAAACAGGTCAGATAAGTTTGTTTCAATATTGGACCGAGGGAAGGGGGCGTGTGTAGAGAAGTGGTTCAAAGCAATGTTGCGAACCTACTTTAATAATGTAAAACAGTGATTCTTTCCACAACAACCAATTATCTTTCGAAAGGCAAAAATTGCCGTATAATTTGATATATTTCCAGTCTAGAGGTTTCAAAGAATACAATATTCTTAACATGTTAGTAATGATGAAAGACATTCAAGAAAAAGTAATTTAATCATAGAAATCCTTAATAAATAAATATTAGAATTCAGACATAAGAAAGTTCAAATTGAAGGGATTATGTGGAACCAGAAGCTACTTTGTTGTCCCTTGATAAAGTGCAGAAAATTAGAGATGAACCGGATCAACCGCACTGACTAAATATGGACAACCACAGAGGTTCTAATCAATCGACTTACTTCTACCTGTAATTTTCCCGTGTCAGAGGTAGTGATTTAGAGAGTCCAGGACATTTGAGGTGAAAAAAGACGGTCGCCTGTTACCTTTTTTGTGTGCTATTCGGACCTAGGATTCCGCTTGATGCCAAGTATATAATTTTATAAAGAAAACAGGTTTAAAAACAGGAGCCATGACTTATAGAATGCCCTTTTCTGCTGTTGTTTCTTTTTGGAGGTTTATATTTATTCATCTACATTACGCGTTAAACCCCTCTTTTTTCACATCACTTACTTAGCGCTGACTCAGGACTGGCCCTTAATATTGTGACAACATACATAAACGTACATTGCGGCCGTCTGAAATCTTGAATTCATCCCCCTTTTCCTGTCAAAAAAATAAAATAAACACGTTAAGGGTGGTTGCAGTTGCGTGCTGTAGCACTGTTCGTCTAAAGGCATAAAGCTCTAAAGCTGTGAACATATTGACTTCGTCATGTTTTATTTATGGATAAACAAGAAATTAAAATGCTTCCGTACAAATGATGGTGGTAATTTTCAAGACTACACTATTTATTTCAGGGGTTTTTGCTAATGCGCTCCATATAACCGTTTGAAAATCACTCCGGTCCAGGAGCTTCGTTGCATGTAGCGCACGAACTAACCCAAAACGGCAATGAGCTGAACATCTGAAACGGAGAAAAAAAGAACTGCCTAGAGTAAACCTGCAGAAGTGTGAATTAATGTGAAACATTGTAGTAAAATATGAAAAAAGAAAATTGAATATCACATAGCACCTGCTAATGGGAAAAAGGTTCAACGGGTTATGCGTAGCGACAACGTAGTGGGGTGGGCGGTCGACATGTATAGTGGGGCAAAGTAAGAGAGAAGAAAGGCGAAGGAAGAAAATCAACAACAAATAACAAGGAATTATACTGACTAGCTTTTACTGGGCCACAAACGAAATGGCCTTCCTGAGATAATTCTGGAAAGAGCGTGCTGAGCGCCGCAACTACCTACGTTAATAATCTGTATGTCTGTTCAGACATTCATCTACAACTGCAAGTCCAAAAATATACAATAGCTGACAGAAGCCACTGATACAAGAAAAAGTCGCATTGGTTATTGAAGACCAACAGGCAGCAATGGTGAAGGGTCAGAAGAGGTTAAAGTGATCTGGATCATATATCTGAAATAGTCTCATAGACATCAGTCTAATCAAAAATAGAAAGAAGGGAAAAATTAGTGAGGACGATGAACAGGACGATGAACAGAGAGTGGAAATTACCAAGGTAGGAAAGTGTTTAACTGTTTACGGCGGGTAATTTCGATTATCTCTGATTACATAGCACTAGCTTCGAGTGTAAAAAGAAAATGACTGAGATAATGTCAACCGGCTGGTACTCATCAAGTATGCTTCAGACAGTAACGTCAATTATCTCACTACTTGGTTACACTTCCCACCCTTATGCTTTGTTGACCAGCCAGAGCTCGTATCCCTTAGAACCAGTCTTAAAGGGAAACTCCAAGTTTCAAGTTGACAAGTAGGTCACATGCTCACATACGAAGTAAATACTCACATGAATCGCATCATAGAATGACTAGTCTCATCTAGACAGATAGTCTACCATATCCCTATAGATAACCAATGTGAGAATCAATTTCAACGCACCAAGACCAAATTGAACACCTCCCTAGACTTAATCCCTATCTATTCGTCTCGAAGTGCTTCAAGAATTGACCCCTGTTTCAACTTAGCGGGTCTTATAGTGACTGCAGGCAAGTTTCAAATAGTGGCTGTCAAATGGCTATAACACCATGAGGCGCCTTTCTTTATAAGAATATAGCCAAAGTGATTGTAAGACATACAGACGCGAATTGGTATGTTTAATGCTCAAACATGGAAGGTGCTTCTAATTTAGGAATGACTAGCATTATGAAGCTACTGACGCCTGGCTTTCTTTCTCCCACCCCCCTTCTAAAATGTTTCGGGATTGCGGGAGAGAGCGAGTGCTAATTGTTGTAACAAGGTTTACACTTTACAAACAAATGTGTCACCCCCAGTAACTAGGTTCGTTTTCTAAGAATACAGCTAATGCCTTGGTTTACACCAACCGGATTGTTCAAACTGGCGGAACTGTTTTACTCGAACCAGTGATCTTTAATGATCTACGGCCTTACCCCTGAAACTTATATGCGCAGCAGATCTACTGCGACCACTGTTCTGTCGCTAGCTTGTTATGGCAAGTGCAACAGTTTAGATGCAGATACCTGCATTCTCGGGGTAGATTGGCTGCACAGGAAACGTCAATTTGGCAGCTACTCCTGCTCCCTTGATGTTTGACTAAGTGGAGGACGGCACCGGTCCCAACAGACAAGAGTTAACAGAATATTCCGCGTCAAAATCGAGTAGCTATAGGCGTAGCCTCCAAGGATAACAAGTTTGTCCGGATAGCCACATGAGGTTTTTAGCCGGAAAAGGGGCAGTTTTTGTGCGTCGCGCCGTTCTTGCTATCGCCGAATAAATCGAAGTGATATTTATGCATATAACTACCACTCACCTGTCAGCAAGAAAATAGTAACCCAATAAATTAGTAACATTCTATCTGTTAGCTTGTTAGCATTTATGAAGTCCTGACGAGACGTATAGTCTAACATTTTCAAACAGATCTGTCACAAAATAGTTTGATTCATCATTGATGACTCGATGAGAGTTTTTCCTTATCTTTTAGCTTTTGCCTAACATGGCATTTGTGCACTAATAACTTCACTTTAGATAACGGGAGATAAACTAGGGAGCTTTGGTCTACCTGGTGGTAGCAAAGACATTCCACGTGACTGGGAGCAGAGAAGCAATAGAATCACGTGACTTAGATTTTTTTGATTTGAACATTCATGATTGACCATAATAGGAAATATGTACACATTTATTGTTTACTGGTGGCTGAAGATCGTTTTCGAGTTTAATTGCATAGTGAATACGATCCATTTATCGACATACTCGTGAACCACTTTTCTTCCATTGTTTATGCACACCCAGACATGAAATTTAGGAGATCAGTGCTGTCTCTGCTAACGCTGGTGCCAATTGTGCCGCTAACTTCTGCTACATGGTCAACTTTGTACTCATCAAACTCCTCAACAGCTTATGTGTATACTGACGATGGATTTTTGTACACCTTTCCTACCAACACATCAACATTTTCTGTTGCACAAGCTCAATCTATGTTTGTCCAAATATCCAGTCCGCCGACCAATTCAACCCTTGTAATCGATGAAAATTCCGACACCTTAATGGCGGTATATGGAACGTCAGGGTGTGGTACTTCTCCCATCAATATTGCAACTTACGATTCAGATAAGAATAAATGGACAAAGATCACCTCTTCATCTGATAATTGGTACCTAGATATGCCAACTGTATGGGCCCAACCACAGACCAGCGTTATATATATTTTTGGAGGTTATTGCCAATCCACAAACGATATCTCACACTCGTTATATGCCTATAATACTACATCCGGTGAATTTCTAACTCCACCAAACCAAAACTCTCCAACAGACTTATATGCCGCAGGTGTCACAGCTATCGATTCAAGTACATTTTTATTGGTTGGAGGAAAAGCCCCAAATGGCTGGATCAGTATGAACCAAGTAGCAGTTTGGGAGTATAACTCGTGGACCTTTCGAACCACTGGAAACTCAGACAATATTGACTCACGGACAAATCCATTAGTGATTCCAATATGGGCAGATAATATGCAGAATTCTGCATCCTCAGTACTTGTTCTAGGTGGTTCGGTCAATGGAAGAGCTGCTCAACCCTATGCTGTTAACTTGACTTTGGGGAATGGATGGGAGTGGTCCAACTCATCCCTTGAATCTGTACTAGATCCATCTGACATTGATGGGGCTATGGCTATTGGAACCGCTCTATTAACATTGTCTAAACCATCGCAATCGGCCAAGCTGCAAGTAAATATTTACGAGCTGGACACGGGTAAACTTTTGAACTCTGCACAAGGGTTCCCCACAGTTACACCAACTCCGCTTCCTACACAAACAGTCACGGTATCTACAGAGCAGACTGCTTCCACGGTGCCTACGGCGCTACCAGCTAGCAAATCACTTTCCAAAGGGGGTGTTGCTGCTGTGTCAACTGTTGTACCGATTGCGGCACTTTGTGCCCTTGGTGCTGCTGCTGGCTTGTTTTACGTTCGTAGACGTAAAAGAAATAACGACAAAATTCGCACCATGCATTTGTCACCTGCTCCATCTATGGGTGATTTTATCAATGCTCCGTTAGCCCATAACAATGACTCTTGGTATAGTATCGGAGGTGATACTGCTTCTATCAACTCATGGAATGAGAAGAGAGCGATGTATGAAGAAAATGTTAACAGACACTCTACTTTATCTCAAACAACTGCTAAAGAGCCCAATACGTTTCAGTCACCGCCCCAAAGTCCAGTGACAACTAATGTCGTTACTGCATACCAGAACGACGAGGATAACATTTTCGAGGGCCGTGATGTGCAAATTCTGGTTTCATCGCTAAGACGAACTCCCTTGAGAGTGGTAAATCCAGACGAAGAGAGTCAAAAGTCACCAGCTGTTTCTAGATCTGGCTCTACATTTGAACCAGCGAAAAAGTCAGCAAAAATTGAGTCCACTTTTGTATTTAACGATAGCTTAGTCTCGCGAGCATCTTCTCTGAATGAAGGCGGACGCCAGAACCGAAGTCAAGTTCATGTTCACAAGCGAAACCTCTCCAATATCTCCAGCTCGTCGGAAACGTCGTCGCATTATACACAGCGGTCAACGTCGGGAACGCTAAATCGTAGAATTCCCTCCAACCATACTACTTAACGATCACTAGTGTAAAACGAGAATTATTTATGTATTATGTTGAAATGTATTTTTATTTTTCAGGTTAGTTACGACCTTTCAGTAGCAGTACTGTTTTATAACAAGCATCCAGAGCAAAAAGAAATGATTTTTTTTCTAAAAGGCAGGTACACTAATTATCTGAGGATATTCCTATTTTTAAAGTACAAAAATTGAATGTTTCGATTTATTTGGGATTAACAATGCTCATAGAAGCTTCGCGTGCCTTTTGCAGGAGGAGAGTATCGGCTAGAACCAGAGCAGTCATTGCCTCTACAATTGGAATAGCACGAGGAACGACATTGGGATCATGACGGCCCCGAGCTTCTAGAACACCGGCTACACCATCATAAGAACTGGTTTGTTGTTGTTGGCTGATGGTAGCTGGTGACTTAAAGGCCACATTAAAGTAAATATTTTCACCATTAGAGATTCCACCCTGGATACCGCCAGAATAGTTAGTTGAAGTTCTGAAGCGACCGTTGTCATCGACATAGAAAGGATCATTGTGCTCAGAACCAGAAATACTAGTACCGGCGAAGCCCGAGCCAATCTCAAAACCCTTGGTGGCTGGAATAGAAAGCATAGCATGAGCCAGAAGGGCTTCTAGTTTATCGAAAACAGGCTCACCCAAGCCAACTGGGAGATTACGGACAACGCAGGTCACGACACCACCGATGGAATCTTTAGAGTCACGATGATCTTCGATAATCTTGACCATTTTGTCAGCCACTTCTGGATCCGGACATCTAATTGGACCAGCCTGATCAACTTGTTCTCTGGTGACAGTAGATAATAATTCATGGAACTTCTTGGATGTGGGATCACGGTCAACAGCGACCGAGCCCACACCGCTAACGAATGCAACAATCTCAACTCCATTGGCTAACTTGAGAAATTTCTCAGCGATCGCACCAGCAGCAACTCTACCAATAGTTTCACGAGCAGATGAACGTCCTCCACCAGAAGATGCCTTGATACCATATTTAGTTAGATAGGTGTAATCGGCATGGGAGGGACGAGGGTAAACATCAGTCTCAGAATAATCATGAGGTCTTTGATCTTTATTTCTAACAATCATTCCGATAGATGTACCTAAAGTTTTACCAAACTCAGTACCAGACTGAATCTCGACAGCATCTGCCTCAGATCGGGGAGTACTCAGCTTACTCTGACCAGGTCTTCTTCTGCTTAATTGTGGTTGGATGTCATCCTCAGTAAGAGCCATTCCTGGAGGTACACCATCAACAATACATCCTACTGATTTGCAGTGACTCTCTCCGTAGGTGGTAACTCTGAAGTAAGTTCCGAACGTCGACATGGTTTCAAAATTTAGTTTGTGACAGTCTTTGGACGAAGATTCACAGTTGAAATTTCAGTGGTATGATCTACATGAAATTGATTGCAATGACTCTTCAATATCACGTGACGTCAATATATTTTAGTGCAGTTTTCTGAAACGTCTTTTGATGACACAATGTAGAAATAAAAAAGAGAAAAACCATACAATATCAATTGTAAAGCTGTTGATGACATGATTGGCATGTTTTTATAATAAATTTCTGAGAGGTCATGATATTAGGTCAGGCAACAAAATAGTGATAACCGTACCAATAACAGATACATTTTGTTAGTATGTACACGAGTTCATGTAGAAGTAAGTGAACATTTACCCCGACTTTAGATTTATTTATTTCCTCAAAAATGACGTTGATTAGCACTATTCTGGATAACCAGGTACTTTTGACGACAGTCATTGGTTTAGCAGTGCTTCTGCTTCTATCTACCTCATTAGTGTTCTTTGTTGGTAGTAGTGGGTCTAGTAAACTCTCAAGCAAGAAGCCTACTTTCCTAATTGTAGGCCCCTCTTATGGTGGAAAGACAAGCCTCTTTAACTATTGGACCAGCGAAATTATTAAGAGGAAATCAGAAAGTGATGAAGGTGTTGGGAAAATTAATACAGTATCTGCGAGTGAAACTGTGACATCTCAGTCTCCTAATAGATATGAACATTTGAGACTACCGTTTGGATCAGATGAACCAGTTGATACGGAGTACACAATTGTGGACCTACCCGGTCACCCTAAACTGTGGCATTTTACTGTTGAAGAGGTGGAGAAGCACCGCAGTAATCTTGTAGGAATTGTTTATGTGATTGATGCTGCCAGTGGACAGAGTGGGATATCCAAAGCAGCAAGCAACCTGTATCAACTCCTCCAACTTACAGAACGTCGAGCAGGAGGAGTCAATATCCTTATTGCAAGCAACAAATCAGATGTCTTCAATGTTATTTCAACTAGTCGTTTAAAAACGTTGCTAGAATCGGAGATCAATGATTTAAGAAGCAGTCGAGAACAGACTGTTGACGAGGTCAAGATCAATGCCAAGGGACAAGAAGCAAATGATAGCGAGGAGATATCTTCCAACGCATGGATTGGCAAGGATGGTAAAGACTTTGAATTTTCCCAGCTCGAGGGTGAGGTTGATATTCTTGATGGAAGCGTAAAGTCCAGCCGGACCTCAAAATGGGAGACCTGGCTGGCAGAAAAAGCTCTCAATTCTTTTTAGCATAAATATACTTTTGTCGAATAACCTGACAGAGTAAATTAATTATTTAGTACAAGATAATGTTGGCTATATATAAAAGTTTGGATCCTGCTCACACCTCTCTGACTACTTGTCACAGCCAACGACCCGAGATGAGAGGAGGTCTAGAGTGCAAGTCACTCTCAGATACAGCACTTCGTCAGCTGAGCACTAATAGTAAGAGGATAAAGTTCAGCCGGGTTGTGAAAGAAGAGCATGCGCCAAGTGCATAATACATGAATCTACAAACCACTAGCCTATAGGATACTAATGACGGTTTAGGAACTGGGTGGCGTTGGTGGCGGCGGTGGAGAGGAGGACGATACAGATGGAGCTGGAGGAGGGGATGGGCTGTGTGTAGGTACCTTAGGAAACAGATTCTTGTCCTGGAGCAGTTTCTGAGTCTGCTTTGACCTTTGAATGTTACGCCAATGCTCAAGACGAATGTTGTGAATGGATCTATTCACAATATAGACTCTAGGTGATTTACTCGCTATTGAATCCTGAACCTTCTTCTCTGACTCTAGAGATCCTAGTTCAGCTTGAGTAGTCTTATCACTGTTTTTATTGTCTTTATCCTTGCCTTCTTCCTTCTTCTTGTCACTGTCCTTAGACTTATCTTTTTCCTTCGCTTTTTGTCGTTGATCCCATTTTTTCTTTAGCAATTCAATTTCGGCATCCAATTTCTTTTGCTTTTCCTTTGCAAGTTCAACTTCGGGGTCAATTTTGGCCGTTGCGAAATTGGAGTCTTGCAAATGGACCTCGCACGCATAAAAAAAATCCGCCTTTCCGTCTTCGGACACCAACACGGCAGTTGTGGGTTTATAGCATATGAAACACGGCTTCGAACTCGATTCTGCCACCTTCCGTAGGTGATAGATGTCATTAAAGGGAAGTGGTGGCATGGTACCAAACTGACAGAGTTCTAAAGACACTCACTCATGATCGATCACATGCCGTATGCAACTGAATGCAAATGTCGCTTCGACTTGTATGACTGGTTGGCGAGTAGATATCCCTCTCTTCGATTGTCATAATTCCCATAGCTGAAATACCAGGAACCCAATGGTTCAGCTGGGCTTTTTTGAGTGCGCTTAGCAGAGATTGAAAAATAATTAACAACCAGGTGATAGAGGGAATTGCTATAGTTATTGGACGAGAAGAAGAAGAAGAAGAACAGGTACGAGAAGTCAAAGCCGTACATGCATAAATAAAGTAGCACCTACACGAGATAGACGCGACTCCTACAAGAGCATTAGAGATGTCGAAACGAAGGTTCAATTCGAGCACGGGCTCCGACTCTAGGGACGGACCTCAATTTGAGTTACCGAAACACAAAAAGGTCTCAATTCGCGAGTTCAAGGGTTCGACTTTAATTGACATACGCGAGTACTATAATAAGGATGGTGCCGAGTTACCAGGAAAAAAGGTAAAAATAGAATGGCTATTGAGAATCGTTGGTCGGTAGAAAAGTAGTGGAAAAATTGATATGTCTGCTATTGCCGAGCTTTGAAGATATGGAATATCTAACAAATCACAGGGAATTTCATTAACGAAGGATGTGTGGAGTGCGTTGGTTCAACAGTTGCCCAAGATTCAAGAAGCAATTGCCAAGTTCGAAGGTAAAGAGACAGGAGATGAAGACGAGGAACATGACAACTCGCCGAAAGCCAAAAAGTCCAAGCCAGAAGAAGAGGCACTCAAAAAAACAGAAGATAGCGAAGACGATGACGAAAACAACGTAGAATAAATAAGATCAAAAATACATTCTCGGCAACGGGATCAATTGGGGCGGTTGGATGCATAGTCTGTGACCAGTACCCCAGGCGCCAGAGGCAGTCGTTTCACCAAAAAAACGACCAGTTCTTGGTTTAGCAAATGTGCTGTTTTCGGGCCCTCTAACTCGTCGAGATTGCTTTGTTGGTTAACTTATCGACTGTAAGCTCTTTGGGGCCCAACAGTCCTATGCCAACCCAGACATTAGTTATATACATATATATATATATCTATCTATCGCTTAAAAGATGGTATAGTTATTTCATGATGGCCAATTGCTAGAAACATGTGGACCTGCTACATTTGGACCTACAGGGTCCATTATATAATTGACGTCATGCGACAGTCGTACAAACGACCCGAGACTGCTCGAGCCATAAACCCGCACGACATCTAATCGAATTCGCAATCTAATGTTAAAGGGGGTTAGGGGCGGTGAATATGGGGTGGCAGGCCAAGTGAGACAAACGTAGGTACATATGCGACCAGCAAAAGTACATGACGATTAATTTAAGGTAATGCAGCATATTATAGGAAAATTAGTACTATATGGCCTACATAGAACATCAGTAATAACTCGACAGGAACAAACACGATCTTAAGCGGTGCAGCACGACAACGAAAATGGCCCTGTTTTCTCAATTTCGAACGGTGATTATTGTGAATTATTCAGTGACGAAGTGAGCTGATATGGGTACCGACAGCTGTCTGATCATTTTGGTCGATGTGGCCAGTTTGGCCAACATTGGGCTCTTCCCAGGTCTCTTCCTGCTCCTTTCCATTGTATGCACAGGGGTCCACTCGGAACTGCATAGACGACTTCCCCGCCTTGCAGAGGCTTATATGGGGCTCACGAGGAAGACGAATGTTAGTCCACTGTAGTACAAAAAAGGTTTGAAAGAGAGTGTGTGTTTGTAGACCACCGGGGAGCATAAGATAAGGCAAGTGGGAAATCAGTGATCAGTAGTTATATCTCAATTAAGCTACTCAGGGGTTGTCATAAAATAGGAGTAGCCGCACAAACCACTTTATAAACATATCAAGGCGCGTGCGGCATAGCATTATCGCTTAAAGAGGTAATGAAAAAGCAAGTTATCATCCTCAAAATGGGGTGGAACGCAGTCAATCTAACAAATCGGTGCGGCCAGGACCAGCAGCACATTGGGACCACTACAGGACAGATTCTCTTGTTTGGGGAAACTGCCATATATAAGAGAATAGGCTGCCCCGAACTCGCGACTGCAACGAACAACCAAATCGACTGATCATTCCAGCATCAGCGTAGTATTTTTGTTACATTGAATAAACTAGATTAATCCAATTTTCAACTTGGAATTGTGTATAGTAGGTGAGTACTGCCGAAAGATGAGATATGGAACATGGTGCGGTGGGTGTGTCGTCGGTTTAGAACTGCTAGAGTTGATGGTTCGTGGCATTAAGTGGAGAACTAGAAGACGGTTCAAAGTTTTACGAGTCAACGAAACTAGTGAGATTAAGAGAAATGAAAAGTCATTTTGATATTCTATTCGGCAGATAATTACGCTAATTAAATTACGACCAATCAAGGTTCTCCGGTTTGTTGCCAATATGACACAACATAGTAGATGATTGATGGTTTGTTCTGGACTGCACCATCTTGAAAAGAATACAAGCAGTGTGGTGCTTAGAATTGCTTCATATATTACCCATGGAAATGACGAGAAATGACTTATAGCCTCTTTTTTGTTACCACATGGAATCAGACAGACAATCAGATGGTTTTACCTTGCTGAGACGCAAGCTGAATTGCTGCATGCACTAATACCAGCCACCTCAATTTAACTATGATGCAGCTCGCAGCAGCAGCACTCCACATCATATCAGACTAGGCACGGGAAATTATACTGCAGTAGCCTGAAGGACGATTGATTCTGTGTATTCGTAGCAAATATGTTTACAAGTCAGGTCGTTTTTTGCTACTGATTGTTACTGCTACTTGTCACTAGGTGAATACTTTCAGTTTGACGAAGTTGCTGTCCAGCTGATTACTCGACCGAACAACATGCAACTAGCAGATGAACTGAATTGACGACCAAGTGCCATATGATTTAAGCTCACTGTTCGATCTATTTAACGTCAATGTTGTTACGCTAATACCGATGATACCAAGTCTACATACCGAGAGCAACTGGGAGCTGAAGCTTAAACTGGTTAAAGTTTGGAGTCGCGCCGCACACCGTCCAAACAAGACTATAAACAAACTAAACAAACCAAAGCTAACAAAGAGCAGTAAACATCCAACTCACTACGACTTGAAACTGGAAGTGACTTTCGTATTTTGACGATAAACACTATTTATTTCATTGATTGACACTCTTCGACAAGGTCCGTCATGTCTCTCGTTGTAAGTTTTTAAAATGGTGGTGGTGGTGGTGGTGGTGGAATTTTTAGTCGGCTGGACTCATAAACTATGTCCGGCAAGTCGGCTATCATGTATTGGAGCACACTGAGGACCTGTGAGTGTTAAGGACGTGAGGTCGAGTAGTCGTAGCCAGAAGTATACAAGAAGAGAGTACTAACCCCCCTGTCACAGTCGAATCGAAAGTCGAGTGTAAGTCGTAACGACACACTGTCTAGTACTACTACCAGTACGACCAGCGGCACAGAGTCTACACCAAGAAAGCCCACTCCCCAAGAATTAGTATCGTCAGCCACTGCTGCTGCACAATATAGAAGAAACTTGAAATATGGCATTTACCATCAGCCTGGAGCCCCAATTGTAGGCGTTCCGACCAAGTCATCAGACACAGCAGCTATTTTAGCAGCCAAATCTGACCTTTCACTCAAGTTGTGGCAACCTGACGGGTCGCCTGCTGCGGGCACTGCGGCTATTTTAGCCAATTCTTCCAATACATCTCCTGAAATCTGGAGACCGGACTTATCCAGTGAGGCTGCTGCTGCCGCTTTAGTTGCTAAGGATAAAGATGACTATGATGGAACCCCTGAAGAAAAGGCTCGTGCTGTAAGACGTCAGAATGCGCTTAGTGCCAGTGCGTCTAGGGCTGCTTTATCTGTTCACGATACACCAGGGCACCAATTTGCTGCCCAGGCTCTACCTGATGCTTATGAATGGGGAGAGAGAAGAACCCGAACTGGATCCACTTCGACTGCTTTTGAAGCGGCAGGTGCGTCAGTAACCCAAGCTAGCATCACCAGTAGCTTAAGTGCCAAGGCTGCTGGTGCTGCATTGTCTCATCCCGAACTGTCTGCCTCCACGCTGAATAATATCGGTAACATTGAGGAAATTGCTCGTAATCAGGCCAAGGAGAGACTGTCCAAGCTATATCTTCCAACTCATGGAGGAGCATCTATTGATATGGCCAACACTGGCAGTGGATTTGCTCTTCAACATGGTGGAGAGTTTTCTGACCCGTTATTAAAACTCACTCCTCATCATTTGGATTCCACTCAAGGAGAAAGTTTACTTGCACATGCGAGAGAGAGAGCTGCGGCCAGATTAAGTGCTGTCGATAAGTTCAATGCTGAAAGAAATTTGTTTGGAAACGCGAATTATAATGCTGCTGCGTTGGCCGTGGCTACTGCCAATTCTAAAAAGAGAATGGAGAACCACGGTAAAATCGATCTTGGTGGTGGAAAGTTTATTAGTCAAAGCGATGTTGAACAAATTGCACAGAGAAATGTTCGACCTGTTTTGGCAGAAATCACTGAGAAAGTAGATGCACAAAGAAAAGCAGATGAAGAGAAGTATGCCGCAGAGTTGGCCCAGAAGGAGCAGCGTGAACATGAAAGGCAGTTAGAGCGTGAGAAAAAGGCTGAAGTCAAGAGAATCAAGGACGAGGAAAATGCTAAGAAGAAGGCCGAGCGTGCGAAAGTCAAGGCTGCTGAGAACGAGCGCAAGGCTGAGCTGGCTAAACAAAAAGCCAAGGAAGATGCTGTTCGTAGGGAAGAGCAAGCGAAAGTCAGGGCCGCACGTGAATCTGAAAATGCTAGAATCAGAGCTGAGCGTGATGCTGAAAATGCAAAGATAAAGGCTGCTGAAAAAGAACGTAAAGCTGCTGAAAAGGCAAAGAACAAAGCCAGAAAGGCTGAGTTGAAGGAGGCCCTTGCTCAATCGAAGCATGCTGAACTCCTTGCCCGTGCTGAAGTTCAAAAGACAAGGGCCTTAGTCGATAAGGCAGCTGCTGAACTTGAAGCTGCCAAGTTGGCTGAATCCAAGGCAGCTGAGGGAGAAGCTGCTGAGGCTGCTAAGAGAGTTACAGCTGAGAAGCAGTCGGCTTTGCAAGAAGCTGAACAAGAGCTCACTGCCGCTACCGCAAAGAAGGAGAAAACTGCTGCCACTACAGCTGCTGAACTAGAAGCTGAAGCTGCTTTAGAATCTAAGGAAGCTGCTGAAGAAGCAGCCGAAGGTACAGATGATCAAGTCGCTGGTGAAACTCGTGGTATTGGTGAGTCCAGCAAGGCTGCTGATGACGTTAATGAAGGTGATGCCGTAGAGACTGCCGGACTAGCAACTGCCGGTCTTGGAGCTGCTGGTGTAGCCGCTGCTGAAGTTGGATCTGAGTCTGAAGCGGAAGCCAAGGACGCTGAAGTGCCTTCCGAGGAATTACAACCCATTACTGAAGAAGCAGATGCTGGAGAGGCTGAAACTGAACCTGCTGTGCCTGTGACTGAGGACCACCTTGAAACAGAGCCAACTGAGGCTGTTGAATCCAAAGAGGTTAACGAGGATGGTGACGACGCTGTCCAAGGTTCCGAACCCACAGAGACAGAAACTGAGACAGAGTTAGCTGAGACTAAGCCTGCTGAGAGTGATGTCAACGAGGTTAGTCCTACAGATGATACGCCAGTTCAGATTTCAGAAGAGATTGCTGAAGACACCACTTTACCAGAGCCTACTGAAGAAAGCTCCAGAGTAGTTGTAGCTGATCAGGAAAATGTCCAAGAAACTAAGGAGGAGGACGGAGAAGAAGAAGAAGAAACAGAGGCCAAGACTGCTGTGGGTTCTTCTGAAGTGGCTCCTAATGAAGTAGAACAACCTGAGACTGCTAAAGAAATTGAGGCACCTGTGGCTGCTAAAGAAATCTCTTCTAACCCAGCTGTTGAAACTGGGTCTGGAGCTGGAGTTGGTGGAGCAGTCGCCCCATCCCCTACTTCACCTACCAAGAGAAAACTTGGCTCTTGGGTTAAGACGAAGTTGAGAAGACTGTCTAATGCTGGCTCAAGTAAGAGCTTAAGTAGCACAGGTGGTGAGAGTACAAAACCCGAGCCTGAGGGTCCTCAACATTCACTAAAGGAAAAGCTTGAATCCAAGAAGGCTGAAAAGGCTTCCACTCCTCCAACTCCAAAGCCTGCTGTTCAGCCTCTGCAGACTACCTCTGATACTACAACTGAGACAATGGCTTCCAGCGCTGCAAAAGCTGCCTTGGCCACTCCGTCAGCAACTGTTCAAAGCGAGGAGGCCGCTCAGCAAGTAGTTGGACCATCTTGGTCGGCCGCCAGTGGCACGACTACACCTACTGCTGCTACTCCAAAGGCTCCTCAAAGTAGTGCCATTGATCGTAAGGCCGAGATCGAGAAGGAGTTTTCCGAGTTTGACAGTACCTCACCACATGTAATTGCAAGTGAGGAATCGACCAATGCTGCTGCTGCTGCTGCAGATGGTACTGAGGCCACCAAGTCAACGGAAGCTCCCATTGCTGAGACCGAGGTTGAAAATGGTGAGGCGGCTGTAGCTGACGAAACTTCTGAACCAGTCGAGGCCTCAGAAGAATCTAATACCAATGCTACTGATGTAGCGGACGGTGCTGAAGGTGAGGCAGCCAAGACTGCTCCCACGAGCAATGTTGGAATTGTTCAAGAGGTGGTCGAGAACATTCTTAACCTTAATAACAACGAACCAGCTAAACAGGATGCTGCTCGTGAGAATGAAGGTATTTTTAAGGAGGAAGTTTCCTAAGTAACCCCAGAGATGCTATCATATTCTATATTCTTATTGTTTTTTCAGTGTTATTCCCTTGTATTTTATAAATTCGTATTTATTCTTTATTGCGAAACCTACGAGGTTCTTTTTTGTTCTTGCAGAGAACACCACTAGTGGCAAACAATACTAGACTGTGTTACATTGTTACATACCTATAAACATACATAAATACTATACCTCAGGCTCGGAGCCATGGTGAGCCCGATGACCAAGGACAATATCCCCGACTTCGGCACGCTCAGCCATTTCCGCTGCATTGAATGGTGGCTCGGTCTGAACAACGGGCACACCGGGAATCCAGCTTAGGGCCCTTGTCAGCTGGTTACTAACCTTCTTTTCTAACAGCTTGCCCTTTGGAGTGGTGGCAGCTGGTATTAAGTCAAATACCAGGATTAATAAATAAAATCCGTAGAAGTAGGATATTATCCACTCTACAATTGCAGCACTATTACGTTTACCATGGTCAGCTAAAGCTGCAAACGCAATAACCAGTCCAAGGGCAATGACAAACCACACGAGCTTGAGTACATATGAAAACCTGAGCCGGCTCACATCAGGATACGCTCGATCTAACAGAGCAAACTCGGCAATCATGAATAAAGCTGATATGCCAACGCCAACTATAAACACACAGAGCATAGCGACATGGACATCAGGGAAAACCTTAGTGTTGAATATAGCAACAAATAGGATCCCCAGTTGGCCAATAATACCGAAAAAAATGGAGAATGCAGCAAGCACTTTCTCCCGACGTCTTTCGTTAGGAAGTAGTCGGCCAGCATGTCGAAGATATCTCTCTGAAACCAATGATAGTACGTACAAAATGCCTTGAGCCCCAGAACATGAGATGAAAATTGGTTGAAGGTTAGTAGCAGAAACATCAGAAATGTAAAGTACGTGGATATTTCTATGAGTGATCCAATCATAAATAGGATGTCCCTGAGCAGCCCAGCAAGTCAGGAGAGCTATCAACATTCCCCACCATATAATACACGCCCCTAATGGCAATAACCAGTGATGTAATATGCCCCACATTAGGAACGAAATACAAAGTTTGTGAAGTTGAAGTCAATGAAACTGTACAATATCGAAAGGATCTCAAAACAAATGAAGGGAATGCCAAACAAATGGATAATTGAAAATAGAAAATCTATATTATGGAAAAAGCGAAGTAATTAGGCGCCCTTCCCAGAGATTAACAAAGAAATTTCAGTTGGTCAGGTAGGAAACGGGATTAAGTCAAATGTAGGCAGTTTGTTGGCTTATTTTCCTTTTTAACTTAAAGACTGTGAGTATTTGGCAATGCTTTCTTGGGCGCGCCTTAGTCGCCTTAATATCTAGGGATTGGCTTTGATCCACTACTAACGAACACAAGCCGCGAAGTCCGTTGGAGATCTCCTCAGCAATGTAAACAAACCTCACTGTGATAGTTTAAATACACGCCCTAACCCGATAAATGTATGCAATGCGCTCTCGATGGTCAGATTAAGTAGTGTTTTTTACGAAAGAGATAAATCGATCAAAGATCCAAAAGAATTCTTTACTCGGAGACTGTGACACAAGTGGTGTATTTATTGATCTCTTGAATGAATTGGAAATGACAATCAGTAGCATCATCGACCTGCTTTTGTAATTTTACCATAAACACGCGCGCCCTGCATTGACAATTCATGCTATGCTGGAAGTCTTAGATAGTTCTACCGATCGCTTGATAGCTGATCGGTGAGATGCAAAACTTAGCTGAATGTTCATTGAAGCAAGAGATCCATTACTTGTAGTATGTGGATAGATACCAGACACCTGTCTTCGTACCATAAAGTATCATAGTAGCGTACTACTATGCAGTCCAAATTGACTCTGGTTCCTTTGCATCTACGGTTCACGAAGGCCATCATGCAGGGACCTGCAGATCTCTGAGATGGTTGGAACACCCCCACTACAAAAGAGTACCCTCAGAGGGTAGGGTATGGATGGCCACATGTTCTTGAATACCTCTTAAACTCGGTGTTGTGTTGAAATTCCATTGATATTTATGACTTGATTCTCGACGATGATGGCTTTCGAGGAAGCTTGACATTCCACTTGAAGGGTTAGGTCTTATGACAGAGGTAAACCTGTAGTGCAATGCATACATGAGCGAGATGCCGCCCGTTTATCTTTTACTCATCTCAGGTTCGAAGAGATTATCTCTGGCCGATATTTGTAAACCATTCATTTTCTTTTGACGTACCTTTACTATTGAGGTGAGTCATATCATTATACTTCTAGTAGATGCAAGCGTCAGGCGGTTATCATTTTGGAAAAGAGACCTAGTTCAACATTAACTTGCCACCCCACATCTCGCGCTCGTATAGCTCGAGGTCAATAGAGCTGAGATCTCAACATGTCAAACGAAAGAAAGCGCACATTCGAGCATTCACAGGATATAGACGAACCAATTAAGAGAGTGTCTGTAGCTAGTGAGAATGGTGGAAGTCCATTGCATTCGGATAAAAATGGACACACAATCAATAGTGAGAGACGGTTAAATGGCAAAGAGCGGATCCGAGTGGCCAGAGCTTGCGACCGGTGCAAACGTAAAAAGACCAAATGCGACGGACAAAAACCATGCGTGGCCTGTAAAAAGGGTGACTTAGATTGCATTTATACTGCTGGCTCTGCAGGACCCGTGAACAATCGAACACCTCCCAGTCCTGCTAACCTCCCGCAACCGAGCTATTATGCGAGATCAGTATCACGGTTAGATGGATATGATATGAACAGCTTACCAAATACCGGTCTCAGAAGATTTTTGTCTGGATTATCGTCTGCTCCGACCTCGGGTTTTGGTATATCTGGTTCTTCGACTGAAGATCTGCCTGTCATGATGAGAATTCTTCAACGTTTAGACGCTCTTGAAAGTTCCCATGACAATAGGGGCTCTAAAGATCGGTTTGAAAGCGCTACAGGTTCAGATCAGGTCCGCGCTGTTATTGATTCAGAGTCTAGTTCTCGCTCTGTGAGGGCCCCAAATGAAGAAACCAACATTCATCCTAGTACAGAAGGTAGGAATAAGAATAACTCCCATATGCCGCTCGACATGAGGACCGTGACAGTGGTAAATCCTACAGATCTAGCCTATGAATTATCTCATTATATGGAAGAACAACGTGTCAAAGAATTAAACGGCACTTACAATTTTAATATTCACAAAATGCGCTATACGAAGAGATATGTATCTATACTACCCAGCATTCTAGGTACCACATTATATCGGAATTTGTCCCCAGAAAACCAAAAAAATGTCGTGGTTCCTCGTGTTCAAGGTTATGGATGGAACATGAGTGGCCGCCACTATCTGCCAATGCGTACCATTGAAATACCACCACCTGACTTAATAAGCGAAAGCCTGTCTCGCTCACTTTTACAATACTTCTTTGACAAAGTAAATCCTCTGTATTCTACACTTCACAGGCCAATGTTCTTGCAACAATTCGAAAGTTATTTGAAGACAGAGGACAAACGAGACTGTCTATTATTTATGGGCATGTTTTTTGTTGTCTGCGCAGTTGCAATGAGATTTTCTGAAATCGAAGAGCACAAGGAGTATAGGGAAGGGCTTGAAGAAGAACTGTTTCAGCATGGACACTCTATTATTCAGACATTTACATTTCAATGGGAGTCTGTTGAGCTTGTTCAGGGATGGCTTCTTATCACTTGCTATCTTCGGATATGTCATCGCCAATCGTCCACCTGGATGGCTTTAGGGAACGCTGTGAGATTGTGTCAAGGAATGGGTGTAATGAAAAAATTTTGGTCTCCGTCGATACCTGCTTATGAACTTCTCAAGCTAACGCGTGTATTTTGGTGCTGTTATACGTGGGACCGATTTCTTGGAATGGATTTCGGTCGAGCTTTCACAATAAGGGATGAAGAAATTCAAATTGACCGCCCCACACAATACAAGGATGATGGATGGTTTTCTGAAACTTCCTATGTAGTTTTACAACTGGCATTTGCTGTAAGCCCGGTAGTACAAGACTTTTTCAGAGGGGGCCTTTCAGTTAATGGAGCCAATGCCATCTATGATGCAATTCTCGATTGGAATGAGAATATTGCGAAGCCCATGGGATATGGATCAGATAATGACTACATATCCCAACCCGTAGGTATGGCTGGAACGCGCCCTGATCCTGCTATAATCTGCCAAGTCAGATTACAATACCATGACTGCATTCTATACCTCTATACCAGGGGAGTATACTCGCTATTGGAGACTTCGCTCGGAGATGGTATACCTAATGAATGGCCTATAGTTGCAAGGTCCTGTAAAGGGATAATTCATGCTTCTGAAGAGTTGGATAAGGTGGGAAAGCTTGCTACTGCCTGGTGGCTTCGACTTTCCAGTTTATATTCTTCAGTACTTTTGTTGTTGGTGTGTGTCAATGCTGGATTTGAAACCAAGGAAATTTTGGATTATATCGCCCGGGGATTAGCTTTGTTTGAGAAGATTTCGAGTGATGGGAGGTTTAGAATGACCAACGAATGTTTGTGGTCATTACGTATGCTCAATACGATGATATACCTACGGTTTGGTGAAGCTCAAGCCGCCATGCGGAATATTGGAATCAATCCAGGCTATTCCGATGTCAATGACCGACATTTTGCATCTATGGGTGTTTTCAGTAAAGATGGAAACATTGTGGCTCCTCATCAAACATCTTCAAGTTCTAATAACTCTACTCCATTAAATCCTGTGTCGCCAACTGATCGATTCCACCAAAGCAATATACAGCCGCAGCCTTCGGCCAGCCAGGTTCCACAGCAGAGTCCAAATATTGAAATACCGCGGCCAATCCCTAATAACTACCCCCCTGGCTCGGTACTCCCAGACTTCAATCAGCCTTCAGTATCCGAAACAGAGACATCCGACCAGTTGCTGTTCTCGTCGAGTTTAGATTGGTTCAGCAGTTGGAAATGGGATACCGAGTCGTCAGTGGCTACCTTTTTAGATAATATTTAATAATTTATGACATGGGATATGAACGGGAATAGTGATCTTCACCCTCCCCCCGATTACTGCTTTCAACGTCGATATAACTTTGCCCCATACTTCATAAATTTCATTGAGTTTCTAAAATATATTTATCGCGTATATCTTGTTAAATATTAGGATCATCAACTAGTCATCAGTTGATTACACAAAGCCAGCCAAGACCGCAGTAAAACAAGCCCACTGGGAAGGTGGCAAGGAATACTCGCTCAGAAAGAACTCCCGAGTGCTTAAGGCCGTTCGTAGCGGCATATATAGCCCAGGCAATAAGGAAAACATCCACAATCAAGCGAATCAGGCGTGACCCCACAAATGATCCCAAAACTGCTGCAATCACCAGGGGAAACAGTGAATACCCAGAAACGCACAAGGCGTGAAAAAATGAAATAGTGCCACCAAGAAGTTTAATATTCAAGGTAACAATGACCTGTCCCAGCCATATTAATGCAAACATTCCAGAAAATACCAATGATGATTGATTATTAGGAGCCATCATACTCATAGACGTTGATATCAAAAGACAGAATACCAATGGGCCCCAGAGGTCCCATTCTTGATGAGTTGTGTTGCGCTCCTCTGCATACCACCACACAATCTGTCTGAGTCTGGTACCAACTGCCTTTACATCTCTCAGTAGTGTAGCAGTAATTGGTTCGTCTAAAGTATCACCGCCCATAAACCGTCGCTGTTCCAACCTTTCACCCCCAGCATTGGCAGATTGAGGAGGTTCAGGAATTCGGGGATGTTGTGATGATGTCTGTTGTGTCGTTGGCTCATCATCGTCGTTTACAATGAAATCGTCTTCAACTGGGATATCATCGTCATCAAACAACAATTCTGTACCGGCAGTGTTCTGATTTTGAGCCTCCAAATCCTGGTTGGGATTCCACACATTCGAATATGACATTTGTAACCTCGCCCGTGGGGTTTTGTCTACAAGTGACAGGTGTATGCGTTATCGTGTATAATGATCATCATGTGATATGTAATTGCGGCTGCTCAAGTCCCTGCATGTCCGTAGTCGGAAGGGCAGTGCAGTCTGTTTGCAACTCTCAAGCCACAGAATGAAACTAAATCAAAGAACGAGTCTTTTATGATATAGTTTTATGATATACAAGTAATATAGTATAGTATAGTATAGTATAATGTGGGATTCTTTGAGAGCGATTGGAGTTAAACCAAAGAATACTAAACCGAAAAGTCTGAGTCCAACCAGTGCTACACTCACTAGAGGGACAGCAAAGGTAAAACAGAGACTGAGACCGAGTCTCAGACACTATAGATTCTTCATAATTCATAAATTAAAGCGTCATCAATAAATCATTACAATATTAATTAGTCTCCTCGCCGAATGTGTCGATGCTGACGCTCCTACTCCGATAACGAGGAGTTTCTTCAGAGGAGACACGGTCACTGGCAGGTATATGGGCGCTAGGAGCCCTACGACGTGTAAGAACATCAGAAGATAGAAACCGTCGGTTAGGACCAACTGTCAACGTGAGCTCGCCATCGTCATCGTCATCGTCTTCCTCTTCATCTTCATCATCCTCATAGTCATCCACATCCTCAACGTCGCCGATAAAATCGACAGGCGGATAGATACTAGACAAAGCAGCCGGGGTAGATTTTGCATCCAATTTCAACTCATCACTCTCAAAGCAATCTTTTAACAGCATGGTATCTTCGCGTCCTTCTAACAATGCATTAAGATTGAGGTTGCTTCGACTGGAAGACATGGTTGGTTTTGTTGTCTGAGGAGCAACAGGAGGAATGAATTTATCAACCGAGCTCGCCGCACCACCGCCAACAGTAGAGCCTGTTGTGGAAACAGAAAATGCAGATGCATAAGAAGCACGTCGTTCATCGGGATTCTTCTCTAAGACAGGGCTATTGGCAGCCGAAAAGAAAGACCGTTGAGGTGGAGTGGTACCGCTAGAGTCTGAAATACCTCTGGCACGGCTAGGTTTGAGAGAAGACCTGTGAGCACCAACTGGAGTTGGCTCGCGTGACGAAACTGAGGATCCAGACGGCTTCCTCCTGAGACCGGCAGCAAATTCCAATGCATTGGATCCGAGCCGAGCTAGCCCCCTTCTAATCTTCCCAGTTATTCCACGAACAGCTTCCTGCATTTCTTCTCCTGTGACCTCAATGCGTTGGTTTTCAAAATCACACTGATGAAGAAATTTTTCCTGTGCCGCTGGTTCCATTCCCTCACAGATCCAAGGATGCAGTTTGATTTGAGGAATGTCAAGTCGCTTCGAGGGGTCTTTCTCAAGAATCTGCCGAAGAAGATCTTTGGCCAGCTCCATATCACTGTCCAATTTTGCTGGGGACAAAGCGCCATGATGGCTTTTAGATCCATCAACTTCTTCATCTGGGAATACTAATGGACTCTCAAGTATTACTCCAAACAGTTCGTATTCACTATCGGCAATAAACGGCACTCTCCCAAATAGCAGACAGTATAGAGTAACACCAAATGCCCATATATCGATCATATGCGTGATTGGTGGACTTGTCTCGCTTTTCTCAGCACAAAGCTCAGGAGCAAAAAAGGCAGGCGTGCCAGCAGTTTTGGCTAGCTCCAGTTCATCCTGCGAGTAATCGGAAATATATGAGACGCCAAAATCTGAAATCTTTACAACTCCATCCCGAGAGAGTAACAAATTTGCTGGCTTGATGTCGCGATGAATGATACCTTGAAAATGCAAATATTCTAAGCCTAAAAGTACATCCCTCGCAATAGATTTAACTAAATGGCGAGGCATGACTGGGGGGTCACCTGGTTCGTATTGCCATTCGATCTCTCCCTTTTCAAGATACTCTAGAACCAAATAGATCTTTTTGGACGAGTTATCATCAAGTACTTCAAGGAGTTGAACAATATTTGGATGATAGCATTTTTTGAGAATGGCGATCTCACGACGGATTTTGTCCTCTTGCGTCGAACCCGGACGGGCAGCTTTACCAAGACGAGGACGTCCATTTCTATCGACAATTTTGATGGCAACGTATTCACCGGTCTCGATTTTCTTCCCCAGTTTGACCTTTCCATGCTGACCACGACCAAGCTCGCGGATTATCTCATAGGTGTTGAGCTTTTTTCGACCCGATACTGGATCATAATCAATCGAGATATGATGAGTCTCCTTTACTGGCACCGAAGTAGCACCTGCTAATACGCTTGACGAGCTTGTCGAAGATGAGGTACTAAATGCAACAAGAGAAGTTGACGAGTCTGTATGAAATTGATTATTAGTAAGATGGTGTTGAGATTGAATTAAACCAGTCGGCTGACCCGTTCCGTGAATAGGTGAACCAGGACAGGATGGCGATGCAGATGAGTTATTAGATGATGATGTGGATTGGGGATGATGATGTCGTAATAGTGTTTGTTTCAGCATAGTGGACGACGATGACAGCTCGTGATCATCACGTAAAGACGGTGAGATGTCTAAGTGTGTCGAGCCTGAGCTATCGACAGAATCAGGCCCATTGTCATCACCTTTATGCTTGTTTGACCGTAAATTGTTACCAGATATCACATTTCGCAATGAAGCAGCTGGTGAATACAAGTTGTGAAAGCGATGATGGCGTGAATCATTAGCGTCAACATTAGAACTACTGTCGGTGGCCCCGCTAGTAACACAGTTGTTCGTACTGGCGTTCATACTGCTATCCCCAACACCGCTACTAACTGTAGGGCTAGCGGCAGCTGAATAAACCGGCAAGGCCATCACTGGATTATACACTTGGTCTACCACGTCTCTCTCCGGCAGATCACTAATGTCAACCGGTTGGCCGGATTCGTTACTGGACCACTCCACACACGGTTGTGAGGTGGCCGAGCTGGCAATACTATCAGTAGCCAAACCGTCGATGGCCGAGATAATATTGCTACCAGGAGGGGTCAGTCGTTCCAGCTGCTGATCTAAAAGTGCTGATCTGAGCTCTGCACCCTGGTCTGTTTCTTGTCGTAATTGTGATGGCTTCCTGTTCAAGTTTTCAACCCCAGCTGGTAGCGAAGACTCAATTGCATTCTGCCACAAATCACGACCTTGATCTTCAATCTGACTGGTATATCGACTGCTACCGCTAACACTGTTATTTCTCGAAACAGAATTATAACCACTAATGTATGAATGTTGTGGTTGTGGTTGCGGTTGCTGATGCTGATGCTGATGCTGGCTATAACGTTGTTTACCGTTAACTGATATATTACTGTTGTCAGGATGCGGCGGATGTATTGCTGAAAACGATGATGAACTCCCACTTGGCGTTCCACTATGGGCAGGGGTTCGTGTATTGGCCCTGCTGTTTCTCTTGGTCGCCGAATTCATATATCGGGACCGTCCGGGTAATGATAGGGGGATATGCGTATGAGCCTGATCCAATGGTGACGTAGTAGATGAAGGGGACGATAACGAAGAATCTGATGAAGAGGCCGGCGATTCCTCACCATTGCCTAGTCCAAGCTGAATAGGACTGAGTGCCAGATACCTCTGTTGATTCTGTTTCAATGATAAATACGAGCGTTGATGTAATAATCGACTATCATTTCTAGAAACCGATGATGCGAATGTTGTATTAATAGATGTTGTTGAAGGTGATGGTGAGATCAGTGAGCTTAACTTTGGTGACAGTGAGTTGTTTGTTGTCGCTAAATAAGGGGCAAAGTTCGTATTTAACTTGGGTAATGATATGTTGCTACTGCTGGTTCCACCGGCAGCAGAATCTCGCGGTGTCAGTGTAACAGACCTGCTATTACTTCTGCTGATATCGCTGTCATTTGGAGTGGTGGTAATGCTACTCTCAGTATCACCAGTATCTGTGGCAATGCTACCTGTTGACGAAAGAGTAGTAGTAGTAGTAGTACTAGTGGGTGCAGAATTATCTGTGAAGCCTCTACTACTTCCGCCACTGTCGCCGGTCGCTGCTCTTTGGTATTCCGTCATCTGTAACTGTCGCGATTGTCGTTACCTTGGCATGCTAATATTCAAAGCCACTTTTTATTAAGGTCCATCACAATTTCTGGTCCTGCCAGTCAATTCGAGAATTTTGAGGAAAGTATTCTCCAGTTTTTATCTTATTTGTTTTTTCTGATATAACATGAAAGAGCGCTTGAACTCTAAAATCATTCTGATACAAACCCGCTTCTGTGCTGAAGGTACCAGGGCAAGGGTTATATATAGTGGTGTGATATAGCCCGTGACGGAAAGCTATACAAAATTACCAGACCTCACAATTCGGCCCACAGCTATATCCAAGCTGGATTATATAATCAAATATTTTTAACATATAAACTATTTTAATTTAATACCAGGAGCCCATCGTTGACATATTGCATCACGTGATAACGTGATATTTATCAGTTGTGCGGGATCTTCAGGGATGAGTACTTATAGAGGCAACTAATAACATTTGGCTAGGTTGTGAACCTTGACACACATTCAGAATCTGACAAACAACAGAAACAATCCACTGGCAGTACTCTACTATCAGTATTTTTGCAGTGTATTTCACCCAAGCTTATTATTAAGTGTGTTCTTATTAGTTAGGATATTTGAGAGACAGACCCATCTCGAAACAGGCAACTGTAGTTGTGTAAGTGTCAAAAACGGATACTGTTGCATATTTGGAAGTCGCTGCCATGTGTCGCGAGCTAATATACTGCAATTCGAGACTGGCTAATGGTCGGTTAAGTATGCAGAGGTTTTTTTCGATTTGGTGGATACAGAACGAAACATGTGTTGCACAGCAGCCATTGGTGTGCTATGAAAGATGCCGGCTCTAACCAACTTTCATTTAACAATTTTAGTCTTTGTATTTCTCTCAAGCTCTGTCTTTTTTTGCTTCAGTGTGTCTCTACCAACTGCATTGTCATCTTCAGATATGGGTTGGTTTCACCATAGTCATCATGGCAGCCAAGAGCAACAAGGCGCTAACCCACCCCCTCCTGGCCAATTTACTTATCAAACGCCGGAGCAGGCCCAGGCTCAAGCACATGGAATCCAAGTCCCTTCCCAATTTTCGGAGCAACAGCAGTTCAATCCAAATCTCCGTTACCAAAACGCATATGGCCAAACCCCAGGCGTAGCGTCTGGACAAGCATCAAACTACGAAGGATCATCGGACCCACCACCTACTTTGCCCTCTCCTTTTAGACAAAGTAGTTATAATTCGACCAACTCCTCGAGCCCTTTGCCGTCTATTCCTAATTCTCCACAGCAAAGGAAGTTCAAGACTGTTCTCTATTTCTGTAACTGGGCTATCTATGGAAGGAAGCATTTTCCCAGCGACATTCCAGTGGACAGGCTAACACATATACTGTATGCATTTTCAAACGTTAATGCTACAACTGGTGAGGTTATCCTTAGTGATAAATGGGCTGATACTGATTGTTCCGCGACTAGGTTCAGGGAGACTAATGGTGGTGGTTGTTTTGGTGAGTTTTATAGGATCAAAATGAAAAATCGTAACTTACGAATTCTCTTGTCAATTGGTGGTTGGACTTACTCCAATGATTTGGGTTTAGGGGTTAACACCCACGAAAAACGTCAAAACTTTGTCAAGACGGCTGTCACTCTACTTCGTGACTTGGCATTGGATGGGTTAGATATTGATTGGGAGTATCCTACCAACGATGAACAAGCACAAAACTATGTTGAATTATTAAGGCTGCTGAGATTAGAGTTAGACTCCGAAGCAATTCGTAGCGGTTTGCCTCGAGGCCAGTTTGACTTATCCATTGCTGCTCCCGCTGGTCCAGAACAAACGAAGATACTGAGAATAAGTGAGATGGACCAGTATCTTTCTTTTTGGAATCTCATGACTTATGACTTTAGTGGCTCCTGGTCACAGACCGCCTACTTCCACAGTAACCTGTACTCAAGCGAAATATCTGGTAATAGGGCCGTGGAAACGTATATCAATCAGGGAGTTGCTCCGAATAAAATTATCCTTGGTATGCCTGTATATGGCAGAGGTTTTGCTAATACTAATGGAGTAGGTGCTCCTTTCTCTGGAGTACCACAGGGGACTTGGGAAAACGGTGTACTTGACTACAAGGTTCTGCCTCTTCCAAATACTACTGAGCATGTTGACAAAGATGCAATTAGTGCATACTGTTATGATCCTAAATCCAAGACCTTGATTGTATATGACAACCCTGAAACTTCTCGCCTCAAGGCACAATATGTTATTTCCAAGGGCCTAGGGGGTGGCATGTGGTGGGAATCTAGTGCCGATTTCCCAATTGACCAACCTCGATCTTTAATAGCCAACTTTACTAACACTTTAGGTGTACAAAACATCGAAAAAACATATACAAACAATCTCAACCTGCCAGAAGAATACCGTCGCAACCTAGGAATAAGCTCTATTGAATCACCAGCAGGGAAGTAGGGCATTATTGTACTGAATATATAATAGCTATGTTGATTCGTATACAATTAATTGAAATACTTTAATTACGGTCCAAACTCATCGAATTTCTCAACTTCTGAATTAATCATGCCCAGATATTAGTCCTATTCCTACCTGAATTTTCCCTCGGTGAAATGACAAAGGAACTCAGAAATTAGAGGCATACTCTAAAACCAAGATGAACTATGAAGCGCAGCTCCATCAAAGCTGAGAAATCCTTGCCATTTGATCATAAGGCAGATCTAACACCACTCAGTAACAACAGTGTGTCGGTTTGCCTGGATCATTCTGTATAATCTGACCCAATAATACCGTCGACAAATAGTCACTCGTAAGGATAACTAGTACCAATAGCGGGGTGATCGACGAGGTGATGGCAGAGATCCGCGGATCTGCGAGAAAACTTTAAATTGCTTTTTATGCATACAAAAGCAATTAATAAGCCAATCATATGTCAAAATGTAGGAGCGTGCCTGAGATGGTACGTTATAAGATCTTTGTACCTAAGGTCAGAAAAGACGTTGCCCCGTAAGTACCGTTGGCAAGAGCCACGGCCCCATACCCTTTCAAACTATGGTTAAAATCTATCACAAAAATGGTAGGAAGATGGAAGATCGAGATGTTGATAATAGTGGCACTACGTGGATCGTGCATCAGCCATATAAAAACTTAAAATGTTATTTGAGATTAGATTTATGTGCACAATCTATTTAACTCGAACTTTTAGCAAGATATTGTGGGGTCTGTTGAGCAGATAGATGAGACAATACGACAGGAAAAAATCAACGATGATCTGGGTGTCTCTTACTAATTTACGATTGATGACTCTTGGACCGTTCTCAAAACCATTACAAGCATATAAAGTCACAAGCAAGTTCAGCAGTTCAGTTAGATGCCTGGCTTCTCCCTGAAGTTCTTTAATAGTCATCAACGCTTCCCATTTACTGATTTTCTTCTTATCAATAATGATACCCTATACACTAAAATTATGTGACGATTCTGCTATTAAATTAGTGTGTCGCGGCAAGTTCCTGCTCTTCCGCGCACTTCGTTAATGATCACAACTTCAAAGCTACATATTACCGTTTAACTTCCTACCAATAATTATACCCATGTACAACTAAAAAGATGATACTTCTTCTCTTAGACTATTGTGCTGAGTAGGCACAATTAATACGCTTTGCTTCATCCATAACACCTGGTCAGCTGTGGATTGAATTATCTCTAAATCTTCGTCCTTGCTTAGCATCCATCAAATAATGCACCCTAGATAACCTTAAGAAATGGTCGACATACCAATTAATTAGAAGAGTTCTATGACACCTGTGATACTAGGAAGACGCAAGCGACTGAAAAAAATATTAGGTGTGAGGTGTTTCTAACATGTGTTTGTATGTTAGCCCAGCTGGTGTTAAGATAGAGAAGTTGAGGGTGGTAACAAGAATACCTGTTCTATCTTCTAGTAAAGCTGCTTGACCCAAATTCTAACACTATGAGAAGTTGGGAGTTCACTACTAAACTAACTACTACCGGTGTATTATAGATAGACGTGACCTAAAAAATTAATACCATATTAATCAACATATCCTTGTGTTAGGAGGTTTATCTTTGAGGTCCTACAGCATATAGCATACCGTGTCAAACTTATAATACACCTGCTCGTCTCTTGACTTCTTCACCACATTGAACTCTCAGGCGCTGGAAACGAAATCTGTTGATATGATATTCCTCACATAAGTTTCCCTGGTTAGGGATCACAACACTTCTCCTTCCCCTCCCCATGCCAAGACTGAAGATATTGCCGGCAAGTATATGGCTCTTGACCTAGGTTTAAATGCATTTAGCTAAAGGTCTGATAATTTAATACAATGTGGAAGGTTACGGGGTAACGAATAGGATGATAATCCGATGCATTCCGTAGGTAAGTCGCGTTCCGAAAATAACTGCAGAACCTTAAACTGATATAAATCTCCCGTGAGGACATTTACTAAGCTTTGACAGTCATATAAACTTCAACTATCAACTGAATTGGCTTCAATAGCCATGTTGGGCTATTCGGTATGATGGCGCCAATTCGCGCCCTTTGAGATATGACATAGAATTCATCACATTAGCTCTAGTAAATTATAGTATAGACTCATTCTTACCACATATTTTGTAGTAGGTATTCAATTATTTGCGATTCCTAGGTACATAGGTTATAATGATGCATCGGAAAAGGTTCCCACATCGTGTTACACCGCAAGGAATTAAGTGCTAGAGAAATCTATTCAATGTCTCAACTGCTTAGTGAGGTAACGGTCATATTCGATGCGAGGACAGGCCATGTGCCTAGCATGCTGAACAGTCTGTAAAAGTGGTTGGTAGGGTAGAATACTTTGCCGCGCAGGAACGCCGATAGCTACCATGCTTCTTATTTCGTTTAACTCCGCTAAATACGCAACAATTGAAGTCATGACTGGTTGTTAAAAATTTAGCAGAACAAAGGGCTATATAGATTAATATATACTAATTTAAAACCTGGATTTCAATTTCGGCTTCAAAAACAGCAATTCGGGTACTGCAGGCAAGGGATGAGTACTGTGCATATCACGATATTTTGTATTCGACCCTGAGATGAAATTAGTTTTAGTCTTCAAAACAATTCTCTAATCTACTAATTTTTGTATGACCGCAAATGAGTACCCATGTTTGCTAACTTGGACTTAATCGGTAACTGGTGCATATCATTTAAATATACCAATTCCTCATTACAATACCCATCTTCCATATTTTTATTTGGCACTCAGACAGTTCGCTCACACCATATAAATTAAAACAGCCCCAATTATATGGCTCTGAAGGACTCTTTCAATGGTTGAGTCTAGTAATGGAAATGGAACTAGTTTGCACTCATAACTCAGATTATTTTACCTTGTATCGACTGCCCTCCTCATAACCTGTTTAGTATTTCGAAATCCGACTTCTGAAGGCAACTTCTAAGACAAGTTCTTCATCCAATCCTAGTCATATTATGTTAGAAACAACTATTATGTTCTATGGCAAACTGGGTCTATTGTCGTCCAAATAGGGCTCTTACAAATGCCTACCAAACTTCAATTTCCGACTTCAAACTCTTCATTGGACAACAGTTTTACTCTTTCCCACGAAAATTCGTTTTTGGCCAGGGTGAATAACTAATTTCTTGGCTCAAAGTGATACTCAGGGAGTCAAATAAGTTCCTCTTTAGAATGATCGGGTGGGCAAGTCCTTGTGTCTAGGCTTCGAATCTAACCTTAACGCGTAATTTAGATGCTTTAATGTGTTGCAATAGTACCGGAAAAGACGGCTTTCAGATCATTTTGTCAGATTATAGTTATAGATCTGTTTTAATTGGAACTTATGAACATACACGCGTACTAAGGGAGTCCCTCAGTGTACTCACAATGTATTTCAGTAGCTGTTTATTCCAGTTCCTTGGACACATTCTCTGTCAGAGTAATATGGAACCTGAGCTTTTGCCCTTGTACTTGGTAGTGACTATAAATCTAGGTATTGCTCATGGTTTAGTTTCTCCTGGTTTATTTATAGCTGGTAGTGGTTCTACTAAATGATAAAATGATATGGATGAGCTTGCGGGTCAGATTAGTTATATTCACATGGTTGTGGTCAAGCTAAATTTTATATTATTTATCAAAATATGATTGATATTCTGGTTGCTCGTGTGAAGTGAGGACTAATCAATAAGAGAGAGTTTATTTATATATTTTTCTATATATTTTTCTATAAGTCAAGAAACTTAGGTTCATAACTATCTCTTTAATTGTTCGTATAAGTGAAGTCACATCTCGACCATCCCAACTGGAACCAGAGCCAATCTCGCCAGTAATCTCAACCACCACATAGTCTGTAGACATCTTATACCATACTACCTACAGAATGTTCTTAACTGCTCTTGCTAACTTACGCAATCCTTGGCACCTTGGTTATTTCACCGCTGCTTCATGGTCTCACTGTAGTACAGCACGGGTCTGAACAAAAATCTCACTTACCGGTCTGCAAAAACCTGTACCTGGTTAATGTGCCGGATTCCAAGGAACACCACATTAGTGGAAGTTCGCTCAAAGAAATAACTAAGATTTGTTACTTGACAACCGCTCAGTAGCAAACTCTGCTGTTGTGGATACATGGAAAAGGAGAATTGAGTGTGGGTGTTCGTGCGAAAGATACACACTCAAGCATGTGGTATAAGCTGATATTCGGTCGGGAAGGTTACAATTTGTACCTTTGTTCTTTTGCCCTTTATAGAGAGGGTTGGAGTTTGTGAGCCGGTTTATTTAATGGAGACATTCAAGCGAGAGAGCTTTTCAGCGATATATCGGTTAGTTTAGTGCACCTTATGCTAGAGCTTCCTCGGGCTGTCGGACCTGAAGTGTTGCTAGAATAACTAGTCCAATACATCAGTTAACACTAGAGTCAGAGAATAGTTGTCTTAGTTTCTTTTGGTGACAACGTGTGGCCCTAACATTTGTTTCGGGTCCGTAATAACTAATTGATGCACGGACAGATGCGAGCTCTTTATTTACTTGTCTTCCATCTATACGTAATCCGGACAACCAACCAGCAGCTGATCTTAACACAGGTGCGATGTGTCGTTTGACACGAGAAACTTCACAGTACTGCATAACAATGACAAGTTATAATCTGCAAAAATTAGTTCTTTATCAGTTCCCAAAGCTGAGCCAGATAGATACCTATTGGATTTAGTAGAGCTTGGATATTTAGTCACAAATGAAGGAGAACTATGGATTTGAAATGAACACCTCTTTTCTGTCTTATTTTCGAAGAAAATTTTCTAGTACCCTGTCATTAGACCATGTGCTGCCCAACTAGAACGTGATATAATATAGAGCTATAGAAAACCCTACATTAATTTGTTTACCTTTTATTCAGACCAAGCTCACTGGGGTAGGCAAGGCATATTTGGCTCTTTATATAAAAGTTAAAATCATTATTTTAATTTTGCTAGAGCCTACTAGCTATGTCAGTTACTAAGCCAAGTCTATCGTCAGAGTACTGCTAACCTCATAGATTTTCTGAATCTAAACCACGTTAAAAGCTACCTTGGTGTAATTCCACTGAGTTTTACAAGGATTATACTGCCCACGGAAGAACAAAATTTATTGACTAATATATTTATATCAATAAACAAGCTATCGTCAATTGGTTTCGATAGTATAAAGATAGTTCCGAAGATTCAGACGCACCTCAGTACAGGTCGCATATTATGTCTGCATAAGTAGATGCATACAACAGCCACAGTTTTGCAGCACTTGGTCGCAAAAAGTAAATTGAACGACCCTACCCCCCTCCAAAAGCTTCGCTTGACACCTCGTGCTACATATAAACGGCTATGGGCACACGACCGCACATTCAAACCTGTGCATACAGCCAGCTGCACGGGCATACAGTGGTCAGCTAGTAGCAGTAACAGGCGAGCTAAATCGGCAAGGCCAATGACACACATACAAGTTGCAAGGGGGTCTTTTTCGGACGGACTTTAAAACGGGTTTATTTTCACCTTTTTTTTGATACTCGATTTCCTTCTTCCAAATTTCGCGACATTTGCAAGGTGTACAGCAATTCTTCCTCGACTTGTTACTGTACCACTATAGCTACAGCGGAGAGGCTGAAAACGTGCTTAGTATTCCCAGCGCGATAAATTAAGTTTGGCGGCAGTTTGAAAAACGCTGGCTGGCAGGCTCATTGGCGATACAGCACCAATAGACTGAAGGCCTCCACGCCCATTCATTTGTTATAACAGCAATACAAAATAGAATAAGATACTGGAGTGAAACAACATCAATATCCAGATTTGCTCATCTCCCGTCATCGATAGGGACTGGACTTAAACACTCCCCCCTGTTTCAGAAGCGATAGATAGTTTGTCGGGTGACTGGTGGCTGAGATGAAGTATGGAAAGTATCTGGCCAAGCGCCAGCTGGATTTGCCAGAGTACTCGCATTATTTCATAAATTACAAAGCTTTGAAGAAGGTATGAATTTTTGCTGTGATCAATATGAGTGAACGCAAGCTCGCTCCCGTAGAGTGTAACTAACGAATTATAGCTTATCAAATCGCTTTCTGTGCCTACGAAGGCCGGCGGTACCCCTGGCAGAGAAATAGAAAAGAGCCTACAAGACAACAAGGCAACTTTCTTCTTCCAACTAGAAAGAGAGCTGGAGAAGGTCAATAGCTTTTACCTACAAAAAGAGGCCGAACTGAAGGTGCGTATGAACATATTATGTGAGAAGAAACAGGCTGCGTATAAAGCGGGGGCTCTATCATCAAAATCATCAGTAACATATATTTCCTTATATGAAGGGTTTCAAAGGTTTCGTAAGGATTTAGAACGGTTGGAACAATTCATTGAGCTAAATGGAACTGGATTTTCGAAAGTACTGAAGAAGTGGGATAAACGCTCCAAGAGTCACACCAAAGAGCTGTACCTGTCGCGAGCTGTTGATGTCCAGCCTGTATTCCACAGAGAGGAGCTAGCCAACTTTTCAGATGTAGCTAGCTCCAGTCTGATAGAGCTGGAAGCTTGGTCTGATGGTGATAATGTATTATTTGAAGAACAGCCCGGACAAGCATTAGATGTTAAGGACTTGCCAGGTGGATTAAGAGAACACGATGATCTATATAGAGAGTTTGTGCAGGCGACATCAACTTTGAAGCACAACAATGAGGTACAGGTGGAAGAGTTTGTTACCGATTTTGTTCACAAGCTCCAGCAAACAAAAGATGCAAAAGAAAGACTAACAAGGATTTTTCTGCTGGCCATTTCATCTGAAGCTGACAATCTTGCTTTGGCAGCTTTGTACAAGTCCGGGTTTGTCGATATCCACGCAGTAGACGAGTTCTCTGGAAAGACGTGTCTTCATAGAGCTGCTGCCACGGATAATAGGAGAGATCTGATCAATCTGGCACTCTCGCAGAACGTAGATGTCAGTATATCTGACGTTTACGGCAAAACTGCCTTGCACTATGCATGTTTAAACAATAGAAGAGAGCTCATTGCACCATTGCTCAAGCATGGTGCTGATATCGACGCTCTTGACAAGGATAATTTCTCTCCATTGTTACTCTCAATCGTACATAATTTTGCTGGATGTGTTGAAGACCTCGTGAATGCTGGAGCCAAACTTAAAGTTGACTCAGAAAAGGACTATATACCATTGAATTTAGCCTGTCAGTATGGCAATTATGACATTGTCAAGATCCTATTGGACAAGAATCCGACCGTCATCTCTGCTGATGTTGAAGGCTTATATCCTATTCATGTGGTGGCGAGAGCTGGTTTATATAAGCTGGTGCCATTATTGAAATCATACAATATAGACATGAATGAGCTGGATAAGTTAAATCAGTGGACCGCACTTTGTTATGCGGCCAGCGAGGGACATTATAGAACTGTCCGAGCACTTTTAGATGCTGGTGCTGATCCGACACTCCATGATGATAATGGATTTAGTGCGCTGTATCATGCCGCCTGGGAAGGTAGAGCAAGATGTACCTGGGAGTTGTCGCGAAACTTGTCTGGAGTGGTCGATACCTCGCGTAACGTTCATGGACCAGGCAATGATCAGTCTGGCTCTAATATTGAAGATACTCTAAATGATATGGAATTGTCCGAATCTACAGAATTGGATGTAATTCCTGATCTGTCGCTTCCTCCCCCTATTATTCCCCTTCAGCGATACGGTCACAATTTCTTGGATAACAAGAAAATTATTCTTCAATTGCTTTTCGATCCTTCAGCCAAACCTATCAACTTTCACAAGGATGAGGATGCCTTACCGGCTGGTAGATTGACTATTTCTACAAGAAATAGTTCTGATTTCATCCCCAGAAGCATAATTTTACCTATTTCAGACAACGATAGAGTGGTCACTTTTCAGGTGGAATCATTAGATACGTTTGCAATTGATTTTGAAGTTTTTTCGACGTTCGGAACTAGAGTCATTGCCAAGACCTCTGTTTTGCCTTATGTGTTTAATGAAAACAAAAATAACGGCAGCGAACACAGTTGCAGATTGCCAATGTTTGATGTACGTTTGAAGCCTGTCGGTGATTTGTCATTTAAATTCCAGATTGTACGCCCGTTCAGTGGTAAGCCACTTGAGATCACGAAATATGATACCTATTGGAAGTCGACTAGTCAAGTTGAGTCTCAACAACCACATCAATCGGTACAAGCAATGTCATTTGTTACAGCATCCTCCTTATCTGGTTCCTACAGCCAAGTGTCAGTTTGCTTAACTAAAGACTTTCATCCTGTCGTTTCAGACTCGTGGAGTATACTGGTGAATGGTATTGAGATTCCTATAGGCAATATTACTTTGGAAAACCTGTTACGGCTTCAATCTAGTGGAGATTTTGCTTTGTCATTGGATGAGATCTATGCTACTTTGTCAACACTAACTGACGCAAGACAATTGCATTCGGTAATCAAGGGGCGTGCAATCCCATTAAAGGATATCTTGGCCAAACTACCTATTCCAATTAAGCTCAATATTTGTGTCTTGTATCCTACTTCACTAGAAGTGTCGCTTTCTAACTTTGGTCTTCCTGCGTTTGCCGAAGTTAACGCATATGTTGATCACATTCTTACCATTCTGTTTGACCATGCTAGAGAGATACGTAAGGTGTCGGCTGATCCTGTCACTGGAGTTGGAATCTGTCGATCCCTGATATTCTCCTCCGCTAATCCTGACGTCTGTGCCGTGCTCAATTGGAAACAACCTAACTATCCCGTATTCTTTTACATGACAGGTTTTGATACATCTGGCAAACAGTACCGTAGTGCTCATGGATTCCCTATCGAGGGCGGCGAAGACCGGAGATGTGTTAGTATGAAGGATGCTACTAATTTTGCAGCTAATAATAACCTTCTTGGAATCATATGTAGTTCTGAGCTGCTGACGCTAGTGCCTAGTCTCGTACCCTCTGTTCGTGCAGCTGGATTGGTTCTGGTGTCAGACCTGAATGACACGAATGTGGATATACAAGCACAGGATGGTGTCGATGGTGTCCGCACTCATGATGTTCTCATATTTAAACAGACAATTGACATGTAATTGCAATACATCTTTATTCATATAAGAGCTCTTGAAAGCTGGTTTTTGTTTGTAGTCTTTTAGGCGTCTTGGGTGGCGATATTGTTTTAGTCACTCTGTAAACAGTTGCTTCACATTGGTCTCATCCAGGGCTAAATCGCATGAAGCATAAATCTTAGAACAGTGGAATTAGTAGCAAAAATAATATATTAAATAAGTCATAAAAAATCGAATCCTATTACATCAAATTGAAATCATCTATCTCGTTACGATATTTCATGATATTTCTCTTGATCTTGCTCGAGTCTACCCAGGTTACAAAATCCTCCATATTTCTAGTTACTAGAAATGCAGAATCTGTGACAACCTGAGGGCCCACTCGCACATGGCCCTGTTCAACGAACTGGGTAGCTTCTGAAATGTTTTGAGCCATACGCAGTCTGCACATTACAACAGGCAGCCGCCTTCTACAGAAAGCAGAAACAGTCACTTTATTTTCTAGGTCAGAAACTTTGGGTTTGCCAGTTGGTGGGAAAATACCCATATTAAATAGCTTTTCGAGAAGAAGTTCTTCGTGCTTGAGACGGACAGGATCATGGGAATGTAACTGGGAGAGCTTGTGTGCCAGTTGACGGATATTACCGCATATTTTATTGTATTTGACATAATCATCTCTGTTCTGAATATGGTACATTCTCATGACTTGGGCATCTCTATGGCCGCCATCTTCTTTCCAGTCGAGAAAATCTACCTTTTTTAGCAATTTCTGCTCATGGTGTTTCAGTTTTCGAACCATTATGAGTTGTTTTAGAAGAGAGATCCAAATGAAATACAATAGACTCTTATAAATACTTTTGCCAAAGCAAATAAATGAATAAATAAATAGTGTGTAGATAGATTCTCTCGTTCGCAAACCTACTGACAAAATATATTTTTGTGATCTGTGCATATCACCCATATAGGGTTTACACCCTAACATCGATCACCAAATTTCATCCCTCAAATTTCAGCTTCACGCTCGGGGCATGAAAATCCAGAAGCGAAGAGGTATAGTTGGAGCACTCTTGAGAGTCCAAACTGAAACATAAAGGTACCCCATGTCCGTCTATAGATCATTGACGCCGATTCTACGGTTATTTGTTAATAGTCCGAGTAAAGCAAATGCTTTGCCATCATTATCGAGATCATTCTCAGCATGTTCTATGAATCTGTCAAACATTGGAAACATGCCCATAGTGCTACCGGAAGGCGTTAAACTTTCAGTGGAACCCAAAAAAATTGATGACGTCTCATTATTCAGAATGAAGCTAGAAGACCAACGTGGCGGCAAACCGAAAATCCATATTACCAAAACTGCTACAATCACTGGACCAAATGGCACCGTAAAAGTTGATCTCGCAGATTTTGTGCAAGTAGAGCCTTCTGCTGAGTCTTCCGAGAAGATCCATGTGTCCGTTGTAAACTCTGATAAAAGACACCAAAAACAAATGTGGGGTACTAGTCGGAGTCTTATTAGCAATGGTGTTGTGGGTGTCAGTGAGGGTCATCTATCTATTGTCAAGTTTGTTGGTACTGGGTTCCGTGCAATTTTGGAAAAAACTAAAGAGGGACGTGAGCAACTGAGTTTGAGAGTTGGATACTGTGTCCCAATTGTCATTAAGATCCCCAAGGATATTAAAGTCACCGTCCCTCTACCACATCGACTTATTATCGAAGGTGTTGATAAGCAAAGAGTTAAACAGTTAGCAGCAAAGATCCGCAAGCACAGACCACCTGAGCCTTATAAAGGGAAGGGAATTTTCGTTGACGGAGAGACTATCAAGCTTAAGCAACGTAAGATTAAATAAACGTCATAATTGTAAATAAATGTATATACAGAGAAGATGGATCTTCTAACGGGCAGAGGAGGCTGCTGTCGCTGGTGTTGTTGGCGTTAAATAATAGACATGAAAATTTGGGTCAATTGTGCTTCGACCAATAGATCATGACAACATGATACTCAAGTATGTCATATCGTTAGTTCCATAGTGAGTATGGCGCACAATCAGATTCCGGCAATACGGCGTGTGGGTTCTTCTTTTGGCCCAGGTACAAATGGATGAAAATCTTCATCCATCAATGAGACAACAGTTCCATCAGGAGTTGTCAGCGACCAGTCCAATACAACAAATCGTTTAGTAACAGGGTCTCGACGAGAATTGAAATGTGCAGTAGCAAACCCGTTGTCACCCTTAACAGAGTAGGAGAAGTCTACAATGCCGGAAGCAGCAGCCACCGTGCCAGAAATCCAAGGCATTAAGCTGCCAAAACTAATATTATTTCCAAGAATTGCTCTTCCTTTCTCACTTCTTCGTAGCGTGTACAGTGTCGAAGATACAACTGGAGCACTGGCAGCTTCGTATTTGACAATGCCGTAAAATGAGACGCCCATTAGAAGACAAAAAAGAACGAAAGAATTTCTACCAAAATTTTTGTCCTTAAGAACGTCAGGCAGCTCGACATTTACCGTGACTGGTTTACGTTTGGTACCTGTTGACGAAGGCTCGCCAGATCTAGCAGGAGTAGACGACGCTGAAGATGAATACCTATACAACGAAGAAGTTGAAGTTACAGAGGGAAACAATTGAAACCATTTCGATTTGTTTCCCAGACACAGAGCTCTACCTTGAACCCGTAAACCAATTTGAATCATGGCTATAGTTGTCACTCGCTCAAGCCATATACCGCATTCTCATGAACTTTTCAAGCTTCGCATGTCACGTGCCGATGTTGACTGATGCATTAGCCGTGCAGAAGTTTGAAATTTTCAATTTTGGCGGATATTGGCCAGAAATCCTCCTGTTTTAGCAAATTGAAGATATACCATCTGGCGGACGACGGTTTGGCGACGAAATGAATCTCTTTACTTCGGCAGTTGCCCGAGTACTTGGTACTGCAAAATTGTCTGTGGCAAGTGTCGCTAGCATCAGCCGGCCACTTACAATAACTAGGTTATATTCCGCTAAGCTAACTGCTCGAAGTGTTATTGATACATACCAATCTGAGGCTCCTATACTCTATGATTCTCCACAGGCAGCACATCGTCGTAGATTAATTAGAAGGCGACCTGGATTAATAGCCATCAAGAGAGGTATGGTTCCTTATTATGAGGAAGATGGTACTCACTACCCTTGCACTGTTCTCGAAGTAGATAGAGTTCAAGTCACTGATATTAAAACCAAAGACAAGCATGGATATTACGCTGTACAGCTTGGCATTGGGAATCGAAAATACTCACGGGTTACCAGGCCTATGCTGGGACACTTTGCCAGGAGCAAAGTGGCACCAAAGAGTTTTGTCTGCGAGTTTCAAGTCAAAAATGAGCAGGGTCTACTGCCTTTAGGAACGGAATTAACAGCAGATCATTTTGTCCCAGGCCAATATGTGGATCTTAAGTCACGATCAAAAGGCAAAGGTTTCCAGGGTGTCATGAAGAGATGGGGTTTTAAAGGATTGGGCGCCTCTCACGGTGTTTCCAAAGCCCATCGTTCTGCAGGTTCCACGGGTCAAAATCAAGATCCTGGTCGTACCTTTCCAGGAAAGAAGATGGCCGGTCGAATGGGCTTCGATTACAATACTATCCAAAATGCATTAGTAGTAAAGGTTGATGCCGAGAAAGGACTCATTCTAATTAAGGGACCAGTTTCTGGTGCCAATGGTAGATATGTCAGGATTGCCGATGCCATCAAAAAGCCTTTTCCTAATGTCCCATGGCCCTTGAATAAATCTACCGAGGTAGAAGTGTAAATATATAGCATAACTTGTAAATACGTCCTTTTTTCTTTTCATGCCCTTAACTGCTCGGTACCTCAGGCTGACTGCTGCAGTAAAAAGAATATGCGACTAGAACGGTCCACTAAAATCGCCAAAGGCAGGTTCAAAAGTAGGATATTAAGAATTTATTGAGTACATGCTTGAAATTGAATGTTATACTGAATTTGACAAAAGTCCCCAGAACATAGTCTAGAGTCTAAGAGTCCTCCTCCTCCATTTCTGATGGCTTTATTAGACCTCCGACTTTCAAAGCACGCTCTCTGTCTAAACGTTGCTTCTCTTGGAGTTCAGTTTCCTTCTCTTCGGCAAATAAATAATCGGTGCTATCACCACCAAACTCCTTAATTTGAACAAGGAAGTCCCGTAACGTGAGCTTGAATTTAATAGGGTCACGATGCAATCGGAATAATCCCTCAACAAAATTTGCCACCTGAGCTTGTTGGAGATGAGGGAATGCATTGGTAAGCGAAGTGCTCAAATACTGGCGGAAATAGTCCGAGTTACTAGTTCCTACTGAAGCCTCTCCTTCATCATAGAGAGGCACTCCGATACGATTGTTTTCAACTAGGCTGATGATTTTAGCAAGAATTTGAGATTGAGTCTTAAAACCTGCCTTATGGTCTGTATCAGTAAGAACATAGAACGTGTCGCCAATAATAGGCTTAAAGAAGGCTTTGAAGAATTTGTTAGCGACCTCCGGTTGATTGTACTCGGCAACGTTATCAATAATTTCCAGTGTGAGACTGAGACCAGCAGACTCAACTTCACGGTTGTCATGCTTAGCAGCCCACAGACAAGCATCAATAGTCTTACTAAAAATTTGGTCAGGGAGCTTCAATAGGGCAGAGAAGCTGTGCAAATTAATGGTACGCAGAAGCTTGAAAAATTCAACACGGAATTCAGGGAAATCCGTCATAGACTTATTGATCATATCCAAGGTACATTCGAACACCTTCTCTAGAATACCCAGTACCATATCAGGAATCATAGATCCTACTCGGTTGACGAGGATATCCACACAGCTAAGAACTTCAGCCTCACGGAATTGGGATTGACTCTGCTGATAATCATCAAGAATATTTGTTAATAACGGCTCAGCAATGTTTTGCACCACTTCATCAAGATCTTCAGCACGGGAAATATAGGTTTCGACCAGTTTGAGAATTTCCTTTTTGATTCCCCGCAAGACTCTGGCACGATGAGTCTGGGTGAAAATGGGGTTTCCTTGAGCTTCATTTACCATGCTGTGGCTAATGGCAGTATAGGATGAAAGCATATTAGCATAAATTCGGGCAAGCTGTGGATAGAAACCAGCTCCCAACGACGAACAAGTGGCAACATTTGTCTTTAAGACATTGATGATAATCTTAATATTATCTCCATTAGTCAGAAGCTCGGGATTCTGATAGGCTTGTTCCATCATAGCATCCCAGGCCATATTGGGCAACCTCATAAGATCTTGAAGAAGACGTTCCCTTTGTGCTTTAACTGGCTGTGCCGAGATGATATGACCACAGGCTTCATAAAATGTATGCACCTGGTGTGGTTGCAAATCAGAGGTGATCTTGTCCAAACTTTTAATAATCTCATCAATAAAAGGTTCTGCTTCACCTTGTTGATGGGCAACGAAGTGTCGTTTACATTTCTGAGCAATCTTAATGAACGTATCACAGGCCATATCTTGGACACCCTCGTGAGTCTCATGCATAAATTCAAATAACTTGTTGACAACTGTTTTGAGAAATCTCCAATGGGCCTTCAAAAATCTTGGATATTGACCGACAATGTACATGATGTTTGAAGCAACAACTGCTTTGTTATCCTTACCCTTCTTCATTTCAGTCAACCCTAATAAATCCTTGATGACTGATACAAGGAAATGCTTTTCCATTTCTTCATTCATAGCACCAGAAATGGAACCAATCGCCCAACAAAGTGTGTTAAGGTTATTCCAAGACCATTCGCTTCCATCAATCTGCTTGGCAAGTTTGTTGATCATAATAGCTCTAGTATCAACAACGTCTAAGTGTGTGAGGTAGACCAAGACTTCTCTCATACTCTTATACAAGGTGATTGTATCACTCTCCTTAACGAATTCACGGACAATCTCACCCTCGTCACTTTCAACAATTAACACTTCTTCGGGACGCACCATTTTTTCTATCATTACAGTCCTCAAACTTGACAAAATACTCGTATAAGTATGCTTTCTCAGAGGATAATTAGCAAGGATATCAGGATCAAGTGCACCTCCAGTGCTAAACGTAGTTGCAAAGCTGCGTTGTAAAAGTGGATTGAGATCGGATATAGGAATTTGTTGGATTTCCTCATATAACTCCAATACAAGTCGAGACCAATAGTCCAGGCAGCCCTTGAAAATCTCCCGTTCATCAATTTGACTGATTTTTATCAAGTACAGATGAACATTAATTAGGAGCTCTTTGTTTTCTTGGTTTTCCACGATCTTCAAATGATTAGCTAGAAAGATAGACAGAAACAACGAGAGGTTCTGAATGAAATCTTGGTCATTCGAGCCAGCAGACTCGTAAGCAGTTCTCAAATCTGTGCTCAATGGGACAATCTTGTTAATAACCTCAACAGCCATATAAAACATAGTATAAAACTGCTTGTCGTATTGAGAAGCACCTAGACTGGAAATTTCGGTCAAGCATTTCAAGGTGACATTTCTATACTGAGGAGGGGTCAAAAACTTGCTCACCAGGAGTTCAATCAAGGGAGTCTCGAAAATGAATTCCAGAGGAATCCATCCTAAATAGCGCAATAAACTTTGTAGTGTAGCAACAATCAAGGAAGGACGAGTGGCTTTTTCGAGAACTTCGTAGCATAGTCTGTAAATTTCCGAGAATTCGTTGCACATTTGCTGCTTCAAGTTTTTAGCTTTCGCCTGGGTCATTTGTTCGGCCGAATAATCGAAAACCTCTTCACTAAGCAATTTCAGGATTGACATGTTGTTTTCACAGACGTTGAAACCAGTTCTACTGGCAGAGATGATCTCAGGGATAAATGTAGGCCAATTAGCAGGCCATTCTTGTTTCAGGACTTGCACCAATGTCAAATTGGCTTTGTTCAAAAGGGGCCGTTGGGATCTGAAGACAGTTTCATCGTTGCTCCACTCTATACACATATTCACGATGAAATTTCTAATACCCTGGCGTTGCTCGACGGGTAATGCCTTCCATTTTGTTTGAATCAGCTTGTCAAGAACTGATAAAGCAAGATACTTCGATTGTGAATTATTTGAATGTTGCAAAATCTTGTCCGCTCTTGTCCACGCCTCAGGGTTCTCTTGAAACTAGATCATTGTTAGTAGGGATCATACAATAAACTACACCAACAAAATCCAAGTCATCATAATATCGCGACCCACAAGTTTGCAATTCATAACAACAAATGATTTCACTGTTACACTAAGTGGCTTACCTTTTTCAATACATTCTCCGCCTCCTTTCTCTCATTGGGATTTCCTTTACCACCATAAAAGAGATCCACGACACTGTCAAAAACGCCCAAGTCGAGATCCTTGGAAAAGTCTAAAATGGCTTCCATCCTCAATTGCTTGTACTGTTTGTTTGGTCAGAGAAAACAGCTATTCGGGGGCAGTGGAGTTTAATTGCTGATCACAATTCACCCTACACTTGGTTAAGAGGCTATTTGATACGCCGTGAGTTGAGTTTCGCAATAGCCAAAATGACTTCCACTAGAAATTTTTACTCGCGCTCTTGTTTGCTCCGTGGAAAATCAATTGTCAACACGAGAAGTTCAGTAAGTGAAGTTTGTTTTGCATCCAGAATCCGATTGATTTTCTGGGAATAATAGATATAGGTTAGGGTTGGAGGTTAGGGAGCGGGAATATGAGCATGGTGTGTGCTGCAAACGTGCAGTAGTTGACGTACTAGAAAGTACCAGTATAACAGATCAAGTATACATCTTTGTTGAATATAATACATAGTTGTAGGAATATCTATTATCGCATATCCATTTGAGGACGTAGCATTTGAGTGTCCTTGGCATCTGGAACTAATTGCGATGAAGGACGGGCCTTAAGGGACACTGGTAGCGGTGACGAAGCACCCCACTGGCCAGTAGGAGAAGACACAGACGAAGCCAAGCTGCCGGCTCTACTATTGCCTGCGCTGCTGCCAGCGCCAACGAATTTTTTAGGAGGTGCAAAGTTCATTAAAGCGACACTCTTCCGCAATTCGTGAGGACTAGGCAAGCCAACATCTTCATTAGACCAATTATTGAGTGGATTAAATGCAGGGATAGGGGAAGCTGCTCCTTTATTATGGCGTCTTTGAGGAGCATATGCAAGGGGCGAGTCATGTTCGTCGAGATTATGAGGGACGGGCAGTTTTGCCAAATCCGTTAGAGGAGTGACTTGCCGTGATGGCTCGGGCGATGCAGTATAAGTCCTATTGTAATTAGGAGAAACACTGCCAGTGTGACCTTGATATGGTGAAAGTGGTGAACCTAGGTTATTGTGACGATATGCATTGGGATACTGTTCCGGATGAACAGGGTACTGTTGCTGAAAGGAAGTATGCTGTTCTGAATAATTACCCTGACCGTATTCATTTGAAAATTCATCTTGTCCTTGTGGTAAAGAATCGTCATATGATTCAGGGTGCGATGCCTCGTAATGCTGTTCATGTTGCCCATTTCTATAGACTTGTGCGCTAGAGGATGGCGTATCATGATTGCCTTGCGACTCGAATGATTGCTCATGGAGGTCCATAGATCGCTGTTCAAATTGCAAGTCAGCACGTTCATGGTGAGCTTCAACAGAGTTTTCTAAGGGCTGGCTCTCGATATCTTCATTTGATAAACCGAGGACTGGGGTTGTTTCAGGAGAATCAGGCATGTACTCCCTGTAAATAGATTTGACTCGCTCGAATTGTTTTGTGAGACTGCGATCTAAATCTCCCCTGTTTGACTCAATCGATTCGCCAGATTCTTCTTGCTCAAAAGAAAAACTATTTTTTGATTCATCAAAATTGTGGTCTGGTAGTTCAGCATGGCTCAGAACCCTAGTTTTAAATTCTTGGCTGTATCGTATACTGTCTCTTGAAGAATTGTGATTGTTGTCATCGTTGACTGATTCTCTATGATAAGCACGTTCTGGAGGTGTAGGCATTGCAGAAGTTATTTGCTCCTCGAGTTTCATTTGTTGTTGGAGCATGGGATTGCTAGCAGTATCTGGGGAATATGCAACTGTAGAAGGAGGACTAACCATCGAATTACCTTTGTCTGTTCTATCCGACGAAATATAAGACGTTCCTGAAGAACCTGACTGGCGTTGTTCGACCCCCAGGTTGCTGTTTAGGCGCGTACTGGGTACAGGGCTTTCGTCACGACGGAATGGAAACTTGGGAGAAATTGGTCTGGAACCACTGTTCGATGAGTAAATAGATGTGTTACTAGGGTATACATTTGAGTCCATCATTGTATGCAAGGAACGAGAATACTCCTCTAAAGAGTGCTTTGAACTGGTAAGCTCTGGGTGCATCATATAGGGTGCTCTCGCATAAAATGGATTATCGGGGTTGATTGAGTTGCTCGTAGTCTCCATTGAGCCTCTACGTGTAGACGATTGGTCGGGGTATCTATTAAATTTTTCATTGGGTGGCTGTACTGGTTGATGGTTGGCTAGGCTAGTGTCATAATCATCCATATCAACATCAATATCCTTGTCGGCAATTTCTTCCATTTTCAATCTTTTCAAATGTCTGAAGTGAAGGTATACCAGCAAGCAGATAGCAAAGACTACAGGAATTGTAACACCTAGAACGATTGGCAATGTTTGGTTTTGGGTAGGAAGAGCACATGAACCGAATTCACTATTACCAGAACAGGTGGAGCTGGATCTACGGAGGAGCTTCGTAACAGAGGCAGTAGTTGAGCTTGGGGTTGATTGAGTCAAGCGAATATCCTGAATTGATCCCCCGACATGGTGCTTATGGTGGGTCTCGCGATCCAAAATCATCGCTATTGGTCAAGCTAGATGTGGAAAAGAAGAGTACTGATAGTTGTTTAAACTTCTGTTTTCAATTCTGTTTTCAAGGTCCCAGAATAACACAGTCTGTCTTTTGTCGAGCTAGCCAAAATATTGAACAGGCTCTCTTTGATATATTTTGTGTAGTAATGATTGAATCTAGCTGGATGTTTGTGTCAAAGGAATGTTGAGGGGAGTATATAAAGACTGCGTACTCATGAAATATATGGTAGGAGCAAATCGAATCAGTAAAGAACTAACTGATTCAAAAGTTTGGAGCAGTTGAATGGGATGGGACTTCGCGTAGTATACCCAGTTCTAAAAACCATTAACGATAGAAGCTGTATGCAGCCGTCAAATTAAATCGGCTATGTGTTCCCTACAGCTGCGGGTGGTCCTATGCACAACAAAGGGAAAGAATGCTAAGTGGTTGAGAAGATACCACGAATATTTTGGTGTTGCTAAAGGGTCAATGGAAAGAGAAAAAAAAACGAGATAATATTTTAAACAACAATCGAGTTGTCTGTGTTACAAGATAAAAATACATCTGGTTAAGATCGGCAGTAGATGCTAGCTGTCTAATACACTACTCTCTTCTCCTCCGCCCCTAATAAGAAACCGTAATGATCTGTGTGGTCACAGAACAAGAGATTCACGTTGCTTAGTGCAGATTCAGCATCCCCTACTAACTTTTGGAGCCCTAGCGGTGGGATTACTCTTCGGCGCTGGCCGTGTTGTGTTTTAAGGGGGTGAAAAAGGAGCCCTCTTACATGATGCATGTATCCCAAATTGAGGTAGTCACCAATTCCTTGATATCCTAATACGGTATATGCACCTGTAACGGATGTGTGTACTTAATCTTAATATATAAGCGACGTTTATCTTTAACTACAACGAACATTAACCTGGAAGTTTGATTCTAAGCGGAGTGTAGTGTTGTAACATGGACTTTGCAAGTCACCTGACGCGTTTGAAGCACCACCATCGGATAATCGTTTGGGAAGTGTCTTAAGGAGTCGTACTCTCTGATGAATTGGTTGCTGACCTTGTAATTCCATACCTGGACTGTCTACCTTTACCAAAAAAATTATATAATTCAGAATTCCCCGTATTTGCTAATACTGAAGCTGTACTAGAATTCTTTTGCCATCACAATTATAAAACGCTGCTTGGACTTTAACCCTGTGCTCCATGTAGACGCGTTGGATTTTATTGTATCTGTTTATATAGGTTCTCTAACCAGTATCAGATCTGATTATCTTCCTTTTTCGGTAGGCCAGAATCTTGATATGGGTGGTTTGACGTATATACCTCAGCTGCACAGATGCAGCTTGCTCGATCGTTGCCCCTGAAAGTCACCATGCTAAGACCGGCTTGGCCCAACTGTTGTCAATCACTAGCTCTCTTCGTTGTTTAGCGTTAATGTTGAAATAGGCCAACGAGCGTTTGAATATAGGAGAAATATAGTTGTTGCGATTGTGTGGATTCCAATTGAAGAGTACGGTTCCGTATTGTACGCAGTAACTGTAATTTCAAAGGGCCGCCAGATAGCCTGTGTCAGAAGTAGTCTTACGGTATCTGTTTAAAAGACGTACGGTATTAGTGACGGAACTTCGTCAAAACGACATCTTCAATAGTAGATGGAATCTACAGAAAATAGACGAAAAGTAATCAATGTAACCGAACCAATCTACTATGGAGTCTTGGACAGAGATACCCAAGGAGCAATTCACAAGGTAGAGTGCTGTGCGGTTTCATTTTTTATTTCTCGGTCAACAAGCCGGGACCAATCTGTCCTGTTTATTGGAGTAAGAACTGTTAGCTCAATATCTTCACTCTATCGGATTGTAACGAATTTGCGCAGATGTCATCTCTCAACGGAAGAATACAGAGGGGTGCTCGGGTAAATTATTTGACCCCCACGGTACCTAGCTGCACGCACACAATTCATTCTTTGGGTGCTATAGACTGCGTTCAAAAAAATCAGTTATCATACGGGAATTTCACAAAATCCGCAGAAATTAATATATACTACATCCAAGTTGAACCAGGTCACCGAATTACGAAATTATCCTAAAATTTATCAGATATGGCCGGGTCCACCATTCGACGGTTATGTTACATGTTACAGCCCTACTAAATCGCTATTACCCCACCCTACACCCCGCTATAGCACCCCACACATGACATGCATCAGAACAGCACCTCGTGGGGGTCAACATCCTTTTCGACATCTCGAGCACTATAAGAGCAGAAAAGAACCGTAGTTTTAAAATGTTCAAACTGGCAAAGTATCTGGAAAGATGACCAAATCAACCTTTTCTCCTATTGGTAAAAATCCATTTGTAACTCGCGAAGATGTCCAAGAGGCATTTGTAAATGTGTTTGAACCCCTGCTACCTGCTTTTTCCGAGGGCGGAGCCAGAGTTCGTGTCGAAGAAAGCGGAGCATTCTGCGACTTTGATTCTTCTGATCTAGAAGGTTTTTCAAGACCATTATGGGGGTTAGTTCCCTTTGTTGCTGGTGGCGGCAAGTTTGATCACTGGGACTTGATCCACAAAGGTATTACGAATGGAACTGATCCTGAGCACCCCGAGTACTGGGGCGAAACAGTTGACCTAGAGCAAAGACTAGTCGAGTTTGCCTCAATTGGATTTGCCTTGGCTTACATCCCTGAGCAGTTCTATGAACCTCTGTCAGAGAAGGCCAAGGAAAATTTTAAGAAGTATCTCGTTTCAGCTTCATACAAGAGATATCCTACTACCAACTGGAAATGGTTTCATGTCCTACTTACATTGGGTCTTAAGAAAATTGGTGCAGATTATGATCAATCAATTACTGAGCGCAATTTGGAAGATATGGAAGAATACTATCTCAAGGATGGCTGGTATGGTGATGGCCCAGACAAGCAAGCAATTGATTACTACAATCCATGGGCTTTCCACTTTTACGGACTCATGTACTCAAAACTCTACCCAGAGGACACTAAAAGAAATGCGATTTACCATGAGAGAGTGAAGAAGTTTGTCAACGAATTTATCCACTGGTTTTCGGACGACGGTGCTGCTCTTCCCTTCGGTAGAAGTTTGGTTTATAAGTGGTGTTGCGGTTCTTTTTGGGGTGCTTTAGCATTTGCTGACCAAGAACTCCTTCCATGGGGAGTCTTGAAGGGTCTTTACTTGCGACACCTTAGATGGTGGTCCAAACAGCCAATTTCAAGAGCTTCCTCTGGACTGATGAGTTTAGGATTTTCATACCCTAACGCTATTGTGTGTGAAAGATATAACTCACCTCAATCACCGTACTGGGGAGGTAAAATCTTCTTTCCTTTAGCACTTCCAGCAGATCATCCATTCTGGACTGCCGAAGAATTACCTATTCCCCGACCTCAACACAAGGCTTTGCCAGTACCCGGCATGGTTTTCTCCCATTATCCCAAGAATACTGTGGCCTTAGTATCCGGACCTTACCAAAATGGTTCCTATGTCCGTTTTCAAGGTGAAAAGTACTGTAAATTCGCGTACAGTACCCGATATGCTTTTAGCGTCGAGGTCAATGATCGTAACTTTGTCGATGCTACTCTTGATAACATGATTGCCTTCTCAGAGGATGGTGACGGATACAGATTCAGGACTAAAACTCCAGTAGCCCGTATTGCCGGCGACATTTTATACTCGAAGTGGAATCCCTGGAAGAATGTCAATGTTGAAACTTGGCAAATTCCTGCTGGTAAATGGCATGTTAGAGTCCACCGTATATTGAGTGACCGTGACTTAATCACTGTTGAAGGAGGATTTGCTATTAGTGCAGTCGAGGCTGCTAAAGATCTCACCCGTGTTACTGATAAGAACACCGCATATGTTGTGAATAAAGAAGACTTCAGTGGCATTGTTGACCTTACGGGTCAACGTGAGGGTATCACTACTACACCTGAGCCAAGTACAAACCTTTACTTCCCTAAAACATTGGTGCCTCAACTGAAGGGAACTATAAAAGCCAACACTGTTACAATTTTGGCCTGTGCAGTAATTGCTCAGCCTGATGTTACTTTAGTAGACACCGAATGGAAGTCTGTACCCAAGGCTCCAGCCGAAGAGGAGCTTGAGCATATCATCAAGACCTCTCTTCCCGTTCTTACCAAAGAATAAATACACTGGAGGTAAGTGGGTTTTATTGAGCTAGATATTATTTTACGATTAAATAAAAAGTATATGACGATAAAAATACGTTCTTAAGTCTTAGTAGGTTCCCGGTACATTGCGAGTTAATCCTAGGACTTGAAGATATGGGTTAGGGCGAATACTTATCGTCTGAAGGCTAGCTTCTCTTCCCTGATGTTCGTTCTCTTCGACAATGTTTTCAAAACAGTTTGCAAAGCTGCGGACGGGCTTCAGTGCTCAAAAGCTTTACACTCCAACAGTGAGGACAGATGGGATATTTCGATTCTTTGTGGCGCGAGCTGCCAAACCAATAGTAACAAGACCCAGTTCCATTCTTCATTCGGCTAGGTCTTATGCTACATATCGGTCATTTGATAACTCCTCACCACTGCTTTCCTTAAAATCTGGTAATAGAACAAAACAAATTCAATGGGTTGGAGCAGCGACCATAGTAATCGGTATATTTTATATATCCAATCTAGAGGAAGCACCTTACTCACATCGGAGTCGGTTTATGATCGTTAGTCCTAAACTAGAAGCATTTGTGGGAAGTCAAGGATACGAAGAAACTTTGGCTCAATATCGTCCATATTTATTACCAGAGAACCATCCTGATGTAAAGAGGGTGAAGAAAGTAATGAAACGAATTATTAATGTGTCGAATTTGGAACATTTAGACTGGAAGGTTCACGTCATCAATGACCCCAAAAGCCCACCAAATGCATTTGTTCTTCCTGGTGGCAAGGTTTTTGTGTTTAGCTCAATCCTTCCAATTTGTAAGGATGAGGATGGGCTTGCAACCGTACTATCGCATGAAACTGCACATCAAGTTGCTCGCCACACTGCTGAGCATTTATCAAAAGCCCCTATCTATATTATATTGGGTCTTATTCTATATACAATTACCGGATCCTCGCAATTAAATCAGCTATTGATATCAGGGCTACTGAAGTTACCTGCGAGCAGAGAAATGGAGCGAGAAGCTGATTATATTGGACTAATGATGATGGGGAAGGCATGCTTCAATCCAGGAGAAGCTGTGCATCTCTGGGAACGCATGACTGAATTCGAGAAAGCTATTACTTCTGGCCGACTTCATAGTTCGCCTGGTGGTATGGTGCCTGAATTTTTGTCTACCCATCCCTCTAGTCAAAATCGTATCCAATTTATCCGCTCTGCCTTACCAGAAGCAGAACAGCTCAAAGATCAAGCTGGATGCTATAACTACAGCGGCCTAGTTCCTACATTTATGGAGCGATCTCGTTGGTAAAATTATTTGGCATATATCTCATTGAATGGTGCTAATGCCCTATTATTATATAATATATATATACCCTAACCCATACCAAGATTACTTACTTCACGGGTTATTGACATTTGTAATAATCGTAACAGTAAGAGACAGATATATTGATCATGGGGCGAGCAGAAGTTGGCACGCCTAAGTACATAGCCAACAAAATGAAGGCTAAGGGCCTTCAGAGGCTCCGATGGTATTGTCAAGTTTGTGAGAAACAGTGTAGAGACGAAAACGGATTCAAATGCCACACTCAGAGCGAGTCTCACTTGCACAAAATGCTGAATGTGAGTGCTCGTGGGAAAGAAAAAATCGAAGAATACTCAACACAATTCAAAAGGGACTTCATATTTTTGTTGAGAACTGGGCATGGTGAAAAATCAATTAATGCAAATAGATTTTACCAAGAGTACATTCAGAACAAGGATCATATCCATATGAATGCCACTAAGTGGACATCATTAACAGATTTTGTGAAATTTCTTGGCAAAGAGGGCATTTGTAGAGTAGAAGACTCAGAAGAAAACGGGTTATGTATTTCTTGGATCGACAACTCACCCGAGTCATTAAGGCGACAAGAGGCTTTAAGAAAAAAAGAACGGGCTGAAAAAGGTGATGAATACAGGGCAATGAAGCATTTAGAAACCCAAGTTCAAAAGGCCAAAGAAGAGCAGGTTGCTTTTAAAGAAAACAGCGAAGAAGGACATGAGCTCGATACTGAAATTAGACGTGAGTCAGATTCTCCTATATCGCTGAAGTTGAGCTTTGCAAGCAACCGTGCGGATAAGATTGCGGTTGTCACCAAAAGCTCTAGTTTGGTGAAGAACACAGGGAATCAGGCTCCACGAAAAAATGTCTTTGCTACACCTTCAATTTCGAAAGTATCGAAACCAAAATCCACTCCCTCAAAATCAAACAAGCCCCTGAACGCTTTTCAGGAAGTGATGCTCCAAGAACAAGCTCGCCGCCGTCACTAATTTCAAGCTTGTACTAGTCATTCAAGAGGAATTGGGACTATATTTCAGGTATTATCCTCTCTTTGGGTCCTATTTGAGGTTCTCAATTCCAGTCTGTCTGCCCCACTATTTATTATTTATATATTATCATTTACACGATTATGGGTTTAATTCGCATCAAAACTTGGAGAACTATTTTTATGACCCTCATCCATTTACACGACAACAATTCTTAATAGATATTGCGACCTCGCCTTATCCACTAAGAAATGTGTCAGATGTACTCTGACTGCTTTCCAATTGACCTATTAATTAAAATAGTTCAATTGATAAACAAATATTTCCAAAAACTTCATCAACCGCATTATAAAGTCTACACCCGGATTGCTCTGGTAAAAGGCAAGAACAATATTCGAAGATGTTGAACTTCTGCGGCAATGAAGAAAAAAGGAAGAGAAACATTCAAAAAATGCGGGTGATCGAGCCATTTATATAGTTTTCAGTCTTCCTATAGCCGTCAGTTTTTGTATATGTTCCTTACCCATAAGGAGGTAGGCTACACATAGCCAACACTCTGATTTTCCGAAGACCAATTTCTGTTTCACAGTCTCATACTCCAGAACTGCCCATTAATATGGCTCAAGTATTGTATATAATAAATTCAACTATTTTGAGCTCTACCTGTCGAGGATAGTCAAATACGATTTTAACTTGAATTTCTCCATATGTTCAGCTATCATGTGAACAAATTTCTGCAAGATTCTGTATGTGCTGGTTAACCTCATCGCTTTAGTTAATAAGCAGCCATATCCGGAAATTTACCCCACAGGTGCCATCTTATCTAGGAGTTGACGTTGATGAATATGTAATTAAAGAGCCGAGGACCCTGCTTCACATGCTGAGACATACAACAGTTCAAGAGAAAGATTTTTCTGAACACAGCAGAATACACCGCCAGCGAGATAATTAGGGGTTGAAACCGCTAATCATGACTGGTACTGCTGGTCTTGAAGATGGAGTCTGTGACGATGGTAAGAATGCTGAAAGCGATACTGAGATTAGAGAGTCCCACCGGGGGTTACCACTGGCGAAAAAACTGAATGGGGATTTATTCAGTTTGGAATCTACGAATGAGAATGAAGCCGAAGAAAGAGTCACAGAAATACACAGGGTGTCAGATCCACTCTATGATAGAACTTCCCGTCGAGTATTTGTTACAGGGAGCCTGGGTAACTTGCTGGGCGACGATGGGCAAGATGAAGACGAAAATTCCGACGCAAGTGGTGAAGATAGTGGCGACAGGTTTCCTGAATATTTTTCGGACCATATGACCATGAAAGTGAAGTCCATAAAGCGACCAGGCACTGGCCAAGAAGAAAGCCATAAGCGAAATGGTAGACTGAAGAGCTCGTCCCAACCAAACAAAATTCCTTCGTCATCCTGGATGGACATATCATTACACCAGGTTCTGAAGTCTGTTCTCGGGCGCGTACCTCGATCGACCCCAGGAATTAAGACGCTAACTCGAATTATTGACTTGGTTTACGACAGCTCTATTAATACCTACGATGGCGCTAGCGAAGACCCGACTGGTGACTCTGAGCTCGACTCCACATCAATATCAGAACAACGAAGTGATAAACTCGAAGCTCCATTTACTCCTCCTCCGGGTATGCGGTATGGGCTGACAGATAGAGAGAGACATGATTACCCATTTACTCAGTACAATAGCCAAACGTCACGGGTTGAAGAAGTTTATGACAACTCTGTGAGTGAAATCAGTAGATCCAACAAGCCGAAGCGAGGAAAAACATCGGATCTCATTGAAGCGCTTAAAGAACAGCAACGAAAAGCTGAAACATATTCACACTGGCTGGAGGCATCTCGTGAATTAGACTCGTTGCTCGGTTATGACGAATGGAAGGCTCAAGATGAGTCGGACTTGTATGACAGCGAGCTGGTAAGACACAGGTTAGAACAGCTACAGCAAGCACGTGAAGATGGTGATATGGAACGGTTATTGGTACTTGTCAGAACGACACTTCAGAGGAACTTGGGAAATATCGGCGATCCGCAGCTCTATCAATATTCTTACACTGGTACCAAGCATTTAATTGAGAACTACATATGTGAGTGCGAACTATCTTTGCAAACACTAATGGCTTCACCTAAAATAGACGACACTCGCTTGTTGGGAACATTGATCCAGACAAGAAAAGCTTTCGGTAGAACTGCACTGGTATTGTCAGGCGGTAGCACGTTTGGCGTGCTTCACATTGGCGTGCTCTTTGAGCTTTGGAGCGCAAAGTTACTCCCCAGGGTCATTTCGGGATCATCTGCAGGGTCTATATTTGCAAGCATCCTCTGCATTCATCTTGATGAAGAGCTCGACAGTCTATTACAGCTCCTTGAGGGTGATTTTGATATATTTGAGAAAACCGGAAGCGAGGAGAGCACACTTGTACGCATAACAAGATTTCTGAAATATGGCACTTGGTTTGATAACAAGTATATTTCTTCAACACTGCGTTCTTTACTGGGCGACTTGACTTTTCAAGAAGCTTACTATAGAACTCGTCGAGTACTTAATGTTACGGTATCACCGTCTTCGGTACACGAAATGCCTAAGTTGTTGAACTATTTGACTGCTCCAAACGTTCTCATATGGTCTGCGGTGTGTGCCTCTTGCTCGGTCCCATTAGTATTTGCTTCGTTTGATATTTTAGCCAAAAACCCCAAGACAGGTGAACACTATTCGTGGACGCCCGCGACTTTTATCGATGGAAGTGTTGATAATGATCTACCACTTGCCCGTTTATCTGAGATGTTCAACGTAAATCATTTTATAGCCTGTCAGGTTAATCCACATGTGGCGCCATTTTTAAAGCTATCAGAGGCTATATCTGGTGGTGATAGCCCTATATCCAACGATAAGTCCACTAGGTCGCTAACGAGATCGATAATATCTCGATGGTCAGCATTATGGACGTTTACTCAAGAAATTATCAGCGACGAGGTTTCTCATTTCTTGCTTATTTTGACGGAGCTGGGGATATTCAATAATTACAGCTCCAAGTTTCGGTCAGTTCTAGCTCAACAGTATTCGGGGGACATTACAATTTTACCACAGATCAAGTGGTCAGAACTAGGACAGTTATTTAAGAATCCCTCTCCAGAGTTTTTTAAGAAAACAAGAGAGCGGGCTGCTGCTTCGACCTGGCACAAAATATCAATTATTCGAAACCACTGTGCCATAGAATTGGCTCTTGACAGGGCTATTTTAGAGATCAGGTCTAGGCTTATTCCACACCCTTTCGCACATAGTGAACAACAAGCCACTGCAGGTAGGCCACCTCGAATGTATCATTATCGTCGGAAGTCTGAGATTGTTTTACAGAAGACTCTTTTGAGGAAGAATTCGTGGCAAGACGTTGGATCGAAAAAGTACTGGAGTCCCAGTCCTCCTTTTCTTTCCGCACACTCCTCGCATGTTAGCTTACACTCGCTCAATCCTAATTCAGCAGTTGCTCGTTTTAAGGATGCATATCACCATCAGTCTCAAACAAACTTATTTAACTAATGATGCCAATGATTTTACGGATGTGATTATAAATAAATAATTTTTACGCTTTCTGTTATATACACCTATCCAATATTGGACGACTCACTCTCTATAGCGGTTTCAAAATATCATCTTCAAAACGGAGAATTTGTGGCTGTTCCTGTCCTCGCTCAATATGATCTGGGTGTGGGAAAGGAATCTCTGGAACTCGATTCTTCAGTATTCTAGAAGAGGAGATGTCCTTGATATTCCCAATGGATTGTGGTCGCAAAATAGAGGATAGGCTTCCGATAGAATATGCTTTCTCCTTAGCTGCCGCTGATATCATATTCAGTGATGGAGCTGAGGAGTAGAATTTTGCTTGCTCAGCTGGAAAAAGGACATAAAAAAGCTGGGATATGTCACCAATACGAAAAGAACTTAATTTACCAATAGAAGCTAAATCTAAATCCTCAATATCAGAGACAGGAGTTTTAAGGCCATCCGTTAATAGAACGTTCCTCATGGACAGTGACACTACTCCCCGAATATTACTATCGATCGCAGCAGATGAACCAACGAAGTATATGTCCGGAACAGGGAAACTAACCTTGGATCTAACTGCAAGCCGCTTTTTTGCCTCTTCCGCAGCCCGTTCAAATATTCCAGTATTTGGTTTAGCTATACCATGATCAATCGCATTGCAGATTGGAATAGAGAAGGGAGAAGACGGATCTAAGCGGATGTGATAATCGCCAAAACTCGACCGTATCTTTTCAGCTTTCGACAGATGCTCCATTATATCCGGTAAATGGGGTCCACTGTTAGCGATTATACCCCATTCTATTCTGTTAAGCTGAAGAGTGCCTAGAAGCTTCCGCGCGATTTCAGGTATATAGTAATTTTTTGGATCTACCAATGTTTTATATATATTGTGAACGATTCGCTTCCTACTTCTTTTAAGTTCATTTACCGGAATGGAAGTAATTTTTCCTTGAGCAATGCTTAGACACTTGATCAGTGCCTCTGAGATGGCACTTTCAAACCATTGCTTATGGTGCGTTGGTCTGTTGGTCCGTTGGAAATTGTATAAATCACGAAGACGACTCTCATCTTCCATTATTTCACTCCAAATGTTTTTGACCTTCTTAAGTGTTAAACATTCGCTATTCTGAGTATGATTTATTGCTTGCAGTAGAAGATGCTCAGGGGCCCTTATGGGGTGTATTAGTACAAGATCACTAAACCACACAAACCTAGACTGTCTAGATCTTGACCTCTGGCTAAAGAAACGTGTAAAGAACGTTGATACTAGGTTGATGGAGATCCTCTCTGCTGGCCTATGGGCACCAATATACTTCATTTCCTCATGGTTCTTCAATGAAGTAAGAAAATGATGCCTGGCCTAGTAACTTTGTTGAGTTAAGCCTCTCAGTTGGCGGCTCAAGTTTCTGACCACAATGCGAATTATAAAGTTTCATTAGAGACTAGATATTTTTATATTTTAATTGCTCTATTTAGAAATAATGTGTTAGCTAAAATCATTGTTAACCGAAACAGAGCTAGGGTTGCTTCAAAAAATATTTAGAAAAACTATCGGATAACCAGTCTTTGACTTCGTGCGGCTTGTAAATTTTAGGATCATACTCTTTCGGGTCTGGTTCAACCAAACTTTTGAAAAGCGATCTGTGCTATCAAGATGCCTAGAGATCCACTAATTGGTATTGTCGGGAAACCATCGAGTGGAAAGTCCACAACGTAAGTGAACTGAAATTTGACAGTATAAACAATCTTTCAACTTACTAACTTGTTCCAGTCTAAACAGTATGTAATCTGCAGCTTTCAGTAATTTGTAGAGAAGATTTGTGATTATTTCCTGAAAGTTTCTAACCAGTCTATTAAGGTCTTACTGATGCATCAGCTAAAACCGGATCTTTCCCATTTACCACAATTGATCCTAATAAAGCTACAGGTAAGTATCATTCTTTAAAATTGTGCATTTCACATGAACTAACACATCCAAGGGTATCTCCAAGTAGACTGTGCTTGCTCAAGATACAATAAACAAGACCAATGTAAACCAAACTATGGATGGTGCAAGAATGGAAGAAGATATGTTCCCATTTTATTATTGGACGTAGCTGGTCTTGTTCCCGGTGCTCATGAGGGTCGTGGTCTTGGAAACAAATTTTTGGATGACTTGCGGCATGCTGATGCTTTGATCCATGTTGTAGATGTATCAGGTACAACCGATGCCGAAGGCAAGGCTACAAGAGGATATGATCCACTGAACGATATAGAGTGGTTACAGGATGAGATTTTCAGATGGATCGAAGGCAATTTGAAAGAACGCTGGGGTTCCATCAAAAGACGTCATACAGCTACCAAATCGTCAACAGTGGACACTTTACAGGGTCAATTCAGTGGTTATGGAAGTACTGCAGATTTAGTAGCACGCGCAATCTCAAAGTTAGAACTTCCACCTTTAGAGCAATGGACTGATGAACAATTGAGTATGGTTGTAAGAGCATTTACAAAGGAGAAATTTCCCACAGTACTAGCATTAAACAAAATGGACCATCCTGATGCCGACAAGAACGTATCAAAGATCCTAAAAAAACACGCAGATACGAAGGCAGTTTTGACGTCGGCAATCAGTGAAGTATTTATTCGTAAACTGGCCAAACAAGGCTATGTTCAATATGAGGAGGGTACAGAATTCCTCGATACAAAAGAAGACCTCCCTGATTCTAATCTAAAGGACCTCGATGACAAACTTAGACAGCGCGTAGAGGATGTGAGAGATCTTGTATTATATCGGTTTGGATCCACGGGAGTTGTGCAAGTACTACAAGCTGCTGCAGACGTACTAGAGCTTGTGCCAGTTTACCCAGTTAAAAATATTCATAACTTTGGTGGTGCCCAAGTTTTTAGAGATTGTGTGTTGTTACGGCGTGGCACTACTGTTGGTCAGGCAGCTCGCAAGATTATGGGTGATATCCCATTGGCAGCTATTGAGGGAGCAGGTGGAGTCAAAATTGCCGAGGATGATATAATAGATGTCAAGAAAAACGATATCCTTTGCTTTAAGCCTGGCGCTAGAAACTGAGTCTAATTTTTTTTAGACATTTGTATTATTCGCATTGGCATTGGTCAAGTCAAGTATATAGAATAGTGATTATCTAATAGTCTTAAGCATTTTCTACTAATTACAACATAAGGCTCGGCCTCAAGAAAAATTACTTTATACAACCTCTCCTATTAGATCTATCTATAAAATCAACACGAATGTAGAGCACACTGCTGTATATGCTTTCGGTACTTACTAGTCCGCGTATAAAGACAGAAACCAGTTAATGCCGGTATCGGTGAACATCACGCAATATCATCATACCCTTCACGTGCAGGACATGTGAAACTGTCAGCTTTCGCCCAATCCCTGTTAACCAAACCTTTGTCGTTCATATATACAAGCTATCTCAGTAACACGGGCAGCTACTTTCTTCTTCTTGTTCGAAATTTCCAATTTGCAAATTTGTGCCTTCTAGAGTTACTGGTATTTGTACCAGCGCTATTGATCCTGCATATGGTCAGTGTCTCGGTGCTGATGAGCTGCTGCTAATTGGGCTGACAGTACATTATCGGCAGCAGATGAACTGTGCTGTGACTCAAAGGAAAAATTCCAATTGAGGTTAGGTTTTGAGATGAATATTGGAGAAGTCTCTGCACTGATCATCAACCCAGTCCTTACTTAATGGCTGCTCGAAAATACTTATAAGAGGAATAAGAACCGCATCAGTCATTCTGTTGATTTCATTGTCACAATTGCAATCTCAGCTTTACTAAAATAGCTAACGATGACTTCTCCTCAAAATATTCAAAACATTCCAAATATTCAACAACTGGCTAATAGTCTTAACGAAGTTAGCTTGTCAACTTCGCCCACTAATACTTTCAGTGGATCTTTCAATTCGTTCAAGGCTCGCAGATTATCAACCACTAACAAGGCTAAGCCTTTAAAGCCCTTCAGCACTGGTGATTTCAAGATCCTCCTACTTGAAAATGTCAATCAAACCGCTATTGACATTCTTAGTAAACAAGGTTACCAAATTGAGTTTCATAAGACTTCTCTCGGAGAGGCTGAATTGATCGAGAAGATCAAGGATGTCCATGCTATTGGTATCAGATCAAAGACTAAACTTACTGAAAAGATCTTGTCCCATGCTGCGAACTTAGTATCCATTGGTTGTTTCTGTATTGGCACTAACCAAGTCGATTTAGAATATGCGGCTAAGAAGGGTATTGCTGTCTTCAACTCACCATTTTCTAATTCCAGATCTGTTGCCGAGTTGGTGATTGCCGAAATTATTACCTTGGCTCGTCAATTGGGCGATAGATCGATTGAACTTCATTCTGGTACTTGGAATAAGGTCTCGGCCAAATGTTGGGAAATTCGTGGCAAGACGCTGGGTATTGTAGGATATGGTCATATCGGTGCCCAATTGTCAGTTCTTGCAGAAGCTATGGGTATGAACGTTATTTACTATGATGTCCAAATGATCATGTCAATGGGTACTGCCAAGCAGGTTGGTTCTCTTAAGGAACTTCTTAACAATGCTGACTTCGTCACTTTGCATGTCCCTGAATTGCCAGAGACTAAGGGAATGATTTCGACCGCTCAATTTAACGAGATGAAACAAGGTTCCTATTTGATCAATGCTTCTAGAGGTACTGTTGTTGACATCCCCGCCTTAATCGAGGCTCGCAAGTCCGGCAGGGTTGCTGGTTTCGCCCTTGATGTGTTCCCTAATGAACCAGCCAAGAACGGTGTTGATTTGTTCAACAATGACCTGAATGCTTGGGCTTCAGAATTGACCAGTTTGGGCAATGTCATTTTATCACCTCACATTGGTGGATCTACCGAGGAGGCCCAAAGTGCTATAGGCGTCGAAGTGGGCAGTGCACTCGTTAAATATATCAACGAAGGATCATCCATTGGCTCTGTTAACTTTCCTGAAGTCGATCTTCGTACTCTTTCTCAAGACCAAGTCAACCATGTCCGTGTTCTTTACATTCATCAAAACGTTCCTGGTGTCTTACGTACTGTCAACGAAATTTTTGCTGAACACAATATTGACAAGCAATTCTCTGACTCTGAGGGTGATATTGCCTACCTTATGGCTGATATTTCTGATGTTTATGAGTCTGACATCAAGAAACTTTATGAACAACTTGAGCAAACTCCTTTCAAGATCAGAACCAGACTTCTTTATTAGAAAATTACAAGGTTTAAATCGTTTTCTTCAACGGAGATGGTTACACTTCAACACACAACATTGACCGCAGAGCAACGTTCAACTCGGTAGCTATTTATTAATCTTTATAAAAATCTATGTTTCCATTAAAAACTATAGTTCTCAGAGACATACGGACGCGCCGTCTAAATAATAATTATAAATATCATGGTGTAGGGTTCATTGTAGGCGCTTGTACGATGGGTCGCATGGACTGATCTATCATGGGACGTAGCATCTGACCAAAAGGAGTTGATAGAACGGTGTTTGGGAGTGATGTAATGTGATCTGGGATTGTCTTGCCCACTAGGAATTCGCATATCTGGTTCGACATATGGTTGCAATTATGGTCAAATAAGTCATATGACTCAGCAGTATAGGTCTCCCTTAGTTCGTTGACAAACTCATCAAAAATTTCCGGTGGAATTGAAGTCCGCCCCATCTCAATTACCTGCCCAGGGTACCCATGATGTGTTTCAGCGGGGCGGCTCTGTTGGATGCCCTGGCCATAATATGTCTCTTTGCCATAGGCCACTACCGAAGTATGCCATACGCCATCAATTGGGATACCAAGAAATTGTGGCGAAAGCTGCCTCGCTAGACCCTTCGAAAGATCGTATATATAAAGATGGACAGGGTAGGTTTGTTCCTCTGTATCAGACATTTGCAATAGAGATTTGAGAAATGGTGCTATCAGAAAATTTTTCAGTTTCAACTGAATCTGTTGATAATACTCAAAAAAAAATTCACTCCAATAAATATGCAGAGGTCAAATCCGACAATGAGACTAATGGTGGCGTAGAAGGCGGTCGAAATCGCGATGCCAAAAGATGATGATCAGGGCCTGCATTATTAATTTCATGTGCCGAACAAACCTAAAAGCGGAAGCTGCTTATATCCGACATGCAGCACCAAGTCCTATCACTGGTTGCCTCCTTACGACACCGTTTTCTTGATACAATTCGATTATGAACTGGCGTGTCATCGTCTATGCTATTGAAGTCTTTCGACTTTTAGCTTCGACTGGGCGATGGACAAATCCCTAAAGTACGAACATGACCTAGATCAACCGACTACAGTCTGGGCTGACACCATCAAATCCTAACGCGATATTAGCTTCTATGAAAGCTTTCTATTGTCGTTATGATCTCTTTGGACTCTAACGCTGTATATTAGCTGTTTTTCTTATAGTACTACTCTTAGGACCTCCATAAAGGAAATCGATCGGCACTTTTGTTGTGCAGATAAGCAGAGCTAGTTTTTTCAAAAGCCCCCGAGAAGTGACTTTAAACTATGTAAATGTTATTTTCCTTTTAATTGACCATACCATTCTATTATTATCAGTAATTACTGCCATCAATGAGAATTTAAGATAGACAGTAATACACGTGAATCCGTTTAACCTCCTGGAAAAGTCGTATTCCCACTGGGTATAGTGTGTAATAATTCAGACTAAGCTTAGGCGATATAAACTTGCCCGAGTATAGTTATCTTAGCTTAGTAAATTCATAGATATTTCTTGAGATAGAGTTAAGCTATCATAAACAGGCCAGTTAGTATACAGGACTTACTCTTCCTCTATGTCACTACCGGGGCTTGGCTGACTTAACTACATCCCCAAAGGCCTGCCAAATGATGTGGCGTTGTGGGTAAGGGTATTGGTGGTAATAAGAGGCGGAAATTGATAATAGCTACAGAATACAGGCAGAGCCAACTTCGATTGTTCTGGCACTTAACTCTTACCTCAGCAGCTTCGAGAGTTTATCATCGGTTGCTTATTCAAACAATTTCAATTGAGCCAACAAGCAGTCCATTTTTCGGGTGCTGATTTTGCGAGAGCTTCGTGATATACGCTCTACAACTTGAATAAGAAGCTGGTCGAAGCGATTGCTTTGCTTACATCTAAATTAGGTGCACTAGTGTTTATCGTGTCATAGAACCACATAATGGCGCTGGCTACCACTTCACCAATTCTCGCATTACTCAACGAGCCTGACTATGCTCTAAAGGAATATGCCCTTCAGTCGCTTGATCAAAATGTTGACCAATTATGGGCTGAGATAGCGGATCATATTTCTCAAATGTAAGTTGTGACCGTTGCTGACAGAAGCGGTGAATATACGGTAACCCATAAATGTCGAAGATGCCTCCTTACTAACATGACCAGTGAAGAGCTATACGAGGATGATAAGTTCCCTGCCCCCCAATTAGCAGCATTAGTTGCGTCGAAAGTCTACTATAACTTGGGCGAGTTTAATGCTTCTATGAGGTTTGCTCTTGTGGCTGGAGACAAGTTGGATCTATCACAACAATCGGAATATGTTGAAACAATTATTTCCAAGTGTTTGAGTCATTATATATCAGTCAGTCAGAAACTCCATGATATTCCTAAGGAGAACTTAACTGACGAGGAGAAAGTCATTGATCCTAAATTGGTGGCTGTTGCTGAGAAAATGCTTAAGAGATGCATTGACAATGGGGACCACAAACTGGCTCTTGGCGTTGTCTTGGAGGCCAGACGATTAGATATTATTGAGTCTATACTGAAGAATGCGGGTAACGCAGTCGATGCTACTGGTGACGAAACAACTACCTCAGCTTTGGCCCAGTATGTTTTAGATTGCTCAATTAGCCTTGTTTCAAACAGAGAATTCCGTAACAAAGTATTGCATATGCTTGTAGGAATTATATTGGATACCGAAAATGCTGATTATTTTGCCATTTCAAAGATTATTGTCCAACTAAATGATTCCAATCTGGCTCTTCGACTTTTTAAGGATTTGCTGAGCAATGCCAAACTAGACGATACTAAGCGATTAATTGCTTATCAGGTGGCATTTGATTTGGTTGCTTCTGCTCCTCAACAACTTCTGGAGAGTGTTGCTAATGATTTGACTACTTTTAACGGCGCAGACAAACAGGAAGGTGGAGCTAATTATTATGATAAGCTCATTAAGATCTTATCAGGAGTGCCAACTTGCGACTTGAATATTACTTTTCTACAGAAGCATAATAACACAGATCTCTCCATTCTAAACAAAACCAAGAACCAATTGGACGGTCGGAACTCGATTTTCCACTCCGCAGTTACGTTTGAGAATGCTTTTATGCATGCTGGTACCACTGCTGATGGATTCTTCAGATCAAATTTAGAATGGCTATCGAAAGCAACCAACTGGACAAAGTTTTCTGCTACTGCAGCTCTTGGCGTTATTCATCAGGGCAATCTGTCGCAAGGAAGACGTATCCTTCAGCCTTATTTGCCTGGCAGCCAAGGTTCTTGTTATTCTCAAGGAGGTAGTCTTTTTGCACTGGGTTTGATATTTGCGGGACACGGCAGAGAGGTTGTCGATTACCTTCGTCAGCATATTACTGATGGTGGAGTAGGTAGTTCACAAAATAGTGAGGCCGAGGTTGTACTTCATGGTGCCGCTTTGGGTGTTGGTGTAGCTGGTATGGCTAGTGGAAACGTCGAGGTTTATGAAGAACTTCGTAATATTTTGTTCTCTGACTCGGCAATTGCCGGTGAGGGTGTAGGTTTGGCTATGGGTCTTGTAATGGCTGGCGGTTCGGGTAGTAGCGATGCCTCACTGTCTAGAGACGCTGCTGATTCAGCACAAGCAGAGATGTTGCAATATGCCCACGACACCCAGCATGAGAAAATTATTAGAAGTTTGGCTATTGGTATCGCTGTCCTTAATTATGCTAAGGAAGAGGCCGCAGATGTCGTTATTCAACAGCTTATTTCTGAACAAGATCCTATCTTGAGGTATGGCGGTGCTTTCACAATTGCTCTTGCCTATGCTGGTACAGGAAATAATAAAGCAATCAAGCTGTTATTGCATATTGCTGTATCTGATGCTAGTGATGATGTTCGAAGAGCTGCTGTCATGGGCTTGGGATTCATTCTTCTTCGCAATCACACTGCCGTACCAAGGATGGTAGAGTTATTATCAGAATCGCATAATCCTCATGTCCGATACGGAACTGCTATGGCTCTTGGTATTTCATGTGCTGGCACTGGCTTGAAGCAAGCAATTGATGTCCTTGAACCGATGATGAAGGATCCCGTTGATTTTGTTCGTCAAGGTTCCATGATTGCCCTTGCAATGATTCTTATCCAACAAAATGAAAAGCTCTCACCGAAGGTTAAACAAATTCAACAAGCCTTTGCCAAGGTCATTTCTGCCAAACATGAAGACGCTATGGCTAAATTTGGAGCTGCTCTTGCTCAAGGTATTATTGATGCCGGAGGACGTAATGTTACTATCTCATTAGAGCACCAACAGACAGGCAACCTCAACATGAAGGCGGTTGTTGGTTTAGCAGTATTTGTTCAATTCTGGAACTGGTTCCCACTAGCACACTTTTTATCATTAGCATTCACTCCGACTGCTATTGTTGGCGTTCGCGAGGACCGCAAAGTTCCAAAGTTCAATTTCAACTGTCATGTTAACCCCAAACTCTTTGGATATCCTGCGAAGGTCGAGGAACAGAACGAGAAGGCCCCCGAGAAGGTCGTGACAGCCATTCTGTCAACTACCATCAAGGCTAAGCACAGAGCTCGCAAGACAAATGAGGCTAAGAAGAAGATGAAGCAAGAGGTGGGTGGTGATTCTGGCGATGAGTCTGATGGTGAAAAGGATGTAAAGAAAGATTCTGAACAGGAGGACGAAAGCAAGATGGACGTTGATGCTACTAGTGCTGGTATAAATGCTGGAAAGGAGGATTTGACATTATCAAATACCACTATTGATGATGGTAACAATGATTCGGCTATTGTTAATGATGAATTTGATCAGTTTTGCGATAGCATTCAAAAATCAAGCCGTAGGGTCTATAAGGTAGAGAACATGTCAAGAGTTTTACCATCGCAACTGAAGTATATTTCGTTTGACAAGGAGGGAAGATTTGTGCCCATTCGTAAATTTCGAGGAGTTGGTGGTGTTATTGTGGTTACTGACAATGCGCCAAAGGAGCCAGTTGAAATTATTAAGACCGTTCGACAAATTAATTCTCCGGATGATGATGAAGACGATGAGGCGCCGTTGCCGGAGCCGTTTGAGTACATTCCGGAAGAAAATGAAGAGTAGACTCAATTTTTGTTGTTTGGTTTGTATCTGCTAGAGTATATAAAAATATATATCTATTTAATCGCCCACTTTTTCCTATCACCAGTCCTTAAAATATGTCATGTTGTATATTATGTATGTTACATGCTAAGTTAAATGGGATAAATATGCATAGACTAGCCAAATCGTGACAAAGCGGCACCAGCATCTTTGTCAACTTCCAAGCCAAGTCTTTCATTGTGTTTGCGTTGGCGCAGTTGCTTTTCTCGTTTAAGAGCCGCTTCGATACGCAACTTACGTTCATCGATGACGTTCTGTGTCTTTTTACGGAGATGCTTGCGAATTGCCGAATTCTTACCTTTAGTACTGATTCTTGGCTGCAATTTACTCTCCTGATCACCCTGCTGTCTCTCAGCCAGAGCTTCTAGCTCAGCAGGCTTAAGTCTTTCCTGATTAGATCTTTTGTCAACAGTGCCGATAGCGTTAGGGTCAAGAGCAATCATCTCAGGGCGTAATTTATTGAGAAGGGATCTCACCTCTGTCTCTCTTCTGCCGACCCTGGTAGCGTTGGCATAAGGATTGATCTCAAGCGAATCAAAATTAGCCTCACCAGAACCAGGTACAACGATGCTAGAAAATCCTTGGGCGTGCCCCAATCCTAACACATCCTCAAATGGACAAAATCTAACTGTATTAATTTGAGAACCAGGAATAAGATGGTTCATGTAGGGAGCTGATTGCTTGGGGCCTGTCTTGGTTAAGACATCTTTCCAGATCTGAACATGAGGCCCCCAGCCCACAGCTAGCAAGCCGGAATCTGAAATATGCAAACTAGAGGCCGCTGTTGGGGTGTAATAAGATTCAAGCTCCTTAAATGTACGAACATCCCAAATTTTTAATGACTTATCAGTCCCAGCAGCTGCCATGTAAGTTCCACTCCGGTCTATAGCCAACGCGCGAACAGGACCCCTGCTTGTCAATAGCTTAACTAGTGGATCTGGCATACTAGGTGCCCATAGTGTGACAGTGCCATTAGCATGGCCAGCGTGTAATACGGCGTTATATGGATTCTGAGTTAAAGTAGATGTCGAGCCCAGCTTAGTTTTTAACTCAGCAACTAATTGACCAGTTGATACATCCTGATATTTGATATACCCAGTGTTACCAGCAGACGCTAATAGGAAGTGATAAGGAAGATATTCTAGTTTGGTCGCTTCAATGTGTCTTTTTAAAGCGTGTACTTCAGTCCCTTGAGCATCATAAATATACGTGTACTTCTTTTGTGCAACAGCAAAAAACTGATTATCACTCTGTAACCACTTGACAGCTCTCACGGTCTCATTAACATTCAATTCAGTGGATAATTTTCCCTGTTTCCAATCGAAAGCAGCGATGTGACCCTTTTGCCCACCTAACACAAGCGAGTTACCAGTCAAAGAATAATCGGCACAGTAAGGACCAAAAGTCGGCAGATTAAGGTCAAATCTTTTCTTTTGAGTTGATACATCAACACTTTCTTTGATTTCCTTCTGGGATACTTTAAAAGTTTTTTCAATATCGCCTTCTGCTTCCAAGTATCCCTTTTCCTCAAGTAACAGGTAGTCAGTAGCAGCAGCAGATTTAGCAGCTGCTTTGAACCTCTCATCTAATGATTTAAGTTGACCCCTCAATTTCTTATCTTTAACATTCCTAAGAGGCCTAGAGTTTCCTCTCTTATATTTTTGAACATCTAGCTCATCACTCATTTGGCAAAAAAAAATTTAATAAATAATCAACACAAATGTTTAGAACCTGATCAATATTTGCAGCGTGAAATATTTTTTTATCTATCTAACCTTGCATAATCGCAGTATACGGCGCTACTGTAGCGCGCATGCGCTTACCCCTGAATTTGCGTGTACCATTGATCACGAGATTAAATAATTAGTATTAAATGCAAATAATTTTATATAGGCTACAGATGCTAGCAATAAATATTGAAATCCGATAATAACATACCAGGTTTTGATAAGGTAACAAGATTTTGTTCTTACATCATCATCAACCTTGTCTGGCGCTTTTCCATTTCTGGGGATGTAGCACCTTCCCTGTATGTGAACGCGTGCATAGCACACAAAGTTGTTCCACTTACAATGTAATACTCCTCGTCAATAATTACATTTTTGCATTCACTGCAACTAAGACAGCCAGGATGATATCTTTTGAAATAATCATCAGGTGCTTTGTCATCAACAGTGGAAGACTCGGGCATTGAGGATTTCCGAGTTCTAGGGGCGGATGAAGTCTCCAAACACTCTCCTTCAATACCGTGACCGCAGCCTTGGCAGATCGAATCATTTTCAATATGATAGCAAAAATCACAATAAGGCAAATCATTTAGAACATAAAACTCGCTTTCGAATGCAGCACTGCAGCGATGACAGGTGAAACACAGTCTATGCCATTTACCAGATACCCTGCCATCTTGAGATGATACACACTTGCCAATAATCTGCTCGTTGCATCCCCGGCAGATCTTAGGTCTAACGTTGCGATGTTTTTTGCTAGCGCTGAGCAAAGCATTCGCAACAGAATTCTCTTCTGGAAATCCTGAATTATGGTAGTTTTGGAGCCCTTGGTATGGTTCTTGGGTTAGGCTCTCTTGGCTGGTTTCTAGCATCGAGTCCTCTTCCGGTACCTGCTTCAATACATTTTCTAATGATGTAGATGATGTGGAAGAAGACATTTCATTGGCTGTAGAGAAGATGGACTCTGTGCTTGAGGATGGTGGGGAGCTTAAAGCAGAAACATAGATTTCGTTGGCAGCCATATTGTCGCTGCTTTCATCTATTGAGGAAAATGCACTAATATTTGTTCGCTGTTTTACAGTGGCCATAACAAACGAACCATTTCGTGAGCTTGACCTTGAGCTCGCTCTGGATGATCGAGCGTCTGATCTAGCATCAGAGCTGCTGTGGCTGTGGTTACTAGCACGAGAACTACCCATATTGATTCGATCCAGGGAATGGTGAGAATTTTTTCTTGGTGGGATCTCAGGTACTTGATTGTCTTCGGACTTAGTGATGCGAAGGCCAGATAACGGAGACATCGAATCGGTCGAGCTATGCGACGTATGAGGGGTTGAGGTGTTAGAGTTGTACTCGCCCTCAGCACTGATAGAAGATCCAGAGTCTGATGCCTTGTGATGGTTCTTCGATTCGAAGGTGAAGCCCACACCGGTGCTACTCGAATTACTGTGCGTGGTGAACGAATTTGTATTCTCATAGAATAATGGAGATTGCGGTGTTTTTCTACCAGAATTGGGGAGCCTTGGAGAAGGCAATGGGCTACCAGAGGAACCAAAAGAACCTGTCATGATAGACAAGTTTGGAGAACCATATGCACCTGAACGTTGTGAGGCACGAGAAGACGTTTGTCGAGAGGAGGTGGCTCGACTAGATGGGCGAGATCTCTCTCTGTAGGCCTTCTCTTTATTGATATCGAAGCCTGCTCTTTCGTATACAGACTTAACTGGAACACCAGGAAGAAATTGAGGAAATGCTGAGTCTTGCATCCTGAGCTTTGATGTAACTAAAATCCGTGTCTTAAACTTAGAACTGAAGTGTTGGGTACACTTTCTAACGGCCGAGGTTCTCGAAAGCTAAAAGAAAAAGTCTAGCGAAGTCTTTCGAGAATATAAAGATAGGTCAGGAGGAACGAACTCGAGCAAAAGTGATCTGTATTTCGATGACAGGTCAAATGTAATTCCTTCTCACAGTCTGCCTCAGCCAGCTTTCCCGCGTCTTACAAACAATGATTGAGGTTCTACCAAGAAACCAGAAACCCAAATTAGTTGGAGAACAAAACAAAACAATGGGAATACCAAGACATATATTTCACGAACAAAGTTTTACCCAAACACCGTTACGTCCGATACGTGCAGAGTCGGGTACAAAAATATGCTGTGGGACGAGATACTTTGTGTTGTAAATCAATTGAATCGGGTAATGTAATCTTGTATGATGCGAGCTACGAGTACATTCGGTAGCTTTCTCTGATCGAAAGACAGTCTGTAGCAATTTGCTGAAAGATGATACCCCCCGGTGGTGTGAAGATTCTGGAGATGTGCAACCATAATTTGGCACCTATTTTATGAAAGCCCCTGAAAAAAGGAGGTGTACATTTTTATATTGACCGTTTTGGATATGAGCGTCACTGATACGCGTAAAATTCTTAATGGGGTGATTTGGGAGCAGAGCGTCTGCAGCTTTCTGGTGATCATTTACTGTTGATCGACGAAAAACCATAATATATATCTGCAGGAGCCCCTTAAAGACGGAACTTGCACTACGGATTAAGCAGATGTTCTAGTCAATTTGGCGAATAAAGTTTTGAAATACGTCTTGAAATGGTCAATAACGGGATTAAAGCTAGCTTTACTGTTTTGACACTTCGGGATTCCGTAGACTGTTTGTTTTGGTCCTCTGAAAAAGGATGGGCCGGATGAGGTTTAACTAGAAAATTGACGATATGAATAGATTTCTCATGCATTGTGTGAGACACTGTTTGGCTCGTGCTGTCAGATCTAGTTGCCTGGCTCCATTCCTATTGATTTTGTAGATGTACGTTTTGCGGACGTGCCGCCGTCCATCAAGCACGGTGGCACAATATGCAACCTCCCTCTCGGGACCTCTAGATGATACTATCAGTTACTAGCAGTCGGTGGTCGGTTAGAGAGCCAATAGTTGATGTTCCCAGTCATAGGATGCTTTTGCTGTCCGCATAGATTTAAAGTTTACATCAATCTGATTAATATGCTGTGAACCAGGACCTCGGGTTTTAGATGCATTGTCAGAAGTATATAGGAGATTGGCATAATATATGAGACCTATTTTGGATCCACACATGGAGACCGTAACACTGTAATGGTAGAATGGGATTAATTGATGTACGAGGTCAAAGAAAGGATTTTTTAATTTATCTCACAAGAAAGCTAGTTAAGTTAAAACCACTGAAAACCGAGATGCTTCAACTAGAAAGGCCACAGTAAATGAAATAGTTGTGGTTCTCTTGATTCTATCTTAAAGTGAATAACCTTATACAAAGCCACTTGTGTGGAAGATCCAAGGGGCGGAGTGACTGGCCGAGAGTTTAGTCTAAAAGCGGTGATTGGTATGGTATCAAAACGTAAGAAAAAAGGTTATATTATAGTTAGTTAGATAACACACTCCACGTTGGGACCAAAAAACAAACAATATCGAGCATGCTATACGAATGATAACATATTCGGATAAACAAACACTCCTGTTAGCCAAGCCAGTGCTACGGCAGTCTATCGGTCAGTGGCCATTCTAATTCACAATTCGATCAGACTAAGTCGTGGAATACGCGCATTCTTTGTAGACACTTTCATAGTTGCTAACAATCTGGTGTCTTTAGCTATATCGCTAATAACAATGAGATAACGCATTCTGTATTCGAAGAATGAACAGCAGCCCATTTTGGGCAACATACAATGTGAGCCATTTGTGGCTGCTTGCAGACAGTGAAGCGGTGCGATTTACAGGGTCCAGCATTAACGTTCTGTTGATCCATTGACAGTGTTTAATTTACGATTCCCTAACTAGGCTAGCGCTATGTACAGAACTTAAAATTAAAAAATGTAGAAGGATTTTACTGAAATTGGTCTCCGGAATCGGCCATAAAATAACGTGACATATCCCGATGCAAAGCTTTCCTGAACACACCTGGCTTGTAAAGATACACATTGGCTCTATATTACTTTTGTCATGTGATCTGCGTCCCCCGGTAAAAGAGTAAAATATGGCACAGGAACCTGTTAAAAGTGTTAAAAGCACAGACAAGGAGTGAAACAGAGTTCTCGAATCACCGTTGAAGCTCAACCGAGATATATACGATATGTTTTCCCGGCAATTCGTATCAAGATTTCGATTTCATGCTCGCCAATCTAATACTCCTACACTGAAGAGCTCAATTGGTGGTAAAATCACTGCTATTGCAACATTGGCAGGTGTTGCTGGCGTTGCAGGGTTCTATTATTATAAGGACCCAAATGCTGCAATTCATGAGTATTTCATTTTGCCCTCAATTAGGCTACTCTTTGACGGAGAAACATCCCACAAGCTTGCTATTGAGACATTCAAGTACCCGTTCTTGAATCCCAAAGAGAAGGTTGGTTGGATAGATGAGATCGACCCTCACAGACAACTAGCAGTAACTTTATTTGCCAATTCACCAAATCCCAAGGTTAAGCCAATTACTCTCCGAGCGCCAATAGGCGTCGCTGCTGGCCTTGATAAGAATGGAGATGCCATTGATACTCTTTTTAACTTTGGATTTCCTTATGTTGAAATTGGTTCTATCACCCCAGAGCCCCAACCAGGAAACCCGAAACCAAGATTTTTCAGACTCGAAAAGGATCAAGCCGTCATCAATCGCTACGGATTCAACTCAGAGGGGCAGAAAGCAGTACTTGCACGTCTCAAGGTACGTCTAGCACAAATAGGGGGTCTTCTTGACACTTCGATACCAATAGTTGGCCAGCCCATAAACAATTCATTGAGACCTGAAAGTGCTTTGGCTATCAGTCTTGGCAAGAATAAGACTGCTGAGGCCATTGACGATTATATCAAAGGGGTTCGCACTTTAGGACCATATGCAGATATTCTAGTTATCAATGTTTCTAGTCCTAATACCCCTGGTTTGCGCAATCTCCAGGCTGAGGCAGAGCTACGGAAGCTCCTGACCACAGTAGTAGAGGAGAGGAATAAGCTGAGCCAAGATGTGTTGCCGCCTATTCTTGTCAAGGTTGCTCCAGATTTAACTGAACCTGAAGTGGAATCAATTGCCGGTGCTGTTAAAGACAGTAAGGTGGACGGGGTGATTGTCAGCAATACCACCGTTGCCCGACCACAATCACTCAAATCGGACAAAAAGATTGTGTCAGAAGTAGGTGGACTTTCGGGGAAGCCAGTAAAGCCATTTTCAATTCAAGCTCTCAAGCTGATGCGCAAACATCTTGGTGATGATATCACCATTATTGGATGCGGAGGTATTAGCAATGGTGAGGATGCGGTGGATTTCGCAAGGGCCGGCGCAGATTTTGTCCAACTCTACACTGGATTTGCATATAAAGGACCAGCAATTGTGGGTGATATTAAGAAAGGGATTCTCCGCGAGTTAGATGGCCGGAACTGGTCGGATATTGTAGGTAAATCTAAATAAATAATTTAAAAAACGTATTTAAATGCTTCTAGTAGTCTTGTTACAAGTCTGGCTGAGAATAGTACCTCAGATCAAGCGTGGTTTGAAAATGCAACGGATGAGATAATATTATATCAGTCATGATCGAGAGTGCTCCTCATCTTCATCAGATGACATCTCAAATTCGTCAATAATAGCATCAAATCCCTCTTCGATTCTCGCATAATCGATTTGAGCCTCCATCAATGATGCACGATCCATTGTTCTGTTGTAAATAAGATATGCGGTCAATGTTCCGATAACTACAGTGATGGCGATAGAAATGATATCAATAATTTTGGTGGCGGTATCCTTCTCAGTACCGAGACGGGCGATTCTATCACCGATAAAAATATGCATTAGTAGTTTAGGAGATGTCAAAGCAGTGGCAAAGAAGAAACGCCATACCGTCACAGATGGAATTGAGCTGAGAGCTCCATTAGATAGGGAATATGGTAAGGGACACAAACGGATCATCCACAAAAGGGTGAACTTGTCTTGTTCAAGAGTCCTAGACAATGCAGCAAATTTTACATTGGTGGTAGCTAATCTCTTGGCTCTATCGGAGAGCAGATACCTGAAGGTCATAAATGAAAGAGTCGAACCTACCAAGGTAGCGGCACAAAGAAAAGGCCAGCCATAGGGGAATCCGTAAATCATCCCGACTAGCGAGGAGAGAGCTGAATACCCAATCAGAGGAGGGAAGGATATAATAACTATTGCCAAAAAGAGTATGATCCCTCCTCCCGGAGTTTCTTTCCACTTCACAGAAAATGCCACCATGAGCTTAAAAAATTCATCATGGAAAATAAGGAAAAGCACGCCTGCTACCGAGAAAGCAGCCAGTGCAATTGTTAATAGTATTTTCCTAGGTTTAGAAAGTGAATTGTAAAATCTCAGTCCGTGTTGACTCGCGAAGACAGCATTATCTCGTAACTGGCTAATGAGACGTACAGACATCACTTCTCTTCTTTCAATAGGCTGTTAAAACGCAGCCTCCCAGTATTCCTCGCTCCTTACCAATATGGTGTTTAATTTGTTTTGCACTTAGGAATTGCCTTCCTGTCTCTTGGGGCACTTGATCTGTTAGCTCAACTGTATGTGCTCCGCGCTCGGTTCTTGATCTATGCCAGATTGCATGCAATTTCCCGACCATTATCCATATCGTTGGTAACTGCGTCGTTATTTCTTTAAAGGGTGACAATTTATACCCTACACAGCGTTATATCTACAACTCAACTTTCAACTAAGATACCGTTGTCACTTGAAAACAATGGTCTTTACTATCAAGAGTTACTCTTGAAGAACACATGCTTATAAAAGGAAAGATAATGATATATTTCTGTTTTTACAGTATTCTCAGTTAAACGTGATGACGACGGACAGCCAAACATGAACGAAAACTGAGTCGACAAGCAAAGCTGCTGCCAGGCTGAATATTTCAACGGTGAGAAAAGTTTATATGAGAACACTACGTATGGCAAAATATTTTGGTTTCTATGACTGCCGTTATAAATAACAGGAATAACTGCGGGCGTCGGTATTCAATTTCAGGATTTATTGAGACTAAATATCGCGGAAGTATTTGTCAAGGGTCGAACAAAAGTTAGGGGATTCAAGAGATCCGGTTTCTGCTGTAGTCTTAATAAGAACGTTATTCCAAGTAATTTTGGTAACGAGCTTCATAAGATGAATCCTCCGACGCATTGCATGAACCAGCAAGAATATTGCATGACTGGAGCACAGCCCAGTATGATACGACTCAAAGTATGGTTGCGCACCTGTTCACCAAGCGGAATTAACCGAAGCTTTAACGTTTCTTGCGGCGCCACAGCAAAACACATAAGTGGACTGGGTGAATTTGTCGCCCGACTCATCTGTCGTATGATCTCGTTTCCCGAGTGGTTACGGCCTATTTCTATAGGTCTAGCACTTGCTGCGAAATAAGACCAACAGGGTTTGGTGCAGAGCCCAAGTTACCAGAGACCCGGGGCCGGGAAACCGGCAAAGAAGCGTGGTCGATACTGACTACTCGGGCCAATTATACCACCTGAGCTGGCAATACGATCGTGTTATTTTTCAACCTGTCAGGTCAACGCATAATGACATAAAGAGATTTTGCTTTCAAACCCCGCAATATTGAGACATGCTACAAACACACATTGCTCTGTTAATGATCAATTAAGAGGTAAATTATCATGTAATATGTCCAAAGAAATAGTAACTATAGGTTTAAAGAAAGGTACAGTGTAGTTTACCCCGCCTTCACAGCAACTATGTAAGGTTACTACGGCCCGTTAAATATTTGTCGACCTTGAACGTATGTCTGCTATGTCTGATATAAGGCAGGAGGCATCTGCTAGCTAGACAAACGATGATGATTCAAAGTTTAGTAATCTTAGAAACTATTAGGTAATTTTCCCATGTCTTGGCCCTCGCTTCACATGTGACATGTTCCTTGGTGACATTAATAGGCTGTCCGCTCGAACCTTAATTGGTCGTTGTTCCGGATCATTGGCTACGCTTCAAGCGAGTCTACCACGATGTTGATCATAGTCGATCACTGGAGTTGGAATTTCCTCGAAGCATGAAATATATCCCGCTACTTCAATTCTGAACATGGTGTACTTCGTCGATCGCAGGTGTAGATTATAGGATCCTCGCTAAAACTCTACTGGTGTACATGGCGGCAATTGGTATATATGAAGTTCTACCTGGCTCTTATAGTGGCCGATAGATACCCATCCTTAAACTGCTTCCACGATCACAAGCGGAAGACCGTCTAGGCTATGAGCCTGAACTGAAACTTGATAAAGCCAGTTATGAAGTTACATTACCCCGAACATGGTTTTAGACGGTCTCGGTACCATTGGAAGTGAACGGCGTGCTAGTGGTCTTTCTTGATGCACAAAGCAGCTGTTATTACTGTCATCGCGTGAAATTATGGTTGCTGTTATCTAAAGCTAGCATGAAATAGGCACATATCCATGCATTACCATGCAGGTTATGACGTATCTGAAACGAAGTTGGAAGAACAAAAAGAAGCACTCTATGATCAGGGCTACATGGTTTGGGGGCTAGTTTGCGGCAGGGGTAGAGGGGTAATGAGACAGGATGGCTCGGAGTCGAGGGAAGGCTATCACGGTCTGAGATATATATAAAGAGGCAGTAATCGGCTGTTTGTCGAGTATTGATTTTGATGCAAGGATAAACTACGGAAAATTAACAACACCTGGAAAACCATTTGAGAGATATTACATTTATCCCATAATTCCGATTACAATATAAACTAAAGTTACAATCGCCCTTCTTGATTTATTAGTACAAAGACAATAAAAGGTATGTTAAGGATGCTCAATTGATGCTGGGTTGATTGTTACTGGCACTGGAAGTGATGTTTAGCTATCTGGAAATGGAACTTTGAACATTATGAGGGGATATGAAGATATAACAGATGTTAATTGATCAAATCCTTCGATTATTTAGATTCGGGCCGAGAAATTGTGTGCGTGTGTCGCAATATTCTACTTTAATAATTGTCAATGAATTGTTTAACCCCGCAGAGAAACTAACTAGTTAATAGATGGTTTGGAAAGATAATGCTACTATTTTCACTGAATTGGGACCCCTCCCAAGAGAGCCCCCTAAGCTTGCTGACAATGTCCTTGACTTGTTCTCATTGAAGGGTAAAGTTGCTTCTATCACTGGTTCTTCAACTGGTATTGGTTATGCTGTTGCTGAGGCGTACGCTCAAGCTGGTGCTGACGTTGCTATCTGGTACAATTCTCATCCTTCAGATGATAAAGCTAAGGCTTTGTCTGAGAAGTACGGTGTCAGAGCTAAGGCTTATAAGGTTTCAATCACTGATTCCGAACAAGTTGAGGCTGCTATTGCTCAACAAAAGAAGGATTTTGGCAAGATTGATGTCTTCGTCGCCAATGCTGGTGTCCCATGGACTGCTGGCCCTCTTATCGAGCCCAACGATCACAAAGAGTGGCACAAGGTTGTTGACCTCGACTTGAATGGTGTCTACTACTGTGCCAAGGCCATTGGCCGCATATTCAAGGAACAGGGCCATGGTTCCTTGGTGTTCACTGCATCCATGTCGGGTCATATTGTTAATTACCCTCAATTACAGGCTAGTTATAATGCAGTTAAGGCTGCAGTTATCCACCTTTCGAAGTCCCTAGCTGTTGAATGGTCTGGTTTTGCTCGTGTCAACTCTATCTCCCCTGGATATATTGCAACTGAGATTTCCGACTTTGTGCCCCATGAGACTAAGGCTAAGTGGTGGTCTGTAACTCCATTAGGTCGTGAGGGATTGCCCCGTGAGCTTGTTGGTGCTTACCTCTATTTTGCTTCCGACGCCTCCACCTATACCACTGGTAGTGATCTTCGTGTTGATGGAGGTTATGCTGCCCCTTAAATTAGTTGGGACTAGTTATTTCAGTACTTCCAGCTTTATTTACGATATTTATATAGAAATAGTGCAAAATAAGATATTTCGAAGCACCTTTTTTACTGATTTCAATCGGCTTCAGTCAGCCAAGTAGCTAGCTATCTTGGAAGTAAATACAGCACTGGACAGTGGTCATAAACGTTAACGAATTGGCTTAAACCTAGTATTTTTTGGTGCGAAGTGAATCGTGGGCGGTCTGTACCTGTGTTGGCTGAGAGATATCGATCGCCGGCTTCTATTAACGTTTCTGACAATGAGTGGGGTGGCAGGGCAGGGTCATGCGCACATTCATTATAGTTTAGACTCATCTAGCATCCATGACTGGGTACGATCTCAAATCCTATAAATAACGGTGTTGATAAGACAAACTTCCGTATCTTCTTATATATATTGGCAACCCGCAGGTAATATCACAAGTCGCATCATTTCAATGTCAGTTCATGTGCAGAAGGGTAGTTCTGCGGGACATTCTTCGGACCCCAAAGCTGGTATCAGCGTTTGGCCCGAAAATGCCAATATAATTATTTCAACTGGAAATGATATTCCTGGCCATGATATTATGGAATACAAAGGAATGGGTAAGAGATTGTATATAATACGACGTTGACGGTGATAATATTCTTCATGCAGGGGCTATTCTTTACTAACAGTACGGCAGTCTATGGGATTACCGTTCGTGCTAGGAACGTTGCATCAATGCTTGGTGCGGGACTCAAGAGTTTGGCTGGTGGAGAAGTCGGTGTACTAACAACAAATATGGTACGCTGTCGAGATGAGGCCATGGATAGAATGATAGCAGGCGTACATCAAGTTGGAGGAAATGCAGTTTATGCATTCCGCTTTGACGTTAACTCTCCTGAGCCTGGCTGGACCGAAGTATGTTGCTACGGTACTGCTGTAACGGCAGTTCCCCGGAAAAATAACAGTTCTTACCAGAAGCAATAAATTAGTGGTGTAATTTTGGTTTTAGATAATTAATGCGTTTTTTTCTTAGTTGAATAATCACTATAAATGGTGGGGGTATTATATTCATATTTACTATATCAGCACCTCCTACAGATGTCCGTAGCGAGCCCACCTTGACTACTAGGGGTAGGGAAACTAGTACCCCACTGCTGAATCACTGGGTCGAAACTTGGACTGCCTACTCTCACAGCATATCTTGTTGGGACACAGGTGCATTCCCTTTTCGTTCCGTGTTATTTTCGTGAATATGACATTAAACTATGTCGATCCGATGGTCGTTTTAGTAGCACCGTCCTTCTTCCGAATACAGGACATATGAGTCAAAGTTAAATCCTGAACACTGGACTTTATTATACTTAAGAAAAGCAGGGTATAAATACTAGACGGGATCATTTGGGCATATATACTTTTGTAGCACCCTTTTTTATAGGATAGTAGTTGATATTGTGCTGCATGCTGTCTGCAACCCAGTTGCGGAATAACCTTTTCCCCGGATTAATGTACTAGACTAGTAAACTCTGCAGTTGACGGGTATAACAAACGATAATGATCATTCTCGCTGGAGCGGATGTGGGGGTCTCAAGACCTATCCATTTGAAACTGTTTCGCACTAATCGCGGGCATGCTATCCAAAGTGCACAGTTAGCCCACAAAGTCTGGTATATAAGGGAGCCCAACCGCTCTGGGGCCCATTTGCTAGATTTCCCTGATATTCTCACATAAAAATTTCTTGAGTCCACTACCGAGTATCAGCATAGTATAATTCGGCGATAGGTGATTAGAATGTCTGTCAAAATTGGGATAAACGGTTTTGGTCGCATTGGTCGATTAGTCCTAAGATGCGCCGTCGAGCGAGATGATGTCCAGGTAGTCGCTATCAATGCACCGGGCATCGCTGCCGACTATGCTGCGTATACATTTAAATACGACTCGACCCATGGCAAATTCAAAGGAGAGGTGCTCGACAGAGATGGTATGCTAATAATAAATGGCAAAGAAATTTATTTACTCAGTGAGAGGGATCCATCGAAATTAGCATGGCACAAGTCCGGCGGTGCCGAATACATTGTCGAAAGCACAGGGAAATTCACTACTCTTGATACAGCCTCAGTCCATTTGCACAATGGCGTCAAGAGGGTGGTAATCTCAGCTCCTTCTAAAGATGCTCCTATGTATGTTGTTGGAGTTAACCACCGGGAGTTCACTCCAGACCAAAAAGTAATTTCCAATGCTTCTTGTACCACTAATGGACTTGCTCCATTAGCAAAAGTTATCCATGATAACTTTGGCATCCTTGAGGGGCTCATGACAACGGTGCACTCGATGACAAATTCTCAAAATGTTATTGACGGTCATGCCACAAGAGATTGGAGAGGAGGACGGGGAGCAGGAAACATTATCCCAACATCTACAGGAGCAGCCAAGGCTCTCGGATCGATTATCCCCGACCTGAAAGGTAAAGTTACTGGTATGTCTTTGAGAGTCCCCACTTCAGATGTATCTGTTGTTGATCTGACTGTTAAATTGGCAACCGAAACTAGTTATGACGAGATAAAACAAGTAATAAAGGCGGCTACCAAGTCTGGTGATCTTAAAGGGGTGCTAGATTACACAGAGGACGCTTTAATATCTGCCGATTTAGTCGGCGACTACCATTCGTCAATTTTTGATGCTGAGGCTGGAATACTATTAAATCCTACCTTTGTTAAACTTATCACATGGTACGATAATGAGTTGGGATACAGTGCAAGAGTCGTTGATTTAATTGCTCATATCGCCGACGTTGACCGCCAGATCGCTGAGGGAACTTACCGAGGGAAAACTGTTAATGAGCCTCGATAGCAGCCTTTTTATAGAACATTTCCACATAATATTATCATAGAAGATCTATTTTTTCAGGTATTAATGGCAGTACAGAACTCAAATAATTTAAATAATGTCATATAGATTACTAGCCTTCGCTGTTCAGTTTATTATATAGCGATGTCAAGCTGTGACGAAAACGGCAGCTGTTTCCTTACCCCAAGAGGTCGTATCTTGCATCATGCACATGGATAAGGAACTGTGACGATCTGGATGACCCACTACCTACGTACCGGAACCCAAAATCACGGGCGGAGGGCGTTAATTAATTAACCTACTTTTTTGGGAAGTTCACCTCGGATGTGTACCCAAAATGAGCTTAGAATGTCGATTTCAATGAACATATGCAGGGGTAAATTTATTTTCAAGGGAATCTTTCGCCCGCAAAGACGCTCTTGATCACCAGATCCAGAAAATTATCTTCAAGGGCCTCCACTTGTAGATTAAATTATCCAATCCAAATCATACTTATCTAATTAATAAGCATTTCTGAAAGAATTGTTCATTGTTAACCATGATTTGTAATTCTGCTGCCAAGCCAGCCGACCCTAATGCGCTCTTCTCACCTTGCCCATGACATAGCACGATTAGCTCTTCTATTTTCAGATCTCCCCAAAGAAGCATTAAATTCTTACTGCTAAATGAAGAGCATTATATATTCTAGAGTTATTGCACTGCTAGCATACTTCACATTGTCAAGATGACTGAAATCAACATGACCGAGATCTCTAGGGGTTGGCACGACAATTTCCGTGTAACTCAGACTGTTACCGAAATACACAACGACAGTAGAAGTATTTTATCGGAATATGGGCCGATTCCAAAGAAAAAAGCTAGTATATCAGATTACTGGTTAGTATCTCTTTTGTGCTGCTTTGCTTCTATGGGTGGCCTTATTTTTGGATATGACACGGGAACGATTTCTGGGTAAGTCAGTCAAGTTTAATGTCTGAGTAATTCTCTAACCATAAGCTATATTAATATGCCCCAATTTCTAAGGCATTTTGGACAACCCAAGAATGACAGCAGCTTTTATTTTTCCAAATCTAGGTCTGGTATTATCGTAGGAATTTTTTCTATTGGAGCTGGAATTGGAGGTATATTTTTTTCACGGCTTGGCGATAAGTACGGTAGAAAAGTGGGAATAATAGTTGGATGCATTATATATATCCTGGGGGTTGTCGTGCAAATTTCATCAAGCTATTCTTGGTATCAATTTTTAATTGGCAGACTAGTTGGTGGGTTGGGAGTAGGAACACTGGCCGTTTTGGTACCAATGTTTATCTCCGAAATATCACCAGCTGAAATACGAGGTGCACTTGTCTCAATGTATCAGTTGTTCAACACCTTAGGAATATTTATAGGGTATTGTGTCTGCTATGGTACCTATACGCGACAAAACTCCAGTTCTTACAGAATACCCCTAAGCCTTTGTTTTGTCTGGGGTTTCATTCTCATTGTAGGAATGTTGATACTCCCTGAATCTGCTAGATACTTAATATCTAAGGGTCGCATAATTGAGGCCAGGAAGTCAATGTGTTTTGTCAATAGATGTACAGAGGATGACCCTCGAGTTGTATCCAGCGTTGACCAGATTGTGAAAGCAGTCGAGTCTGAGCGAGAGGGGGGTCGCGCAACTTGGAAAGAACTTCTTACAGGAAAACCTAGAGTAGGATTCAGATTAATGGTAGGGGTAGTGGTGGCAGCTTTACAGCAATGGGTAGGAGCAAATTATTTCTTTTATTATGGGACAAAAGTCTTTATGGACATTGGAATGACGGACTCGTTTGCAACATCGACAATATTTGGTGCCGTTAACTTTATCTCTACCTTTTTTGGCATTTACTTCGTTGAAAAATTTGGCCGCCGAAACGTGCTACTATACGGGGCAGTAGGTATGCTTGTATTCTTCGTTATATACTCAACACTTGGAGTGAGACTACTTTATCCACAGGGAGAGGGGAATGGCACTAATTCCTCTGTGGGAAAAGCAATGATTGCAGTAACTTGCCTCTATATTTTTAGCTTTGCTTCGACTTGGGCACCGTGCGCGTTTGTTTTGATCTCAGAGATCTTTCCCTTAAGAGTTCGATCAAAAGGAGTGTAAGTACTGAAAGAATGTTGTCTAAGTTAAAAGTTTGGCGCCCATTATCTAACAGAATCAAGGTCTCTAGGGATGGCATCAAATTGGTTTGCAAATTTCCTGTTGGGCTTTTTTTCACCCTTCATTATAGGCTCTATCGGATTTTATTACGGATTTGTATTTAGCGGTTGCATTTTTTTCGCAGTATTTTTTGTGTATTTTTTTGTGCACGAAAGCAAAGGATTGACTTTGGAAAATATTGATGAAATGTTTGCATCCGGGGCAACGGCTTGGTCATCTAGTCATTGGAATCCCCACGTTATAATCGAGCAGGATAGAGATTATACAACAAATTCAAAGCCAGGTGCCGATCGTGAAGGTACCGATCCTGAAGATATTTAAACAACATTCTGATAGCAAATGTATTGTACAGTCAGTAAATATATACAGCCAGGTACACATGTTGTGTAGACTTTTTTAACTAAATGAATAAATAAAATAAATTATTTTCCTCACTCTGATACTTCAAAGTTCACAGAGCAACCCTTTGGCTGCTACTTGAGCCGGGTGTTCAACTACCTCAATACCCTTAAAATGAATTCCTTCGCGATCGAGAGCAGCCAAAACCAAATCTTGAAATGGCCCGTTACACAACAAAGACCCAGCAAAGATTAGCAACGACTGACCCGGATCAATTAAACCTTCTTCGGTAAAGGGTAACACATTATTTTTAACAAGGACTGATGCTGCATTTTGAGCAATAGCATACGCTTTGTCATCGCGAGGCTCGGAAAAGGCGGCCTCAAATACAATGCGAGTAACATCAGCAATCTTTGCCTTTCGAGTGCTGTTATCAATATCATTAGAGGACATGAACTCTATCATATCGGTCAAAAACATATCTTCATCGCCACCATCATTGCCCATGTATCTAATTAGTTTTTTTTGAAATTTTGAAAGTTCAACAAGCTTTCCCTTTTTGGGAACGGTGGAGGACGTCAAAACCCGGCCCAGTTTTTTCCGATCCAGATAAGCTATGGTATCTTTGATAGCTTGCATGCCAATGTAATAACCGCTCCCCTCATCACCTAGGTAGGAGCCCCACCCACCAGCTCTCCCTAGACATTCATATTGATTATCATAATATTTGTAAGCCACTGCGCCTGAACCAGTGCCAGAAACCAAGCTGATACCGGCTTCATATTCGGGCTTGTAGGACAAAACAGCGGCCAACAGTGATGAGTCGCCTGTAAGCCTAATCTTGTTACGGGGGAGACCCAAGAACTCTTCAAACCTGTCTAAAACCTTTTCGTACTTTGTCGAGGAAATTCCAGCGATACCAATCCATACAGAATCAAAAATTTGGAGCGACTTAGGATTCATTACTGTGATAAATGGAGGAAGTTTAGAAACAGCCAGACGAATTGCCGCCCCTACTGCATCAATCATACCATCCACCCCACAGCTGGCGATGTTAGATGATCCTGTTTCACACTGAACCTCGATGCCACTTGAGCATTTAATAACGACTGCAGTCTTAGACCCACCGCCATCAACCACAAGAACAAGAGAGCAATTCTCGCTATTAGCCGTAGAAATTATAGACGAACTCAAAGAATCGTCAGAATCATCAGAGTTGGTGCTGAAGATAGATTCATTATCGGACTGTTCATCGTTGGACCGATCTCTGGGACCAAAGAAGTTAGTTCTGTGAGAACCAAGAGCTAAACCTAGGCGGTTTAAACTATTATGCAGTAAGCGTTTAGATTCTTCTAAGTTGAGACCAGTCTTTCCAACAATTATGGCAAGTTTGAGGTCATTTTCACAACTCGCTATATGCTGTCCTACAATTTGACTAGCATTATCCTCATCAGAGTTCGGGACATAAATTTTGCGTGTGCCACCGTTTTCACTCAAAATGTAAAATTTCGTACCACAAATAGTTCTAAATATCTTTTTCGATCTTTCTTTTAACTTCAAGTTACTTGGCTTGAGATCGACCATAAGATTTCCATATGTTTTTCCGAGTTTCACCATGATTGTAGTACTAAGCATATTGAGAACCATCTTAGTAGCAGTTCCAGCCTTCAATCTTGTGGAGCCTGTAACAACTTCTGGACCCGTTACAGGCGCAACTAGGTGATCAATGAAATCGCATTCTTGCATTGCCGATGGGCTAACACAGCAAATACCTACAGTCAAACAACCAAAGGTTTTGGCAAAGTTTAACGCACTCAGCACATAAGGTGTTCGTCCTGAGGATGCAATACCAATTACTGTATCCAACGGTGACAGGTTGTAATGTTTGAGATCGGCAATGGCACTTTCAACATCATCTTCGGCACCTTCCTGGGTGATTCTGATGGCGCGATCGCCTCCTGAAATAATGCCTACAAACTGAGATGGTGAAGCAGAAAACGTAGGAGGAATTTCAGCAGCATCTAAAACCCCCAATCGACCACTGCTACCAGCACCAACATAAAACAATCTTCCATCACTAGCAATTCGGGGATAGATATCATCGGCGGCAGCAGCAATATCATTGACACAGTTGCTCACACTACTAACCACACCAACATCTTCCTTGTTCATGAGCTGCACGATCTCAAGGGTCGTCAAGACATCCAAATTGGAAGATAATGGGTTCTGACATTCTGTCTGAAGATGAGTTAGATTGATTTTTGCCGGCTGAATTATCATTGGCAGCAAAAATACGAAAAATACAAAATTACAAAAATGCCGCCCACAGACATGGTGACAACGCGTCGATATATACAGGAGAATCCACGCAAAACACAAGACAATTGCACTGCCAAAGATACATAAAAAAGCAGCTCCCGGAGAATAAATCCAAACAGGTAATATGATTACTTACGAAACGCATCAGTCCTATCTAGGCCGCCAAACGTATATGTAAGTTTAAGGTTATTTCAAGTTAGTTGTCTGATCGTCGCGTTGTTGGTCACTGGTGAAAAGTTTATGATATTTTCCTGCACATTACCGCTAAACTGGTTAAGGTTAAGCGACGAGTCGTACTGTTTGCATACATAAATTGTGCATGAAGGGTGAAGTCGGTGTACTCGGCGACGGTGTAGGTGGACTGGTATGCAGATAACAAACTAAAAGAAAGGTAGTTGGAGACGGAAAAAGAATTTTCAGGTTGGTCAACACCCTGGACCTCGCAAAAAAAGAACTTTCTCCTGGATATGAGAGCTTCCAACAGAAAAAGTATTTTGCTAACGGTGGCACTGGGCTGTATTTAGTTGTATCAATAGGGAAACACAACTACCCGTCTCATAATTAGATTAGTTTGGAGCATATCTGCTTTCATAGGTTTTACCCTTATATTAGCGGAAGAACAGTGCCCTAAAAAACCGCTGCTGTCTTTTGGAGCATATTCTGGTCTGTAGCTACTCCAAACACCTTAGTCTTCAGTTTATTATCTTTGTATTGTAGAAGTAGATGCTGACATTCAGCGCCCAGAAGTAGAAGTTCAGTAGCAATTCTGGAGGCTAACCGATAGACATTATGACGGAGCCGCCGTTGATAATGTAGCGTATGTAGTAGTATACATACCTGCGGCCGTTGATGACCACTACTAGCAAACAAAGGCTTGTAACTATAAAAATAAATGTTGCTCAACGGCGACTTCGCCGGTCAGAATGTAGGTCATGCGAGAGAGCATGCCTTCAAGGAAGCTGACAACAAACCCTCTTAAGCTCTTCTTGTAGCTAGTACTGAACTGAATTTTTTGGGAAAAATTGTCCCTTAACTTCAATATCATTCGAGTCTAGTTGATGGTGGGATATAGTCTGAAATAAATAACGTAAAACTGTTCACGTGTCATGAGGATTTGAACTCCCACGGTTGCCACCATTCAACACTCCAACCGCCGTTTGCTGCCGCATTACCCTAGCCCTTTATCTGAAAGGCGGTGTCAGAAGGTACATAAAGCAACACATGCGCGAACCACAAGTTAACGCTTAGTTGGAAATAAGATACCACCAGACTATATTTCGTTAAATATATCTAATTCCACAGTCCGGGTCCTAGACCTTATCTTATTTCTCAACTTTCTTATAACGTTGAAATTTCATTAAACTGGTAAAAATAATCTTGTTGCGAAATCCCGTGATTGAGTTTAGTCCTTACCATCGCTTCTGCAGATCTGAGGCTCCACTGTATATCACCGGTCAGTATGCATTAACTGAGATCTATGACAACAAAGGAGGAGAAACAAATGATAGGGCTATGTACGAGAAAATCCCTTCTGTAGCCCCTTTAACGTAATCATATAATACAAGTTCTAATAATAGTATTGGATCTAGATAAATTCCCTTCACTTCTCCAAGAGGAATATCAGTAGCTGCTGGCAAATAATAAACTCCGCATCTGGATCTAACCACCCAACGGCTTATTTCTTTTTCATATGCGAGAAACCCTAGATCTACGCAACAGTCTATAATTAGGAATTGTAACGAATATCACCGCAGAACGAGCGCCTCCTACATCTTTCTTTTTTTTGTCTGGGCCTGGTCCCCCATGCCTAGAGCAAGTTGCCGTCTAGTGTTACCTATGGCCCTTCCCATTACCTCAGTCGGTCGACAACAGGCAGGAAACTTGAAACAAGTGTTTCTTCCTGAACATGATTCATTTGTATGAATATTTGGTGGAGGGGAACGGCCCTGTGATCCCTATCTTTTAAAAGATGCCCAGTAATGCAACCAATGCAACTGTCATAAGGTTTCTATTTTATTGACAGGTTTATAGGCCATGAAAGCTGACAACAGTGCTGCAAAAAATAAGATTCTCGCATCTCAGTAGTGCATATAATTTTCTCTCTCGGTCAACAGTTTCTACGACAGACTGAGAAACACTGATAGTTTTCAGCTGGGATAAGTTGCTATATTTCGCAATTACCATTTGAGAGAAAAATAGGCAAGTTATTTATCAGGCACCAATATCAAGGCAAAAATTTACAATCTTGCGAAAAGGAGGAAACAAAGGACATACTAGGAGCTTCATTTCCAGCACAAACTTTAGGTAGTCAGAGTTGGTCTGCAGTTCTACAACAATGGTCATACTGGTATTATATGAGATATGAGATAAATAGGAGAAGGAAATTGATTCGTGGGGCCTTGAACTATGGCGTAACAGCCAGATTCGGTTTATACTATATGGCAGACTGTCAGGAACACAACCAAAAAAAAATGGATTTAGTGGTACATTCGACAAATGTTACAGCATCTCGCCAAATATGAGCTTAACATCAGCTATTTTGACTTTGAGAATCATTTCTAAGCAAATTTGGCACCTTTCTCACTTTGTTGGTGTGCGCCTTGCGGGGACGGGGTCGGCCTCAGCCGTTTGTGTACGTTAACATTAAGATTTACCGTTTCTGGTGCATCATAATTTGGGCTGGTCTGAGATAAGGTTAACCTTAAATTAGAGTTAAAAGTGACCGAAGTTTAAGTGGAAGATAAGGAGTGGTCAATTCAAAGTGCGTGATATGGGAACTGAACGCGAAGGCATTAACTTCACTAGCCTGGGCTCTGGTGACGAAGCGCAAGACCAGATCAGTCTAGAGAATGCAGATAGTGGTTGGCTAGAATCGTTTAAAAATATTAGATCCGAGCCGTGGTTTCAAGTCTTTCTTATCAGCTTTGTTTGTTTCTGCTGCCCTGGAATATACAATGCTCTTGGGGGGATGGGCGGAAGCGGTCAAGTTGACCCAACAGTAGCTGCCAATGCGACGGTTGCCTTATTATCTACTTCTGCAATTTCGGCAGTATTTTTTGTTGCGCCCCTCTACGAGCTCATCGGTCCTAATATATGTGTGCTTATTGGTGGTTGGACCTATGCTTTGTATAGTGGCTCACTGCTCAACTACAATCATCATCAGAATTCTACATTTGTTATTGTTTCAGGAGCTATACTGGGTATTGGTGCTAGCTTTCTATGGGTGCCCCAAGGAGTCATAATGACAACTTATATCAATGAAAGTCAAAAAGGGCGTTCAATTGCAGTATTCTGGATTATTTTCAACTTAGGTGGTACCATTGGGTCCTTAGCAAGTTTTGGGCTGAACTATCATTCCAGTGTAGGGACAGTGAGTGATTTTACTTATATTGCATACATTGTGATAATGCTTTCTGGATGGTTATTAGGGTCATTGCTGCTGTGCCCAGCTGCGAAATTGAACTACAAATACCAGGGTGAGAGAAATAGTGCTGTAGCGAAACGATACCAGGGAATTTCTTTGAAGAAGATTATCGAAATGGTTAAGCTAGCATTGTCGATCCTGTGTGACTGGAACATCATCTTTCTACTGCCTATGTTCCTCTATGCTAATGTATTTTACTCCTATCAGCAGAACATTGTTAACGGTAGTACATTTAACATCCGTACGCGATCGCTTAATGGAGCCTTGTATTGGTTCGCACAAATATTTGGCGGTATCACAATGGGTGCGTTACTTGACACAAGGCATCTGAATCGTAGGAAAAGAGCTCTAATGGGATGGGCAGTACTTTCTATCTTTGGAATGGTTGTCTGGGGAGGAGGTTACAAGTTTCAATTATGGAGTAGTAAGAGGATCCTTGACGGACATAAGCAAGATTTGGACTTCACTGACAAACAGGCTATTGGACCAATGTTCCTATATATCTTCTACGGAATGTTTGATGCCCTCTGGCAGGCTTATAGCTATTGGATTATTGGAACTAAGTCGAATGCGCCCGTGATAAATGCTATTCTAGTCGGTGCTTATAAAACATGTCAAGCTACCGGTGGAGCTATGGCTTGGAGGCTCAACGCGCTGGGTATGGCACCCATGAGCCAGTTAGCTTTGAATTGGGCTCTGACTATGGCCGCCCTGGTATGTGTTTTGCCTGGAGTATATAAAATCACGGACTCCAATGTAAAGGAGACTGGACAGGAAACGGAAAATATAGAGGGCCACACAATTATAGTACTTGCTAAAAACTCGTAAGATATTAGTACTTTGTTTAATAAAACAGTTCAAATATGAATAAATCTGACCGACTGTCTAAGAGATAGTCGATTCGAGTTGAGATTTGAGCCAGAGCGTTAGCTTGTAGAGTAGCTATGAGCGAGCCAATACATCTTATCAGGGAATGTAACCCGCTTTATGCAATGTCGCTTGACCTAGTCAAACAGGTCCTAGAAATATGTTTATTAAGGTCTAAGTCATGGTTTTTGGACTCCACAAATAGGTCCGTCGGAGATTTACTAGCTAAAATACCGGTTTTGCGTTCTGCAGGTCGCTTTGTTTAGTTCACCTCCTGTGTTTATCAGTGCTGATAATCACCGACTATCACTAGTCCAACGATGATTCTGGCGATTGAGCGGTGAAACACAGAACACCGGCCAATGCATAGCGAGCTGCCGCGGTACTACTAAATCCCGTATCCCCCACTCCCTGTTACCGCGCTTAAGCATGGTGTAACTCAAATGCATCATCAGACTTAACGCACACAATTGGTTGGAACAAGTCCAGGAGCTTCGTGCTGGTCGCGACTTACACTCATGACCTATAGACAAATTGATGGCATACCTATAGATCAGGCTGCTGTATTATTATAGTTATGAATTGCCTCCTAAAAAGCTTCTTGATTTGTCCCAAATGCTAATAATAAGCTCCACCAAACTTGTCCAGTCAGATAACAATAGGCAGAGAGAGATTACTGTAACTTCGTGAAAACCAAGCTTGTGCCTCGTTTCCTCGGGAAACCCAAGTCATCTGGATTTGACTCGAAATCACGCTGATCCATCCTCAAGTTGTTTTTTTTGGACTTGTCCAGGGTCCTGTTTCCCAAGTGGCTAAATAACCCATCTCTAGCAATGCGACCGGCGTGCTTGGTTACAAACTGGTGTTTCTAACTGCTTGCAGTTGGGTCTATGCACCAGCCGATATCTGCAGGTCTCAAAAATATGTCCTGGCCCTCAACTAAACTCTCTTATGGCTAGATTCTCTTGGTTGTGCAGTGCCAATCTGCACATGCATGCGCGGGGGCAGGAGGGGGAAACCGTTCTCCTAAGCGACTTGGCTTGATCAAAAGAAGATCTGTCTGATTGTGTCTCCTGCAAGACGTATATAGACCATTGCCAGCATTTGCAAGCTCTTGAAATAATGTACTTAAGAATCACCACGGACTGTTTTCAAAAGCGACCTTACTAGTCTTTGTTGCAACAAGTCATATTATAATTGTTTTTCTTCTTCCTTGGTAAACGAACGATATTGTGGTTATAACGGAATTAACCCCTAGAGTGAGGACTGTTGTTTACAGCTTGTGTACGAGGTTTGATAATAAGATCTGGCTTTCGTGTAACGTCCAGATCTGAAATTTCTCATGACCACCGCTGAAATGGCTGGTGCAAATAGTATACCAAGGCAGCAGGGGTTTGTGTTTCACGACATAAAGCAAGAAGTGGATCGTAGTAGCATTCCTGGTCATGCCAGTACTGACGACCCACACTACACTCCGCTACCGCCACCCCCCTCAACTCCTCAGTGGAGTGCTGCCAACAATAATAACAGCAAATTGACCACGGGAACCTATTCAAACAATGCTGGAGAAGATTCCTCAAAGAAGCAAGTTTCTCAGAAAAAAAGGCCCTTGGCCTGTGTCAATTGCCGGTACAGTAAGCTTAAATGTCAGTTTTCATCGACTGCTGAACCACGGACATGTGATAGATGCAGATTACAAGGCGTAGTTTGTAAAGTAGAAGGGAGATCTGAGGAACGACAACATTTTGAAGAATTCTCCTCGAGGTTATCAAGAGTTGAGGATTTGTTGGATCGACTGATTGGAAAAATCGAAGCTAGTTATCCTCCTGCGGTTCCTCCTGAACATAGCCTACCGCCTGTACATGCTCAGGAAACAGCAGTGTCTTTGCAGAAAAGGCATAGTAGCTCTGCTAGTCTGGGTAATGGTACCTCGATTCCTCAGTCTCCCGCTTCATCTGTCTCCACCAGCACTTTATCGTCACCAGTTGTGTTGAAGAACAATCCCGTCATATGGCGCAAGAGGGACCGAAAGCCGGGCGGAACGGCTAAAGAACTATTATCTGAACTTAACAACAATACTGGGGGCCCCCCTTCACCTGGGCCCATCGACTACCAAGATGAGGAGCCACCCAGTCTGCCTGCCAAGAGGATAAAGCTGACTCCTGAAGCACCGGGCCGAGACTTGATTGACCGCGGTTTGATCAATGCCTCTGAAGCTGACGAGTGTCTAATGTTCTTCAGTACCAACATCTCTCGCTATCTGCCTGTACTGGTTTTGAACTACGTCGTATACTTTGATTCTTCTGTCAGGCAGAGATCTCCTCTGCTGTTTGCTTCCGTTCTCGCTGTGGCATCCCTCTACCATCCATCTTATCGAAACAGACATAGGGTTTTCCGTAAAGAATTTGAAACTCTGGCTGAGAAAATGGATAGACCACGGATCGACTTACTTGACTCAAATGCAAATAGCCAGCATGATATTCAGCCATTGCTAGACGATATATTGGCTCTTATTATTGCTGGAGCATGGATCGGTGGCGAGCTCGGTTTCCGGGCGAGTCTTGTAGCAAGTGAAATGTTCGGTTATTTGCTCCCGAAAGACCCTCAAAACTATCGATTCGAAGATCAGACCAGATCGATGCTGGGTGCGATTGGGTTGGTAACTTATATAATTGAAAAGCGGCTGCGAATCATTCATGACAGACCCAGCCAACTTCCACCAGACGCATTGAGTAATAGACGTGACCAGTATCTGCCCGTGTTTCTATCAGGTTTGTCGGGAAATTTGAAACCTTTACGGTCCATCGATCCTTCGGAGCTGAAGGCTACGGCCAATGTTGAACTATGCACATTAATGATGATGTACCAACAAGAATTAAGTCATAAGGTAGAAGCTCATGTTATGACGCATTGGAATACTCAGTTGGACAAGTGGTTGTCAGAATGGATGGGTAAACTTACAACTCATTTAAAGCCTTCAACTTGGAAGCCTCTAATGCTTACATTTCATTATGCTAAATTGTTTTTGAATTTACGCATCATTCAAGACACAACTCCTAGCGTCGAAGAGAACACAACATCGGCAGATGGCACATCTGCGACAAACCTTCTCGAAGCAGGTTTCATCCATTTTGTTACTCTTGCAGAAAAAGCTGCTTTGGACGTTCTTAATATGCTTGTTTTTGACGAAGATATCCAAAGGATGGTGCGGGTGGGTCCTGTGTTTTATCCCACCATCTTCGTAACTGCGGGAGCTTTCTTATTGAAGTTATTGTGTATTGGACCAATTATCCGATACCATGTGAATGAAGATATCCTGGTCTCAATGGTAGCTCAGGCGACGGCAAGACTTGAAGAGTCATTGGCATCAGATATCCTTCCCTGTTACGTAACTGTCAGAAATCTTGGTGATGCATTAACGAAAGTAGTCAAGATTCTAGAATCAACGGGCAGATATTCTGCAGATGGAACACTCTCTACAAATTATGACAAGTTGTCAACGGATCAAAAGGATACTAAGGGTCAGAGCTCAGACCGTGGTCACGTTCCTAATGGTTTGAATATTGTCCATGTACCTTTACCCATGGACTCTACTCAACCAGTGCCTCCCACTGGGCATAATATACAGACCAGCGGACCCTTTGAAGGACAGCCCATCCTTGCAAGTGCAAACTACCAATGGTCATTTGTGTCTGCTTATTCACAACCTCTCCAAGTTCAACAATTTCTACCAGTTCCACCTGCTCACCCACCTCCCTTGTCGCAAGGACAGCCTAGACTTGTCCCCGAAGGGATGGAGCCTTTACTACATCCGGAGGAGCCAGTACCACCCTCACCGCCGCAGCCTCTACCTACCAATGGATCTGGACAATGGCCTCTTGGTGGAGAAGGATTCAGAAATGTTTACAACAGCGATCCAAATTTCCTAATGGATGCACATAGTACGAATCTTCTTCAATCACTATTTGAGTCTCAGTTCATGAATGGTTCATAGAAGCCACCTTATTTATTTGCATTATATACTGAAAATACTAATTTTTCTGTATTTATTCAATCCTGGATTCCTCATTGACTTCTGTAAAGAGCTGTATTAAGCATTCGATGGTTTTCCTAATTTAATTGGATTCCTAAATCCTATGTCGACCCGCAACATACTGTATATGATTTAGGAGGACATTACATATCATCTCCATATCCAGAAGAGCGTTGATATCCTCCACCACTAATGTGTTGACTATCATCATCGTCATTCCACCTATCCTCTTTTTGCTGCTGATTCCTGAATTTTGCGTCTACCTCATCGCTAACCTTATCACCGATTTTAGCATTTCTATCCGGATTTGAGTCAAACCCAGCCTCGTAAGAATCACTATTGGATCCAGATTTCTGAAAAGTTAGAGACTGAAACACATCATGGTCACCCCACCACTTACCTTGCCCATAATATCGTAGTCATCAGTGCCAGCACCGGACATGCTTTGAGAGGTATCAAGATCCTCGTCCTGGCTCAAAGCCATATTCTTCAGGTTTCTGGGCATGTTAAATAAATTGGCTCTCTGATGGTATGGTAGTATATGTTCGAAAATTGGCTAAGGATCAGAAATAGTTCGACTTGCTGCCCCTTTTATAGTGCTGGGGAATTGCAATAATCAACTTGCTTGCTGTTTACCTTCAGAAGGTACTTTTCTTTGTTCAAACAAGGAAATGTGTACTAGATATACAGCTATTGCTTTTCGACTAGTTGGGGTTTCCTATTTGGACTCGAGGATAAAATAGTATTAGTGTCTTAGACATATTCGATCAAGGGTTTCCCCATACAAACAAGTCTTTGACCACCCTTTGACCCTGATTCAAATTTAACCTAGGTTAAGATGTGGCATTACATTACTGTTGGTGCAAATCTAAGGATTCTATATAACAAGGAGACTATTGATTGGGACTCTTGTGCTCTAGTTAGAAAAGGACCCCCATTGTTTTATGTGGAATTTGAGATCTAATCTTGATGTTTGCTGCAGGTCCCGACCCTGCATGATGAGCATCTTGCTCAGCAAAAATACGTCACTTAGACGCAATCATTTCCATGTACGTGGTCGTTGAATACAAAATGCGAGAGATGATAAACCAAGATGCAAGCTACCTGTGTTAAGTTACCTAGTTATCTGACCGAGAACGACTGAAAAATCGTTTTTAGGATACCCCGGGCTGTTGCTAGGTCCGCTCATAGTGCGCCGCACCTATTTGATAAGGATAAGCAATGACAACTCTCCTATATGCTGATCACTCTGGGCTCATCAGCACACAATGTCATACCCTATTAATGCCAGGGTCCACAAATACTATTCAAACTTAATAGCAATCGAACATTATAATATCTTTGAGGTCGCTCATGATAAGATTGTTATCTTTCTTGGAGGGTTAGGAGACGGTATTACAACAGTGCCTTACGTGCGCCATCTGGCGGTTGAACTTGATAAACATGGATGGGGTTTAGTGGAAATCCTCACTACTTCTTCTTATACAGGTTGGGGAACTGGATCCTTGGTGAGAGATGCATTGGAGATAACAAAAGCTATTCGTTATTTTAAGAGCAAAACAGGAGGCTCCAAAGCGAAGATTGTGGTGATGGGCCACTCGACCGGTACCCAACAAACCATGTATTATCTTACCCAGCAATACAGCACTGATACAAATGACCTTGAAAAAAGACCGCAAATTGACGGAGCTATATTACAAGCGCCATGTTCGGATCGGGAAGCTTATGAATTACTAAATGGACGGCACGTCTACGAAGAATATTTGAAGTTTGCCAAGGAGTGGGTTCATCGAGGAAATGGTAATGAAGTACTACCCCAAAGGTTTGCAGAAACATTTTTTAACACTTCTGTCAATGCTAACCGATGGGTATCACTTATGGATGTAAGAGGTGGTGATGATTACTTTTCGTCAGATTTGAATGCCAATGACCACCGCACAACATTTGGTAAGGTACGGAGTAAATTATTAGTTGTTTTTTCAGGGAATGATCAGTTTGTGCCTGGAACGGTCGACAAAGATATGCTGGTGAGACAATGGCAATCTGCCACCGTACCAGAATTATGGAGTGCTCACTCAGGCGTTGTCAAGGGTGCAACCCATGAAGTTGGCCAAGAGTCTGAACCTGGGGCCAGGGAAGAGCTCATATCCCGCGTCTGTGCATTTCTGACAAATGAAGTCGACGGACAATAAAGTAGTATCTGAAATCGTTTATTGTTTAGCGTAACCAATTTAACCCATAGTCACATAGAGACAGTACTTCTCGGTAGCACGTGACAAAGTTGGGGTCTGCATAGATGAATGTGAATCTTTCTAAATAGAACACAACCACGATGGCAGAAACAAATAGGAAAAAAGTGTGAGTAATATATATATTGTGAAAACTGTATATAGCCCGAAAAGTGTACTGTACTGACGTACTATTCAGCCTTGTATTTGGGTCCGCCAACGGTCGCGCAGTTGATATCTTGAATCAAATAAACAAAATCAATGGATCTAGAGCTGGGCCATTTGATCTGGCCATCCTTGTTGGGGACGTTTTCACATCTAGAACCATTGATAATGATGTACAGCGTGTTTTGAAGGGTGAAATTGATTCAGACATTCCTGTGTATTTTTCAGAAGCCTCAACAGACTTGCATGAGCTGATAAAGGCGAGAATATCTTCATCAGACTCTAACGAATTGAGTCCTAATATTATGTATCTTGGCCCTGGTGAGAAGATTGCAACAGCAGGCGGACTTTCTATTTCAAGTTATGGAAAAAAATCCTACAGTGACAGTGATGCTGAGGGTCTAGTGGATATCTTATTTGGCTCGGATTGGCCACTTGATATTACTCGATTAACAGAGGGATTCCCTGGATCTACAAGAGTCAACTACGAATCGTACGCTAAGGGTATTGCACAGAAATTAAAACCAAGGTATCACTTTGTATCTAATCCCCGGTACAATGTTTTTTGGGAACGACAACCGTTTTCCTGGGAAGAGGTGGACAACAGTCAGAGCAGGGTTACAAGATTTATAAGTTTAGCTGATTTCCAAACAAAAGATCAAAAATGGTTCTACGCATTCAAAATCGATGTCACTATTGATAGGACCGCCTTAACACCAGCTAATTCCACGACCAACCCATACTCGGTAACCTCTCCACCTAAAAGACCAATGGGGGAGTTTGATAATATTTGGGATGAGAACAACCCAGAACGTCTGAGCATTGATAGAGAGTCTGATAAAACAAGAAGCAAAAAGAAGAGAAAGACAGCACAGATAATGTCTGTCAATCCGGAGAGCTGCTTTTTTTGTTTGTCGAATCCTAAGATTGATAGAGCTTTAATATCCTCCATTGGAGAAGAATTCTATTTGGCGCTTGCCAAGGGACCATTGATATCTGGTCAGACAAAATCCCAGTTAGGATGCCCAGGACATGTATTAATTATCCCTATGTCACATGTTCCTACATACAAATCATTGACATTTGGCGGAGATTCACACAAATTTATTCTCGAAAAAAAGAAATATGAAATTGCATTGAAGCAGATGTACTCCGAACATGGATTATATTATGTTTCTTTTGAAATCAATCGAAAAAACGGTGTACATGTTCATACTCAGGTGATTCCTGTGCCAGAGAACCGAGTTCCTTTAATCGAGTCAACGTTCAAAGAAGAAGGTCGTAAGCTCGGTATTCATCTTAAGAACCGTGAAGTCCATGACGAGGAAGAGGAGTATTTCAAACTCACTCTGCCAGATTCCTCTACTCTTGTTGCATCCATCGGCACTCGGAACAGATTTGATTTGCAATTTGGCAGACGTGTAATGGCCATAATCTTAGGAATTGAGGAACAGAGTGACTGGCGACAGTGTTTCCAGACAGAGAGTGAAGAGCAGACTGATTGTTTCGAGTTCAAAAAAAGATTCAAGACGTTCGATTTTACATTATAGAGAAATATATTAGGCGCATTTTGTCTTCTGGAGGAATATTTATGTATGGAATAGCGAATATCATCTATTAATTGTTATTAACATTCAATGGGTATTAATATTTGATATATATGTATCGATGTTACATGACTTGTATTATAAGAACATACGAGAATGTAGAAAGAAGTTTAACTACAATAACTATTGCCATTCCTCGCTAGTCGAAAATCAAGCTGGTCGTTCTTATCGAACAGGAAGTCTTGAACTACTTCAACACCAGGATCGGTCTGTCTGTAAACATAATGGTATCACAGATATCTTATCTAACGATATGACCCTTGCGTGGCACAGAGTCAGTCAACGTGAATGCCGATCGGAACTTGAATTAGAGCAATATGCAATGATGACAAGTCTTATATTTTGTTATATAACTAAATTTGGTGTAGATTGATGCAAAACGGTCCATATTGAATTTTATTATCGAGGGTTACTCTAACCGTTTATGTGCAGGTGACTAATCAGGAGTCTGCGCCGTGTATTCTGGCCTGAAATTTACCCAAGCAAAACCGATTTTACAGAGCGATAAGCAGACCCCGCCAAGGAATCGACGGGAACAGAGCCGACATTGTAAGTTGGTGCGTGATACGGCACTAATCGAACTCAATTATAAAACCACAGCGACTGCCACTTTTCTTCCGGATTTTTTGAAATATTAAGTTTATCAACATTGAATAGTCTACTCATTCCCCACTGAAATCAGGGAGATTTGTAGTTAGGTAAGGACGTAATTGGAAATATTCTCTTCCTTTATCTCGTTCCTTTACATTGGTCAAATAGTCTAGCGTGACTTTATAATAGACCAGGCTTTTTAAAGTCAATCACACTCAGTCATCTTAAGTGCTTTAATTTTCGATCAGTCACTATATAGGAGTGATCATACTTCGGTGCTGTTATTGGTTGCTGCTGTTAATCTTCAGGCAACTTCAATTTAACGCGCTTGAAAAGTTCATATCTCTGAACTTTTACTCATTGTTTAGTCGTTCGTCAACGTATTAAAACTGTCGGATTTATCTCCAGGGACCTCTTTCTTAGAACCTTTGTCAGATACATCACAACCACAGTTTACTTCGTTAAATCTCGCTGAATTAGAAGACAGTTTTTTGAACCAGTCTCATTCACTAAATCTTTCTTCTGAAAGCCCAGTTTCTTTATTATCAAGAAACGTATTGAATAGTCAGCGAACAGAAATTCTTTCTCCTGCCTATTCACTCAATACCCCAAATCAGAAATGTATTCCGTCGTCAGAAATACAGAAACAATCTCCAGGGAACGCCGCGCTGGATCCCCTCCAGCTGAAGGCGGCGTCTCCTTCCCAGGAGATAATGGGTTTGTTGTCAGATGTTAATCGTGACAATACACCCGCTCTTTTGTGTGATGAATTCCTTATTTTCCCTGATGATAATGATAATACCTTTGTGACTTGCTCAGCTCCAGTTAGTTGTGAAGAGTCCCCGTCATCTTGTTCCCCTGTTACTCTTGTTGCTCCGTCCAGTACATCTACTTTTGTTGCTTCTGAATTCTCAACTCCAGATATGGTTAATCCTGTCGTCAACAGCATTCCTCGTATGTTAGATCAAAATGCGAAGTTGTTGGCGTCAACCATGTTTGATATTGATGAGAAATCTGCTTCTGCGGAGTCTGAATGGTCTCCGTTATTCGATACTTCTGACAAAACCTCTCCTTTGCCCGAATCTCAGTCGGGTTCAAAGCCATGGTCTCCATTATTTAAGCCTGCTGATATTACTTCTCCAGTTCCAAAGATTGAGGTGAGTTTCACTTGTGAGAAACGTAGTGCCATTGTCATGGCTGGCGATGACGACTCTTTTGAGTTGTCTCATAAACGGATGAAGATTAGCAGTTCCTCTGATGTGAAGCCGATCATTGTAAAGAACCCTAGTGACCCTGCCAGTGTTAGAAGGGCTCGTAACACGGAGGCCGCCAGACGCTCTCGTGCCAAGAAAAATGCTCGTATTGACCATTTGGAAGCCATTGTTGCTGAGTTACAATCGAGAAATTCGATGCTTGAAGCTGAAAATAATGTTCTGCGCCGGCTACAGAACCTTCCACCCAGCTCAAATATCTAGCTCGTATAAGTTCTTTTGAATAGATTGATTTTCACCTATAAACATTAATCTTTGGATAAAGCAATGCTTTTCCACGACGCTACGCCTTTAGAAAATCCTGTATGTAGAATACGTGATGGATTGGGTTTTGTCGTACCGTGTATATAATTATCAATCTAATCGATCCGATGTACCTAATCAGGTAAAACTTTATTTACTTTACTATTGGCCAGGCATATTCGCAAAGCGGGTACCCGTGATTTTACTGTACCAGTTAGCTACATGGAATGCCCTTGAATCAGGCGGCAATAGCTCACAGTTAAGTCTAGATCTCACCGCCATCTTCTTTATCCAGATAGCTGCACATTCATGTTAAGGCAATGCCCAGCACTAGCCAAATGTTTAACTTACCTAACAGATAATTGGGTCCAGTGCATATAATGGTATAGAGAAATTATCACTGTATGTCGGATGGATCCGTTAAGTTTCTTAGGTTTCCTATGTAGTAGTTGTGTTGTCATGACATCAGTATAGCAGTAAATTCTGTCTTTGTATCAGGAGCCTTGACCTTACGATATTTTGTGCTTAAAACACATCGCATATCACTTCTATGAAAATGTTTGTTACAAACTCAGATCAATTAGTAATGTTATCAATCTGATTACAGAAGTCACTTTCTTGGTAACTTTGAATGCTGAGTTTTAGGATATCTAGGCACACTTGGTAGGGTGATGACTGTAAAGCCTATAGAGGATTTGTGATCAATAGCATCATGTCTGTCCTGTGTCAGCGGACGAATAAAGTGCTTATATCGATGGTAGCCTAATCTAACACCCAAGATTAGCCTCCCATTCGGAGAGGAATCGTATTTCATAATCATATATGTCTCTCGAAGCAGTAAAGTTAAATTAAAAACACGACCTTGTAACTCAAACCTTAACTAAATCTATTCAGATGGGCTGGTGGGCCTAAGGTATCTGAAACATCTTCGAGCTTGATGTAGCTAGACGGCGTGAACAACCTGTATTTCGTATTAGAAACAACAACTTCTCACTTGGCCAAATAAGTCCAGATCTATATATATATATATATATATATTCACGAGTATCAGTTTAAATAAATGTGGCCAAATCGTCCAATTGCGTATCATGATAATAAGGAGTTCCAAAATTTTTTTTCTGTTTGTTGCAGGGTTGACAGATGCAATCGATGTGTATGGAACTGGTTGCCTCTATGCTATTTCTCTGGAGTATAACTTTGGATGTCAAGGTTATGACATTTATGACTTGGCCCCCTGCTTATGCCCAAATAAAGCTTTTCTTGAAACGGTTGTTGGATGTATAGAAGTATCTGCCAATACCAAGAAGCAGAAAGAAGATGCCTATACTGCACTGGAGGGAACGTGTATCCCTGAAGTATATCCTGCTGACTACAAGTCCCTCATTGCTGATGTTCAAAACCTTTCTCGAAACCTCACCGAATCACAACTAGAAGGCTTACATACGGAAGGATTTATTGTGCCTCCCGAAGTTCTTGCTCCTGCTTTTAGAGCAACTACAACGGCAATAACTCAAGGAAAACACACTGAATACTATGGGTAAGTTATAATCTCGTTTATTATACATTATGCTGAAAAAAACACTAACACAACCCATGCAGGGCTGCTATTATTGGTTATTTTGGGCTCGTAGTTTTGCTACGGACAGTCATAAATTTTGCCTACAAGTTCACCCCTTCAGTTTTGCAAAGACTTGACTCAGGATTTATTAGGTGTATAAGGCGACGCCTATTTTTACCACCTACTGCGACGCATCACCACTCACAACCAAAGTTCATCGGTCCAGTAACGTTTGTTATCCCTACAAGGTTCCAGAGTGTGGTTATCTTAATTTTCGTTATCTTGAATATTGTCCTTCTTTTCATTGATTATCCAATAGTAATGCCAAATGTGCTCTATCCAACTACAAGGGAACAGTATTCGAAATATTTAGGAAGTCGCTCATCTGTATTTATGCTTTCCGAGTTTTGCCTGTTAATACTTTTCGGAGGAAGAAACAATTTTTTGATATGGTTTACTGGATGGACACTTAGTGATTTCAATGTGTTTCATAAATGGATAGCAAGAACAATCCTATTTAATTGTGTAGTGCATGCTGCTGCCGAAACAATCAATACGAAAACAACCATGTTTTATATTTCCTCTTGGCAGGATGGATGGATGGTCTGGGGAGTCGCAGCTGGAATTTTGATGTTTTTTGCATCGCTTCAAGCTGTGCATTTTTTTCGATCCCGTGGTTATGAGACGTTTTTGTTCATTCACATAATTTTGGCGGCCGTCATAGTACCTGCCATATATTTTCATGTCAAGGTTCAAATTAAAGGCATCCAGTACGTATACGCTATGATGGCAATTTGGGCATTTGATTATTTGGCAAGATTTCTTAGAATTATAGTTTCCGGCATCACGTCTAAAGCTGATGTGAGAGTCGTTTCGGGGGATATCTTGGAATTTAAAATTGCTTACTCTAGGTGGTGGAAATATTATCCTGGGTCATATGCGTTCATTCATATACTGCTGCCTCTTCAAAATTCCTGGCAATCTCACCCATTTTCTTTGGTTTCGTCACCGTTAAAAGAGGATGAAGGTAAAGTTATAATTTTTGCGAGAATCAAAGAGGGCATAACCAAATCAATGAGCGAATACATTCTGCGCCAGCCTTCAAATATGCTCCGTACCATACCAGTATTGCTGGATGGACCATACGGAGACCGCCATCATTTGCACCATTACAATACGTTAATTCTGGTTGCCGGTGGAATTGGAATTACTGGGGTCTACCCCTATGCTGCTGAGTTAGTGAAATCGCCGGAACGAAAACAGAATATCCTCTTCATCTGGACTACTTCAGATGATAGTTTCTCTCAATGGTTTGGCGACTATATAGCACACCTGACGTCGGACGAAAGGATTCAGCAGCATATCTACCTTACCTCCGAAAGACATGAACATGAAGAACAGGATGTCCCAACACAGTTCTTTTCGATAGAAAAAGGGGAACGTCCTGGAAAAACTACTCCAAGTACTCCTGAGATTGAATATCAACTAGGACCCACTTCTTTCGGCCCAGCGAATGGGTTGTCAAGGAAATCCTCAGTAATTTCAGCCAGTCTGAGTCTAGTGGAGCATAGAGGCAACACATGGGTTCATGAGCGAGCTACAAGAAACCACAGCCGCCCCGATCTAAAGGACTTGGTTGCTAACGAAATATCCAAAGCTCGAGGTTCCCTCGCTTTCGTGGTTTGTGGACCGGGCCCCCTAAATGACGTTATGAGATGCTCAGTTGCTGACAATATTCAATCTGCTAATGCACGTATCGACTATTATGAAGAAGCATTTTGCTGGTAGATTCTCGTTTAACGCCCAAAAAACTCTATAAATTTAGTATATGCAAATATATGATCAGTTCAGTAGCTTAATTCATCTCTGAATCTTCCAATGTCATGCCTTCCAAATCATCCAATAGTTCGTCAACATTAATTGTGGGTCCTTCATCAGCTCCCTCATCATCACTATTATCAGAATTGCTAATTCTATCAGTACCGTCAGCATCGCCCATGTTAACATCCCGCACCTTTGTTTGGGCCTGCTGTTGTGAATTCGGCTTTTTATACAAGTTAACTGTAGAACGCAGTTCTTCATCTTCTTCGAGCTCTTGCAAGAACATCTCATAATCCCTTTCCACACGTTCAAATTCGGCTTGAGCGATTCTTGAACCATCTTCCTGCTCATTGTACTCCTTTGCCATACGACGGAGCTTCCAGTTCCTCTTTGACGACTTTGTTCTCTTAGGATAGAATTTTTTAACCAGCACAACATCTGGTGTTTCAGATCTCCTACTGAGTTCGTCCCAATGGGCATTGTTGAAGTTAGCATTGACCAAATAGTAACCTAAAGCATGATCACCAGGGTGTAATAGGCCACCCAGATGAGTTCGGATAGTAAATGTTTGCGTATTTTGACCCAAATCAACAGTCCTAGCGACAACAACGTCGGCCAACGCATATTTGCCGCGAGTAGGACCAAGAGGTTCGATATCCAGTACAATAAACTCGATTAACTGTGAACCTTCAGATAAGCTAAGGAACGGCTCCCGCCAATACACAGCAGAACTAATATCAGCTTTTTGAAGAGTATTTGGATCAAGGAACTGCACTGAATTTGTAACTCTAGAACAAATGACCACTTGGGATATGTTTCCCATAGACTGAGCAATCTTTCGTGGAATGATGACAAGGTCATCCCTACAAATTGGTACCAACTCAACCGAAAAAGTGAACTTATAAGAACTTTTACCTGTATGGGTGTCTTGGGAAATAAGTTCCTCCGATCTCTTATATTTCATCGGGCTCACTGCACTTAGAAAGTCTAACATCTTCACAGCATGATTTTTGTGTTGATAATAAAAATCGATGCCATCTCGTGATTCTTTTATGGATACTGTATCCATATGTGCATTGTGCTTTAAAATTAGCTGTTCCAAATAGAAGAACGTACGTTTATGTGTAACTTTCTGGCGAATTTGAACTGCAGCCCTCCATGTATTGACAGTGAACTGCTTAGCACAGTCGGGACATTGTGTTGCGATGACAACATACTCAACTTCTAAACTTTGCTGAATGATAACATTCGCCATAGCTTCACCTTGAACAGTGAGTTTCACTTTGATACGTCTAGAGTGGGGTTCAGTCCAAATGAATCTCGCATCCACCAGACGGGTTTTTTGAAGACCTTTCAGACGACGTAGTAGTAATGCTAATAGTTCTCTTGACTCGAGCTGAGCAGCCACCCATTGACTAGGTGGTTGCAAGAATCGTTCGCAATTTCTACAAAAGTTGACATTTGCTTCTCTTGGAATTTCTTGAGTAATGTCACAAGTTAGTCTAATACAGTCATAGCACATAACAAGTCCCTTAGTACCATCCATAGGTTGGCCACAGTTACAACATAGTACAGTGGCTGGGGTGTGAATGAAGAGTTGGTTTTCTTGACCCTGATTAGGGTCAACTGGATTTTGAAAACCAAAACTCATGATTGTATGAGAACAGGATATCAGTTAGAACGCGGGTTGTAATAGTAGGACCTCAGTTTGAAATCTGATCTGAACTAAAAAAAATATAATTATTTTGGAGACTCCTTACCCAGATAGGGGAAAGGTTTTCAATCAAGAATAGTCACGTGAGTATTTTAATCCTTACCGCAGAGACAGCCTTATGCTGAGCAAAAGCTTCAGTTTATTGAATATCCCAACCCATGGGCCATTATGATGTGTGTGTCAACCATCAAAACAGTTTTCTCCACCAAGTAGCTCGAAAGCTTCTACATACTACCATACAGAACGTAACACCTAGAAGAGATCAAAATACAAGTATCTGGCAAACATTGAAGAGCGTATCGTTAGTATACAAACGACAAATATTAGTGGCCTTCGATTGCTAGAGTGGGGTTCATTTATTGAAAGCTTAAGCAACGAGATAGGTAAGTTTGTGAGATTAGTGCTGCCATGGTTGACATTATGTGCTAGTTGGACGTGGCGAAAGCCTAACTGAAAGACAGTCAGTACTTGATCTGAGGGGACTCCTTAGGTCAGGAAATGTGAAATTGGAAATTAACTTGCTTAGTATTTTTGCCGGCGTTGCGTGAAGAATTTTGGATTTCATTGCAGCTGCTAGAAGCTTGTTGATTGGTTGCTCTCTTCAGATTGAGAAACGTCAACGAAGTTTTTAAACTTTATATCGTTGTTCATAATCGATTATCGTCGATTGGTTTACAACAAATAGCACACTGAAAAAAGTAAGAGAATAGTTACGATGACAGTGTATCAATTGGATCGACTAACATTTAGATTGAATTCTTTTAGCATATCACCAATAACTTCATCAATCGCGAAGAAGCCTACGGGCAAAGAGTGGTTGGTTCAGAGTAAGGAGGAACGTGAAGTAGAAGGACAAGAAATTACTTTAGCTCAAATTTCAATTTTTGTAGCGCAACTGAGCACCTGTGGTCCAGATCGTTGCATTGAAATTTCACAGCAAATAAAGCAACTTTGCGAAAAAGATTTTGCTCTTTATGGAAAGATCCTTTACAATCTTCTATCCAAGCATAAGAATACTATTTTCACAAGGAGGGTCCCTGAAACGGACGACGCGAAAGCTGAGATAGACTTAGTGGCTAGGATTGTTAGATATTTACTACACGATCCATTGTTGGCAGATAGATTCACTAAGAACAATAGTTTCGAGTCAGTTCTCTTAGCCCCCCACGAGCTCAGTTTAGCACAATTCAGTGCATATTTTAATTTGGACGGTTTTGAAAGAACTGTTCTGAGCATTGAGATTGACAAGTTTGGTAACAAAGAGTTTGGTTCACAGGGTGAGTAAGAATTGAAACTTGCTTCATATTGATGCTTCAAAGAGATGATAGATTACTAACTAGGTTATTAGCCTCGCACCAAATTGACTTATATTTCGACACTTTTCTTACCCTGGTTCAGGATTGTCAATATAACCCCGATCTGTCCCAGAAAAGTTTTCGAATTATAGCCGAAAAATTCCAGTCTTATCCCGTAAAGCAAGAAATTGTGAATACAGCAATTAGACAGCGATTCGTTATAACTCAAATTACAATGGACTCATCTTTGGTGGACATTGTTCAACCGAGCATCAGAGATGGCCACCTGGACAGGGCCAAGCTCAAATCCTTGATTGAATCAAAGAAAGTAAGCACTACTAGTCAGTCTATTTCAGGATTATTAGCCGCAGTGGCAGGTCACAATGAATGGCCAGGTCTAGAAATTGGCCAAGCAATTGCAGATGCCGATACTGGAGCCGTAGAATCGTTGGACTGGGAAGCAGTGTTTGCATTATTAGAGCAGCCGCCCTCTGCCCCACCATCATCATCACAAAAAAATTTAGAACTGAGAATTTCCAGCCCTGTGTCGTTGACTAATGTTGTTGCGGCAATCGGTGGTTTATCCGGACCCTTCACAAAAAACAACGAGGAAAATAAAGCAGTAGCAACATTTTTCGGAAGGAAGTGGTCCATTTTGCAAAACCAAGTGGATATCTTGGTACATGCAAGTGATCAACAAAAGCATCTCAATTTGTCAGTATATGGCTTGAGGAAGGTCATTGAGGCCAGTGATTTTGCTCAGTCGCCGCCTCATGTCCAGTCAATTGCGAACAATTTGGAGAGTCATCCATTGAATTATAGGCATCTTATTGTTCTGTCTTTAGATGCGATTTGCAGGGAGGAAGATCCTGCTGTTGCCTCAGCTAGGTCATTTCTTGACAGGTTTGCCAAGGCTATTCCTGAAATTTTTTTCTTAGGTGGTATTACTATTCCGAAGCCGTGGCATCCGTTATTAGATCGTGTTATTGGAAATTTCTTTGAACTTTTTTTCGCTGGCCACGCCTCCCGTCAACTTGTGTTTGTCCAGCTTGCAAAGGTTGACAAGAACTTTTTCTTTGATTCATTAGTTGAAATATTCGAGCGCGACTCAGGCATGATCAATCATATTCTTTCTTTAGCACAGGATGCAGAAATTTTAGAGGAGTTGCTTTATTTGAACCACTATAATTTTGGTTTAGAGCTAGCTACCCAGGCAGACAAACAAAATCTTGTTCTATTTGATACATTTTTGAAGAAGTCTCTAGAAAAAATACGTGCAATAGGATCTAATTCCTCTGACCCACCTGAGTATCCATTTGTAATTTCTCTATTAGACTTTCTGGAAGCTAAGGCTACTGTTGAATATACTCAGCCTCAAGTAGCAGGGAGTCCACCTACAGGTCTCAATTTGAGATCAGTGGCTGCTGCCTTAAACTTTGTTTCAAGCGTAGAGATTCCTGCAGACAGAATAGAGAAATTGAAGGCTATTCAAATCCAATGCCTGCAGTCATATCCCAAGCTTATTAATTTTGGCCAGGGTCACGATGACGCTATTCTGGCACATGGTGATATTAATTCATTCCCACCGGAAGTTGAAAGAGAAATGAAGCTCTATTATCAAAAAATGTATGAACAAAAGATCGAGATTCGTGATATTATTACCATGCTTCAAAGACTGAAGAAGTCAGACGACCCATTGGACCAAGATGTTTTTGCTTGCATGGTCCATTCATTATTTGATGAATATCGTTTTTTCCCGGAATATCCGTTGAGCGCTTTGGCTACCACTGCAGTTTTATTTGGCTCACTTGTATACTTTCAACTAATTGAGGGCCTTCCCTTGTCTATTGCATTGAGATTTATTTTGGAATCTCTCAAGCAGCCTACGGACTCCAACATGTTTAGGTTTGGATTACAAGCGTTGTTTGAGTTTAGACAAAGACTACATGAATTTCCCAAATATTGCACGATTTTACTTGATATCCCTGGTTTAGTTTCTCAGCAGCAATTTTATCAGCAGATCAAAGATATAGTTGATAGGGGTCAGAATGCAGAGGTCGCTAGCCAGAATCATCAATTAGAAGAAACTGAGCTTGGACCTGGTGACTTTAGATCTGTGAGTGCAGTAGTTCCCATTGACAACTCGCACCAAGAAGAACCCTCTGAGGGAGTAAGCGATAAAGTACTCTTCATTGTGAATAATATTGCTCAGAACAATGTGGCTTCCAAATCAAACGAACTCGCTAGTCTCTTGGAACGCCGGTATTATGCTTGGTTTGCGTCTTACATAGTCGGACAGCGATCGAAGCAAGAGCCTAATTACCATGCCTTATACATAGATATGCTGCGTCATATCGGCAACAGGGAGTTAGAGTTGCACTGTCTGAAGATAACATACTTTCATATCACCCAGCTACTCAATTCTCCCGATACTATTTCATCATCGGACAAGCGTACTCAACTCAAAAACCTTGGTCACTGGTTGGGTAGTATGACGTTAGCCCGGGATCGTCCTATTCTCCATAAAAATGTTGCGTTCAAGAAGCTTTTGATTGAAGGATATGATTTGGGAAAACTAGCTGTTGTCTTGCCATTCGTATGCAAAACATTGGAGCGAGCTTCTTCTTCGACGGTATTTCTACCTCCAAATCCTTGGCTAATGGGGCTAATGCACGTTCTTTCGGAGCTCTATCAATATGCTGAATTAAAGCTGAACTTGAAGTTTGAGATTGAAGTTCTCTGCAATCAACTGGATCTGGACATTAATACTGTTGTTGCTTCCACCATCGTTCGCAACAGGCCTAGCGAGACCGAACTCCATGATGCTCAAAGTGCGAACTTGGCTCAAGAATTGGACAGCTTACGAATTCAGGGAAATGAGCATTTGGGTCCTGTTACTGGGGTTGCTAACTTACCAAGACCGAATCTCAATCTCCCGAATAATGGAAATACTAGTAATATGGAGAACGAACTCTCTGTTTATTCTTCTATTATTAATCAGCTTGCGCTTGTTGGTAACACAGGATTCGTTACTCATCCAACATTGAAACAGATATTTTCGCTTGCGATTGACAAGTCTATTAGGGAAGTTCTTCCACACGTTGTCGAAAGGTCGTCCACGATTGCTTCTTTGGCGGCCCGTGAGTTGATCACGAAAGATTTTGCTTTAGAAGAAGATGAGCAAAAGCTTCGTATTGCCGCGAAGAACGTTGTTCGCGTTTTAGCTGGGAGCATATCTTTGGTTACCTGTAAGGAACCTGTTCGTGAAACACTTGTAACAAATCTCCGCAGCATGATGGTCTCCAATGGTTATGCTGATTACACTGTTTTGTTAGAACAGGTTGTTTTGGCAGTAAATGACAATGTCGACATAATCTGTTCTATTGTTGAGGATGCTGCTGTGGAGAAATCGTATGCTCAGATTGAAGAGGTATTGGGTCAGGCCTATTTCAGTCGAAAACGCCATCGTGAGTCACATACCAATCAACCTTTTGTTGACCCTCAACTTAATTCAAGATATCCATTACAGTTGCCTGATCCCTTCCGCCTTAAACCTGGTGGGCTCCTTCCCCAACAGTTCGCTATATATGAAAACTTTGGAAAATACAGACCTGCTGTTGAGTATGGTGTTGATACACGGCAAGCCCCTGACACAAGACAGTCAATACAGGTTCAAAACCAAAGTCAACAAACTCAAGTTTTGCTTGACGAGTCTCCATATCCTGGAAATGCCTCTTTAAAGGGACAGGCTGTTATGGCCCCCAATGGAACTTCACCAGCTTTGTTTGACCAATTGATTATGCAAATTCAGAATGCAATTGATTCTTTAGAAAAGCTTATCAAGGAATCCAGTGAAGTTTCAATCACTCAATTGACACCTGATCATAGAATTTCAGTTCTGATATCCCAAATCCTCACAGTCACCAGTCGCAGCTCGTTTAGAGATGATATTATTTTGAAAACATCTCAAATGACTGTCAGTACGTTATTTATGTTAACAGATTCCCAATTGGGAAGAGAGGTTTTATGCTTCTTACTTGACAAGCTTTGTCAAATGTCATCAGCTACTGCGAAGGAAGTTGTTCTCTGGCTTATTTATTCAGATGACGAAAGAAAGTATAACGTTGCTGTGATGGTTACGTTAATCAAGGCTAAGCTTATCACTGTAAGTGAAATCGATGCGAATCTCGCCAAACAAGTCTTGGCGAAAATCCCATCGGCTATATCTTTTGCCGCTGGCTTGATCAAAGAAGTTGTACTATCTAATGATCCAATATGCTTGAGAACCGATTTTACTGGAAGTCTGGAAGCATTAGAGGTACTAGCGAAGGAAGAACCACCAAACAGTATTGCCGTGGATTTGTTGAACTGTTTAGAGGAAGCAAAGCCTAAAAGCATCTTGAAAGAACAACAGCCAGCCGAAGTCTCAGAAAAATCTGACGAGGATAATGGCAAAGATGAAGCAAATAAGGGTGCTAGCGCTATATCGCTCAAGGAGCAGATGGGATACATTTTTGCTGAATGGTCGAGATTGGCCCAACACCCCAGTAGCACTGAGAGATCTCTTCATATTTTTGTCTACGAGCTATCGAAACAGGGAATTTTGAACGATAGCGAGTTGCTGTACACATTGATTAGATCTGCTGTTGAAATTTCTGTTGATAGCTATAAAAAGTCTACTGGTTCTGAAGCGTTTTTGGCCGTGGACTCTCTAGCAAAACTTTTCGTGACAATTATAGAGACGAGTAAGAAGATGGAGATGAGTCGTAGAGTAGAATATGCTAAGATTATCACATCAGTTATTCTTCTCAATCTTGCTGCTGATCATGAAACTGAATTGGAAAATTTTAATGGGAGACCATATTTCAGATTATTTTCGACCCTACTTTATGAACTAACTGAACTAAAAGAGGATTCGGAGGAGTTTAAGCATGAAGTCCACCTGCTGATTGCGGATGCACTTAATAGCTTACAGCCATTAGCATTTCCAGGATTCAGCTTTGCATGGATGACTCTCATATCACACCGATTCTTTTTGCCAAAGTTGATGGAGATTCCTGGTAAAAAAGGGTGGGCGTACCTTGCAAATCTTTTAGGAGCTCTTGTTAAATTTGAAGGCTGTTATATTGAGGGAAAAGATTTTCCAGAGCCTATTGCTGTCATGTACAAGGGCACACTTAGAATATTCCTGGTTCTTCTTCATGATCACCCGGAATTCTTGATTGAAAACCACTACAGCTTGTGTAACAGTATTCCCCTGAACTTTGTGCAGTTGAGGAATTTGGTACTCTCTGCATTTCCAGAAAATATTCAGCTACCAGATCCTCTAACTCAAGGGTTAAAGGTTGATAAGCTACCAGAGATAAAGGAGTCCCCTATACTTGCCATTGACCCAGAATTAGATTTACAGAAGTTTGGTCTCAAAAAGCTTATTGGTGCTTATTTAAAAAACCCATCTCAAGCATTAGCAAAGGCCCTTGCAGGAGGCTTCAAGACTAAGGCGAGCCATGAGGTTGGACTAGGGTTCAATTCAGTTTCTACGAACTACCCTGCTTTGAATGCCTTGGTTTTATATCTAGGAGTTCAAGCTGTTCGGAGCAACCAAGAAACAGCTGGCTCGGGAAAGATTAAGGCCAAAAATGATAAAAGTGACAAGCTTATTGGCGGCGACGATGACACAGCACACTTCAATCGTGACTCAGCGCATTTGCAACTACTAGCACAACTAATGAAAGAATTGGACACAGAGGGAAGGTATTTCTTATGCGAGGCCATTGCTAATCAATTGAGATACCCAAATGCCCATACTCATTTTTTCAGTTGTGTTATTCTCTCCTTATTTGGAAATTATGGAACCCAGGCTCTGGGAGATGATAAACAGACTGTCCAACATTTGATTACGCGTGTCCTTCTTGAGCGTATTATTTGCAATCGACCCCACCCTTGGGGCTTGATGATCACATTCACTGAATTATTGAAAAATTCAAACTATAAATTCTGGGATCTTCCGTTTACCAGAATTACCCCAGAGGTAAGTATTAATGAGAAAGAGGCGAACTCAAGGAAAGGTCTGAAGAACTGCACTAACATGCTGATACAGATTGAACGGATGTTTGCATCGCTGTATAGCCATATTAGCAATTCCAACTCGAACAACAGCCCAAATACTACTGGTGTCCCAATAGTATCGGAAACTATAGTTGAGGGCTAAGGTCCGTTCGCGATATGGAAGTTGATGTTTTTTTTGTTTTGTTTACGATGGAATGATATGATGCCCAATGGTCATAGGTTTGAAACTTTATGAACCTTAAGAAAACTAACTATATCTTTGTCTTTGAAATGATTTAACAAAAATGAGATATGTGTACTACTATTTTATTATATATATATATATATAGATTTATGACTTGAATTGAATTTTTATTGCTAACTTGATTTTATGATGTGAACTTCTATTGTGTTTTAAATGAGATTTCAAGAAAATCAGTTCGGCATCCTATTTCCAGTACGCTCATTGGCCCTATGTAGGGCTTATCATCAAATTTAGTGTTAGAGATAAGGCTATAGCTGCGTCTGCTTGTGTGCTCTCCTCGTTAAGATATAGATCTGCGCCTATCATCTGGGATATTTCGACATTCAGCCTGACATCTTAATATACGTGCAATATTATTTATTTTGTTTTCTTTATGAGAGCATTGCCCTGGGTGCAGGGTAACAAACGCTTTCCAAGTTTCCGTGTCTTGGGGTGTATTGTTCTCGGGACTGATTGAGTATCGAAAGTGTATCTGAATAGAATTCGTTAAAAGCATAGTTTGCCTTGTGCTTATTTGCAATAAATTTGCTTTTTCAGTCATCGGTCAAAGTACATGCATGTTCGTCTGCATTTTGGCAGACTTTAATCGTTCGACGTGCCTACAAACTCGTCTTTTTATATAGAGTTTGACCCGAGGAAATACAGCATAAGAGAAGCTTCCTGTTTCATTCATAGTAATATTCCAAAGGTAGCTTTCTATCAATTGAATCACTTTACTTTCTCTCAAGACGTTGCCATTAGCCGTTCGAGATAAATATGGCAGACTCAAACAGTGAAGATTTGTTAGGACCCAGATCAAACAGACCTGGTGGCCCTGATGATGAAGAAATGGGCATTTCAAAGCCAAGAGCCCAGTCAATTGCTGGAACGAAGCCCAATGCGTTTGAGGTAGGATCATATGCTCGGGTGCTTTATCATGGCTCAATACGGCCAGGTAAGTTACATTTTGCGCTGATATTGGACGATGGTACTAACACAAGCAGAAAATATCGATCCATTCGATGATACCGATGACAATGTAGATACATTGAGAGAACAGACAGCGGGCTTATCATCTTTCGCATTAGAAGAAGGCATGTCGGGGCCCTTCTTATCGGATCATCACTTGTCTGAACATGGTACTTCACATCAGTCCCATACAATAAGGGATGAAATGGCACGGTTCGAACGTAAATCTGATATTAACAAACTGAGTAGATCCGACGGCGATGCCTCTTCTGTTAAAGATAGAATCCAGTCTTCTTCGGATGAGCCTAGCTCCAGCCAGTATTTGAGTGGAGCAATAGCTCTTGAAGATACGCCTTTATTGCCAAATCAGGAATCATATTCAATTGCATCATCAACACCAATATCACTCAAGCCAGGAGATGATAACTCCAATAATAATAATTCTCTCCATACCGAGCCTAGTAGGACCGCTGAAACCAGCGCCAGTAGTTATCATACCTTTGAAGATACTCATCATCTACGTCAGAAGTTGTCATTCAAGGAGAAAATGGAAGCATGGTCAAAATTGAATTTTAAAAAGGAAACGATAATCGATGAATTAATAAAGAAACCAATTAGTTACATACCCCCTGTTATTTTGGGAACGTTGCTGAATGTACTCGATGGTCTCTCGTATGGTATGATATTGTTTCCATTGGCAACCCCTATATTTAGTCATCTTGGCCCAGCAGGGTTGTCAATGTTTTATGTGAGTTGTATTGTTTCACAATTAATTTATTCGTTAGGAGGGAGTCAATTCAAGGCTGGTGTTGGTTCAGAGATGATTGAGGTGGTCCCTTTTTTCCACACAATGGCATATTCAATTATGGACGAGGTGGGTCCAGAGAACCCACAAGCCGTCATTGCTACGACCATTCTTGCATTTGCCATCTCATCAATGATCACAGGGATAGTGTTCTTTCTATTAGGTTATTTTGGACTGGGATCATTGGTTGGTTTTTTTCCTCGACATATTTTAGTTGGGTGCGTGGGTGGTGTTGGGTATTTTTTGGTTGTCACTGGAATTGAAGTCTCTTCAAGTCTTGGTGGATCTCTTGAATACAATTGGACTGTGTTGAGCCATCTTTTTCAGACAGGGGTACTGATAAGATGGCTGACTCCAGTACTACTGGCCATATTACTGATGATTATGGAGCGCACATTCCACAACCCTTTAATCCTACCGACCTATTTTACTGCTATATTTGGTTTCTTCCACCTGTTTGTCTGGCTTGTTCCGTCTTGGAGCTTAGAACTTGCACGGGAGAATGGATGGATTTTTCAAGCTCCATCTGTTAATGAACCTTGGTGGAGCTTCTACAAGCTCTACGATTTCCAACAAACTAGCTATGGCTCATTGTTGCATGTTATTCCTGCCATGTTAGCATTGACATTTTTTGGTCTATTACACGTTCCTATAAATGTCCCTGCGCTAGCTGTAGCAACCAAATCAGATGATATCAACGTTGATCGGGAACTCATAGCGCACGGAATGTCTAACTTTGTTTCTGGGCTCTGTGGTAGTATTCAAAATTACCTTGTTTACACAAACAGTTTGTTTTTTATCCGAAGTGGAGCTGATAGTAGAGTTGCTGGTGTTATGCTAGCTTTGGCGACCGTGGTAGTTATGGTATCGGGTCCAGTTCTAATTGGGTATATTCCAATCATGTTGGTTGGTGCTTTGATATTTCTCCTGGGGTTCGAGCTCCTGATTGAGGCACTATACGACACTTGGGGTAGACTTAATAGATTTGAATATTTTACCATTGTCACTATCGTACTTACCATGGGGGTTTGGGATTTTGTGTATGGTATCTTAATTGGTATCGTTCTAGCATGTGTTTCTTTTGTGATACAGGCATCGCAGACTAGCTCAGTAAAAGGCTCATTTACGGGTGTGGTTGCTCGATCTACTGTCCGCCGTCATTTTATGCAACAAAAATTTCTTAGCGAGGTGGGTGATCAAATCTATGTTTTGAAGTTATCGGGATATATATTTTTTGGTACAGTTGTTAAAGTTGAACAGGCCGTGCGAGACTTACTCGATGAGCGCCGCTTTACCCAGCAGCCTATTAGATATCTTATCATCGACATTGGCGCTGTTACTGATATAGATTTTTCTGCTTCTGAGGCCTTTGCGAGAATGAAACGACTACTGGACTCTAAAGGTGTTTTCATGCTACTCTCAGGTGCCACAGAAGATGTGAGCGTTGTCAGGGGTCTTAAAGCTATTAAATTGCTTACAGTTTCTGATAGTGACTCAGAGCGGCCGGCAAAATTATTTCCGCGTCTTAATATGGCTTTGGAATGGTGTGAAAATGAATTTCTAAGCGGCTACTATAGCCATCGCGAACGGTATAATTCAGAGGATACTATTGCAAGTGCTGGCAGAGGCTCTCCTCGTCCTATCTATTCTGCTGCTGATAAGGGTACCAAGCACAATGTGTCTCATTTACAAATCCCGGACCATCAGAAAAGTATCATTAACAATGACATTCGATATGGCATCTCACCGCGAGCCATTTCGTTCAGGAAAGCTGTAGAAAACGCAGCCAAAGAAGATTTGAAGGTTGTTACAAAGTGGAAGCAGCTACAACAACCTTTGCCCATTATGATGCAAATATTTCAAGGTGTCTCTGATAAGGGAGAGGATTTTTGGGCTGAACTTCTTCCGTACTTCAAACGAGAGCAGCCTGCAAAGGGAACGGTGCTGTATACCTCTGGAAATGAGGCAACTGGCTTCTATCTCGTAGAGTCAGGCATATTAAGAGCAGATTACGATCTTGAGCAGGGAAAGCTGTATGAGAGTATCCTTGCTGGAACAACATGTGGTGAACTTCCCTTTTTTTCTGAAACTCGAAGGACAGCAACTGTGGTCGCCGAAACTAACGCAGTGGTGTGGAAGCTGGATAGAGAAAGTTGGGAGAAACTCAAAAATTCAAAACCGAATGGGCTCGAACTAGCTAATGAGCTTCTAGAGATTGCATTGCGGCTTACTGTAGAACGATTCACATCTATCACGGCATATGTGATGATCTCCTCATAAACTGATATTGGATATCACATTCCAATATTCATTCTATGTACATAGCTAATTTATTTCTCTAACATAATAAAGTATCTGTTGAAATTATTGGTCGATTTTTATAAATAATGTTTGTCAATCGCTGTTAAGCCGAACTCCTGGCCCTTTTGATTCAATGGAGCCAAATCACCAGCAATACCATTTGCAGGAAGAGAATCTAAAGGGGGACCCTTTGCGAACAATGACTTATAATAAGAGGAAATATGATAACTAGACTCAAGAAATCTGAGAATAGTTATGAGAAGCAGAATAAATAGACAAATAGAGGCTAAACTTCTCCTGATAAACTTATAACGCAACTGTCGGGTATGGTTTTCTCGTTCCTGCTCAGAAATTCGCTCATTTACTAGCTTGAGCCTTTGAGAATACTCATCGACTTTATCAGCAGAAGCTAACACTCTTTTCTCAAGATCATCAAATTCCGAAAAGTCTAGTTCCTTATACTTCTGGCTGTAGAGACTGAAATCCTCGTGAGACTGACTAGCATGTGCCCTAAACGTTAACAAAAGTTCGTTAGATCTATTACGGAGAGATCTGATCCCAGCAAGGTGCTGTTCGAAACTTCTCATACGAGCTTTTAGTATATCCTCAACAGCATCCAGTTTAACCACAACATCTCCCCCAAGACTTTTTTGTAACTCTTCCACACTCTGGGCCATAGACACGTTCCCTTTGTTATCCAAATTTGCACCTCCAATAGATTTAGAATTTGGGGCCGTAAATTCGTTGGTGAGACCGGTAGAAAAAGCGGTTCCAGAAAAGCTAGAGTGTCTTCTTGAAAATGGATCTGACAGCAGAACGCTATTTGATCCATGCGAAAAGGGAAAAGTTGGGCCACTTGAATTACTTCCAGTATCACTGCTATCAGTGTCATTACTAACGAGTATATCTGGGATTTTAGAAGTGCGAATGACTGGTGATGGCCCATTAGTGTGAAAAAGGTTAGATGGACCCGGTGGTCGCTTTCGACTAGGCAAAATGCCCCGCCTCATTTCATCATCCAATGCAAGAGATGGTGATGATTTGATCCTACTAAATTGAACGGGATTGGGGTTTGCTAAGGGGGATTGTGACCCTGAAGAAGCAAATGTCCCAAATTCTAATTGAGGGCTAGTCGGGCTATTCATACCATTTCCACCTGTATGATCCAAGTCAAAATAAGAACTTGGTGAAATCTTGGCGGAGGGTTGTTGGTACGTTTTAAATGGGGCCAACAACGGCCTTTCCTTGACATCACTGGGATCAGGACCATGGAAGTTTCCAGTTCTAATATCTATTGACGACGATGCAAATGCTGGTACCTTATATATCGTATTCTTTGTCATTCCTTCTTCAACAGGTGTAAGCTCCGGTACAGAAAGCAAACCTGACACTGATAGAGCTTTTTGCCTGTGACCATTCCCAACTCTGTTTCTGAGGGAGCTGGATAATGAGGATCCAAATGGAGTGAGCCTTGGAGAATTAGACGGCGACCTTGCAATGGACGAGGAAGACGGCACCTGCACTGGTGGAGCAGTAGATGTTGCTGGGGGAATTATCTGCTGTGACCAGGCCCGAGAACCAGACACCCCTTCACCAGTTGGGGGAGCCATATTTATCTCGTATTTTCTTACTCCCAGACTAATGCACGACTTACGGAACTACATGTCGCCAGATGGGCACGGCTATTGTGTCACTATTATTTTTTAATCTCTTTCTGCTCTGTTCAGCCAGATTGTTATTATGAGTAGCAAAAAACAATGATAAATAACCAGTATAAATTTTAAAATACTGTTCGCATTGACGAAATGCTAAGAGTCTTCCATAAAACCTCGCCTGTCCATATAAATGCCACTACTGCATATGCAGGGTCATAGCAAACCCAACCGCTATCGGATCAGAGGCTGATCAACTTAGAGACGTTACCTTTTAGGTCTGACAGCACCTGGTAACTCAGTCAAAGTGAGACAGCAAGAAGCAGGTCAATGATAAAACAACGGAACAATTGTGTGTATGCATTTATTCATTATTAGGTAGTTCAAATTTTGGTGGAAGAATAGCAAAAGTTAGATATGAAGTATGGCTCTTAATCTCCGCTTCCATACGAGAAACGCTTCTCCACTCATAATTAGGATCACCCTCTCGGATTCGAAGGCCCCGACCCCATGGGTTGTAGCCCTTATACGAAGAATTCTGACTAGAGTTATGCTTCACGGATTCTAACAGAACAGCTTCGGAAGTTGTCTCAGATGGTGTGGCGACAGGGGATACAGACGATTCAACAGCGGAATCTCTATGTGATGCATTTCCCACAGAGTCTTCTATTTTTCTCTTTTTCGCAGCATCATTTTTTTCCTTACGGATTTCAAGTCCATACAATCTTCGTTCTTTAACATCCTTTAACCGTTGGAGAGCGTCATCAAGATTCCGAACCATGTTCCTATGACCCTCCCACCTTTTAGAACTTATCTCGACCATTTCGATCCTCTGGAAGCCCTCTTTTCTAAGAGTTTCAACAGTCTTGATCACTTGCTCCATACATGGAGAGAAACAGCAAATTGAAACCACCCGATCGGTGGCGAGACACGATTTCAATCTAGGAATTGCCGTCCATGGCGATGGTAGATCTAAAAATACAGCCGATGCATTCATGTCCCCACTATAGTCCATAGGGTTCTCAAATCCTTCGTTACAAACATCTCTGTGTGTGATGCTTACAATATCTGCCAAACCATGGTCCTCAATCTCTTTTTTAGCTTCCAGAAATCTCGGTTCATGAAATTCATACGTGAAAATGTGTCCTCGTTTATCTACTGAACGGGAAATAGCGTGTGTAAAACTGCCGCTCCCAGTACCAGCTTCAATGACTCTGGATCCTGGACGGATTTTCAACCTTTGAACTATGTAACTCGAATCTGGAGTATATACAATCTGCGTTCTATGGGGTAATGACAGAGTCCATAGCTCGGGAGTGGGAGCCACCAAGTGAATAAAGCCCTTGCCCGAAACGCTTGGAATCTGGTTGCCAAACTTCTGACCAATTATTAAATTATGTGGGAATATGCCAAATCTTGTGTTGAGCTGCTGTTCTTTCCTCACCGTGATGGGCTTAACATCACCTCTAGAGATCCACGCTAGGACGAGATCCCCCTCTTGAATAATATCTCTATTGTCTAGAAAAGACATCCTTTTATACTAATTTTATTTTGCCTGTCGTTTCGTTTTTGATTGATCACGAAATAAATTTCGTGATCGTCGCTGGTACATGCAACCTTCCTAACTGCAATATTTGAACCCTATTCTCTCTTCCGAGCATGCTGAAACTAAAAGCCCATATTTAACTACCAAAAACAATTGAACATATTACACAATCACTTAGCACCAGGCTCTTACTAGCTCCTATTTTTCTGTAAATTAATATTAGGGGTCTCCAAATTTTTATTAGGGGCGTAAGGTTAACGGGTCCCATTTTGAGCGACAAGCCGCACTCGCCGCCATGACCTGCATGAGCTGAAAAATTATGACAGTAGAAAAAGCAATTTGAAAAAAAATATCCGTGAACACCAACTGAATAATTCAAAACGACACCAACAGGAATATTCTGTCTTTTTCATAGTAAAAATGCCACATATATCTGAGCCATTTCTACTTACAGGGCTGCCTCATACCTCTAAAGTCAAGCCTTCTTCTGTGAAGGCATCATCAGCAATTTGGGGCAAAGCATCTTCTGTATGCCTTGGGATTTCGAATAGTTCGATAACTTCTTATTCTCTATTACCCACCCCAAGATTACTATGGACACACTCTCTACCCCCAAATAGTACAGTTACGGCATTACAAGTCTTTAAAAGTCAGGAAGATTCTCTCACAGTGGTGGGATTTGGTGTGTATGAAAGAAAGAAGCATTTTGTTAAGTTCATTGAGATTGATGATAAAAACTCAGGGGATGCAGTTGACAAGCCAGCAACTTCTTTTCCTGTTCCTGGTGAGGTAAGTGGAATAAAATTTTCTGCTTCCGGTGAGCGGGTTTATGTTATTCTTAAGAATTCATGTGTTCAACTATACGCCCTGCCTGTTGAGGAGAACAATGTCAAAGAGATATGGTCATCGAAGACCAAGGCCAGTCGGACCCTGATTCATTACTCTGTTATACCGCCATCAGGAGATGGAGAAGGCCCGGAGGATGGATCAGTTGTATTAGTGTCCAAAAGAGAGGTTGGAAAGAAGTCCATGATTGAAGTGCGAATTTTGGCTTTAGATTCCAAAGGGTCATATGAATTAATTACTAGGGATATTGAAGTCTCTGAGGAAGAGCTCAAATATGGACTTGCATTGGCATACTATGAGGGAAACCTTTACAGATATAGCTCTAGAGAAAAGAAGATTTATGTTGCGCCGATTCTTAATGGTGGCGACCCTACTACCAGTATTTATAGCGCCATTTTTTCTGTTCCTTCGGATGTCAGTGAGGAGAGCAGCTCCTTGATCTCTACACCTTCTTTACTTGCCATTGGAAGAAACCTATTTTTATCTGATGGCAAGTCTGTGTTACTTATTGACACCCAATACCATACAACTATCAGCCAGAAGACTATAAATGAACCTCTTACTTCAATCTTAGGATATGTTGAGTCATCTTCAACAGTTATAGGAGTCTCGACGTTTGGATCATCTGCGTCAGCATCCAACAATTCAACTCAGTCAGTTATAGGAATTAATGTTGATAGTGGCAAGGGAACGTTGTTGGAGTCATTAGGGAAAGGAATTGGTGAAGAGGAGGACCCTTGGAGGCTGGGATATTCTGATATTTTTATCAAAAAGAACTACAATCTTCGAGAGTACTCTAATGTTATTAAAGATATCATTGCTACGGCACAAGATTATGCTGCGTCAATTTTAACTGGCCTATCGGAGTATAAAGATAAAAGTGATATTATCAACTTCGAGCATAAGGCGATTAGTTTCCTCAAGGGAAAAGAATGGGACGAAATTGATGAACTGACAAATGAAAGTAAAGAAGTTTTTGCATATGAAGATAAAGACAGGGATGTAGATAGAGAGTTCATATTTGAGTTAGTTGACTTGGTGTTTGATAATTCAGATATATCCGACCCCTCATCATCTAGTACACTCAAATTGTATCCTGATTTTGTCCCTCAAAAGCTGATTATTTATCTTCTGACCCATCCTCTATTCCCAACAACAGAACTCCCAGGGCTATTGAACGTACTTTCGCAATATCCAAGATTGTTGCGCCAGGCCATTGTAACGGCCCCGGCTGTGGAATGTTTTGATTTGGTTGAGGCACTTTCTTTAGCCGATGACGAGATTTTCCGAGATATTGTAAACCGAGTTCTGGAGGAATATGGTCAGGAAGAGATTTTCGAATCAATCAAACTTAAGTATGGTACCGGTGAGAATAAATCTAAGGCGACCCTTGATGTCGTCAACAGATTAATTAAGCTTGACGTTGGGTGGCAGCTGATTCCATGCTTTGTAGATGTTGGTGGACTATTTGGTTGGGACTACACAGTAATAAGTGATCTTTACAAGTCGGTTACTTCGCAAGTTGAGGCGTTGGTTTCCAGCGCAGAAATCATGACACTTATTGATGAGACGTTGCGTAAATTTGATGCTACAGTAGATGCCGCTGAAGTTGGCAGAAGGTCCAAAAAGGCCCTTTCGAAACAGCGAGGCTTATCTACAACCTCTAGCACCGAGAAAGCTAGAAAGGGCCCAGAACTAATATCGGCCGAACAACGTGAACAAGAAAGAATGAGAAATCTGCTCAGATTCGGTATTGATTCAGGAAGTCCGGGTGATGTCACACCTTTGAACCCAGCTGATGCGGTGCTGCAAAAGAAGAAGCGGGCCGTTAGGGAAGGTAACCTTATCTCTAGAAAAGTTCCGCTTTACACAGTTGAGAAACTTGTATTATAATGTCAATAAATACTGCATTTTTACAATGTCTAATTACCTCAAAATACTATGATATTGTCCCTGGCAATTGATCTTTATTTATCATACGCCACCGAGTGTATAAAGTTATAGTAAGAGCTGGCATGTCAAATAATGTCATCTTCACCCTCATCGTCATCACCTTGTAGTTCTTTCCAACTAGCATAAGACAAGAGGAAAAATGCTAAAATGATTAGAATACCACCGATAACACCTCCTCTTGAAATAGGAGTGCCGAAGAGGAGCCAATCTACTATGGCTACTATGAAAGTGGTCAATAATGAAGCAACACTAGACAATACAGGAGATGTCAAAGACATGAGGATTAAAAAGCTCCCTGAAAATGTGGCGTTTGCAATTACAGATGCAACTAATACCCAGAGTACTTCCCCACGTGGGAACTCGAACTGTTCAATGCCTGCAAAATGCAGCAGTGGTAGGATGGGCCACAGTAGAGTAAATGTACACACGCCGATACCTGAGCCTACCACATTTGCAAAAGCAGCCTGCTTCTTAGCGGATACGGTACTTGGTGGGCAAGCAATTCGTTTATATAGAACTTCATAGAGACCGTAAACCACAGCTCCAGCACCAATGACAATATTACCCCAGGCACGATACGGATAAGGTTCCGATTCATCTTTAGATGCTGCTGTTACGTCCTCGGTACTACCTGAGTAAGCCACAATGACAACACCAATGATTGAAAGGATGACACTAAATGCCTTGTCCCACCTAAACTGCTCATGTAAAAGTGGGACCGAGAATGCGTATGCAAAGAAAGCCGAACAATTATAGATAGCAGTCAAGTCACCAGCAGTGGTTAGATTGACAGCAATATACCAAGAGCTTCCAGCAATGTTCAATGCAATACAGAGAATGAGGCAGCATTTTATGAGGTTGATGATAATTTGCTTATAAGAGGATAAGGAAAAAGCATTCGAATTTAACAAGTGATGTTGTGGGGCTAATGCTTTAGACGATGAAATCTGGCCAGCAGTAGATAATACATTCTGAAGATGTTTCCTAAAAAAAATGTCAAACGGAACTTTTCGTTTTCTCACACGCAGAAATAAGATTTGGAACAGCCACAAGGACATCCAAGACGAATGAGTTACATACATCATAAAAATGGGCTTCTTGTACTCCAAAGTGTTTGCAATGTACCCGGCAGTTTCGGTTTGAATGACAAAAGAAATAAGTGATACGGACAATGCCACCGCTGAGTAGATATACCGTCTTCTCTCAGCAGCAGCCAAGTGCTCGGCTTTTGTACCAAAAGACCCATTATCTTCAGATGGGCGTGGAATTTCGTTGTCGTTTGGCTGTAAGTTAGTGGAGCTACTGGCAGCGTGTGAGTGTCTGACCGATGCCAAACTTTCTCCTGCCAGTCCAGTTTGATCAAGAGGTTGATATGACATGACAATCGAGGTGGCTATGGCCGGTGGTAAAATCAACTATAAATCAGAAATGTCAACAGAATACCACCAGAATATTTGAAATAAAAGGAAGTTGACTGTTGAGCCACTAGCAAATTATTTACTAGTCTCAGTTATCGTTATCATTAACGGTAACGAATCAAGATAGTCACAAACAATCCAAGAACCCAAAATCAAAGGTTTAAAAGGATATTATTAAAGAATGAGACAAGTAGTTCTTAATTCTGGAAATCCAAATTACTAACTACTACACTTTCACGAGAACAATGAGAAAACTGGTCAATACGGAGAATTTTCCACATTTGATGCTTAGATGTTCAAAAGCAAGAGCGGTAATTTACTTTGTGTGACAGAGCTTACTACTGCATCATCATATTATATAACATGCTATCTCACACTACCATGTAAGTGTAGTAAATTGATAAGATCTCGCTCCCCTGCGGCTGACATACGCTCACTGCAGGATAGTTTAACTTAGTTACCCTGCCAATTAAATAAATCATCTAGGGCTGTCTGCTAAGACATCAAAATGCTGGTTCGTGTATAACACAGATGTAGGAAATGAATCTCAATAATTTCTAATTTAATAGTGAGGGCAAAACACACGATTTATTGAGAATACACTAAATCTCTTACCAACGCTTTGACAGACCAGGAGATGCGAGATGATATGTCCTATGAGTTGGGAGCAATGGAAGCGTGGCCATTAAGCGCGCCAGCGCACGGAAACTTCAACTGTATATTACGTGGTAACCCACCTAACCCTCGCTAAAATTTTTTATATTCTTTGCGCAGTGGACAACAAATAGGCCTCTTCTACTCTCTTTCGTGTTTGAGAATTGTTTATACAGCTAATAATTTTCACTGAAAAGTCAATTAATAGTAACAATGGGTTTCACTGATCTTACTTCTGCTACTGGTAAGTAGTTTGGCGAAATAACAGGCGAATTGAATTTCATTTATATAAGGTTCCATTAATTCTCCATGAATCAGGGACTTGAGTACACTGATCTTCTAGCATTGATGTTGTGAAGTTGTCTCAGGGCGGTTCTTGAGCAAGCTTTCTATGCTGGTATGAAGCAGTCATAACATTTGATTTTGCCTTATCCAATGAGGAATCGATAAGCGGTGTGAAGTAGTCAAATTCACAGACGGACGACTAACAAAGTATTAGGCCTTACCGCCCTTGACGGATTCGTCACTGACAAGTCATACATTGAGGGGTATGTTATAAATCGTCGAGAGAATTATGGAATTGGGTACCGATAGAGGCATGATTCAAGCGATTGACTTTACTCTCTACCCATACATATTTTTCATTCCATAAATGGTGGTTTGTGTCTGCTAGAGCATTTGTGAACTAGAGCTTTGGAGAATTTACGGTCAACAGCAATGGGCCATTCGGTTACTAACACAATTTATAGACACTCTGCTTCTCAAGCTGATGTTGCCGTCTTCAAGGCTGTCGGATCTGCTCCTGACTCTGAGAAGTACCCCCACGCTGCCCGTTGGTACAAGCACATTGCTTCTCACGAAGAAGAGTTTTCTTCTCTCCCTGGTGATAAGGATGCTAAGGCCACTTCTTATGGCCCTGAGGTCGCTGCTGCTCCTGCTGCCGCTGCCGATGAGGAGGACGATGATGTCGACCTCTTTGGCTCTGACGACGAAGAGGTTGATGAGGAGGCTGAGAAGCTTAAGCAACAAAGATTGGCTGAATACGCTGCCAAGAAGGCTGCTAAGGGACCTAAGCCCGCTGCTAAGTCCATTGTCACCCTTGACGTCAAGCCTTGGGATGATGAGACCAACCTCGATGAGCTCCTCGAAAATGTCAAGGCCGTTGAGATGGAGGGTCTTGTTTGGGGTGGTCACCAATTCCTTGCCGTTGGTTTCGGTATCAAGAAGCTCCAAATCAACTGTGTTGTTGAGGATGATAAGGTTTCCCTTGACGATCTTCAACAAGCCATTGAAGAAGATGAGGACCACGTGCAATCTACTGATATTGCCGCCATGCAAAAGCTCTAAGTAACTTTGTAAAATTGAGTAAATGGGTAAATGCGCTACAGTTTTTACTTCTAAATTTATTGATTAATTTTAGCTCTGGCTATCACGTTTGAACGTGTAGTAGTTTATTTCAGATTGCGTCGCTAGTACCGTTAGGTGAGGCTGGGTTATTTTTTTGCCAATGCAGGATCCAGAAAAATATATTTGCAGATCTCTAGATTTTTTTTATACCTCAACAGACTGAAGATATAAGGAGCTCAAAAATGTCAAAATCTTCATTATTTGGCTCTGTAAAACAGTCAGAACTCGATTCAAATGTTGCTTCCCTATTTGGTTCATCTGCTGGACCTCTTCAAAAGCCGAAGAGGTTAGGTAGTCAACCAGTTGAAGTTGATGAAGAAACTGGCTCCAACAGTGACAGCTCTGTTGATGATGGTGAGCCTGTTTTGGATAATTTGGATGACGAGAGCGACGATGAAATTTTACAGGTTTTGCGACAAGTCAAAGGACCGAGCTCTAAAAAGAGAAAGCATGACGAAGATGATGACGGTGACCTAGAATCCGAGTACATGAGCAAGATACTTGAAGAGGATAAAAAGACAGATGAAAAAAAAAGGCTGGAAACGAAAGGCGAGGACTTAGAAACTGATGAAGATGAAAGTGATCAGGAATTGGAAAAGAATCAGAATCAAAAAGAAGAAACCGAAGTTGAGGACGAAAAGACTAAAACAGACTCAAGGGCATCTACAACCAAGTTGTCAGTAGATACTATTCTTGATCAGCTACCAACCACTGAATTGGGTAAGGCAGAATCAACTCTATTTGTAGGTAACCTGTCATCGTCAGTTATCACCAACAAACCAAATTATAAGCAATTTAAAGCTCTATTTTCCAAGTATGGAAAAGTGGAGTCCATCAGGTTTCGCTCCATCGCTTTCTCAGAAATGTTGCCTCGTAAAGCTGCATTTATCAAGCATAAATTACATGACACTAGAGACACCGTAAATTCTTACGTCGTCTATAAAAATAAACAGGATGCTAAACTAGGGTTGGAGTTAAATGGCAAAGTATTCCTTGATCATCATTTAAGGGTAGACAGTGTATCTCATCCTGCTAAACAAGACAATAAAAGGTCAGTTTTTATTGGCAACTTAGATTTTGAGGCTGCTGAAGAGCCTCTGTGGAACCATTTTAAAGATTGCGGCGACATTGAATATGTTCGCCTAATTAGAGACTCCAAAACAAATGTAGGAAAGGGGTTTGGCTATGTGCAATTTAAGGATACTAATGCAGTGTCAAAAGCTTTACTATTGGATGGAAAAAAGGTTCAGGGCGCCAAAGGCAGAAATCTAAGAATTTCTAGGGCCAAAAATATTAGACCATCTACAAGACCTGCAGCAAGAGCTGAGCGACCATCAGCAAAGCGACCCAAATTAACGAATGCTGATCGTACAAAGGTTGGAAGAGCTATGTCAGTACTCGGTAAAGCAGGAAGGGCGCATGTCACTGACGTTGTCGAAGGGACTCGTGCCAAACCCGGTGATGCCGTTCCGGGTTTGAAGTTAGGTTCTGGAGGCAAACGCAAGAACAAGCCTAGGATCCGTGCCAGAAGTACCAATTTCAAGAAGGGCTTACACAAGGCCGGTAAACCCAATGGCAATGACAATAATAAATAGTTTTTTTGTAATATATATCGTACTCATAATTTATTTTGCGACTAGATGTCTTCCAAAAGTGGTATTCTCTACTCTACTCTACTCTACTCCAGAGTACACAGAAGATGATGGCGATGAGTTTGGAGCATGACTTGGCCTTAACCCCCTACCGCAGTCCTCGCTGTATGGACATCGTTTAAACGGTCCCGAAAATGACGAGTCCCGCCCTCATAACTACGGCAGCTAGTCCCAGATGTTGCATGTGTCTAGACTTCTTTGACTAGTGACTCTTACTCACCCGGTACAGAAATGGAAGTTATACTCAGCATAATCCCAATTGAGTGGATACCGTTCCCATTCTAGGATTATTTTTTTAAACTTTTGCTCAGGGCGGGGAAGTATGCTTCCCGCTCGTATTTTATTGATAGACGGTAGACACACAGTGCAACGAAGTATTTTATTGGATTATGCGGTTCAAGTGTTTGTTGAGAATTCAGATTGGTTCTGAACCTGCCTAACTGCCGGTAGATTTCGGAATGGTTCGGGTAGCTATCTGCTAGTGGTGATTTTCATCAGTATATGGTGCCTTAAATGGAATTTTTATGCAGGAACAGGCACTCTAAACCCAAACTTGGATTATCTCGATGATCAGATAATTGTGATCGACTTGTCTCGATTTGGAAATAACGAGTATACGAGGTGCATTTTTTCCTCCCGTCGGAAGTAGCACTTGCAAAAGGTGTTTCCCGAACCACCGATCGACCATAAGGAACCTTACCATGTACAAGGACCAATGGCCCGAAAATTAGTCTAAGGTTGAATATTTGGACAAGGCTAGGCTTCCAAACTCAATCTAGGAAGGCTGTTTCAGAACAGAGAGTTCAAGGTTATACCATGTATTCTCTCAGGAACTGCGGCTTTGATGCTGCTGGCGTATGTATATATTGAGCGGCAGCAATGTTACTGCAGTCTATATCATAAGCTTATACATGCTCGTATTATGTCTAGTAGAGATGGAAAGCAAAGAAACTAGTTAGAAAAAAGCAAAACAAGGGTACGCAATAATTTCTCCAGCAATCAGCTTGTACTATATAAATATGCCTCATATCTCTGTAAAAAAGTTTCCTTGTACCTTTTTCTGTGTAAAGAATTTATCAGAAAGAACGATACTTCCCGATGAAATCCACTTTGACCTCCACATTAACAATTGCAGTAGCGGCAGTAGCCAGTTTGGCCAATGGTGCTGCGGTCCAGAAGGCAAGTGCTGATAATAACAGCACTAATGCGGTCAATGCTACTGAACTCGTTGAGCAGGAAATAATTGCCGTTGACCAAGTGAGCAGAATCGAGACAGTAGCTAATTCGGCTGGAAATAGTTCTTTCGTCTTTGATTTCCTCAATGCACCTGAAGCAGCCGTTGTCGCAGGTGATGCTGGTAATATCACCACTGCAGTCGTTTCATCATTTCCTGCTCTTGAAGGAACTGGCGCTGCTATGTTTCTCTTCCAACTGGGACCATGTGGAATGGTTCTTCCCCACAGTCATCCAAGAGCCTCTGAGTTTATTGTTGTCACTGAAGGCAAGATTTCTACTCAATTCCTCACCGAAACAGGATCCGATGTGTTCTCTAACACTCTCAAACAATACCAATCTACTATCTTTCCAGTTGGCTCTCTTCATGTAGAACTCAATCCCACTTGTGAACCCGCAAAGTTCATTGGTGCCTTCGACAACCCTGATCCAGGTACTTTCTTTGTTGCACCAGGTTTCTTCTCTCTTGAGGAGCAAGTTGTGTTGACTCAATTGGGTGGCGCTGTTTCTGGAGCCGACTTGTCATCGTTCAAGAAAGCCATTCCTCCAGCTGGAGTTGTTGCTATTGAGCAGTGTTTGAAGAACTGCAACATTACTGCAAATGCTAAGAGGGATATATTAGATATGCTACCAGCCAAATAGAGATTTAGAGATTAGGATTGAGATGTTTATGGCAAAATTTTAAATATAGAAACTACAACTAGTATACAACGGACTAGATGGGCGTGGTATTGTTATCTTCGAAATGCAAGTGTATATCTAGAGCTCCCATAGTTTTTTATTTATCAATGTAGTCCCTGCAAGGAATCGGTTATTTCCGACTCAATCGTAATAATTATTTTGTTATGGTTGTCATAGATCGGACCTATGTCGGACATATTCTTGTTTTGTACTACCCCGTGCTCATGCACGTATGATGGCTGCTGATAACGCCATACTATGTCTGATAAGCATAGTACACGGCACCATGCACCTTAAAGGTGACCATAAATCTACGGCGTCAGGCAGATAAAGCGATACATTATAAATAGAGACCAAAATCTCAAGTGCTTTTAACTTACTTTCATATTTGTAGTATCATTCCTATTCTTTTTTGTGAACCTCTAACAAATTCAATTGTCAATATTATAGCAATGGGTTCCACCGCTTCAAAGGAAGTCGCTAGCACTTCTCGCAATACTACTGCTCCATCTGTATCGAATGAAAAACGCCCTGTATCTGTATCTGTCAACGATATCTCAGATAGATTGGCTAACTATCTCACTTTGGATGATATGAGTATTTCGGCTGTTAACCAGAACCCAATTGAATTCAAGACTCTTGAAGATTGGAGTCAAAAGCTTTTGGAGGATCCTAAGAACCGCTTGGCTCTTTCGGCCATTTCCAATGGTGATGTTTCTTCGATTGTGAGGCAAAGAGATGCTTCTGTCATTGACAAGGTTCATGTCTTTAGTGACAAGGTCGAGTTGGAAGGTAGTCCAATTACCAACCAGCGTTCAAGCGGTCGCTGCTGGCTTTTTGCTAGTACAAACGTTTTTCGTGTTCAGGTACAGAAGAAGTACAATTTGGATGATTTCCAATTGTCCCAGGCTTATTTGTTCTTCTATGATAAGTTGGAAAAATCCAACTATTTCCTCCAGAACATCATTGAGACTGTTGATGAACCTTTAGATTCTCGTTTGGTTCAGACTTTACTAGGTGACCCAGTTTCAGATGGTGGCCAATGGGATATGGTGGTAAACTTGGTAGAGAAGTATGGTCTTGTACCTCAAACTTTGTACCCTGATGCTTTCAATGCTTCCAATTCCTCCAAACTCAACTATATTGTGGTTGAGAAGCTTCGTGAATTTGCGCTTGTTCTCCGTAAAGTTTCTCAGGATAAATCTACCAGCAAAGCCACCCTCCTGGCACTGAAGGAGAAATTTGTCCGTACTATCCATGGCATATTGGTTATTGCTCTTGGAAAGCCGCCCAGCCCCAATGATGTCCTTAATTGGGAGTTTGTAGACAAGGCTGGTAAGTTCAAAGCCATTTCTACCTCTCCACTTGACTTTTATAAGACAATTGTTGGTTTCAAGGCGACAGATTACTTTTCTTTGATTCATGACCCACGTAATTCGTACAAGGAGCCATTTACTGTCGAGCGATTGGGAAACATTGTCGATGGAAAGAAGATTGAATATGTTAATGCAGAGATTGATATCTTAAAGAAGGCTGCTATCAAGTCCATTCAGAATAATGAGCCTGTGTTCTTCGGCAGTGATGTTGGTAAATTCAGTGAGCGTACAGAGGGTATCATGGATACAAATGCATGGGATTACTCGCTTGCATTCAATACCGATTTGGGCTTGACCAAGAAGGAGCGTCTTGAAACCAAGTCATCAGCCATGACTCATGCGATGGTACTTACTGCTGTCAATATTGTGGACGGAAAACCTACTCGCTGGAGAGTTGAGAACTCTTGGGGCGAAGATGTGGGCAAAAAGGGTTATTTCATTATGAGTGACGATTGGTTCAACGAGTACGTCTACCAAGTTGTCACGACTGCCAAATATGTCGATAAGCAATACGTTGACATCTGGAAGAGCAAGAAGTATAACGTGTTGCCTAGATGGGATCCTTTGGGTGCACTTGCATGAGTACTTGGCGGTTAATTTTCAAGCTATTATGTTATAAATGATTTTGGAATTTTTTTGTAGTTGTCATGTGTACATGAATATAAGTATTATTATAAGTATATCTAACTGAGTAACCTGGGGAAAAAGAAAGGGAACCTTGGCGGTTATAGATATAACTCTGTTTATGGCTGTGCTTCGAAAACTTTAGGTGGGACAAACACCGCTGGTTCAGTCCCGTTATGCAGGGCCTCAAGCGCGCTGATGATGCTTTATCGCGGCATCACCTGCATCTGGAACGTGCCTTGAAGATAAGGTGATCGATCTTCTGGCCCAACAAACCCTCAATTCAACTAAATTCTGGGGCCTCATCTACAAGTCTATAGCTAAAGGAAATAAATTACAGTGCTAAAGAAAATTGAAACAGAATGGCTCCTAAAGTATCTATGACTGTTCAGATGAACACGGACAGACCAATTCCTACCATCGGTCTCGGAGTGTATCTGTTGCCTTTGGACAAGACAGCTGAAATTGTCGAAACTGCTCTTAACATTGGCTATCGTCATTTTGATTCAGCCCGGCTATATGGAAATGAAGAAGAAACTGCTGAGGGGATTGCGAACTTTTTAGAGAAAAATCCCAATGTTTTTAGATCTGACATCTTTTACACGACTAAAATCTGGCCCAGCGATTTTGGCTACGACAAAACGATGGCGGCTGTGAAAGACTCATATGACCTTGTCAAGAAATCAATTGGATATATTGATCTTATTCTTTTACACACACCAGAATCTACCACTCAGAAAAGATTGGAGAGCTATAGGGCCCTGCAAGATGCGGTTGAGCAAGGAATTGTGAAGAATATCGGGGTATCCAACTATGGCGTAGCTCACTTGAAAGAACTGCTTGCATATCCGGAGCTGAAATATAAACCAGTTGTGAACCAAATTGAAATCAATCCATGGCTCCAACATGTAGATATTACTCAATTTTGCAAAAACAATGATATCTTGATACAGGCGTACTCCCCTTTGATGTTTGGGGGCAGATTGAGGGATCCTCAGATTGTAAAGCTAGCTGACAAGTATAAGAAAACTCCGGCTCAGATCTTGATAAGATGGAATCTTCAGAAGGGATTTATTCCTTTGCCTAAGTCTGTTCATGCGCATAGAATCCTTGAAAATTTCACTGTGTTTGATTTCGAAATTTCTGATCAAGACGTTGAAGATCTTGGCGATAAAACTTCACATTACTACGGTAGTCCGGGTTCAGATCCTACAAAAGCACCATAGTCTATTCATAGTATAAGAATATATATGTGAATTATTTATGCTATCAAATGTCCAATAAATTGGCCATGCAAAAGTTATATTCAACATCAACTACTGGCTGCCATCGCCCGCCTTTCATATACACTTCCTGAGGCTCTAGCAGTAAAACTATTAGCACTGTTGTTGCTACTAATCTTATGTTTCAGCTCCTCCGACTCTTCCGGAGTGCCGTAACCACCCCCGCCAGGTGTCATGATGACAACTCTGTCGCCCGCATTGACCATAGTTGTATTCTTGCCTCCCAAGGATATAATTGAGACCCCACCCTTTCCATCACCCTTGTACCAGAGATTTACACCTTTTGCACCTGGTTCGCCGCCTTCCATGCCATAGGGAGGAATCGCCCTTCTTTCGGAAAGAATCGAAACCTGCATTGGTACTCTAAATTCGATATCACGAATAACACCGTCACCTCCATGGTTCTGTCCTCGACCACCGGAACCAACCCGAACGGCAAACTCATGTAATATACATGGATAACGCTTCTCAAGAATTTCTGGGTCGGTGGATCGAGTATTCGTCATATGGACCTGTACACCACTTTGTCCTTGCCAATTCGGTCCCGCTCCAGCGCCACCAGCAATAGTTTCGTAGTAGCCAAAACCAGGTCTCTTGGTACCATCTTCAAGCGTTTCTCCCCCATATCCAAATGTAAAATTGTTGCATGTGCCCTGAGAAGCACCCATAGCCCTGAATGCTCTAAGAACAACATCAGTGATACGCTGTGAGGTCTCGACATTCCCACCAACAGTCGCTGCTTCAGGAGCAGGTGATAACAGAGTTGATGGGGGAATATTGATTTTCAACGGATTAAGACAACCCTGATTCAGTGGGATATCGTCGGATATCATGGAACGCAACGCATATAAAATAGCTGAATGTGTAATAGACCTAGGAGCATTTAAGTTCCCGTATATTTGAGGGCCCGTTCCAGAAAAATCGAATGCAGCATCTCCATTTTCAGAATTAATATCAATTGCAAGACTAATCCTTGTACCATCATCAATAAAATCCTCAGCTTCGAGATGGTTGCCAAATTTCTTGGCAACCGATTTAAACAACTCACGTACACTGTGTTCTGCATTATCCTGAATGCCACCCATATAGAGTTGTACTACTTCCAATGAGAAATCTTTTATGAGCTGCTGGAGTAAATTTATCCCCTTATTATTAGCTGCGATTTGTGCCTTTAGATCAGAAAGAGAATCGGACAAACTCCTTGACCCACTACATCCTGGATACTTTGCCGGTTCATCATACAATAAATTAATAATTCCAGACTCGTCAAATTTGTAATTTTTGACTACTTTAAAACCCTTGATCATCGCCCCTTCTTCCCACAAATGCTTTGAGAATGGCGGCATAGATCCAGCTGTAATACCACCGATATCTGAGTGATGGCCCCTCGAAGCCGCCCAGAATATTATTCTATCTTCCTTGAACACAGGAGTGATGACAGTGATATCAGGTAAATGCGAACCACCATAAGCAGGGTGGTTAGCGACGAGAACATCACCTTCTTCTAACTTACCATGCCAAAGGTCCCGCTGAAAAGAGACCGCTGATGACATGGAACCTAGATGAACCGGGATATGTGGTGCATTGGCCACCAAACCACCGTCTGCGGCAAAAATGGCACAAGAGAAATCCAGTCTCTCCTTTATGTTTGTGGAAATTGCTGTTTTCTGCAACGTCTGTCCCATCTGTTCAGCGATACTCATAAACCTATGACCGAACACAGACAACTGAATAGGATCAATTTCACTATTGTCTAGGTGATTTTCACTTTTACTATTATCAATATCAATAATGATATGACAAGGCAGAGCAGTAGCAACAGCATTGGGGGCAACCACAATAGTCTGAGTCTTATCAATAATCATAGCTGGGCCTGTTACCTGAGCACCATGAGTCAGGTTATCAATACGGTAAACTTTAGCTTCACACCAACCAGTGTGTTCAAAATAAACCTTCGATTTTGTTTCAATCAAATCGTCTTTAGCTGGCTCTGGAGGATATTTTTCAATACTGACAGAAGGTAACAAATTATCAACTGGAGGATTACTATTCGCAACTGCCCGTACACGGATGTCACCGACTAGTACTTCGCGTTCTAAAGAAAATCCGAACTCTTGCCTATGTTGAGAGATGAAATCCTCAATATAGGTGGATGCATCTCTCCCTTTAACCATAATGAATGTTTCAGTACCGCGATATTTGAGATTTAAATATCTTTCGACATATACATCTTTGGTCGAAAAACCTTGGTTAACCAATGCTTTGATAGCTTCATCACTGATTTCGTCTAATCTTTTATTTAAACCCACGAGGCTCTCATTCGTCAATTCTGTAGACTCTGGTCGTTGTACTTCGTGAACTACATCTGCCAAGGACATACCGTATGCCGACAACAGTGAAGAATAGCGGTGGATTACTACCTTGGAAATCCCCAGGATGGAAGCAATCGCATGTGCATGTTGTCCTCCTGCTCCACCAAAACTTGCCAAATGGTGCCTGCTAGTTATGTATCCCTTACCTTCTGTCAAAGTACGGATTGGTCTACACATTGCCTCATTGGCCACTTGTAAAAAGCCCATGGCGACATCTTCTAGTCCGAGAGGGCGGGTGTGACCCTCTTTTGCCCGGTCGTCATTAATCTCTTTGGTAAGTTTTTCAAATTTGGACCTAACAATATCCGAATCAAGGGGCTCATTTTCATTGGGACCGAAAATCTTCGGAAAGTAGTCTGGTAAGATGCGGCCCAGGAAAAGATTGGCATCGGTAACAGTCAAAGGGCCTCCTTTTCGGTAGCAAGCAGGGCCAGGATGGGCACTAGCACTTTCTGGACCAACAACGAACAATCCCTTTTTCCAAAACAGAATCGATCCACCTCCCGCAGCCACAGTATTAATATCAAGTTGCGGTGATTGGATAGTTATTTGAGCTGTTGTAGTCTCAAAAATATGCTCTAGGGATCCATCGTATCTGCTAACGTCCGTGGAAGTACCTCCCATATCGAAACCAAGAACAGGTGTGTTTTCATATGACGTTTTGGCATAGCCGACTACACCGCCTGCAGGGCCGGATAATATCGCACGTAGGCCTGAAAACTGTGACCAAGATGTCAGACCTCCGTCAGACTGCATGAACAGCAGCTTATGTCCGACGGTTTCGAGTCCACCTTTAAACCCCTTGCCGATATTCTCAATATATCTAGTTGTAATGGGAGAAAGATAAGCATCGGCAGTGGTTGAATTAGATCTTGATACGATTTTGATCATAGGCTGAATTGTAGACGAAACAGAAATATCTACGAATCCTAACTTACGAGCCTCTGTAGCAATCAATTGCTCATGATCTGGATAAATATATGAGTGCAAAAGGGCAATGGCCAAACTCCTTATTCCTGAATCATGTATACGCTTGAGCATAGCTCTAACAGCTTCAACATTGGGACGTTTAAGAATTCGTAATACTTCTCCACTAGTTCCAATGACCAGATCATCGTTTTCTCTCACTTCATCCTCGAGCAATTCATTTTCTTTTAACGGGTTTTCTGAATACCCTTCAACAGTTATCCTTTCATCCACTTCATATACCGATTCATAGAGGTTTCCCAGCTTTGCGACTGTCAAATCAAAAATATCTGGTCTTGCTTGCTGGCCAATTGACAATATATCTTTGAATCCCTTCGTAACAATAAACGCTACAGGCTCACCTTTCCTTTCTAGTAGAGCATTTGTGGCTACTGTCGTCCCCATACGAATACTTTCCACTAGCGACAAATCCAATGGTTCTCCCTTTGGAATGGAAGTGCCCATATACTGCTCTAGCACCCTGCGAATGCCTTCAGTAGGTGCATCAGCGTAATTGGCCGGATCCACAGAAAGGAGCTTTAATACTATAGCTTCTCCATCACTTGTCTGAGCAACCACATCTGTGAAGGTCCCACCCCTGTCTATTGGCGTTAGCTTTAAAAAGTAGAACCCAACTGGAGCTGCAGTAGCCCTCCTTATGTGACACAGTACCTACCTATGGCAATTCTGATGCCTTTCTGTAGTGTCATGATAAAACTAGTTAACAAACAGCCGATAGAAATGATATTTTAGACCAGTTACAATTTCGTTCTATTAACCGATGTACTGGTTTTATATCAATTTATAAGTGGACCTGAGAACTCTAGATCCAAATAACCGCTAGCTGTGATCAACATCCTGCAGCAAGGGCATGACGTTTCCGGAAACCGTGTTCCGCTACTGATACGGCATAGGATTCCCGGCAGCGAAAAGAACCAAAGTTTAGTCCTTACATTACAGGCTTAAATTACCCACAGCATTAATTAAAATGACATCTTACATTGCTTTATAAAAGATATTCACGGAGCAGAGAAACTGTAGATTAACTACTCTCACCAGTGACAGTTATCTATGCGAAGATCGACAGGGACACTATCTAATACTATCTAAGACATGATTCCTTTTTGAACAGTCTGCTCAATTCAATTCAATAATAAATAGCCCCATTTCGTCTATAATTTCGATTTACGCTTATAAATCGACCGATGCGTAGGCTGAAGTTTCCAAAGCTGTTGCACTCTAGAAGATGCTTGCACTGTTTTGGATGCTTTCAGCAATGACCAGCCATAGTTGATAATATTGCTCGGAATGACAAATGCCATATCAGAGATAATTTCTCCCGACCGGTGTGATCGGCCATTGCTGGCCATTATGCCTATTAGATGGCCCGATTTAGAGTCAATAACAGCGCCACCAGATGAGCCATTCCAGCATCCAGCAGATGACACAATCATCGCAGGGACGCTTTTGCTTACGTTAGATGGATACTCATTATTCAATGGCATATGCAAAACTCGACAAATAATGCCTCGAGATCTGATGGGCTGAAATGTACCACCCATACTGTGCGGGTAGTATATACCGTATCCTATTGATTCGACAATATCACCTCCTCGTGGTGTGTCTGTGCTAATAACCAGTGGTCGGTGGGCAGTAGGTTTCTCCATTCTGAGAAAAACCATATCAACACCATCAATCGGCGCGCCAACCACCTTTACGTCTACTGACTCCGAATTAGAAAACCAAGCAGTGATGGTTTTAGGATTGACTCCGAGGACATGGAGATTAGTCACAATTGTGACTGGATCTATTAGTACTCCGGAACCCCACATTCGAAGCTTTCCCAGAGTAACAACAATCGCCGCGACACCGCTGAATAGAGTTTCACCCTTTGAACAGGATCCAGGTGCCGCAGCCGATATATCTGAAGAGATGGTGGGGGAAGTCTTCAAGGACAATATTGGAGCATGCAGTTCGTTGAGATTCTGTTCGTTCAAATCCGCAAAATTAGGCGAGACAAACTCCTGAATGCCTTTGACCAAGTCACCAAGAGCACTAGCTATCAGATCCCATGGGACAATCATGGTCATTTTACCTTCGCCACTATTCTTCTTCAACGATCCCAGTACCATTCCAAGAATTTTTTTGCCCGAGTCTAAGCTATTATTTCTATCCAAAAACACCACACCTCCTTCCATGCCTTCTAAAAAGTTGACATCTGAAAGAGCCACTACTGGATGTGGTATTCCACCAACTCCCTTTGCAGTGGCTACGTATCCTATAAGGCCCTTGGATAGGTATGAAACGAATAATGCAGGGTTTACGAGTGCAAACGGTGCACTCTCGATTTGTATTGGGGGATGACCGTCAATGCCGGTTGGAATTATGTGCATGAGAATGTTGGACTTGACCAGCGCCGTCATAAAATCTGGTCCTACGAATTCCAATAAGTGAGCCTGAGCAGATGTCCAGCTGCTTTGATCGGCTCCATCAGCCCCTGGATCCACTTTATAATGCAACACCAATGACTGCAAAAATCTGGACACCTCGCCAATAGTCCTGCTGGCGATATATCTTACAGCATGCCACTCCACAGCCGTTTCTCGTATCGTGCTGGAAACCGTTCCTGATAATCTACAATCTGCTGTATCCAGATCTTTAAACAAAGGGGATCTTTTACAAAGTTAGTTCAAGCTCAGGGCTAATCCGTTAACTTCCCTTTATACCTACACTGTTATCAAATAGCCTTTACTAGATTGATTGTTCACAAGGAACACGGCCGATGTGCATTCACTCGGTCTGCTGTTGTAAAAATCCACTCGTATCGATGCGGAGCAATAAGACCAAGACCTGTCGGACATATTCGTTGTTCATTGATGTTATTGCGGTGCCCTAAGTGAAAGGAATGATGAAATGAACGCAGGCATACGCCGAGGAAGTGCTTATCGATGCGGGGCTGCCGAGCCCTAACCTTGTGGACCCTGCAGTAAAATGTATTCTGATCACAGCATGGATGCAAAAAATAAATTAGTTTATATCTCATTCCATAATCCGTAGCTACCCTTAGCAGTCTTCCAAAGTCGAATAGTTCCGTCCTCGGAGCCGGATGCTGCTAGAGAGCCGTCAGGAGAGTACCATACGGCATGAACTGGTCCATGATGACCCTTGGCGGTGTCAAGAAGTTTGCCAGAATCAAAGTCATGGAATCTGACCCATGTATCTGACGTACAGCCAGTCGAAAGCGTTCTGCTTTCCCCGCTCTTTTCTTTTGAGATACTAGCTGCTGAAACGGTATACTCAAAATCAAGTTTCTTGACAAGCTCTCCAGTAGAATAGTGGTAGAACAGGACCGACTTTCCTGCAGGCACGATTATCCATTGACCATCGTGTTCTACTTGGCCAATTATATCGAAATCTAACGTTACTTTTGCGGTTGGATTGAGAAACTTTGAGTCTCTAGGCAACTCAGGTTCAGATGATGCAGGTATTATGATTGATGATGATGATGATGATGATGATGATGAGCTGGATCCAGATACAACCCTTGCGTGATTCGACTCTAGAGGTACTGTTGATTTTAATAATGAGTGATCTAATGTTGGAACAGATGGTGCTTGTGTGAACTCTGGTTGAGACATAGCTGGTAGTGTTGAGTCTGTATCAGAAGATAGTTGCAAATTCAACTCTGAATCGGGAACGCTCCACCAAGTTATATCCCTATTAGTAACCGTAATAATAACTCCTCTACAAGGCCATAGCACGGTTCTGACGGGCTTTTCAATTTCCCATGCCTTTAGTACCCGTCGACTAGAAGTATCCCAAATGCGTACAATCTTTTCTTGTCCAGCAGTTACTATCAACAGCCTTGTATCAGTTGAATCATCTTTTATATCGACTGAATTATTTTTTCTGAAATCACAACTCCTCACTATATGTTCATGTGGGAAGACTCCTAGAGCATTACCTGTTTTAGTATCCCAGAGGATGACAGAAAAATCAGCGCTTGCGGTTATTGCGTGGGACCCATCTTCAGTTAATCTTGAACACCATATTGCGCCCTTATGGCCTATGAATGTTCCCAACCAATCACCAGTAACCCCATCTCTAAGCATCGGGTTGCCATCCTTACAGGCTGATATTAATAAATAAGATGTTCCCTCTTCAGCACCGTCGATAGTGGCAGGTTTATCTAGAATTCCTGAGAAGGACAAATGTGTCACCGGTCGCGAGTGACCAGTACATGTCAAAGGAATTGCCCTTATCATAGTGATGAATTAAAATTCTACCGCCAGACTTTTGATGGTTGGAAGATGTATATTTCGGGTCAAACAGCTGTTCTGCAGCTCAAACTCTATCTATATCCTATAAATTTCAATATGCTGATCCAAGCATGCCAGGGTTCAGCGACGTGTCGATGAAAGTTACTGCCTACTAAAGTGCACCGGGATGACGCCCAAACTCAAATACCCTCAGAACTTCAATACAATAAGCTTAGCAAATGTATAGATTGTAACTTTATTTTTAAGTATATTCTACTTAGAAGGGGACTCTTCAGTCATTCACAACGCCGCATGAGCCGCATTACAATATCAAAGTTAAAAAAAAGGGAAGATATGACATATGCGGATGCAGAGGTTCACCAACATTATAAACATTAAGCGAGTGTTCATGCCGTTAATTGCAATAATATAACTAACCGATAAATTACGCCTCAGTCTCTTATGGTTCGTGGTCACTGATTAATAGTACTTGAAGTGTAGTACATGGAAGTCAAAGTAATTGTGACTTTGAGTAGGTGATTCTAAGATACGAGTCGTAAGCGACCTATCGTAAGAAGTGAAGCGTTTATTTCTAATATTAATCTTGGAAAAACAATAAACAATATATCAGCGATTTATATTCGAGATGGATATTCGGAATCTAATTGCGCCAGATGAGGGCCGTAGCGACAGCATCACTAGTTCTACTACCAGCTCACCAGATATTAGTAGAAGACCTACCAAAGTAGCAGCACTTCTTAACGACAATATTGAGGGGTCGCCATTAGATGTGCTATCAACAGCTGCTGCTCAAGCGGCTTTTAGCACACGTCAAAACAGTGTATCTTCTATTACAAACCCCGTTAATGTGAATAATTTGGTTCATGGAAGTACGCCGATTAGTCCAGTGGTATCAAACAGTTCGCGCTCAAGTATCAGTCAGTATCATATCGATGAGGAGCAACGATTAGGTCACTATCAACAAACCCAGGACCACCTCAGACTGCAAGAGATTCAACAGACAACTTTACGTGACCAAGAAGATGTGCGTTTTCGAGAAGAACAGGAACAACATCGCCTCCGTGAACGACAGGGACAGCAAATCCTTCACGATCAACAACAAGAACTGAGAGAACAACAATACTCTAGTCATCAACAGGAAGGACAGGAACAACAATACGAAGTGAATAGGCAACAACCATCTTTGCACCGGGGATCCCTTCCATCATATCATAGATCCTCAACTACCCAAAGTCCTACTCAGACCGTGAGTGAACCTAGTAGTCAAAATTCTAGTGTAAGCCATGGCCGACGGGCAGCTAATGGTGACTCAATCCCAAATTCTGTGGATGTTTCGCCAAGAACTACACATAAGACGGTAAAACCGAAGAGATACTCAACTCCACCTATATGGGCACAGAAGTACCGTGCCGCCAACGTCCATACTCACAAAGGGCAATCGCATATGTCAAATGGAAATGGAGCTGCTGACTCTCGTTCGCATAGTATTGTCGGAAGTGAATCAGGGATGATCTCAGTATCTGGACTACCAATGAGTATGACTGGCCAGTTGCCATTTGAAGACCTCACTCGAAAAATAACTGAATGGGTTTATAGTCACCTTTTGCAATTAGGAGACGACCGTAAGTACGTCGAAGTTGAATTCAAGCTAGGGACTGTACATGACAAGAGCACAGAACGTCGACTTGAGCTACCAATCGTGACTGAAACATTACTCCGCTCAGATTATGCTAAGGCACATACATTTTTCAAAGCGGAGATGTCTGATGAACAGTTCAACCGGGCCAATCAGTTATTAGATAAATTATCTGGAGTCATTAGTAGCTTTGATGATAGGCCCTCTCGACGAAGAAATATGACCTCGCTATCGAAATTGCCGGACTCGAAAACAAGAGACGTGATATATTCAAGCAAGTCTAAGGCAGAAAAAACGCGAATCACATATGATCAAGCTGATAATATCATTGCTTCAATTTCGAAACGGAGGATTAGTGATCTGGTAATATATTCACCAGGAGACTTGCTTGACTTCCGCGTATCAATTTCAGTTGAGACTCCTTTCGAAGAGCTGAATTCTCTGCAGAGGCAACGACCTGACACAATTCGCAACAAAAACCGACAGTCATTCAGTCAGGAAGGGGTTCAAGTTGATCTCACATCTGTAATTTATCATAACAAAGCTCAAAACAGCTCGAAGGAGTTGGAACTAGAACTTGAATCCGATAAGTTGCTCCTGTTTTTCAACTCGTTTCAAGACAAGTCAGACCCAAAGGCTATGGATAAATTTGAAGAACTAATTCGACTTGGTGTAGACAACACTCGAATTGTAGCTCGGAGGCTCAGTCGTGAGTCTTAGATATGTATTTATAATTGAATTTTTATTGTAATATTCTACTCTGTCTCGTTTTGGGCAAGTTTCTAGGAACTGTGTTTCATTGGCTCTTTTCAGCTTTGAGCCGTTGGACTTCGACAAAGTCATTAAAATCCTATGTTACTTATCTAGTTATTTAATTTTTCCCAACGTCAGCAAAACCCTTGAGCAAAGCGGCAAGACCAATGGCACCAGGGTCGGGAAGACCATTTTCAGAGTCGAACTTTTTCAGTTCCTCGCGGGAAACATAAGAAGCACGACCAAACTTTGCCTCTAATTGGCGAGTTTTATTTGCACCGTCCACTGCAGCCTGAACTGCCTGAGCGAAGGTTTTCGATTGATCTCCAAGAGCATGTACAAAAGGATCCAAAGCATCAATAAGAGTACGTCCACCAACACGAGCCTTGGTGTAGACATATAACCTCTCCAAGGCATGTTTAGAGGCAAATGCAAGTGTTGGTCTGTCTAAGACTTCACTATTAGAAAGAGCTACACCTTGTGCAAGAGCAGAGAGAAAAATAGAATAAAGCCCCCCTGATGTGCCACCCATCGAGTCTTCGACAATATCAGAGATATCAGTAAGGGCATTAATACCATCGTCAAGTCTAATATCATTCCCTTTGATGGCTGCAAGAATAGCATTGCCGCCAGCCGCCAAAGTCTCACCACAATCCCCATCACCAGCAACTGTATCATATTCAGTTATTGCAGGTTCTTCTTTGAGAACTTGCTTAATACCGGAAGTAAGATACTCGGCAAATAAATCTGGGTCTGCTGATACAGAGGACGATTTCGTATGCCTGTGCTTGTTAGTCTCGGTCTCCTCGGGAGACGGAACTTCGAGGTTTGTAACATTGAACGACTTCCATTCATCAGACACGGCAACTTGATTCCATCCACTAGCTTTGGCCGGTTGGTCAAAAAGATTCAAGATATTCGCAGAACTGATATCTTTCTGAGCTCGGGAAGCGTTTAAAAGTGTAAGACTGAATCCTGGACCATTCATAGCAGTTATGTAGGCGCCAACAGCTATTCTTTTTGGTACAATGTTGTACTTCTTTTTCAACTGTTGAAGAGTGACATCAGCGATATAAAGTATCTCAAGATTAGAAATACTGCCAAGATTGTTGACCATCAGCACTAAATCATCACTGGCAGAAATTCCGACAAAGGATCTCTCCTTGTCGTTTTGGTCTACGAGAAGAGGCAAAAGGCTCTCGCATACAAGTTTTTCCACGCTTGGAATAGGGGATTGCTTATGCATTCCTGGTTCGTTGTGAATTCCCATACCGATTTCAATCTCATTAGAATTCAAGTTTGTTTCAAAATGGCGACCTGGAACACTACAGTGGTCTAGTGAAGCGGCAATAGTAACAGTGTTCGCAATGACGGATCGAGCAATTTTTGCCACCTCATCCAGCTCTAATCCTTCTTGAGAAGCAGCGCCAGCAATTTTGTGGACGAGAACAGTTCCAGCCAGGCCTCTTCTGCCAACTAAACCACCCTGGGTTCGACCAACAGAGACATCATCAGCTACGACTACTAGCTCGACCTTAGATCCTCTAGCTTTGGCTCTTTCGGCGACCAAGCCAAAATGAAGAACATCACCAGTATAGTTCTTGACAATGATCAATGAACCCTTGTTGCCTTTGCCATTGTTATCTTCCACGGCCTTTAAACCCGCAGAGATTTGTTTGGTAGAGGGAGAAGCAAAGATATGTCCGGCTACTGCAGCGTCCAGTAAGCCAGTACCTACAAAACCCGCATGAGTAGGCTCATGACCACTACCACCACCAGAGATCAGACTCACCTTGGGCGTTTCACTAGTTCTGTAAACGACTCTCTCCGAGGGAATAAGTTTCAACCATGGGGAACTCTGCACCAAAGCTCGTAAGGCTGGAAGGACAATATCATTACCGGCACCTGATGGATAGTCGAATTGTTTGGTGGACATCTGTACTTTCCGTTAGTTACCTTTATTCGAAAGAATCTGAATTTATCTCAACATAACATATCAGTTAACATTGAAAGACCAATTTAAACACACACCTTGCAAAGATATAAGAACGTACAAATGAACTTATTAAATATCTCGAGAAATTATATTCTTCGAGAGGAAGTACCCACCGGGGAGGCGCTATTTATATAGTTAGAGAAATATCATCCGACTAAACAAGTTTCGTATATAGTGTGGGGAAGATCATCTCAAATTGTTCCGGTTATGGCTACCCCCACCGCCCCCCACCGCTAACGGCCCCGCGAAATTATCAGCTGCCAGCCGCTATATACCGTAAAATGCCGGTGTTTCAACTGGTCGAAGAATAAATGAATGCAGGAGTATCCAATTATTTGAATGTATAGCTTGTTTTCCATAGTCTTGGTGTAAGCTTCCTATTCATTTCAAAGACAACAATTCGTAAGCAAAGGTTTGGATTTCAAAAGGAGCATTTGTGCGGGGGTCTGGCGGGGGTTGATTTTCTCAAAGTTGCGTTTACAAGACGGATATCGCTGTAACCGGTATAGAGTTTGGACGGCTGAGAAGCGACTTTGGAAGTGAAAAACTATCTTGGCATTTGTGAAGAGATCCAAACTCATAAGAGAACTATTCGCAATGGCTTTTGTAACTTTATCAGAAGAGACTAGAGTACGTAAGATTGAACTGAATTGGTGCATTTATTATGAGTCCTATTTGAAGATGACTTGTGGAAAGTGGGTGGAGCTAGATGACCGTGGTTTTGGCTTGATAGTCTTCCGCATGCTAACAAACTTCTAGGAGCGTATCACCAAGGTCATCGACATTAGTCGTGTTGCCATTCACTATGGCTGGATTCCTTTTATTGTCTATCTTGGATTCATGCAAAGCGTGCCTCGTCCCAGTTTGATTAAGTAAGTAAACCACTAAAGCTCAAATGTGATGCAAGAACTGCAAGAGCAAATGGCTAACTTTGAAGACTTCTCTCTCCTCTTCCCACTCCCTGAACGCATACTGAGATGCGGTTCAGACGACCCAAGAACAATCTTGTCAACTTAGCTTTAAATAGTTGTAGATTAAGGTGCTGATTTTTCACTTGTTTGTAATGTTTTTTTATGTACATAAATGATATTGAAATTATATAAGAGCGAGTAAGAGATACGGTATGGTTTGTAGCGCAGGGCTGATTTATTTATCATATCAGTTTTCAATGTTCTTCTTAGTTTAAGTTGTTGACTGATTGTTTTCGTCAATTCTCTTTCTAAACTCATGTTCCCAACTTATATGCATAGACTGCAATTCAAATCCTCTAAAGAATTGCATCTCTGCAAACAACTTTCTACACAACGGCCAAATCCCGGATTTTGGAGCGAATAGAATCGCATGTCGTACTATGTCTTTATACAACCCGACATTACGGGAGGTCGTGGCTGGCCTCTCAGCAGGCGGGGTCACCACACTAATAATGCACCCACTGGATCTGATGAAAATACGTCTTCAACGTAAGTTTATCTCACCATCAGTCAGAGCTTTCAGCCGATAGCACTTACTAACCAGTTATAGTCGATAGAAAAGACCACGGGATCGGTACACTGCCGAAACTACTAAAGAATATTGTGATTTCGCCTGATCAAAAAATCAAAATATCAGAAATATATCGAGGACTCGGTGTAAATTTGATGGGAAACACCTTATCCTGGAGTGTATACTTTGTATTATATCAGAAATTTGTGAGCTTATCAGTAGATCCATCTCCTCAGACATATCTTTACAGTTCATTATTTGCTGGAACTACTACAAGCTTCTTTACAAATCCGATATGGGTTCTAAAAACTAGGATGTTGTCAACATCTGCAACGTATCCTGGCGCATATTCATCTATGTATCAAGGGCTAAAGCAAATTCTTCGAATGGAAGGGATCAGGGGGTTATGGAGAGGCTTTACGCCAAGTTTATTTGGTGTTGGGCAGACAGCCATACAGTTTTCTTTATATGACAGTTTCAAGTCCAGCAGACTAAAAAGCCGCGATACAAACATGCTGCCTACCTCAGAGTATATAATGTTATCAGCTGGATCCAAGCTGATTTCTGCGTGTGCATTATATCCTTACCAGGTAGTTCGATCAAGGTTGCAGACTTACCAAACCAATGAAGCGTATAAATCGTCGTGGGACGTTATTGTTAAAGTCTATATGAACGAGGGGCTCAAAGGAATGTACAAAGGGCTGACAGCCAATCTTCTTCGAGTGGTACCATCTACGTGCACCACACTGGTGGTCTACGAATCTGTTAAAAACTACCTTGAATAAATGGACAGTTGCAAGTTGGAACTCTCATTTCAACAAGAACAGATTTACTGGTAAAACAATAACAGTAGAGGCATATTTATTTAAAGTTACTGAAAACATAAATTAATGGTTAATATCCCATATGAAAGGTGTCTCCTGGGAAGAGTGAAGGTCCTAGCATAGGATTTTGCGCTTGGGACTGATAATACTGAGGCGGTAATTGTCCAGCAGGTAATTGGCCCGGTTGCGAAGGCACTTGAGCCTGATGGCTCGGAATTTGATGAGAGACCTGCGATGGTTGTGAGATCTGACCTGCCTGTGATTGGGGCTGTTGCGGTTGCTGCTGTTGTGCCGGTTGTTGAGGCAACTGTTGCGTAAGCTGTTGCACCTGAGGTTGCTGTTGTGGAGCAGGTTCCTGTTTAGCTTGCGTTGATGTAGTTTGTTGCTTCCGTTGTTCAGACCTACTAGGCTTACTTTGTGTTTGTAGTGAAGGATCTCGTATAATTTTAACATCCTTACCCCGACCCTTGATACCACGATTGGCATTCTTATACAATTCACCGAAGTACTTGAATAATTCGAGGTCTTCACGAGGAATTCTTTCAATTGCAATTGTGCTGTAAAATTTGAACTTTTGTGCGAGAGCAGCTACACTATCTGCATGGAATTTGTTTTGATGGGCTTTGAGATTTCCCAGTTGTGTGAAACTCTTGTTACAGGAATCGAGCTTACACACAAAAGGTCTATAATTCTCATGGATGAGTTTATGGGCACGGAAATTACCTCGTTGGGCAAACTGGCGGCCACAAACATCACACTCGTAGGGCTTCTCACCAGTATGAGAGCGACGATGAGTTCTTAGGTTTCCTCTTTGGGAGAACGTCTTACCACAGCCAGGATAGTCGCATAAGTATGGTCTTTCTCCAGTGTGCGAACGGCCGTGAATGTCAAGATGCGTTTTTTGACTGAAAGACTTATTGCAATCAGGATATGAACATCTGTACTTCAAAAGAGTATCATTAGACCGCTTGCCTACACCACCATTCATGCTACCTTTAGATGGCATCAACAGCTTTTCGTCGAGCTTAGATGGATCGTTAATCTCTCCTTTGGCGACTTTCTCAGCAACCTTGTTTTGTGCTTGAATGATCAACATCATATGGTCAATATTCGTGGAGCCCACCTTTGGCTCAGACTCCAAACCAGGTTTGGCATCAGTTTCTGGCTGTTGAGCATGTTGAGCCACATGCTGCTGTTGGGCCTGGCGCTGAGCTTGTTGCTGAGCATGTTGCTGAGCTTGTTGTTGAGCCTGCTGCTGAGCCTGTTGTTGGGCCTGCAATTGGGCTTGAGCCTCTGCTTCTTCTGCTGCCTTTTGAGCCAGTAACTCTTTCTTGGTAGGCCTCTTTCTAGTCCTGGCTCTTTTGGCCTTAGGCTCTTCTTCATTAGCCTTTGGAGCTTGAGTTTGCAAATGCTGAGCTTGATGAGCCTGCTGTGCCTGAGCCTGAGGCTGTTGCTGTTGTTGTTGGTGTTGAAGCTGGTGCTGTTGTAATTGATGTTGCTGAAGCTGGTGCTGATGCTGGTGCTGATGTTGCAATTGAGGCTGTGACTGTGGCTGCTGGATTTGATGTTGGTGCTGTTGTTGCTGCTGCTGCTGTTGCTGCTGGTGATGCCTTCCTCGTTGTATTCCTAGAGCAATTTCATCCACATAAGCTGTGCTAGTCGGCTGTTGGTATTGAGGCGGTTGTGGAGCCTGCTGCTGCTGCTGCTGCTGTTGTTGTTGTTGCTGTTGCTGCTGTTGAGGCAACTGTTGGCGCTGAATCTGAGGTTGTTGATGGAGTTGGGCTTGCTGCTGTGCGTGCTGTTGGGGAGATGACTGTCTAGCACTGGGAATAGGTTGGTAATGATGAGCATATGGTGTACCTGAGGTGGCAGAATTAGCACCAGTAGCACTCGTCGAAGTTTGCCCACTAGCATTCGGCCTACTTTGGGCACCTGGGAGCGGCAGTTGTGGCGTTCCGTAATAACCACCGGTGTTGGTAGCTCCAGGAGTTGCAGCAGTGGTACCGCTATTCATAAAATATTGTAAATGAGACGCATTACCAGTCGTACCGCTAGAAGAAGACTGATTTTCAGACCCGGTAGCAAACCCATAGACACCAGCTGAAGGAGATTGTCGACTAAGACCAGTCACAGTATTAGACCGATTAGTCGCTTGGGTATCGTACGCTCCTGTAGTAGAACCCGCTGCGGCAGAAGTCCCAGTGTTTCCAGCATAAGTGTTGTCAGAAAGCAAAAAGGCAGCATTTGCCGTAGTAGTAGAAGAGGTAGGGACCTGTTGGGAAGCCACTTGTTGCTGTTGCCAGAGTCTATTGGACGTAGAGATGGGTTGTTGCTGTGATTGCTGTGCTTGTACTTGAGCCTGGGTTTGGTAAGATGTAGGTTGATAGCTATATTGAAACTGCTGCTGAGCCTGAGGTTGCTGCTGTTGTTGATTTTCCATCATTTGATGATAGCTGGCTGACTGGATGTTATAACCTGGGAGCCTCGATATAGGCTGAGTAGCAGCAGGATTCATCATACTAGGGTTGCTGTTGTTCCATTGTGGTGGAAGCTGACGATATTGATTCATATTGTTCGACGGAGTTTGATATGACTGCTGGAGATGCTGGCTAACACTAGAATTTCTGTTGTTAAGCATTGTGTCTGCGGAAAACGAGACTCTCTTTTCGCGTTAAAGACCAATGGCAGATGAATACACCTTATCCACTGTAAATACCAATTAATACTTCATAGTTAGTATAGCCAACATAATGGGAGCTCATTTCTCAATTCTTTGTGCTCGTCTAAAGAGCACCCATCAGACAATCTTGCCAGGCACAACAAAACATCACCATGGTTCACCACCAGTCAATCAAGACTTCACGAGCAACAACAACATCCAGGATGAGCATAACAGGAACTGTTGTTGCTGGTCCAAACTTACTTTCGGTCAGAGACTATAAGACCCTTGGTTAAAAAGAAAAAGACCTATATATTTTCTTTTCCTTTGGTGAAATTGATAATATCAAATTTTTCTTTTTTCGATGAGCCACGTATTTATTTTTCTCGCTATTTATGTCTTGGCTTTTCTTTTGACACTCCACTGAGCTACTGATTGCTTTTTCAATTTCTCAAGTAATCTCGTTTGTTTCCGTTATTCGTAATTTTAATTATTTATTATTTTTTTTTTCTTTTGGTAGTGCTCCGTTATCTAGGATGCTTTTTATTGAAAAAGAAACCTTTGCGTGTATGTGTGTTTTGGAAGGGGGGACGTTGACTAAGAAAAAACAAAAAATGATAAAAAATAAAATATAGAAAGAAAACTGCGAACTTGTTTTTTCTGGTTTCTTTTGTTAGCTAGCAGTTTTACACGCGCTTATTGGTGGATCTCCTATATGGTGTTTTGGGTTGTCCTTAAAGTGGCAAGTGAGTGGTAGTTAGGGCTAGGGTGGGAGATTAATCACGAGATTAGACAGTTGGTACGGCTGCGTTTTGGAGTACCAGCCGACGGGTCATGATTAAGAGACCTTTCTGGTAGCTAACAGTGGTGACGTCTGGCCACTTTTCGTTTGATCACTCAATCTGGAATGAGCAGAGCTCAACTAGGTTATAAAAGAGAAGTGAATTTCAGCAATCTTATGAATGCATGTGAGAAGAATAAGTTCCCCTAATGGCCTGATATGGCTATTACCTGTGGGATATACAGTATTGCCTTATTATAGTAGCAGACTATATGTGATAATTTGATTCTTATTTGTAGTACGAGATAGCTAGTGTATTCCGGGAGGGATAAACATTTTTCTCGTGCTATAGAAATGAATTCGACGTAATAAATCAAATGCCTCCTAATCTTTTCCCTAACCACCATCAGCTAGTTCATGCCAGATAAGGTATGGCTGGCAGTTATATTTCTTTTACTGCAGACCCCTCGACAGTTATAGGGTGGGCCAACAAACCTTGATTAAGATAAGCATTACAACAGAATGCACAGCTTTTACACACTGCTCTTGTAAATGTCCAAGGGTGGGAACGCTAGTTCAAGGATTGCCAAAGATCCATCCGGCTCGGGTTATTTCAAAAGTTGAAAATAAATTAACTGCCAAGCATTTCTGCAATATTCTGAACTCGTTCTTTAAACAGTCATTGAGCCAACCACTCTTTATACCTCTTAAATTCAGGTACGTTTAACAAATTGCACACTAGAGGCTACATGACAGAGCATGTGAGAAAACGAGTCAGAACTCCTGAATCTAGCTCACAGGTCAGAACTTTGTTTACAGAAATATATATATTTATATATATAGTGAGAGAACAACGGTAGAGACGGGGCAATATTTAACAAACAAGTAAAAGCAGAAATAACATATAAAAATAACAACAAAAAAGCGAACTTTGGCAAAAACAATCCTACATCTTGTGTCAGAACCTGAAGGAAGGAAACAGAGCAGTGCTGGAAACAAAAAAAATGCTCCTGACCCAAAATCACAGGACAGGCACACTAAGCATGGCGTATATTAACAAAAGAACTCTCAGATATGGAAAGAAGCAAAACAAAATTTGTAACTGCCATATTATCTCTTATCTTGCAACAGGGAAGTATCTCCAGATACGGGCTCTGCAATCACCACTGCCGGTAGCGAAAAGACCACCAGCTGGGCTGGGTGCCACGCTAATAACACTATTCTTGTGTCCCTGTAGCATGAGTTGTACTTGAGCAGTACGAGGATCCCAGAACTGAACACCTCTGTCCTTGGAACCAGACAAGATCCATTGAGCATCAGGGGTTGATGCAACAGACAAAACGAAATCCTTGTGACCCACAAAAGTCTTTACACATACGCCGCCTTTGTGAGTTGATTGAGCACCTCTTGGAGCCTGTAATTCCCAAAGTTTTAAAGTTTTGTCAAGAGACCCGGAAACAAGGTCTTGACCATCAGGAGTAAATGCTACACTGTACACAGAATCCTTGTGTCCATCAGGAGCCTCCAAACGTTCTACCAAGAAACCAGTCGACGTATCCCACACGCGAACAGTTCTGTCAAGCGAACCAGCGGCTACAAACCGTCCGTCAGGAGAAATGGCCACAGTTGTGACACCATCTTCGATACTAAGGGTTAATGTACATTGTCCGTTCTCCATATCCCACATGCGAACGGTTCGGTCTCCGCTACCTGAGGCAATGTGGCGTCCGTTTCTTGAGAAATCCAACGAATAAATATCTTGTTCGTGACCGCTAAATAGGTAACGAATGGTTCTGGTCTTAATTTCCCATACTCTAATCTGCTTGTCTTCAGCACCAGTGGCGAGATATTTTCCATCAGGTGAAAAGCACACTGATCGGATATACAAATCGCCGTCTCGTTCGACAGAATCATCCTGCAATCTACAGATGAGCTGACCAGTCTGAACATCGAATATCTGCGCGCTACGGTTACATCCAGTAGCAATGTATTTTCCATCAAGTGAGAATCTGACACAACAAACCACAGATGAGTGGTCCAAAGATTGAACCATCTCTACATCTAATAGTCTTGGGGCACGTTCGTTGTAGAGTACAAACCAGTCGTCTTTAATTTTCTTCATATCCGCAGGAATCTTTTCAATATCCAAATCGCCCAGGTTGTTACCAAGTGCTTGGGCTGTTTGCAACCCATTTACATCAGCAGCACCGCCAGCCGCAGGGGTTGTACCACTGGCGCCAGTTGGTCCAGCAAGGGGAACAACCGACGTGGTAACGGGACTCAGTTTCGAAGGAGTTGCTCCATTACCAGTAGTACTAGTCACTTGACCACTGACAGTTCCTTCAGGGAGAATCTTCTTGGAATTGGGCGAGATAGGGCCACCTGGAGGAGGTGCCTGTTGCTGTGGCTGCTGTTGGTCTTGAACAGCAGAAGGGGCATAACCGTTATTATAACCGCCTTGGCCAGAACCAGCAGCAGCATATCCAGCAGAGTTGGCACCTCCACCTGGGGGTGGTGCCGCTTGCTGTTGCTGTTGATCCGGACTTTGGCCAGAGATAATCTCACCAAATACATTCGAGTGACCGATAAAGGGTGCCGGGTGCTGTGCATCAGACTGACCCGGTTGACCTGGCTGGCCCTGTGGTCTTAAAGGCTGAGCTGGTCCTTGGATACCCTGTTGCTGTTGTTGTTGCACAGCAGCAGCATTTCCGCTACTTTCAAGCTCCCGTTTAAGACGAAGAATTTCCTCCTCATACTGGTCCTTCATCTTTCTGTGAGCAATTTCCAGCTCGTAAATTGCCTGTCTAATTTGGTTCATTTCCGCAGTTTGCTGGTTGACTAAAAAAAATGTTAGTGTGCGCCTTCACTTAAAATAGAGAGAACTTTTCGTCAGCGACTGGGCAGCTTTTTTTTAATCAGACAGCGGCGAAGCGACCTGGCCTCACAGGCGCTGAGCCGAGCTGAGTTCTGCTGACAGTGCTTCAATAAGTCTGTCATTCCAGCTCAAAACATATAACTCAAAACACCTAGAGGAGCCAAGAAATTTCGAGTACACGTTTTGAGATAAGCCACTCAAGAGCCGGAGCGAGCTGGCTCACATCACCAGCCAGTCAGGAAAAAAGGCGTAATCAAGGTTTCGAAATTATTTCAAACTCACGTTTATGGTCAAACTCATCCTTATGCATTCTGTAGACGGAGGCCTCGTTTGTGACGTTTTCGAATTCGCGTTTGACAGCGTCCAACAACTCATTGAGCCCAGGCCCGGGACCAACCATTCTTTGTGGAGCGTAGCTCATTTCTCTTCAGGCAATTCTTTTTATCTGTGGCTTCCAGTTAAAAATGCCTTTACGACTAGTAAGCGCTGTCTTAGTAATAGCAATCGCCAGACTATCGCGTCGGTCGTCAGTTGATAAAAATACAGGATATGGTTGCTTAGACGACAAATAAAGAAGTACAGTTGACAATTGGACCACTTGGTTTTGTACTATAGGTGTTTTTCTTTTGCAATTCGCGTGTTTTATTATTTTATTATTTGTTTGTGCCGTAGGTGCTGCTTGATGTATCCCGCTAGTGTGGTGTAAGAGTGATGTGTGCAAGAAGGAGAACTTGACAAATTTACTTCACGAGATTTAAACGATGATGTTCTGTTAAACTCAACGTTAACCAGCAGCATCTTTTATTGTCCCAAATTTGCTTTTAACACGGCTGACATGAGACCCTCCGTGGTGTTCTGCCGTACCAGAAAAATTGAGTGGTGGGTTGTACTATGCCCTGATGCAATCGATGCAAGTAAGTGCAAGGGGCCTTGGTCCCAGATATACAGACTGACAAAAAAAACATTGTCTATCTTAGCACGGCTGGCCATTTAACTTCGGCATCGTTTCATGCCTGTGACGTGTTGTACAACTTTGACATTACCCTAACCTTCAAAGATTGCTTTTTGTTTTTGCTCTTCCACTTTTCAGCTGCATAGGATCCACAGTCATCCCCACTTTCTGTTAATACGGCTGACTTGACAACCGTTTCCGGCCACCGTCCGGTTATTACCGGTATAGCCGGACGCCTTTGAACAAATGGGTTCGGCGAACCTCGAGATCCCTTCCTGTATCTCCTTTTACCAGAGTTAAAGAGAAGAAACTTCAGTAAGAGTCTTTTGAGATCCCGACCAAGCTATTTATTTGGTCGGAGTGTGCTCTCACACCTCTATAGCCCGGACCCTGAAGTGCCCTAGATGCATGCCGTACTTGCTGCGCCTACTTCCGATGTGGTTTGTCGGGATCGGACCCCGGCCGGCCCGCGGTTCTTCTCCGACCTACATCTCTTCTCCGAGAGAACCCACTCTGGAAAGTAAGTCGCCATAGGAGTTTGATGCTAGTATCTTGACGCTGGCTTCGACTTCGTTAGTCATGAGCATTTCATGTTGTCATAAATATACTGTTAATAGTAGTAATGTAAATTAGTCATTAATCAATAAATAAGATAACATCAAAATTCGCTGGTGTCATCACAAAAAAACCACAACCCATCAAGCTAGGATCTAAAACTGAGTTGTAGTAACAGCGGCATTCAGCAGCTTGACAGCTCTATGCTTTAATGGCCTTGTTCTTTGGTCGCGGTGCTGGCTCAAAAAGGTACTTCCAGTCCTCGACTTCCTCAACGACGGACCGCAATTTATCCTTAACAGTTTTTGTTGCCTGGCGTCCAAGAGCAATACGTATAGGAGGATTATTACAGTGTGCTAGATCCCATACTAGGTTACCAAGAGAGTTAACCTGGGCTGTCTGTAAAGGATGCAGTCCTAAGTCAATGGTAGTAGTTCTGATGCCTTGCTCGTGCACTTCATAGTTTAGTGTTTCCATCATTCCTTCTGCTGCCCAACGGGATGTGGAATACGCATTAACACCCGGTCCTCCTATAAATCCTAAACTTGACGACACACTGAATATCTTAGGTATGACGGTTATCGGCTCGCTTGGTTTCGGCTTGCCATTTGTCCTATTACTGGTTCCATTATTTTCAGTGTGATTTGACTTCCTACTATTAGCCATCGACGCAAACTTCCTCAGACTTGGCAGAGTTCCTTTAATAATATTGAATAAAGTAAATGTATTCTGTTCCATCAGCTTTCGTAGCTCGGTTTCTTCTTCCTGCTGGTTGAGCTCAGTGGGAGGTGCAGGTACTTTACCACCAGCCATTTGGTCTGAAAATAAGCCGTAGTCGAATCCTACGTCAATCCAATTCACAACCACATCGACCTTTCCAAAATGGTTTATACACTCTCGAATCGCATCAGCCACTGCTTGTGGAGTGTTCAGTGGATTACGGGTTTTTTTCCATTGCTTGGGATACCTGATGGCTCTTGGTTCAGGATTAGGTTCCTTGTGTAGTTCATGGTCGTCATCAACCGAACCAGGAACCTCAATACCTGATACACCTTCTGCTCCATTGCTTGCAACCCCAGATATCGTACTTGACCCCCCCTCTGCAGCGGCTCCTCTATTACTGGGTCCAGACCCTGAGTCCTTAGGGTCGCCAGTATTGGATTTTATGACCCGAACATTGTGTCTTGGTGCCAGCTGAATAACGTAAACATTAGCACCACGGGACAAGATCTCATCAACAATCAACCATTCACCCCTAGTGCTATGGACCCCTTTATCTCCTGCTTTGTCATAGCGAAATAATCCAAATACAGCAAAAACTAATTGAGGGCATGATCCTCCAGAAATACTATCCCACTCAAGTGGTTCACAAGTGTCTGGTAATATCACTTTGTGACCCATGACGTCTGTCCACGTTCAAATGCCCCTGTACAGGGTCCGATCTGATCTTTCAGTAGAAGCCCAAGCCCCCCAAGCCCTGCAACCCTGCCCAGCTTCTGCCAGCCCCTTTTGTTTTTTGCATCGTGGGGGTAGCCACACCAAAAGCCATACGCATGCCCCCCGGCCTGCAGTCTCTTGGCAGCGGCGCTGTCTATTGCGCTTTCTTCTGTCGCTTTCGGAGCAAGTGATCAGCTTCTCCCTACTACTGCTGCCTGCTGCCTGCTGCCTGCTGCCTGCTGCCTGCTGCCTGCTACCTGCTACCTGTGGCTCGTCACCTGCCTGCCTGTCTGTCTGCCTTCCCGTCTTTACTGCCGCAGCCTCCATGCAGCAGACCCATCTGTTTGTCACCTTTTCCGCTTGGTTGATACTTCGGGCAAAAAAAGATGGCTGCAATGCCTTGTTCGGGTGCCGCATACTAAGTCTAGATGAAGCACCCCATATCGCTGAGGGCTAGCGATGGTACTAAACACGCTGTCAGTCTAAGACTGATTAAAGCTAAGAGTTAGGCGTCCTGCCTCAAGACTAGTCTTATTCGGCCAATATATGTCGGCAGTAACACTATTTCGGCTCATAACACCAGGGAACGCCGAGATCCCCTAGCGATGGGGCTTGGATATCCTTAAAAATTTCACTAGTCAAGGTCTTGATGATCATATATTCCGCGGAATAACTGTTAGTCTGCAAGTTTCTGAATTGCCAGATAAATGCCCAACCGCCTTCAGCCAAGAGGAGAAAGTTGGCGTCTCGGCAAATTTAATACCCGCTTGTCATTGAGACATCTATTTGTAATGTTAGTAATGGCTGAGTACTACCTATGTTCCACCTATTTCAATCCATACCCTGTAAATCTGCCCTCAGCTCGGTGAAATTAAGTCCGACGCTTTATAGGGTTTTCCCGATAACTGTAGCTCAAGCATACCAAACGAGACAAGTGATTCTGAGTTGAACGATATGTTTATTAAATACTACAAATGAAGAATAAATAATGTAAAAGAAAATAAGACGAGCAGTAGGCAAAAACCATTACCAGTTTGCTATAGAAGTGTAGTTACCATATCCATAGTTATAGCCATTAGATCCTTGTTGTAGGGAACCCTGGGTAGTTGCGTTTGTGCCCTGATTAGCAGTGGTGGGAACTTGGTACAACTTTTGTGCAGGACCATTGAGATGAGGTGAGTCTGTGTTACCTTCGTTAATACCAGAGGGACCAGATGAGGAATCCACTTCGCCTGCTCCCATAGGTGGGCGAGCACCGGAAGGAGTACCGGGAAGTCTTCTTGGATCTGAAGCTGAAGTAGTAGATGTAGAACCAGTACCAGTGTAATCGTGCCCATAGTTCGAATAGGAGTAGCTCTGGGATTGAATCATAGGTGGTAGGGAAGGAGAGTTCGCACCAGTGGCGACACTGCTACGACGGCTTGAACTGGTAGCACTGATGCTATTGGAAGAACCCACACTGCTACTTGGCTGGCTAGTTGCCGAGTATTGATAACTGGGTAACTGCAGTGACGAAGAATACTGATACATATCTGGTTGAGAAATGGAAGATGGAGTGTTGGTAGACAGACGACCCGAAGCATTATGTCTCGATTGTAGTGGTTGTTGTTGTTGTTGTTGTTGTTGCGAAGGAGATTGCTGAACCTGCACCTTGGATTGCGGTAAAGGTGGTGGTAAGCCATTGCTGTTAGCGGATGGAGGAGCTGGTAATTGGGAGGCTGCAAACGGTCTGTAGCCTGAAATATAATTGTTGGTTGGAGATTTTCCATAAGTACTGTTCAAGCTACCATCCATCATCATCTGGTTAACAGAATGAGGTTGCTGAGATTGCTGATGAGGATGTCCTGGCTGCGGTTGAAGACCCCCCAATTGATAAGCTTGCTGTCCTCTGTTGTAATAAATAGCTTGTTGTTGGTAGCCTGTGTTTTGATCGAAGCCATTCATATCCATTTCATAAGGCATATCCATAGCACGACCCATAGCGTTCATAGCTCTACCTTGTTGAGAACCGTCATGACCATTTGTGCCAGAAAATCCATACAGACCACCGGCACCAGGACCGGAGAGGCCAAATCCAGGCATACCGGTGGACATAGCTTGTTGATGAGAAACGCGATCTTGAAGTTCACGCTTACCCATGTTCATGGCTGCAAATTGACTACTAGGGTCGCTCTCTTCAGAATCCAAAGCAACTCGGAAGTGTCGGGTCTGAAGCAGTTCTTCAGAAATTTGAAGGTCCTTTAATCTGGGGTCTCTTGAAGGAACCATGAAAGCGTTATTACGAACATCATCAGGGAGGTAGTATGAAACCAAATGATAGGCTTGGTTTTGATATTGGATTGAAATAGTTTTCTTAACGAGGCCATCTTCCTTGAAGCGATAAGTGTCAGTCAGGGAACCAACAATGTGTCTATCATCAGTCTTTCCATCCATGTCTGATCTCAGCTTAACTCCCCCAGCCATTGCTGCATTGCCAGGACTGCGATATTTGTTCATCATGTCCAAATCATTGTGCATTGGAGGACGTCCAGTAGCTTGGTAATGAATACCAGTTGTTGGGTCAATAATAGAGTCACCTCTGCCATTATTTCTGGACTGTTGTTGCATCAGTGCCTCCCTGCCATACGGGTGAGGGGTATCAACTGACGTACTTTGTTTTCGACGGTTTCTCTGTTGACGAAATGTGCGCTTCTTCTCACCTGGGGAAAATGGTTTTTCTAATTGTCTGTAGATTAAGAAGTTGCCTAAAATACGAGACGGTGACCAAGCAATTCCATCTGTCCATCTCTTGATACCAGAGTTATGCTCGTTGAAAATGAAAACTGAACCTGACTGGATCAACTCAGCCCTTTCTCTATCGTGAGGACGACGAGGAACCAGCGGTAGAACTCCGGTGATTGCAGCTTGGAATAAGAGAATAGCATCGTGGGTGTTGGCGACGTAGCCTGAGAAAGTTGGACCAATACTACTAATACTCATTGTGTATTAATATTAGCACGTCTATTATTATGGTTAATCAGTGAGACTTGGCTTTTGGTTTTGGTTTTCGGTTTAGTCTTCCTCGTAACCTTGTCGTGTAAAACTGGTATAGTCCACGACTAGTATATTAAAAACTCTACTTCTCCTAGTTGAAAGAGAAATAATAATAACTAGAAAGTAGAGAAGCAGGAAGTAGCAATGATAATTAGTAGCTATTCTCCACTAATGAGATTCCAAATCACAAATAGTGAATCCGTTAGGTATGAAAGATGAAGTAAACGCAAGTATAACGGAAGTATGAAGTATAAAGTGAAATGCCAAAGTATAAACACAATATACTTAATATACTCTCGACTGTTCTAATTTTATTTGGAAAAAGTCTCTCACAACAAATAAACCCGAAATGCCTCACTGGACAGAGGGACCACCTGATATTAAATTAAAGTGGGTCGAAGCTTAATTCAACAAACAGAAAAGTGTTATTTTTTATTGCACTGTGGGTCTTGCAATTTTAAAACACAAAAAACGGCTCTTCACTGTACCAAATTAACTTTTGGTTTAGATTAAAGTCAATTATGTTTCCAATTCACTGGCTAGCGTTGTGGGCGACTTAAAGTTAAGCGTTCCAAGTAAAATTAATTTGTTGGGAATTAAGCAGGGATATGGAATAATTCCTACCAGTCTCTTGTTACAACTCTACTTTATTCTTAATAGTCACACAGTAAGATTGATAGTAACTTCAATCAATGTCGCGTAAGCAAATAGTAAAAGAGAAAACAAAAATTTTAGGAAAAAAAATCGAAGTTTAATGGGTATCCGACCACGGAACTACCCTTTTATTTAAATCCTACTAAACCTGTCCCAGTCCACTCTCCGTCCCAGTGGATTTTATTTCAAGTCAGTACGGTCTTCCTCATCACATCAAAATTGCTTTTTTCCCTATTCCCAATGAGGTGCATTGCAATATTTCTTTTTATTTCTCATTTAAAGTTTTATGTGTAGAGACGTAAATTATTTTATGCACAGAACTATCTTGCGCATTGCTCTTCCATCTAGTTACCCATTTTGCGTGCGGAAATCTGCCGAGGAATGTTTTCTTTTTCTCTGCGGCTGCACAGGGTTTCTCCATGTCAGGCCGGCACCACCCAATCTCGATGCGAGCCGAACAGCAGACCTTGGCATCAAATTCTTACTCAGTCTGTATTCTCTGTTTATTTCTCTCATTAAACACAGGGATTAATATTAATGTAGTACAAAACTTTCTCATGGGGGACTTAACACTAGGGTTGCCATATAAGGACAATAGCTGGACTACGCTGGAGGATGTGTTAAAATGTATATCTTAATACGTGCTGTTATAGGTTGATTAGCAATACCGCTTACCTCGAACCCTAAATTAAGGCTTGTAATGTCGCCTGCTAATCATAGAGTGCGTGCACTTCCCCTCTTTACCGTAGATTGAGGGTTCTGTCCGCGGCGGCCCACCGTAGTTACGCATCCACATATGATAACAACGCGGCGTCGACACGGGGACTAATGTAATAGATAGATGCATTAGCAGACGTAAAGATATGATGTCGGCCCGTGTAAACCAATACGAATGCATGAAGCAAACGCCGCCGCCATCGCCTGTCACACTAATGGCCGTCTCTGTCACTAATAGTTTACCCCGCTGTGCCGTCACAACTAATACATCGCCTCCTGTTTCACTACTAAAAGTGGATACCGCCGCAAAAGTCGGTATTGCGGCTTTCTGCACCAAGCTGTATTAGAAGAACACATAGAACAAATCAATAAATAGCGAAAAGAAAAAAGCACAGTTATCTTCTAACAATACCAGTATCAGCTTGTCATGCCCAGGATTTCATTCTTATCAGTTCATCAGTTGAATGTTTAATTCAACTTGACTCTTAAGAGATCTTCCAACATTAATCTTAATATCCCGACAAGTTTAGCGGCTATTCTTAATTTACTCTAAGACTACATATCCCCTATCAGAAGTTTCTTGTTTATAGAGATTATTAAGTTCTACTTGTTTTCCATGTCGTGATAGATCGTGTCAATATGCAGGGATGGATGGGGTCAGGTCGCCTCGGCCATGAATAGCAGTGCCGTACATGGAACCACATGCTTGCATACGTGATGTATAGCATGCGCGTTTCATGTGGTCTCCCTCTCACAAATTACCATTTCTGGTAATATTCGAAACATAATCTGCATGGAATTTCTTCTAGAATGCCTAGTAATGCTCAGGAATGCGGGTGGTGAAAAGTGGTCTGATTTTAGCTACCAGCTGATCGGCGCCGAAAACCGACCGGAATGTATGGTTGCGTCGACGCAATCGGATATGCTCTTAACCGAACGGAAGGGGGGGCTCCTCTTTCAGCCAAGCCTGTCTGAGCCTAATGACGTTGCTGTTACTCCTGGCACGTTATCGGGTTCCCGTGAGCCTTGTAAGGGACTGTTGCTAACACACGGGTTGCTGCTAGTGATTTGCTTTTGGTGACGTGATTGCTTTTTTGTTCGCCTGTTCTTTTTCCTGGACATCGCAGAGATCCTCCGCTTATCTATTTTAATGTGCTGCCAAAAATACATACAAATTATCAGCCCATAAACTCGAACTTGGATATTATTATGGGCATATCTAATAGATATATATATATATCATTAAACAATTAAACCGCTAAGCTTGTCAATAAAAAAAACAAGCTTAAAGCGACTAAGCAAATTTTTTTCCAAACCATAGGGACGCACCATGACAGCAAAAAATACCTCTCATGATCAAATCCAGCTTTCCGTCTAAAGTTCGGATAAGATTCATCCAGTCCTGGTGTCAGACGGTAAGTTGGAGGTCGGTTTCAGAAGTAACAAGGTGTTGGGACGGTCCCTGTTCCTGATTCAGGTTCTGATAGCTTGTTGCAAGCAGAAGTAGCACGCCTGATCGGGAAAAGCATACGGCATCACGGAAAAGCCGAAGCGCCGACCCCCCCGATGACCGTACAACTTACCTAGTCGCCCCCAGTTTCAAGTTCGGTATCCCCTACATATCTAGCCTCAGATGGTTTGCCATCAATTGGCAAACCATCTGAGCCTCTACTAACCAGCGCTTGCATATATGGTGCAGATAGGTGACCGCCTACTTAAGATATAAGGGGTAGCTGAATGATGGGCCGCAAGGTCTTGGCGCAATTGGCGCAACCATGTAAACACAAACAGTAACAAAAATAAAATTATATGGCGGTGATGCCTTAAACACAGGCCGGGCCTGGCTGAATCTTCTCCCATGAGCTGGTCACCCAGGAAGCATGCTCTCATGGAAAATATGACAAGACCAAAGACGCGTGCTGAACTGGTCCAGTGCAGGGAACAAGTGATGTGCGGAGTATGTTTCACTAAGGATTTTCTTACTACATGCATCTGTATCAGCTATAATTTATTAAATTGACTAAAGATGTTAGTGTCGTGTTAAATTAGTCTGTTGTATCCCATGTTCCCATTTTCAATCTGAGAGCTAGTTGACAACATGGACTACTCGGTTGTATTGTGAACGACAGATTTCTCGGTTTAGACTTTTGCCGATACTATAGTTCAGCCTTCAAGACGCCTTTGATACAAGGCTCTTATGTTGTAGGATTTTGCGTCGATCTGGAAGGCATCCCGAATAAGGGGATGAGTGGTGGCTCTCATTGCTTTTTGTGCAGCTGAGATCATCTCAAATTACTTTTATGATAGACCACAGCGATCACCAATGACATTATAGCCCCGCAAACTTTGGGTTCTATGCATATTTATGTGCATCTATGCGAGATCTTAAATGTCATATAAGATCGACGGCAGAATCCGCGAAATACTGGGCAGCTGTTGGTTACCCCCACTCCTTCTGTCCGTTTCAGGATGTTGAGTGCCGAACTGTCAGCATTATATTGGCGCTGGATTGACAGGATATGCTACAGTTCCGTGACCGCCGTAGACACAATTGAAATATATTCCGGCCATGTCGTGCCAGCGTGGCCGATGCCAAGGCTTGTAGGTCCTCCCTTATTTCTCAGACATTTTACTTCATCAGTACTGCTGTAATATCTGTAGAAACGGAAAGAGAGGAATCTTTGTTAAACATTTCCAAACACCAGTTCCTCTAACTCCGTTTCAGACTCCTCCCCAATGCACTCACCCTAATGTGTGGTATTAAAGTACAATCATCCCTGGGTTTTGAGTATAAATACATGTCCCGCTTTAATTCGGGTTACCTACTATGGTAAGCTACCGCCGAACGCCGATCCGCTGATAGTAAATAGAGTTTTACTACAAAATCCGAGAGCGCAGAGTGAGATAAGGCCACATGAGATGCAAAAATAAAAGTGATCGCAATTTTGGCGAAATAACAAGAAATGGAAGTCAGCTCTCAAAAAAATCACCTGTTCGGTCCCAACTTCTGAGCCCGGAACAGGCTTAATGAACTTGCTCTTTTTATAATTAATGCTTTTTATAACACTTAGCCACGCCCCAAGTCTGGTAATTTATTATCCCGCTGATGGTCTCAACTGTTGTTTGATTCATCTACATCCACGTCGCTTCGATGCTGGCGCACCTCTTTTCACCCATTTCAACACACCGTCTTTACTCTAATACTTTATTTCGGTTGATCATATATATCAATTAACGTTACAGTATAACCTTCCTCCAACGTTGAACCAGACGGTAAACGTTAATAGAGTCGTTATGTATCAATCTACAATTCCTAGAACATATACCTTGATCCAAGTGGATGGTAATTCATAGGAAGCTTTAAGCTTATTCAAACCCAAATATTAAGTATAAGGGGTTGCTCATGGACAAGCAATAGCTATACTTGGTTCCCCCACATCCTCTTGGAACTGAGTTGATAGAACAAAAATCTTAAAGTTTATTAACATTTGACATATAACAGGAACAAAAGATGATGCAATGGTAAACCAGAGTTGTCATTAATCTAGCTTTCCAGTGGTTGGTTGGTGGCGGTTATGATGAAGGGGTAAATATAATTCACCCGTATGACCTTGTCTCTTTTTTGCTACATAGATGAACAGAGCCACAACCAATGCACTTGATGCAAACCAATGCTGAGAGATCTTCAGACGAACAAACCATATAAAGCTGCTAACACCGGTGATAACGACCTTGGGGCGAATCTTCTGTGGAGATTCAAGAATTGCTTCCAATGTTTCGATAATAATTGATCGAGATGCTTCAATAGGTTGACCCGAAAGGTTGGTGTCCCAATATCTAGAGCCTGTCTTATCATTAATGATAACAGTTGGTTTGCCAATTCTATCTGTGGAGATGCCGTACTTTGTCCTGAGATATCGGTTCCAGAATACTGAGTCTATCCAAGCGAATCCGACCACTGGTTTAGGAGTAACTTTGACTTTAATACCCTTAGCATGATCTTCAGCCTTCTTGTCATCTCTATCAGCGGCCTCGTCTATCTTGAGCTGTTTCTTTGCTCTCAAATCCATCAACTCTTCCAAAGTTTCCTTTTTGACATCATCGAGATATTTTTGGGCAGATACTCTGAGTTCGTTAATAGCACGGTCTCTCACCTTGGTATCCCTAGGATCGATCATAGCTAGAACAACATATTCAGCATGATCGAAAATGTCTTGAGCATTCATAGGGGTTAACTGAGGTACAAAAGATAACCAAATCTCCTTGATCCAGTTGGAAATATGCTGGTGATCACGAATGTCCTTGGGAGACGGGGCTACAAGCTCAATCCATTTAGCCGTTTCTGTATCAGAAACAGCGTATAGACTGGGAAAATGCTTGACACCAAGTTTGGTAGCCAGCTCAGTGGAGTTGGATTTATAAATACGACTGTAGTCGAGTGTGTTGAGGGCTACACGGCGCATTGCTTCAAAGTCCTCACTTACTGTAGTTTTATCATAGAAGTAAACAAAAGTAGCTTTATCTTTAGTTTCGTCCACAATGCTTCCAAGCTCTTGGAACGTGTTCACCGTAGCGAGATCTTTGGCCTCAGCTGCACCCTTGGCGAAATCTAGCAAATCAGAAAATCCCCTCAAAGAGTTATATGGAGTCTTAGTGGTTCCTGAAAAATGGAACAGTCCTGGTAAAGCATCTATACCAACGTCTTTGCACAGTTGTCTTTGGGTATCACAGTTAACCTCACCTACATTAATTTTGCCGCGAAGGGCGTGTGCCATTTCCATCCATGCAGGCTTCATATCATTACAGTGAGGGCATCGTGGAGAATAGAACTTAATAAACCAAGAATCGGTTGTGGCAGTCACTTTTCGGATGAATGAAGTGTGATCAAGCGGAACAGATATTCCTTCGGGATTTGGTGCCCCTTCTGGGAAGGTGGGTCCAGCGGGAGATCCTGTTTCTTTGACGCTACCTGGAAAAACGCTGTTAACAACAGCTGTACCCCCCGTATATTGAGGGAAAGCGCGAGATACCGACGATGTCGCCTTAACATTCCTGGCATCAGCGCCAGTAGCCGTGGCCTGAGTAGTCTTGCTGTAGGATAAACTGCTAGACTCTGGTGTATCCAAGAAGTTGTCTCGGGCAAATTTGACCAATGCCTCTGGGGTTCTGTCCCCATCCAAATACTGCTTGATGTTCTTTCCATTTCGAAATAATCTCAGATTAGGATAGCCACCAATATCTTGATCATTGCATAAATCACCCTGCTCTACACAGTCCACTTTTGCCATATGAAAGTCATAAAGCTCTTCGACATCTTCTTCTTCATTAAGGAGATCCCATGCTTTCGTCCAATCGGGGGCAAGGGCGATACAATGGGGACAGTATGGGGAAAAGAAGTCTACCCACCATGTACCGTTCTCAATAGTGCTCGTGAAATTTTGCTTACTCAGATACACGGGACTGTTTGGACCATCAACAGGCTTCTTGTTCTTTTCAGCTGGGGCTGCTGTGGTCAAAGATATCAACACACAAAATGTAACCACATATGCCATAAGTGGCTTCATCTTGAGTAATGCAATCATTCTCAGAACACCCTCCAGATAATTTCTTATATTCTTCTCACAGGTGGATTCCTAGTCAGTACTATCTGTATTTGAGTTGACACCCAAAATCTTTGATGCCGTTCTTAAAAATATCCACTCTCCTGTATGAACTTTAACTAAGCGGCTTCTGCAAAGTACGAACAGTCTATGAAGCCTTCCGCAAAATTAGCTCTCTTCCAAACGGGCTGTGATAAAGTGGTACTCGTTATCGTCAAATACGTATCAAGCCTAAGACTTGAATTTTTTCAGAGGCTGACACGATCCGATTATGTGACAACTCTAGTCTTCTAACAATGTCGCTGGTTTTTCTCTTGGCTGTTATTTGCGTACAAATTCATCAACCTGAAGCAGTGCTTGTATTCTTAACCCCCAACACTGGCTACTCCAAAATTAAGTGATTTCTATTGAAAACCTAGATAACTCTCTGCCTGACAGCACAACATACGCTACAAAGTCAATCTAACATGGCGCGTCGGTTGGACGCATGACTGACTAACTTAGATTTCTTACCCTCTGCCCTAGATTTTTTGATTAGGCCAAAGCCGCGGACGAAACATATCGATGGACGAGGAGGATTTTCGGAGTTGACGGGCTTGGACTCGCTAGAAAGATAAACAACGTAATATAAATCAGGGCGCTACGTTTTGTCTTATCCCTTGCTCTCTGTTTGTTTTCTTAATATCTCGATTTATTGTTCAAGTGTTTCGTTTATCAACACTGGAAGAGTTTCATGTATGTACTTTACATTTCCTTCATATAACGGTTTCATAGTTTGATCGGATTATTTCACAAACAGCCCGTCATCAAACAGATCATAGACCAAAAAATTGCAAAATAGCCACGTTCGATTCTGTATCTTTTTTCTTAACCATGCCCGTCAAGCAGATCGTCAGAGGTCCCTAAGACCCTTGATAGCAGATCAGCCACCAGGATCGAACGGAGAGCGTCGATCCTTGTTGTAATTAGCTGCACCCCCTCCTCATGAACACGCAACGCACATCCGCGCACGTATATACATATATATACATAATAATAAGCCTGGCACCCGTCCATCGATTTTGATATCACTACCGTCACACAAGGAAAGTAACAACAAGGGTCTCGAAATACTTATCGCGATTTATATCAGAGACGTGCTTCAAAATGGACAAATCACTGGATGAAATAATCAGAGAAAATAAGGTACGTTTTCAAGGGTTTTGCAGAGAACTATCAGCCAGTAGTTTGATCCTGCGAACCTGGTTTACCCGATCATAAAAAAGATAAGAATAAGACTAACGAAATCGAAGCCGAAAAACGGGCCGAGCTCAAAAAGGCGAGAACGATACCATGGCCAAAGGGACTCCAAGCGAAACTACGGAGAGCGTGATGTGAGAAATGGAAACTATACACGAGCCAACAATCGGGGTCCACAGTATGAAAGAAAAAACTGGGTTCTTCCAGAACAAGAGCGCTGGAATATAATCAAGGTTAATAATCTTTATTATGGCATAGATGCTGATGATTTACGGGGCCTCTTTAATCAAGTAGGCAAAGTGAGGTTTGTGCGTATTCAATACGACAAATCTGGTAGATCAGAGGGTGTCGCTTGGGTGGGTTTCTTTAGACCCACCGACGCACAGGAAGCAGTCGAACGATTCGACTCTAAAACCGCTGCCGGTCAAAAGATATATCTGCGCTTGCATGAAACCGTCGAGTCTAGAGAAAGTCGAGAAGTTGTTAGTGCTTTAGCCGGTCGCTTCAATCCAGTTGACGACAAGACTCTAATACAAGAAGCGGTAAGGTCAGACGGCAAAGCGGATAATAAGAGTAAGAACTCAAAAGCCAGAAATCGGAAAAATCGAAACAATCAACATCGCGCCAAAAAGGTGATTCCTACTGCGGAAGAGCTGGATGCACAATTAACGGAGTATATGTCCAGCGGAGTCAAGGCTGAAGGTGAATCAAAAACAGAAAACGACGAGTCTCAAGAGAAAACGACGAAGGAAGACGACGTTGACATGCAATAAATAAAAATTAAGTATCTATAATTATACGCCTTACTAGGTGTTCTGCTTAAGCATTTGATCTTACCTCCCAGAAAATAGACTGTACTAATGAATGAGATCAACGGCGATAGAAGTATAGGGGAATGTGTATTGGGGCGAGGCAAGGCCGACGTACGGCCTGTAGTCAGCTGACTTTCGACGTGCATTAGTTAGGTTCCAGAAGGTTTATATAGGCTTATACAGGTTAGTTTTGATGAATAATATAGAGTAGCGCAACAAGAAGGACATGGCAGTATCAAAGTACAAGTTGTCTGCCTCTTTAATTGGCCATGAAGATGATGTTAAGAGCATTGCAGTCACGCGAGATGGGGAGGTAGTGTCAGTTTCTCGAGACTGTACTGTTAGAAAATGGATCAGGGACCCTACCTCTCCAGGTACCTGGCATCAAAATGTTTTGTACAAAGATGAAAAATATCTCAATGCCGTTTCTAGCAACAGCAGTGGTGATAAAGTTATATTTGGTGGTCAATCCAAAGCCGTTGTCTCCTTAGATAATGTCACGGTACATGGAACTGCTGCCACTACGACTTTGGGCTCTCATGACGGTAACGTGTGTACATTAGCTGTGGGCCACGGGTTGATTGTGAGTGGCAGCTGGGACTCAACTGCCAGAGTTTGGAGCATTGAATCAGGCAAGCCACTTTACACATTAGAGGGTCATCAGGCTTCTGTCTGGGCTGTTCTGATTATCAGTGATACTCGTCTTATCACTGCTGCCGCTGATAAAAATATTTTTCTGTGGGAAAACGGCAAAAAGATTGGGTCAATTAACTCTGCTCATGATGATGCTATCCGCGGTCTCTGCAGGTTGAACAGTGATACATTTGCTTCATGTTCAAATGATACTACGATCAAGATATGGTCGCTTGATAGTTTTGCTAGTCAAAGTGCACCATCAGCGCTCTTGACATTAACAGGCCATTCAAGCTTTATTTATACGATATCTAGTAATGGCAAGACTTTACTCAGTGGAGGTGAAGATCGATCATTGCGAGTGTGGGACCTAACAAGCAATGAGTGTATACAGGTCATTACGCTTCCAAGTACTTCTGTGTGGTCAGTCGCATATTTGAACGAAACTGATGTTTTGGCGGCTGGAAGTGATAATATCATCCGAGTGTTTTCCAGAGATCCAGAAAAGTGGGCTTCAGAAGATGAATTAAAGCATTTGGAACAAGCAGTTGCTTCAACAGGACTGGGAAAAGACCAAACAGGCGGTAAAATCGATGAATCCCAAATCAGCGACGCTAAGGTCTTGACCCAACCAGGGACGAAAGAGGGACAGGTCGTCATGGTCCGTGGTGGGTCTGGTGGTCCTGGTGCTCCTATTGAAGCGCACCAATGGAGTACTGGTATGTGGGTTAAGATTGGAGAAGTGGTCGACTCGGCGACATCTGGTAAGAAGACTCTATATGAAGGCGTTGAGTACGATTATGTTTTTGATGTGGATATCAGAGAAGGGGTTCCTCCTCTAAAATTACCTTATAATCTAACTCAGAATCCTTACGAAGTAGCGCAATCATTTGTTGAAAAGTATGAGCTTTCACCTGGGTATGTTGATGAAGTTGCCAAGTTCCTTATCGCTAATACTGAAACTGTTGACTTGACATCACAGCCAGCTCAGGATCCTTATTCTTCCGGTAGATACATACCTGGTGGCGGCCATGCGCAGAGTAGTAACTCGGCTCAGACAGCAATTTCGAAATCCAGTGAGTCTACTGCAGACCTCCATATTCTACCGTTTACGGAAACTGTTTCATTAGTATCATATTCACCCGATCCAATTATTAGGGCCCTTAGGACTAATAATGACAAGTACTCCTCTGGAAAATTGAGTCCCGCGGAACTTGCGTCAATTGAAAATACACTTAAATCAGGCATTACACCGGAATCCGCTCAAGAGATATTTCGCTATTTTGTTAAAATTGAACAGTCGTGGACTGGTTCGCGGGATGACCTTCTTCCTGCGTTAGACATCCTGCGTATCATTGTTCCTTCTCTCAATGTTCCACCAGTATCACTGGTGCAGACCGTGTTTAACAATATGGACCCCGACTCAATAAAAACGACCCTGTTAGCCACCCGTGTGATTGTTAATCTGTTTACAACTCCAGCGGGCCTCAAGCTCGCTCTGAACCCTCAAATTAGGGAGAATGCTCTTGAGATTCTCTCGCCTATTGTCAGAGATAACAAATCGACGAAACCCTTGAATTTAGCCATAGCTACGCTTCTTCTTAACTACTCATCTGCGACGACAGACCCCAATTCAGGTTTTGAATTGCTAACAGCTATTGGTGCTTTCAAGTCCACCACAACCCCACTAGACTCGGAAACAGCATACCGACTACTGCTTGCTTTGGGAACTACGCTTACAAATGCTATAACTGCATCAGCCACTATTAAAGATGCTGCTATTAATCTGGACCTTTTAGAATGGGCAAAGCAACTTGCGAAACAACTTGAAGAGTCACGAATTAATGATCTACTTGTCGAGCTATCTACTGTCTTGTCATAAATCTATATTGCTTATTTCAGTATTAATGTCAATCGACTGCCCGACTGCCCCTGGCAGTTAGGGATTCGTGGAAAGTTCTGCGCCGCTCCATATTTTAAAGCCAAGCCATTTTGTGCCGAAGCTAAGAGTTTTGGGCTCCAAATGGATCAAAGTCGGTCCAACTGTCTAGAGCCGCATGTGACGGGGCAGACGCAGGGGACTGTGAAGTGGACTAGCATAGTTGATGCCATGTGTTACTTGAAGTGCACATCATTGAGCCTATACAAACTATGAGCCTGCCTGTTACAGTTGATCCTGCTACAAAGGCCATCTCCGTTGATGCCTCATTTATTGATAGTTTGGGTGAAGAATCCCAAAAGGATCTAAATGAGAAACTACTACAACTGAATGATCTGAGCCGCTATCTTACCGGTCTTAGCCTACCAGTCCCACCAGCCCCCAATACAATTTCGAAGCAGCTGACAGACCAGGTCAATAAACTTCGTGCCCATGGAGTAACACAATCAAAAGCTGGAAAGCACCAGGAAGCGCTCAAGCATTTTACACTTGCAGTCCAATTGGCTCTTAAAAGACCACCATGGGAAGCTGCACTTTATGTTATTGAGGAAGTTTGTGGATTATTAGCATTGCGCGCCGATAGTTATATGGCCTTGAACTTATGGCCAGAAGCATATACTGATGCTTCATTAATTGTTCTGTTGGTTCCCACTGATCCTAAGGGCCATCACCGAAGAGGTAGATGTCTTCAAACCATAGGTAAATACAGCGAAGCTAGAGTAGAATACTTAACTGCTTCCGCTGCCCTTCCACAAGATACTAGTATCAAAGAATCCTTGGCAGAAGTTGAGGCATTACTAGCCAAACCTTAATTCAGATACTTAGGGATCTGGATTTTATAGTATCTTTATTATTATTAAAATGCAAATTAATGAAAACTTCAATTTATTATGATGGCCCCAAATGGGTAAAAAGTTATACTAATTTCTTTATAGGAATATTAGGACTTCTCAATCGATAGACTATCTCCAAGTACGATAGTTGGAACGGGTTTACTTTGAACGCAATACCGCGCTAAATCCCAGCCAGCCAAACCAAGTGCTGGAAGAATGTTTAACTTATCGAAGATATGTGATACTGTGTCGTAAGAATCATAAATAGGTTGTAATGGCGTAGAAGCCTGAGCCCCCAACACCAGGCCCCGACAAAGAACCAATGCATGACACCAAGCCCGGATGTCGCTATCTTTGTTGCGATTTGAGAGCAGACAGATAAAAACAGAAGGAAGCCGAGATCCGTGGCTAAATGCGTAATACAAGACGTAGCCGGATTCGGAAGAATGGGATGCTGCTAATACCTGATCAAGAGACAAAGAATTTGGAATCACAGAAACGACCGATTGGAACCCACCAAATGCGGCCTTGCCAATGACTTCATCTTCACGACGCTGACTTGTACGGGAACTAGAATACCAACGCAATAGCCCGTCAGGTTCAAGAATCCTTTCTTGAGCTGAAGCTTTTCTAGGAGTGACTAGCAGATGGGAGACTGCTTTATTAATAGATTCAAATTCAGTATCATCAGGACCACTCACCTGGGCATTACCGTTGACAGTCTGATCAAGCTCTGGTAGTGAATTGACAATATCGCTGAATACTATATTGGCTCTTTGGCGATTTAATGTTCTAATGACAACGCTGCTAACCGCTCTATAATTTGTAAATAAGTGGAGCGATAGTAGAAGGGTAACAGTAATCCACATTTCAATTCCCTCACCCTGAACCAATTTAACCAAAACTGATCCTGCCAACATACCCAGAAGTGTGATGACTGTTTCTTGTGATTGATCTTTTGCATTCACGTCGGCAATACTGCCTATTTTTGGATCCGTAAAATGCTGTGTTAAAGCAGCTCTCGAGCCACCGGCCATGACGCCACAGATGCTTCGTAACAGCCCAGACATACAAAGCATAAATAATTTAATATTTCTATTCCCAGGAAACAGGGGTGATAAACAGTCAAAGACAGTAGCAGAATCATTTACTAAATCGGCAACATAACGGTACTTCTTACACTCAGGCTCTAAAGTGCTCCCCAGCTTCCAAGCAAAAATAATTGTACCGAGTCTACCAACAGTCTCTTGTGTAATTTTCATAAATAGCGCAGATGTTGAACTAGAAGACTCGTCCCCAACACCCACAGCTTTGAGCACAGCCCTGTTAGCAAACAGGGATGCAATCGAGCTAGAGAATGCTTGAATAGAGTCAAATATTTGATAATCAATATAATCCGGGCTTACACTATGCGGGTAACCAGTAGGAAGAAATACATTGATCAACTGCTGTAACAAGTCCATACCAGATCCGCCAAATCTGATCTGTGAAGTTTCCTTGGCGCTTCGTAATGTAAGGTCACCAGGGAAAGTTCCTTCGTATACGGTATTGAGAAACCCATTCTCATCCAGCTCACGGATTAGTATTCCTGGCGAATTTCGGCTAGAATAATGGGCAGCAGACTTCTCGACGTCGTGGAATGAATCATCCATAGTTATAAAACAACAGTCAAAGAACCGAAATGAAGCTTGTGAAGGTAAATGATGCTAGCGAACTTGTGACACTTGAGTTCTTGATGATAGTATTATACCAAGTTACAATGCAGACATATAAAGGTGGGTATACCTTCTAAGATGAGGGTGAAAACCATAAAAATAGAAATATCAGACGACTCGGTTTGCAATACAAATTACTTCAGTGATCCTCCAGACTCTTGTCAATAAGTAATGAATAATGAACGGATAGACAAGCTTTGCCGATAGCAAGAAACCAATTCATACACTCCGAGTTTTGGTCGGCAGGCCAACCACCCCAGTTTATGCAGCCCAGAAGAGCAGTTGACGCGTCAAAAGTAGCCAGTAATAACCCATACCCCAAATCTGATAAGATCAGTCAATTGACTAGACGAGACATTTGTTCCGAGGCTCCATAAAGTTTTAAGTTGTTACATGTTCTGGGATTCTCATTCATGTCAAATTAGTATTATTAAGAATTATGTGTTGTTAGCTATTACTACATCTAAATTTATTTCGTCTTCTTATGTTCCTTCTTCAAGTATTCTTCATATCTTTGCTTACGCTGTCTCTTCTGTTCTTGAATATAATTATTAGTATCCTTGTATTTTGTGTTAAAAATTTCATCCCAGTGGATAAAGAACGGCTGAGAAAAGTTGGTCTTGATTCCGAAGCTTTGATGATGAATGTCGTGATACACAGACTTGTTAGGAAACAAGATCTGTAATGGATCCCAGGGCAAATCGTATCCACAATGGTCATCGACAGTCTTTAGAGTGGAAAAGGTATAGAATACAATTGACTCTCTTGTACTCATTCCTGTAAGCAAATATCCGAGACCAGCTCCCACAGTGTCCAATAAGAAACCCTCCACAAGACTGTTGTACAAGGCACCAAATGCATATGGAACGTATAACCTATGATGGACAGAATGGAAATGTTTGTACAAAAACTTATTCATGTGCATAGCTCTATGAAGCATATACTGCCAAGTATCCAGAATGAAGAAACCCATGAACAGTCTGAAGGCAGGCATGATTAAATAATAAATAGCCTGAGCAACTGCTGGAGAAACGTTAAGCCTCATTGAGATTTTCCATAATTCGTAACTCTCATGGCCAGTCATCTGTGCAGGTTCGAACTTATTAAGAAGTAACCCTGTTGCTGTTTGTAAAATATGTTGGAGGACTACAGCTCTAAACACTTCTAGTTTAGAACATTTGTTTCTACTAGCTACTTCAGCAGGTGGGTGAATCCTGTACTTGGCAAACAAGTCCATCTCATCCAACAAATAAAAAAATGTTGAAAATGTCCAGTATGCTATTATTGGGGCCAGTAAGGCAAGAGTTTGGTCTGAAATGAACCCTGGAAATAGATCCAGCTGTGGTCGTAATGCGATTTCGGGAGGCGTCGATGTCTTATTCATGATGTTGTGAAGTTTCTTATGCTAAAATATTAGGCCTGCCTTGATTCGAGATAGAAAAATTATAGCGCACAGAGAGAACTGTGACTAAAGTTGGGCCACGAAATAATATGCAAATTTGACCTGAAGTTTAGAGTGGTGTGAAAGGAATGTTGTGAAGACCAGTAGCTAGCTCGTCTCGTTCAGAGTAGTGAACGGGCTAGACAAATAGGAGTAACAAGAGCAGAGAAATATTACAACCAGAGCAACAGAAGCAAGCTTCTATTAGACGCTTGATGGTGATATGAGCCGTTGTATAAGGTCTTCTGCCAAGCAGTCGTGTCTAGACTCCAAGTAGCGTGATAAAAATAAATAATTTCCAGATTAGCTCACGAGGGGCCCGCGCGCATGCGTGCTGCTACGGGAATCCGCGCAGCATTATTTTGAATGGGAGAAAATCAGGGAGCAAAGATTATCCGACCTGCCCGGATTAAACCGATTGCCTGTCGTAAAATTTTAGCAAGGTGAGCAAGTCATTATGTTATCAAACCCGATGTAAAACACAGATAACAAAGATGTGACTATTGCTAACCTGGATCTCGAGAGCAAGGCGCTGAGTGCCTGCAGGGTTTAGTACAGGGCTGAATGGGTCTGGGCAACCGACGAGAGATAATAACGTTTTCGAACGATAGATATCTAGTTTTAGTTACAAGTTTGATCTCTCATGTGATTTTTGTGCGTTTGGGGAGTCTCTCATCAAGGTTCGACAAGAGCGGCTGGTTACTCCGCTGGTGGGTAATCAACTAGGCCCCTTATTGTTGAAGTTTCGTCATGCCACAGGTATGAAGAAATCCTGTAATGCTTTGCTATATTCAAAGTATGGCAAAAGTTATTGGGACTAAATATTTTTATGGAATTTAGAAATACATAGCTTTTAATAACACATTTGCCCCGAGAGATAGGAATAGGGGATGATTTAAATATAAACCCCTGCCCTAAAAAGCTACAGACATGAAATTTGATTTTGATTTACATGTCGGTTCCAAGAATTTGAATTCGACTTGTGAGTGCTCCTAAAGGTATAAGATGAAAAACCTGTCGTCAAAGTTACAGAACATTCCTCTTAAATCAGCACAATGGCTTCGCCGTTACAAGTGTGGACCAAATGTATTTGCATTTAGAAATCTTGAAACGGGTCAAGTAGTGTTCTCTCAGACACTTTATCCAAAAGAACTTGATATTCAAAATCAATTTCAATTTGCCAACTGGCAAAATAGGCTTCCAAAGGCCGAACGTAAGGATATTTGGAGACCACTTGCAGTGGTGACACTTCCAAATCCCGAGGCAGCAGTTTCGTTTTATGAAAATCTGGTGCAATTACGGTTCATGAGAGACAGATCAATGAAGAAACAAGCTAATGACTGGCGAAAAAAATCGACTGATGAAAATATTTGGTATTATGGGCAATTCAGACCAACATACACACAGGAGGCCGTGGCTGACCTGGCGAGCGCTGTGGAAGCATCGAATCTTGAGTGCGAAATCAAATGGGAGAACGAGTGGAGACGAGGAGAAGATAAGTATTGGGAGGGCATCACTAATGTTAACCATGCATATCTCCCCAAATATAATCCTCGGGAACAGACTGTAATGCTCAAAAAAATAGCAAAGGAGGCATATACTGCTTTTAGGCGACAGGAGAAAGAACTCTTTAAGAGCCTTAAAATAGGCCCATACGCGGAACCTGCAGCACAGTCATAGTGAATAGTTTGTATAATTGTAAATAGTTAAGAGAAGTCATGTCGCATTTTCCTTTACTTCGCCTCCTTGGCAACACTGGCGGTTTTCATTTGTTGAGACAGCGGTAGAGACTACTATTCACGTCTCGTAATCATCTCATTGCCAGTTACCAGGTTAGAAATCATATAGTTACATGATGAAAGTTTTGTCTATTTTTCTACAGTCTTAGTTCAGTTTGAGATCTTTTCTTTTTGGATGTTTGTCCCTTGTCAAACTTGATGGCCTTGGGGAAGTCACGTCCAACATTGTCAAGGTCCTTGACCTTGTAAATACGGACGATCCAGTTCTCACTGGTAAACGCCTCCTCAATGGTTGTCAGCTCAGGGGCCATCGACGCAGGAATATTTTGCCCACGGACTCTGTCATGTCCATCTCTACCACCGAAAGCATCTGTAAAACGGTAGTAACTCATCTTGTACATCATACTCTCTCTCATGGTGGGGGTGGCTTCATGATCAACACGATATTGGTTTGAGGCAGTGAAAAAGTCCCTCTCTTTGACCTCCTCAGGCCATATTCCTTCTGCAATACGAACCATCCATAGGAATTTGTTGATGTCGTCACCAGAGAAGCCAATAACACCACCGAAAATGACAAGGATATAGTCAACATCATGCTGGCGAAGAATAGGATATGCTACTTCCTCAGAACTACTCATGGCCTTGCCAACAGTGGCAATATGAGTGTTATTCCAGGTATTATTGTCAACAAGGGTAGTTCTATCCGCCATGCCTCCAATCTGATAACCATAATCCCACCAACTCATTATTTTGGCATCTTCTGGGGTATTCATGCGCAACCAATAGTAGGCTTCACGGAAATCATCAATCAAAAACTGGGAACCATCGGGAAGGTTTGATGCCAGGACCACTGATGGAGACGAGTATGCGTTAGAAGTCACCCAAGTACAATGTTTGACAAATAAGAATAGATAACTTGTGAAGGATATGAGTACCACAGCTTTGGCTAACAATGGCTTGATAGTGTTATTCGAGCTAAGAAGAGTCTTGAAAATGCTGCCTTCTTCAGAAGACACTCCAGGAGTACTAGTTCCACTAGATGTAACATCAATTTCCTCTAGAACGTCACCGCCTTTATTAACAGTGCTTTCCACAGCCTCGTCACTCTCAACGATTGCAAACTCAGCATAGACATCTAACAGACTAGAAACAGCGATACCAGCAGCAACACAGACTATAGGTGTTAAAGTAAGCATCAAACGAACCATAACACCAGCGAAGTAACTGGCAAGAACGCCGTAAACGATAATAAAAACATGCTCGTCAGCAAGCTCTCTCAAGCATAAATAGACACCCACAGGAAATAACCAAATCAACATAAAATTATCAAAGAAAAATGAGGGCCAAGCAGTAGGTTGGTGCTCAGAAACGGATGCGATGATTGGAATATGGATCTTGGCATAGTTGGTATCCCATAAAGAGTAGAACCTACCTGTCCAAGGAGCAATGACGCCAGCAGACGTAAGACCAATCAATCCAGCAAAGGAGATTGCCAATATACTCAAGACTGCCACAATAATAAGATTCTTAAATTGCTTAGAAGGAACTTGACTACGTATCCAATCCGAAAAGGCAACCAATTGTAGCAGCCCAAAAACTCCCAGTGCAGACATGTGGTCACTGGAACGAATAGGGAGAAACCCTACAAAAGGAATTTGCATTGAAGCCAATGTGCCAATTGCATACCAGGAAGAATAGGCAACGTAAATTCTTGAGTGATATCTTCCCATTAACAATAAGACAAACACATGAAGGGGAATCATATTTGTGATAAAAACATATCCACCCCAAGCTGCAACCATGTAGAAGTAACTCAAAGCAGTGAGACCGCCCCAAAGGGCGGAACCGAGTTTTAATGCCTTGATCCAAAAGTAAAATGTTACCATTAGCAATGTAATGGCAATGGCTTCATTGTCATAAGAACCAGCAACAGAACGAGAGATATAACCAGGAGCAATCCCCATAAAAATAGCAGCTAACAAGCCAGCAGTCTCATTCTTCATTTCAGTGGTAAACAAATAGGTAACATAAGCAGTTAATCCAGAAAAAGCTGGTGCCAGCATAACGCAAATGTTGCGAATGTCAATTGGTAGTGAAAACCATCTTAGAACAGTGTGAATGACGTTGGAAGTGACCATTAAACCTGGGTACAGAGTACCACCTGTGACTCTTCCCAATGGGTACCAAGTTCTGTCATCGAACCAATTCAAAAACTTATAAAAGCCATTTTCAGTTAAATATTTTGTGGCCCTGTAATTGAACCAAGGGTCGAATTCGTGAATGATACTTTCAAACCGGATTACAGAAAACAATCTCGACGAAATAGCAGCTCCTGCTACTAAAATCAAAGTGCTCACTTTCAATAGTAGGAGAGCATTATCAATGAGCTGCCTGTCAGATTTCTGAAAGCCTGTTACCAGAGCCATCTTGATTTTACAAATGACAAAGCAATTTCGTCAAGAGGAATCACGACCAAACCGAACACGTACGTACCTGCCTCTAGAACGAACTGAATGCTTCCTCGACTGCACTGCGTGTTAGCTAGCAGTTGAACAGCCGTGCATATGGGAAGCTTGTCTGAGACCTTATCTAGGACTAGGACTTGGAGAACATTGGTACTGGAAATAATCTTAGAGCACTAATATAAGAGGCGGAGGAATCGAATATTGATATAAGTACAAGAAAGTTTTCTTAAAAGTCTCATAACTTTGGATCTTAATTCCATGGATCCCTGAATGCCACATGTGATACGGCTGCTAAAGATACCAGCCCCCATCAACATTGCAGACTGACATTGTTAACTTGACTTTAAAATCAGTTAGTAGCCCAAAAAAAACATGGCTTCGGAAGAAGATATAGCTCCTCAGTTACCATTATCCAGCGGAGGTGATGAGAGTGCCACTGCTGTAGGAATTTCGGATACGATAGTGAAAGAGTATGTCAAAACTGAGAGTTATGATAAGCTTCTGATATATCTAGCAGAACACGAGTCAGAAGTGGGACACGCTTTGCACGTGAGTTCGCCTTTAACGACCTGGCAGAGTGAACAATCTGAACTATTTTATAGCACATATTTATGGGTACTTCAGCTTAATGGAAGGTTTTCGGAAATTAAAGACGTATTGGCAGACGTTGGAGATGGCAGCAATGCGTCAGGTACATCTAATATGGATGTAGACATGGAAAAACAAGAAGCGATTACAGACAATGACCAGATATCTTCACCACCAAAGAACTATTCAAGCTCTGCGCTTCTTGTAGAAACAGCTAAGTCAATCGATGCCCTTGCGAGTCTCAAATTTGACCAGATAAGAGAAATTGAATCTTTCCCTTGGGGGCAATATTCACCCTCGCTTGCTGCTCTTGTTTCGTCTGCAAGAGCACAAGTATACGATACAGTTTATGATAGAATAGTTTCTGGCTATTTGGAGATCCGAACAGACAGACTGCGGTCAGTTCTGGGTTTGCCAAAAGAATGGGAGGACACTCGCCTATTAACAGAACTCAATCAGAAACACGCAAAGAAATATCCTACCAGCACTTCCAATTGGAAAAAAGGATCTCCCATCACTCTGATTCCACCCAATATTACATCGGATACTGATGCTAAACAGAGGGCCGTAGAGTCCCTTGGGCAGCATAGCTCTAAGATCGAAAAGCTAATTAAATTAGCTAGCCACATAGAATCAGAGGCCCTCTAACTTTATTTATTATTCTTCCTAAAAACAGCGAAAATGTAGCTGAATATCAATTCTAATGATTATACGATTCAAAAATTTCAGGTTCATGGTTGGTTGTATATAGTCGAATTCTCCCGACGGCTGTTTCTCATAGCCGAAGTTCTGCTCCGTACCCAGTCTGTAGGAGAAGAATATGGGAGTATCAACAAACTTTACTGGAGCATTGAATGAAATAAATTCGCATTTCTTAGGAAATCGAATTCATCAGTCATTCTTATCGCTGCACAGTTCTAGGTGAGGCAGAAAATGTCGATGATCTACAGTATATGTAAGATAAGCACAGAGTTTAAGTTTAGTATGGCACTACTAGTAATATTAAAATCAATTAAAAATTAAATTACAACACAAGGTTAAACAAGTAAATAAATAAAATAATAAATATAGAACTAATCGAACTTAGTCTCTATAAGTGCCTCCTCATCATACAGAGACACTTCGTCGGCCGATCTATACTTGTTAGCCAGGTAGAGGCCAACCAACATAACACAAGTAGAGGCAAAAATTACTGAGTCAGACCACTCTTGTACAGAGGAGACATTTAATGGCGAGCTCAATGCCGAAGTTATTGCAGAGGACATTTTGGAAGGCAAATTGCTTCTTAGGAGCAACGAGGTAGAAATGACATAGACTGCAAGAACCTGAGATATCACGAGTCCAGTCAAAGGGATGTTTGCGCCAGCACCATGGTGATTAGAATGCTTCCTGAAATTCAGAAAAGGGAGCGCTTTCGACAGCGTACTAAAAGTAGTGGCAACACTTGAAATGGAAGCAAGGAATAATAATCCTGATACAGCAAAACCAATCTGACGGGACAGAGCTTCAATTTCGGATTGTGGTGAAATGAGCTGCACCATATGAGCCAAAGACATGACCAGGGCGTCAGATTCACCCTTCGAAGCAGACGCAGAAGAAGATCCATAAATACGTCGCGATATATTCCAAGAAGAGATAAACGGATTCCGAATTAACATAATGTTGATAAATCTGTATAAACAATATACAGCAAACACAAAATACAGTTTCGTTTTCAGTCTTCCTTGAAAAGTAAGTGAATACTGCTGATTATGATATTTCGCTTTCAAAGAGGCGTAATCTCTTTCAAGATCAGACTTCATTGATTGAAGCGAATCTATTTCCGTATCCAACGCCTTGATTTCATTTGCCAGCTCGTCACCTGCTCCGACCCGTAAGGTACTCAATACTTTCAACATCAGATTAGTCGATGAACTTGTGTGTACCCTGTGAGAAAGTTTTAACCTAAGTGTATGAATAGTATGCCTCTTTGTTTCAATTAGAGCTCCGGTGGTGGTAATAGCTCCATCTAGTCTATCGATATCAGCTTGGCTTACAGGGCTGGGTTTAGAAATAAAGACGGTGTAAGGGGCAGAAACTGTCGAGATCCCGCACAAGATAGCCATAGCTGTGACCCCTACAAATACTATTCGTGTAATTACAGACTCACTGAAGCTAAGTTGCAAGTCTGCTGCAAAAATACTAGCATTATGTGAATAGCTGCCTGAACTGCTGAACCTACCGCTGGCGTTACTTTGAGCAGCAGTATTGGCTCCTCCCAAACTCGATGGTTTGAGCGTACCAGAAGTATCCATGGGAATATAATGACCGACTCCAACAAATAGCAATAAGTAAACAGCATACAATAAACAGGCCCAAAAGCCTCGCAATTTAGTACCACCGCTACTGCCTCGGGTCCAGATTACTATTTCAGCAAAAGGAATCACAAGCCCCACCAAAGCCAGAAGGGCGGTCGTCGCTACCTTCCACACCACAAACCTAGCCTCTGGAGCAACCCAACCTCCAATCTCACATAGTACCAGTTGAGCTAATACCACAGCCAATGACACTGTTGTGTTTGACAACAAACGTACCACAACAGTGCTGGTTGATTCGCCACTACTATTATTAGCAGCAGAGCTAATGGCACTTTTGCGATAAAAAAACCTATCAAACCACACTCCAGACACTATTCCTGACCCTATAAATAGGGACGACTGAAATATCAGTCCCAGAACACTGATCATTTTTAAAATGTCAACAAAATTAACTGGGTTAATAGGTGGTGAACAGCAGGGACCTTATCTTTTCTCGATACTCGATAAGCCATACTGCGGCATATGTGCGGCGAACGTGCGGCGCACCGGTTTTACTGCTTACGGAGGTTTAGACGTTATAGAGACTGCCGACGTGACACCATGGCAACCACACGCCATACCACAGTGGCTGCGCGAAGTCCAAGGCGGCTCTCTGGCTGACGGCCCGTAATGGCACCAACGGCTAGGTACTGTCCGAGGCTTTGTTGTTTCAACTTCGCAGGGGGATGTGGCTGGTTGGCAAGATAATGCACAGGATCATGAGTATATATTATCCACGATTAAGAAATGGTACTTCTGATTAAATTCACTCTTCACTGCTAGATCAGAGTGAATCAGATCAGATTTTCACTCAAGACCAGATCTTGTCAGGGGTAGGGCGAGGAGGGGTGGGGTGGGGTATAGAACAGCATAACAAGCTAATGCGGCACGAGGGTAGCGCAAGTGCTGTGTCAGGGGCCAATTGTACAGAATTGTGCATGTATTCAAACGTTTTTTTCTGGTAGGGGCGGGTCCGATCGCAGGTTGGCATCCATGTGACTCAAGCCTGCTGTTAGGGAGAGCACTTCCATCGGCAGCTCTCAAAGGAGCGCGCGCGTCGTTCCTTCCCCCTTTCATCGTCCAAAGTAGCTCTTATTTACACACATTCACGATTTACTGTTTTCAGAGAGAAAGTCCGGCCTGTTTATTATATATATAAATAGAAGCAAAGTGACTAGTTACCGTATTACTTAAGGAACGTCCAAATAAACCTAAGTCGGGCTCAAGAGGTCCAAGTGACTCGAAAAGGGTGCTCGAATTGAATGCGAGGAGGGGAAGGACCATCGTGAACCACAGTGTGTAGAAGGATCGACAACCACAAATGCGCAGCAGGGGACCTGTCCCCGTGAGTGGAAACAAGTGGGCGGCAGCGGCAGGTGCAAACGTACACAGATCCAAAACAAGAATTTTACCCATTACATACCAGCGGTACCAGCACTATTCCCATACACTTGGGGACAGCACGTATGCACATCGGTGCATAGGCTACAAACTTGTAGCCCGTCTCGGTGGGTAGACCAGATCTTGATCACATAATTATATTCGGCGACTTTCAGCTCTTTCCCCTCCTTACATGTATATACTTAGTTACCCATCATCAACTGACACTCCGTTATTTTGACAACCACTTTCTGTTGAATTAAAGTTTTAGTTCAATTTGAAAGTTCTAAAATAGAACCTAAATTAAGAAAGAAGGTTCAAAAGATCTTGATTTGCATTTTGGCTTTCGAGGGTTCACATTGATAGAGAACTGTTTGCCTTTGCAACCGTATCTTTATAGCTTCAAAGAACCCTCTCGAATTATCTGTTTATCGAGTATCTTGCTTAAATTTCGGTTTACTTTTATTTGTCAGTATCCGGTCTCTGTCTTTTTTAAAAAAAATTCCATTGGTTCACTATAAAAATATCCATTGAAACCGAACCGACCAATCCGCTCCCTTTTTCGAAGTTCTAAACTTGATTGACAGGTCATTTTTTCAGCTTGTTTTAGGTATAGACCCCGACAATGATTCAACAACGCCAACAGTTTCCTGGCTACATCAATAGTCGACAGGTGTCTCAGCCACAACCACCTCTATCTTCCAACAACCCGTTCCGACAGTCCACGGCTTCCTCGACATGGACCGCTTCATCCCCTTTTGACGAGTATTTTCCTAGAGATACGAATGAAGTTCCTTCCAATGGTCGGTTCATCATTCCCGCAGCACAGCAGCAAAGATCCCATTCAGCCGGTCTTATTGACCGAACTTCGTTGAAACCGCAGCCCAGTCCTACCGGTACCTCTGCACCTAATTCACAACAAAATCAGCTTCGAATCTTGGCAATGCAATCCTATTCACTTTCTGATCATAGTCTTTCTCGCCCGACCTCGACTTTTTCTTCTAATTCAGCTGATAATATTAGACGGTAAGTATTTTAGTCCAAGCACTGGTATTGACAGTATTGGCAATTTGTTTATGACCCTCCATTCTGTTCATTACTTTCACTGTGTCTCCTATCTCATCACCACTATAAGTGCGCTCTTATCATTTTATTTTCTATATCATCTACTTTACCCAACTGATTTTACGTCAATATGGCCAGCACCGTGATACCACTGTTTTTTTTGGGGCTTGTTATGATCTTGTTTCCCCCCTGAAACAAAATTTGCGACTGATCTGGATTTGTGTATACCCTGATTTTGTTATGATTTTCTCTTTCGACTCGTGAAATCTGCTCCCGCCTTTCTCCACTTAATTCGCTCCCCATACCCATACCTCCGTGATAACCAGATTTTCCCGACTTGCATTTCTTTCCTTCCAGCCAGGGTTCAGAAAAATTTTGCCCGAACTGGATATACCCCTGTCTTAAACGCGTAATGCTGCATCCCCCACACCAGCAACCGTGCGGTCGTATTTTTTTGACGCGTATCTTACAATGTTTCAGTCATGGCTGGGCTAGCTGTTAGTCAGTTGAATCGTAATATAGCACACGAGCTCATTTTAGTATTGGTCAAATATGGGAAAGCCGCACTATACAGTCTTTATTCATGACCAGCTATGGCCTCATATTATTGCTATTTCGTGTGATACCTAACGACCTACTCTAAGGTGCAGCTGTCTTCGCTAATCCAATGCTCGCTCGATAACAACACATCACACACTCGTAATGATGCCTTGCACGCTGCACATTACTGGCTACCGAAAGAAGATGGCTGTACATAGAGTGATTTCATTATACCTAATCCTGCCTGCACAATCTCCTCCCAACTCAATAATTGCCATTTATTTACCCAGCCTTATACTTCTAAGAGTGGGGACCCCCTTACTCGCAATAAATCAGGATGAGGATCCTAATCCAGAACTCTAATAAAAGAACATTCTGTTTGCCTTGCCTTTTTTTGTCTCTTGGCCGCAAACAACGAAACTTATAAACAGGCTTCGCTATTCATAGGGTTAATTTTTTTTATTTGTTGTGGCTTAATTATTATTTTGGTCTGGTTTATACCCATAATCATTACCGCTTTTTATAGGTTAGTACTGGCAGTTACAATCGGGCTACAGGGGGTGGGGTGGTGGTGTTTCGACATTTTACAAACTTTGCTAAACGATTTGAGGAGGGAAATGCAAGGAGACAAGGAAATCCAATGAAAGTACGGACGGACCAGCAAATTTACATGTTGAAAGCAGTGTTAGGGTGTGATCAAATTATTGCCAGGCGACAGATAGTTTTAAATGCCTCTATTACGAATACTAACGTACAATCAGAGTACCAAATCCAAACAGAAACACAATGTATAGAAAATCAACCAACCCATTTATCGATGATAGGAGTGATGATAGTTTCGATGAGGATGACGAATCCAACATCCTATTCCCTAAACAACAAGCTCGCCCCCCACAGCGTCCTCCAACGTCATCCAAACCAGCAGCGGTAGTGACTACTCGGCAGAGAAGGTCTAACTCAGACTCCTCACTAATGGAGCCACCTGTTAAGCCTGTTAGTGATGGCCGTCACAAAAGCGACCAACGCGATACCACGCCTCATAGGAGTGGGGATCGCGACCATGATCACCACCATCGTTCTTCTAATCGTGAGCACCGTGAGCATCGCTCACACCGAGACAAGTCGGATCGTGAACGCTCATCACGCAAGGGTACTAAGTCGTCCTCCTCTAAAGAGCACACGTCATCCAAGACAGGTGGCCGCAAGAAGGGTCAACCTTTGGACGTTATTGATAAGCTCGATGTAACAGGTCTATTTGGACCAGGATCATTTCACCATGATGGCCCCTTTGATGCTTGCACTCCTCACCGTAATAAGAACACAAAGCGAGCTCCTGTAATGGCTTTCCCTGCTGATGGTGCAAACAACAGCATTAGCGGAGTGGATCCAAATCGTGATAAGTATGCAACTGAGAATACTATTATGGGTAGAGGTGTGGATGAGGCTTACCTTGATTATAACATTTCAAGCTCTGCCAGAAACAGACTGAACAATGGTCTATCTGCACGTCGTCCATCTCCTGAAACTGATGAGAGTAAGCGAGTTTTTAATCCTGGTGTGAAAGAGGAGCCTGTTCATGGTGATTTCAGCATGGGATTAGGCAGTTCTACTTTCCTTGAGGGAGCACCAGCATCTCGCGAGGCGATCAAACAGTCGGTAGAGGAACAACAGAGTGCTGTTGCAAATGGCTTAGGAAGAAAAAAGTCGCTTGTGCAGAGGTTGCGTGGTAATAGCAACTCTGGTCCTTTACCAGTGCCTCCTCGACCACATCGGTATAATTCGGCATCTGGCCCCAGCTCCAGCAACCCTGAGCTAGCTGGTTCCACGGATGGTCCCGTCTCTCGTACGAGTTCTCACCCTAATCCAATTGACTCTCGTGGTGCTGGTTCATCCGGGTCGTCTCCAAAATACGTCACTACCACTTCTGAGGACTATGTCCGTAGCAGCGAAGAAAGCAATCCCAAGTCTCCACCTGCTATAACTGTACAATTAGCTTCTGGTAGTGCCAACTCCGGTTCTTCCAATGGAGGTGGTGGAAACGGTTTGCTACGTCGTGTCAAGAGTTTGAAAGTTGGTTCTAGACGTCGCGGTTCTTAAACATTGTATCGTTTCGCCTACTGGTCTGTTATATGACAGATTATGAATTATTACTTATTTTATTTTATTTTCAATTTTTTTCTGCTTTGTATCATTTCTCGCTTTTGTTAGATAGCTAGATTAGTAATAGATATTGTCGCCATATTATATTAACTGTTGCTTCAGATTCAACTTAAAGCGGCAACAATGTGCTCAAATATTGGGAACAAATCCACTATAAAATTGGTTCACTGGTGAAAAAGGTTCATATATATTTTAATAGTAGAGATACTAGTGACGCCTCAAGCCCCATAATTTGCGGCATGATTGCGGCTCTTAAGTAGGGTAGGGAAAATGAAATTTGAAATCACCTATACTGTTGAAACTTGAATCAAACTCATCTCGAAGTCCAAAACAATAGATAAAAATGCTCTCATCTATACGTGGTGGTTTGCGACAACCGTCTATTAGAGCAACATGGGCCATCGTTCGTTCAAGTCCTGGCAGGTCCTTACACACTGTTCCAGAGATGCCACATTTAGACCGCGAAAAGGGTATCTCGGGCCTACTCTCGCCAAAGGGCCTGGAGGTAGCTTGGTTTCAATATCAAGCGTATCTTATCAATGAACTCAACAAACGCACCCAGGATACATATTTGAAGGACAGTACGCCTTTCCAAATCATGAGAGCAACTGCTGATCTACCGGAGTTTCATGATATCAATTTCTATGCTTCTCAGGCTTACAGTAATGAGTTTTTTTTCGAATCTTTGAAGGACTCGGTTAATCTTGAGGCCAAGATTGGCAGACCGGTGAATAAAAGCTTTGTAGATATTTCCACGCATGTTATAAACAGTCCGTTTATAAGTGCTGCCTCTAGCACCACTAGTTCTGGTAGTACCTCAAGTTCGCCTGATTCATCTGCGGCTCGTTTGTCAAATCTTCTTACTCATTCTTTTGATACAGCTGTATCGTTCAGGGAACTTTTAATTAACCGTGCTGATTCGATTTTTGGAAACGGTTATGTATGGTTGCTATGGCTCAGCGACTGGGATGTAAGACTTGTAAACACCTACAATTCAGGAACTCCGCTATCACATGTCAGAAATACGGAGACCGCAGAGGCTGCTGCTCATAATTCAGCCCGGTCATTTGGCCAAATCAATTCATCCTTTGAGGTTAATTCGAATGTGCCACTTCTTAACTTCAACGCTTGGCAGCATGTATACCTTACCGACTATGGAGTTGCTGGTAAGAGGAAGTTCTTAGAGAATCTTTTTGATTGCATTGATTGGGACAGAGTCTCGAAAAGAATTCCAAAACAGCAAGAATATGGTACTAAGTACCAATAAATAGCATGTGTTTCTTGTAATGAAATTGTAAATAGTTTTGTACATTGTTAGAGATGTTATGAGGATCCTATAAGACCACACGAAATCTCGGTTCATTGAAATCTAGTATATTGATAGTGTATCCAATGTGCTGGAAGGGTCAATTGATTTTTTGAGGTCCAACAGTATAAATAAGAGCTCTATTTATAGAGCTTCAATTGGCGAAATGCTCTGCGGTAAATCACGCGTGAAAAAAACTTGTAGCATAATAGCGTGAAACGCATATATCATGAGCCTGACAGTGGCCGGTAGTCCCACATTAATACATGATCTTGCTGCTGTCCCCCTGGACGAATTCATATGGCCCAATTTTCTTCACTGCGCCCGGGGAAGATGGATGGAAATACGTCCTAGCACGGAGGAATCCAAATGCAAAATTAGACATGTATACAACACCCAAGATTGTAAATACCGATACAAACAGCGACCTAAAGCTGAAAGGCTCTATAAAGCTGTTAATGATTTCCGCAAATAATTCGGCATTGAGTGGCAGGCGATGGATGGCCTCAGGGTCTTGGTCCATACAAATTTCTAGTCGGGTACATAATTCTTCGAGAGCGGGCGCTCGAAGTCCTGGTCTACAATCGTTTTCAAAATATTCTCGAGTGCACCTACTGATATCATTAAGGACTGTCCTCGAGTGGAGACTGATTTTTTTGTCCACATCTCTCCAAAATGACACAACCGTAGATGATGCTAGATATAAGAATACGCATAGGACAGAGATGTTAAAAAACAGTTGTAAGTAAGTGCTGATAACGTACGGAAGGTTGTGGTTATTGGATATCCAAGAAGGCGTAGGAATTGGCATGTCATAGTTCGATTGTAGATTCATAGATTGTACAGGAGACTCTTCTTTTGCTGTTGCTTGTGTCATTGTTTCTGAGCTTTTATTAATTCTGCGGGTGACTCCTGGATATTTTACATGTGAACCACTTTCCCTTGCTGTTGAGAAGTCATCTGAAGTAATGGTGCTCTGTATTGCAGTACCATTCGTCACAGTATTACTCTGGTCTTCTATATTGCCTCTATTTTCGGGATCAAACAAAACCACTGCGCCAACTTCTGGTGCCGCCAACTCAGCGCCCAATCTTGTGGGTGAAAGTAAAGAGCTGACAACACTTTTTTTGGGCGTCCTATTCGTTTGTTCTAAGCTACTGCTAGCTTTGGATACAGTGAGATTGCTTTCTGCAATACCGTGAGAGACGTCGGTCATTTCGACATCATTGTCAATTACATCTTCCATAGATACATCTGCCATTTCTGAGTCCATTTGTTCATATTGTTGAGTTGGATCATCTATAGACAGACCACTCATTGCATTGAAAACTACAAAGTTAGCCAGATGACACAGGTATAAAGCGACCACATTTATTGCAACTTACTGGTTGAGCTACTGTTAGCTAAATTATTAGATATAGGAAGCCTCTGAGGAGTGGTGTATATGACTTCTTGAATAGATCCTTTCATTGAATCCAGCGCTAAAAGGGACACATCTTGATCCGTGCATTGTTTCTGTCGACTGGATCGCACCGGTACATCTAAATCGACTTGAGGTATCGACCTCCTGATACTTTCCACGTTAAATGGATCATTTTCATAGGGCCTATGGTATGAACTCATATTCCATTCGAATCCAATACGAGAGAAGGTAGAATAATAGACATGCATGTATATGTCACTGAAATATATTAGCGATCCTCGAGTTGCATGGCCGCGTCCCACTCAGGGGTAGCCGCTATAACTTAACTTGAAGAAAAGATTATATATTGAATGCTAAATGCTAACAATTATACAGCTGTTCTAGAGACGAAATTAAAAGATAGCATAAGGGCCGCGATATTGGAATTGCATAGCAGACTGTGAAACACTGGAGCTGGCAACGCCAACCTGTCCATACTCAGGTTTAACTCGAACAGGGAAACTGCCGAAAGACTTGGCATAAGAAGCAACTGAATGTGCAATTAGTTTGGTGTTGATAACCCAAGCATCGTAATCGACATTAGAAAGGTCATCACAGAGCTGGTGATAACATGGGTCATATGCAATTGATGCGTTGCCGCCGAAAAGAGCAACTTCTTCAGTGGTCTTAATCCCTTCGGCGCCAGTAGCCACACCTCCAGAAGGAATTCCAGCAACCAAGAACCCAGCGTAGTCACTACGACCATCAAAAGGTTCGAACGTATAGTTAAGACCATGCGATTTATAAAAATCAACATACATTTGTTTTAAGTCACCTGATCCAGATGGGTGGTCTTCGTTATTCGCATTATAAATTTGATAAGCATAATTAGGTGAAGCCATCATATCATAGTCCATAAAAAGTCGGATCTTTTGGTTCTCAGATTCAGGCAAATTAGAAGCGTAGTGATCTGATCCTAAAAGGCCCTCCTCCTCAGCAGACCACCAAGCAAAACGAACTGCGTTGTTCACCTCAAAATTAGTTAAAGCTTGAGCTACTTCAAGTAACGAAATAGTCCCGCTACCATCGTCATTGATACCTGGACCAGCAGCAACAGAGTCAGAGTGCGCGCCCAACATGACCACATTTCCTTTATCACCTCTCTTGCTCTCGGCAATGACATTGAAAGTATCAACAATGTCAATCTGAGAATCAACAACGATAGTAGCATTCAAAGACTGAGAGCTATGTTTTACCTTCTCCACAAAATGATCACCCAGCTTCTTGGAGAGGCCCATGGTTGGAACTTCATGACCAAGAGGAGTTCCTAAGGTACCGGGGATATTATCCCCATCAACATTATTATAAATAATAGCTGCAACAGCACCAGCTAAGCCAGCAAGCTCTGATTTATCTCCAAACGGGCAATTTCCGCGTTGGATGAGGACGATTGAACCGTTGACCTCAGGGCCAAAGTCAGATGGCTTGCAACCATCATTACTAGAAATAGCCAAATGAGCCGTGACTGGTTTCTTATCAGGGGTAGGAGGGCTCATGTAGAGGGCAGATGCCTCAGAAATATTTTTCCCATCGATAGTCAAAGATGACGAAAAGAGCGATCCACTAATCGCACTGAATGCTTGTAAAGAAACATCATAATAATCTCTACCGAATTCTTCTAAGCTGTTTAAAATATAGTCAATGGTGCCGTTGTGACCCTTCGATCCTATGACTCTAGTGGGGTGGTGATATTCAGCTTCACTTTCTTTGGCAATTTCGTAAAGTTCAGCGGCCCTCTTGGACAACCCTTTCTCAGTAATATATTGTTGTAGGGAGTCAGTATCTACAACTTGTTTGGCGTCGAGAACAAATTGATTGAAATCACCTTTAACAGGAAGAGTCAGCGCCGAAGTGACCTCGACCATAGCCAGTAAAACACCTAGGCTCCCACCCAAACCTAAAGTAGTCTTCATTGTAGATCAATTTTGATACGATAAATTGTTGTTCCAAGCAGCTTTGTCAACAAATTCGTGCCAACACTATGGAATATGGGAAAAAACGTATATTTATAAACGGCCGAAGATGGCTGGTCCCAACTGTGCTTTATCATGAAAGCACGGGCAAATCTGATCCAACCATGGTCGGGTTTTGGTCGATCGGAACGGCGCTAAAAGATTAGATAACATAGATGCACGCGAGATATCGAATTCGGAATGCGACCACATTCGAAAGATACAGGAACTAGATTAACATACTATGGTAGATATATCCACATATATCATGAAATTAGCTTATATAGCTATAACGTCATTGAGTTTTACCAGACTATGGAGACTATGGTGGAACAGTTTTAAATTGACTTGCATCTGATAATTAGCTGTTTGCAGTCTAGTCTAACAAGCATCCAGCACTTTTGCAAAATAAATATACAAATAGCTATATACTACGTTCAGTCTTCAAGATCAGCAATAAGTTCCTGGTAACTGCCAAAGCCCAGGCGCTGAGCTTTCCTAAGACGAAGAACTGCTTGAGAATATAATCGTCTTTGATCATCACTCTCGACCTCAAATAAATTCGCTAAAGATATCAGAGCTTCAGCTACGACAGTATACGTTTCAGGATCGTCGTCAGATTCGGCTTTGAAGAGATAATCTACTGCCTTTTGCACCAGATCTTTTGCAGATTGTAACTCTTCTGGTGAGAGAGCTATAGATTCGTCGTTATCATCTTCATCTTCATCCTCATCTTCACTATCGTCCTCGTCCTCGTCCTCATCTGCACCATCGTCTAGTTTTGCAAGTAATGGAGCAGCTAAAGCTAAGTAGTACTGCCCCATACCTCTATTTGCCCAAAGTACAACTGATACACTCGAACCGTTAGGATCTTTGTTCTTTCCTTTTGATTCAACACTGGTTTCAAGAATCCTTTGGTACCTATCCTTACTCCATTCCAAATATTTGTCATTTAAACTTCGAAGCCTACCCCGCTCTATATTTTCCGTCGAAGCCGCGGGGTCACTCTCAGCCTCATTTTCGTCCTCTAAAGCAATGAAGCCGTCAACTATTTGCAACAGGTCCTCCACAGCTCCCAGCTGGTCTTTAGAAAAATCTAAAAAGCTTTTCCCGGACTCAAGTAAGAACTTCTCAGCCGTTTCAAAATCTGATACTGCTTCCTTAAGCTCTGGCAAAATATTTATAGCTTCATCATACCTGCTTTCTGAAGGAGAATTCTTCAATTTCTCATCGACAAGGGCGAGCTTAGCTCGTGACAGCGTAAAGTACAAATCAGCAATGCTGTCGGATGATTCCTCAATTCCAATGCTAGCTCTTTCAATCGCAGCAAGAATAAAATCAGCACATGATTCCCCGTTATTGCCAGACTTTTTCTTAGGTTGATCGTCCTCGGTTTCAACAAACTTTGCCAAGTCTAACAAAGAGATAGCATAGATATTATGAAAGCGTGACGGAAGCTTTTCTGTTGAGTTTCGAAGTAGTCTATCACATTCATGAACTAGTCCATATAACAGCTTCGGAGAATCTTTCGAGGACTCCCTATAAGTCTCATAAAGCCCGTACAATTGAGCTAGTTCATCGTCAGGGTCAACCTCATCTTCAAGGGCAATGGTAAAATCGGGTGTCTGGTCCTTTTCCGGACCGTTATTTTCATTTGGGGCTACTTTCTGTTTCTTATTCTTAGCTGCTTTGTTTAGACCCTGAGGCCTTTTAGACGGCATTTTGCAGAATACTCACACAAATTTTCCAGAGCTTTGCACAGATGCACGGTGTGGAAAAACTGGTGATCAGATAATGCATACCGCCTAAGGCTGGTGAGCCATCTATTCGGACTTATGTCTCAAACTGTCAATCTGAACTAAAGTCATTTTTGCATAGCCATATTTATTCACTAGACAGAGTCAGACTAAATTAATGATTCTATCTAATAGGAGAACCCATAAATCACATTCGTGGAGCTGTGTGGTTGTGAATCAGAGCCACTAAGTTTAAACTAGTGATATGACAATTATGTATCCGTGTGCTCTCTTTACTATCGGGAGAGAGTCGTCGAGCACGGCCACATTGGCCACACATTCAAGCCACATTTTATATCGACATATCACGTGAAATGAGATTAGCCACAATTGTGCATAAGAAAAGATCTTCATGCAGACGCTGTGGATGACGAACTCATATATAAGCTCACCGCCATTGGGAGCTCCCGAGTCATTATGAAATTATTTTTATTGGCATAATAATGGGCATTTTAATTAACCATAGTGTTGAGAACACTGTGGCTTTAGTTGTAGGGGATACACCATTGGCACAGTCAAGGTATGAACGATTAAAATCTTTAGGTGCATCTCCATTATTGGTCTCAGTGGCTGACTTCGAGATCAAAAGCATATTAGAGTTGGGCCGTCAAGAAGTGGATAATATTGTTGATTCAGTGTACGTTGCGACTGGAGAGAAGGATTTAAATCTTGCGAGAGATATAGCAGCTTATTGCAAGAAGCACCGTGTACCCGTAAATGTAGCGGATCATCCTGAACTTTGTAGCTTCACGCTTCTATCGACTTATTCAGAAGGCGATTTCCAATTAGGCATCACCACTGGTGGAAAAGGATGTAGATTGGCCAATAGAATAAAAAGGCATGTGACTAAGAGTCTTCCTCCAAATGTGGGTGAGATTTGTAAAAGAGTTGGTGAACTGAGGTATCAAATCCAGGCGGAGGACAAGGTGGACATTTCAGTTGGCCAACATGACGATGATGCGGACCAGGCCGCTGATTTCAATAAGCTGGTACTAGAGAGTCAAGCAGAAAGTATAGAGGAAAAGAAGAAGCAGAGAATTCGCTGGTTGTCTCAAATTGTTGAATATTATCCTTTCTCGAAATTGGCAACTCTAGATCCTTCAGAGCTGTCAAGAGAATATGGCAGAACACAGTCTGTTACAGATACTGAGGAAGAATCTGTTCGCCGAGGAAGAATTTCACTTGTCGGTTCTGGTCCAGGCAGTGAGGATCTTCTTACGAAAGCGGCTTTAAAAGAGATCAATACCGCAGATATAATCCTTGCAGACAAACTGGTGCCCTCACAAGTTTTGGAATTGATTCCTAGAAGAACGCCCGTTCATATTGCCAAGAAATTTCCCGGCAATGCAGAACGCGCTCAAGAAGAGCTTCTTGAACTTGGTCTCGAAGCTCTTGAACAAGGCAAACATGTGGTACGTCTTAAACAGGGTGACCCTTATATATTCGGACGCGGAGCTGAAGAGTTCATTTTTTTCCGTGACCATGGATTCACTCCCACTGTAATCGCAGGCATCACTTCAGCGCTTGCAGCTCCCTTATATGCCTGTATCTCGGCCACTCATAGGAACGTTGCGGACCAACTTTTGGTATGTACTGGTACTGGCCGTGGTGGCACTTTGCCAGACTTACCCGAATGGGTTGCTTCAAGAACTACAGTGTTTTTGATGTCATTACATCGTATTGAACAAGTAGTAGAAGCCCTCATAAAAGAAAAACATTGGAACGAAAACGTCCCATGTGCTGTAGTTGAACGAGCTTCATGCCCTGACCAACGTATTATTAGAACCAGACTCAAGCATGTCGCCGAGGCCATTAAAGCTAATGGCTCTCGTCCTCCTGGCCTACTTGTAACGGGATTCGCTTGCGATGTAATCACACCCTACCCACAAACTGATTCCGAACAGAAATGGCTGGTCTCTGAAGGTATATGATTTTGCATTTTGTATTTTGTATTTTTTATGATTAATGACAATTAGATGAGCCAACTATGGATCTTGTGATCAATAGCGCAGTTGCTTTGTCCCAAAGAACTCTCTCCGGGTCTGTAAAAGATTGAATGCTCTCATTTAGAGCGTGTATCAAGCTTTTTATTGGATATATCATAATTTTTAACACCTAAATTGATACTACTTTGGCGCACTGGTGGTGCGATATAAGAGATCACGTTTTAGGTGCGTCCAAGCTGATTGCAGATCTCACGAAGATAAACCCCCACGCAGAGGCTTTATCGGTCTTGATGGTCTTAAGTCTCCGGCATCAACATAGATCAATTTTAGATATATAGATAATTTTGGAAAAAATCCACTGTGGAGTAGACATATAGACAACTATGCTTGGCAGTGGGCTTATTCGTCAATCGGTCTCACGTGCACCAGTATTCCGACGGTTCCTGACGACTGCCAACAACAAAAACGTTGCTTTCGCATTTGATATTGACGGAGTTCTCATAAAAGGATCAAAAACTATACCGCAAGCACAAGAAGCTTTGCAGTTGCTGAATAATGAAAAAGTTCCTTGGGTCTTGGTTACTAATGGAGGTGGAAAAACTGAAAGGGAGCGTGTTCAGGATCTTTCTCAAAGACTGGGAGGAATAGATATCCCTGAGGACCAGTTCATGCAGAGCCACACACCATTTAAACGACTTGTGGATCTATACAAAGGCAAGGTATTGATTGTTGGAGGAGATGGCGATGACTGTAGAAAAGTTGCTAAGTTATATGGATTTAAAAATCCAGTAATTGGCGCTGATATAATTCGCAAGCATCCAAGCATATGGCCATTTCACAGATATAGAAGAGAAGAGATAGAACAATGGGCGGATCCATCGATCAATGTTGATGACGGAGAACCATTTGACGCTATTCTGGTATTTAACGACCCGCGTGACATGGGTACTGAGATTCAAATCATTTTAGATTTGTTACTATCAGAGAATGGCGTCCTTGGCACACGACGCAAAACCCATACATCCAGACCATCAATCCCTATTCACTTTTCTAACAAAGATCTATTATGGTCTAACGATTATCCAATAGCTAGATTCGGGCAGGGAGCCTTCAAAGCTACAATTGATACCCTTTATGAAACAACTACGGAGGGCTATAAATTGGAGAGTGTTGTTATCGGTAAGCCATTTAAAGAGACATACGACTATGCTCACAACCTTCTGGTAAAGAAGTTTAAGGAAAATCAAAACATCTCGAGTATAAGTGCAAAAATCTCCGCTCCTACAGTTTACATGGTCGGCGATAACCCGGCATCTGACATTCTTGGTGCCAATGGATACGGATGGAGGAGTGTTTTGGTACGAACAGGAGTCTATCAAGATGGTGCTGATCTCCAAGGAGCCAAGCCCACTGTCATCCTTGACAATGTCCTGGATGCAGTGAAATATGGCCTTGAGAACTAACGCAGCCACAATCATCCAACCATTGACAGAGGACAGGAGATCAGAGGCAAACCCCCAGCTGCCGGAGGCAGGTCCAGAAATAAAAGAGAATTTGTCACATGTAGACTTTGTTAAAACATTAATAAATAAATTGAATCTTATAGGAATGAAGACTAGAGAGGACTGGATCAACAACAGGCGCATTTCAATAGAAACGGATAGAGAACATTGTGATGTATCAGGAAAGCATTACTGAAAAAGTGGAGAGTATTAGACGGGAGAAACTATTTACGTCTATTAATGAAACGATCTCGGACCTTGTCTATCAGACCTTATTAGCGACCGTCTGTTGTTGATGTAGTTTGACAGCATTGCGCTCATGGAGCTGCTGCTTACAGTTCTGTAACCCAACACAGTCGTGTTGTTCTAGAAGTCTATGTTTAGAGCAGAAATGGCCCTCACAGAACACACAGTCGCCAACGCCTCGTAAAGGAGCGGAAATACATGATTTAAAGGTACAGCGCTTCCTACTCTTCTTCGCTGGTGAGCTAGACGCTGTGGAAGGAGCTGGGGATGGCGATGCTAGAGAAGCCTGCGAGTCCAGTGAAGATGCAAAGTACAGGGTGGAATTAGTTGGAATATGGTAGTCGTCCAAAGTCTTGTTATCGTCGTCCAAAGATGTCTTATCATAGACAAGTGCCACAGACGAATCTTTAGTAAGAAGAGGGTTTCTCTCAAAAATGAGCTTCTTGACGTCTCCTACCGTCTTACCTGGCTCTACAGACAGAGTGGTTACTAAAAGGTCATTAGAATACAAGAACTTAATATCTAGGGAAGAACGGAGAGGGGGGGAAGGAGGAAATTATGGCCTGCTTGAGTAGCGGCATGGTTACCAGACGGCAGGTTATACCATGTGTACAGCAAACGACAAGAACAGATGTGGCAACATGAATTTTTCTACTTTCCCTTCTTCAGACAACAGTTGTTGTGTTCATAACTTACAAGAACCAGACGCAGATTTAATGGATAGCTGGATATTGGACATGGTGGAGACGGATGTTATGGGTGTACTTTCGAAAAGAAGTGTGTAAGCAAGTACAGTAATCGGAGGGTGCGGTGTCAGGAGTATTAAAAGAGGCTAGCAGAAGTTAATAGAATTCAAGACGTATGACTATTCAAGAAAGTAAGCCACAGTTGTTTAACTTGTTGGGCTGGTGGTCGTGACACAAGTAGCAAGTTGTTCTCAAAGTAAGCTGTCGTAAATTAAGAGTCAAACAAAGTTGTAGTTAGGTAGTCAAGTTCCGAACGACTGGGAGTTCCCTTATCAGCTTGTTGTGGGTGAGGGGGCGTAGTGCAGCACTGCATATATGGTGCACCCGCTAGTGCTATCAATAGACCAAATAGATTAACCGTTTGAGTGTAGTGTGACCATGCACTTTATATGCAATTGACACAAACAAAAAAGCAACGAGCAGCTGGATGGGCTAGCAATAACCACTGACAGAGATTTGGCAGCTCCGATAATAGTGTAATACCAAGACCAGTATGGTATGATTAATGGGCACATATCGGGCAGTAGGATCACGATCAAATATATATTAGAGTCTAGTTAGAGTCATAGCCAGGGTCCAGTATCCATGATCCATGATTATATGGCTTATCGGTTGCACCCGATCTATTTGGCTACGAAGGGCCAGTTCCGTGATTTGATGCTTGAGACGCCGTACATAAGCTGGGTCAGGTAGGAGGGTCAAGGCGAGGAGCAGTAAACAAGCCTCCATGCGTGTGGGAAAAACGGTACTTAGTAAGGGATTATATCTACGGCCAGCATATGTTTGGTAATGTTTGGTAATGTTAGGTTATGTTATGTTATATTAAGCTTTATGTTCCAAAATCACTGTGATGCTCACAATAGATCGAGAGCCGGCCGGGAAACAGCCAGTTCAACCAGCAACTATAGTGGTATGCATCAGAATAGGCATGGCATGGCATGGCATGATGTGTGTTGCAGTTGCTCAAGAACAGGGGGGCCGCAACAAGCAGGAAGCAGCAAGCAACAACCATAGGGGCAGACCTCAAAACGTTAGTAGAACTTTACGTATCTGATAAATACCTAGGGATCCATCCTAAACTACACTTATCAACAATAAGACTTATTATTCTTTTGACAAGAATGAGTAGTAGTTGAATGTGGAGACCGGAGACAAGCCTTCCCAGTCGCTTATAGTGGCTCTCACCAACTACAAGGGCCTGGTGTTTCACGAAGCCCGAACAAGCCAGAGACAGGACGCCCAGTCACGGCATGATGGCTTGTTTATTGACGAACTCGATTAATTACAGGGTGCATGTGCAACAGACATGCTCGGCCATGGAACGGGTGCACCTCATATGTGCTTGTAATTGCATGAATCCGCCGAACATGGAGAAGCTCAGCGGCACCTGACCGGCGATTGACGCGGAAATGCAGCCGGATCCTCGATGCACCCATGATCACCAGCTATTATTGAGATTCGGCTCTAGTCGCGATCAGGGATCTCACTGGGTGGTTTTGCAGTGCGATCTTGCCTCCGGCAACTTGGGCTTCGTCTGAGACCACCTTGCTACTCTGGCTCCGCTCGAGTCGTTTATTCGGCTTTTGGTCATACTCATCTGCTGTGAGAAAGGGACAGAGGAGCGGCTACTGGATCTGGAGCCTAGTCAGGTTAGTGCAGTGAGTGCCTCGTTTTCGTTTTCATTTTCGTTCGTAAACTAGCCGGATGTGCCTGGGAGGTTCATCCGTCCTTGATTCCGTCAATTCTGGGCATATGAGATTGATAGCCAGTCAGCTGGACTGTATGAGTAGTCGGATCCCAGGTTGACTCTTCAAATCGCATTGCCTCGACGCCCATCCTATTTTATCACCCGACTTCCGGCGGGCCGTTGCTGGGTTCGCATAGTCCCCCTTTTTAATTGATTGACAAATGTACTACTATCTGAGGCAAGTCGTAGAACGTTCCATGCATATACCATATCCGATATGTTGTGCAGTCCGCGGCTTGAGTCTAGCCCTGTCTAGTGCTCTAGTGCAGCGGCAGCAGGAGCAGTCTCGTTGGCATAATGTTGGCTTTTGATCCACCGACATCATGTCAAATAATCCAAAATAGTTATTACCTATCCGAGCTAAAATCTGGGAAGGGAGTCGTCGCCTCATCTAACGCAGCTCTTCGTTATCTGCCAACTGATGTTCACGGGTACAATAGCCCTTTAGATGCTAACACGCCACAGAGCCTGAGGCTCGTAAGGGAAAGGGTTGCTCATGTGGCCCAGAGCGTGCAGATGGGGTGATAGAGGCGAGGGTGAGGACTACCGAGATAAGTAGAGGGCCCGCTGCGACGGGAGATGGCTGGGAAGTAAGATTTCTCCACCTTTTTTGTTCAGATACTGCAAGTTATTATTCTGACTCCAAACATCACAGAAACCATATCATCGGTTACCATCAACGCAAAAACATCAATTGACAGTTTGAAAGAGATACACGAGCTATCTCATTTAGATTTAACCATTGTTTGATAATTCGATTGGTTTGAACAAGCGATTAGCTTTGTATATAACGTCTACTAAGTACGAAAACGTAACAAAGCAGCACTTCACCTTGACAGTTTGATTTTCAACTGGACTGAATTCAATCAGTTTATTGTGACAACCAAACACCGTCTATTAAGTTTTGGTCACCAGGAGTTTACTGATAACGAACAGGTTTTCGATTGCAGACTGCAAGTTGTGTTTCTCGTCGATTGCTTGCTATACGTTTGGTTACCATCAATCAGTACTAATCATCAATTTCTTCAGGGTTCAACAATTGCTGCTAGCAGGCTTGCAGTAATTACACTGACTGGTACAGAGATACAATACAATTGCCCAATCATTTTCGATCTTTATTTGTCATAGAAAGCCCAAATTAAAAGCGCGAACAAAAAAAATCATTGCCTACAAAAAGCACAAAGCACAATGGCATCTTCAGACAATTCCCCAAAAAGTGGTCACCCCTCGTTGGCAGCTACTGCTCCCATTGAGGTTGCAATTCCTCGATCTCCACGATTGAGTACATCTCAATTGAGTCCTGGTAGTGGTGGTGGTGCTGCTACCTCGCCGATAGGTGGTGCTGCGACTTCTCCGTTGAGACAACCTTCAATCGCCGATCTCTTATCAACTCCACCTCCATTAATCACTACTAGTATTACAGATTCTAGTAGTCATCATTCAAGAAGAGCCAGCTCTGCTTCTCGAAGTAGTGATGATGCTAGCACTGGTAGTGTTACTCCGCACATTGCAGCTTTCCCGCCTGTTAACAGTGCAGGCTCCCAGATATCAAGGGATTGGCAAGAAGTCCCTCTATCTGAACTTGTTCAAAAGGAAAAACTTATAGTTGTCGATTCAACAGCGTCGGTCGAACAGGCATTTGAGACTTTAGACGAACACGACCTTACTTCAGTTCCTATTCGCGACGGAAACACCATTACACACACATTCGACTATGCTGATTTGAATGCTTATCTATTACTAGTATTAGGGCACATCGAGCCAATTGACAGGACACCTGACGTCGAGCAAAAGGTTGTAAATGCTAGAGCTGGAAAAGAAGTACCTGTTAAATTTGTATCACAATTAGGGATTAAGGATCCTTACGTTGTTATTCCATCCAACTCGACGCTGTCCACAGTTGTTGAGATTCTTGGCAATGGTGTACATCGCATTGCAGTAAGCGATCCAGCTACTCCAAGTGATATTATCGGTATTGTGTCCCAACGACGTTTGATTAGGTACATTTGGGAAAATGGTAGACTCTTCAAGTCGCTTGAACCCCTGTTCCAAAAACCTCTAAGTGAGCTCCATGTTGGATCAACTAATGTATTATCAATCAACGGCGAAGAGCCCGTTATCCACGCGCTACAAAAAATGCATAATGAAGGAGTCTCGTCTTTGGCTGTGGTTGATAATAACAAGAACTTGCTGGGGAACATCTCAATTGTGGATGTGAGACTTTTGACTAAGTATTCTCAATCACCTTTACTTCGTTCAAGCTGCAAGCAATTTCTCAATGTTATTTTAAGCAAGCGTGGTTTACAAGATGGTAAAGATTCATTCCCAGTATTCTATGTTACTCAATCGTCGACTCTTGGCCGTACACTTGCGAAGATGGTTGCCACCAGAGCACATCGGCTATGGATAGTGCAACCATCAAACCCATCGTCTACTGATTCGCCAGGAGCAGTTACTGAGGGTCATCTGACCGGCGTTGTATCTTTGACTGACATTCTCTACCTTTTTGCAAAACATGCGGGCAAAGAATACCTTGATCCAAATAATGCTCGGCGTCAACGTCGTCGTAGTTCATCCTCATCCGTCCGCACTCAGAGCTCCGTAGATGCCTTTAAGCGGAGTCTTTCCATAGATCGCAGATAGCACTATCTTTACATTCTATTTTTATTACATACTCTGTTACGTTACAATATAAGCTTGGGAGTGTATCATCACTCGCTAGCATCGCTAGACCTGCTTATCCCCGCAAGCTTGGTCTACCACTATGTCGGATAAGTGTTGCGCTATATCGCAATCCAAGCCCGGACAGACAGTGACGACAGGAAATTCTTTAGCAGTTCTAAATTTTTCGGGAAATCTACCTACCGAGTGACAATTCCCAGTTATCAGATAGAGGCAACCCCACTGTCACACTCACTTTCTCGAAGTCTAACCCTAACATCTGATAGCCATCTAATCTCTAATCTTCTAATCTCTATGGTGGCATGTATGTAGAGCCGCGTGTCATTAAAGCATGCCAGTTTGAATGATCTAGATAGTACTGGCAACTACACATTCCCTCTATTGACGAGAAAATATGAAGTTCTTCAAATGGAGTGCTGGTGCCGCAACGTCCTTGGTAGCGCTGTTAGCTATCAGTGGAATTTCGGCAGAAAGTTTGATGGAACCTGCTACCGGATTCGTTTCTAAAGGCGATTCTCTGCTCTCAACGGGAGATGTGTCGGGAGCTTTGGAACATTATGACTCTGCTGTCAGGATTGATCCAGAAAATTATTTATATCTGTTCAAAAGAGGGGCAGCCTTGCTTTCTCTTGGAAGGGACCTTCAAGCATTAAAAGACTTTGATAGAGCTTTAGAGATAGGACCTAAGTTTGAAAGTGCATTGAACCAACGGGCTAAAATAAACCTCAAGTTTGGCAGAATAGAATCTGCTCTGGATGATGCGAAAGGTCTGAAAGCTATAACCGCCCAAAATATTATTGAGAGCGCTGCTATTTACAGTAATTCATTGCAACAAGCACTCAAAGCTGAAAAGAAAGGAGATATCGAAGGTTGTATTGCCCATGCTTCAGAGGCATTAGCTGTATCGCCAAACAGCTTGGAAATGCGTAAGCTCCGTGCGAAATGTCGTATCAGTCATAACGATATGCGAGAGGCTCTAGTGGATCTGAGTCATGTCCAGAGCTTGACACCATCTAATCCTGAATCATTTGTGACAGCGGTGAAAATCTATTATTACAGCTTCCATGAGTATGATAGTGCCATGCAAACCCTGCGTCGCTGCTTACAGTATGATCCAGATTGCGCGGCATGTTTAAAAGTCCACCGACAAATTAAGAAGATCGAAAAGAAGATATCCAAGTATTCGAAAGACTCCTTAGCTAAGAAAGTCGCAGAGCACGAAGTGTGGAAGGAAGTAAAGACGACGTTAGATCAACAAAACGTTTACAAGGATATCGAAAAGGATGTCCTGAGCAATCTAAAAGAAGTTGGTACGACTGGTGAAAATTCTGGTCTACTCCGTGATCTTCAACAAATACTATGCGAAGCATACTACAATACCAAGGATTTCAAATCCAAACAGGGTCAAGAGTACTGTAAAATTGCATTTGAAAATGACAGAACGTTTGCTACAGCTGTGCTATATCAAGCGAGTGTGGAGATGGATAAAGATAACTTTGACATAGCCGCTCAGATACTACACGACTTCCAGCAAAGTACTGGTATCCAAGACCACAAAGTGGCTAGTAAGCTACGGGAAGCACAGATTCTTGCTCGTCGTGCTAAAGAAAAAGATTATTATAAAGTGCTCGGTGTTTCACGGACTGCTGATGATAAGGAGATCAAGAAAGCGTACCGTGGACTCACCAAACAATTCCACCCCGATAAGTACAGAGGACAAATGACAGCCGAAGAGGTAGAGCGGAAAATGGCGGATATTAACGAAGCATATGAAGTGCTTTCAGACGAAGAAAAGCGTCAACAGTTTGACAACGGCCACGATCCAAACGACCCCAACGGAGGTGGCCCAGGCGGGCCAGGCGGTAACCCGTTCAGGGGCACGCCTTTCCATTTTCAGGCTGGTGGACCAGGTGGGTTCCATCAACAGCATTTCCAAGGTGGTTTTGACTTTGGCTCGTTTCAAGAGCAATTTATGAAGCAGCAGTTCCGTGCCCAAAGTCGTTAGCCAATGTAAAGTTATTTATTTATATGTTATGCCGAAACCCCAGCCATGCCTCCGGCCGCTGTGACTCTGCCCCAGCTCCTGTTCGTGCATAGTTCGTGGCCATGTCTCGGATTATTACGTAGGGAGTTAGAAACAATCCTACACCCTCAAGAGTCGAACGAACGTCGTGAAAGGAGCCCTAGGAACACAGGGGTTACAGTGGAGCTCCAACCCATTCGCCGAAAGCGCCAACCAAGCAGAAAGCAGACCCAGACCCCGACTGGAATGTGCACCACGGACCCGGCTGACCCGGAGACATGCACGAAAAGACGGGCTGGATGAGAGTTTTAGCGTCACACGAGCAAATGCGGGATAGCATGGCATTGCCTGTGCAACACACAGCATCGATGATTAGGATTGTCGATGATCCTGTCGATGATCCTGCACACAGATTGACTGAAGGCGACTGTTGACTTTGGCGATGCTAATGTGGGGCTTTGACTGTGAGATGATGGCCGCCAGTTAACAAGGCGGATGGACTACGGTTATCAGAGGACTATCAACGGCTGGTAATAGACTTCGTGTCTAGCGAAGCAGGGGGAAACTTTAAGGTAAAAGCTAAAACCAAGAAAACAATGCGGCTCTCGTCGCTTTAGGTTTGATTGCTTTGGTTGATTACAGAGACTGGCGATTACGCTCATGGTTTAACGTTTATTTCAGTCTCTGGATCAGTACAACTGCAGTAATGATAATACTGTATTTTGTTTCTCAGTGATACTTCATTCTTGTTTTTTTTTCTATTTTGTTTGTTTTTTTTAGTTCTCTTACTTTTTCTGCAAATGGGTGGTCTCCACCAAAGCCAAAATTTACAAGTAATGGGTCCGAAGAGCAAATGTAGGGCGTATGATATATCTCAAATTGATATTCTGTAGGAAATCCGACATGACGAAAAAAAAACCAACTAGGTCTGCTGCAGTGTAGTCCACATCTTCCATACAGGACGATCCAGATGTAAAGGTGCTGGTCAACGGCTTTACTGGATTTGGGTTCAGTCCCGCAAGTTAGTAATGCCTTGATTGCCAGAGGTGGAAAGGTATTTTTTTAAGTCTATATCGTGTGGTAGAGGTAATAGTACTTTTAAAAGCGTCGGTGCGGAAATGGCGCCCCGTAGCGAGACGTTCACGAATATGGCGATGTCTAACGTCCGGAGATATTTATCCGAAAAACTGTTGAAGTCTGTAACGTCCGATCCCACTGCTATAACCTCCTGCTATAATATCCAGTTGACATCCAGTTGTCTGTATCTTGTGATAAATAACGTGCACCATCGACTGTTAGTTCATCCGAGACTTCTCAAACACAGTGCATAGCCACTAGTGACCCCCGAGTGATAGCCAGATTCTACCCTAGATCCAGTGATACCAAACAGCTTTGCAGTGCATATGTACAAGTGTAGGTTTTTCGTGGCGGGCGGTTCTTTTGACAGTTTGACCCCCTATAGCCGCTGTCGGCCGGGATGAAATGGTAGGTACAGAAATCGGAGCAGTCAAGAACATGCACCTAGCCGGGTAAACAAATTTAGTAGCTAGCCCGTCTGCTGTGAATAGAGATTTGCCCACTTGAGAAAGTAGTATTACATTGCTAATTGCTCTACGGATCTATGAGCTAGGCTCGCAAACAGCCGCTGAGCGTCATTGCTGAGTTGCTGTGGTCAGTTTGACAGCCACAACCGAATAATAATGAGATTGTCAGTGGTGGTTACTGCTGTAATATCTGACTCCGTTCATCCTGAAAGTGTGTTGCCGCCTTTCGTCACCGGTCGTCGATCACTAGCAGTTGCTGTTAAGCATAACCAGAATTGGCAGCATCCACGTAAACGAGCCAAAGCATGCGAGTCTCATACTCGGACAAGTTTCTGCCGCCCTTTAAACAGGATGGGTTGTGGGTTTTGATTGAGGCTGACAAAATGCATGTGGCTGCAAATCATACTTATCCTTCCTCGACAATGTGCTTCTCCCAACTGTAATCGGCACCCTGACTTGGATGATTTGTCCCAACGTCACACACCCGCAAGCCACCTTGAGCCTCGTTTGGCCGCTTGCAACTCCTACGATGTGCGTTTTACATACATATCCTAGCCCTACTGATAGGGGATTTTAGTTACTTTTTGGTGATAGTTTATTGGATGAAATGCAAAGGTGCGTCCGATAATAATCTGATATATTTGTAATTTTAGCCCGTTTACTCTCGATAGATAATATAAATAAAAATTACCCCAATACACCAAGTTTATGGGTTAACAGACTTTTTCTGCTACTGGATAGAACTACCGCATACACTGGTAGTCATCTTTATATCTTAGACTGGGTAGATTTAGACTAAGACACTAGGTGAGTAAGATTAAACAGACGTATGACTGTCATCAACAGCGCCGCCATAGATAACAGCTGGAACGGCAGAAATTCCGACCATTATACAGGTGAACCTTGAATTTGAAACTTGAACTGAAACTTCCAATTGCAACAATTTTGGGTTTATTTGTAACTGGTGTCGAGACCTTATAATCAGGAAGAGAGACTGGTGTCTAACATTTGTAGTAGACGGTAAGACTCGATAGCCACGATCGAGCCATTTATTTTGTGTCATTAGAAGAACAAACAATATTCCGTGGATTTGGCGATTATTGTCTTTATATTTATTTTGTTTGTTTCTTTTTTGAAATTGGCGGTTAGACTCGATAAGGACCTTATCCTTATCACCCGACTGTGTCTGATTTGTTGTTTTGTTTTCAAGTTTGACTTAATCGTTGTTAGATTGGCTGGTCTCGCCTGATATTTACCGCCAAGTCTCCTAACTTTCTATCTCCATAATCCATGACTCATGTCGTCATCATCTACCGTTTCATCAACTTCGTTACCCTCACCTGTTTCCTCTGAAGTATCTCCTACATCAACTACACATACATCACCAGCTTCGAACACTGGAAGTGTTTCTTCAAAGATGACTGCCGTAGCTCCAAGCGCTGCTACCACGGACACGGCCTTTGGTGCCAATACGGGTGCTACAGAGAGATCACTTGTTATCGATACATCACCTACACCTACACCGTCTCAAGCACCCACCCCTACTCCAATTAATCCACAGACATCACAAACCACGTCGTTTTCTTCGGCAGATTCAAATCAGTCCTCGGGCTCTCAAACAACAAATGACTCGACCCCCGGTGGTGAAGCATCAGATATCACTGGAGAGCTGCAGTTCACTAAGAAAACTATTACCAAGAAATCGGACTCTGTTAAAGCCTCCAAACCATCTTCAGCATTCTCATCTTTTTCCTCGTCTTCTCACCTCAATACACTCGTACCTGCTGGTAATACGGCCAAGCAGCATGCCCCCAACTGTTCTGCCAACGCTACTGGCCAAGCTGTGCGCAGACATGTCCAATCGACTGTTCTCGGAACTAGTTGTGAGTGCGATTTACCACAAGCCTCTGCTCAAATTCATTCCTCTCCCCCTCCTCTGATCGATGACCATTCTAGAATCCGAACACCTGCATCTATTCCCCCATCATTAGCATCTTCTGTCGAAATTGGTACTCATATGCCTTTTACTGATAATAAGCCACCCAGTAACTCGGGAACCACCACTCCATCGCGAAATGCCTCTGATATTACACTGGTATCTTCCGACAATAAGCCACCGGCAGCGAGAAAGTATCAGCCGGCCCGAGTGGTTCTTAATGCTGGGTCCACTTCAACTACTTCCACCAATAGTGCAAGTACATCACCTAATAGGGCCCCTTCTCCTCTGGATTCGAAGTCCATGGCCAGAGTACCTCCAGGTCCTCTTCAAAACTTTCCTTACATTGGGCTGAAGAGCAGTCAGCAACAAACTTCACCCTCACCTTCTCCATGGACAAACCATCTCTCTTTGCCCTCGTCCCCTACTAATAACACGTTCGCGACCCCCCCACATCGAACTTTTAGCAATGATAGCTCTTTGTCGGCAGCATCTAATTACTTCCCCCCTAAACAGCTTCGCGAGCCCAAAACTCCATTATATATTCCTGCTGTGTTACGACGTACGGATGAAACAGCTTATCAATCATCAGGCGGAGAATATTTTGGATATGGTGCAGCTAATTCCAATTATACCAAATCCGCATCGACATCTCCGGTGAGAGCACCTCCCAGATACCATTGGAAACCTGATTATGAGCGTGACAATTGCAAAGATTGCACAACGAAATTCACTTTTTTCGATCGACGACATCATTGCAGACGATGTGGTGACATATTCTGCGGGCAGCATATCAAATACACCATTATCCTTGATCAAAATTTGAATTTCGCCACTACGGGCTATCCATGCAAATCCTGTTGGTCCTGTGCCAATGATTATGAGGAATTCAAGCGCTCTTACAGTAATAAGACTGCTATTTCTCAAGTCTCAATGAAAACTCCACCAGCGCCTATTGATACGAGCTCATTACGCGGTGGCCTTGCTGCTGTTGGTGGAATCGCCGGCACCAGCGTGACGAACAGCCCTCGAATGTCTTTGCAGAACAATGATCCAGTGGGTTCTGTTCCTGCAGACTGGAGCTGGTCTACATTTTAGACTGAGACAATGGCCTGCTTCTTTGACGAATTTTATGCCTCACCGGTTTTATGTTTAATAATTTAATTTTCCTGCTTTTTTCACAATTTGCGCAGACATTTTGTGTTGTTTCTAACTTATAAATTAATTTTGTAACTTAACTTATTATGAAAAATTTCAAAAATTAAGGCTTGCTGAGAGGCAGGCACGGTCATCACTAAGTTGATATTTAAGAGCAGCATGGGTTGAAGAACAACCGAGGAAACATCAGTAAGTGAAATTGCATCAAGATACTCGTTGTTCAAGAAATTTCAGCATATTGCTTGAAACTCTTCCCACCTGCCCAGCCTCTTTTACAGTGTTCTCAAGCCCCCGGGTCAGACTCTTATAATAAACAGTTTTAACAAGTCCACAGCGAGACTCAACATCTTCGGTTACCGTAAACACATCTGTAGACTCAGAGATAGGTGTTGAAGATCTTGTAGAGTGTTGCGAAGTCGAAGAATTGGTGCCTCCTATGCCAGTACTCCTCGAGAATAGACCCAATGTTGCATATGGACCAGAACGAATTGGTAGGAGAAACTTGGCAGTCTCCGGGTGGTGAAATGGCGGTAAATTGTCTGAAGCAGAGTCTAGGGCTTCATCTAAGCCGATATTTAAGAGCTTATCCAAAGACATTATATGCGCTAGCTTAGTTTTGGCTGCACTTGCACCGAATGACAGCCCAGTAGTCACTGACGCTGATGATATAGTTGTACCCGGGTGTTTAGGGCCACTGCTGGTTTTTTTCTCATCTTCCAATGGCCATCCAAGTAATGGAAAAAAACACTTAAGTGTCTTTGCCCAAGACAATCGAGACACTTGTTCTGGGACGGTCTCGAGCAATATATTTAGAAAGTCCGTCGACTGAGCGCGAATCTCGGGTGTAATATGAGTCATCGCCGAGTGAACATACAACATAATAAAAGGGCTGTGCGACGACATATTTTGTCTCAAAATATCGGCTTTAAACAACTCCAGAACTGCTTCCCTGACTGATTTAGAGGTGTCCAGAATTAATGGTGCCGCAGCCCCAAACACTGGTTTGATATGGTTATCGTGACCTCGAAGATTATTCTGAATATATGCTAATGCCTCTTTTCTAGTCGTAGCAGAATGATGTTTTAACAATGCCAAATACTTTTGAAATGTCTCCTCATCAGTGCTATCAAGCTTTGCTATGCTTTGAGATGGCAAGTGAATAGACTTCGCTACGAAAGATGTGTCTGTGTGAGAAGTTCCATTTGCCTTCGCTTTACCAACGCGGAGCTTGGTTTTCTATTCAAGGTTAGTTTCTCGTATGTGGAAACAAGGGTATATTGACATACCTGAAAGTCTTTCCTCTTTTCCTTCTGCTTTTTTGAAACCATTAGTTCGTATTTTATTCAGTTGTTGTGATCTAACTGCAAGTCTGAGGAAGTCGAAAAAAATATTGATAAGCGTCTTATCTTTTGACGATCAATTTGATCTGGTACCCTCGAAGGTAGATAAAGCTGAGATTTGAACCTCTAACCCAAAAGGCTCACACACTGACCCGGAAATTTAATTTCATTACCTGTGACAAGAGATCTTTGTTGTGAATCGATAATGATTGCTATCCTATTAGATAAACCTCGTTATAGATATATGGTTGTAAATAGATGTGTCACAGATTGTCTGCTGGAGATGTAACTTCTTACCTGCGACTGTAAATATGAGTAGCAGGGCCTTGAAAAAAATATACAGGGATGAATTAACGCCCAGTCCTAATCCAGACTCCGGTATGGACCGTGATGGGAAAGGTGAAGAAGAGGAAGAGGAAGTTGAGGATGAAGAAGAAGAAGAAATGGAAGAAAAAACGGCCAAGCCTGGTCAGACCAATCCCTATGCGTTATTGAATGCCGACAATGAAGACGACAATGAAGACGACAACGAGGCCGACGACAGTACTAGTGAAGTGGAAGACAACGAGCAGCAGAAAAGTCCTATGATGTTTCCGGACGATACAAATAAAGAAGGAATTAGATCTTCTGCCGCTGCTGGAGCTAAGAAGAAGACGAAAAAGAAGAAGAGTAAAAACAAAAACAACCTTGCCAAAAAAGCAGAGCTTGGGAAAGAAGTAGACATTGATGGGTTAATTTCGGATATTGAGCAACGAACTGATAAGATGGAGACTCTTCCGACGTATATAAAATTTTTCCGTCTGGATCCCCGAGAATTGGACTACGAGCAAGAGTTTAGAAAGCTATTCGGCAAACAAGCTCTCAAGGAATCGCAGTCACAAGCCAGTGGAAGCAATCCTATGAGAGATATGACTAGGAGTTCGGCTAGTACTGCCAAGTTACTCAAGTCTTGGGGTGGCCGCGATGGTCGCACATTTCCAGGTAGTACTAGAAAACTTGTACTTGGAAAGATCAAAGAGCATCATGTTCCTACTCTAAAGAGGGATATTCTTATGGAAGAGTTGAAAAAATCCGAAACTTCTGATTTGGTATCTCTATTCAAGTTCACGCACAGTAGGGATTATCAGGAAGCACAGATGATTTTCGAGTACACACGATCATTAGGCGATATCCAAACAACAGTGCAGCAGGTATTATCAAAGGTATCTTATCATGTGCCTACACTTTTGGTGCTAGCAGACAACCGGACTCAAACAGGAAATCTGAGTGAAGCAGCAGACTTCTTAGAGCAAGCACTTTTAACTTTCGACCGCGGGGTGAAGTCAAATTTCAGCTTCAGTTCGGGACAATGTAGGCTCCCGTTCAAATATTTCGAAAATCGAACATTCTATTTGGTTGTCTTTGAGTACATAAAAACGTTGATGAAGAGGGGTACATGGGCTACAGCGTTTGCCTACACGAAACTGCTCTGGGGTTTGGACCCCGAAGAGGACCCATATGGCGCCGGGTTGATGATTGACTTCTTCGCTATGAGTGCTGGAAACTATTCGTATTTGATTGAACTTGCGGATGAGCCGTTCTTTAACAGACCTGGAACAATCTATTCCAGTCGACCGAATATACTGTTTTCTAAAGCAATTGCACACTATTGTCAGACAAAAGGAAGGCATACTGAGACAAGTTCGAAATATCTACATGAGGCAGTTTCAAAATATCCATGGGTTGCTGCAGATATTTTGGGCTACCATACTCCAGAAGAGGAAGCATACAACTACGATGGCCTTTTTGAGAACTCGGTAATCTCAAATGCCACCTCAGAGAACGTAGACCGGCTTGCGCCAGGCCCCGAACAGGCAATCTACAGTAGTTTATATGCTACTCAAATGAAAGGTTTTTGGGATTCTCCTGAAACACGCAGGTGGCTCCAGGAAGTCTGCAAGTCAGTGACAGCTCTTCAACCCATTAAGCAGCCATATGGAATCTCCCTTTCTATTGTGCGTTACGTCATGCTTTCCCAGCAAACTCAGACTTTTAAATACATTCCCCCGGAGATACTTGAGGGCGAAATGTGGGCCGACGATCCATTCCCTCCGGCTGATAATCTATCTCCATATCCTGAACGGTCTAACCAGCATTTCAACGTATGAATATGAGTGTATGTGCAACATCAGGAGGAACTCTATTTACCCTATCCCTTATCTCGCCTCAATGGTTTTTAAGTAATCTGCGTCCTGCAGGCACCGGAACATTGGGATGACAAACTCCCAGAGATAGTTAGTTTGAGCAAGAGGGCAGCAGCGCGTTTTTTTTTTTTCAGCGTAAAAATATACAAGTTCTCACCGCTAGTGTGCAAGCAGTGGCTCTGCTCGTCAATACATACTAGGAATCCTTTGCAATCATCAAAACACTGCCCATATTTTGCATTTTATCTATGAATCATCAGCATGTCTCGGTCGTTGAGCGCCTATGTGCTTGCTTACCTACTTTTGTATATCTCCGGCCGGCTTTACGTAATATAGGGCCCGGGATGCATCGAGTTTGTGGGCTCTTTCTGCTATGAACTCCCAACCGCGGACGTAACTGCACGTGATATTACACCATCCTCAGGCTATAGACGGAACTTTGGCACTTTCGGATGCACCAAATATGCCAAGTTTGATTTTGGGATGCTAGAAAAAGATAAATACCCATACCCAATGATTGTCTTACGTGATATCAGGCCAGATTTAATATCATTTTTTCTTTTTCTCAAATTTTATATATATTTTTTTTAGTTTGACGCGCAATATAAAACCGAGAGAATTCGCGGCTTTTGATAACGTTCTTTTATTTCGCTGAGAAAGTACTTTTGCCTGTTCACTCTCTTTCATTTTTTAAACATGACTCAAGGTTACAAATTCGGAACTTTGGCAGTTCACGCTGGTGCTGAGCCAGACGTTTCTACTGGAGCAGTTATCGAACCAATCTCTCTATCCACGACTTTTGCTCAGAAATCTGCCGCTAAGCCTGTTGGTTCTTACGAGTATTCTCGATCTTCAAATCCCAACAGAGATTCTTTTGAAACAGCTGTAGCTGCTTTAGAGGGTGGTAAATATGCTCTTGCTTACTCATCTGGTTCTGCGACTACTGCTAATGTCCTCCAATCTCTCGCTATCGGCTCTCATGTAGTTAGCATTGGTGATGTCTATGGTGGTACCCATAGATATTTCACCCGCGTGGCTGACAGCCATGGTGTCGAGACTACTTTTACTAATGACATCTCTGCAGAACTGGCAGGTTTGATCAAACCAGAGACTAGACTTATCTGGATTGAGTCCCCTTCTAATCCCACTCTAACCATCACCGATATTGCTTCGGTTGCTAATATTGTTGCTGAGGTCCGTGCTACTCGTGCTGAATCTCAACCCTTGTATTTGGTTGTCGATAATACGTTTTTGTCTCCTTACGTTCAGAATCCTCTTCGCCTTGGTGCTGACTTGGTTGTTCACTCTGTCACCAAGTACATCAACGGACACTCCGACGTGGTTATGGGTGTTGCTATTACCAATAACGAAGTTATTCATGAAAAGCTGAGATTCCTTCAAAATGCTATTGGCGCTGTTCCATCTGCTTTTGATTCTTGGTTGGCTCACCGTGGTTTGAAGACTTTGCATTTGCGTGCTCGTGCTGCCTCCCATAATGCACAGGCTATTGCTGAAGTCCTTGAATCCCATGTGGGCTCCTCAGTTGTTGCTGTTTCTTACCCTGGTTTGAAGTCTCACCCTCAGAGATCGGTTGTTCAACGTCAGCACAGAGATGGTCTTGGTGGAGGCATGATATCCTTCCGTATCCGTGGTGGGGCAGCAGCCGCAGACAAGTTCTGTCAGGAGACGAAGCTATTCACATTAGCAGAGTCTCTGGGTGGCATTGAAAGTTTGTGTGAAGTTCCTGCTGTCATGACTCACGCAGGTATCCCCAGGGAAAAAAGAGAGGAGTCTGGAGTGTATGATGATCTGATTCGTTTGAGTGTTGGTATCGAGGAGACTGACGATCTCGTACATGACGTTCTTCAAGCACTCGAAAAGGCTGCTGTTGTCAACTAGCTCTGCATATATCGAATTGTTTCGTATATTAGATATTTTCATTATTTATTATATTCATAATTTTACCTTACAGAACACAAGTTCATGAACTTCGCGTAGTGTCTTTATAAGGGGTTAGGCTTTTGGATCTGCAAAAGGTATACTCCATATGACAAGTAAATTCAATTAATATATTACTATATGATGGGGAAGGGGAGGAAGCAAAAAGAGTATGCATAAATAAAGCCAATGGACATAAAACTGAGAGCGGATTTCATTTACAAGGTAGCAAGGACGACAGCACCCAATGCAGCACCAAGGGCGACAGCAGCATTGACTGGTTGGACGGCAGCAGCACCAGTGGCAGCAGATTTAGATGCAGAGGCCGAAGTAGTTGCAGCACTGGTAGCAGCACTAGATTGAGCAGAAGTAGAAACAGCAGCCTTGGCCTTGGTGGAGAGCGAAGAGCCGGTAGTGGCACCAGACGACGTTGCAGAATCAGTGGACGAAGAGTCAGTAGCTGAAGCAGAAGCACTGCCAGACGTAGTAGCACTAGAAGTACTATCAGATGAAGTTCCACTAGCAGAGGCAGATGCAGAAGATGCGACGCTGCTTTGAGAATCGGTACTCGTAGCACTGCCACTAGCAGCACTACTACTAGTAATTCCTTGACCAACACCTAAGATAGTGAAGTAAGGGCTGAAGTTAGACTCATCAGAGTTATCTACTGGGACAATTTCAATAGAGTAATCAGTATTGGTTCCTTGGTTAGCAGGGATATTCCAAGTGTAAGATCCAGAGTTAGCAATGTTGGAAGCAATTGTGTAAAGAGTAGTAAGGTCTTGAGATCCACCTTGTCTAAGAACAAGATTGACGTTACCAGACGTGGTGGGGTTCCAGGTAATTTTCAAAACATCATTAGCATTGGCAGTTTGTCCCCAGCCAGGGGTGACGATACTGTTGTCCGAAGAGCCAGCCATGACGGCGGCAACAGACATAATACCCACGAGAGCTCTCTTAATGCTAACCATTTTGATGTCCTTCTTTTTGAGAGAATTAACGAGTTACGAAATCAAAAAAAATTCTTAGCAACAAACAAAAGCCCTTATAACAAGAGGTTTCAAAAATCGCTGCAAAAATTGGGTGGGGATTGTTCTATTTATATACATAGGATGAGTGAAAAGTTACACCGAAACATGGCCACGCAAATGCATGCACTTGATGCATGCGCGTGAAGTTTACACCCATCCAAATCTAGTCTACCAACCCCTTTTTATCTGCGTTGACAGTCCTGCACAAACGGTAATATGCATAGTAAGAACAGAAAATACACTGTATTTACCACTAGTGGAGTATTCTATTAAAACCGACCAATGTGATCGGTTTCGTTGAGTGTGCTCTTGAAAGTTCCTGTCGGTTATCACAAGGGTCCACAATATAGATTTTACCGTTTCGTTGTATAGCTGCTGCTGCTGCTACTATGTCATGAAACCCACTATCTGAAGCAGTCAGCTCCCGTCTAATCCAACTTTATATGGCAACTGACACAGCATAAACTAGTCAAGATCAAGCATGAAAAACAAGGCACCAAGCAATTTCATCAACCCAACTACCTAACTTGACACCCCACCCCATGTCTTATCTTTTTACCGCGGCGATCACTAACGCAATATTTAACAATCGGCATCCACTCCTACCCAATAGTATACAAGTGTTCTTGTTCAGAAGGCCCTTATTTTGATGACAAAAATAGGCAATATTTCGAGCGGCTGTCAAGTAATTTATGCTATATTTAGTAACAGCCTGTGCACTGGATAACCAAGACTGCTATCACATACTAACTTTCTTTTCCTAATATTTCTCGGCATCAAAAGAACAGTGTCCAAAGCAAAGGGCTCTCTTCTCATGACAATATTGTACACAGATTCGGTGCGGTACCAGCAACTAAGAACCTCTGCCGGGGAGACTATGCACTGTTGGCTTTCTGGTCCGGATCACAGAAAATCAATTCATGCGGCAGATCCCCGCTGCGACTATTAACCCTTTCTGGAATGAGTACCGTTGTGATATGCACGTATATCCAAGATCGATCCGAAGTAGCTAGTGGGCGAGATCACCCCCTTTCCTGCTGTGTGTTTTAGACTACCGAACAAATGGCTGTTTGAACCCAGAAGTGAACAAATACACGTGTAAGTCGTAAGAAAAAAACTCGAAACATCCCTTTATCTCTCGGTGTATCTCATTTTGGTGTGCTACTATCACGTCTCATTTCGCTTACTTTGATACACTAATCTTATTACTACATCATCTAATGTTGTTGGATCGGTAATTGTGAGTTACGGCCGGCCGATACAGCCCCATCACCATAGACTATAAGACTCGGGTGCCAATGTTTAGTACCCGTGCTGTCAATCCGGCATCCGTTGTCGTTGTATAGGATAAAAAAGAACCCGGACTGACTTACTGAATCTCGTTAACATTGCAGCGTCAATAAGCTCGCAGCCCCTACTTCAATCATGCATAATTAGAGCCATCAATGTGACCCATCGGCCATTATTATATTCGCCAGTTAGATTTAAGGGTAGGGTTCCTATTTACCTATTTCCTAAAACAGCTATGATCATGCTCCATAGTAAATCACCATCTCCACATGAGAGCAAATCCTAGACTAGCACCGTGTCCATCAAAGATCATCACCCAAATGGTTACGATGCGCTTTGGGGTTGCCGAAAACCAGATGACGGGCTCGTTTAAGTTCATGATGGTACTTCTCCTCGATTGAGAGGTATTCAGAGTCGGAGTCCTCACCTGTCGGAGATAATCCTTCTTGAGCCGTTGTATCATCATTCGATTGCAGTCTAATTGTACCACTAGCTACTTTTCCCCTTTTGTGCTGAGCAATTTGTGAATTATTCTCTTCTGCAAGCCAGCTCAAAAACTTGTCTTCAATTGAAATTGATAACGCGGGGATCTCCTTGATATTAACCAAAGTCTGAAACAGCTTATATTTAACCTCAATACTATGGTCATCTGAATGGTCAATCAAAGATTGCTGAAGAATACTAGCCCATTTTTTCAGTTCATCTTCTCTTTGTTCTTGAAATTTGTTTCTGGAGTCATCTCTATTAATTAGTTGATCCTGGATAAGATCACAGCATTTCCTCTGAAATGTCAAATATCCAGGTTGTGATGCTGCTGCTTCCCCTCGAGACTGAAATAATTTTCTAATAATATCTCCTCCATTTGATTGAATATATTGCTCCAAGCCTCGATCGTCGTCAAGACACGCTGAAATTACATACAGTAATCGAGATTGAACATTTAAATCTGACTCAACCTGCAGACCCTTTAGTAGTCTGGGAACAACATGAGCTTTGGAGCCGAGGGCGACTTTAAGAGAATCAGGGTTGTTTCGCAACGAAGCTCCCAACGCTCGTGCTGCAGTATTTCGAAATTCGACATCGTGTTGATCTCGGTTTAGAATAATATTGACTAGCTCTGGAAGTGCGCTGTTAACAAGAATGGTACCATATTCAATATCATGGGCTAGATCCGCTAAATTCTGCAATAGGTCATGCTGCAACATCAGTTGAGATTTGATATGTTGTATTGCTTGACTCAACTCAGGAGGTGTGTTCGCAGACAACTTCAACTCCTCAAAATATTCTTCTAAATCACTTTTCTCATCATCTTCAGCAACATCACTATTCGGAATCACTACCACTAACCCATCGTCTGTATCGTCCGTTTCATCTTCTGGAGATAACAGCTTGGCCTCCCGTACTCCTGTGTTAAAATTTAGCCTTACATGTAACCCTGGAGGGATTTGTTCACCTTCTTCTACTATTTGCCACTCATTGGTGGGAACGAATTCTCCAGAAGCTCTCGATATCAATCGGTGTGATGCGTAAATTATTGTGAGTATAATGCTAATTTTCATGGTCAATCACTGATAACCGGTATGGCAGTAGTAGTAAGTTCAAACGTGTAATCAGACGAACATTTGTGGGCATTAAGATAAGGGCAAGGGTACTATTTCGATTAGAACTTCGTCTAAACAGACGAAATTGTCACGAGGTCTACAACAGTTTACGCGTAAATGGATGCCTATTCAACGACTAGAAGATATTTAGAGGATCAAATTCGATTACTGACAACGGATTTTGAAACTTCTGATCTCGAAGTAGACCAAGCAGCCGAAGAAAGAAATCTAAATGAGGTCCCTGGGCACGCTACCCATGCCATAATATCGCCCAGTACTTTGGACAAAGCATTGCTCAAAATCAACCAAAGGCAGAAGGATTACTATACTAGGCTTTTCACACAACAGGCTTCACGGCATGTTTCTCAGCAGGTACAATCAGCCAGGTCGACTAGGATACTGAAGTCTCAAGCGGATCTCAGAGAGCACCAAACATTGAACAATATTTTTGTGGATCCCGGAATCGCGAATTTTGTTTCGTCGGTCGATAGTCCTGACCTTCATAGCATCACGAATAATGAGATTCTTAGAATAGCCAAATTGATCATAGAGTCCTCGATGGATGCAGAGTCCATTGATAACGACTTCAAGAAGAGCGTTGAACGTCTTAGGCGTGCCGAACAATTATATATGCGATTGTCTTCCAAGAATCACAGTATCAGATCCCAGTTAGAGATGATCCGAAAAATGTTTGGGGATAATATTAAAATTGGCGAAGGTTTTAACAAAAATGTTTTCCTGAAAGATTCAATGCAACCACCTAGCGGGGCAACTATTCGAGATGAACTTTTACGGCTAAAAAGCCTGGTGAGAAAAATAGATTCTATTGACAACATTAATATGAAACGAGGGATAGAGCTTGTTAGAGAACATGACAGTGATGATAGTGACAGTAGTGATTTCGGATCGAATTATTTATTAAAGAGACAAAAATTCATTGTCTCTAATGATATTGATATATGAAAATAAATATGAACAAAATATGGATGCAGCTTCAAATCAATCTAATGTATCTAAAAAGTTGGGATTAGCGTTTATTCGAGATTTGAATTTGTTCCACCACTCGTCGAATGCCTTCATAGGTACTTTTCCATCTGGAGTTATAAATCCACTCAGAAAATTGTAAGCATGTTGAACTATCTTGTTAGCCAAAACAGCAATATTTTGAGGGTTTGCAGCAGCAGCTGTGGACGATGTTGAATTAATATTTCTATTCCTTCCTTCTCTTTGGGCAAGCAGCTGTGACTCGACAGTGACTATCGGCTCGATTGAAATCCCTATAGTAATGTCGAATTGCTCTACTAATTTCAGATCGTTATCCTCCATCATTGAATCATCCAAATCATATGAATTAGTCAGTTGCGATTGGTTGTTGTTGATTTTGAAAATCGCAGAAGGTTTTGCAACGGACAATCTGGGAATTGTGTTAGACAAACTTGGTGACATTGAAACCACAATATGGATACTTACGCTCCAAGGAGTTGAAAGTCCTTTCCTGGCAGCTGAAAGTAGACCGAGGCTGCCATATCAGGTGGAATTATAGCTGATATAGTTAGTAACCATTAGCGTCTTAAACCCATTACTATACTCACCATTTGGTAGGAGAAAGACTACGACATGGTTGACCTTTGCTCCGTCTTCGATCTGAAATGCATACTTATTCACATCAACTTGTTGAGCATCCCATTGAACTACATAGTTAGTATCATAACTAGGAGAGATAGTTTCTCGCAATGCCTTTACATACCAGGCCTACCCCCACAGATAATTCCAAACATTGCTTTACGCCTGCTAGTTTGTCGTCAAATTGACCACCATCTTTTACGCATTCCATATAAGCTTTAGATTGGGGTTAGGTTAGAAGATAAGAGAAGCCACCTACTAGCAAAATGTCACCATTAGAGTAGCGTCAAATTCGTATAAATCTATAATGATATCATTATTTGAGAAAAAGAGATTAATTCACAATACAATCGAATTCTTGCTTTTTTTTTGCATACCCTCACTACTTTGAAAGGTGTTCCTGACTGCCAAATAACAAAAATAGGCCAAAATTCCAGGGGTAATGCGGGGAATGAGTCGCGTAGCGCCGCACCAAATGGATGAAATTTCCCTGCCCTAGAGATTCTGACAATGTAAAAAGCCACGAAAGCGCGAAGCTCATCTGTGCGTGTTTTTTAGGGCTAAGCAGGTGAAATATACGCGGAATCGATAGATTACAATGAAGTTACTCCACACTGGTTCGGTATTGGCTGCTCTATCATCGGTAGTCTTGTCATTTCCATTGACTGTCAAAGTCCCCGCCAATGACATTGAATGTTACTACGGTCAGGTGCACACTGTGGGAGCCAAGGTCGGCTTTTCATATGCTGTCCAGGCAGGTGGCTCTTTTGACATTGATTTGACCATTAGGGGTCCTGATAAAAGAGTAATCTATGAACAACCAAAAGATAGCCAGGGTGAATTTGCATTTGCTGCTTCATCACCGGGTGAATATGAATTCTGCTTCAGCAACGACATGTCCACTTTCTCAGAGAAAACCGTTGAATTCGATATCAGTATTGACACCGATATCAAGGCTAGTCTACCAAGCAGTGTGGGTGTTGGAGATACAGATCGAGTTGAACAATCTATTTCCACCATTGAGGACAGAACTTCCAGTATGTTGAGATCTCTCCATTATTATAAGACTCGTAACAACAGAAATGAGTCGACCGTCAAAAGTACTGAGGCTCGTATTTTCTATTTCTCTATTTTTGAGGTATTATTGATGGTTGGAATGGGTGTCTTGCATGTTACTATTGTACAACTTTTTTTTACTGGATCTCGTAAGCAACTTGTATAAAAAAATCTTACTGTTATTTATTAGTGGTCTGAATTGATTTGTAGTTACTCCGTGGTCGAGAGTTGCTGGGCCGGGTCAGCACAAAATTGATCGAGAAAGTTTCGTTAAAAATAATTTATGTAGTTAATTATTTAGAGTACAACAGCTGATGTCATTAGGCTGACCAGTATTTAAATGCTTGTGGGATGTCGACACTAACAGGCTTGACAGCCAATGTTCCGTTTTGTTGTATTTCTTCCGTTGCCTCTTCCTGTCCTAGTAATTCAGCCTCGGAAGTTGACAATGATACATTTGTCGACATGACCTTTTTCGCTTTTTGGAGCAGCGCTTGCACCCGATCAGAGTTCCCCTCTGATGCCTCCTGAATTGCCTGGTTTAGTACTTCATCAACAGAGTCGGCCTTCCGATGAAGAGCCAGCCTATCCAGAAAGACCTTTTCCCGTTCACGGTCTAGCTCTCTTCTTTCAATATCCAAAGTTCGTTCAAGTTGACTGAATTTTGCTAGCTTGAGATCAATCTTGGTTAATTGCTTCGATACTAGGGACATATACTGTGTGTACATCTCTCGCTCGATATTGGTAGCCAAGGCTTGAGATCTGGCACCAATTATACCCAGAGAAACAGCAGCTGCTTCTTTAACGCTAGGGGTGTCGGGTCCAGAGCTTATTTCTTTATCATCACTGGACTTTATCTTTTCTCGCAATGCTTCAATGCCTCTACCAGCAGCAGCTGATGCCACACTAGGCTCAACTAAACCGGCCAAAAAAGAAACCACGCTCATCACAGGATTGTCCGCCTGAGAAAAAGGAATATGACTTGTCGAATATTTAAGAGGACCAAGTTCATCATCATCATCATTCCCATTTTTTTCTTTCAAATAAGGATCCTCGATCGAAAGGCTTATAAACTTCAAAAGAGCTTCCTCACGACTCTTGGTCGCAATGTGCTTAGAGACTGCAGTCCAGTCATGTGGTGTCTTCTCGACACCTTCTAATAGCTTGAGAATCTCTTCCTTAGTCCAATCGGACGTCGAGTTCGAACCATTTGTAGTTGGCTTAAGTGGCGTAGATTTGAGATTCTTGTTAGGGTACACAGAGGCCGAGTTGCTTCGGCTCTTTGGTTTATCAGATTTATCGCTATCCTTGTGCACGATGATCTCGTCGGTTGACGCTACATCTTCAACACCTTTGTAAAACTGAAATGGGAAAAGGCCCCTTGGAGTATCGAGCAGTGGTTTCCAATGGCCCGTGAATGGCGGATCAACATCCATGGGCCTAGACTCTATATTAACCTGATAATTGATAAGACCCCACTTTTCTAAAAACTGGTGCACTCTCATGATTGCGCACACGTCACCAACCAGGTTTCGTCGGCATGCTGTGACCGTTAGATATTCTTCTGGGTTTAAGCGATATGTGTTTACAATGAAATCACGATATCTGCGGTAGACGTGGGGTGTTTTCGATCGGTTGCGGTTGTTGAAAAATTCTGGCAATGACTTGCGTTCAATTTCTGATATTTTAGTTAACGAGAACCAACCAGCATACGATGGGATTATTATTTTATGCGTTTGTTGCACAATGGGAGCTGTAGGCTGCAGGATTTGTTTGCGCGCAATTTCAGAGGGACCCTCTGATGGGATGGCTGCAGGTAAGTCTGTTGGAGGTGAATCCAAAAATGAACTTTGAACTGAACTTTGTACTGTTTCTCCAACTGGCTCAGGAGCAGAGTCTAAAACTTCTTTCTTCACTTCATTGAAAGGTGCGGCATCTTCCATTTCATGATCTTGTGGTTCCGCAGAGAGGGAAGTCCCGGTGTCTTCGGTCAGTTCTGTTTGAACTTCTTGAGGAAGACTATCACCATTGAGCTCTGATGAAGACTGATTGTTAGAAGCATCAATCTGATCGATGTCAGCAACCGAATTCTCAGAAACCCCAGTTGATGGCTGATCTGGTAAGTCATTGGATGTTGGGAAAGCTAATGGCGCAGCAGGTACTTCAGGCTCTGTTGGAAAGTCGGGCATTGGCGTACCTGATGGTTCTGCAGAAACAGATGAAACGTCAGCGGTTTCTTTTGCCACTTCTAGACTCTGAGATATTGATCCGCTTTGAGTAGCATCCGGATCATTATTGTTGTCTGATGCTCCATTGTTGTCATCTGTAGATAATGTAAAATCAGACTTCTCTTCTATTTCAAATTCGCTTTTGGGCTGACTACTCCGTTGGTCAGGAATAATAATTGAATCTTGTCCTTGCTCCTGTAGAGATTGACCTAAGGATCCTATTTGGTCTGGTGCGGAATCTTGTACTGATATTGGTGCCGCCTCAACGTCTGTTGCCCCTGTGTTTGGGGGTGATTCTAATGCAGGTTCTTGAGCAGAAAATTCTGGCACAGAATCAAGATCCATTTCTGAAGCCAACCCAGACTCTGATTTTATTTCTGAGTTATCTTTGTCGGACTCAGAGGCCTTTTGCTCATCCTCTAAATTAATCGCGGGCTCTGAGGTATTGTCAACCCCACCCAGATCACTAACATTAGCCTGTAATGAGTCTGACAGTGGAGCACTGTCAAGATTACCCGATAGTATGCTATCATCTTGACCAAAATCTATATCATCAACATGTGTTCCCTGGTCTGTCGAATCAATATTCGTATGTTTAGCAAAATCCATATTGTCAGTTAATAAAGTGTCATCGACGCCATCCTCAATATCTAAACCGAAATCATTACCTGTATCAACATTGAGGTCGTCTAATGGGGTTGACGTTGAATCATTTTTTTCTTGGTCATCTGACATTGTGACGACTTAAATTATGAAATATATCTGGTCGCAGCGTCGAATATCACCGAGGTATATTAGGCACGGCAAAATAAACAAATACTCCAGTACTTATTATACTGTACCCGCCTGCTATTATTCACCAAGTTCTTAGATTCAGCGAGAATTAATTTCTAATAATGGTTTAAGTGGACTTGGTTGATGTTGTCGGCTCGAGGTAAGTTCCGGTTACACGCGTTCGTGTTTTGACATAGAATTTCAAATTAGAGCCAGCCCACTACGCTAAGCAGGGTAACGAAGGGTAAGGGTGTGTAGTAGACATGGGTTTAAGCTGGGCTGTGGATCAGCCTCCAGTTGTGTATGACAAAAGGTAGCATGTATAACCATTTATAATAGTCCCTACAAGCAATCCTCGAAACGGTTTGAAATCGAGATATCTCGAAGTTGGATCACAATTGACTACTGGGATGACAAGCAGGGCCGCTTTGGGCATGGGATTATATTAAGGTTGCAGTAACGCAAGATACAGCCTAAAATATGCATGATTGTACAGTCCTCATGTAGTTAGTTACCCTCAGTCACTATTCATAAGAATTATCAAATAGGCCTAAATAAATAAATACAATGACAATTCCGGGATACGAGCCAGAGAAATTAGATAATCACATGTAGACTATTTTAAGTCTCCAAGTCAAATTTACTTTGTTCGACATCGAGTAAATCTGACAGTTTCTCTCCAATGTCACAGACTACCTTGCTTATAGTCTTTACGATCTCTGTCTCTACGGAGGAGAAGATAAACTTTCGAATGAACTCGATAGCAGAACAAACAACAATGACAAACAGGGGAGCAAATAAGCTGAATATGATAAACTCGAAATCCTTCCCTGGACCGGTATGGAGAGGTGCTTTTATAACTTTGTTCCACAGTTCATAATGTACTAGGGGGTGCTCGTGGCATAAATAAACACCAAACATTAAGCCCCCTATACCATCTATAAGAGCGCTATCAAAACTGAATCGACCAATAAGCATAAAAAACATGACCGAAGAAACAAGCGCCATGGGTGATGCCTCAACAGTCAGAAGAAAGTGTGCCCCTCTAACTTGGACAAACTGGCTAGTATTGTCTTTGCTAAAAAAGGCAATAAGTAGAATATTGACCGATAATAAGAATAGGTTAATGCAGAAAAGAGTTGCGGTAGAAATACCTGAGTAGAGATGTTCATATTCTTTGAGGTACGCACCGATGAGGAACAGAAACACAACCCAAAAAAGAGGACTGTACGTGTGAAAATAATATACGTGAAGACACATGGCAATAAATAATGTTAATATCATACCGACATAGCTTTTATGACTGGCAGTAATAGGAACTTTGCTGAGTGCTGGGGTTAATGCCATTAAGCCAATAAACGCAGTACAGAACCAATAAGCCGAAGTGGTTACTGGAAACAGACTCTTGACCACAAATGCAGAATCCATGGGTACCTCTGCCAGTGTTGCAACTAGTAGCCAGGTCCAAGAGTACATTACAACCTGTATCCAAATTCTAACAATGGCTTTGACACTGGCGGTGCGGCCCGATAAAAAATATCCAGATAAGAGAACAAACAAATTCACGCCTGGTCTCGCACCAATGCTCAAAACATTGATGGTGAGCTGCTGAAGATAGGGTTTTGGCCCACCACTGGGGTCATACCAACCAGTGTTCCAAGAATAGTGGTGGTAAACTATTATAACCATGGATATAATCCTAAGTAATTCATAATTCGACTGCCTTTTTACTGTCATAATAATTTTAACTAAAGGTACCCTCGGTGTTAAGTGATTTGTTTCTAGACCTCTAGAACCGACAGTACATAGCATGGATTCTAAGGGCACTCCCTCATTTTTATAGTAAAGAGGCTACAAAATGTACTAATGGTTGTTATCGCGTGCCACACGTCAATAACAGTTTCAAGGGCCTAGCAGATATTAATTAATTCTATCCGAGATAGGTACCTCGTGCAAGGATCCTCGCATTTTTTTTTGACGTTTCGAACCTGGTCTATACGATTTGTGCCTTGAGATTGGAACTAAGTAGAATTGGGTTCTGCAGGGAGTCAATTGTCTATTCCCCATAAGCTGAGGAAACTTACCGTACCAAGACTGTTCCAATTAGGATGCTTCAGAAAAGAAGGACACTCATTACTTGACAGGTCGAACTCAGTTTTGACGACTGTTTGATGCATACCCTATGCCGATCGGTCACCTTTCCTGTAGCCTCTATTATCCCTGCTGCATATAATCTAGTGCATACTACTTACGATTGGAATTCCCCAGACTTCAGACTTAATAAGGTATTTCATTGACTGGAATTCTCCGTGGTTGGTTAGTGTCTCATTGGAGAGGCAATGGAATTATAGGATTTTGTTAACCCATCTTCGCCGGTTAACAAAATAAGGTCCTATCTCAGGAGTAACTCAAGCTAAGCTTAAATAAGTATATACTATGTCTTTAATATACCACACATATCAGACCAGAATCACATTGATCTAAATTTAATTGGATCCTCCATTCAAGAGCCGAATTAACGGTGGTAACAAGCAACTGCCCATTCTAGTTACTTTTATATGGATAGTCAAGTCCTCGGCCATATTATGGCCCATTTAGGATATGCCAAATTGAATGTTACGGGACCTATATTTGTATGATGTCCTTGTGAGGGATACCACAGTAAGATAGAATAATTGTAATAGTTTTCAATATGATCTGGAGGACAAAGATAAGCCTTTGGATGACCTTCTTAACCGTCGGGTATCATGACGGCTTTGTGTTAGACCGTTCCTATCATGCAGAAGGGCGGAGCCGATAGCCTTGCGATACGAGCTTTGGGATTGTTGGGATAGACTTTAACCGCGATCTGTCTCCGCGGTACGGTACCCCACTTGTCGGAAGTTATCAGGTCGGGTCGTTATAATCTTGCACGTTTGCACATTGATTGCCAACAGACAGTCCAGCTCCTGTGCAAATTATCACAATGCCTGTTAGACCTGAAGAATTGCTTCAAAACTACCTTATTGCTTTGCAAAAGAACCCTATTAGGTGAGTAATCATGACAATGAATCGGAGGATAGCCGCTGTTTCGAAAACCAATGGCTAACTGTAAATCAGAACGAAGTCTTATACTTCAGCTACTCTCAATGCTCTCTCCGAATTAATCGCATCAGTTTTGGCAGGTGAGAAGGATCCTAGCACTGGGTCCTATTTTAGCTCTAGAATCCCTAAAATGGCAGTTTATGGGTTTTTTATTTCTGCACCGCTATCGCACTATCTTATTCTCTGGCTTCAAAGGGCTTTCAGAGGTAAGAATGGCGTAGTTTGGAAGTTGCTACAAATTTTAGCGTCAAACCTGGTTGTTACTCCTATTATGAGTGCTGTGTTCATCACATTCATGGCAATTATTGCTGGCGCTCGTTCTGTCAAGCAGATTGCTGGTTCATTGAAAGTAGGATTCTTCCCTGTTGTCCGTGCTAGTTGGGTCACTTCCCCGTTCACATTAGCAATTGCCCAGAATTTTATCCCTGAACAAGCATGGGTACCTTTCTTCTCATTCTTTGCCTTCTTCCTTGGCACCTATAATAATTATACTGTCAAGTTGAAGCGTCAACAAGCCCTACGTGAGAATGAGAAATCTAAGGACCAATGATAACATTTGTAGATTCAATAGATGAAATTCACATGCTGTTTTGTGTGAGAAGAATATAAAATATCGATATCTCCCAGTCGACAGAGACGACTTGAGAGATTAGAGTTCGGGCTCTACCTTCAAATAGACAAAAAATAAAATCATATTTAATAAATACAGGAATTCGTCGGAGATTAATTGCAAAAAGCCCTGTGCCCTTATTTCAGCTCAGTACTTCAGAATGTTCTTGACGCAATTTCGAAAACATTGGTTTGTAGATAATATCTCGAATCGTAGACCGTTTATTCATGTCCTTGTTGAGACATCCAGTAACCAAGTTCGTAATTTCAGGGCCCACCTTTTTCGACATAGACTCCTCATCCCATGGGTTGTTTAGGATCATACTACGTAAAATGGGAGGAATACTATGATTCCAAGGAAGCTGGCCCATATAGAGACCATGGATAACTACTCCATACGCCCAAATGTCAATAGCTGGATCAAGTATTGGAACTTCGGAAAGTAATAGCTCGGGCGATGCATATGGCATTGAACCACAATTGGCTGTCATAGCACTAGTGGGGCCATTAGATTTCTCACTAGTGAATAATCGAGCAGGTGAAGTAGATCTTCGCTTGAGTTCTTGGTTGCCCCCCGCAGATGGAGTTTTCAAAGAAGAACGACTGATAGTCGAATTGGGATTCTGATGGTGGCTTAAAATTGACGAAGTTTCAGATGGTCCAATTATTAAATTCATTGACCTCTCCGACCCAGACGACGTTGAAGTCAAGATAGATCGGGAAGAATCAGGCGAGTTATTTTTAGACTCGAATTGTGAGTTCATACTGTTGCTGGCAGCAATATTAATACTGCTAATAGTTCGGCTGTTGATATTGCTTTTACCATAATAATCACTAAGGCCAAAGTCGCAAAGGACAACCTTATGTTGACCGTTGCCAATATCTTCCAACAAACAGTTTTCTAGCTTTACGTCACGATGTACAATAAACTTTGACTCGTGCAAATATAGCAGAGCACTACCAAGCTGAAACACGTAACTTGCTAAAGCGTTATAGTCAAGATTCTTACCTCGAGTGGACTTCACTAAATCAAACAAAGTGCCACCCGTTATTCGTTCTGTGAAGCAATAAGTAGCCTTTTCATTTGCCTCGACTGACATCAGCTTAAGAATATGAGGATGATCTAAAGTCTTCCAAAGGGATACCTCATGATCAAATTCATTCTGAACCCGTTCCATATCTTCAGCAGTTGTGGAAGGATTGAACTTTTTTACAATCTTCACTGCCCTAACTAGCTTGGACCCTGTCTCTTCATCTATTGTATGAGCCTCACGAACTTGACTGAAACCTCCATAACCAATCATCTTACCAAGAAAAAAGCTTCCAATTTGCTCACCCATTTCAGGATCTCCGTACAAAGGATAATTAGATGCCCCCCCAACGAATGATGCATTTCTACTTGTGATACTCCCAGCACCCCCACTAGTCGTAGAGTCAGAAGTCAGACTTCCAAATTTGCTGAGATATTGGTACGCTGGAGAATCAGAGTATGAAGAATTATTTGAAAGAGATGTGGATCTCGACAAATGCGGGTTCCTTGGTGATGATGCAAACGCCCTTTTCATCCCTTCTTCAATATTTCCCAAAGCTGGATACATCGTTGCTGACCTCTCTTTCATCCGTCGAGAAAAAGGCTGCCTTGGGGATGATGATGCAGACGCGACAGTAGGAACGGATGAGTTTCCAAATCCTGTGAAGGAAGAGTTATTATTCATGGAACCAACTCGGGATATTGGCGCACTTTTCAAAGCTCCCGTTAACTGGGGCGGCAAATCTTTGGAAGAGATAGTGAGTGGCGACGACGTTTCGAGTGCATTTTTGAGTTTCTTTCTGGTGCTAAAGGGAATCTTCTTCCAGTCTGCCTCAGATAAACCGAGAGTAGGAGAGGATAGCATATAGGCAGATGCAATTGTCGGACTAAATTCGATTTCACCAGGTAAGTACTCAGGTGATATCATTGACGACTGGGTGGGAGGTTGGGCGATGCTAATATTATGGGTTGATGCAGATGTATTATGTGAGTATGATTGAGGGTCTGTAGTAGTAAGATTTGATACTGGCTGAGATGGGTGCCTTGGTTTATCCACAATTCCTAGAGTTAGTTCGGAATTTCTTTCATTTGCCAGTCCTCTTGATAACCCACTAGCATGTATCGCTGGACCACTTATACCATGGAATCCAGTTCCAGATGTTCCTACAGTACCCTGTCCCATCCCTACACCTTCGCCTAATCCCTCGATGCCTCGATCCATATCAACAGCCTGATCTACGTCCATTTTCATATAATCATCTGTCTGAGTACCAGGCTCAAAGGTACTAGTGACCGATCCTGGAATATATTCAGCTCCAATTCCTTCAGTACTTGGATCATACATCGCTGCGGCTGCTACATAGGAAGAAGAGCTTGGCCCTAATGCGAATTGCGAATGACTTTCTTGAAAATGCTTGTTGTCTCTAGATATCTCTTGAGTGGCGTTGACAGGGCCATCAACCCCAGAATCGGCCGATATAGACCCCAAACTAGGACCAAGATTGTTTTGAGCATTTTTAGTGCCTTGACCCTCCAAACTATTGCTCGCACTGCTTCCACTACTATCAGGGCCACGTACTCTAGGTACCACCAGTGGAGTGAGTTGCTGATATAATCTGCTTCTATTGGGACTAGTACTGGTGGTACCTCCTGTAGTGAACAGAACTGGTGGAGAGCCAAGCTGTGCTCTTGAACCAATAGTGGCGGTTGGTTTGTTGCTACCCGAAGGGATGGACACTGGCATGGTAGGGTTACTCATACTTCTTGCCGTGACGTGAGTTCTTGGGGCCGGAATATTATGGATCACATTATGATTTGGTGGCGAAGACGATGCAGACGAGGATGAAGAAGAATTGCCGACCCCAGCAGTTTTCCCCTGAATAAGCATTATTGAAAGCCAAAATCACTGGATCAGTCGGAGCGATTTCAGCCTACTGCTCAACGTACAACGTTAACCAAACTCAAGCAGTTAAATTATACTACAATAACGATTTCTTGGAAAAAAAGTAGCGAAATGGAAAGTCGGATCTAGATGTTCTGGTTGTTCAGTCTGGGGTACCCGATACAATACCTAGTATCAAATCTTGTCCTGTTAGTCATATATGCACAAACTCTCATCACAAATCACAGTGGAAAATGAATGGGTAGGCACTTACAAATACACCTCAATCAAGATCATAAACCGTAGTCCAAACAGACTACTCACTTGATAGTTAATATAGTTTGATTTCAATGGCCTGTTTATTTATGTCCAAAGATCAGGTCTGCATTTCTTCTCTGCTCCACAATACAAACTCTTTCATGTAGTTTAAATTTCCCCACACGCCAGTATAGTGTACTAGCTGTGACATATGACTTAATTGAGGTTCGGCCAAGACCCGAGCCATACTAGTGGCTGGCACGTGATTGTGCAATGTGGCATGAGGGGTCAGGATTGGCCATTGGGCAAGGCAAATTAACAACCCCGAGCTAAACGGGATAACGCATAGAATTACGTCATGCAAGAATTCAAACTGGGTGAGAAGTAAAGTTTAGTAACTACAAAATACCAGTTAGCCTCCATTGGGTGGCTTAGTGATACAACTAGATTAGTTCTTGCTGACAGAGTGGATTGAGTAATAAGACCGCTCAAGCCTGTGACTGTAATGCGAATTAGATGGTTAGGAAGGTTCCTCACCTGCTTCATGATCACTTCTGTATCTTATTAATTAAGGCGATCTGTAATGATAACTTCATCATATGGTTTAAATTACAGTGTCCCGCAATTGCAATATAGTATTTTGATGGCACGGAAGAGAGTAAGAAGAATCATATACCACATTGTTCGAGTAGTTAATGTCTTCTCAAGTAGGGAGTCGAAATATGTACTACACAATTGGCTCTAGGCGACCCCATCTCTTCAGCTCTTCCAACCAACGTTAAACATCTTTTACAGAATCCATATCGTCTCCTGCCAAGCAGGAGCTATGAGGCCCGCGGTGGCCAGCGGAGTAGGTGCGCCGGGCAGAATTTCAGGGTTGGTTCTGCCAGATGCATGCTAATTTGCATGCATGCACCTAGCCCAGTACCTGCATATGACCAATTCTATCATGCTATCTCAAATTCTTAACAGCCCATCATATCTGAGCGAAAATATGAAATATTTTCTATTCAAGAGAGATAATTCAGTTGCCTCAATACATTCAAGAAGAGTCGTCTGAGTCATTAGGAGCGATCCATTGTGGGAAAGGTGGGGTACATTGTGGAGAAGCAGGGATAAGGTCCGAGAAAGAGCGGAGAACTACAACCAATCCCTCACACACAAATGCAAGGGAATAATAGGAACAATCGAACCCATCTGGAATAATGGTAAGCCAACTGCCCAGAAGTTTGTTCAAGCGATCGACACAGATCTGACTAGAGCAGACGGAACCAGCAAGCAGCAATGGCAGGAATAACTTAGACAGTTATCCACACTAGAACTCAGATAGTACTTTAGTTATTCTAGCAACACTGGTTTGTAACTTCTGATAAAAGTTGGGAGAGGTATGTGCAAGCAGAGTTTGTTGAAGCTATGCTTAATCTGCCTCCTTCTGCACGATGAGGTCCACATGCAGGAGAGAAGTGCAGCTCTCCAACAACTAAACTCAAGTGTCAACAAGAAAAACCAGCAGTGAAATCCAATGTACTAATGAGGCTCAGAGTCAAAACAGGCTGGCAGGCATACCGGCCGTCTTTTGAATCATTTTAGCTTTAGAAGCTTTCTATGGATATGTCTGTCCTGGGTTAGGTGTTTGTCGCAGGATAAAAATAATTATATACAAATAATACATAAATAATATGGTTAACGAGAAAAGTCAGGCGGAGTACTAACAAGAAGCTATGCTCAAAAATGAGACTTGGAGAGTTGGACTCGGTTAGGAACCCGTCAGAGACCTACATGCGAGACAAGTAAGCATACAATATTATCAACCTCATGAAAGCGATGTAAACTTGGATTTGACCAAGACTCATCTGAAACAGGAGATATACTCATATGCCCCTGTTGCCCCATTGAGCTAATAATAAATAGTCCATTGCGCACCTGCTGTAATGCGACGATAGGTTAGCTAGCTGCCTGAATAGGTGTGGGTTTAGGTGGGTTGGGAGTGGAAACTCTGATCTGGCCGTGTTTGGTGCAAGTGGAGTATCCAGCATGCATAAAATATAAGCCCCTTTTTTAACCGTGTGCCAGTAGTAAGCGTGTGCATTTTATGTACCGCGTCAGACCAGAGCTCACACAGATTACAACCAGATTTAGGATTAGAAGTCACGACGTCAAACATTGGCATCAGTGGTATTATCGGTAACCCTAACAGTGGTCCAGCATCGGCTCAAATATATAAGTGTTAAAAGACCCTTTAATCAAACTTTGGGCATCAGTCAATACAGGGGGTAGTTTTCTGTTGCAGCAGCATCAGACGATAAGATCGACGTACACACAGGCACCAGTTATACTTGCAGATGCTTGGTACATGGGTGAAATTGAAATTCAATTTATCATAGTATCTGTGTTGGTTTTCACGGTCGCGACAAGGGAGCGTCTTCAGGCCCAACGCGATTTATATTGGGTTCATTTTTCTGTGTTTTATCATTGATTATATTATTGAAATTATTTAGGGAAGGCATTTAGCTTTGTCACACAGTAAGTTGGGACTTGAGCAGGGGGAGGAGACACCGCGGTACCTCATATTATTTGGGATCGTACTTCGACTCTTGAATAGGGAACTAACTCAGTCCAGTAAAAGTCTAGGATTATTTCTTATCTTACTGACTTTCGGTTTAGTTTAACCTTTGTCATTGGACATTCCACAGTGCTGGGTTGTTTCCTTTAGATCTGTGCTAATTGTTGCTTATTTTTTTTAGGACTGCTAGACCAAGCCTTTTGTTTTCGACTCCTATGTCTATTCATTCATTTTTGTTTTGAATTACTGAAATAGCTTACTTTCTCGAGTCGTTCGTTTGTCACTCTCATTATTAACTACAAAGTACAGTTGCTACAACTTTTGCCATGTCTAGCGAGATTATGGACGATGATGATTTTGATCAGTTATCATCATCACCATCTATTCATGAGGAAGAAATTGATTTTCAATATGTTTATGCTCTGAGGACCTTTGTAGCCACAGAACAAGGTCAGGCAAATGCATTTAAAGGCGATTCCATGATCCTGTTAAATGATACCAATAGCTATTGGTGGCTAGTAAGGATAGTGAAAGATTCCACTGTTGGGTTCTTACCAGCTGAACACATCGAGACACCTTGGGAGAGACTAGCAAGGTTAAACAAGCACAGAAATGGCGAACTTTGTATGGTAAATCCTATGGATCTTGCAGCCAGCGCCAAAGGTAACAATCTGACGAGAATGTTCAGTAAAGGAAAGAAAACAGATATGCCCCATGGTCGCCAGGTTAATACCGGTGAACACTCTGTCAATAAGTTGTCCTCTAAATCTGTCAGCTTCCATAGTCAGTCAGTCTACGTTAGTGCATCAGAGTATGAGTACTCTGCCGACGAAGCAGAAGATGATGACCATGAAGAGGCAGCTGATGATGAAGTAGCAGATGACGAAGATGAAGGAGATGAGGGAACCCAATCCAAAGTTGCTGCTATCGAAAACCACGCTCAGTTTGGTATTGACTCTGAAAACCACGAACAGCCCGATCGAAATGCCCTGAAAGTGCTTCACAATGGAATTATTATAGACAACGTTGACCGAACACCCAAAGATCACATTAAAGTGTCAGATAGGTTGGATCATGGAGCCAGTCCCACTCATCAAGATATCGATACAGATGCCACAGATGATGGGGTAGTGATTGCCAAATTTGGAGATAATCAACTACATCAACATAGGTATTTACAACCTGAGCTCCAACAGACTGTTCCATCTTTGTCCACAGAACAGGAACAGGGCCGGCATCATCTGCCTCAAGGAAACGCCGCCCAGCAGCAGCAGCAACAGCAAACGCGTGAACAACCACCATTAGCTCGGTCATCACTTGAAAAAGATCAAAGCGGCAGTTCTCTTGATAGCAGACCAGTTAGATCATCTATAGAATACCAACAAAACCGACCATCCGTTGACCGGCCATCTTTTGATCAACACAACGGCCGTAAACCGTTATTAATCCAAAAGACTAGAGGCCGAGCTGGTTCTTACAGCTCAAATAACTCTTCAGCATCTTCAACTACTTCGTCTGGTACTGGCCTGCGATCGTTCATGAACAAGTTTCGGGCAGTTTCAAACAATAGCATTGTCGGTGAGGACCTAGGAGCTGCTATTCTTTCGTACAATGATGCCAGTGGCACCAGGCAGCTTGCTGATATAGATGAAAGAGCAAAATCAGGTTTATCTAATCATGATTCTCTTGATAGTGTTAGTGTTAGCTCTGCTTCGAATTCGCCTTCAGATAAGACAACCAAAAGAAGATCTCTTATTACAGCAAAGTCGTCTATTGAACAGCTATCTTTGCGCAAAAAGGCAACTAGCTCACCACAAAAGCAAGGAACTACTGATCCTGTACAACAGCAAAGCTCTACATTTGGCAGGCTTTTCAAGCGCAAATCGAAACAAAATCTAATGGACAAGGAGTCCCAAAAAGCTAACAAACAGGCACTTGAAGAGCAGAAGCAAAAGCTGGATTCGATACAACAACAACTTGAGAAAAAACATGACAAACAACAGAATCCACAACAACCTCCAGTTCAATTTGTACACAAGCCTGAATTAGTGGTCGGAGATAAGCGTTCAACTCGTAGCCTGGGAACTCTTGAACAACCCAAATTCCAAGACCAATCGTATTATGATCCGCGGTTGGAGGATGTGCCGCCAGTAGTTAGACCATCTGGTCTAGCTGACACAATGACACCCGGCTCTAGTGATTCTAGCTCTACTAGACTGATGTTGGCCAGCGCTGCCAGTTATAGTTCGTCAATAACTTCCCGTGATTCATTGGAGGAGGCTCCATCTGCGGCCAAGAGCATGCATAGCCCAATACCAGAGCATCCCGAGCTGAACACTGGCCCCAGTAATCAATTATATACAGCACCTGGTGTGAGAACATCTTTTCTTCAGCATAGACCAATCCAACCTGGTGTGCCTGTATCCAATGGAAATAGTCCATACCATGTTCAACCACCATTTACCCGTCCCCAAATGAGGAATGTATCAGCAGCCTCTGCAATTTCTGTCTCATCAATTCAGTCGGAGTCTCATTTTCAAGTCAAATCGCTGCCTCAGTCTCAGTCTCATTCTCAGACACCATCTCATGTACAATTTCAATCTCGGCCACAGAGTACTCCAGCAATCAACCGCAATCCTGCAGTTTCTACCCAGCGCCAAGATCACCGCTCCAGCCAGATGTTGGCTTCTGCTGAGGTAGAGGCAATTTTTAGACAGCAACCCCCAGCAGTGCAGCATGATGACTTGAAGTCAAACTCACCTGATAATCCCTATATAATCAGTGACTCGGAAGATGACCAGAAGGATCCAGAATCTGTTCCCATTGCTAATACTAGTCATGAATTGAACTCGATGAACGCAACTTCTGGACCACATGATATTATTGTTGACAATGATAACGATGATTATGATTCGGATGTCGTTGTTGTCGATAGTAGAGAACACACTACCAGGGCTACTCCAAGCCCTACTCCAAGCCAACGCCCTCCGCCCTCACTAACTGCACGAGACGAAGATGAAGAATCACCTGGATCGGACAGGATAGAGACTCCGACATTGGGTTACCAAGAACCTACACGCATTAATACTCACGAACCATACTCGACGACTACTCCACTTGCCTTTAAACCCAAGTCGTCCCTTCAACCTATACCACTACGCCCACCTTCCCCACCGAGCTACCAGTCCTCTGAACCACATGTTCCCTCAACCCCACCGCTACGCATGAAGTTATCAGATAATCAAGGGCTAGCGACTCAAAATTTGACTACTACTCAACTCCCTCTAACCCTCCATCCGGACATTATGCCTATCTATCAGGAAACTAATGATCGTCTTGGCCGTCTTAGTAGTGTAAGTACATTTCGTCACCTCAGTTATTGCAGTTATTGGACTATACTAACATGTTACAAGAAACTTGATGCCCTTCTACAGGATTATTCATGATGGCTCTACCTCCTTTCTATATTTTATTTATGATTGCATTTATTGATTCTGTGCTCAATTTAGAGCTCTGGGCTTTGTCCAAGACTCGACTGTTTGATATAAGTTTCAGCACTTCATGCCTACGCAAATGAGAGTGATCTACACATATTTTGGGTTACCCCTGAGAAATGCATGCAATACCAGGGATGCTTAAGTATCTTTTATCAACTTCTATCAGGTCATTATTATCCTTCTGTTACTGCCTCTAATAACAAGATTAGATTTATTATTTGCATGTTTGCTACACTTGTCTATACAGAGATAAAAGAAGCTATCATCGTTATCACGAACGTTTCAACCCTTAAACCAGACTCCCTTGTCAATTGAATAAGTTCTACAAGCCTCGAACACTAGCTAATTATAGAAAGCATCTGCCACAATAGTTTTGCCTTGAACTTGGGATTTTGGAGGCCGGCAAATAACTACCATCCAGTACATTATAGGGTGCTCGATAAGTAGGGTAAGGATTCTGTTTCTACTTGGTGCGGCGGAAACAGGGGCTAGTTAGAGGAAGATTTTTTCGGTGGTGTCTGGTTGGCTGTCGTAGTAGTGATATGCTTCTGTAGGCAACAGTCAATGGCGGTACTTATTCGGAACGACGAGACCGCTTGCTAAAAAAGGACTGACCGACCAAAACAACAAAAAGGTTTGGCACATTGGAAAGACAAGAAATAAACGCATTGGGCTGTGGTTTATTTGCTGATCATATTTTAAAGATTCTGCTTGAATACATAGTTTGTATTTAGAATTTTAGCTCATAGCCAACTGCTTTGTTGTTTATTTCTTCACATTGCAGACTGATATTTTAAGCATTGGTCAGTGCACCGCCATTATCAAGAAATAATATTCGATGTCTTGGTCACCTCAACCAGAGGCACTTAGCCAGTTGGCACAAGTGCTAGCCCACTCGACGTCTTCATCTAAACAGTATCGATCACAAGCTAGGAAGGCTTTAGATGATGCCAAATCCCAACCTGATCTGGACAACTATTTGGCATATTTACTGGTTAATCACTCAGACGCTGTTGGTCAAGATGTTCGTGGTACCGCTGGTCTGCTACTAAAAAATAATATTAGACCCAGGTACGCCCAACTACCAGCCGAATCACAGAATTATATCAAGACTGAAGTCCTGAAGGGACTAACTGATCCAGTTTCCCTAGTGCGTAATGTTGCTGGAAATGTTATTACTACACTTGTTTCAGTAGCGGGTATTGAAGGTTGGCCTGAAGTGCTACCCAATCTTATGTCAATGGCAGAGACTGGAGATGTTCGAGCTCAAGAAGGCGCCATGAGTGCGCTAGCCAAAATCTGCGAGGACTCCGCTTCGCAATTGGATGCTGTATATGACGGCCAACGACCACTCAACTTTATGGTACCAAAGTTTCTTCAGTTTACTACCTCATCATCCCCAAAAGTCAGGAGTCAGAGCATCTTTTGTCTTACTCAGTTTATATTGATTTCTTCGCAGGCGTTATTGGCCCATTTGGATACATTTCTTAATACTCTGTTTTCTTTAGCGAGCGACAACGATTCAGATATAAGGCGTAACATCTGCTCGGCGTTTGTATTACTGCTCGAGGTTCGTTCAGATAAATTGTTGCCTCATTTAGAAGGTGTTATCAATTACACCCTGCATTGTATTAAAGATGAAGACGAGCAATTGGCATCTGAAGCATGCGAATTCATTCTTGGATTAGCAGAGTCATCTGTTCCACAAGATCAAATTGAACCACACTTACCAAAAATACTTCCTGTTATTCTTTCGACTATGGTATACTCTGAAGTTGATAAATATATTCTAGAGGGTATTGATGAGGACGATGCCCAAGTGGCTGACAAGGCAGAGGATGTTAAGCCTGTAAACATCAAGTCGAAAAACGCTCATTCTGTGGAGAAAAAGACTGGCGAGGATGACTCCAGTAAGCATAAAGAATCGAAAAGTTTGCATTATGAAGAGGAAGACGGGGTAAATGATCAAGATGACCAGGATGATGACGACGATGAAGAGGATTTCGAAGGTGGTCTGGAAGAGTGGAATCTTAGAAAATGTTCCGCTGCTGCACTTGATGTTTTTGCTAGTAATTTTGCTGATACAGTTGTTCAAATATCACTTCCTTATCTTACTGAAAATATTGTTTCAAGTGAGTGGTCTATTCGTGAGGCGGCTATTCTAGCCTTTGGTGCTATTGCTGAAGGATGCGTGTCACAAGTCGATGTTCATTTACCACAACTCATCCAGTATCTAGTTGCTCGCCTTGGTGATAAAGAAGCGCCAGTAAGACAAATTGCATGCTGGACACTGAGCAGATATAGTCCTTGGGTGGTCGACCATTCCAAGACCGACCATCAGCAATATTTTGTTCCTGTATTAGAGGGTCTGCTCAAGTGCTGTTTAGATCGAAATAAAAAAGTTCAAGAGGCTGGATGCAGTGGGTTTTCTGTATTTGCTGAGAATGCCAGGGAAAGTATCCTACCATATCTAGGTGTGTCTCTCCAACAACTATCACTATGCTTCAGGAAATATCAGGCCAAAAATATGCTGGCATTATATGACACAATCCAGACCTTGGTTGACAGCGTTCCAGAGGGAATCAGTGAACCTCAACATATTGGTCTTATTCTTCCTCCCCTACTAGAAAAATGGAGTCAGATGAAGGATGATGATCGTGATCTGACACCTTTGCTGGAATGTCTATCAACGATTACTGCCACGGCTGGGGAGCAGTTCAGCCCTTATGCCCCTACTGTCTTCGAACGGACTTGTGCCAGTTTAAAGAATAATCTTATCCAGGAGCAGGCTTACCAGCAGGATCCATCTTCTGTGGATGGTCCAGATAAGGATTTTATTATAACTAATTTGGATTTATTGGATGGCATAGTCCAAGGGCTTGGCGAGCACGCTTCGCAACTCATTTCGCAAGCCCAACAGCCACCGTTTGTTGAGATGGTCCTTGCATGCTTCCAGGACGAACTTTTAGAGGTAAGACAGTCTGCATTCGCACTGTTAGGAGACATGGCCATTTACACATATGATCAGTTGAAGCCCTTCATAAGCACAATTCTTCGTGAGACAATTAGTCAAATTGATAGTTCAAACCCGCATGCTGCTGCTGTTTGCAACAATGCTATCTGGTCTGCTGGTGAAATTGCTCTTCAAATCACTCGTGAGGAAATTGAACCGTTTGTTCAAGAACTTTTGCAAAGACTTGTACAGGTTCTTCAGTCGCCAGCTGTTGATACTGTGTTGGAAAATGCTGCCATTGCCATCGGTCGTTTGGGTAAAGTATGCGCTGACATTGTGGCACCGCACATTGGTTTGTTCATCGATAAATGGTGCACTAGCATTAAGTACGTCGATGAGACCGATGAAAAAGATAGCGCATTCCAAGGAATTTGCCACATTATTGCTGCCAACCCATCAGGTCTCTCAAATGAGAAATCGCTACTTGTTTTTATTGACACCATAGCAATTTACAACGAACCAAGTCATGCTCTTGCCATGCTCATTTCTAAGGTTTTAGAGGGTTACAAAGGTTTCATCTCTGATTGGGACAAAAGAGTCATGGCACAACTTAGTCAAGAGAGTGCAAACAGCCTTCGTCAAAGATATGGCCTCTAGATTTTTAATAGATATTTTAGGCAGTACATAATAAATAATTCACGACTTGTAAATATGTTACTTCAATCGGTTGACTCTGAAAGTCGTTTAGGGGCAGTCCAAGTGGGCATAATCACGTGATACCATTTACCTCGAATTTAAGCACGGCTGATGTTGGGATTGGCCAATCATTGAGAGCCATTTTCTGCTCTGCAAGCAGATTGGCATGAGAGTTCATTGAAAAACAATTGCGATTGTCTGAAGAACTTCTCCGTCGAACGTACCACTTGCTTTTAGTAAAATCAAAAATATAAAATGGGTGCTCCAGGAGGAAAAACTTATATGGGATGGTGGGGTCATATGGGTAAGTAGCAGTCTCTAGATTTTTGATTTTGGTGAAATCAAGCGAACATTCAGGAAGAACAACGGAAGCGAACGGAAGCGAGCGGATGATTTTCGGTTTCTTTCTCAGCTCTCTGATATATTCGAGCAAATCTCAATGTGATATCAGGCTACTGTTTTCAAGCGATTGGATATCTTACGGATATTTCCATAGCGAGTGCTTGACAGACCTACTACAAAGAGACCCTTCATCGCAACCATTAATTGGTCGAGGAGGCTAGAAATCGAAAGAGATCTCTGTAGGGTAAATAGTTGTACTTTTGAGATGACGTCTTGAAAAACAATTAATAATATTGGCGACGAGACTAACCAAATTATAGGATCTCCTGCCCAAAAATACACCGTCAGATATGCTGTCTCTTCTCAAGCTCAAAAGCCATTATATGGCGTTTTGCACAATGCCATCTTCAACACCCTTAGACGTGTCAAGTCTCAAGCTTTCTTTGTCATTGCTCCTGTCGCCCTCTACTACTACATCTGGACTGAGGCCAATTCTTACAACAAATGGCTCTACACCAAGGCTGGTCGTGAGACTTTGGAGAAGCTCAACGCTGAACAGTAAGCCAACGCAGCTTCTTAGATAGCATGAATTTAATTTTTATTCTTATTTACAATCAAGGTGACAGAACTAACCATCCGAGTGAATTGCGATGATGGCCTGGGCTCAGCCTTGTGATGTTAGAGTTATATACGGAGGTACTAATTTCTAGTAGGATGCCTAGTTGTGTCACGAATTTGTGAAGTTAGATGATCAGCAGTTATCTCATTTTTCTCTTTGACTGTGACTTCGTTGTGAAAGTTATGTTTACTCTGTGGGGCTACCGCTGGGCGTAAGGTGAGTATCGTATTGATATTGATGCAAAGTGATGTTGAAGCGGCATGAGCCATTTCATTAACAAATTTGACCAACCAAATAATAATTTCGTGCATTATGATATAAGCATTAGGTAAAACATGTCGAAAACTAGTTTATAAAGGGGGGAAAGGGTCGGTTGTAAACATTTAGGAAAGTGTAGAGGTTCGAGATGTACATCAGCTCAGTGTCTCCTATAGTACCACTAATTGCAGCGGCTGCCACACCGGCTCCCTTGCCATTAGCGAACAACACCTGTCAGATAATGCTATTAGATCCTACTCCGAAAGCTCAAAATGAAGGCGACGTATTTGGAGTGGTGACCGTGAACTCAGCTAACAGATCAGTCCATATGAGAACACTCAATGTTTATCCCGACGGAACATTGGGAATTGACGATGTTCAAGGAGGACACCAGTTTCAGGGAGTTCTATTTTCAGATCAAGGCATAATCCTTCAACCAGAACCACTTCGCAGTTTGAAAATTGAAAGCGATCATACGCTTAATTTAATAGATTCTCTTTATGACCCTACCACAGGTTGGGAGTCAAACGGGAGTATATCCTTAAATGATGCTCGAAATGCTATTATATGTCCTACTTGGCCCAATAATCGCATATACTGGAGCTTGGACGGATTCACATGCCCCGAGTCCATCGATGTTGATCTTATTACTGTCGACATGCCATCAAAAATTGAATATGTGTTTTGAGATCTTCCCATATCGAGGCCCAGTTTATGCAAACAAAGCCAGATCCCTTAATCACCACTCAGCGGAAAACTTCAACTCACAAATTATAAGCCAACATTTCTTGATGGGATTTTCGTTTGCTTCTCACCTCCGTTCATCGCACCCTGTTCCAACTGAAGTCTTTGTAACCCTCAGGTAGACGACATATTTAAAAGTCTTTAACTGATAAAATCCGGAAGATAATCAGTAGACATATTACGATAGCAACACGAGCCTCCTCGTGTTATCGTCTTGATTTGCGCCAAGACATAGCGTACCTGTTAACTACATAAAATAAAATAAAACAAAAGCAAAATCATACAATATTCATCAAAACAAAACTTTTTGATTTCTTCCAAACTTCTTAAGCATCTTCTTCAATGGTACCTCTCTCAGAAACATAAATACCATCCAAGAACTTACGAATATCTTTATTTCTAACACGGCAGATTTGTTGAATGTCAGCAGCAGACTGTGAAACGTTTTCGAGTGAGTTACCCTCAAGAATTAGCTCATCCTTTTGGGCAGTTGAAATCGACACAGTAACACCCTCAAGCACATTGATAGTTCTGACGCGCTTCTCACCCAGGAAGTTTCTAATCTCGACAACTTTACCATTATCAAGGAGGTTAACATTGATGGGAAAGTGTGCATAGACATATCTCATCTTGTATTTATAACCCTTTGTAACACCAGTGATCAAGTTGGCAACAAGAGATTTAACAGTTCGAAGGGTAGCAACATGCTTTCTGTCACCATGGTGAACTGTGATTTTAATTTGTTTGCTGTTGACCTTCACAAAGGTGACATCCGCATGGCGCAAATTTTTAGTCAGAGTACCACGAGGACCGGTAACAGTAACAATTCGGGCCTTGATATCGACAGTGACTCCTTCAGGCACGTCAAGTATTTGGTCAGTTTGGATGAACTTCATTTTTAGACTGTAAGATGGGTATTGCTTGTTTTTGAGTTGATAACGAGGGAAAGTGAAAAATAGGTAGTGAAATTTCAAGTATTTATGAAAATTGAGTGGGTTTGATATTTACACGCTAGATGCGTATATTGTGGTATGCATAAGCCGTATATCACGTGACTGTTGATATAAAACGGAATTTTTCAAGGGAGTGGCCGATATTCAAGCTTAACTGGACCGCAGCGATGACAGCTGTTTCTGAGCCTCCTGTGCCGCTTTTCGAGGGGGCAGTTTCACGATACCAGGATACCCCGCATTTATAATTAATAATATTGTTTCCGTTATTAGATGTATATGTATTCACTGACTGTTAGATGTACGGTCATTATGAAACAATGGAAATCTAGTCATGAATAGTGATGATATTAAATAGGAAGAGCTTGTCTAAGTACCGATAACCCGCTCTTCTCCTATTTTGCGCAGGTTTATGTGTTTCGATTTATTGAAAGGTGCATACGTGATCGTCCATAGGCGCTATTTCTATCCCTGCCGACATATGGCTCTTACAATCGAACACACTTTTCCGCATGCTTTATGGGTAAACTTAAATTTTGGGATCTTTCAACCAGTTTAAGTTCAATTATATCTTATTGCCACGTTGGAAGTTGTCCGTAGTTTTTATATACCTAAAAATGCCTGAACCTAAGTTCGAGGGTCAGACTAGCAGTCACCAAAGTCTGGCATACACGTAGAGCTTAGGCCATTTTGTTGTATACCACTGTTCTTCTTGATTTTAAGGATGCCCTGCCTTATCTACTTGATACTGTACTCAAGCTTCCGTTTAGGTATATAACAGTAATTAACTCTAAGCTATAGAGCTATAGTTGGTAAGCGGGACCCTGGAAAGTCACCAATGTTGAATCAAAACGCGCGGCTGAATGCAGACACGAAACATACAAGCCTCTATATATAGCGAGGTAACGTCTTTACCAGCATGTAACACGCGTGCATTCGAGAGTCGCACAATCTTAAATCAGACCAAGGCGGCTGGCTAGACAAGTGCACTTGCTTTTGGTTGACCTGCCAATTCTGACCAGCTCATCAAGTAGAATAAAATCAACAATTTCTGTTGTCTTTTCCATACTTGCCATCCACTAGTATAAATCAATCTTCAATTGATTTGGATCGAATTGTTCAGTTAAGAACACGACACAAGGATTCCTTGTGTAGATTCAGTTGCGTTACTATCAAGGGTAGGTTTATCTATAGGCCAAATCTTTCGTCGTCATTCAAGCAAGTTAGTAGATTATCGCTTGCAGAGTTCAATTGAAAAATTGGCTTGTAATCTGGTATTCATCTTGCTGTTTGTATTTTAATATTGTCGTTTTGAAAAGTTCGGATTGGCTCTTTTCCTTCGTACTCAGGTCTCCGTTACGCGCTATAAAAGTTCATTATGGCTGCAGCTAGATCCTCAGGTGTCCGCCAACCAGAAGTTAGAAGGCGTGGTAAAGACCAGACCGAGTCGTCCTCTGATGCCGATAAATTAGCAGATATTATCAACGATGTGAATGATAAAAAGAAAAAGGCGCAAAAGCCTGCTGATGGATCACTCATCACTGATCTTGCCAAGCTAGAAAGCATAGTAGCACCGATTATTTTCACAGCATTGGCACTGTTCACCCGTATTTATGGTATTGGTAAGTCTCATTCTGTGACTTGGGATGAGGCTCATTTTGGTAAATTTGGCTCTTATTATCTCAAGCGAGAGTATTATTTCGATGTCCATCCTCCACTGGGAAAAATGTTGGTTGGCTTGTCTGGATACCTAGCGGGTTACAATGGATCGTTTGGGTTTGACAGTGGTGCTGACTACCCGGAGTATGTTAATTTCACTAAGATGAGAATTTTCAACTCTTTGTTCAATGTAGGATGCGTCCCTTTGGCTTATTTTACTGCAAAGCAGTTCAAGCTTTCTATTCCTGCTGTTTGGCTAATTACTTTGATGATGCTTACCGAATTGTCTTATATAACGTTGGGAAAATTCATTCTCCTTGACTCTATGTTGGCATTCTTTACAGTTTCAACTGTTTACTCATTTTCCAAGTTCCACAATTTGCAATCTAAGTCGTTCTCTACTCAATGGTGGACGTGGCTCTTCGTTACTGGTCTCTCCATTGGGTGTGTCTGTAGCGTGAAGATGGTTGGCTTATTTGTAACATCTGTCATTGGTATCTACACTGTTGCTGATCTTTGGATTAAATTCGGCGACCTGGATATGCCTGTCAAGACCTATGCACTACATTGGGTTGCCAGAGTCGTAAACTTGATCGTTGTCCCGGTATTGGTCTTCATGGCTTCTTTCAAGGCTCATTTTGTTATTCTCAATCACAGCGGGCCTGGCGATTCTAATATGAGTTCACTATTCCAGGCCAATCTTATCGGGAGTGACATCGTTGGCGGTCCTGTTGATCTCGCATTTGGCTCTAAATTCACGTTGAAGAATCAGGGACTTAATGGTGGATTGTTACACTCTCATGTCCAAACGTATCCTGAAGGATCTGAGCAGCAACAGGTCACCACCTACCACCATAAGGACTACAATAATGAATGGGTACTTGAACACGGGCGGTTTGATGAGTTTTATGATCCTCAGAAGCCACTTGAATTCCTTACTGATGGTGATGTTATTCGTCTGATGCATCCTGCTACTGGACGTAACCTGCACTCGCACTCCGTTCAGTCTTCAGTCACTAAGAGCAAGTGGGAAGTCTCATGTTATGGTAATCTTACCGTTGGTGATACGAAGGACAACTGGATTGTTGAAATCGTCGAAAATATTGGCAGCAGGGAGAACAAGACTAGAGTACACCCTCTGTCGACCACCATCCGTTTGAAGCATCAAGATCTTGGTTGTTATCTCTCTGGCGAAGGTAATAACCTTCCTCCATGGGGTTTCCGTCAAGGTGAAGTTACTTGTAATCCTAAAGCTTCCTATCGCGATAAGAAGACTTGGTGGAACATTGAGTCTCACTGGAATGATCGTATGGAATCTGATTCCAATCGCGTACTTCCAAAAACTTCGTTCTTGCGCGATTTCATTCAGCTGAATTTTGCTATGATGGCCTCTAACAATGCTCTGGTGCCTGACCCTGACAAGCAGGATGATCTTGCCTCTCGAGCTTGGGAATGGCCTACCCTACATGTGGGTCTCCGCCTTTGCGGTTGGGGTCCTGAGAACGTCAAATATTTCCTTCTCGGACACCCTAGTACTACTATATTTACCACAATTGGAATTGTTGCGTTCATTTCACTCTCGTTGGTTTATATTATTAGATGGCAAAGACAATACCAAGATTTCACTCCCAAGCAGCTTGAGCACTACGCAATTGCTGGTGTTATTCCTTTGCTTGGCTGGTTTTTGCACTACCTCCCATTTATTGTTATGGCTCGTGTAACGTACGTCCATCACTATCTACCAGCTCTCTACTTCGCTGTTCTTACCTTTGGTTTCCTAGTAGACCATATCACTACGCGATTCTCACACTGGACTGTTCGTAATGGCATCTTCGGTGTTCTCTATGTCATCACTATTGGCATATTCATCTACTTCTCGCCTATAGCATTCGGTATGAAAGGTGATTCAGCTAACTTCAACTACTTGAACTGGCTTTCAACCTGGAGAATCTAAAGCAGGTGGAAGCTTCCCGTACTCGGGAATTAAAAAAAAAAATGGTAGTAGCATAGTTGACTGACTACATATATTATATATTGACAAATAAGAAGAAGTAATAGCTAGTAGCTCCTAATAATTGTTTTTGAATTTAGATTATCAGAAACTGAACTCCCTGCACGCCCTATCCTGGCAGAGCAGAACTTTCAAAGAACCACCACCGAACTGCTCATACACCTCCTTGTAGATAGTATCCTCAAGTTTGTTGAAATAATCGATAGAGTGTTCGTCCAACCGCACTATGGTTGTAAGAGGGTGAGGATGTTCTACGTGAAGTTTATATAAAATAGCCTCCACTTGTGATGAATGTCCGTTAAGATTATTATCCTCGCCCACAATGACTATTGATCGCATCCCAGATTCCAGAGCCGTTATAACTGGACCAACCATCGATGTGTATCCAAATGGCTGAGCAGAAAGATCCTGGCCATAACACTTGATAACTTCAAAGGCTTTTGACTCGTATTCAACATTTCCCAGGATACTAGAAAGTCTCTGCAAATTCGACGCTGATACTCCATTCGGCGAGGGCTCCGCAGAATCGAAACCTGATTTCGGTCTGAAGATGAGTTGCTCTTCGATCAAGCGCGTTGCTTCAACACTGAAAAACCCACCATTCTCTTTATCCCAAAACAGTTGTAGTTGTTTCTGTTGAAGATGATCTGCCCACTTGATATATTGGATATCAAAAGTAGCTTCATAAAGCTCGATTAGTCCAGAAATCAAGTACGCATAGTCGTCATTCATACCATGCACTTCCGAACCAATAGACCTTCTTAGTCTGCCTGTAGATTTGTCATAGCCATGCTCATATATGTAATCAGCTGCCTTAAGGGCACGAGACAGAGCTTGTTTGTTGCCTAAAATTACGGATGCCCTAGCAAGAGCCCCTATTGCAAGACCATTCCAGCTAACAATGATCTTGGTGTCTACATCGGGCTTCTGCCTAGTTGTGTTGCGGTATTTTTCCAATTCAAACCTTGCACGCTGAATAATCTTGTCAACTTCTTGAACAGGCTTTCCAAAAGCTCGAGCTACATCTTCTAATTTAACTTGTTCCGATAAAACATTCTGAAATTGCAGCTCTTTTTGAATGTCATATTGGGGATCCACATTTCCATACTCCTGTACATTCCAATACATAGCACATATATCAGCTTCAACACGACCGAGGTGCTCCAACGCTCCAAAAAATTCTTTATAAGTCCACACATAGTAGGCACCTTCACTGTGTTCACCCTCCTTATTCATGGAATCGGCATCTTGAGCAGAGTAAAATCCATCTCCATGCTTGTCCGTCAAGCTACCTTTCATAAGAAATTCTACTATATCATTTGCATAATAAGAAGCAAACTCAGCAAGCGAACCACTGTAAACATATGCATCCAAATACGCATTCAGTAGCAACGCTTGATCATAAAGCATCTTTTCAAAGTGAGGTAAATTCCAGTTATCTGTCACGGAATATCGCGAAAATCCGTGTCCAATTTGATCCTTAATACCGCCTTTGCCAATCGACTCCAATGTATACAACACCTTACCCGTCATTGACTTGTCTGCTTGCAATAGTTCCTGCTTGTCTAGACCCTTATCAAAGTAGTTATTGTATTTGAGTAATAACGACATATTATGAGGACAGGGGAACTTTGGGGCATGAGAAAATCCTCCAAACTGGGAGTCAAAATTGTTAGAGAAATGCTCTCTAACGTCGTCAACTATTGCCTCGACATTAAAAGAATCGTTGTGCTCACTGGAACTTTGCATTTTTACCAGTTTTGCAAGTTGCTCTCCAGTAGCTTTGGCAGAGCTAATGCATTTTTGTTGTTCCGCTTTCCAAATATCTGCGACTCGCTTTAATACGTCTTCAAATTTTGCAGCTCTCTCACCCATATCGGCTTCCGGACCTGCCCAATAGGTACCGCCATATATGGGATCCAGGGTCCCAGGGACCAAGAACACATTTAGTGGCCAACCTCCTTGCCCCGTTGTGGCTTGTAAGTACATCATGTACACTGAATCAACATCGGGCCGCTCTTCCCTGTCCACTTTGATTGGTATAAAGCTGTCGTTGATCAGCTTTGCAATTGCATCATTAGAGAAAGACTCCTTATTCATGACGTGACACCCTGGTATGTTAGCAGTGAGCTTCGTGGTTTCCTTCTCTCTGCGTATATGAATCCCGCGATAGCCGAAGAATCCATATTTCCAAATAATACTTACAATGGCAAGTGTGGTATCCAATTGACAAGAATACAGGTTTGTTTTCTTGTTCAGCAAGTTTCAGCGTTTGTTCGTTCCATTCTTGCCATGCAACTGGATTGAGTTTATGGCTGAGAAGATATGGGTTTGTAGATTTTCCTAATTGGTTGGCTAATCTAACCAACTTCTGCTTTTGGAGCCTTGGTAATGTTCTCCTAAACATTTTTATTAATCAAGGGAACCTGATACTTGGTGGTAACTTCCAAGGCTGTGGGGTGAGTTGCGAGTAATGTTAGTGCCGATCATTACTTATTATGAAATTTTGTCGATTGATCTGGTTCGTATATTCGTTGACTAAATATAAGCATGAAACTTATTAGATGCTAATTACATTATTCTACGGACAGCTTTATAAACTATATAGCCTAAGAATAAAATCCTCACTGGCCACAGCAAATTGCTTACCCTGTGGCCTCCAACTTATTCGGGTCACGCGCAACGAGGGGGTGATATATTCGTCAATCTGTTCGACAAGCTGAGGGTCGAAACTATTGATGGCAAGCTCATAAATGAACAGGGCTCCACTTTCAAGCCCGACCACAAGAATCCCATTAGCACTAATATCAATTGCTGTTACAGGGGCGTCGAATTTGATTTGGTTATGCTCGTTCCACTCGTCTCCATTTATTTTCCAAATCTTTATTGACTTGTCTCTTGAGGCAGTGATAAATCCGCTACTATCGGGAAGCCAAGCACAGTCCCATATAATTCTGGTATGACCTTTAGAGTTTGAAGCTACCAATTCGAACTGTTCTGATTCATTCTTAGCCCATAGACCCCATTGCCTATCTCTTGATACACTGAGGAGATATTTTCCATTTGGAGAGAATCTTAGCCTTGTAATGGTAAGATTATGCAGAGATAATGGAGACTTCAGTTGAAGCCATTTTTTGGTCTCATATAGTCTAATAACCGCGTGAGTCTCATTATTAGCTCTACAACTGGTGGCCAACAGTGTTTTGTCTTCGCTAATATCGATTGAGGATATTTCATAACCATGGCCATACAGCTTTTCTAACTCAGGCCAAAGTGTCTGCCTTTGTAAATGATCTTCTTTTGGAGGTTCGGTTAAAGCAGATAACGTTGATCTAATAGTGCCATGGATATTCTCATCATCATTCATGCTTTCACTCCTTTCGCTATCAGGGGTTTCTACTGATTTTGTTTCTTCTTCCTTGTTTGAAAGGCCTAATACTGGTACCGTAGCAGATTCTGGCAAATTTTCTTTTTGTGAGCTTGAAGTGTAGATACCGCAAACATTTTCCATCAGCTCTGCAATTCCCTTAGGTTGTTCAAATACACGTAAGGTTTTTTCATCACCTGCGCTTACAAACACCTCCCGGGAAAACGATTTAACAGCCATCATATCGTAACCGTGAATTTGGGGCCTTGATATCTCATGCCACGACGCGTCTTTTTTCCATGTGCTATGCAGTCTTGTAGTTTGGTCTAAAGAGGTAGAAAGTAGATAAGCACCTGAATCTTCCCACGAAATATCAGTAACCGCACGCACATGTCCTGAGATTGAAATTTGGGATACCCAGTTATTGTTTGTGCATTCTAGGCTCCAAATTCTCCACGATCCAGTTCTACCAATAGTAGCCACACTGTATCCATCATCCAGCCAAAGCGCATTCCAGAAACCACCTGAGGCACCGGTGGCAGTGCTTGCACCCTTGATACTGACATCCCCAAGTCTTGTAGAACAAATCCAAATCCCCGATGAGGCATCAGGGCTCCAAAACATAAGTGTGGAGTCTGATGATGCAGACAATAGCTCCAGCTTCGAAGGATGCCAGCTTACCTCGTATATCCAGTCATCGTGGCCCATAAGTAAAGCTTCGAATGTAAGGGTATATTTATCATTGTCAATATGGTACACTTTGTTAGAAAGAAGATTAATTCCAGTTGTGTCGGCCAGTTCATTCAATGCCTCGTCATCTTTCTCAACGTCAGAGGCCGTTCTGTTACCTATAGTATTTATACCACCCTTGTGAATTCTCCAAAGCCGGATATAATTGTCCTGACTCGCACTTGCTAATAGGATATCGTCTTCATGTCTTTTGAATGACAGGCTTCTGATCCAATTCTCATGGCCAGACAGTTTTGCATCCAGAGTAAAAGATTGTGACTTGATATCACCTGTAAATAAATAAGTATCATTGGAAGTGCCACCAACGGCTATTACTATTCTGTTCTCTTCCAGCCCATGCACAGCTAGTGAAATCGGATAAAATCTAGGGCCTATGGTTTTCTCCTCAACAAGTTCTAACTTAACCTGGCTCTCATTCCTGATGAGACTCCAAATACAAAACACACCCTCGGCTGATCCACTAACAACAATGTCTCCAAAAACTGCCAGGCTTGTAATCGTTTTCTTATGGACATCACTGACTATTTGAAAGCAATTAAATCTACCATCAGAATCGGGAGACCACAATCTTAAAGTTGAGTCAGCTGATCCTGAAATCAGCACGTCGCCAATAAAGCGAACTGCTGTCACTGTACTTTCATGGCCCTTAATGGTAGCCAACACTCTACCAGCTTTATGATCCCATAAGGCTATTAATCTTGATGATCCAAAGGCAACCAGACCCATCTGGCTACTCCAATCAGAGGCAAACGGCTGCCTATTGGCCCCAGCCGCTATATAATCTAATTTAACCATAACCATTGCGTCCTTCGCTACTTCCAAGTTGATTTCATCATATCACCCATGCAGATAGCGGGAAAATTTCAGATCCCAGCCTAACCCACAATATGCACGGCTCCGTAGGCCCTGCGTCTTCAGGGTTCAATTTAGAACAACACAGACAAAAAGAAAATATCAATATACACAGACTAAAATAAAAATTTTAACATTTATAAACATGAATTTAAAAGTTGTCGGTAACGCAACCTTGACTGGCATTAGACACAAGCTTGGCGTATTTCGACAGAGTTCCTCTCGTATATCTTGGAGGGGGGGCAACCCATGCTTCTCTACGCTTAGCAAGAACGTCTTCAGGTACATGTAAGTCAATGATATTCTTCTCAGCATCAATAAGAATTTCATCGCCATCTTCCACTAAAGCAATTGGACCACCTTCAGCGGCTTCTGGTACAATATGGCCAATGAGGAAACCGTGGGAGCCACCGCTGAATCTACCATCAGTAAGGAGAGCGACATCTTTACCTAAACCATACCCCATTAGAGCACTAGAAGGTTTGAGCATTTCAGGCATACCTGGACCACCCTTCGGGCCCTCATATCTGATGACTACAACAGTCTTAACTCCCTTTTTAATTTCACCATTCTCAAGTGCGGCAATAAAATCATCTTCCTCGTCAAACACACGAGCTGTACCCTGGAAGAAGGTTCCTTCTTTACCGGTAATCTTACCAACGGATCCACCAGGCGCAAGCGAACCACGAAGAATCTGTAAATGTCCACTAGGTTTGAGGGGCTTTGACAGAGAAGCAAAAATTGTTTGCTCCTTTGGTAAAGGTTTGGTATCTGCCAGAGTCTCATTCATCGTCTTACCTGTCACAGACAAGGTAGACCCATCAAGGATACCTTGTTCAAGTAAAGTCTTCATGACAGAAGGAGTACCTCCATATTGATGCAAGTCAGCCATAACATATTTACCAGAAGGTCTGAAATCAGCCAGGAGAGGAGTGTTGTCACTAATACGTTGGAAATCGTCAATAGTGAGCTCCACACCAGCAGAGTGAGCAATTGCAATTAAATGCAGAACAGCATTTGTAGAGCCACCAGTGACAATAATGTATGCAATAGCGTTCTCAAATGCTTTTTTAGTCATAATGTCACGAGGCAGCAAATTAATCTTTAACAGCTTTCTCATGGCAAGACCGATGTCAATACATTCCTGGAGCTTCTCCTTGGACTCGGCTGGGAATGAAGAGGACCCAGGAAGAGTCATACCCATTACTTCTGCCGCCGAAGCCATAGTGTTAGCAGTGTACATACCACCACAGGCACCTGAGCCAGGACAAGCATGTCTGATAATGTCCGCTCTGGTCTCTTCATTGATAGAACCACCAATATATTGACCATATGCTTGGAAGGCGGTAACGACGTCAATATCCTCAGTGCCGGTACAAGCAGATCGGCCAGGCTTGATAGTACCACCGTAAAGCATAATTGAAGGACGGTTGACTCGGGCCATGGCCATCAAGACACCAGGCATGTTCTTGTCACAGCCAGGAATGGAAATGTTCGCATCGTAATGTTGAGCCATAGTTAAAGTTTCAACAGAATCGGCAATGATTTCACGCGATTGTAAAGAATATCTCATACCCTTTGTACCCATAGAAATACCGTCGCTGACTCCAATAGTATTGAATTGCATAGCCTTCAGGCCCGCTAATTCGACACCTTTGGATGCGCGAAAATTTAAATCCAGCAAATGGTTATTACAAGGATTACCAGACCACCATACACTGGCTACACCAACTTGAGCCTTGTTCAAGTCTTCTTCGGAGAAACCAGTAGCGTAAAGCATTGCTTGTGAAGCACCCTGAGATTTTGGTTGTGTAATGATTTTACTAAATCGATTGATTTCATTTGGATCTGACGAGCTTCTTGTTTGTGAAGTTGACGAGAATGTCCTCGTCGAGAGCGCGGCCCTTAATGGGCTAATTGATCTTAATCTCGATTGGATCATTTGATTCGATTTTAAATTATTTAAAATATTTCAGAAATTCGATAAATAAATGATGTTTACTGAAAGTTCAAGTATAATGAAGCCCTGACAAGTTATATGAGGTCGATGACGGTCCCGCCGTGTGACTCAGACCGAAGTCGCAGTGGGTCATCTTTATTTGCGCTAACTTGACTGGATAACTACCATCCGATTTCGCTTGAAACGTAGCCGCATATGCAATACAACTATTGTTCAGCATTTATTATTGATATTTATTGTTACTAAAATAAAAAATTAGTCTTCTCAGATTAAAGATCAGATGACTTACTAGATTTATCGATACAAAGCTTGAGCCTCCTATATCTTTAAGCTCATCTAATCTCCACCTATGTTCCCTCAAGTTTCCCTTCTTTGGGCTCCAATCTGGGCCATCCTGTTGTTACATCCACTTAAATACTAAATATTCATATAAGCCTAGGGAGCAATTGTAAATACAGAGTGTGATATAGTAAGATAGTGTGGTTCTAATAAATATGTTGCCAACTTTCTCGAAATCCAAAACTCTATGACTCTTAACACCGGGTTGATACATGTCACATCTTGTTCAATGATCTTGTACCCTAACCTCACTCTCTATAAAAAAGAATTTTTTTTTTGTAGATAACATTTCTCACATACACTTTTGATGGTAAGTAGATGTTCTATTATTAAAAATCTAAATTGATCACTGGACTTCCTGATGATTTCTAATTTAAAACTTTTCAACTAGAAGCTGTTTCCGACTACACGCTGGGGAAACATTAGAACCGCTACTCTGATTTATACCAGTCGAAATTTAGATTTGATAATAATCAAAAATTTTTCTATCACGACAATTGGCTAACTGGATAGAGAATTCGATTAAAAATGGTTAAATATAAATAGAAAGTAGCTAGAATACCATAGAAAAATAATGTATTTTGTAATTTTGACTGAGCCTTCCACAGCGTCAAGCATATTGCTTGCAACCGTTGACTGAATACATCAACCGGGGTCTATTTTGTCATCACAAAACGGCCCTATCAGTTTGCAATTTCAGGCTGGATAACTTCGTTGCTTCGATTGTTTGTGAAAGACAGAAATGTGTTCCAAGCAATAGACACCAGATTAACTGCCAAAAGACGGTATTCATGAGGAATGAACATGAAATTGGCATACTGGAAAGCTGGCCATACAGACCAATTGGCCATCAGGGTTGGCAAATAATTCCTATGAAGCGATGCAGACAACTGTTCAAAGTTCTTCCCTTCGAGAATGCCAATACAGGTGAAGTACATTGGCACGGATATGAACGGAGCAAAGACCATTTGATCCAGGGCCACTCGCTTCAGAGTAGTCACTGTTGAATTTTGACCCTTGATCCCGTTAAGAAAAGGGTACCACCATTTGGAAACTATTGGAGCAAAGAAAAGACCTCCAAATATACAAGCACGAGATGTACGGCGTAGGTCAATTCCAGTGGTCGACAAAAGCGACCGGCTATGAGTTTCGTTATTTTCCAGCGTCCTCCTTTTTGGGCTATGATCCTCTGTTGAAGTTGTCTGAGCAATGATATCTCCTACTCCGAACAAAACAGTAGCAGACAGTGAATTGGTGAGAACTGGTCTCACCGCCAGTTGGTGGTTGTACCACCTAAAAAATGAAGCCATTATCGTAAGTAAGGTTAAATCTTGAGACTAAGAGCTCAGTTCTATATCCAAATGTTGTCTATCTTCCGCTGGCGGTCCACGAGGATATAACCTGTTCAGGTGAATCAAACGTAAGACCGCCGCACTAAATATGTCTGATCCAGCAATTGCTGCACGCGACCAGTACAAGCGGTAAAAGACTATGGCAGATTACCCATTAGCCTGACTCTAGATTAATTGTTTTGCTACCACTGTAAAAGTACTTTGAGATTAGTTGGGATCAGAAGACAGAGCAATGATTTCGATATATTTTCTCATCTGGTGGCCTATAGAACTCAAGTGCACATCAGCAGTTACATAGAAATGGCAATTGCATGGCGTTACGTTTCTTCATTGCTTGCTAATTCACCGGTGATATCGAAGTGTCTCATTGCTATCTATATGAATGATTACAACTCCACTTTGAAATGCTTCAAAGAGTATAGCGAACCCCTGACGTAACTGTGTGTATTTCTCCAGTCGTAGTAGTGTAATGCATGATAGCTAATTTCAAAACTGACGTCATCATATACCAAGGACTTAGATTATTTTTGATCAGGTGCATAAGGCGGGCAACTCACTTAACCGAAAGGGCAAAGCGTACAACTGATAAGGGTTCAAACAAATTACCGAATTAGGCAAGCCCAAACAACCAATTCGTCAATTGAATCACCTCTTCAGGCGAAAGATGACCTATTAATCCTATGGAAGGCAGATTAGACTGATGGTACTTGGAAAGTGGGGGGAAGAAATTAGATTATAGGAGTAGTTTAAAAGCCAGGAAAAGGGGGTGCTGATCTGTTTATACTGACAGAACTTTAACTTAGGATGCTAAACTAACGAGAGCTATTGTAGCTGATTCAGATTACATGAGTAATCTATTCTCTTCTTCATTGATGCTCGTAGATATAACCAGATACTTATCTCTAGTTCTAGAGAGCCAAGCCTATACATGACTGCACTGTGAATCAGCACTTTCAAGCAGATTACCTCACTGTACTTGTAAGTATAGAAGAACTGCACCCCACCTCTACTATGGTACAGACCACGGTCACATATACTTTGCAACTGATTAGGCAGGCAATTCTGCAGACACAGATTGTGCTGTCTGCCTGAATCTTCTGACCCTGGAGGCTCGGAAAAGCGCCTATGCAAAGGGAAATGAAATGCCGACCAATCTCGCTTGCACATTATACATGAGAGAGACCAATAGAACGAACTAGCTTAGACATTGTGGAGAAAGGCAGGCTCATGCATCCTGAAAAGTGGGACGGGCGGCATACTGCCCCCTCTGTTGATGCAGATATTCATTGTTAAGCGGTGGTAAGAGTGGGATTGCTGTCGCAAGAGCGAGCATATTGGGTACCGGGACTTGACATGAAAACTGAAGCTAGCTCTGGCAATCAATTTGAATCCTCTTTTATAATCCAGTTATATATCAAGGTAGAGGGTTTATTTATAGCACGAAAAAGAGAAATACACTAGCTCTCGCAAAAACTATTCAGCAACACGCACACGCACAAACACCTACGAAAGATGTGCAGGCAAGGGCCGAAACAAGGCCCAGAAAGTACATTCTAAAAGTTAACCTTAAAATACTGCACCCATTTCGGGAGGGGTGGCCGAAGCAACATTTGGTAATGATTTTGTAAACATCTGGGCATGGCAACTGATAATTGGTTGAAAGGGGAGTACCTCAGACTCTCAACCGCGGTGGGTATGAATAACTGGACACGTTATTCTCAAGCTTAACTATAGTAATCCAGTTGATACATCTGTACTTTGCGATCATACTTAATTCGTCTGCTAGTATTTGTACTTTGGTATTTTTATTCCGACAATAATGGAGCCATCTAGTTAAGGGCCTCGAATAGTGCCGCCTGTTCAAAGAGGCTCGGGCTGCTTTTCTATAGTTTTTCCCCACCAATGCGGCCTTCCCCCACTGACCACCTGAGAGTATTGGGCACTAGCTACACATGGAAACAAACGTCAGACAGTTGTGTCTCACATATCACCTCTTAAAAGATTCAGGGCTAGTATTGAAAAGTACTTAACGGCCTGGCCAAACTTATCACTCAAGGCAGTATATTTTGCCGTGTAAACCGCCTGACCCAATTTGGCTTGTTTTCCAATACCTAAGTTCGATCATAAGCAGGCGGCAGCTAGTTTGTCTGATTGTCAACTCAATCTTTCAGAAAAGCATGGATTCGGTGCATACAATCAACTCGATTCTACGGGGGACGTCCAGCAGATACGGTAATAATACCTACCGATCCTATTAACCAGCCATCCAATTTCCACTACCATCTAGGAATATTGCCCGATTGGGGACAAGGGTATATCACTGTATCGCGTCGTCCGCCTAGCGACTAAGCCCAAAGCCACCTATATTATATTTTATAGGCTCTGGTCGAGCCCAACCATTCGGATTATACTGCCAACGACAATTCATAATGTTGGCATAGTTCGGTATCTTAGATCTAAAACTATTTCATCGGCAAAACCGGGCAATTTTATAGCTAATGGGTTACAGTGTAGCTCAGTCACTATGGTGCCATGGCAAATTGTGAAAAGCTAATGTTCAACACATTGCTTTTTATGGCACTCTATATTCCGGCCACATATGTACGCATTAATTGCTTTTTGGGATTGGCACAAGTGGGTTGTTGTACCTGTACCTCTCTTTCCCTTTGTGCGTCAGACCAGCCATTCAATTGTTGTTGTTGCTCAGGTCGCCTTATGATTGCGAGTGTCAACTTTTAGTATAAATATAAAGCCAATTCCTCGTGAAGTTAACATTTTGACTTTTTTCTTTTTTCCCTTTTTCTCTTTTCTACATAGCTCGAATTTGTTGTACATAAACCAGACAAGAGTAAGGTAAGTAAATGGTTAAGCTGGGCATTTTGAGAATTGGCTGGTAGTGTTGCTGTGGCTTTCTTTCTTATCTTATAGCGGAATTTCTCATAGGAAGGTTATCACTATTTGTCTTTTTTCTTAGTATCCCACGTTATAAGTCGAGATATTGTCAAGAAAAGCGAGCATTGATCTGAACCCATAAGTTCAAAGTTATAATTCGCAAGAATAGTTTGTCTAACAATTTTAAAGAACAAAATCACACAATGCACAGAACTTATTCTCTCCGTCAATCGCGTGCTCCAACTGCCGCCCAACTTCAATCACCCCCTCCTCCTCCCTCTTCTACCAAGACTGGTAGATTCTTTGGTAAGGGTTCCATCAGCCACACTTTCAGAAGATCGACTGCTGGTTCTTTCGGCCCGGAGCTTGCTAGAAAGCTCGCTGCCCTTGTTAAGATGGAGAAGAATGTTATGAGATCAATTGAACTCGTTGCCCGTGAGCGTCGCGAGGTTGCCAAGCAGTTATCCATCTGGGGTGAGGAAGGTGATGAAGACGTTTCTGATGTTACCGACAGACTGGGTGTTCTCATTTACGAAATCGGTGAGCTGGAAGATCAATTCATTGACAAATATGACCAATACAGAATCACCCTCAAGTCTATCCGTAACATTGAGGCCTCAGTTCAACCTTCTCGTGACCGTAAGCAAAAGATTACCGATCAGATTGCTCACTTGAAATACAAGGAACCCAATTCTCCCAAGATTATTGTCCTGGAACAAGAATTGGTCCGTGCTGAAGCCGAGTCTCTTGTTGCTGAGGCTCAATTGTCTAATATCACCCGTGAGAAGCTTAAGGCCGCTTTCAACTACCAATTTGATGCTATCCGTGAGCACTCTGAGAAGCTTGCTCTTATTGCTGGTTACGGTAAGGCTTTGTTAGATCTTTTGGACGACAGCCCAGTCACTCCTGGTGAGACTCGTCAAGCTTATGATGGCTACGAGGCCTCTAAGCAAATTATTATTGATGCTGAGAACGCTTTGGCTACTTGGACTCTTGACCAGGCCTCTGTCAAGCCCACTCTTTCTATCAGAAGATCAACTACTGAAGGTTACCTCGAGGAAGAGGGTGCTGAATGGGATGGTAAGGAAGAGGGTGAGGTTGAGGAGCACGAACCCGTTGAAGCCTAGAGGAATGAAATATGGAATGGTAATGCTTTATTAAATTATTTTGTTATATTTTATTGAAAAGTTATTGATATGAGAAACCTCTCGTTGAAGAGCAGTTTATTTATATATTGTTTCTTTTCTTGTCAATTTTCAACTTTTTTATTCGTCTCTTTGTATTGTGGTTTATTGTCGTATTCATTTATCCTAGCTTAGCAATAATATTTGTATTTCTATGTAGTCAATATGGCTTATCAATTGTTTATAATGAAATGAATGCTACTGTAGTGAGTGGTACTTAGATGACGGCTGCATTAGTACGGCGGGGCGATGTGCCTTCTGCTGCAGCATAGGAGTTGTGTATCCTATATATTCCTTACAGATGGCTGTTGTGTTAGTAAAGATGGATCTTGAGGAGTTCATTTCGTTGACTAACTAGTTTAGAAAGATATATGTGCGTTGCGGTCATGTCGCACTTCCAGTGCGTGTGTTTTTAGGTCGGGGTATCCGGGAATCAGAAATTGAGTCTATTATTGCTGGCTTCGAATCGCTCTTCCTGAAGTTTATCGACGCTTGTAAAATGGCTCCAATTCGTGCCACTGATGTTGACAGCGAGGCGATTGATCTGATGTTCGCTGATGTATGGGGTGAATACAATGGAAGGATTGTTGTCTGTCCAAAAGATGGCAACTCTAGCAATATAAAATACAAGGACAATATGCTCTTCGAGAACATTATGGAGCGACATCTGGATATAACTATCCATGAGGAGCTTGAAGAGGATTACCAAAGTCACGACTCGAAGAAGGACCTTTCTGTCGGATATCGGGAGATTTCCAGGATGTGTCTATGTAATTTATTTTTGGAGAGAAATAGTTAAGTTATGCTAATATCAATCAAGGAGCTAGAGTCGATTATATGATTCTAAGCTAGCTTGATACATCAGTTTGAGTCTTCAAATACCCTCTTTTTACCTTTACGATCAGTCTGGAAAGACACCTTACTGAGAATTCGTTGGTAATCCTCAATTAGTCTCTCATAGGTTTCATGCAATTTGTCAATTTGGCTTAGCTTGTCAAGATCACCTAAAGCTTCTGAATTGCGAATATACAATCGGTTCTTGACGTATAACCTGTATCTTTTGTCAGGCTTTCCAGCAGAAAAGAGTTGAAGAAAAGCCATCTCAAGACACCGATCAAACTGTCTTGGTGCCATTTTGTTCTCAGTTCGCATGTCAACAACCCAATCTGGATCTAGAGGTAATTTTAGTTGGGGCCATAGTTTACCCTGTTTGTAAAGACGTTCAAGATCACATCTATCTCGCAAGTCATCAAAAGCTTCACTAGGGTCCTCGACTGTTACTTCTCGAACGTTCTTGTCTTCGAGAAATTGGTCGAATAAGGCATTGTACAGGCGTGCACCAAGGTGTTTACCTTGGAAGGGTGGCAGGATAACGAACTGAGATATTCTTTTTCTAATCGCATTTGGTTCTGGTTCTGAGTCATGTTGTACTCCCGTGGAGTACCAAAAATACGGATAGACGGTAGTAAAACCAACAAACTCCTCTGGGACAGAGGTTTCATTATTGACTTTGTACAAGATATACAGTTCCCACCGATCATCTGTAACGTCAATGTATGAGCCAGCTTCAATAAATAATAGCACAAAAAGCCTGAGCCTTGAATGTAAGAGGCGCGCACTTTCAAGATCTGTTTTGAATAAGCTGTACCTCTCTGGACCATTCTTAGTGTCAATGGAAAAACTGTTTATAACAATACCAGGCACTTGGAAGGGTTCTCTTCTACTTTGTTGCCATTTCTTCAATTGATTACCCTCATGCTCTTCAGAGTCTTCGCTCGAAGTAAATATAGTATCTTCTTTGTTCATAAACTTCAGTAGCTGACTTAAAGGGTCATTAGTGGAGCTGCTGTTGTCAACTTCGTCCTCTATGTTTGCCTCAACATTGTTATCATCTTCAGTTTCTTTGGCTTTAGCAGCTATAAAAGCTCTTTCAACATCAGGTAACTTTTCCGTGTATTTAACATTGACAAATGGCAGCAAACTCGTTTTATCCAATTTAATGTCAATAGAAAGATCTTTATACCCATATATCAATTCGGTATTACCATAAATAGGGTACGTGAAGGTTGGATGAAAGTCTACGTTATTTTCATCCTTCCCAACAAGCGATAGGGTCACCGATTCATTAGCATTGGCTGTCCACTCCTCAATGTTCATATTTAAAGATGCGAACGAAACTTGTTAAGTGGAGATAATCGAGTTATTACGCGTATGAACACACTAAGTAGGCTTGCATATATACGGCTAACTATGAAATTAATTTAAAGAGAGATAGATAACTTCACCAGATCAATATTCTATCTTCACTGATCCACTGAAAAATGGTGTTTGCAAAAAATAAATTCATGTCTGAGCGCCAGAAGGTTGCTTATAATAGCAGTTTCACAGGGTGGTATTTGAGAACTGTAAAGAAGCATTCCTTCGTAATGTTTGGACTTCCATTTATGACCATGCTTTTGGGAGCCACATATATGTTATCATTCTTCACGCAACTCAGGTACGACAAACATGACGAACATGTAACGGCAGTTTCAGAAGAAGAGTCTCTAAAACTAGCACGGGGTAGACGTAAAATTAATATGAAGGATGAGTATTATGTAAGTTGCTCTGAATTTGTTTTTGGGTAGTATTTTCTAACGGGATTAGCGTCTGCAGCAATTAGATATCGATAACTGGGAGCAAACGAGAGCGGCACGTCTGCCTGGAGAAGAAGAACCAAAATGGTCCCCGAAATAACTATGATCCATAATTGTAGTCTAGAATGTACATATATTTATTTATTTTTCCCCGTTTTTGTTAGCTTTTTTGAAGTTCCTCTGGCCATGAACTTAAGCCATTGAGACCAAGTTATCATAAATGCTAATTGTCATTAAAAATAAAATTATTAATATAGTTCCTATTATTGGTAGCACTAGTATGGTATCACTTTGATTCTACAACGGTATTATTATCTTCAGCCAAAACCCCATACTGTCCTATGAGTTTCAACTTTTTGCTAACCCACAATTGTAACAATTTTCCTCTCTGCTTCTCTTGTAATCTTGATCGGGGAAATTCGCCCTTTGACATAAAGGCTACAATATTCACAACAAACTGATGCTCCTCGAGAATTGTGTTTACGATTACTGGGACCAGTGACGCCAGGGTCCCCCCTCCCCTTATCGGTAAACTCACTTCCACAATAATAATGCTATATCCCCCGGCCTGAAAAATGGCAGTACCCCCCGGAACAATGGATTTATGACACCTTTCAACCGACTGTTCTATATCAATTGGAAAGTGATTGAGGCCCAGAACTTCAAAAGTTTCTCCGATACTACCAAGAACAAACAAAGTTTGCATCTCAATTGTCTGCCCTGAACCAGCTGGCCCAATACTTTTGGAGACCGTGTGAAGAAATCCTAAATCTCCGGTGCGAATATAGTCGATATCACTATTGCCATCCACGATTTTTCCATGCATGCGATCATTCATAAATTGGTCTTTAGATCTGAATATCCCTGTCACGTTGCCCTCCGAAAAGACCCATATCTCTCCAAATTCGCCTACTCTACACAATCTGTTGGTTTCCGGATTCACAATTGCTACTTGAGTACTTACAGGAACCATTCCTGAATCATGTAAGTGAAGCGCATTGGGATAATTTTCAGGATTTACAACAGACACATATCCTTGTCTAAGAGCCATAGGATCCAGCCAGAGATCAATAGGCTCGATCGACATATACGACCTAGTTGTGATCAAAGGATTCAAAATATGCGAGTAACCCAAGTTAATAGAAGTGGCCTCCAAACCAGTACTGGCAAAGACAAATCTAACATTTTTGACAATATCTGTTCGCAGCCGACCATCCATTGCCACCATGAGGTTTTTGGTTTCAGTCAAACTAAATCCTTTTGGTTTCATAATATTACAGGCATGATCGAGCATTTGGGGGGTAGAATATGAGTCTTTGACTTTATATCTCGAAAGCGTTAAGAAGAATGTCGAAGGATTATTTGCGTAGTCGATTGGCGAGAGTAGTAAAGTCGATGCTCCCAAATAAACGCCCATCAAGCAAGTATGAAGAAAGCCGAGTCCACTAATACTTCTAACGCATCCTAAAATTGGTTTCGTACTCGACATTTGGCATGTTTCTTTCTGAATTTTGCACATTCCCATAATCGTTTGATGTGACAATTGGACTGCATTATATCGGTGGTCTGCTGTGAAGTATATCCATACTACTGCTGGGAAATCATTCGAAAATGCTTTTACCGGCATTTCAAAGTCTTTGGTAGCCATACTAGGTGATATCTTCACTTTACTAGTATTATGACATGCCGGCACAGCAATACGACTTGAAGTGGCTAGTTGTTTCAGTTGCTGGCTAATATGTTTGTTTTTGAAAATACTGTCAGTTTCTCCATGAACCAGAATTGCTCTTGCTGAATAGTCCTTGATAATTTTCGTTAGAACAGGAAGATCCTCGTGTAGGCGATTTGAATCTATAGGAGCAATTGGAATAGCTGTGATACCTAGCAATAAACAAGCGTAGACAGCTACGACAAAGTCTTCTGAGTGGGTATACATTAGAATCAAGCAATCTCCTGCTACCATTCGATGGGTCTTTTTCAAGAAATTGGCTACTGACGCAATTTTTTGGTCAAACTTTTTATATGTCAGAGCCTTACCTTCTTTAGCTCTATTGTCGATTGTGCTATATGCAAGCTCATCTGTCTGATGTGATGCTCTCCATCTTAGGATATGAATAATTGACTTGAAATCTGACAAGGGCGTCGCAGTTCGATCATCAATGACAACATCTCTAAAATCAACACCCGAGTACTGCTTGTCAAAACCAACCAATGATTCCGATCGAATGCGCGAGATGGCTGGCGACCAAATACCACCTACAATATCTTGTCCTGCAGGAAGGTTACGAATGGCACGGTGTGCACCAAACTTCACAAATGCTGCTGGTAGTGCTCCAAGGTCAAATCGGCGTTTACAGAGCATATTACCAATCTCAGAACGCCCGCTCCTCGTGATCCTTGGTAGACTGTTGGCAGGAGCAACGATTACACAGTAGACGTTGAACTTATGGAACCTGAAAAGCAGTTCTATTACCTTGTCACACAAATCGTTCAAAGCAACTAAGTCTTTGTTATACACATCTGATCCAACAACCCCTGCACTACTGCTTGCACCTGCTAAGGTGGAAGAAGATGCAAATGCTGAACTTGGCCCTGGTAATACCCCTAATCTTGCCAGGCTACTCTCCAATACAACTACTGGCAAGTGGTCTCCATTAATAAAGATATCAAAAGCAGAACAGTCAAATATACGACTCTGCATATTTCTCGTAATTGAATCCACCAGATGGGATGTATAATGATAGCGATATCCATCCAAAAACAGTTTTGGTTCATTGACATCATCAGTTTGGAGCTGAAGTTGTCTCTCTTCATCTTCCTCAGTACACCTCTGTCGGAGTCTATCCTCGTACAAGCCTAGGACATAAACTTTGCCATTATAAACAAAACCCAATAAACCTGTTCTTAAAAACTCCATATCAATCATTCCCTCTTCATTGTAGCAGGTAGCATGGAAGATTTTATCTGTATCTAGAGTCAATCCCCAAAAGCCGCCGCTTAAAGAAGGGCTATCAATCCATATCTCACCCACAACCATCTCGGGAGCTAAGATTGACGTCTCTGGGTTGACAATTGCTAAAGTAGCATCAGGGAGTGGATAGCCAAATGCTCCCACTCGAATGAGTTTTGGTGGTGGATCCTGCCCCGTGCTACTCCGGTACGAAGAAGAGACAATCTTTATAACATTAGAAGAGAGCGATTCGTTGTCAAGGTATACTTCAGACAGATCAAAGGGGCCCGAGTTAATATCATCATCAACCATAGAATTAATTCCAGCATTACCACCACCGAGATTGCATCCCATTTTATCTTGACCCTCTAACCAATCTCTCATTGAGATCACCATGCCACCATGTTCACTGAGTGTTAGCATCGGCGTAACCACTTCTCTCGCTCGACTGTTGCCTAGTGGTTTTAACCACCTATCAGCTAGCAAGTCGTAGAACTCTGGATCGACAGTTAACGCATCAATAAGGCACCAGCTCACTGAAGAAAAATCTACAGGTAGCTTTTTGGAGAAATTTCTTGTTGCATGTGGAAAATTTTGATAATTAACTGCAACACTCTTTAAAGACGGGTAGTCCGAAAGCAAAATGTTTGCTCTATATCGAGTAATTGCATTGGCATAGAGTCCTTCTACAGAAAGTGCAGACTGTGGGACCCACACAGTTGAATTCCCCGAGTACACAGTAAGTAGTACGCCGATGATGAGACCAATTGATTGTCGAAGGTCAACATTACACAAAACGGTTCTGCCTCCCACTCTTGTTGCACCCTTTTTGCCATGATAATTATCACGGCTTTGTAACATGGCTGTCAGACATGTCATTTGATGTAGGATAGTACGATGGGACATTACCACGCCTCTTAGCTCTCCTAATGGTGACCTTGAAAATTCGATATACGCCAAATCCGGTACTTGTAATGGGGGCAGCTCTGCCTTCTTACTAGGAGGATGGTATAGACCAAACTCATTCGTTTTCCACCACTCGACATTCTTGGGCCAATGAAACTTATGAAGTGCGATTGTCTTCTGTAATAGTTTATGAGAAGCTTCGGTCGTGAGCGCTAAATGAGACTGTGTACTGGTAAGGATGTATTCTATATCTCTGTATCTGGATGACGCTGCAACTGGAACAGCAACAACACCAGCTACAAAGCAACCTAATAAAGCCACAACAAACTCAATGAGTTCATTCTCTTGGTAAAACAGCGTTACTCGATCACCTCTGTATAGACCAGACTTATCACGGATCATCTGTGCCACCTTCTCGGACCTGGAAGCCAATTTGTCCCATGAAATAGTTGACACTTCCTTTCCTTTAGCATCCAGTACTGTAAATGCACTGAATCTAGAAATGGATTTACCCCGATGCCTTAGAATTGATGGAAGATTGTCAAATTTGGACATCAGAATTGATTTATTATGCGGATCACTTCGTGAACCGCCATTTTCAGGGATTTCTCGGGGTTCAAGCGGTTTTTGCAATTTCACACCCCTAAGTTCCGCAGTAATTAAGCCGAGCTGTTGCGCCGGCGTGGCAGTACTTCTGTAGGTTGTTGTGGCAGGCCGCTCTCCTTCGTCTCCTATAACTTCAGGGGTCGCTTCTATACTATTCTCCATATCTTCTTCATACATCGATCCTCCTCTTTGAGACCATTCATCACCTAATGAGCTTGTCACGGTTAATGGCTGCTCATATTCAGACTTGAATTGATGTTAGTCTAAGTGCTTACTAAAGTGTACATTGGGATTACGATACCTTAGACCCACATGTCAGAGCATGGTCAAAAGATACATCCCAGATTGCAAGATAATCTCTACACTGACTAGGACGAGATACAAAGCTTCGGAATGAACACAAAAGCAAACTCATACTGTATATTCTAAGCGTAGCACACTTCTTCGAATACACTTACCGCATAACCCTGTTGGCCGACAGGGGAATACTGGATCCCCATAGTCGAAGTTGATGCCGAGGCAGGACTCTCACTACCAGATTCCATTAAGGAATTCAATAATAGAGCCCTCTTCTTAATATAGCCCTTTTCAGTAATATCGCCATCCTAGTAAACGTTAGACCAATAGCACTTTCTTAACATCTTGAACTAGTCTACAGTCCGCCCGAAGACACACAACCCACCTCTAATTCAGATTTTAGGAGCAACAGCTTATCCTTTATTTCATCAGGCAAATGCTCTGGAATCGAGTAATCTGTCTCCATTTTGGTAGGTTGACACACAGATACATATATATGGACGGTTTCTCTACCCGAACCAAATTAGGAATCACTACAGCCGTTATCGTATAATATGCGTTGATAACAACTCTGTCCACAGCCAGTTGTGGTCTATGCCTGTCTTCCGGTAAGCGAAACAGACTGAAACAACGTCGGCCTCCTAAGTTGATATTAAGCTTCACCACGAACTCTATGATGAATGCCTACACAGCTTCCAAGCTGGGTTATTCCTCTTCTAATAAACACGTATTAGACTACCAATTTGAACTGAAGAATTGGGTCTAAGTGTTACGCCATATGTCGTAAAGCTGGCGGTGTGCAATTGGTCCCCCCTGTATATTTGTTTACTGAGTGTTTATATAAGAGAACAACCCCCTAGTTAAGCTGCCTCCAGCCTCGGGACCCTTGCGGCTGTATGCATAGGCACCTCGATAAGGGAATGTGTGCAGAGTTCAAACCCGACCTGATCGCAAAGGGATGAAATAGATATTGCCATAGAACTGATGGTAGACGAAGCTGAAAACGTCGAATAGCCTAATGTAGACTGGAGATATGTCGTAACAATATGGTAGCGACGATTACAACAAGGGTCTATATAACTACATGACATCTATGGAGCCTTTGATTTCGGTGTCGCGTGCTATCTTTATAGTGCCTCTTACATAACCGTTGCCAATAGGCGTATCATAACGCTCATCTCCGTGATATTGTTACTGAGTTTAAGTTCTGTCAGAATTTCTGCAGCACTGCCACCTTTGTAAAACAGAGATTACCCATGGCCATCTGTTCCCGTTCAAAAATCCACACAATATGCGATAACAACAACCATTTTCTTGCGAAAATAGGGTTCCGGAGAATTTAGATAGTTAATTTCTTTCTAAAGTTTTAGAGCAATTTCAAAGAACCATGTCAAAAGGTGACCTTACGTCTCATAGAAACCATGTCTACCCCTGAATTTTGTATCACGTGAATACCCTGCATTTTGCATAACCGCAGTTGATGATGTTGATGTCCATGTTGAAAACGGTTCACACTAGAGAATAGATGTCATGGCCGACCAAAGGCACGCTTCGGATATTTTAAGAGAAGACATTGATGAAGAAAGAGATTTAAGAGATTCAGTGCAGCCAAGTGAGCAGGATGAGGAATTTGAATTTGCTTCTTCGAGCCAGGGATACTCCGACAAGGAGGATGATCTTATAGCCGAAGAAGAGGATGAAATCGCTCTAGATGACGATGGAGACTTCGGAGAAGTCATTTATCACAATGAACTAAGAGAAATGGATGCTCTGGGATTAACTGATATAAGTCGTTTAGCGTCTTGGAAGTTATCGTCTTATAAGCCTGGCTTTGGAATTGAAGCGTTACAAGACGAAGACCCGAATCTCTTTTGGCAAAGCGACGGGCCACAGCCACATTTCATTGACCTCCACTTTTCTAAACGGGTGTCTGTAGAGCGATTGAGTATTTACGTCGATTATAACTTGGATGAGTCGTACACCCCAGAGAAAATAGCTGTATCTGCTGGGACAGGATATCATGATCTTCAAGAAGTATCTGCTGCAACCATAGATAAGCATGTTGGCTGGTATCATATAAACTTGAACGATGGGCCAGGGCATGTGCCAACAAAATTATTTCTTCTACGGCTTGCAATTTTGACAAATCACCAGAGCGGAAAAGATACACATATCCGAGCTTTGAAGGCCTTTTCGATTTTAAACAGACGCACTTTGTTGGATGACGGTGATATACCATTTACTTCTATTTCCATGTTGGCACAATCAACATTCCGATAGATTTTATTTATTTATATTATTTGATACATTAGCAATGTAGCCTGATACTTTGTAAAACATATTTAATATTAGTCTTATGAAGAATGACAGGTGCTATTATATGGTCTCAACAGCTATACACTTTCATCTTCTTCTTCGACATCTGACAAGCTCGGTGATTCTTCTGAGTTATAAACATGTGTATACTCCACGTCCTCTTCATAGTATCCTATCTGCATTTCCGCTTCAGAGTACCGAGTTCCAAATGCATTGATATACACCTGAGCCCCAAAAAATATCGTAAAAAGCACACCCAAACTCAACAATACATATCCTAAAGGTTGTTGTGTACGCTTACACGGGCGCTCTGGATATTGATCCTTTGGACATGAAACATGCGTTAAACTGATAATGGCTAGGATATAAAGCACAACTGACAAACATGAGAAAATTATTAGATTCTTAGGTCCTCTCTTCAAGAACTTGCCACTGCGAGGCTGCCAATCTGTGCCATTGCTTCTACCAGACATTACTCTAAACCTGTTTACTATCAAGAGGTTCTAAGTTATTAATCCGATGGTGAGGACATAAAACTATGAGGAAGTGGAATGCAAAACCAGGAAATATAAAAAAAAACCGTGAGGAGATGTTCAACGCTTTTTGCCCCCAATGTGCTTGGAGATAAGGAGGCGGGCGGTACTGCATGTCGATCCGTACCGAAGCGAATGAACTTCCTTGCATAGCTGGCTAGAACATTTTAAAGAGACTATATGTCTAATATTAAATGAAATATTATAGTACAATTTAGAAGTGATGATTATAAATAAATTATATTGCTAAAATGCATGTCTATCGTTTAGCGTAGGTCCTCCTAGCTCTCATTGGTGCAAGCTTACGTCCAGTGATTGGAGAGTGTGACACCATTGTATTCGAGGGTAAACCAGAGGCAAACATTGAGCCACCTCCAGAACTGCCATTAACAGCTGCCGATGACGCACCGAAAGCAAATGCACCCCCAGAACTACTGGCACTATTAGCACCAGCACCAGAACTGGCCCCAAAAGCAAAGCCATTTGTAGACGGTGCAGGTGTGGATCCGAAATTAAAACTTGGATTGGCACTAAAGTTCAAGCCACCTTGGGGAGCCGCTGTCGACGGTGCTGGCTGTTGTGGAGCCGGGGACCCAAAGTTTGTAGATATAGTATTTCCAAACTGGAAAGGTGTGCTGGAGGTTGAAATAGTAGGAACAGCTGTACCATTGGCAGGAGCTGCAAATCCCGTATTGGCGCCAAAACTAAAACTTGGTGTGGGAACAGTTGTGTTGGAACTGTTAGCTCCAAAGCTGAATGGTTTATCAGCTGTACCAGTTATACTGCTTCCTGAACTAGGTGCGGATGTTGCTGTCTGGCCGAAGCTGAAGGGGGTCGTCACGGGTTTAGATACCTCAGTAGCTGAGGTTCCGAATGTAAATGGTGATCCCGAGGACTTGGCTGTCGAAGTATCCGCGGATTCAGCTGGTTTGCCGAAGGCAAAAGGTAACCCATTAGTTTGGCTGTTGGTGAACCCTGTAGAAGAACTACTTTTACTAGAACCAGTTGAGTCAGCAGGCTTACCAAATGCGAAAACTGATGAGCCAGAGCTAGGGACTACTGCGGGCGAGGTATCAGCCTTTGCATCCTTACCAAATACAAATGGTGTAGAAGCAGTGCTCGATGGCACAGAACCAAAGAGCGATGTAGAAGCCGCCGTTGTTGTGGGTGCCGTTGAAGCTGCTGAAGCAGAAGACGCACTGCCATCTAATGGAGAACCCGAGGTGAGTGTATTAATAGACTTCAGATCTGGCTTGGATATGATCGGTAGGTTGGCGGCTACAGTCTCAGTCGAAGAATTAATAGAAGCAGGCTTTTGTCCAAATAAAGGACTAGGCGATTCCGTAGGCTTCGTAGCAGATATACCAAAACCGTTAAAAGTCTGAGGTACATTCTTAGTTTTATCTTCAGCAGAAGAAATATCGCTGGATCCGCCGGATGTGACTGCAGTTTTAGATGTGCCAAATGTAAAAGGTGCAGGTGTTGACTCTTTTGAATTTAGTGCAGAATTAGCTGCAGAAGTCGTGGTAGATGCAGACGCTGTTTGGGGAGCCTTTATTGTGAATGAAAACGGACTTGTTGATGTCGAGTTTGGTTCACCAGCAGCCGTTCCAAGAGCAGATTTGATTTCAGACGGTTTGCTCTCGGTGGTAGTAGCGGGCGCTGTCAATGTGCTAATTGGCGTGCTATCACTAGCTCCACTAACGGCATGTGAGCCTGTAGAAAAGACAGATTTAGAGTCTTCCTTGACAGATGACTCGGCTTTTGATGAAAATGTAAACAAACTCGGAGCTTTCACTTGCTGTGTAGTTGCTAATTCTTGCCCCTCATCTTCGGCCTTTCGCTTGGTCGAGCCAAATAAACTACTGGGTGTTGCACTTTGAGACGGTGATCCAGAGTCCTTCTCATGAGAAGTTGTACTGCTGAAACTAAACAATGAAGGTTTATCTGTCTTTAAAGCAGTCTCATTTACGGCTGGTTTATCAGAGCTAGATACCATCGATTTATTGCCAATTAAAGGCGTTGATTGCATATCTGTATTATTCTCTTTAGGCACAGTACTCGTCTTGGCTAGTCCAAAAGAAAACGGCGTAGACACACGCTCGACTACAGGCTCAGCCACCGTCGATTTCTGTTCCCCAAAAGAGAAAGAAGGGGTTGATTCCACAGGTTCACGGCCAACATCCTCGAGCTTGCCCGTGTTTAGAGAAAACAAACCGGTTTTTCCTTTACTACTACCATTGCTACTGGACTTTTCCACTTGTCCAGTAATGCCTTGCTCGCCTTTACCAGATCCATTTACTGTCGTTGCCCCTGACGACTGAACAGAGTCCCTAGTTTTAAAAGAAAACAAAGGCTGTTTCGGCAATGATCCTTCAGTGTTCTGCTTACCTGCCTTCGACTCTTCAGCCACGAATCCATTGACTTTATGAGGGTCCCGTTCATTACCTTCTACCCCGGGAATTAGTTTAGAACTCTCACCCAATCCCTCAGTCTCGCTATCCTTCTTCGTCTCATGTAACTTCACTTCGAGTTCTTGGCGGCGAGCAACAACTTCTGGGTCTTCATCAATGCGTCTCTTCAATAATACTCCTTTGCTTTCCTTCTTAGCAAATGATGGGATATTGGTCCTCTTGATGGTATCGCCACTATCTTTATTAGGTGGGTCTTCATCGTCACTAATTTCAAAGTCAGCGCTAAAATAACCATGGCGTCTAATTCTTTCACTTGGGATATCTTTTAAGTCAATTACCGGCTTTGCTTTGAACTCGAATTGAGGGATTTCCAGCCCGTTTTCAATATCATCATCGTCACTTTCTACTTCTTCCTCTTGCGTGCTGTTTATAGCGGTTTCGACTTTCTCACGTTTAATATCCTTTGAATCATCAATACTGGTATCGGAGAGCTTTCGCTTGTGAGTTGGAGCCCCATTTTCCTCTATACTTGACTCTTCCTGCTCGTATTCTTTGTTGATATTACCAGTGTCATCTAGCATGCCGTTCTGCTCGGAAACGCTCCGACTACGTTCAGATTGTGTGCCTTCAGCTAAATCGAGCACAATTGGTTCGCTGTTGTCCATAGGAGCAGTGAAGTTATTGGTTCTCTTTGAAAGAGCCTGCCTATATGCTTCAACAATTGAAACTGGATTTGATCTATTCCATTGGACGGGATCCACTATGATAGGTGCGTAGTTTCTTGACCTGTTGACGGATTTAGAAGATACCATAGTCGCGGTACTATTGGATCTACCAAGATCAAAAGCGGCAGGAGGCTCTATACCTTTCCAATTTAAAGGGCGCGTTCTATGATGTTAGTTTGCTGTCTCACAAAATCAGATAACAGAAAAACACTTACGGAGATTCTCCAAGATAATGCGGGGTAGGTATTTTGGGAGCCAATAATGGCTTCTGCTTTTGGTTGGGAGCTGTCTCGTGAGCCTGATGCTTGCGAAATCCCCAAAAATCGCCGAGAACTTTACTAATGGAGTTGCTGATGGATGCTAATGAAATAGACCGTTTGTTTCCAGAGCTATCAACAACGGTTTCAGTTGCACGATCTTCTCTTTCGCCATGTCGTGCTTTATGCTGTTTCTGACGGTTATATGGATGACTTGAAGTGGCTGTAGAGCGGACACCTCCCAGAGCCCCGCTTCGCAACGCTCCAGCACGGTGATAAGTCTCAGGCCTGAGCCTATTTGAATTACTGCCTCTTAGATTGCTATCCATAATAGCTAACTTTAATACAATTGCGCTTGAAAAAATAGTGAATTTCTCAGTTCTTCGTTGGTGGCTTTGCGAATGATGTATTCGAAAAGATTTGAATTCTGGATACTCTGCTAAGTATTTTCGAGTTTTTGTCAGAACACCGTCAAAGCCTTTGAACAGACCAGATAGATCTTATAAAACTTTCCAGAGTACCCCCCAAATCAATCTGCTAGTCTAGGTCTTTTGACCCTACGATGAATTTTGATCCCCTTGGCAAGTGAAATCGATAAATAAATATTTAGTACACAAACATTTGCTCGTTAAGAATCTTGGGCGAAGCGCCGCATATAGGTCATGTGACAATAACATAATAACAGGTTTTTCGCTTCCTCTTGAGCAACTTTCTTGTTGAAATCTTTAGTACCATAGAAAGATACTCCCTGAAGTCAATATCGTAGTGGGAATAATTCTGTATTAATTGGATTAAGGGACCACACAGAGGAAACCCACTAGTTGACTCTTAGATACCACTAAACTTACAATTATCACGTGATGGGATCAAATTCCTGCGGAGTGTCATTCATCGCTAATCCTTGTTATTTAACAGACGACAGGGGATATTTCAGCGTGAACCCCGGCTTGTGAATATGCACGACAATCCCTGTAAGCAGTGAAGACCATCCTACTTTGGCGACTGGGATCCGCCCAGTTCTAGATGCCATCGCTCTTGTTTCTTTAATATTATAACAACATCTATAGCTCGCCCAGAGAGCTCTAATATATACCTCGTACAAGTGTTGAGTATAGTCAAGGTTTGTATCCGTCCCTTCGCTATTATTTAAAGTTTAACTTGAAATATACAACGGCAACTAGTTTACTAGACTGAGGCGCCAGCAACTGGCTTTCATCCAGTGTATCGAGACACCTCAGTAAGACACTGTTCTACTGAATGCACATTAACCGCTCCGTTTATTAGTTAAAATCTACACTGCTCGACAACAGGGATCGAAATTAATTGGATGATGCATGCAAGTATAATTTCTAGCCCTGTTACTGATGTCTGTGCCTCAATGGTTTTGCTGCGACCATGGACGCGAAACTCTCAGTTGTCAAGGGTGGAGAAATGTACATTCTCCTAATACCCTTGAATGAAATATATTTAACTTCACAAAGTTAATTAAATAGAATGGAATCTGATACCCGCTAACAGGAGCAAAGCCTACGGCGCGACAAATGTCACGTACCCAGCTAAAACTAATTTAAAACCCATTCCAATATTAACACATGTATTAGTCTCCGTTAGTGTACTCGCGCTCCATACCCTGGCCAACCACAACCCTGTCACAACCACCACGTCAAGCCTACAGGATGATACTTGATCTTCGCTATTAGCGCGATTAAAAGCAAGGGAGGCATCCGTTGTTATATAAAACGTTATATCGCTTTCACGCATCACTACAGATATACCCCTGTTACGTGGTTAACTTGACGCCCGACTCGCGTAGAAAAAAGCAAAAAAATAAAAAAGCTTTGGACACTGCTCGGTTTAAAAATCTCTCTTCTACCCTTTACCTTATCGAGGAAATAGGTGAACTCACGTACATCTGGCAATCTGCTGCAAAGAACACGTACGGTCAAAAGCCAAACTGCGAAAATTTCAAACACTCCTTTACCGATATCACTTTGTTCAGAACAATAATTCCTGCGTTTCTTCGGTAACTAGAAGGATATTGGTCACTGTTTGTTCAAAGGTTTCGTATTTCTGTTTGAATTTTTTGGATTGATTTCTTTGTCTTGCTTATTGTCTGACTGGAGATCTGTATTCCATATCGTGATCATATCTTTTGCGTGTATTGGTTGCTTATATTCATCTTTTATACTGGCGAGTAGCTAGACAGAAGTGAGAGGAGCGTGTAAGGATAATTTCGCATTGAAGGAATTAGTTGGTTATAATCTGATTGCCCATTGATATACACGTAACAAAGCCGATCAAGGACGAAGATCGGACTGTATTTTGGCGGTCAAAAGGTAATTGTCGGACTTTTGCTTATTCATAAGTCTTTCTTTTGAATTGGAAATTCAGTTCTTTTCTTGATACCAGAATGGTGCGAAGTGGCATGCGCATTATGCGCTTTTTAGTGGTGGCCACTCTGCTTATTGTCGTCGTGTACAGGCTATCCACTGAAAGGGTAAATATCACTGATTATGTGACAAAATCGACTTCCTCTACCCAAGTAAAGGGGACTTCAGGCGCTTTGGCTTCTGCCGCTGCCAAAAAACTGGATGCTAATAAAGACCAGGTCGTCATGAAGTCTGAAAATGACAAAGCCCTTTCTGCGCCCTATGAGAAGGCATCGGCCACTTTTGTGTCATTAGCTCGTAATTCTGATCTCTGGGACCTTATCGATTCGATCCGCATGGTTGAAGACAGATTCAATCACCGATACCATTACGACTGGGTCTTCTTGAACGATGATGAATTCACCGAGGAGTTTAAGGACACTATCTCGAGATATGTTTCTGGAAAGGCCACGTTTGGTCTAATTCCCAAGGAACACTGGGGCTTTCCTGAGTGGATTGATAAGGAGAAAGCTGCTCTTGTTCGTGAACAGATGCGTAACGACAAGGTTATTTATGGTGACTCTATTCCATACAGACACATGTGCAGATATGAATCAGGATTTTTCTGGAGACACCCTGCTCTTGATCCTTACAAGTTCTACTGGAGAGTTGAACCCCATATCAAATTGTTCTGTGACATTGATTATGACGTTTTTAAGTTCATGGAGGAGAAGAAGCTCAAGTACGGCTTCACTATCTCTCTATATGAATATGAGACCACCATTAAGACTCTGTGGAAAACTACAAAGGAGTTTATTGATGCTAATCCTCAATATGTTTCGCCTAACTCGCTCATGGACTTCATTTCTGATGACAAGGGTGAGACTTATAACAGATGTCATTTCTGGTCCAATTTTGAAGTAGCTAGTCTTGACTTCTGGCGTGGTGAAGCATACCAGAAGTACTTTGAGCACCTTGACAAGGCTGGTGGTTTCTTTTATGAACGATGGGGTGATGCTCCTGTCCACTCCCTCGCTGCCTCACTCTTCCTTGACAAAGATGAGGTTCATTACTTCCAAGACATTGGCTATTGGCACAATCCTTTCAGCAATTGTCCTACTGAAAAGGAAGAACGTCTTAGACTAAAATGTACTTGTAATCCTGCGCGGGACCATGATAACAACTTTACCTGGAAGGATTATAGTTGCACGCCTAAGTTTTTCAACGCCAAGGGTCTCCAGCGTCCTAAGGGCTGGGAAGATCAAACTTAGTTATATATAGCGTATGTTAATTATAAATTGTTTATTGACTGGTTAGATTATTTTGTGAGCTATATTTTTGCAAATGGAAGCGTACTATTTGTTATCTCTTCGGACACTAACCAGCGGTATGTGCATTTGGAATAGTGCGGCTTATGCTTGATACGCCAACATCTTGAACACATGAAACCAACATAGTAATGGACAAACATACGTTACTTACAACTCCAAACACACTTATAACAGTATGGCCATCAGATATATACTTTTACTATCGCGGCAAGGCAAGGTCCGTCTTGCCAAATGGTTTGAAACACTTGGCACCAAAGACAAGGCCAAGATTGTTAAGGAAGTTACGACATTAGTACTGGGCAGAAGAACCAAGATGTGCAACTTTCTTGAATACAGAGGTAAGTTTTGTTGGCATTATTCATAGGGGTTATTGGTCCGCGGTTCAGGTATTGAAACAATATCTGTGATCCAGCTGGAGATCTGGGTCTAACCAATCTAGACTCAAAAATTGTGTACCGTCGATATGCCTCTCTCTTTTTCGTTGCCGGAATTGATCAGGAAGACAATGAATTACTCGCATTAGAAATCATTCACCGATATGTAGAACAAATGGACAAGTACTATGGAAATGTCTGTGAATTGGATATCATATTCAACTTTCAGAAAGCATATTATATTTTAGATGAGATTCTAATTGCGGGAGAACTACAAGAGTCTTCGAAGCGAGATGTCCTCCGGCGGATAGCCCAACAGGACGCGCTCGAAGCGGCAGAAAACGAAGAAGAAGGCATTTCACGGCTATTATCATGAGCATAGCATCCCTTATTTATAGACTGAAGAATAAATAAATGAGATAGCTTGAGGAGCTTCTTGGATGAACTGTAATAAAAATTCCCTCTCGAACTTAGTTTGTTCGTCTATTGCCTTAAATTCTACACACAAGTATTTCTATCAAATAATATGCATCTAAACAGATCTCTTTCCTTCAAAAATTTCTTGCGTTCCCACGTGAATATCTTTAAATGACTTGAATACAGAATATGGGATGTGCTCTCTTTCACAGTAGGTGATGAGATCTCTACCCTCCTTGGCAAAAAGTAAATCCGTCTCTTTAGCTGCAGACAGATCAGAGACGCCGTCACCACAGTACAACAGAACAGGACGTTTTGCCTTCTCCAAATCAGCGTAGGGCCTAATAGCGCGCGACTTGTCATGACCAAAGCTTGATTCGTCTCTGTAAACGATGTGCCATGAACCATCATCATTGATTTTAACATCATTGGAAACGATTTCTATTTCGCTGGCAGCTTGCTCTCCGACGAGTTTCGTCAATAAAGCGAAGATAATTGGTTTCATTCCACTTGAAACAATCACTACGGGAACGTTATTTGCACGTGCCCATTGATAAAAATCAACAAACCCAGGATCAAGCTGAACATGTTTTAAAAGGAAATCAATACACTCGGGGAAAGGAGTGTGGATAGACTCGAGCATTTCGTGAAATCCATCTCTAAAGGAAGTCTTACCTTCCAAAATATCTTGATTAATCTCTCTTCTACGCTGGACACCAAACCCCAATTCATCGGTAAGATAATCGTTGGAATCCTGTAAAGTAACAGTTCCATCCCAGTCAGTGAAGACGATAACCTTGGGGCTGGTTCTGAGAGCTGGTAACTCTGAAGTAGCCATTTTGTTATCTATCACAATGACTAAATTTCAAATGAAGAATCGTAGGTCTGACTGTTCGCTTCTTATTGTCAAGCTTATGCAGATAGTTATAGTCATTTCAGATTTGATTGCGATGTTAGGGTTTATGCCATCACTTCGGAACTCAGGGGTAATTGATACAAGTTATGACGGAAAAATTGCTAGACAATTAATTGGCTTATATGATCCCATTATCCCATTATACGAAGAAAAGTCTGCTCTAATGATTGGAGATCATACTGGAACGAACTTCCGGGGGCATGAGGTACATGGTGACATCTGATGCCACGGGCCTCAATGGCCCGAACATTTACTGAGATACCATTCGGTTCCGTCAAGTGAATAAAGTCAGTGACGAAGTTTGTCCATTGAACTGAGTCAACAAAGTCTGAGTTTGGGTGGTTCTTTCGAGGTTGAATGTTTCTCAGATTCAAATGACTATTGTAATGAGAGTTGTCCATTTGGGTTGAGCCGCTGCATGTAGAAATGACATCAACTTGACCCTTTGCGTGATAATGACCTTGAGGGAGCGGAGTTACAATGCCGGTTGCAGATGTAGTTGATACAGCTGCTGTCGAAGGAGGCCCTGATAAACTGTACAAACATGATGTCACAACGGCTTCAATGTATTGTTCGGCATCCATATATGCGAGACTCCGCGGCGAGGTATTACTTTCGTATGTGGTCTCGCGATCAGGTAAACCATTTAAAATCATGATTTTATGCTTACACTTTTGAAGCTTTTCTGCAAATCCCTCTAAAATAACAACTGGCACAATGGATGTGTATAAACTGCCAATCGAGTAGACTATAGCGTCAGCATTGTTCACAGAGTCCAGAACTCTAGGACTAGCACGAGGATGTATTTCTTGTCCATATGGGTTGATATAAAAAATTCTTTTTATCGCAGATGCTAGTGGTTGTTCTATGGCTGATTTTGAAAACATAATCTGTGACGTTGATAATGCAGGGTGAGAAAACGGCAGATTGGCGTCTTCGAATGAAGTTGGCGTTACTGGAGTTGCAGTACCATTAGTATCTTGTCTGTGGGACACTGTGGGCAGTGATAAAACAGACGGGTGTGAAATTTGACTCTGGCCTGTAATTAAATCACCGTTCTTCAATTCGGCAGAAATATGATAGCTGAAATTAGTATTCAGAACTGGCAACACGCTCACGAGTTTAGAAACATCAGTCATTTTGCACAAGAGCTCCACGGCTGAATCTAAAGACCCACAAAATAAACGTGCCCCGCTAAGAAACAGATTTCCTACACTAGCTCTCTCGAACCTGAACTCCCTCCCTGGTCGACTTTTCTTTAACAGTTCAACATGCATATGGACGAAAAATGGACGGATCATTTCTTTGTAATGGGATTCAACCCCGTCCCACAGAATGTGGGTGCCGTCAACAATTTGATTCCATTCACTTTTCGCTTCATCGTAAACATCAGGTAATCTATATGAGAATAAGTTTCTCAACGCGCGATTGTGAGGCTGCTCATCTGGAATGAGTCTTGTTATCCGAGACCGAACGTCTCCGATAGCTGGCCCTCCAATTACTCTAATAATCTCCGAAGTAGAGCCACCGTTGTCTGAAATAGGCATCACATATGTTACATGATCGAATACTGAAGAGAAGAGATTGACTAGAGAGTTGGTGGCAGTGCCACCACCAACAATTGCCACTTTCATGTTAGAAGATCATGTTCTGGTTTACAGTCTGACAGGACTCATTAAGCTTACCCCACCAATACCAGCCTAACCCTTATCAATGCCAGATAGCTGATCGTTTTCTAGACTTGACAAAAGAAATATGCTGCCTGTATATAGCCTCTGCAAAAAAATGTTATTTGTAATTTATACAGTATATATTAATCTCTAACTGGAGTGAGGCCAGTTCCACCATCAACTAAAATATTTTTCAAGTTTTGGAAGCAGTTCTCAATCGCTCGGGCAGCCGAAGAAGGGGTTCTTCCACCTATGTGTGGGAAAATAGTGACATCGAGACGTTTTAACAATTCAGGGTGTACTTCCGGTTCATATTCGAAAACGTCAAGGCCAGCAGAGGCAACTTTTCCTGATTTCAAGGCTTGTACAAGGGCATCTTCATGAATAAGGGCTCCCCGTCCAACATTCACAACCTTCGCACGATCTGGAAGTAGTTTGATTGTCTCCTCATTCAGGGTATGACGAGTCTCATCTGTCAATGGCAAGGCGAGGGCAAGGAGATCTGAAACTTTTGCAAGAGATTCAAATGAGTCGTGATAAGTCAAAGGGATTCCTTTCAAAGGATCAGAATTTTCTTCATCTTCAGAAAGTTTGTGACGTTTGAAATAGTGAACGTCCATGCCCAATGCATGTAACCGCTTTGCCAAAGCTTGACCAATTCCTCCAAATCCAGCGATTCCAACACGCTCTCCTTGTGGGGTTGTAGTGTTATATCCACCAAGGGCAGGACCCGTATATTCACCCTTATGATCCTTATCAATCTTGTCCAATGGCCTTCCAGTCTTAATATCATAAGTGGCAGCAGCTCTGATTGCAGTTCTGGTATCACCTTGAGTACGTAAAGTGTACTCATACAAGGTAGTATACCTATAAGTTGACAGAGCCAGATGAAGTGCGATATCACTAACCTCATTGGCGGACATGCCTGAGGAATTGCACAAAATGATACCCTTCTTTCGAAGAGCTGCCGGATTATATCGGTCGTAACCGGCCGATCCAATGACCACTACCTTGACTGAAGCTGGTACAGCTTCCAAAAGGTCTCCTTCTAGACCGCCAACGGGCTTTTGAATAGTTAGATATGAGTTGGCTCAGTCATTACCCACGTGGTAGGATCTCAGTCCCGGCCCATTGTGAATATTCGACTTGGCTTCAGTACCATATCTTAACTTACAACAAATCCTGTCCAAATTGGAAATATCCCCTCGATATCACTAAGTTTTGTTTTAAAATCATGGATGGTTTGTTCCCGACTAACGAGTTTATATACAACAAAATCGAAGAATTCGCTGTACCTGTCTAACACACTTTGCTCGATCCTTTCTACAGGACCGACAAGAAGAACCTTATTTTTACGACCAGCTGTCATGTTGGAGAAAACACTAAGAGACGAAATAAAAAAACCTAAAGTTCTATAGCTTGAAATATGTGAATTGTAAGTCCTCTTCTAGTTATATACTTTTCTATTGGACGTGGCGTAATCTAATCGGCTAGTTCTGTCCGCTCCGCTTTCCCGCTTTATACGTAATTTGCACCGTTAATCAGATCATTGATCTATCTCAAAAGATAACGGCTGTCGGACTGCGAACTGCGTGCAGCATTATCATGCAACGCCGAGTATGCGGACAGATAGTCTAGCACTACGATGGCGTGCCGGCCACCTTTGAAAATTGGTACCTAAGAACGTGAAAAAGATACCTGGTACTATTTCTTGTCCCAATTCCGATTATGAAAGTTCTATACTTATTGTACTTCGACAATAAATTGTGCACTAGAAACTTGTTACTGGTGTTCTATTGGCTGCTATCAAATATTGTTAAATCAAAAGAATTAGCCACAGCACTTTATCTACATTTTTTTGTATCAAATTTTCTAGAGCGACAAAATCATTTGGCAATTGGTTTACAGATCAAAGACATTTCAATGGAACGGAACGCTCTTGACTAGTCAGTCCCATTACCTGCCACTCAGCTTAACTAGTACATTTTGACCGATCTCTCAGCGAAAACCCGAACCCGCATAATGACTCTTTTTGATCTGCGTTATCACAGCTGAAATGAAAAATTTAGGAACTTGGAACTTTTCTGCTTATCATTCGATCTCTGTTGTTGATAACACACAATTGCTTACGCATTTAATTACAATCCAAAGATGTCTAAAGGAAAGGTTTGTTTAGCTTACTCAGGTGGCCTTGACACCTCAGTCATCCTAGCTTGGTTGCTTGAACAAGGATATGAGGTCATTGCTTTCTTGGCCAATGTTGGTCAAGAGGAGGACTTCGAGGCTGCCCGTGAGAAGGCTCTTAAGATTGGTGCTACTAAGTTTGTTGTTGAAGATGTTCGTCGTGAATTCGTTGAAGAGCTCTGTTTCCCCGCCGTCCAAACTAATGCCATCTATGAGAATGTCTATCTTCTGGGTACCTCTTTGGCTCGTCCTGTTATTGCTCGTGCTCAAATCGCTGTTGCTGAGCGTGAGGGATGTTTCGCCGTTTCTCACGGCTGTACTGGTAAGGGTAACGACCAGGTTCGTTTTGAGTTAGGCTTCTATGCTCTCAAGCCCGATGTCAAGGTCATTGCTCCTTGGAGAGACCCTGAATTCATTAAGCGTTTCGCCGGTCGTAAGGATTTGCTCGATTACGCTGCCCAAAAGGGTATTCCCGTCGCTCAAACTAAGGCCAAGCCCTGGTCTACTGATGAAAATCTGGCTCACATTTCTTTTGAAGCTGGTATTCTGGAGGACCCTGACACTACCCCACCCAAGGACATGTGGAAGCTCACCGTTGACCCTACTGATGCTCCCGATACTCCTGAAGATTTCACTGTCGAATTCAAGAAGGGTCTTCCAGTTAAAATCACATATGAGAATGGTAAGACTGTTACTGATGCCGTTGAGCTTTTCTTGACTGCTAACACCATTGCTCGTCGTAACGGTGTTGGTCGTATCGACATTGTTGAGAACAGATTCATTGGTATCAAGTCCCGTGGTTGTTATGAGACACCTGGTCTGACTATCTTGAGAACTGCTCATATTGATCTTGAAGGTTTGGTTTTGGATAGAGAGGTTCGTGCCATTCGTGACACCTTTGTTACCCCTACCTTTGCCCGTATTCTATACAACGGTCTCTACTTCTCCCCCGAAGGTGAGTACACTCGTGCATTGATCAACCCATCCCAAGTTACTGTTAATGGTCAAGTTCGTGTCCGTGCTTACAAGGGTTCTTTGACTATTTTGGGTCGTTCATCTTCTACTGAGAAGCTGTATGACGCTACTGAAGCTTCCATGGACGAACTCACTGATTTCGATCCTACTGATACCACTGGTTTTATTGCCGTCCAATCCATTCGTATCAAGAAGTACGGTGAGGCTAAGATTGCCCGTGGTGAGAAGTTTTAGGCGTTTTATTACCACACTTTGTTTATAATTAAATAATTAATCTATTACTGTATAATTTTCACTCTCTTCTACAAGGTCCTGGTGTTTGTCACTCAGGTTTGAAAGTTGAGCCGTGCGATGGCCCCTCTAAGCCTAATAGGGGAGATGGGATGTGGAGATTCGTCTCAACTGTATCTACTAGGAAACAGACACAAATAGGGCCCAAATCTAACTTTGGTTTGGGACATATAGCCATGAGGATTTTAGCTAATACATTTGCAGTATTACTGGCTCTTGGTGACTTGGTGTCCGTCAATGCCGCCGATGGTCAGACCCAGCAAGTCGAACAGTTGTCGTGGCAAGTACGTCATATGAAAGAAGAGCATGGTTTTGACCAATTTGACGCTTTGTCCTTCTTCACACTTCATGATTCGGATGGATCGAAAACTTGGACATCTAATGATATTCTCAACTTGTATGGCTTGCTAAATGATAAAGTTGTGGGTGATGGCACTGGTATGGGAAAGCATGAAGAAACCGAGAATATTCCTCAATCCACTAAAGATCATGTACTGAAGACTGTTCTGGGCATGATAGATACGGATAATGATGGGATTATTTCTTTAGAAGAATGGCGCATTTTCACCGAGCGTGGTGGCGAATTACCCGATTTTGGACTAGGACCGGGTCACCACGGCGATTATGAGTACGAGTATGAAGTTCACCATTGGCTGGAGCACCACGCTAAAGACGACCCCGACGTAAAGAATGTACATCCTGAAGATATTGAACATGAAAATCTATTTCATGCTCATGAGCATGGCGATGACGCTAAGAATCATGAGGGTTCTTGGGAAAAGGTACAGAATATTCCACTTAAATATAGGAAACAATAGCACTTGACCACAGTAATAGGTTACCAGTGCAGGACACTAGTATTCCTAGCTGGACCTGGCATATTTTATATGAGCATACTTGCACTCGTCACGTTTGTTGTATGATGATTAAAAAGTATTTCATGTGTGTTGCATTAGTAAGTAAGATAAAATAAATATATCCTAAAAGTAATATTAGGAACTGAAGTCCCGCAAAATCTGTAGGCAGATTTGAGAAAGGCCCTGGAGACCATTATCAGCTAATGTTGACACTACTCCATCGTGTATCTGTTCTAAGACCGCCCGTCCGCCAAAGTCACCGAAAACAGGCTCTACAGTCGCTATCCCACTTCCATGCGGATAGCTGACAATAGACTGGGCATCATATCGAACCTTGATGCAAACTTTGCAGGGCTGGCGCTTCATTTGCTTGTCCTCCAGAAGTAGATCAATGGCAATAAGCAATTCCTCTGGCACCTCTGACATTGAAACGCTAGTCATAAATTCGAGTTCAAGCTTTGAAATGGCACTATTAATTGCACAGGCATTGTCCCACATCTTATTGGCCCGGGCTATAATAGACTTGATATGGGCATGTTGTTTAGATTGATGGTCAATTTGTTTTTGAAGACATCCACGCAATAAGGCAAAGGTGGCGGATTCATCATGAGATCGCGTTACAATAGAACCGGTCACAATATTCACTTCAAGTGCTAGCCCATTGACAAATTGAAGACTCAAAACATCTTCCTTTAATTCGCTACTAGACAATCCCACGCACTGAGAAAGCCACTTATAATTGCTTTCCAGAGCGTGCATCTCCTTATTATCAACGATTTTGTTGGCTTTAAGAACCTGTTCGGCTTCTTTGACATGATCGTGTAGGGTCTGCTTTTCTGACCGTAACTTCTCAATCTTTGCTATCACAGATTCCCTGCGGTTTCGTAGTTCTTCGGCTGTCTTTCGCTGTTGTATGGCGTTCTTTTTTGCTGATTCGACCTGTTGTCTACGATCAATCAATTCCTCTTTGTTATAGTTCGCCAACTCTGAAAGCTGTTTCTTCATATTTTGGATGTCGCCGCTTAACTTTTCATGTCGTGCCTGAGCTTCACGATTCGCCAGCTCAGAGATAGTCCGTTTCTCATGCAGTATTTCGATATCTTTTGCGAGCAGCTCCCGATTCTTTTCCAGGTCTTTGTTTAATCCATTGGTTAGTTGCCGTCTCCATTCATACCAGGCTCCTTTTGCTTGCTGCCGAGAGAAGTTTTTTAGAAGCAAAAATTGTGATTTCATGATTTGCTTGGTATCTGCCGAGGCATCAACATATTCTTGGAATAACACAGGATTATCTTCCAACACCGATTCCTCCCACTGAGTAAAGAACTCCTTTGCATTTTTGATGTCATTCTTTAATTCGTGGGAGCCAAAGTCATACATGTTTAGAAGAGGTAATTTCTGAGATGCTACCCAATAATCTTCTTCCGTGGCTCCTTCGACGGCCTCCTCAGGTATCCCAAAAGAACTATGGCCCCTAGAGTTAGACAGAAATTTATCCATGAAATCAATTGATATCATTGACAAGAATTCATTTAAAGAAATATTATTATCCGTAATTGCAAGTGGCTTTGTCGGGGATTGTTGAGTTTTTTCAGTTTCAGAATTGATCTCTTCAGGATTGAGGAGAGGAATGTGCAGCTTTGGCTTTTCTGGAGACATCAAAACGATTCGTTCTTGCAAAGCCTTGATGGGCGTTGTCGCGGTTGATACCCGCATGTCTAGCCTAGTGCTCCAAGTAGAAAGTGATCTCATCGAGTTTTCGCTAATTATCGTGCCTGCCGAATGGCTGTTCGCCTCATTCGCTGCCGTCTCGCTGCGTTCTCCTTGGATTCTGTCCAACGAACCTTTTTTTGCTGGGTCTTCAAGAATAATATTACCTACTGCCCTAGTAATATCCATTCCGGTGTCTTCATCAGCATCTAATTCAAATCGGTGTTGAATACCTCCAATAACCTTGGTTACATCCATTGAATCATCCGCTGTGGCATTATCAGATCGAAGCACTTCTATCCCATGTACCTTTGAACTTGGTTGACTCTCTTGATGAAGGGCCCTCACTCCTCCTACTGCCTTGGTTATATCCATCGTCTCGTCATTCCCACTAATATCAAGGTGAGACTTAATTCCCCTCCCCACCACTTTGGTTGCTTCCATCATCGAGGCATCATCGTTATCAGCGTCATGCCGTAGAGATTGTTGAAGTCCACCAACTGCTCGAGTTATATCCATGGACGTATCTTCATCGACATGTTGAACAGCAATATTGTTTATGTCTTCTGCATTTGATTGCAGAACTTGACCGATAGCTCTCGTAATGTCCATGGAAATTTCATCTGGGGCATTTTTATTATAGTTTCGACTTGTAAACGCACTGCTAGACCCTTCCACACTCATGTTCTGGATGGCCCCAAAGGTCTTCGTTAAATTCATTTCGTCCCTCTCATCGTTATCATCGTCATCGTGGCTCCCAGGACTGTGTGTTGTTCTTAGGCCAGTCCCTACAATAGTTGTCAGCTCCATTCCGCCTTCATCTTCTCCGTCTTTATTTACCAATGATCCTGTTATAGCCCCAAAGCTCTTTGTCAGCTCCATTGTTTCTTCTACGTCATGTGGTGTATCCTCAGCAGAACTCTCCATGTTGGTGGGTATTATTTTACCTGCTGTATCAGCATGATGACCTTGCGTTCGCCGTCCCCCAAACACACTGGTTAACTCCATATCATCGTCATAATCCTGTACATTTTGGTAGGAAGGATTCACTTTTGCAGGCTTTAACGGTTCTAAATTTGAACCGGGGAGGATTGTAGATATGGTAGGGTTGGCCTCTTTTCTCGGAGGTGAATCAAGGTTGATTAGGATATTGTCATTACCTAGCTGACTTGGTTGAGAACTGTTGGTTCCAAAGAATGTGCCTAGAGACGGTGAGCCTTTTGTAGGGGACTTCTTACTATCAAAAATAGCGCCAACATCATCGAGTGTCAGATCACTATCACGACCGTCTCGATGTGGTATACTTGGACTGGTCATTTTCATTCGGGGCCTTCTCCCAGGGGATTTAATCTTAGGAGGTGACATAAACTTTGCATTTTTTTTTGGTGAAATCCCTTTTCTAGGGGAAGTATTTTGGGGAGGAGTAGCTTCATCCTGTGATAAGTTCCTGGATTAAGTTAGTGATTATGCCATGAGCATCTGACTCATATACTTACCACTGGTAAGTGGTCGCTTTGGGAGCAAAACTGACACGAGGCTTTTTAAGGATTGTTGTATTTGCATCATCGATTGTCGCGGTGCTAGCCGTTCTCATGACGCCAATAACAGTGTTGTCTTCATTACTAGTCCTTTGCTTTAAAATTCCACGGGTGGGGGCCAATGATGCCCGACTACTGTTTCGCCTTGGAAGCGCTTGTGTGAATGTGGCGTCCCCATCAAATACTATTGGCATAGATCCAAAACTGATAGTATTATTATCTCCCATACTCCTTCCAAGAAAGGGTATGCTCTTAGTGGTTGCTATGTTCGCAGATTTACGGCGTGCTATTGCTGCAGCCGATTTCCAGCCGGATCCTGGTATCAGCTCATTTTGCTTTAATGGCATAGTCTGACGTCTAGGGGATCTCCTTAGTCCCTGTTCATTTGTGTTATACATTTTAATATCCCAGAAAAAGAGTCTTTATGTTGCTTGAAAGACCAACTTCCTCAGATGCAAGATGAAAGTAAACAAACATAACGCGTATATGCAAGTACACACACGGCTGTAATTTTAATCAACTCATGCATGCATAGAGATTGTCCCACGCACGTTTCTTTTGTACAGCCAAATATCATCAAAAATTATATTTTTTTTCAATTTCATTATGTCATTACAGTCTAAATTCATTCATCAACAATTGCAATTTCTTACCATCCGAAAGATTCTTCGAAGTAATCGATTCTAACTGGGCTGTCCACCAGCTTGTCCGTAATGGCTTTCCTAACGTCGTCATTCATCTCATGAGGTCCACAACATACGAAAGCAATAGAATTACCAGCCTCCGAAACAGTTTGGTTAACGATTGAATGCATGTTTGGTCTTCCACATACTCTGGGAATAATGCTGGGAAGTGATGAGGCTTGTCTTGTGGTCTCACTGACATCTTTTTCCTTATCTTGTGGATTGGGAGACTCGGCGATTTCAACGATACTTGATGATGAAGACTCAAGATTACCGATATGAATCTTTACGTCGACTCTGGAGTCAGAGGCCAAATGGTCTAACTGATCAGCAAACCATTCTAATGGGCGTTCATCAGCTATGGCCCAGACGAAGACAATCTTTTGGTTCTTACCAGTTTTACGAATGAGCTCATCAGCATAAGGATATACGCCTGTAATTCCGATACCTCCGGCTACCAAAACCACAGTTTCGTAGTGTTGAACTGGATGGTGGTGGCCATATGGACCCTCAAGCAAGACAGGTAAACGGGCAGTGTGATTGGGTTGTGTGAGAAGATAATCTCTAGTCTTCTGGGTGAATCCTTTCTTTACTCTGGTGAACAGAACTAATTTGCCTTCTTCTTCTTGCTTAGGAGAGATGGTAAGAGTAAAGGGGTGTGATTGCCAAAAACAGTTGGGACGGAGTACATGGATAAAGGCGTAACTTCCTGGATAATACTTCCAGCGTCTGGAGTAGTCTATCTTGTACTCGATGACATTTCCTTCGTGCAAGGTCACCTGTGCCTTTGAAGTTGGGCCGGACCAAATGATACGCACCCATCTCAAAAGTCTATCAAAACCCCAAATTGCAACGGTGGTATAGACATATGGTAAGCCTGTACTAGGATGTTTAACATGAAGCCATGCGCCTCCCAACGCAACTGCGGCCAGAACAATGTGCACAACCAAGAAGATCTCGTAACTCTTTGCTCTGAAATAGTGCATAGATTGCACAATCATGATGGAAATGAGGATAACTGCTGCAACTCCCCAAACAAAATAAGGAGACTGCCAATGAGTGTAATAAGCTGGACCAGCAACACTAATAGACATTGCAATTCCATGAACAACAAGATTCACAAATACGACTCTCGAGACCCATTTGTGGAAGACATTAAACGTGCTTAATGGCCAGCCGGTAATCCAAATGAGAAAATTGTTCCTACCACCAAACAACACAGACAACATTAGCTGAGAGACAACCAATTGACCAGATCTATTACCGAGTTCTTTGCTAAACTGAGTTTGCTCACTGGGATTGTAGAAGTTGTCATTATAATAATCATTCTTTGAAAAACAAAGGATATAATTAAGGATAATGTATCCAAGTATGACAAGGGCTTCTGAACGGAGAGGAATTGAGAAGGTAAAGCTTCCAGCAGCTTTAGGCTTGGAATGGTGATAGGAACCGGCAGCTGGTAGTAGGAATTTCTGTCTAATATGCTTGAAGAAGTGAATATTAGTCTTGAGGAGGATCCTAGGGAAAACATAGAAGCAGAAATTTGTCAATGCACGAAGAAGGAAAACACCACCCCAGTAGATCAAGACAGCAGCTGCGAAGAAGGCATCCCTCTTCTTATCAGTTGTAGGCTGATTGATAAGGGTGATTTCGTGGTTGTACACTGACTGAGGAACAACAAATGGAGACTTGTGGATGGAAGTGAAATCTTTGTCATCTGCAAGAACATCACGAGATGGAAGACTTTTGGAAATATTGAGGTAATCATAGTTGGATTGGACACATAAAGTCTGCATGGTCTTGAAAGCCTTTTTCTGCAGTGTCTTATTGTGTGCAGAATGGTCATTGATACAACCAACCACAGTTTCAATATATGGAAGGTTCTTGCAAAGACATTTGGGAACTTGCGCAGATACCTTTGCAGCTATTGGGACAGGACATCCAAAGTTGAACCTGGCAGCGGCAACATAACAGGCACTGCCAATAACCTCAGTAGGTGGTCTGCCTTTCTTAGGAGGTTTGGCAGTAGCACTGCCGGAACCAGTTGCTCCACTAGCAGAGCCTTTGGATGCAGTTGAAGTACCAGTGGCATCAGCTAGAGTGGCCGCTGATAAGGAGGAAACACTGACTGGGGCACCATATTGTGCTAGTACTCCAGATAGGGCTGATGTGATCAACGCAATCAGAGATAATAGCAGAGAGAATCTCATTTTCTTTATTTTTATGAATTGAGAGTGGCTCGATCCAATCGCAGACTAATGTCGGACAATCAAACGGCCGGGAATCATCTACATTTATACAAATATCGATACCGTTTGCACATCTTTTTTTTTTCCATATTACCCATCAATTATTTTATTTTTTTTTGTTGTTATCGTTCAGTGGGCTCTTGGATGCTCAAGCCGACACCGTGCATGATCTCACCTTACGCCTAAACGCCTATCAAGAAAGCTTCCCACAGGGTGGACACAAGGAATTGAAGCAAGAGCTGCTTCTCAAACCCGATATTTGCTTTTTCTCTCATTTGTTTGAAACATAAAGCAAAGGGAAGAGCGTTGCATCTTGACGTATCCTGACATGTGGTGATGCTGAGTACTAAAATAAATGACATTAGCTAGCAAAGAAACTACAAAAACAACAAAGTGTTTCAGATTAGACCCATTATATCTTTTTGCTTATTGGATGCTATTATGATACCTTTGGTGGGCCATTTTTAAGTGAGATGACTTTTGTGAGCTTCAAAATCAGATGGAGCTCGGCTGCCTTGTACATGAAATTAACGCAGGTGTCCCAAAGAGGCAGTAGCTTCTTATAGTTATCAGATCCGAAAATCTCGTTTCGCCAAGAATTTCTGTTTATGCAGCAAATACGTAAGACAGAGAGACTCCTGGTTGCTGGGGAGCTTCCCATAATCAAGGCAGTCACACACATTTCAGCCCGAAATGGAAATTAGATCAGATAAAATCTTCAACTGGGAGTAGATGTAGGACATAATGTGGGCCGTTACCGGCCGGTCTAGAAATCCATTGGTTGGGGTACATTGGTGGGCCAATGAAGGAAATATCGGGTATAGTAGGTCCAGATGTCATTGGGACCACTAATCGCATTAGTTCTATTGATAGTTTAAGTTTAGGGGTGACTGGGCAATTGTCAAGTAAGCTCATATTAGTTGACAACCTTAGCTTGGCTTCTCTTGGCGCTCTCTGTCTATAAGAATCCCAGACCAATTACCAGCCTTTGGCATTCCCGGATCCATACCTGAGTAAGTTGCGAACAGGTCCGTGTCCCATTAAAAAAAGAAAATACTACCTTCCCCTGCCGATATAAGAGATGATCGGTAACTGCAGAAGGTAACATTTCCTAATTGGGAGATATCTGATCTTTAATCTTCTACATGATCAAATTTTATCAGATCAAATGTACAATGGGAGACTTTAATTGGTTGGGCTCCGGGACAGCTAATCCGGAGGGACGGCCGAATACTTTAATGGTAGTTAGGTGCTTTCCACGGGATTTGTAATATATCATCGGTAGGTTACGCGATTTTCCTGCTTATGATAACTGCGTATGGCCGAAAGTTACCGAGGCGGAGCCGGTTGCGCCAGAACAAGCAACTACATCGGAAAAAAAATACGAGATGACTTTTACACCTTTGAAATCCGAGCACTATATCGGAGCGTTTCGTTATAACACTAAACGAAAAATGATTTGGTACCAAATGAAAGCCGTACAGAGTGTCCATTGAATCAATAAAATCAGTTGACTATTTTTAAGCAATGCAAATTATTTTTAGTTTAGTTTAAGACATATATACAAGACTGCCAAGGCACACCACACGTTCATGCCCAAACTCAACTTGGAGATCAACTAACGCAGATATCGTATACGTTAAATAATAATGATTAATAATAACATTCAAAATAATAATACCAATAATAATAATATAGTCCGAGCGTGTACCAAATTAAATGTGGACAAAACATATGTCGGAAATAGGAGTTGACATTAGTCAATGAATGACAATATTTACTTAGTAGTTTGGCATGTGGTCTCGTATCATCTGCCCCGAACAATAATAGCAAATCGGACAGATGAATGAAATAGGAAGGGAGCATTACGACCGTTAACGAAAATTCGAACGCAGGGTCGACCGCTTTGGCGGGTGCCTGCATAATCTGCTAACCTCGAGTGTCTGACGCAGGCACATTGTTTAAATTTTACAACGAAAGAAGAGACAATTGAAAATGTCTCACGATTTAAACTTTGAAAGCCAAAATGAGTAGTAAATACCCGTTATTTTTGTAGCTCTGCAACTATGCTACATGGGCCCACTCGTCGATGAAACACGGAACCATCTACACCCCGCAATTGTTGGCAATACGATAGCCCAGATTCTCAAAACAAGATATAGAAAAAAGAATAAGATCTTGCCTATCCATTTTAACGAGAATCGCCAAACGCCCGATAAAGATGGGCAACCAAGTGCCTTTGTCGCAATGTTGTTATCATACGCCTCCCCCTAGAGCTCTTTCCCTTGAATACGAGATGATGCCTAAAGCACAAATCAGGGCAGAGTTTCAGCCGTACAACGGTTTTGCCCCATTCCTTCTAAAACAGTGGGGCAGTGCTTAGCGAGGCCAATCCAAAAGAGAGGAAACTAATGTATGAAATCGGGTGATCTCTTCAATACGAAATCTTAGCTTCAAGCAACATGCAACTTTAAAGGTGACGTTTATCTTGACAAGGTAAAGATACTGAACCTGATGCGATGAGCATATTAGTAGATAGGGCAATGCTATAGGATGATAGGATCCTATTTAAAATAGGTCGGTGGAAGGGACAACCAAGTCTATTCATCAAGGCCAATTAGGACGCATCCATTGCAACTTTCAAATAATTCGAGCAAATATGTCCGAAGATTCAGCTAAGCACTATGTTTCTTGACAAAGCTAGAACCGTGAACCGTGGCTACGTGTCTGGATATTGGTCCTGGAGACATCAGGTTCTGGTAAACTATATATATCACATGTCAAGACCTCTGTTGCACCTTAGATTTTTAATTAATACACGCTACTCTTCGTTACAGCTTCGTGAGCCTTAATCGTGTCTCGGCTATCTCGGGAGGGGACTTGAAACAGTCCGAAGCTCTTTTAAGAATTCAATTGGTATGTGACTTCCCCTACATTCCAATCAGCTGGCCGCCTCTACGTATCTCATATGTAATTGTTTCATAACAACATCAGCTGTGAGTGGTTGCTTAGCCATATTTACTCTTTACCCTCATTTGATATTATCCATGAAAGATTCATCCTTCGAGTGACATAAACACCGTTAGTGTACAAATCGGCTGGGTTTCAATGAAAGAATTCAGGGGCACTAGATGTCTGCCTTTGTGTCGGCTGCCCGAGGGGGCAGTGCTTCTACGGTGCATGTCCCACAGCCAAGAACAGACGTTCTACGCCCAGTTTTGCAGAGATTGGGAGTTGACAGTGGGTGGTTGTAGGGTTGCAACCTTTTTCAATATGATTGGGGTAAGGCTAAAATACCCCGAAGGCGCGTCGAGAATTGAGAAAAAAAATTTCCCGCCCAGGGCTAGGGTGTTGTTGCCTTAATTGGCGTACCAAACCGCAGCAATGCCACACGCAAACGTAGCAGATTAGCCGTATCAAGAAGTTAGTTTATCTGTATATAGACCTAAATGGCCTGTATGAGGGAACGACAGAATAGGCTATGATTATCTGAGATTTTAATTAGCGGTTTTTTAGTTCTCTTTTTCAAACAATTTTATTTTCCGTTACTTTTGTAAGAGAACACTCTGCTCTAACAAGGCTAAGATCTGGCTATCATATCCTTGGAACCAGCAGAAAGGGGACCAAGTGTGAAGTTGATCCCTGACACGGTACAGCCCACAGGTACTGTTGAGTGCATGAATAGGTCAACAAAATATTGTCAGCCGAAGCGACTAAACTAAATATATATTATTTGGCGAACTCAGCTATCGCTGACTATCCAAGAGAATAGGTTGGAGTGATTTGTGGCGGCTACTTAAATTCATTTGTTTTCCCTTTTCTACTTTAAATTTTGGATCAGTAGGGCACATTTCGATTGATACTGTCTGGTGTATCGAGAGTCTGACTTGTTCAAAGGATTGCACAAGTAGATTTGTACATTCACGCCGTGGCAAGTCTTTACGTTGATTTGAGAGGGAGTCACTCGAATCGCGAAGGGTATTTTAAAATTATCCGTATTTCATTGCAATATTTCACTGCGTTTACTTAGTTGCGTGCTAATCTGCAGCGATAAAGGATATTACATCGGTTTTTTTTTTTTCATTCTATTAGGCATCACATAAAAGATTCAAGATGCGTAAAGATTTGAAGCTTATGCTGATAGTGAATGGCCTCATTGTGCTCTTTCTTATCACTCAGGTCTTTGATTTGATGACGCTATTGATTGATGATTCATTCAAGGACGCGATCGTAGAGTCCGAGTTGACACCAGTCAAATATACTAAGCAAGCTGATGGAGAGGAGACCCCAGATAGAAAGCTCATAGTGCCAAAAATTATCCATCAGACTTATAAGAATGAGACCATCCCTGAACCATGGCTCGCACCTCAGAAGTCTGTTAGAGATCTCCATCCAGATTTCGAGTATATCCTATGGACCGATGAGACTGCTAGAAATTTTATCAAAGAACACTATGACTGGTTTTTGCCAACTTATGATAACTATCCATACCCTATTATGAGAGCAGATGTCATGAGGTATTTTATTCTTTACCATTACGGTGGTGTCTACATTGATTTAGACAACGGATGCGATTTTAGAATCGATCCTTTATTAGCATTTCCCGCTTGGCTGAGAAAGACTGTACCCACTGGAGTGTCCAATGACATCATGGGTGCTGTTCCCAAGCACCCATTTTTCTTGTACGTGATAGACAATCTTCAAAGGTATAACCACAATTGGTTGGTATCATACATTACAATCATGTATTCCACTGGGCCCTTGATGCTGTCTGTCGTATGGAAGCGATACAAGAGATGGGGTGTTCCTAATGGTGGTCAAGTAAGAATTTTGGTGCCTCCAGACCACAAGACTCATATGACATATTTCTTCTTTACCGCCCAAGGTTCCAGTTGGCATTTGGGCGATGCTAAGTTTATCATGTCCATGGGTAAACATTGGATATTCTACACGTTCCTCGGAACTGCCTTGGTTATTAGCGTGTTCTACCTGCAGTTCAAATTCTATCAATTCCTTTTATCTGGCTCATTTACCCGCTTTTACAGGAAGTCTCTCAGAAGGCTATTCCCTAACAGCCAATATAAAGATCCTCAGGAAGATGGCCAGTACGAACTTGTACCTGGCGAAGTGTAGATGGGCGATAAGCCCTTGCAGTTATGTGGTTATTGACTACATATTTATGCCCCTTATTTGATGACATGACACTTTATGACTATACATTAGAATGAACTTATAAACACTGTACACTAAGCAGTAATTGCACTCAAATGTTTGGATAGAGAGGCTCAGCCTATTCTTTACATACCTTTCGATAAGGCGCCGCCATGTGACTTATCTTACTGCAGAAATCAAAACCTAAAATCACGTGATGTTGGCGAAAATATGTCACTTAAAGATTAGGAGTCGATTGATCGATTACCCAGCATTGATTAATTGAAAAAGTGTCATTTGATAAGATCGATATGCCTTTGGAATTGTTGGTCCCAAAGCCAACCTCCGTCTTACAAGTTTCTCAGAATGCCAAAGTGATTGTGGCTTCCGCTGTCTATGGCTCTGATGTGAAGGTCGTTGTTGGTGATGCTTCATCATCAATTTTACTCAAGATTGACTCAGATCACTCCCTTTTCGAACCGAATGCAATCGTTGAGTATCTTAGCAAAGCTAAGCTAACTTCTCATGACTGGGACCTGATTAGCATCGAGGAAACTAAATTATACAACTTGTTGAAGCAAGGGGAAGCCAAGAAGCTCGATCAAAATATTAGCCAGCTCCTATCCGAGCTACTGGATAAGGTCGGTTTGAAGGCACCGTTGTCTGCTGGAGCTGTTATTGTTTTTGGAGCTTTATATGGTCTGGTAGCTACTAATGGTAAGGGTGCCCTATCTCAAGATCTTCAGTTGACACTTTGGTATCAAAAGTTTAGTGGGGAATCTAGAGTGAAATCCGGCTTGAAGGAGACTGATGCATTCGTCATTGTTGCCGCTGCTGCTTCGACTGCTTCTAAAGCTACACCAGCTGTTTCTACTACCCCTCTCCCAGAGCGAACTGGAGAAAAGAAGATCGCTTCTGGTCTTCAAATGAACATCCCTAGTGGCCCGATCCTTCCCAAGGATGGTCAAAGGAACATTCTCATTACCTCCGCACTACCCTATGTTAACAATGTTCCTCATCTTGGTAACATTGTAGGCAGTGTTTTGTCGGCCGATATTTTTGCCCGTTATTGTAAGGCACGTAACTACAACACTCTTTTTATTTGTGGTACTGATGAGTATGGTACTGCTACCGAAACTAAAGCAATTGAAGAAAATGTGACTCCACGTGAATTATGTGATAAATTCCATGCTATTCATAGAGATGTCTATAAATGGTTTCAGATTGGCTTTGACCACTTTGGCCGCACTTCCACTCCTCAACAAACTGAGATCACTCAGGACATCTTCCTTAAGTTGAACAAGAATGATTTTCTTGAAGCTCAGACAATGGAGCAGTTGTACTGTACTCAACACAATGGTTATCTTGCCGACAGATTTGTAGAAGGTACCTGTCCTAAGTGTGGTTACGAAGATGCTAGAGGTGACCAATGTGACAATTGTGGTAATTTATTAAATCCGTTTGAGCTTATCAACCCAAGATGTAAACTAGACAATAGCACTCCTGTCAAGCGCGATACCAAGCACATTTTCCTCCGTTTGGACAAACTTCAGCCAGAAATCGAAACTTTCAATGATAGGGCCCAAGTGGAAGGCAAGTGGTCGAAGAACGGCAAAACTATCACTCATAATTGGCTTAAAGAGGGGCTTCGTCCTAGAGCTATCACCCGTGATCTTAAATGGGGTGTTCCCGTTCCATTGGAGGAGTTCAAGGACAAGGTCATGTATGTTTGGTTTGATGCATGCATTGGTTATGTTAGTATTACTGCTTGCTATACCGAAGAATGGCAAAAGTGGTGGAAGAATCCTGAAAACGTGAAGCTGTATCAGTTCATGGGTAAAGATAATGTTCCTTTCCACAGTGTTATTTTCCCAGGTTCTCAAATTGGTACTGGAGAGAAGTGGACACAACTCCACCATCTAAATACTGCAGAATATTTGCAGTACGAGGGAGGCAAATTCTCAAAATCAAGAAACATTGGTGTTTTTGGAAATAATGCTCAAGAAATTGGAATTAGCCCTTCGGTCTGGAGATACTATCTTTCTCTTGCTCGACCTGAGAGTTCTGATACCCAGTTTTCTTGGCAGGAATTTGTCTCTAGAAATAACAGTGAACTGCTGGCTAATTTGGGTAACTTCGTCAATCGTTTGATCAAGTTTGTCAATGCCAGATACAATGGTGTTATTCCAGACTATTCCGTAGATTCGCTTCCCGAAACGTTCCCTACCTTCAAGGATGATATCAACAAGTACCTCGCCAATTATAATGCAACTCTTGAAGTAGGTGCTAGTTTGAGACAGGGACTCGAAATCGCTATGCAGGTCTCATCGAGAGGTAATCAATTCCTTCAGGACAACAAGCTTGATAATTCATTGTTTGCCAACTTTCCTGAGAAGTCAGCTGCTGTTGTAGGTGTCGGCCTGAACTTGATTTACCTTCTCTCTGCTCTTGTCTACCCTTATATGCCAGAAACAAGTCACGGCATCATTGAACAATTGGAAGCACCTTTGCGTGTTATCCCTGATGAGTTTGATATGCCTCTGCTTGCTGGCCATAACATCGGCAAGGCAAAATACCTGTTTAAGAGAATTGATGAGGCTAAGATTGATGAGTGGCGACTCAAGTATGGCGGCGGATCCGGTCAATAAATTATACGCTTGAAAATAGACTTAAATAGACTCTCTTAGATTTTGTCTGTTGTAATTTTGTTTGTTTCATATAAATAAATACATAATCTGAGTCGAAACCTCGCTGGGGCCTACTACAAGCAAATTACATGTTAATAAATAGTTTACAAAAGAAGCTCATTTCGCACATCTACAAGATATCTGTATTTCGCTTGGGCAGCTCGTTCAGCGTCAGTAAGGAAATTGACTTCTTCTTGCAATGTTGCAATTCTGTTGCTGGCCCCAATTGCCTCCATATCCCGGAGAGTAGCAAATGTTGCACTTTCTACCGCCGCTGATATCAACGCTTCCTGAGCCTCTGTACATTTAACTTTGAGCAGGGATTGTCGTTTGATGTATCCACCTAGCACTATCGCTAATTTTTGTTCCTGTTTGTTAAGTTTTTCAGCCAGTTTAGACAATGAATCCGTCACAGTTGATTTGCCCAAATCCAATTCGCAAGGATCTTCGGCAACGTTGACAAAACTCTTGGATCCAGACTTTTCAGCCTCCTTTAAGAAGAGCGCTTCGATGCTATCTTTCAAGTCATCATCAATATCCTCCAATATGGGCCCAGAAATCACCCTGTTCTCAGAAGGATATTTCGTGTTATCAGATCTCAATAACTGAACTGCTTCATCTAGTATAATTTTGAGGTTTGCACCATATTCCGTGGGTCCAGAAGGCGAGAGTGTCTGAGGAATCACCGCAGGTCGTGGAAGGTCCTTCTGAATGCTCTTTGACCTTCTATTTAGTTGACGCTGATATTCTGCCTCTCTTTCTGCTGCAATTCGCTTATCTCTTTCATTGGCATCCTCTGCTATCTCTGGAGCCTCATCTTCAATCGCCAGATCATCCTGCTTGGGTAGAACAATCTCAAAATCATTTTTTGGCTTGGGTAACGAAAGAAACTTTCTACGAATGACATCTCTTGGCGTTGCTTCTACGCCAATATCGTTGACCCCGAAGAAGTCTCTTCTTGGGGTCTGTGAAAGCAACACATTGGGAGTTTGGTAGGTCTTTGAAGGAGGCAATGCTGTTTCGATTGGTTTTGATTGACCATTTAAAGGTACATTCACTTCGCCTAACAAAGAAGACTGTTGTTTTGTAAGGTTTATGAGTTCTTTACTCGCCAGTTGAACACTGCTCTCGCCGGATGCCACACTAGGAGTCCTCAAGGGTAAGGCAGTGTTTTCGGCTGCCGAGTAATCTCCAATTAGTCCACTATCACCGTCTTCTGTATCGTTATAGTTTTTCATTTCATCACCCCTACGTGTGTGCTTGATAATTTGCTCGAGTTCATTGACGCCAACCTGTGGTTGTGGAAGCATTAATTTCCTTCTCTTCGCAACTTGATCAGCTTGACTAAGCTGGTGAAGTTTTTCTGCCCTTGCAGCTGCCGCTTGGGCTTCAGATGCTTCATTTCGTTCTCTCTTTTTGTCATTTCTTTCTTTCTTCTCTTTATCGTCTCGTCCTGATTGAGGGACGCCTTTAGATGCAATTAGGCGGTCATACTGCTCTTTCTGTCGTTCGTTTTCTGCTTTTTCTTCCGAGGTATCATAAAAACCTATAGCTGGTTTGTGCTCGAAAGGAACATCAGCATTGTAATCAATAGAGAAAGCGGTGCTTTTGTTCTTAGGGCGAGTATTGATTTTTGTCACAATCCCTGCCTGCTTCAACTGCCGCCTTTTCTGCAGAAATGCTAGTCTTTTACTTTCATTCAAAAGCCTTTCGCGATCTTTTCGTTTTGCTTTCTTTCCTTGTGTATTGGCTAAACGTGCTCGAGCTTCAGCCAACATCTCTTTCTCGTCTTCGTCCATATCCACTTCATCTGGTCTTGCAGGTTTTGACTCCGGAGTTGGATCAATATCTCCGGGTCTGAATTTACGAACGCTATCAACAGAAGGACCCGCCACATCAACGCCCGTTAAATTCAGATCCGAGCTGGATTCACCCCGTTCAGCGTCATCAAGTAATTTCTGATATCTCTCGATGCATTGAGTAGCAGTTCTACCGACTATAGGGGCTATACTCCGCCATTGAGTCGGCATAATCTTAGCTAAATGCAATAATTTTTCATCCTCCTCTTGCGACCATTCTATCTTCTTTACAGACGGGTCTAGCCATTCTGACCATCTCGCTTTGGCCTGTTTTGCCGTTTTCCTTACTAACAATGATGAGACCCTCGCCCATTGATTGAGTCCATACTTGGAGATTGCAGCACGGAGTATTTCATCCTCCACGTTTGTCCATACACCTCCTTTTACATATGTCGGAGCCATTATATTTACGAACTCTACTGGTAAATTTAAAATTGGAAGTGTATTCTCAAAATATGGTGAACATGCGTATTGATTTACACATAACAGAATACATTCTAATATCCGCTTCACATAATACTCTCAGAAAGTGAGGGCAGTCAAGTATTTGTTGATAGGCGATACTAGAGAGCAAAGTCATAACAGTATAAATTGACAATATCTTCCTGGTGGCGCAACATTATAGACAAAATCGTCTTTCTTTTAGTTTATTTATCTATAATGATTTGTCTTTCATATGATCGATAAACGACAATTATGTAGCCAGTAGTCTCAAGAAGGAACACACACTCTTGTTTTCACACAATCCTGCTAGCATAGGTATACAATTTAGCAGGGAATTTGTTGAATTTGTTGTTAAATCAGTGGCTTGTACGATGGATTCTATGCTCTCAAATGGATAATAGGACAGTTTCTAGTTATGCAGGTTCTCGCATTTTGATTTGCACCCTGCATAAAATCTAATGCATGGTCATCAGCAACTTTTATATAAAACTCGGGAATTTTGGTTTAGCAAACAACTTCTCTTCTTTTCTCCGACTGGGACTTTCAAAAAAACCTTTATTTGTGTCTGATTAGCATCCTAAAGGTTACCGAAGCCCTCTTCCTGTTTAATCTTTAGGAGAAATCCGACGTTCAAAACTTTAATCCCCCCACATACCAGCTGAACTGATACGGAAGTGGTAGCGTCTATAGCCGATTCGGTTCGGCTGGTTAATTGGGAGGAGATTGGGAAAGCCGCTTCTCTCCCCGTGCAGACCAACATATGCCTACCGCACAAAGAGCAAAAGCTACGGAGCGCCGCCACAGCTGCACGGCAGCCCCAGCCCGTCCCCAGCCTGCTGCTCGTCCACAAAGCCGGCTTCAAACGCGCCAACCATTGTCCAACAATACAGTATTCTATTGGTAACTGCAGGATAGTGCATGGTATGGTATACCTTCAGTGGATGACCAGCTTCTTAGACGTAAATCTTCATCTCATCACATACGCAGTTTGCCAACAACTCAAACAAACAAACAAATTAGCAAACCGAAGAATTTGATTGGCTAGATGTAAATAGGCCTGATACTTTTAAACATTTGTGAGGATTGTATCAGATTCTAATTTGTTGTTTGTTTGTGTTGTAGTTGTTACGGTGGTTGTTCTGTGGCAGACCTACCGCGTTCGTATGGAAAATTTCTAAAGTGAGTTAAGAGGTTGGTATGTCTGTGTAATCCTTTAAATGCGATGCCTCGGCCATATTATTTGACCTTGGTTATAGATTGTTCATATTTTGCTATTTTCTAGGATCTCGTAGAGGGACATCTTAGATTGTGGTCGGATGTTATGTCTAGAATGGCCCTCGTCTGAAATGGTCGTGTTATTGATACGAGGGCCAATGAATTATGTTGTGGGTGGGTGGGTCGGCGGGTGGTGGTCCGGAATCTGGAATTTGTGAGGTATAAGTTTCTAACTATATGAGCAGTTCAGCCATGGGTCCCAGTTCATCCAGCGGTTTTAACCAAGGACCATCCAGTGGTTCTAGCAATGGCGGTGGTTCGGATTCATTGATGGCAAAGGTTTCACAGAAATTGGGTGACCTGTCACTTAAAAAAAATCGATTACTAGGTGATGGACTTTACGAGAGATATTCTTTACCCGCATCAAGAACCCATTCTCATGAGACTACCCATCTGGCAACACCTCCAGCTAGTCTAGCTACGACGGGTTATTCAAGTACTGCGCAAAGTAATCTGGCCAGCGGAGGTGCAACTGCAGGTGCTGTGCCGGGTTCACCATCATCTACTGGAAAATCTTTCTTGATTTCGTCATCACCAGTAAGAAAGTCACCATTGGCCTCCCCAAGTATGCTACCCCAATACGACCGATTGCCAACAGTTAGCACTGGCAGCTCACTGACATCAGGTGCAGCCAAAAATAAGGACACAACTCAATTGCCAGGAAGTCAGCCAACTCAAGCTGACTCGTCACAGCAATCGGGTCAAGCGCTAACTGAACCAGCTGCCAAACCACCGACCAAAACCAGACCCAGTGCGTCTTTCTTAACATCAGTCGGCAGCGTTAATTCCGGGAACGGCAGCGGCGGACAAGGGGATTTGTCAAATACTACCAGCAGGAGTAGCGATGCTGGGTCCGAGTCTGTCTCACATTCAGCTTCGCCGTCACCCATAAGTACAACTTTTGGCAGCAACCCGGCAAATGCCACTGCTGCTAGCCCATCGCATAAGGCTAAGTTTGATCTGTCTACTGATATTTCAAGGGAGTCATCTAATGACGATTCCTCTCCCAGTCTTAGTGCTTTCCCATCTCCAGATAGGGATGACCCGTATGCTCGTAGTAAGAGACCGCCGCAGGTTGTAAATCCAAAGCAAATTGCCCCTCGATTTGTATTTTCCAAAAAGAAGGGTCATAAATCGAATAGTTCTTTGAAGTCTCTTGGAGGGGGAAGTTCGGGTAGTCCTGCTAGTGGGGGTCATCATTCCAGTTCAATCAGAACTGTCATTGGCCATACAATTAGCCACAATAGCTCCACAGGAGGCAACGGTAGTGGGGATGAATCTGGTGGTCTCCATAAATCTCATGGTTCTATGCTGGAGCTTAAACGATTTTTTAAGCCTAGTAGAAAACACAAGTCATCAAGTAAGTCCGGTTCTTCTTTAAAGAGTGGGAGTACTAGTAGTTCTCTTCGACACAATGACTCATCAGCCACACTTGATAAAACTATCCCTTTTATGGAGGAAGGATTTAAGAAATATGGTAAATTGGGTAGGGTACTTGGGTCTGGAGCCGGCGGTTCAGTCAGATTAATGAAGAGATCCTCTGATGGAACAGTATTTGCAGTGAAGGAGTTCCGATTGCGTCATGCGAATGAAACTGAAAGGGAATACTCCAAGAAGGTCACTGCTGAGTTTTGCATTGGTTCCACTCTTCACCATCCAAACGTCATTGAAACTTTGGATATAATTCATGAAGAAGGGCGTTATTACGAGGTGATGGAATATTGCCCTTATGACTTTTTCGCTATAGTTATGTCCGGCAAGATGTCCACAAACGAAATTGGCTGTTGCTTCAAACAAATTCTTAGCGGTGTTCAGTATCTCCACGAGATGGGTTTGGCGCACCGCGATTTGAAACTTGATAATTGCGTTGTTACTGAGAGTGGTCTGGTAAAGCTGATTGATTTTGGTAGTTCAAGTGTGTTTAGATATCCTTTTGAGGCAGATATTGTTCTTGCTCATGGCGTAGTGGGATCTGATCCTTATTTGGCACCTGAAGTACTCTCTAGGAAAGATTATGACCCACGGCCAGCGGATATCTGGTCATGCGCGATTATATTTTGTTGTATGACTCTTCGTAGATTCCCATGGAAGGCCCCCCATCACAATGATAACTCGTATAGACTGTTTTCATCTAAACCAGACGGGCCGGTTGGGCCAAATGGTGAGCCACTGATTCCTGTTGAAAACAGAAGGACCCATGCAAGTAGCAGTTCGAGCAGCACTGGCACAAGCTCAAATAGCCGTCATACTACTAATGCGGCAACTGGCTCCAATAATAATGGTCCAAGTGACACCATTACAAGTTCTAGTTCCAGTTCTGGGGTTGGAGCTGGTCAGAGTACGGCAAAGACCGCACCTCATGGTGCTGGAAGTGCATCTCATGGTCCTGTTATCACCTCACCGTCCACAAATGCATCTAATGCTACCAGTGGTATTGTCGATATCTTAAATGCCAACACACAGCCACAACAGTCTGTAGTCGGTAACGCAGTTGCATCTGGGGATCATCTTCCTAAGAGGACAACGCCATCTCGTTCCAATACAGGCTCCTCTTTGGAAGGACCACCCCCACCTCCAGTTATCAAGGGCCCATGGAGATTATTGCGCCTACTTCATCACGACAGCAGACCTATTATTGGGCATATGCTGAAAATCGACCCCAAGAAGAGAGCTACTCTAGAAGATATCATGGCAGACCCTTGGGTCCAGTCACTACAGTATTGTACAATTGGCAAGAATGGTGAATTTATTAAAGCTACTAATCATGAACATACATTTGTTCCACCTGAACAAGCTCATCTTGAAGCATACAAGAAATGAAAATCCAATAGTACTTCTATATATATTTATTAAATAGTTTAAATGATTATATTTTAAATGATTATCACTCTATTAGAGGGCTACGCGCAAGAAATCGTCAAGTCCTCAGGAACTCAAAAATTAATAGACGAACGACGATACATGTTTTAATGTGAAATTTATACAGTTCTAAAAATGATGGTTAAACAACATAGAGACGGATTCTCCGTTATGGATACGTCGGATGGCTTCGCCAAATACTCTTGAAACATCAATGACCTCAAGCTGGTCTCCCAACTGCTCCAAATGCTCTTCTTGTGGAACAGAGTTTGTAGTGACAATCAGGTCAATGGCAGACGCACGGATGCGTTCGATGGCATCTCCAGAAAAGGTGGCATGGGTAATAATAGCATATACTTTATCAGCACCTTGGTCTTTGATGAGCTTGGCTGCACGTGTAATAGTATTGGCGGTATCGCAAAGATCGTCCACTAAAATGGCTACTCTTCCTTTCACGTCTCCCACGAGCATCGTAGTCGCATGGTGACGGGAAGCGTCGGAAGCAGCAGAAATCTTTATTGGCCGCCTCTCTTTGTGAATAAGAGCAAATCTCATCCCAAGAGAATCAGCGATTGCAGTAGCTCTTTTGGCACCACCAGCATCAGGTGATACGATAACTGCTTCTTGGTAACCTGGGATGCTAGTGGCAATGTAATGTTGTAATAAAGGCTTGCCATATAGGTTGTCTACGGGAATGTCAAAATAGCCCTGGAACTGAGGATCATGTAAATCCATGGTGATGATGTGATCAGCCCCAGCACAGGTCAACAAAGAAGCAACCAAGTTTCCAGCTTGTGCCACCCATTCCCTATAGCCAGAGTTATTTTCAAAACCACGGGAATACGAGGCAGATGACGAGTTTCCAGAACCCGAACCAGAGCGAGACCGCGCTTGTTGATCCAATAATCTTTCCTTGAGCGATAGCGGGTTCAAACTTGGCGAACCAGGCGCTTGATCGGATGAATCTTTCCTTGTAAGCAGGCCCGGTCGAGATGATGGACGAGGAGTACCAGGGACACTTTCAAAAGTAAAGTTTGGTTTACTGCTTGACGTTGATGTGGAACTGGAGTTTGACGATTTAGAAACATTCAGTGGTGCTCCAGATTTCGTATATGGCACATCCGGTTGTCTTGAATATGGAAACAATGGCATCACAGCGGTTACCTTCTTAGCCGATGCAATTTTACATGCCGAAATCATAATCAATAATTCCATGAAATTATCATTAACATGGCCACAGCCTGACTGAATAACATAGACATCTTTCTCTCGTACTGAGTCCTTTATTGTGACCGATGTCTCTCCATTGCTAAACTTATGAGCAGATACCTCACTCTTATCAATGGAGAGTGCATTGGCAATACTTGATACCAGTTCTGGATGCGAATTACCACCCAGCAATACCAGATTCCTCATTGTGGATCGATAGTGACGATGTAAGGGTGGTTTGGTTTTTTATCTGAAGATAAGAAAAAAAATATACATCATGCAAGTATACTATGCATGAAGGTAATATCAGCCGTGTCGTCGGCGGGAGTAGAGACCTCATCATGGAGGCTCAAGCCAGTCGTTCGCTATCCAGCCGAGAAATTTCCGGTATCTAAGATCTGGTCAATTTCTACATATCATTGAGTAATAAATCTTTCTCGCTATAAAAATGAAAGTTAGTAGCATTTTCCATGTGAATATGGTTTTATAACGGGAAAACTTTCTGGTATTATCGGGGTTGTATTGTACGAAGACCACGATCCTGTGTAGCCTGGCGTTATTTGTTAATTGCGATGACTTCCTCCATACAACTGGTAGCCGAAGCTGCCTAAGTTAAGAACAATTAAGTTCACGGCATCTATGCAAGCTTGAGACAAACCGGCACATTCCTCCCATGTTGTCGTAAGTCTCTGCTATGTAAGTGGGACCGCACGGTATGTAGAGACATATTTATTGTTAGTGTACAGGGTTGGATTGTACAACTTTGTCTAGACTTGTCTAGTGAAAGCAATCACCAGGGATACATGTGATTCTCGAGACTGAATTGCTAGTTGATTGATAATTTTAACTGGGCTTAGAAGCGGCTCTTGGCCGATTACGCACCATCATTTCAAATATAGAACATGGAGGTGGGGAACGGTCTCCTGATCCGTGTGTCTGCTTCATATGTGTGCTCAACCGACCCTTCAGTAAACTTACCCCTGAAAATATATCCTGCAGGCATAATTCACAAATCGGGGGATGTATGCTTCCATTAACGGTCCACCAACTCTCTGCTGCCAATGCATATCACTATAAACCTACCATGATTCCAAATCAGGTAGGTAGTATACAAACCTACGCACGACTAAATGTACAGTATCACTATCAGGAAACGTTTCAAATCGAAAGGAGAGACATAATTGCGAACCCCTCGAAATTAGATCGGACCGAGAAAGATTGGTTAGAGACAAAAAGCCGTTTGTCTCTTTACTATCTTCTTTCTTTCAACCAAGAATAGCTGTGTGGACATCTCTCACAAATCTTCGACCTCGTGCTGACTGAAGCTGTTTCTGTTTCTCCAGGCAACAAAAACTACTAACTGTCACTCATCGGTAAATCTGCAGTGAGTGAGAGTCTATTTATTATTTTGTGTGAGCATTGTTGCCGCAAGTACCGCATCAATCGGTGCCGCTTCTTTAGCATAACCCCCGAATTACGCGAGAAGCAGGGGTACTCAGTTCATTTTGTTTCTGATAATGATTTTTGATACAGCAGTTTTTCTTCACTTTAATTGACGGGATCATTATTTTTGGCACAGAGACGTTACACTGCTACGATTTATTTTGGAACATCTTCAAACTCAAGACAATAAGATTACTGACAACCCTAAATCCAATTTGACCGACTGAACTAAGTCACCATCGAAGGCACGCAGAAGACATAGGTTTTTTCAAACTGGACGCGTCAGCTTGTTTGGATATTGCATTCACTGAGCTTTATACTGCTAATATCAAGGAAGCTATTAGGCAGCCTCTGATTAGTGATTAGTTATTGTTTCCCTTAACAGCTTCTTCAAGACATACTAAAGTCTCGTGATCTACGCCTTAAGGGTGTTTCAGCAATAAATCCTGATTTTTTTGTGTATATTGGTTTTGGCTTTTCAAACCTGGTCTCTACCAGTGTCTAAGATTATAATCTCGATGCCTCAGGTTCTTGACGGCCCTTACAGCCTTTCCAATCCTTATGATCATATCTCGGCTGCTCATAATAGGTTAAAACTAAGGGACAGCAGGGGTCAAATTCCGGGGTTAACAAGAAAAGGGTCTGCTGGAGGCCATCCGAAGGACGTTAAAGTAGTATCTGGCTCATCGTCGTCATCATCTACAGACTCAGGCTCTTCAGCTACTACCATCGGTTATACTGACGTTTTACACGCTGGAAAGCCTATATCAACGAATACTATTCAGGAGAAATCCCCTGCTCAACAGAATCCAAGGTTATCGATTATAAGCAATTCAGGAACCACGATTAATACAACTTTAACCGTTACAGGAGGCGGCAATAGAAGTGGCAATAACACTCCAACTTCTATTGCCGCTAGTCGAATTTCCAGTCCTATTACTTCTAGCATGGGCAATTTCGAGATCGAACATATAGACAACAGCAGTGCCCATAGGAGAGCTCCACCTCCACCAGGTGCACAGGTTATTGAAGCACAAGTTAGAAATTTGCAACGCAATAACACCACAATAGGGATCAGCTCGCCAAGCTCCACTATATCAGAATCTCCCAAACTGAGAGCCAGCAATCTGATGTATGACTCAAACCTAGGCCGGCAAAGGCCTTCTGCCTCTGAAGTACGCCGGCAGTCGGCCTATATTAATATCCATCCTCATAACCCCATTTCAAGAACTTATACCCCAAATCCTGAAATTCAATCTACTACCAGTAGTAGCTCGACCAGTAGTATTCAAAGAAAGAGAACCAGCAAAATAACTTCATGGATGAAGAGAGCAAGCTCCACGCCTGTGCAGAAAGAAGAGGATACGAGACCCAAAATATCAGACCCTGTTTTGGAATATTCGACAACAGACTTACTCCCTGAATTCCAGTGTACAGACATTGAATTTATGGAAAGGCAACGGTTACTTCTTCAACGCCAATCTCAGCAACATCTTAATACCAATACAAGTCTTAAAGCACAAAGGCGACAATCCGAGAACTTTTACCGCAGGCAGTCAAGAGGCAATCTACCCGCGCAACTCGACATATACAATAAGTCCAATAGAAACTCAGTTGGCGGTACATCCCCATTGGTATCTTTGGAGCCAGTTGGATCAATCAACTCATCTATGGGTGGAAGTATAATCTCAGTCAATAGTCGGAATACACAAGCCCTTCAAATATTAACGCAAAATGATGCGTCTACACTAAGCTTTGAGAGTACCCCAAGTGAAACGAAATTGGAAGAAGCGCCGTCATCGCCGGTCATGTCTGTTCTTCCGATACAGCGGCCTCCCACACCGCCCACTGTCTTGCAAGAGGTTAAGGAACTAAGGGTAAAGCTAAAAGAGTCTGATGAACGGCGAAGAGAGTACCAGCAGAAGCTAGATAATGAACGCCGAAAAACATTAGAATTACAGAAACGAATAGAACAGTTGAAAGCGGAGAAGTATCAACATGCGCCAGTCGACCCCAAATCTAGAATAAAAATGATCGAAGCTCAACGTGATGCTCTGCGTACGGCTCTTAATCAATTGCGAGAGGCTAAACAGATGGAAATAAGCGAGTATCAAGCTCGTTTAGCAAGACTTTCAAGGCAAAGTGTTCCCATTTCATCAGAAGAGAGTCCACAATCTCCTGTTTGTCGTAGCACATCTCAGCTATCCCTTGGCACAAAGACCGACACAGACCTACCTCCCATATTGAGATGTGGAGTATCTCCACTTCTTCCAATAGGCAAACCGCTTTATCTTGGAAATCAATTCTCTTAAATAAATGAGTTTTTCCAAGTTGCAACATGAATTAGCAAGACTTCTCAATATTCTTCTTGTTATTCTTATTAATAGTAAATTTAATGATCTGGTATTTATAATGTGTACAATTATTAATCGTAAAAAACAACATTCGCACAACACAATGCAAAAAGCAGGAAAGCGTTACAGATGATAAAACAAAAAAAAACAAATATGCAATTGAAACTTAGAACAAGACTAGACTAGGCTCTGGTATCTAATGTCACTCGAGTATTATGCCTGGACTTGAAGATAACAATGATTGGCAACAGTCCGACACATGCGATAACAGCCTGAAAAATGAGTGAACGTCTCATATTACCAGGAGGGTTTCCAACGTTATCAGGATACTTCAGAGCATTCATGACAATAATAAAAATGGCACCAAATAGCTGGCCACCGATCCAAAGTAAAGAGGAAGATACGGCAGGGTCAGCAGGTGAAGTCTGCTCCTGTGTCCATTCCAAGAAAATTGGCAACAACGAAAATGAGGTGGCTCCTAGAATGGCGGAAACAAGATAGGGTCCAACCAATTGTCCAGATTCTGTGCACATGAACACAGCTGCAATATAACCACCACAAATAAGTGGTACCTGAATAACGATAATCCAGATGAAAATGTGAGTTCTGTCAACCAAGGGAGATGTGACAGCGGCAAACACAATACCACACACAATGAGTATAGCACCTGCAATACCAGCTTCATTAGTACTATAGCCATAAGGGACCATGATCTGAGCAGTATATGTACTAAATGCGTTAAAAAACCCAACATAAATGGAAAACATGACCAAGACAGCAATAAACTTGATGCTGGTCAGCAGCATCTTGATTGAATCATTTGCTCCCATTTTGACAATCGTCGAACTAGGACATGCTGGAAGCTCGGGTCTTATGGGAACAATAAAACTAAGCAAACCACATGCAGTAGTTACACCAGCAGTGATGACAATGAAAGTGGGCAATTGGTCTGCTTGGAGAACAATGGCGGGTCCCACTAACTGGGCTATAGCACCTCCTAAAGGGTTTGCCAATGACGCAATGGCATTGGCAGATACACGTGATGATGATGTAAACCAGATGTCAGTATAGTAAGCAGGAGAACTCAGAGCGAAAGGTTGTGCAAAACCAATTAATATCTGACCAAACATAGTAGCACCAAAGTTTCCGGTCTTTACGCCAGCGTATCTGACCCAGTTACCTACAATAATGAAAATGGAGCATAATATTAGAGCATATCGAATATTGTACTTCACCAGCACCCACCAAACTAAAGGCGATATAACAATATAAGAAAAAAGAATGACTGTGGACAGCCAGTTAACAGGAGCCTGAGATTCTAAATTAAAGTATTCAGCAACCAAAGGAGAGATGGCAGCAAATGATAACCAACCCCAAGAAGCACAAATATTTAATAGCGCAAGAACAAGAATACCAAACCATCTTCGCTTGTATACCTTGTATACTGGAGACCCATCTGACCCGTTGGCATCTAAAGTTGACTGGACACAGTCTGTATCATGAACGAGAGTTTCATCTTTCCCATGAGTAGAGCCTAGGGCCGTCCTGCTATCTGAATCATAGCTTTTTTGGTGTTCTACCGACATATTGATTTATATGTTGAAGCTGGAACAGAACACAAAAACCGTGTCCTTTGAAGGAATTAACAAAAAAATACAAGAAAGAGACAACCTAACTCTCTCTATCATTTAATAACTCTTGGAGAGATATATATATATATATATATATAAGGGGCCCTTAAATAGAGGGATCCTTACAATTACAGGTTAAATGGCAATGCATGCAGCTAGTTTGAACTAAAAGAACCGTTTCCCAGTGAGAGAAAAAAGCAAACAGTGCAGTTTCAAAGAAAATCTGCAACTGTAATCTTAAACGGGCAAAATACAGTTGAGTTTAGGGTTGAAAAGTTGTCCCTGAACAAAACAAATCATCTGAAAGTGCGAGGGCGCGAGATCATGACCATCAGGTGGCTGGTGATTGTCCATGAAATGTATAGAACCTGATTGCCGCTGTCCGTCAGTTTCCAAATATTCTGCGATAGGCAAGCATAAACTACTTGGCAGAGAGGGACTAAGGTACAGTTGGGGTTGGTATTTCTCTGAGACTGCCGTAGGTCATGCTACTGTCTCACTTAGACTCTGTTAAACCTCACACACCGGATGTATAATTATCCAGATCTGGAAAGCGGCCGGTTCGTGTGCTATTACTGGCTTGTACCTACATATAGCAATTGGCCTTTAAGTCAGGTTCAGGGGCATAAACCTTAAGAATCAAATCTTAGTCAAGGGAGAACATGGAGGGCCAACCCAAGCCATAAACCGAGCTGTTGTGAAGATGTCAAGAGTGCGCATCGATAATTATTTTTTGGAGTTATAATTATTAAATAGAAGAAGTCCCCGGCCGTATCGGATCTGTGCAAGATACATGATAGGAGGAGAACATTTGCTCAGGGCGTGGGCGAAATGTCGGTCATTGCACGCCGCTGGCTCGACGCGAGTGAAAAAAGGTCTGAGCTCATAATTGCTGCAGTCTATTTCAGTTATTGTTAGATGTTGTTTCACTATTTCAGTGCGCCTAATAAAATGGGCTATGGCCAGCCGAGAGTCTGCGTCAAGCGGCAAACCAGTTCCCATCGTCGCTGGTAAACGTGACACTGAGACCCACTCAATGGCCGAAAGTATGGATGCGGGTAGTCCCACAGGACGGCATGGTGACTTTCAATTTACAATCTCGCCTCGAAGTTTTGTTCAGTTGTTCAGCACTACAAGCGGTCTGTATTGTGAGTACGATACTAGAATTGAATCTTATACATGTGGTTAATGATAAGAAAATTGTCAGCGTCTATACACGTTGGTAGAAAATGATGGTCAGTTTCTACCTGTAAATAGACGGTTTTAATTAAATCTAACAGATCGCGAAAATCGAATCTCATTCGAGATGATATTAAACGATCTTGTTGATTCACGGTAGATCATTCGCCTGTACCTGAGTTCGGGTACTCCACCCTATCCTATAAACAGTATAATTGCCGGATATTATGTGGAAAGCATCCGATCACAGGCTACGATCGTTAATTCTGGATCTGGATTAATGCATATGTGCCAGTACGTTGTAACGCCTTTCTGGACTAATCGAAGTAAGTATCAGGAAGATCTTTGCATTGTGGTCAAGGGGTAGCAGGCGGCTGTCCAGGGTTGATCAGACCCTTCGTCTATTCTAGGTAAATGATTGCAAGACGCCACATGGGCTGGTGCTGTGCGTCAGATTAAATGTAGCAACGGGTATCGATGGCTATCACCGTTTGAAAGAATGAAGAATAAGGTTGTTGACCTTAACTGATATTCCTATCTTATGTCAAATCCCGAACTTAAAACGTCTTCGGCGCTATCTGCCGTCCTCGCTGCTACTGTTCACTATTTCAATCACGATGTACTTCATAGAATATCAAAGGTATATTTCAATCGACTTATTTTAATATAGCGCCACTACGCTACGCGTCCTGAGTAGAATATTAATAAGATAGTTGCAACTCCTTAATTTACATGGCAAACTTATATACTATGGCCAAGCTGCCCGTCTTGTTGATCTCCTGCAGTACCTTAAATTGGTACCTTGGCGTACACTTCAAAAGATTCTGCGGAAACGGCAAGATTTTTGACGCAGTTCAATTTTCCAAGAATGAAATTCACACAAATCTACCGTGACACACTCCGATAATCCTTCCTCTTATTCTTTCTCATGTCTAGTCTAATACTAACGATAAATTGAAGTTCATCAATCGGCATAATGGGTATCCCGACCAACTCGAAGTTAATGAACTGGTGGGCTGACCAATTAGCAGGTGACACGGTTCAGAATAACCATTGCTAAAAACCAAAATACACTAGTGTTCGAATGACAATACCCCTATTTCTGCGACCAACCCCTCATGTCGTGTAGAAACTTACCCCTCACCATGCGAGGATTTGCAAACAGCTCCAACCTTGCCAACGGCCAGATCATGCAGTGGTGCCTTAAATGGAAGTGTTGGTACAATGCAGTTTTCAAGACCTCGCTTAATCAAACCCCCCCTTAAACTCAAATTTAGGATAAGCACCCGTGTTTCAGATACACGCAACTTTCCTGAAATTAGGCTTTCACTTGTTGATTGTATGATGATAATGTTTCGACCTACCTGTTCCGCACATATAGCGCGCAACGACACATGTGTTTCAAGTAACTTATTTATTAACATAGTATAATAATTAGAAGTTTCGTCATTAGTCATAATCATAATAGCATGCTTTAGGGCCACCCATACTCAAGCTGATGATCTAGCTTCAAGTTTCTTGACGTACTCATCACTTTGGCTGATACGATCAACATAGGACACATATTCTGCATACCGAGCTTCTCTTTCGGCATTAAATTTACCTTTCATTGCTAAGTAACGGGCTTTCCAAAGCTTAGCCTCCTCACCTGGAGTTGTTGGTGAAGATACGTAATCGTCACTAGCATGAGTGCTTGCGGTGCTAAGAGCGAGCGCATTATCCGCAGCCTGTTTCTTTACAGAAGCTATGACATTGCTCATTAATTCCTCCATGGAAACAAATTTACTTTTGCTTCGGTCCACATTAATAGATTCGAAATCACTACTGGCTCTCTGAGCTTCTTCCTCTCCGAGAAGAGTTAGTAGTTTTTGGAAAATAGATTGCATGAATCGTTGGGATGCATTTCTAGATTCCTGAGACTTTGTTTCCCAAAATTTTATTTTATCAGCATCCATTGCTTTCTCTCGTGCTAGCTGATTAACTCGATCTTGAAGTTGTACTATTCTCTTGTAATTCTCTTGTTTAAATGCTTGCAGTCCACCGTTGATGACCCCGCTAACACCACTGTCAAGTTTTTTCTCCAACTGATCGCTAAGCGATTTCTGAAATTGTACAGATTCCTCTAAAGTTTTATTCCTATTCTCCAGGTCCCTGCAATCTCGCTGGAGATGCTCTAGCTGTTGTTCGACTGCACTCATCTTCAGAATAAGGTCTTGCTTGTCGGTTCGCAACTCTGAATTACTATTTAGCAGCTCTGAATAGTTCGAACTCACCTCATTAAAGCGTTTAGTAGCCTCCTTCAGCTTAGCCTGAATCTCAGTTCTATTCAAACTTTCATCATTTAGCTGTGTCAATAGCTGAGATTTTTCGTCCTTCAATTTATCGATGACTTTCTCAAGATTGATATTCTGCCGCTGAACAGCAGTTAGCTTGTCTTTTTCATGCTCAAAAGACAATTTCATTTCGTCGGATTGCACTTGTAACCGAGCCAATTCATTGTCCTTCTGATTGAGGTTCTCTTTAGTCGTTTTTAAGTCATTTGCAACGCTGCCAAGCGCTTCTTGTTTGATTTTGAGTTCCTGGTCTAATTCCCTATGAGACTTTTCTAGTGAGGCGATGGCAGTTTCCTTGACTTCGAGATCTTTGGATAACTCCTCCACTTGCGATGCTAGTTCGAGAATATCAGTGTTAATTTTTAACGCGGAGTCGATGCACTAAACTGGTTAGTCTCGTCAACTATTAACGAGCAAAATAAATCTAAGACTTACGTCAACAACCGTGTCGAGGACAGCGCTTGCATCATACTTTGACCGGACAGTTTCAACAATTTTCTTTGTAATATTCAAGAGATTATCCCTCTCATTGCAAACATCCTGTAAATTGGTAGTTAATTTATAATTCGATGCATTTGCAGCTTGCAAGTCATTAGTTTGATCTTGAAGAGCATTATTCTTCTTCCTTATTTCATCCCGTAGACTGTTGACAAGGTACTTGATTTGGGTGTTTTCCAGCAAGAGTGATTCAATCTCCTGAGCCTGCTTGAGGCTTTGCTCTTCAAGTGCGTCTCTTTCGGAAAGGTTACGGCCAACAAATTGAGATATCCTATACGCAAGTTGATACAAAATGTCAACATCACCCAAATCAGGTTCATATAAAGACTCCACTACCCGATCGTCTCCACTTAGATTTGTCAAGATTTCCATCATGATGTCTACCGTTGGGCGCATGGTTTCAATTGTGAACGAATTTGCTGAATATGGAATTTCGCTTCCTTCCAGCGCCCGACGAATAGACTCATTTTCTGTAAATAGCGTCCTAACAATTTTTGTCATAGGTTCATGGGTTTGATGGTAGTTATGAGGTGAGTTTCTCGCAAGAGATGCAGTAGACGGGTCATTGGCCAGCTGCTGCAACGTATCGTTATAATTCTCCAGATTTTCCACATAGATTTGAAGTTCTTGGTATCTTTCCAACAGGTCTGTGAATGCCCGTTCCTCTTGAAACTTTTCATCCGCCTCCTCCTCATCATCGTATTCAAAATCATTATCTCTTTTATATCCCCTTTGCGTATTTCGATTTAATTCGTTCTGTGCCAGCTCAATTGATTTTTTTCGTAATTCTTTGTTTTCTTTCTGAAGTTTGTCTATACTGATATAAGCTGCCTCAAGTTTTTGCCTCATGCCAGATCCACCGTTAGTGGAATTCTGTTCCAGTTCGATTAACAAGACTTGTACTTTTATTTGTAAATGAAAAACCACTCTACGGAGATGATCGATTAATTCGGATTCACGTACGAACCCATTCTTCTTTTCATCTATATGGTCCGGCCATTTTTCATCGATGTCGACATCATAGTCGAGAAGGTTGCGCACTGAACGCAGCGGTACTAAACCTGAAGCTTCTGCAAATTGATTCTCCTTGCCATGAATGGAGTTTACCGTTGTCTCAGAAGTTGTCGGAGAAAAAGATTTCAGTCTTTGATAAGATGAGTTCTCAAACCCAGGTCGTACTAGAGCAAGCTTATCATCACTCGATTTTGTTAATGTTGGTGTGCTTGTGTGAAAGTTTCTTTCAGGAAGAGTAGAATCATCTGTAATATGTGGTAACGAAGCTTGTTCTTGGGGTATCGGCAATTCGGAGACAGGAGACGATAGACTAGTTTTCGCTGTTTCTTTATTGACGGTATCACCGCTGTTGTGACTAATGCTGTGCTCAGAGCTAGACTTGTCTGTGCTATCGACTGTTTTGTCGTCAATTGTGGCTAATATAGCGTTTCTCTGAGACAAGTCTGTACCAGTACTGGTTTGGGTCCATTTACCATATTCAGATGACGTACCTGTGCGATACGATGAATCACGTTCCTTTGAACTGGTCGACCCAGTGTGAGGTTTGATGTCTGTAGCTAGGTTTGAGACTCGTTCTTCATCCTCGTCTCCAAGGGCAGAAAGGCTATCTTCAAAAACATCCTCTTCTGAACTACTCAACCTGGGTGACGAAATAGATAGGGCCTTGATTGGCGAACTTGACATATGCCTTTCAAATGACTCCAGCCCACCTCCAATTTCCGATGACAATGTATCACAACCATCCATGATAAAAAGGGCTGAAGCAAAAACGAGAATATAAAGCAGCCACTTCTTATATATTAGTAGAGCTGAGCAAATAATGAGAACAATTTCCGAAGATACCCAATCTAAGGAGCTAACTCTATTGCTCCATTTCCAACTGGAAAACCTAAGGAATATTGGGACAGATCAAAGACAATCTGCTCTTTCCCAAGCTAATAATTCGAACACAATGATAAAACTCCGATAGTTCAGCTAAACGTGATCTGAGCCCTTCCGGGTAGCTGTTCAGTATATATACTATTGTCTGACAACTACACGTCGGAAAACCTGGTTGTTTATATCAATGAGTATGTATAGTTAAGTTTGTTTTGTTCCAAATTGGGAAGCTTCATAGTAAGTTTTGTGGCGCGTACGCGCAAAATCTGCAGAGAGTACCGTGTTTCATTACACCAGAACAACGCTAACTTGACGTATAATACGCAGGGTCTAAATCAGGGGTCTAGTGATTTAGGGCATGAACTACTCGGAAACGGGGAACATGTATTGCAGACCAAATCGCAATAACGTCCTTGATCAGTAACATAGCTAATATAGTGTCATTATGATTAGTCAACCCTTTGTTTCACTGGGCCGACCGATCACAACATTGGGCTTCTTCAATTGGGATGCTATTTCTTTTATTTTTAGGAATTGGGTCTATTTACGCAAACATAACATTAGATAATTTATTTGGTGACAGCAGCAAGAGCCTCAAGGACTTCGATTTCAATCTTAGCCTCAGTTGCAGCGGCCTCATCGGAAGAAGAGGCATTCTTTTGAGCCTCAGCAAGTAATGATCGGACAGTCTAGAAAAGTTAGAATGCAAACATAAATACCAGATGTTATTAGATGAGAATTAAGAGGAGTTCTTGTTTTGTTCTAAATATCAGTTGATACCATGCTTCACTGACCGTCACGCGATATACCAGGCCATCAACAGACTAACCCAAATTCATCCCAAACTCATCCATACGTTCACCAATATTAATCACACTTACCTCAGCAGAGAAATCTTCAATGGGAAAGGCCTCGACAGCATTGATAGCCAAGCTAGAACCTTCGCTGACAGTAGCAAACCCACCAGCAACGAAGAATTGCTTACTAGCACCGGAACCTTCAATAACCTCAACAACACCGGGACGGAGTTGTTGAATGATGGGAACGTGACCAGCAAGAACACCAATGTCACCGGCAGTGGTAGGAATGTTCACTTGAACGCTAATTACAGTTAGACAATTATGTCGCATAGCATACAAAAGAGTATATGTTTCCAAGTCCCTTCTTCAAATAACTCAAAGAATAACGAGACAAAAACAAAAACTTACGCTTCAGAGTTCTCGTACAAGGTCTAAAATATCGAGTTAGTTTGTAATTCTTGGCGAGAGACCTTAACAAGTCCATAGGTCATTAAATATACTTACAGCGCGAGGAAGAGCCAAAGACAGCTTGACCTTGTCAGCGGCAACAGCTTCAGCATAGCCTCTGGTGAAAATACGACCAGCTGGACGGAGTGAAGTACGAGCAATGGATCGAGCGAACATTTCGATGTTGTGTTGTTTAAAGTAAGTTTCTTAGGCACAAAATCGTCTACAAGTCAATTCGTGAACTTGAAAATGCATGCCCAGGCAGGGTTACCCTAATTTTTCAGTGCTAGTACGGCATTTGATTGGTAGAGTTGCAACCTCGACATGCATAATGTAGTTCGAAATATGCCAATATAGGGTTATATGGATCTTTTTACTATTGTATACTAGTAGCAACATGACTACTTAATAATGAAACCAAGGACGTCTCGTCTCTTAATAAATACGTATACGTTAGTTTATAATTGGCCGAAGGCTTCTTCTAGTTAGTTCCCAATAGCGAGAAAGTTGCTATAGACACACCATGCCCACAACTGCTGACAACTGTGATACACCTTGGTTGTTCACTCTTTCATCTTTAGTGTTTTCTTCTTTGGTCTTGGTCTTAATTTAACTATAGTTCAATATATCGCTAGGTTATGTTCATGGACTCGTGTAGCTAGCTACTGTTTTACACAAGTCAAGGTCGATATAAGTCACGTGATAAGTAACTGATCAGGACTATCATTAATCAACTGTAGAGGTTGATTGTCTCCACAACTCATGATGGAGCTTGAAAAGAGTTTACGTGGGTCCGTCAAGGCAATTTTAGTTTCATGTGGAAATCTCTTAGGATACCTCTATACAAATAGTACTGAAAAAGTCATTCCAAATCCCCCGAGCGCGGTTCATGGACCAATAGATCAAGAAATTCAAAAGTACCAATCAATACTAGACGAAGTCGATGTTGAGATTCAGCTCAGTCAACAAAGAATAAAACGCCTGATTGAATTAAAGAAAAAGCAGTTGATAGAAGAAGAGGAGAAACGAAAGCAAGCCGAGGCAGCAGCTATCGCTAAGCGTGAAGAAGAAGAAAGAGCTGCGGTGGCAGCAAGAGCTCAGGAAGAAAACAGAGCTAAAGAAAATGAAGTGACCGAATCCAAGTCGAATGTGGCTGAGAAACCAAATTGGTCGGATGCTGATGCTGCAACCGGTGATAAAGATGCTGGTGTCAGTAATTCAATGGAAGGTGTACTTAGTGGCTCAATTGATGAACCACTCACTCTGGATGATATCAACTCATTCGGAGACGGTTTGGTTGATGACACAGATGATTTATTCGGCGATACATCCACTCCGTTGCAAGACGGAATTACAGAAAATGCTGAAGGAGTTAATGCCGCTGAGAAAGAGCAAAATACAGGTAGCAATGACCAACAGAGCCAGAATCAGAATGAACCCGATATATTAGCGAGATTAAACAACTCCGTTACAGACGACATTGGAGGAGATCTGGGTGAGTCGAGTGCGGCAGGATTTGATGCTAATGTGTTAGGAGCGTTTGACAATGACTTTGACGACTTGCTCAATTCTGTAGAAAACGGTAATGGCCAAAATAATGAAGGAGCTAATGTGAATGATGATATGGGTGGTTTATTTGGCGACAATTTTGACTTTATGCTTCCTGCCGACTAATATGGGAAGTTTATTTTTTCCACCATTTATTTATTATCTAATCAACGATTTCACTTTCTTTTAGCGATGATTTACCCCAGAATTCAGCAATGAAATCGTTTTGCATAGCACACGTTTTGTATCTATTCTTAAATGTTTATACATGACTATACACATTGTTATAATGCCTATTTCTAAAAAAAAAGCACTCAGCCTGCGGTCTGCGGGGCCGCTGTTGCAGAGACTGGTACTGCTGAAAGCGTAGGAACCACAAGTTCTCTCTCCAAAGTGGAGACTGGGCTATTGTCTGGTTGCGTATCATGTGGCGAACCAGCCAAAGCCGATTGAGGCTCTAAAGCTTCTGGAGTTTCCACAGCCTCTTTTGTGGAGATTGGATTAACAAATGCAGTCTGGTCGAGTCGGACAACCATGACAGTGAGATTGTCAGAACTAAAGCTATCTAGCGCGTACTCTACCAATCGGTCACTCGCTTCTTTGGGGTCCTTGATGTCTCGTACTAAATCAACAGCCTTTTGATCTGTACAAACGTCCCACAGACCGTCGCATGCAATAATCATAAATTCGTCATTTTCTTGAAGGATCGTTTCCGTTGTGTAGGGAGCTCCAGTGACAAGATCTTTCATATACGTATCGCCAAGCGATCTTGTCACAGCCAGTACTCCATTAACACGATTATTCATCATAATTCCCCCACTATTGGCAATACGTCGAGATTCTCTTGGGTCTGAGCCTTTGTGGTCGTACGTTAGCCGGTAGGCTCTGCCAGCTCGACACAACACAACTCTTGAGTCACCCACATTACCAACGTAAAGTACACGGCGTCGTTGAGGTGGTAGATTAGAAGACGAGGAGGAGGTGGATTTTGAGCGCGTACTTGCCGCGGTGGAACTCGTGTTGATGGCTGCAGTACAGCCACTGGTTATTGAAGGAACAGTTCCTGGACTTACGCCTCCAGAACTAGTATCTACCGGATTATTGCTTTTGTGAACAGATGAAGGTGAAGTGCCTGCATGGGAAGTTCCATGTGTAGTAGATGAAGAAGAAGAAGATGATGATGCTGATGATGCTGAAATAGATGCTGATGGTATAGGAACAGAGAGAGAATTACCACTGTTACCATTCTTTTTCGCTTGTCTTGATGGCAGTACAAACTTTGAAATTTTGCTCGCTGTTGACGAAAGAGATGATGATGCTGATAATGATGAAGGTGATGACGAGCTGGAATCAGTCAATGCGGGTTGAAAGTCAACAGGAACTCCGGTAGCCACATCTTCCCATCGAAGTACAGCTACAGCGGCCGTACTTCCGGCATTTTGCATACTCATTTTACCTACTTGAGCATCAACTTCAAGAAATGCCGAGCTAAGAGCATGTGCAGGAGTCAAGTCTGTCCGTAGCTTCCTGGTATCGTCATTGCCACTAACATCTTTTTTCTCCAACTGCCTTAATGTCTCTCTATCATTACGTTTAATCCAATTATCCAAGACAATATGGAGTCTCTTAGCACAAAAGTCGGCACACGCTGACCCAGCATGGCCATCAAACAAACCAAAATATCCACTATCACAGATATCTCCAAAATTATAGATAAACGTATGAGCATCTTCCATAGTCTTTCGACATTTTCTATTACGATCCTCGGAAACCGCTACAACAAACGAGCACCGACTATCTGGAGGAGCCGGTGAGTTGATGTGACCGAATTCTTCGGTAGGCGACAGTTCCGACTTCTTCTTACGAGAAAAGTACTTCAAAATGTGAGACGATGTGTCTGGCGACGTTGATACCCCCATTTTTTTTTAACAACCAAAGGAATGACTATTCAACCACTTGAACAAAATATCCAACCCTTGAGTCCTGAAAGCCAGCTAGTAGCAGCGGCTAAGTTTTAAAACACGAGACTGGACTGGATTCTCTTATGCTCAGCCAGATACCCAAAAATGAATTAGTCAGTCAACAGGTCTTTTTTAAACCCACCACGTTCAATACTCCCAATAATAGTCCACAAAGTCCATCAATGACCAGACCAAGCTTCAAAGGGGTAATATTCTCCGGGGAGTATTTAAATAAATTGGTACACAGTATCTTGGTATCTCAAAACGCGCACCCACAAGCTCCAAATTAATATGTCGTCACCGTTAAATGGAGAAATAGATCGATATCGTCCTAGTGTAACATTGACAGCGTCCAGTGTCACACAGTGATCTCCACAATTCATTTATTGAGGCAAACAGAAATTTTATGCTTGCCAGTGCGGGAGTTTATGCATGGAAACCTGTCTCTGGGATATGTGACACACAGTTGGGAGTTTGTATTAGGTTTTGCCGGTTTAAACCTGGAGTGCTGTTGGCGGCGGTAGAAAGTTCAATCGCAGTTTCCCGAAGCCCCGGAATTTACCTAACCCGGTTGTCCGGGGCAGTACATGTGCCACTATCTTTATCGGAGAGCCGGAGTAACTTAGATTTCTGAAAATGCCGATATGCACTCCACTTAGTAGTTCATGTAAATAAAAGATATAAAGTATATTCAATGGGACTCCGGTATAAGAAGAAAACAGAGTGTATGCTCACATGATGTTAGCTTGTTTGGGCATAGAGTTCCCACTGATTTTGTTGAGGGGAGCTCAATAACAAATCATCATTTGATTGTATTACACACTCCAACTACTGTATTTAATTAAGAATAACCATATAGAAGGGACGACTTAGTACACATATATGTGGGTATACATTGGCTAATGAGCCTCCCCGCGGCTGGGGTGCTGCCCCAAACCCCATGGCTCCTGCTTCGCAGGAGAGAGCTGGTGACCCCCGAGAAACGACTCGAGCGCAGCGAGAGGAGCAGCGGGGTCTGGGGCGGAGCCCCAGCCGCCGGAGGCAGACACCCCCATAAACGGATGAATATTAATTATAGCGCTTTATCAGCCTTAGCAGGTTGGGACCCAGTCCAAATAAAGTGCAGGTCTTATAATTATATAAATATAATAACTTGGTTGTCAGAGTTTCGTTTTGAAACCTCTATCTACCCGAGGTGATTATCTAGCGAACTTTATCGAAATTTAAGTGTGTGAGCGTTCTAGGCACGAAGTAGGAGGACCGCAATATCACCGAGAGAATCGCATATCACCCCACGTACTACCCCACAATCCTCCGATAGCCGTCCTGTAGCATGTCCGCCGATCACTATTTATATATTCCAAGAGCAGTGCTCAAGTTCACAAGTTATGAGATAAAACAAGAATGCACAATATACGGCCTAATAATATCAGATTGGCAAGATCGTTTTCGACGGGCCGTGTGGTTCGAACCTCGTATGGGTTCATTGGGCTTGGGGCCATGGTGAGTAGTTCATTTCTAGTACAACGTACTGAACGCTTCAGCTAACAGACTTTTAGGGGTTGAACATGGCCAAAAACCTTGCTCAAAAGAAAAAGCCAACTGACAAGCTTTTTTTATATGACCTGAATCCTGAAGCCGGTTTGAAAGTCGTTGGCCAAAACGTAGAAGTCTCCAAGTCGTCAGAAGATGTAGCCAGAAATAGTGTAAGTGCAAATAGATCTTTTGATCTTTCTTAAATATCTCTAACATGTTTAGGATACAATCATAACGATGCTTCCAGAAGGAAAGCATGTGAGAGGAGTTTATGAAAGAATTATTGAAGCAATTAAGTCCGAGCCCTCGGACCGACTGTTTATTGATTCTTCCACTATTGATGTTCAAACATCTATTGAAACATCTAATCTGATCAAGTCGAATAATCTTGGTACATTTGTCGACGCTCCTGTCTCCGGAGGTACTGTTGGAGCAGCCAATGCAACACTCACTTTCATGGTTGGTACTGAAGACCTCAATACTGTAGAGCCCACCTTGAAAATGATGGGATCCCGCTTTTTTGCCTGCGGTAAGCAAGGTGCTGGTTTAGCTGCAAAGCTGGCTAATAATTATATTTTGGCTTTGACAAACATTGCAACCGCTGAAGGATTCCAGCTTGCCAATCAACTCGGACTGGACTTGGCCAAATTTTCTGAGATTGTCAATACCTCATCGGGAAGATCATGGTCATCTGAAGTCAACAACCCGGTCCCAGGAATTAGTCCAAGTACACCAAGCTCACGCGACTACGAAAGTGGCTTTGGAGTGAGTTTGATGCGCAAGGATCTTCTTCTGGCCATTGCGGCAGCTGATCTGGTGAAATTGAAGCTTCTCCTGGGCTCGGATGCTGCCAAGGTCTATGAAACCATTGTTGAAGCTGGTTTAGCCCGCAAGGATATGTCTGTAATTTATAAATACCTTGAAGATAGTAAATGACTAAATTAACTTATTTACCTAAATACTGCCCAGCTCTATTGCTTTCATTTCTGGCGTTGCGCTTCGCAAAACTGTTGGAACTATCTACACAATGGCCGCAATCAGATTGAGAACAAATGCCTCAACCCTTAAAGCATTCTAGGTGATACATGCAAATATTACGATGATATTAACATAATAATGCTACAAGTAAAGACCCTCGAGGTTCTCTTCGACCTTGTTCTTCATGACACGCTCTCTAGCACTGCGGAAGTCTTCAGCAGTCACTTTCATACGTCTCTCTCGAAGAGCAAGCAGACCAGCCTCGGTACAAATAGCTTTAATATCAGCTCCAGAAAGATCGTCCTTCGAACTGACAAACTCATCGAGATCTACATCATCGTTTAGGCTCATCTTACTGGTATGGATTTGTAGAATTTTCCGCTTGGTCGAAGGGTCGGGGTTCTCAAACAAAATCTTACGGTCAATACGACCAGGACGAATCAGAGCAGGATCCAGAGATTCGATCTTGTTCGTGGCCATAATAACCTTGACGTCACCACGATCATCAAAACCATCTAATTGGTTCAATAATTCCAACATTGTTCGTTGAATTTCTCTTTCACCACCAGAAGTAGATTCGTATCTTTTGGTACCAATGGCGTCGATTTCATCAATAAATACAATCGAAGGAGCATGTTCAGCTGCGATCTGGAAGATTTGTCTACACAATCTTGGACCATCACCAAGATATTTCTGAATCAACTCTGATCCAACGATACGTAAAAAGGACGCACTGGTTTGATTTGCTACTGCCTTCGCAAGTAAAGTCTTACCGGTTCCTGGAGCACCGTAAAGGATAACACCCTTTGGTGGCTTGATACCCATTTCCTCGTACAATTCTGGATGCGTAAGAGGAAGTTCCACAGCTTCTTTGATTTCTTGTATCTGTGTCTCCAAACCACCAATATCGGCATATGACTCTGTGGGTGCTTTATCCAATTTCATCACAGAAACCATTGGATCCGCATCATCTTGTAACACGCCTACCACACTCACGGATTTATGATGTAACAATACAGAACAACCAGGTTCCAACAAGTCCTTATCTACAAAGCTTCGGATTGAAACGTAATATTCTGGTCCAGAGGCTGATGATACAATAGCATGGTCATCATCAATGAGCTCCTCTAGTGTACCAACACCCATTGGAGATCCTCTCATCTCATCTACCTTGCTTCTCTCTTCAGCAATCTTGTCATCAGTCGGTTTCAGACGTTCCTGATTTTGTACAAACTCCTCTTCTAACAACAAGTGATCTTTAATTCTCTCCATCTTTAGAAGCTTCAGTTTGCATCGCGTGGTAGGATACACTGGTGGAAGTTTCTGGGCACTATCTGGTCCCTTTCTCTTCTTCTTTTGTGCCCTACTCTGAACTGGTGGTTCATACTTAGGCTCTGGTACATAGTTAGCAAGAATTCTCAAAATTTCAAATCACAACACTTCGCAGAAGTGAAATCGGTACAAACAATACTTCAGCTCAGCTGACCCGTACCAATGAGCACTAGTTCCAACACAATTGGCAAAACTGGTAATATTCTTCAACTTACTATCGTTCTTCTTCTTGGCGTCCTTGTTCTTCTCGTCGTCTTGACCACCTCCCAATCCAGAAGATCCTTGTCCCTATATCAGAGTTAGATACGAGCTCAATAGAGTTAATAAACAAGCCCCCCTATTCATTGTCAACTTACCATTGTAAATGTTCAATTGCTTGTAGATGTTCGCTCTTCTGTGTACTGCGGATATTTGTAAGAACGAAGGAGGCAAACGAAGATTCATAACATACACGGTAGTGCAACATCCTGCTCAACTCAGCCGCACATTCATTTCGAGCTGATCCAACTCATCGTAAGCTAAACTAAACTGAAGATTTAAATAGTTATAATTATTGTGGTGCTAAATAGCTACAAATATTTCCAATTATTATGTCATTTATCTCGACACAGCCTCCCCATATTTTACACCACCGAGTTTATATCTCGTGGAGACACAGGTGGGAGAATGCAAAAGATAGGAACGTGTACCGCCTAGCCTTCGTTCTTATTTAAGAGAAAATCGAATATTAGTCAAAGGGAGAAAACTCGGGCAGGTTCTAGGGCGGAGCCCCAGCTACCAGAGATCATACATAAAGTCACTCGATAGACAAGTATGCTTACTCATATTGAACCTTGTGGCAAACCTCAAGACTGTTAAACCGCTGAAAACAGATCCTAAGAACCAAGTTTAATCAAGAGGCTATTTATACAATACTCGACAAGCAAGATGTTTTATTTGAGTAGCTCTTCTAAAACACGGTTGTTCGTTGCCTCATCACCAGGTTTTTTGATGCCCAATCTCCTTAATACCTCAATAATCTTGTCTTGAGGAAATCCCATATCTTCGAAATTCTTGATGAGGCCCTTGTCAATGCCATATAGATCAGCTGGACTAGCTTCTAAACAATAATAGTTAGTATCCGTGCGACAATAACCGGCTTTACGGCCGATTTTGTAAGTAGAATCAATAGGTGAACTATTTCTCCTTCGAGAGAACAGCCAGAATGTCAACAGCAGTTTTAACAGATAAGTCGAGATTCTTTAAACCAAAAATCCTCAGTTAATCTAAACTACGCTTACCTTTTTGAGAGGGACTGGCATGGGCGTAGGTAGCAGTCCAGTACTTGGCAGTATCGTCAAATCCATTTCTATCTGTAACATAATGGCGAGCCACTTCAGCATCTTGTGGGTCATCAGGCTCAGGAGTCTGTAAAAGGGATTGTAGTGAGATCAATGACGATTTAAGCGTCAGAACTGGCGACCAAGCATCCTTCAAGCTATATGTTGGGTTAGCAACTCGAAATAAAACCAATTGATCGAGTTATTCCCTTACTTACATATCAAGGCAGATAGCTCCAGTCTGTGACGAAATATTAGGATGGTATACTCGAGTATCAAATTTCATCTTTGGGGGTTTGAATGGGTATTCATTGGGGGTAATAATGTCAATGACAAATTCACCCCCCTCGTAAGGAGTTCCTGGTGGACCCTTGAAAGTTCCCTTCAGATGGGAGATATCACTTTCACTCACTGGAGTAATTGTGATTCCTGATGCTACATCTGATTTGACATCTTCTAACTCTCTCGCAATTCGTCTTGTTCTCGACATTGTTTGTTTTTAGTTTAAGAATCACCTGTGTTAAGCTGCAATGAAGTAACTAAAGTGAAACTGCTTCTATACAACCCCGTAAAAAGAAATATATCAGGTTATAGAGGTTCCAAAGATTTCCGCTGCAGGGTTCCGCCCCCCTGAATCTTGCAGTGGGCTAGAAAAGCTCCGAAAGGACAATGGCTATCAATAGGGGCTTGAGAACTCAATATCTTGCAAAGGAGGGGTTGCGAAATCTCAGACCTTTACTAAATCAGATAATAATTGCTAATACTATATATTCATTTAAACAGGATCATTTCTTTTCGTAAAGGTCGACATATGTATCAACGTCAAAGTCTCCAACCTTCTCGTCTGAGACCTTAATAATTTCTTCGGCCTGTTGTTGGGGGAAACGGCCGTGAAGATGACGCTTGAACTTGGCGAGAAGAACAGGAGTGCCCTCTTCACGTCTCTTGCGGTGACCAATTGGGTAGTCAACCTCAACATCGTCAAGAACGGTACCGTCCTTGAGAGTGATTTGGATGGCATTGCCAATGTATCTCTTATCAGGAGCATGATACTCGGTGGTGAATCTTTCTTCCTCAACACACTCCATCTTCTCACGTAAGGCATCAACACGAGGGTCGGCAGCAACTGCGTCAGTGTAATCATCGGCGGTTAGTCTACCGTGGATCAAGGGAATGGCAACCATGTACTGAATACAGTGGTCACGATCAGCATAGTTATACAAGGGACCCTTCTTGTCAATAATACGCATAGCAGCTTCTTGAGTTCTAATGCGGACATGCTTAATGTCATCACTGGTCTTTCCAAGGTCCTTGAGCTTTTGGTGAAGAGTCATTGAAGCTTCGACAGCAGTTTGGGCATGGAACTCAGCAGGGAAAGAAATCTTGAACAAAACGTTCTCCATGACATAAGAGCCATAGTCACGTTGGAATTTAAATGGTTGGCCCTTGAAAAGAACATCATAGAAACCCCAGGTCTTGGCGGTCAGAACAGAGGGCATACCACCTTCACCATTCTTGACATGAAGAGCAAGGTTAACAGCTCTCGAAACGGCATCACCGGCAGCCCAAGATTTACGGGACATGGTGTTGGGAGCATGTCTATAAGTTCTCAGCGATTGTCCATCGACAAAAGCTTGGGACACAGCGTCAATGGTCTGATCACGATTCAACCCAAGCAACTTTGAAACAACAGCGGTGGTTGCAACCTTGACAAGAACAACGTGGTCCAAACCAACTCTGTTAAAGGAATTTTCGAGGGCCAAAACACCTTGGATCTCATGAGCCTTGATCATAGCTTCCAAAACATCGGAAATCTTGAAGACTTTTCCTTCCTTTCCACCCGTAGCCTTAGCAGTACGTGTTTGCCAATCAGCAACTGCCAAAATACCACCCAAATTGTCGGATGGGTGTCCCCACTCTGCAGCCAACCAACAATCATTATAATCCAACCAACGGATAATAGTTCCAATCGAAAAAGCACCACGAATGGGATCCAATTGATGACTGGTACCAGGGACCTTGGTACCATTAGGAACGACAGTCCCTGGAACAACAGGGCCAACTAATCTGGAACATTGTTCATACTTGAGACCCTCTAAACCACATCCTAAGGTATCTAGTAAACACAATCTTGCCGTCTCAACAGCAACAGAGCTGTCAATCTTGTAATTGTGAACATAGTCGGCAATATCTCTCAAAACCTTGTCAGGTTCAGGACGAACGTTATCTGTGATAATTGCTGAAGACATTCTTCTGGATTGCAACAAAGTAGTAGTAATAGGACGAGTGAATTTCGAAGCTGCTGAAAGAGAACGGAATGAACTTAGCACTGTTAAAAATGTTAGAACTACGAGCTTTTTCAGCAATGGAGAATCATATTAATGTAGTCGGTTCCCTACCATTGACAATGTCCCCGCAAGACTAGATATTGCGGGGAAAATAGTTGAACAAATGCTAAGCGAACACCGTCAAGTCATTTTTAAAGAGATAGACTTACTTTTAGTATGAAGAATTATATTCCAGCCAACAGTGTGGTCAATTGAGTCTATTTATCCGATTCGTGTTGGAAACCCCACTATTTATATCCAATCAAGCTTTTTGGGGTCTCGGACCACGCACGGGTGTTCATTCCCTTCATGGAGGCTTAATTAGGAAACTCGCCCAACCCTTATTGATGTCCTCGGCTAGAAATCGGGAGCTTACTGCCTGCGGTTTGCCAAAACGTACATGTAAGGCTCTTAGAAACACGTTGCCAAATGACCCCTAGCATATACTATTATTATTGGAACAATTGGGTCCGGTTGCCCAGTATACCAACCCTTCTTATTTATTTGTTAAGCTAGACGTTGCCGCTATTAGTGGGTTACCTTGGTAGCGGATCAAAGATTGCCAAATTTCAATTGAGGGGTAGTTGCATATGCCCCACCATTTTTTTCAATTAACGCTCCCAACTACAACCCGCATCGGCTCCGACTGAATATTACCCCTGAACAGCTCGGGTATTCTGTCGGCTACTGGCGCACATATTATAATTCCCGACATTTCTCAACAACACCCAACCGAAATGTCTGCTGCGGTGCCCCAGACCAGGGGTAGTAGACTAGTTCCAGCATACCTATCTAATGGTCCCTTCATCTATCATGCAGTTCCTCCTCGACGCTCAGACCCTATTTTAAAGGTCATCGATCATCGCTAAAATGAACATAACTAGACGCAGTAAAATGGTTATTTAGATATTAAAGGTTACATCTGAGTTTCAATCTGCAATCATTTGTTGTATCGCCGCAATTCCTCCTCCATATGTTAAGATTCTCATTACATTTATCTGGTATTTCATGGGCCCTGTAGATCAACACATAGGTCGCACAAAACTGTATGAAGGTTGGTGCAAAGTGTGTAATATGTTGCCATCCATTTTGTATATAGGGAATAAACTCTTGATAATATCCAGGGCTTTGACACACAATGGCTCACAATGCTTATTCTGGTGAACATTTTGTAACGAATGGTTCTTGGAGACGGTACATCCTTGTACAGAAGGATGTTAGGGTGCCCATGTATATTTGAGTATCTGTGCATCATAGGTGCGCCACACATCTTCGCGATCATAGATAATTATCTACCTGTTCCAGTTCATTTATTGCTGATGCCAGGCACAGTTTGTCACCCATTACAACATGTCCAGGCTAATTAACAAGTCCACTACAACGAGGACACCGCATAAAAAGTCGCGGTTAGGTTGTGTTTCTTGCAAGAGATTGCGGATAAAAGTTAGTAGATCAGTATGGGGTATATTAGTGTTGACAACTAACAATCCAGTGTGATGAAAGGAAACCATCATGTGAATACTGTATTGCTACAAATCGAACATGTGAATATCTTCCTGTACCGCCGGGCAAGCCTCGTGGGAGAAGCAAAAAGGTTTCTTTAATTGCTGAACAACAGAATAGTCAAAGCCAAGTGTTTAGCGTCGATAACTTCAGTTCAACTTCTACTACCCCAGCTGCGGAATCAATCTCAAACTCTAAAAAGCATGATGTCCACGTCAATGAGTATGAAGTGACCAATCCTGTATATTCTCTAAGTAACCACCAAATTCTATCGGTAGCTCCACCGTCTCCTCCATTAGATGCTACCATATTGAACGTTTCCAAAGACCAGCAGGACGCTTTGAACTCAAGCAGCACAAACAAACTTCAGCATAGTCTTGAAGAGCTGGACTATAATATAAGTAATCAGTTTGATGATCCAACGTTAGGTGAGGTTCTTTCTAGCGACTCTCCACAGGTTATTGGCTCCCTTCTTGACTCCAGTTCGTCGACTGTTCAAATGCTTGACGATAAATTAGTAAAGCTTCTCGTGGATGTCGATGGACCCCCAAGTAGTGCAGTCGACGGTATTGGACTTCATCTGTTATCAATTAGTGATCAGCATGTAATGCCTTCGGATAAAGACCGTAGAGAACTTACTAGGGTCAAAGATATATCTCCATCTTTAATGGTTGGATCGAGTAATGCTTCATCACAAGCAAGCTATCAGAATACACCGGGCGTAGACAGTGATACTTTAAGACGACCTACGGCAAGTGCGTTATACGAAATGCACGAAGATGAGGACCTGCTGGTTGACGTCGTTGACGATGATGTTGTGGGGTTCACGTCTGTCATCTCCAAAACTAATTCACTTTCATCCGCCCATTTACCAATAAATTGGTTTTCTCGACTATCCCCTGGTCAAGTAGGCCATATACAATTTTTTATTCAATATGGTGCTCCTGTCTGCGCCATGGGAGTGCCTGAAATCACCAATATGTGGAGGGAATATGCAACCCAGGTCGCTGTCCAGTCTGATATTGTATTGAATGCAATTTCAGCAATCTCTGTTTATTTGTACGACTTGGCCTCAAACCAACGTCATTCTCGTGGAAGTGACAATGAGATTACTAGCCGACAATACTTCCACAAGGCTATTGTCCTCTTCCGTGATGGAATTGCGCAAGACAAATCCCACCACAATCCACTGGAACTTATTCTGTCATCCTGTCTGGTTGGAGCTTTCTCTTTAATTGATTACGATTTGGTACCTGTCATATCTTTTACAAACGGACTAGATTTATTTGGCATCATCCAAGGTAATAACGCTTTGTTCTCGACATATTACGAGCAAGTGGAAAATTCATTTGCAAGGGATTTAGTCTTGATGGACTCGAGCGAACATGTGGGACTTCCTGTACATCAGACCTTTGACAAGCTAGAATTTTTGGGGTACTTGACAACCATCGTAGATGAACTGTCCAAAGATTACAACCTTAGTGCAGCGGAAGTTGATGTCTACAATATGACTTTGGGTGTTTTTGCGGGAAGTTGTACCAACGCGATTGAAAAAAAATCACTATATCCAATTGTTGTAATGCTCTACGAGATTCCTAGGGCATTTCCGCAATTGTGTCGCAGACGGCGACCAGTGGCTTTAATTATTTTGGCCTTTATTTGTGCAGTGATCCGCAGGACGGCACTGAGAGCAAGAAAAGTTTACGACTGTTGGGATAAATGTCTACAAATGTTATTGAACGAAAGTGGGAATCAATTTAAACCATATATTATTCAAGCAGTTAAGATGCGAAAGGGACACAGGTTTCGTAGCGACACTGATACGCTTTACAGGCTAGCGTTTTGGGTGTCTCCAATATCACCTGGTACCACACCCTCAGACTCGTCTGATGGTGAATCGTATGCCAATTGATTAAATGCGGTTATTTATTTATTATTATTTATCTAAGTTTTAATTTTGAATGTGTTTTATCTGCTCTGAGTTGAGTGAAAAGTTCGCGACATGGACCCCACGTTATGGGACCGGACCCCCACACAATTGATAGTAGTGCCTGTATAACGTGGGGGACCGGGACCCTTACTTTGCAAGATAGGAGATATAAATATGGCCTCTTAACCATGATTTTACTGGTATTTCTCATTAATATTCTCAGCTAATATAAAATTTCATAATGTCTTTGGGAAAATCTGTGACTCTTAATAATGGATTGAAAATGCCCTTGATCGGCTTGGGCACATACCTCTCCAAACCTAAAGAGGTGGAAGATGCCGTGGCCCATGCCCTCAAGATCGGTTACAGACACATTGACTGTGCCCGTTTCTATGAAAATGAAGCAGAGGTCGGCCGAGGCATCAAGAAATCAGGTGTGCCTCGTGAGGAGATTTTTATCACTTCCAAAATTTGGAATAACCACCGTCGTCCTGAGTATGCTCGTGCTGCTCTTGAAGGCATGCTGAAAGATCTTCAGGTGGATTATGTGGATCAATTGCTTATCCACTGGCCAATAGCCTTCAAGCCTGGTGATGACATGATTCCAATCGACAAGGCTACTGGCAAGGTCATCATTGATGACTACCCCATCAGCGAGGCCTGGAAAACCTACGAACAATTCTTAGAAGAAGGAAAGGTTAAGAGTATTGGTGTTAGTAACTTTAACATCAAAAAGCTTGAAAAGCTCCTTGAGACTGCAAAGGTTCCTCCTGCTGCCAACCAAGTTGAGCTGCATGCTTATCTTCAACAGCCCGAACTTGTGAAGTATTGCCAAGGCAAGGGAATTGCTGTTGTTGCTTGGGCTCCACTTGGTAACCAAGCCTCTCCTTTATCAATCAGAGACAAGGTTCCCTCGAAGAGAGTCATCGATGATCCTAAAGTCAAAGAGATTTCTGCCAGAGTCAAGGCTGATCCTGCACAAGTACTCCTTGCCTGGTTTACTCACAAAAATATCGTAGCAATCCCTAAAAGTGTCACTCCTTCCCGTATCGAAACCAACTTCAAGCAAATTGTGTTGGATGCTGAGAGTATTGCCGAAATCGACGCTCTTGAAAAGAACCTTCGTGTCGACCCTCCTGCCTGGGGTGTAGATATTTTCGACCAAGGTCCAGAAGTAATGGATCCCATTGAGAAGGATGCTATCGAGGCCAGATTAGCAGGTAAGGCAGGCTTGTAAACGTTATAGATCAAAATGAATATTTTAATGACTACCTGTATTTCTTTTATAAAGTAGATAGTATAGACCAGAACCAGAACTCTTGGCAATTTTAGTCAGTTCAAGTGACCCTTCTAAATTAGCCAACGCTCGTCGAATGTAAAATATCGGCAATATGGTTGCGAGAAAATAAATTAATAAAATAAAAGTTGAATGTGTTTTAAATAATGCAGAATATGCAGAAAATGCAAATGGTTTAGACAAGCAAGTACTCCTCAGGGACTTCCTCCTCTTCTTCGTCAGTTGGAAATATGATACGACCATGAGGCATGCCTGGGATTGGAGGAGTACGATTGTTCATCTGGTGTGGTGGTGCAAATGGAATCCCACCCTCTAGAGGTACACCTTCATGTAATCCTACCGGTGCCGGTAACTCATGAGTAGGGGCAGCCATGAGAGTTTCCTGTTCATTAGTAACACGATGGTGCTCAGCCATCATTCCATTCAAATGATTTCTAAGTCTGTCGACACCAATTCCACTGAACACACAAAACACAGACTGCTGGTGTTGTGTGAACTCTGGAGGTGGTTCTCGACAATACCTAGTGAGATCAGGACGCATAAATGGTGGGACTCCTGTCAGACTCAAATGGGTTAACCTTTGACAAGAATTAACCAATTGCATAATAGCAAACAAAGTGATGTTTCCACAATAACTGAGGTGGATGCGTTCCAAAGTATTCTCGGACCCTTGGCGCTTGGCCAGAGCATATATAGCAGTGTCAGTGATATTTTGACATTTCACTAAACCTATGCGTCTCAACTTTGCTAGTGTTGATAGGTCCTTAACCGCAGCGTTCGTAAGCTGGGTACAACAGGCGAAATCAATATACTGAATCTTGGGGCACCGTTTAACAAGATAATTCACACTTCTGTCAGTAATGTTACTACAGTGACCCAAATGCAAATAATGCAAAGACTGCTCCAAGCTACTGAGATATTGAACACCGCGATCAGTGATATTAACGCACTTCGCGAGTACGACATTTCGTAGTCTCGGCGAGTACTTGACAAGTCTGCCGATACCCGAATCTGTAACGAGAACACATGAGGTAAGATCGATTATGCGTAATTTCTCAAAATGACTTATGGTTGGTAAATTAATGAACGCGTCATCACTAATGGCCATATTAGCAGCTACTCTGAACTCTCTCAGTTGGCGTAAACTCATTAGCAGCGGAGTCATCGATGAGTTCGTGACACCAGCACAACCTGCCACATCCAATTCTACAATAAAGGGGCAGTTTTGAACCAAAGTTAGCAAACCTTCGTCTGATATATTCACGCATCCATTCAACTTGACCCGTTTAAGCAGTGAACATGACTTTGCTACTTCGATCAAACCGAGATCTGTAAATTGCTTGCATCCAGAGGCATACAAGCCCTGAAGATTAGGGCAATTTTGAGCAATCGCAAATAACGTCTCATCGGACAAAAACTCTAAGTTCGAGATATCAACAGACTGGATAAATCTGTTCATTGTGATAAGGGGCTTGACTGACCGATCAGTTAGTTTGTCGCAGTTACCTAATGTTAGTCTTTCTAGACGGTCGCAAACAAGCATATCAGTCAAAACACTATCTTTTATGAGAGTAGACACATTGCTTAAATTAAGCCGCTTTACAAATGAGCCATATGGTGCTATCAAGCGGGGTCCCTCCTTTGTGGGTGGTAGTGCTACGGCAGCCTCTCGGAAATTCTTTACAGTGATCAAGGTGCGAATGAACAAGAATAAGGCTCGCTGGGAATTCAGAGTGGGTCTAAACCAAATTCCTTCTATGGATGACGAGAACCAACTTCGACATGTCATAATAAATGCCCATTGGTCTCGTTTAGAATCGAGATATGAAAACACAACCGAAAGGAGTTCTGGTGGCAATCTCGCCACTGGCGCCATTTTCATTGTAGTGAAGTTCGGCGACGTTCGCTTTGACGAGCCTGAAGGTTGTTGAACATCATCAAGATCTTCGACATCGCTAGAGCAAGACGAACTGGAACGTACATCAACATCCGAATTTTCAGACTCTGCAGTCTCTGCTGTGTCATCAGATGGAGGAGGCACCGGAGTGCCGAACTCGGGCACTGAGAGTGGTGTGCGAAGAGACATGTCTTATTTTTTGAAAATCCGCAGATAATCCCACTGGAGTATGTAGGAATAAAGAACTAGTGAACAAAAAATAATCAGACCAAATGAGATGTCAGGAATGAAATGAATCTCAAAATATACCTGGTGAGGAGCTCTTACTATTCTTCCTATTTCAAAGCCATCAGTAACGGTCAAGCGTACTGGCAGGCAATGACTCTTAGAGCCCTGTTTGTCGCTTTAAGTATTCACAACCAAGAACGGTGGTCGGTTAAGTTAAACAGAGACCGAAAGAATGCGGGGGATAGTCAAAGTCTGGAAACAAAATACAATAGGAAAACGCAGGAGGATGACAACAACCGAGCTGTTTCACAATAAAAATCACAACTCCCCCCAAACCTTCGATTGCAGCTAACTTGCAATCTATTCGTCTTTCAATAAACTCAACTTTTAAGCTGTTAAAACCACTTAATCTGTGTCCATAAAAACACTCCCTAGGTAAACGTCAACTATTAGACACAAGCCACCCGTGCGTATTACAGACAAAGTCGTCACTAACCCCTTGCCAGTACTTTCATTCACTTCTGACGGTTGATATGCAAATGAGTTATTTGCCCGCCAGAATTATCAGTGCACTTCGACTTCTCAGGATGATATAATCAGCTTTGTATATGTAGTAGGTACAGTACACAGCAACAGAACAGTTGATTTCACGATAAAGTGGGCGATAATCAAAAATTGCCTGTTATGGTCACGCTAATGTTAGGGTTTCTTATGTAGTACGGCTGGTTACGTAAAGTGTAGTTTTATTGGCAATATCCTAGCTCTATCGCTCATCTAGCCAAGGCTTAGTTAATAATAGTAAGTAAGCTAAGCAGTCTGTACGGTTCTTGTGTCTCATGGACAAGACGTTTAAGTTGGAAGCATTATCTAGCAAAATGAAGCGGCAGGTACATCTGTGTGTATGCAGTGACTGTGCAAGATAATCAGCATAGGTGTATGTTATGTTGTACATAGGTGGTAAGAAAGGATAGGGATGAGAATATTAACAAGCAGGGTCTCCGGCTAAGACAGGTAGGTGACACTAGCACGGCGGGCGTTGGCAGCCTGCAATCTGCAAACTGTAATTTTCCCAACAATTGTCTGCCTAACCGGTTGAGTTGAAATAATGCAGCATCGAGCAGGCGGAAATAAACTGGGGTGCCTGGACTAATGGAGTTCTGCTTTTTTCGCACTTGGCCACTGGATTTCTTCCGCTATCGCCACTTTTAAAGATATGCTGTTAATTGTGGATTTTTTTTCTGATAGGTCCATATTAAGGCTATCGGATAGCACTCGGAGGCTTAACCGCCAAGATACTATCCTCGAAAAGCCGACCCGGGATATATATACCCCAATATTGCAGTTGACGGTCTTAAACTCAACCAACTTTGATTTTTCAAGCAGATGCGCTAAATTATAGTATCAGCTGATATTTCAGGTCAAGCAATTAAATACCCTTGGATGATCTAGTACAAAGATTCTGTTATCTTTATCATTTTATCAGTCATTTTATTGAGTTTGTACCCAAAAATCTATCACTCACTGTGGTCCTGCATTAACGGATCCCAACACTCATTATTCAACGACATGGCACAGCCAGGTCTATTCATTCTCAACAATGATAAATTTATTCATGATAAGATAAATACTCTTATCAGGGATATATTTCTCATCAAAGTTGGACGGCACTCGGTTATCGGTTATCATCGTGGTCTAGGAGGACCGTTGATCTGGCAAGACTCTCCATTGTTGCCCTCGGAAAGTATACAGACCGCTTTAAAGCCAAGAGTTACCTCGATACACATGATTGATACCTTTGTGAATCGACAACTGACATCATATCAATCAATCTTTTATTCATTCGCTGAATCTTTTGAGATTTCTGATTATTACGGTTATACGATAGACGCTTTGTACGATTGTTTAGTTTTACAGGTAAGACAAAGACAAAGAGTCGACACAGTACTCTTGCTCGCTATAAGACCGGAATTAAGAGAGATTTTTGGAAAGGTAATCGAGATTTTGGATCGAGTGTGGAGGTTTTATGCTAATAATGGTGCGGTGTTTAGTATATACGTAACGGAGATCCCATTGGCGTCCAACAAGTTGCGCCTATGATGGGATCTTAATGTTCAGTGCAACTTAATTCATCTTTTTTTTTTATTTCTTTGGTTCAACTATTTGATGTTTTTCTAGATACCTGTCCATTATTAGCACTTTCACGTCTCAAGAACCTTCATTATCTTTGGCCTGGTCCCATTCCTCGGACTACTTTTACCCTGTCTTTTGCCCCCACTTTGCTGAATCTCTATTGCGTGATCAGCCGTGTGTTGGACTATCTCCCAATAACATGATCGCACCACATGTGCGCTATCCGAAAGGAACTCCCCAGTTAAGGGTAACACCCTATTTATGGTTAAGAAGTAGGCAGCGGTGCGGAGAAGAGAACTGAGTTAAACGGCATTTACCTGAAGTGGGCTGGTGACTATATCACCATCGAATTTTATAGCTAACATCAGTTCCAGTACTTGCTTGGCTGTTTTATCAAAGCTTTCAAAGACTGTGTGACTACTACTGGATCTGCCTAATTGTGCTGTAGACCTATTGTAGGTGATATCTTTTTTGGACTGATAGATAATCTGGTTTACGGAAGTGGGCTGAATTCAGTGCTCTTGGTTGTTTTTTACGAGAACCTTGTTCTTCGAACTGCCCAGGTTTGTATTCGTTGTCATATCCTCTCCTCTGCTATATACTTTGAGACCATAGGGAAGATGCCTGTGTCACAGATAGTTATAGTTCGCCATGCGACTAGAGCCGACTCTGTTGACCCACTGTGGTCGAAAACATCACCAAGTCCGTACGATCCTCCCTTAGCCGATCCAAAGGGGTTTGATGAGTCCTTACAAACAGCTGCCTCTTTATCCAAACAACTAGCGGGTCAGACTGTAGTTATCCATTCGTCACCTTTCCTACGATGCGTGCAAACAGCTGTGAGCATTGCCAACGCGTTGGATGACCCTGAAGTATCGATACGTTTGGATTCTGTTTTTGGCGAGTGGCAGAGTACAGACTATTTCACTGATATATCACCTCCACCGCCTGACGGACATCGCTCGATCGCTGAGAATGCCTGGACTTGGTATTATTTAAACTGCATGAAATCTATAAATGAACGTAGACGGTCGATTCTCGACACCACTTGGCCTCTTCACAAGCTAGGTTTTGGTGGTGACTATGGTGAATCATGGTCAGCTATGCATAATCGTTTTGACCATGGCCTGAAGGAGCTCGTAAGTCATTACGACAGTGTGTGCTCATCGCCTGTGACGGTTGTGATCGTCACCCATGGTGCTGGTTGTAATTCACTTCTCGGTCTTATATCCAACCTTCCTTTATTGACTAAGATTGGTTTGGCAAGCTATGCTATTGCCAAACGGGTTACATCACCGTTGCAAGATAACGATTTTAAGTGGACGATAATTTTCAACTCGAATAAAAGCCCTCCCGACGAAACAGCACGTAATATTCCCCAACTGTCCTCGTCAAACTCCACATCTTTTTCTAGCATTTCTGATATTGGTGAGGACGATTATACCCCTAATATCACTCGGTCCCCTGAAGATACGCCATCTGAAGATATGCCTACGTACCCAGATCACCATCTGAATTGGTTCACGCCATCAATTAATGCGGTGCCTACTCTCAACAGTCTTGTCTTTGATTTAGGGGCAGCGCGCCCTGCTACCCCCTTGCATGAACATACCACCAGTGAAGAGCCTATCCTTCTCTCCTTTGGTGACGGTTTTGATAACACATCGATTCATACTGCTAAGTCGTCTCCTTCGATGACTCCTAGCCGTTCTTGATATTCATTTATCTATCTATCTATCTATTTATTACATTCTTTTTTTATCTTTCATAGCAAATTTCTTGTGAGCTCGTTTGGATTGATTACAAACCCTTGATAAATCGAATTAAACGTAGCTAAGACGACAAATGTAGATATTAACAATAACAATAGCTGCTAGAGACAAAAAGTCAAGTTTCTGTGTAGTCGTATACACAGTTCCATACTAGACCACTACCAGCCACCACTAAGGTCCTGTTCTAGGACAAGTCTGCTCCTATCATCGTCATCCAGGTTGTCGTCCCCATAAAAGCCTTTAATGGCAAGGTTGTATGTACTTCTAAAAAGATTGAGGATAACATTATTAAGATCATCTCCAGTTTGCTTGAAGTCTGGGTATGCGTTAACTTCAAGGATGCTAACAGAGTTATCATCTCCATTGACTAGGAAGTCTAGTCCATAAATCTCATATGCATTAGGCAGAGGTTGAAAGTTAATTCGATCAACGCTAGTGGCAGCCTTGAAAAGCTCTCCTGTAATCTCACAGATATCATCAAATATTTTCTGCTTCTTATCTTCATCGTATTCTAAGTTCCAGAATCGGTGAACGGTTCCTGGATACCTTACACTTCCCTGTAAGCAAGTATTCGTCAGTTGTCCAACCAGACTAAGGATGCCACCATCTTCCTCTGCTTCCGGTTGCTGGTAGGATACGTGAGAAAACAATGCCAGCATATCTTTATAAACATAGACTTTTATAGCGCCCACACAAAGAACATATGTTCGGATATGGAATTTACGGTTTCCATGAGCAGGTAGAAGGAGGGGTCTACTAATATACTCCTGAACAACAAAGTGTCTCAGCTGAGAGGTGATAATTCCGTGACTACCACTACCACCCTCCTCCTCAAGAGAAGGTTCTTCATCTTCAATATCAGATTCATTTTCCTCTTCAAATTCCTCAAATATTTGCTGTAATTCATCCACTGTCTTAAAGATGCGAATACCTTGACCCCGATCACTCATACTAGGTTTCAAAATCCATGTCTTCCGTCCTTCCTCAAGCTCTTCACGAAGTCCGTAAGTCTCGTCTAGAGCATCATCCAGGAACTCAGCATAATCCACTTCAATGTTATAAGTAGTAGGAAAAGCTTTAGCGAGAGCAGAAGTTGGATTCTTAGATATGTAGCGTTCAATCGTATAGCCCAAATAATGTTTGCGAATCAATGCTTTTCTGTAGATATACGTACAAGCAAAATAGTTAGAGTCTGACATGAGTCTTTCAACATCTAAATCATCGTATTCTCCAATCTCAACTAGCTTGGTGCCAGAAGGTACGTTTTGTGGGCTGTCTACCAAAGATATGGAATGCTCTTTAAGAACTTGTTCCCATAATGGCTTTACATACAGATCAGTTGATGATACCCTAGCAAACTTGCTATCTTTGTCCAATCCTATAATGGCCCCCTTTTTCATTTCCGTTCTCTCATTGTCTCCAGTTCTAGATATATATTAATGTCTGATCTATGTCTTATTATCTAAGGCCATATAGCACCCGTTCCCAACTCTACTCACAACTTAATCTCACCCGTGATATCAATTCCCTTGAAAACTGCCCGAAGAGGGGTAACACTAAAAATCATCGTTAGTTCTGTATTGTACCAAGTCAAGATTTTTCCTTAACTTACCTGATCTCACCATTTGAAACAACCCAACCATCATTTCCAGGATAACTATCTTTCACACTTTGATCCACGGAAGCATAATTGGGTCTCCACATGAATTTCGACGGACGTTCCTTGTCATGAACATCAGGAGGTACAGCAAACGCAGCACCCCAAGTGTTCTCTAAAATATGGGTGTAAACAATCTTAGTATCATCTGAAAGTGATTCACAAAGAGGAATGTTTACACTGTAAAGCTGTGTCGGTTCTTGCCAATTATCATACAAGTATTGTGTCAATCTAACAGATGTCTTAGCAGCTTGGGCGATTTGAATAGGATCATGCATTCTCGAGTCGAATCCATACGAAATACTGACAGATTTGACACCACATAACGCTGCTTCCATCGAGGCACCAACAGTTCCACTGGACATGATATACAGGGCAGTTGAATTCCGTCCATAGTTGGGGCCAGAAATTACTAAATCAATTGGCCCTTTATCTTTGTACAAGTGATGGATACCAATATTAGCACAAGAGGCTGGGGTACCATCAAGTAAAGTCCACTCGGTTCCTTGTTTACCAGGCTGGGGAGCATCGAACGGACCATCTATTGGTCCATTTATTTCATTTGTATAGATGTAACTAGCTGTTACATTATGCCCAACTAGGTGAGCTTTACCAATCCAAGACTTCTGTGAACTAGGTACCGCTATTGACAGGTCCCAGTTCGTATACTTCTGAATGGCCTCTACCAAGTACTGAACATAAGGTGACTCTTCTTGGCTTGGAGGGCCATCATCATTAGTTAAAAGAACATGCATGGTATCGTTTTGTATTGAATTGATAGTACCAGACGGAAAGCCTTGAACGTCAGGAAAAACTAGGGCCCACTGAAAAGATAAACAAAATCGCCGATCCACCCATATCATGTGACTTTTTAATGGCAGCAGCAGCATTTCCGTACCCGAGCCGCTAATATGGGCTAGATAGCGTTACGATATCAGATCCTAGGTCCAGGAATGAGAACTACTACTTCCTGGCCGCATATGAAACATAATCAATTATAAATATTATTTAATACCACCTGGCTTAGAGAAGAAATCTCGCAACTGCTGCATATAACTAAAATAATGAAATCCAAAATCGGAAGTCTGAACATCCTGGGAAAGTGTAAAGTCTCAGAAAGAATAAATTAGCTAAGATTATGCTCATTCATTGCAGGTCAGCTGTACTTCTGTATAGAATGTTTAGTCATTTTCAACACTTGAAGGCATCCAGCTATAGCTGGTTGAACTACTCTCTTACCTAAAGCCCCGCTTGTAAGTAAGTAGTCACCCATCCTCCAAACCAAATAGGTAGCAGGACTGTGTTGGGTCAAATTCAGGGGAAGGTGCCAAACTGGATGGCCGATAAATAAATTTGGTCAGAGCGGGTCATTATCGCTTAAACTTTGGTAATCCCCAGTACTTTGCAATCCCCCGCCAAGATGCTCTTTCTTTTATAGGAGAAATTAAAAAGGAACAAATATTTAAATCATATTCTATTAGAAAAAACTAGAAAACAAATATTTACATGCAGGGTAGACGTTTTTAATGCTTAATCGTTGAAATAACAACGGTCGAAATTGTAACTGGCGGTATCAGTACTAAGGTGGTTGCCCCACCAAGAGGGGAAGTTGTGACCAGCACCACTGGCACCAGCAACAGCGAAGGAAAGAATGAAAACCATAACTTGAGCACCACCAGTCAAACCAGCAGCAAGAATATAGTTGTACTTCTTGAACAAGTTGGGGTGGTAGACTCTCAAGTACCATTGACTTCCGAAAGCAACAATGAAATAAGAAGTAATGGATGAGTTAACACCAACACAGAGCCATCCGATGTACCAAACCAAAATAGGAACATTAATATTTCTCAAACCAAGCTTGGGGAATAGTTTGTCGCCAAAGTAGAAGGGCAATGGGAGAGCAAATCCAAGAGCCAAAGAAAAGTTTACCCACTCGTAACGTGAACCAGCACTATACATGTGCTTGGCAAGGGCACCCCAGGTAATACCTTGAGTGTTGTATTGTTGAACATTTTGACCGGACCAGATAGCAGTACCTTCAATAGATCTCAAAATGTCAGCTTGGTTGTCAACAATATTTTCCATCATGATGTAGTTGAAAATCGAGCCAATAATACTACCCAAAATTTGAGCAGCAAAAGTAGATCTAGGCGAGAGCTTGACGTATTGACCTTGCTTCAAATCTTGCAACATGGCGAATGCCTGTTGAACAGAGTTATAACCGTAGAGGGTGAAGTACATGTTAGCGACTGGGTTACCAGGATGAATGTATCCACCAATCATCTGAATGACAGTTTGCATTTGAGTACCACCGAAACCAAACATACCAACAAGACCACCGAGGGTAGTAGTGAAGACTATAGCAAGAATGATAGCGACAAAGAGACCCCACCATGGAAGACCAGAGTCGGCCTTATACATACAAATCAAGGCGACCATAATTGACAACCACATAACGGCCATGTACCACCATCCAGGGACCTCCTTATACTTCAACATAGCTCTGAAATGAGGATCGTCCATGAATGGCGAAACGTTACCGTCAGCATCCAATCTACCATCAACTTCTCTTTGTTGCCAAAACTTCCAGTGGTATTGAGAGAAGTTGACATAGCTCTTCCAAGTCTTGGGGTTAAGGAAACCAAGAGTAGAACGCAGAAGATCCCAGTGGTAAAGATACATGTGGGTGAAGGTAGCAGCAATTGATAAGTTGGTACCAATCAAGTAGACAGTATAAGTTGGTGTGAGGAAAGGAACACCAATCTCCATCAAAGCAGTTTCATTTAATCTGTTGTCAGCATTGAGGATAAGAGTTTGGTTAAAGATGGAATAGTTGCCAGGCATCGAGTCATTGTTAAAGAGCAATTGAGAAAGGAATGGGAACTTCTTAGCCTCCCAAAGGTTGCCATAGTAAACACCCAAGAAAATAGCAATACAAAGGAAGTAACCAAACAAGTTGTTGATAGTTGTCACGATAGGAATAGCCATAGGGTTAGCGGTACTGGCGATGTAGTTCCAGTCAAGACAGATAGAAAGGAAACCAAGACCCTCGTTACCGTTAGTACCACCAAAGATGTTGGAGACAACAGAGCTGTTAGGAGCAGCCAAGCATGGAATAGAAAATCCAATCAACAGCTCAAACATCCACTCAGGAACAATCTCCCACAGGAAGATAACAAGGAAGGCAATACCGAAAATCTTAAGTCTGGGCAAGTTGTTGGCTCTGTCCAAATGCAAAGCTTGCAAAGTAGAAACTTGAGGCAAAACATTAGGGTAGAACATGGAAGTGGGATATACAAGAGTCTTTCTAAGCATACCGACAATACCATAACCAAGAATTTGAGATGAGAAAATCAAGAAAATGGCAAGTGGCTTACTAACTGGGTGGTACCAAAGCTTTTGTACAGCCAGAACTTCAGTAGCTAAAGCCGAACTGGAGGCAGTTCCACACATGATGATAATGGCAACATGTTCTTTGATGTTGAAGGGAAAGGGGTTCAAAATTCTGAAAACAGGGTTCAAAAATTTAAGTGCACCAATTTCAGTGTGACGAGGAATAAAAATGGAAAATGCTTCACCTAAAATAAATGACAGCATAAGTAAGAAAATACCGTTGACCAAGATGGTCTGAGGCTTGAAATAGTAAATTTCAGCCAATACGGAACCAAAAATAGACAAACCAACACCAATAAAAAAGGTTCTAAAGGTCCAGGCAGTCTGCTCAGGATTGTCCTCAGAACTAATGACAGAGACTACAATCTCTTCATTGGTAAGAGCGTGAGGAGTATTTGTGGCCTCATAGTCAACGAGTTCACCGTCGACCTCCTTGCTGAAGGTAGGAACAACCTTCTCCGTACTAGAGGGAGTAAGGGTCTTTTCTACAGACATCTTGATTGTGTAGTATATTTCTGAAGAAATTCCAGGACAAAATCAAACCAGAGATATGGCTTTATATAAACGAATTTTGGAAATGACTAAACGAGGGGAGGACACGGCACTGATCCCCGCTTGATTTGATTATCCCCATATTTTTATTGGCTGTCCAAATGTGAGATAAGTCGCTTCAACTATCAGACATCGGGGATATATGTGACTTTGCATTTACATTTTGCTTTTTCTTTGGTGCCCCTGCCAAGAGGCGTCGGTCGGATTCAGCATGCATATGCATATTAAAGCTGAGCAGCTAACCCCACTTTGGGTTAGTGGCCGCTAACCACTAGCAGCGACGGTTGTGTCAACTAATGTTGCTAGTTCTTAGTAAGTCAGGTTATGTATAATTGTTATACTATTAAAAAGAGATATCGTTATCGTGTATACTTTTAATTTCAAGTAACGGGCACTGCCGACATTATGCCGCCCGTTCCTTCGCAGGATAAATCCTATGCACGGCATCAATGCATGCACATTAATCAAGGAAAGATGGCAGTTGGTCAATTTCATTACCGTGCTTAGCTTTCCATCGATGGGACATCTCATCTCTTCTGATGAGTGTAGCGCACATATTATGGAACACACACTGAAAATGGAATTTTTTTCACCGGCTTTCGTAACAAAATACTGGAAGCAAAAATCTCGGTCTCCGCAGGTAATATAGCCAAGAAAACAAAGGTAATAACGCAAACGGCAGAAAAACTGAGGGACCACCAGGGCACTTGCCGGGATGCATTCTTAGTCCGGTATCCCGCAAATCCATATAGCCTAAGTGGGGATGGTTGAGGTATATTTGAACTTGAGCGCAAAGATGTGCTTGACACATCTCAGAAAAAGCAAATCCAAAGCCTTGCTCACAAACGGCGAAGACCACTAATCCGTTAACGGCTTAATCGGCAAGCTGATCTGTAACATCAACGTTAATAAAAGAATGGAGCCGTCTCGTAAAATGGTGAGGGGCGGTTAACTCGACGGAAATTCAGCGATGAAATCGCAACCCAAAGTGGGGTGGGGATATTTACTCGATGTCACTGTCAACGAGAAACGGGCGCATGAGCGCCGTTGCTGACGCTGTCACTGATGACTATTAATTAAATAGTAACACCTGTGACGGGTGTTTCTTGATGCCGCGTGGATTAATGCCTATACCGGCAATGCAATGTGCTTTTTCAAACTTGACGCTGAAGTGGTTGCAGGGGTTGCAGTGGGTGGATGGTTTCACGGTGGGGCAGGATAAGCAGGGTATGGCCGTAGAATGGGTCAGCAGATTCCGGTTAACTCAATGCGCCCGGAGTTAGTTCCGCTTCTTGGGCCTTGAAAGTGTCCTCGGCTATGTGTGGGGATGAGAGAGTCTTCGGCTATGTGTGAGGATGAGAGAGTCTTCCGCTGGCAGAGAGTAACCATTTATTTAAGTGCCAAATTAGACACAAAGAAAACAATATAGCTATTTCTCGATTTTTTGCCTTACTCAAAGCTATACCTCAGATGAAGGTATTTCTTGAAATATAAAAGCACAGTTTGATAAATTGTGAGAAAACGAGCTCTTAGGGCGTGCCTTACTTGATATACTTGTGAGTAAGTCGCTGAAATTCTCATTCGAATCGCTTTGTTGAGCTGAGCAGCCAAAGATAATATTTTTTGATTTGAACGGTGCTATCTCAGGTCTACATTGATATATATATGCATTCGCGTTGTTTCCTCGTCCTTGACGTCTCTTCGATGAATGGCTGCAACTCGTTGTATATAAATCAGTGCTCTACAGGAGGACGTTGATGAAATAGACTTAGGACTCGCGGTAGCTATCTGTCAATACCATGAACGTCTCACTTTTCAGTGGGTTACGCTATAATTCCTGCTCGGCTTTCAGCAAAAGCGGCTATTTGATTCCGAATATAAAACGCCATGTATCGACAGGGGGATGCAGATATATCAGACTATACATTTGTAAGCATCACTATGTTCTATGATCAAGCTAATTAGAAAGTTAGAAAGTTAGTTACAAAATGTAAGACTTGCTTAATAGCGGTCCGGCGGCTAAAATAGATCTCTCTATTTGTTGACATGTGTTGAAATGCTAAATATTTGCTAAATAGATGCTTAAAACCCCACACCAATTTCAGATTAGCATTCGCTTAGCTTTGTAGATCTTAGGGGGCTACGGCATGCAACTTTAAAAGATGCTAATCTTATCTAGCCAAGAAAAATGGTCTGACATCCTTCGCAGCCGCACCTCGTGTTGGTCTCTCAACAATCGTATTGCTCGCTTAAACCCCTTGCCCAGATGTGGATTTTCAGTGGTAATCGTATATACGCGCTCTGCCGTTTCGCGATCAGAGGTTAGTGCGGCAGTGTCCGGAATCAGGAGAGAATATTATTCAGGGATCTGTTCTGTAAACACGTAGTGAAAGGTCCAGACTATAGCTGTCAGATCACTGGTATTTTGTCGGAACTTCAGAGCCAGAAAGATTTTTTATTTCATTTTTATTTGTTGATAGAGCGAGTTATCTCTCGTGCCCTGAAATTTCATCTGCGAAATACTCCTAGAATGACTTCGGTTTTGAACAACGCAGTGACCGCAGGGTCGACTTTCAGCGAAACTCTGGCTAATGTCACTGGCTACGCTCCAGATTTGAATATTGTTGAGAAGCTGTGGGCTTCATACTATGTTTATATGGCCAATGATATTCTGGCTACCGGGTTGATGTTATTCATAGTTCATGAAGTGCTATACTTCGGTAGAAGTTTGCCTTGGATCATCATCGACTGTATTCCTTATTTCCGTAAATACAAGATCCAGGATACCAAGGAGCCTGATTTTAAGGAACAGTGGGCCTGTATGAAGTCTGTTCTTCTCTCTCATTTCATGGTTGAAGCGTTACCAATCTGGGGTTTCCATCCTATCTGTGATTATTTGGGTATTCAAATCGACGTTCCCTTTCCTGATCTCAAGACCATGGCCCTACATATCGCCGTCTTCTTTGTATTCGAGGATGCTTGGCACTATTGGATGCATAGAGGTTTGCACTACGGACCTTTTTACAAGTATATTCATAAACAGCACCACAGATATGCCGCTCCATTCGGTATGGCTGCTGAGTATGCTCATCCTATCGAGGTAGCTCTTTTAGGTGTGGGAACTGTGGGCATTCCTATTTTCTGGGTTATTGCCACAAAGAATTTACACATGTTTACCGTATATGTATGGGTCACCCTTCGACTCTTCCAAGCTATTGATGCCCACTCGGGATATGAATTCCCATGGTCTCTACATCATTTCCTCCCTTTTTGGGCTGGTGCTGACCATCACGATGACCACCATAGATATTTCTTGGGCAACTATGCATCTTCTTTCAGGTGGTGGGATGCTCTTCTTAGCACCCATCCTAAGACCCAACGCCCAAAGTCGGGACAAAAGGAAAAGGCTAACTAATCAAAAAATGTACTAAAACACTGTAATAATAGACTCATAAGTGATAGATTTGTAATTATAATTATAAAAAAGGGCGTTTCATTACATTTGTTCAACTTGGTATTTTCTTTAGTCGCATTTATTTCGAGATCGAGTAATCTACGTTCAAGAGTTGTTTAACACAGCCATCCGTTCCTAGACGGGCAATAAGATTTTCTTCTACCCATTCTGTACCACTTGGAAGAGAGTTTCCTTTGAGCAAAAGCTGGCCCATTCTATTGGAAGCGTGATAGTTCCTGAAATCACGCAGCTTGATCTCAAGACAAGGAAGGGGTGGTCCGAAGTGGATCCAACGTAAGGCATTACTGGTACGGTAGTCATAAATGGCGGTTTGGGCGATTGGACTTAGTGAAAGAGGAGTGTTAAGAGAGTGTATTAAATATGCCCCAGAAAGTGCACGTATCGTATTTGTGTCTTCAGTTGACAAGCTCTGCCCCTGTGTGTATGCTCCTGAGTGTATTAATCTTAGCGATTTGAGTTCGGCAAGTATAGATTTATCGGGGAGCCTTCCCTTCGATAGTTCAGTTTGGGCCCTATAAAATCGAAGTGAGTTGAATATGCTTAAATCATCAGCGAGCCCGACTAATGTGCGAGTGACTGAATCTTCTGTAATCATCACGGTGGGTCCAATATCTGATAAAAGTTTCAAAGGATGATATACAATATTTGAAGAATCGACAAAAATCAACCTTGACCCAGAAACTAATGCACAAAGTTGGAGGACGAAACTATATCCATTAAATTGCGAATTAAACGTTAAGATACTGTCCTTCGTAGACCATTGATGAGACGCCGGGATGGCTTTTATCTGCGCCGCGATAGATGAAACGATCGCCTTGTCGGTGAAACATGCCAGCTGCTTGTTTGGCCTATGTGCAATTTCACTTTGGTTTAAAGTACTTTGAATATTGTCATAGGGCAAGTTATCTATGTTGGAACTGTTAACAGGTAGCTCTTTTGAAAGATAGGCAACTTTGACTGGAATTTCTGGAGTGTGGGTCAACTCCTGAATGATTTTTGACTCCGTGGATTTAGCCTTGGAAACTAGATCTGGCCAGGTTATGTAATTTTCAGCTACATGTGCTGGAAGAAGCTCTTTTGTTTTGATATCAAAGTATCTAGCATTAACCGAGACTATGCCTTCTAAATGCAAAAACCTCTCAAACTCCAATTTATTGAGAATAGAGCCCGAACTCACAAGAATGTCCGGATCAGCTAATTCTATCAGTTCGTTTAATCCTGTTTCATCTGTGTTCTGAAATTCATGTAGGAAAACTGCAGAAAACCCATATAAAGTAGCGGCAAAGAAGCAGATCAAAGATTCTAAGCTGCTACCAAGTGCTATAACTACATGTGGATCAACTTTTCCTGTACTCTTCGTGCGCCTTTTTGTCCAGCTGGCAAACTTTTGACCAATTGCATGTACCAGAAGTTCCAATTCTTCATTTGATAAAGGTACTTGAACGAAATTTCCAACAATACCACCACCATCAGATACTGCAGTTGCCAAAGGAATGGTATTCTTTAATGTCAATCGCCAAATATCCAATACATTGCCATCACGGGTACTATAACTGTTTTGAGCATTATCAGCAATTGACAAGCCAGATATTAATTGTCTTCCATGGGGAGTAACTTTCGATCTATAAATCGCAGTTTCAGCAGGTAGTCTGATTGTCGCTACAGAGCTTTGCTCATGCAGAAAGAATTCGTTAATATCTGGGTACGAAGGATATAGATATGAATATGCCGCTAAACCGGCGAGCACAAGAGCAAGAAATACCACCACCGTCTCGGAATTGAAAAAATATTCGAATGAATATTTTGACGTTTCTGGCATTATGTCACAATGTATAGTGAGGTATGTTCTTGACCAGGCTAAACTATGTAAAGTCAAAATGCATCCGGTAAGGTGATGTTTGATCCTGATTGATGCATTGATGCATGATGTGACAAAACCTTACTATTACCCCTCAACAAGTATATCAGTATATTTCAAATAATAAGGACCACTATATTACTTGACCTATATTAGATTAGCTGTCTTTGCAACAATCATTTATAGGACGGACGGACGAATCGTTGGTGAAAATATTTGGATCACGTGACCGTGGAGCATACGCGATTCAATATTGATATTATCTATCTTAGTATGTTAAGCATGCTAACATTTGCGAATCAATGAATTCAGTAAGCAACGATGATGCTCGACAATTGCGGGCAGAATTACTGGCTGCGTCGCGAAAGCTAACTAACAGAGGCTTGTATCAATCAGCCAAATGGTAAGTTGGAACCAACAATCAAATACCATCCCTCTGTAGAACTAACATAATGCCCAGGTGTGCGGAGGCAGCAAATGGACTCGCTATCAAAAAATCAGATAGGAACAACAAAAACATAGTGCTTCCTATAGAACTAGAAATGGATGATTTATCGGATGATTTCATTCTCGCAAAGTCATACTTTGATTGTGGAGAGCATCTGAGGTGTGCACATACACTAGAGTCATGTCATGAACCCGAAGAAACCTTTCTAAAGTTGTATGCCAAGTATATCTCTGGGGAAAAGAAAAAGGAAGAAGAGCACCAAGGAATTCTTACGATTCAGGATCATGCCGGAGATTCCAGTAGAGGACGGATGGTAGAAACAAATTCTCAGCTTGACTCTATTCTGACTGAGTTAGAAGGGTCTGTTAATGGTTCTATCATGGATCCTTTCTTGTTGTATATTATGGCAATTGTCCATCGTGAACAAAAGAATAATAAACTTGCAATTGAGCGATTAATTGAATCGTTGAAAAGGTTTCCTTATAATTGGAGCGCTTGGGAAGAGCTGTTATGCTGCATTCCCACAATTGATGAGCTATCAGATATAGCCCCACGATTACCGGCACACTTGATGACCAAAATCTTTCTTGTATATGCCCAGCAAGAACTTTTTCAACAAGATCCTCAAGTTGATGCTTTACTCGAGTCATTGCGCCTTATTTTTCCCAACTTTCTATTTCTCGCTGTCCAGGAAGCCCTATTCAACTATCACAGTCTCAACTACAACGAGTCAGAGGAACAGTTTCAGGAAATATTAACAAAAGATCCGTATCGACTCGATGGTATGGATATATATTCCAACATCTTGTATGTCATGGAACGGGGGCCCAAATTAGCATTTCTTGCGCAATTGGCAAACAATACAGACAAGTTCCGTCCTGAAACCTGTTGTATCATGGGCAACTACTATAGTTTGAAGTCACAACATGAAAAAGCAGTTATTTATTATCAACGAGCACTACTTCTAGATCGAAATTGTCTTAGCGCTTGGACGTTGATGGGCCATGAATTCATAGAACTCAAAAACACACACGCTGCGATTGAATCTTATCGACGAGCAGTTGATGCGAGCAATAAAGACTATAGAGCTTGGTATGGGCTAGGTCAGGCATACGAAGTTCTCGACATGCACTACTACTCTTTATATTATTATCAGCGCGCTGCAGCTCTCAAACCTATGGATGTCCGTATGTGGATAGCTCTTGGACATTGTTTTGATAAACTAGAGCGGTATGATGAAGCAATCAAAGCTTATAAAAGGGCTCTCCAAGTGTCTCATAGAGACCCCTCGTTCTTACTTAATATCGCAACTCTTTACGAACGGCTAAATGACGAAGAAAATGCTGAACAGTTTATGAGGCTTTGTGTTGCTGAAGAACGTAACGAAGGAATTATAGAGCCCATATGTCAAGCGCGAATATGGTTAGCAAAGCTGGAGATGCGGAGGAAAAACTGGTCTGCAGCCTATAGCTATGCTGAGGGTGTCACACAAGGCGAGGGTGGCGGTCTAACCGGGATTGATGAGGCGAGATCTATTATTCGCGAGTTGCGCAATGTAATACACACAGGGTAGCTATAGCATTCTCTAGATAAACTAGATCCCTTGGGAGTTTGACCGTCTATACGAGGCTAAATCTTATATCATTGACTCGACCCAAAGAATGGAGGTTCTAGATCGACGATATTAAAAATATACATGACAAATAGCGCTATTTCTGATAGCGTAATTTAGTCACCAATTGTCAGAAGTTCTTTCCTCCAATATACCCCATATTGCTTCCTTATTTACAATTCGCTTACATCAGGGTATTCGAGGTCGGCATTATCCTCTGCCCAATTTACCCAATTTTTCAAGAATCTCGTAACGGCAATCGTTTCCATGTCACCAATCACACAAAGATGTCTACGCGGGCGAGTTATAGCAACGTTTGTTCTTCTTTCTTCCGACAGGAACCCAATTTCCTTCTGTTCGTTGCTTCTCACTAACGACATTATAATTGCTTCTTTTTCTCGGCCTTGAAATCCATCTACAGTTGAGATTTCTATATCTGGATAAGTTGGCGACAAAAGTGACTTGAGCAGTGTGACTTGAGCACTGTATGGTGAGATTATACCTATGTGTGATTGGCGTAATCCTAATGCTAATAACTTCTCCACGTAGTTTCTTGTTAGATAAGCCTCGTTTGTATTGAGTCTACTCTGGTTGATATCAGACTTTTTGGCAGAGTCGGTATCTGAGGGCACTGATTCATTGAATGCACCGCCCTGTGTGTCTAACCATACGACAGCTGAATCTAATAGAGAAATGTCAAGGTCAGCACTTTCATTTCTTTCATTCAAATCTGGTAGGCCAGATAGGAGCCTATCAGCAACTGACTTGTCTGCGACTAATTTGTTTCCATACATCTGCATCGATGGGAAACTCATTATTGGCGTATTCATTCGATACTGAATAGATAATAGTTTCTTTATCTTATCGCCATATAGCTTAACCAACCTATCGAAGATTGTCGTTTCAAGAATATCTTTGTTTCTTGCATCTTTGGTTTTGACGGTCGGTGGCAACTGTTGATTATCTCCAGCAACTATTAAACGCTTGGCAGTAGGACACATCATGATTGGTATCCAACACTGCGGTTCCAAAGACTGCGAGACTTCATCTATGATTATAGTGTCAAACAAATCCGGGTTACTGGCCCTGATAGCTTCGCGTACACTCCTAGAACCCGCCCCATGCAGTGTACATACAATAACTTGTGCCTCAAGGATCAGATTGCTTACTACGGCTTTTTCACGGACTCTATATTCTCTTCGCAGTTCCTTAACTTCGCTGTAAATAGCTTTCTTTTCTTTACCATTACGAGTCTTTGTAATCTTCCTGAAGTTTTGATCGATCTCTTCCCGTATGTCTCTTACAATCTGCCCTCGATCACTATTTTTGGAAACTATCTCGACTGAATGTATCAAGTTTGATTGTAGCAATCTAGCTGGATGTCCTAATCTGAGTAACTTGTCGCCTTTAATGTGGCCATGGAGCCTTTCCAAAATGTTGTCCACAGAGATGTTTGAGGGTCCACAGACCAAAACTCTCTCGCCCTTGGCCACAAGTTGGCGAATAATCTCTATAAGGGTATATGTTTTGCCTGTACCAGGTGGTCCATGAATCACCGAAAGTTCATTATCTAAGGAAAACTTTACAGCCTCAACTTGAGGTGGGTTCAAACTCTTGTCAATGATGTCTGGCTCTGAAGTTAATAATGCCGTCCTTGGCTCTGCATTACCGAGCAAAACCTCTACCAGATGTGACGGGTTAGAGTTAATACTCTTGTCCAGATCTTTGAGAGCGTATTCCATTCTTTTGTAGGTAGCAGGATTTGATAATTGGGCAATCCATACTCTGCCATCCAAGCTTGCCGCAGATGACTCGTGCTTTTCATCTACGGCAACTGATATTAATTTATTTGTAACTTTTGTCACCACACCTTCAATATAATCCAATTGAGTATTTGTATCCTGCTTGAGTTTTGTTTTCGATGAAGCTGCCTTGGCACTCGATTCAATCTTAACATTATCTCCAATACGAATGCTACCTGAATCAATTCGCTGATTATCCTGGGAGAATATAGCTGGATCAGGTATAAGCTCCAAAATAGTCTTGCCACCAAACCCAGTCCTCATTGATCCAACAATTAAATTGGTCACGGCTAGACCCTTTGATTCGAGTTTCTTTGGAGATAAAGTTTCCAAAAGCTTAGCGGTCTCGTCAATATCTACCGACTTTTCATGTCGAAGAGAGTCCAAGAAGGTCCTGATGAGGGGGACTGACGATTCATCAAGGGTTGTAACCCCCTCAGAATCTGTCGTACTCATTCTAAGGCTGCTGAGGTTAGATATAGGGTATATTCAATCTATACTACCTCAGCAATTTATATAATTGGTACATGTCCTGGATCTGGGGTCAACCACTCCGCTTGTGCAATATTTCACTTATCTTTAAAATATCTACAACCCTAATACACAACAACCTCCAAAATAGTTGACCTCAAAAAACAACTTGGATTCAAAGCAATTATTGACTTAATCTTTTATTTATTTATTTATTCCTTGGCATGAATGATGTCTCGACAGTCAGTTGGATCTTTTCTACCGAAACCAAAGAATGCTGAAAAAGAGAATCCCCGGTATGCTGAAGTAGTCTCCGAAGACGAAGCGGATGCCTCAGTGTCAAAGTCAACCAGTATATCCATTAGAAATGAGTCAGTTGCAATAGTAAAGCCAAAGACCTCGACTACTTTGGCCCTTCAAAGAAATTCTCAAGGTGCACTTGATTATAGTGGGGTTATCGCCAGGCAGGGCCACGATTCCAAACGTATCATACAAACTTCGTACTCAGACCTGATTCCACTTCGACAGCGAGCTGCGGAAATAAATCTCGAAAAGCCTACCCAAGAGCAAGTTGATCTCACTACCGAGCGTACAAAGGCTGCTCTAGAAAAGATCATATCTGGAAAGGTAGAATCATCTCGACCCCAGTCTGTGGTCAAGAAAGCCAATGAACCTACATATGTTCGATATACACCAGCAAGCGCGCCAGCATCAGGCTCTGCTCCAAGACAAAGAATTATAAAAATGGTTGACCGAGCAGAGGACCCTTTAGCGCCTCCAAAGTTTAAGCATACAAAAGTACCAGGAGGTCCACCTTCACCTCCACCACCAGTACTACGGTCTCCACCGAGGAAACTAACAGCAAAGGATCAGGAAGATTGGTATATTCCACCTAGCGTTTCAAACTGGAAAAATCCAAAGGGTTTTACTATTGCATTAGACAAGAGAGTGGCTGCTGATGGGAGAGGTCTTCAAGAAGCTGTTGTCAATGACAATATGGCCAAGCTTGCTGAAGCTTTATATGCTGCTGACCGCAGTGCAAGGGACGAGATTCGTCAGCGGGCAGCCATGCAACAAAAACTTGCTGAGAGAGAAAATGCAGTTAAAGAAGAAAAATTGAGGCAGTTGGCCCAACAAGCTAGGGAAGAAAGAACCAAGATTAGTGCCAGTTCGTCTGCCACCCGTCCTAGAGATGAGTTTAGAGATAGGTCTCCGGTCAGAAGGAAGCGATCAGTATCTAGATCTGACTCGCGCTCAATATCTCGCTCGCCAGATCGCTCCAGATCACCCTCATATCGACGCCGTTCAAGGTCACCCTCCCGCTCGCCAGACAGAGGTGAACAAGAGCGTGCTCGTATCAGAAGTGAGCGTAAGAAAGAAGCGGAGAGAGAACTAAGAAAGTCGCGAATGGGTGCTGAACGTAGGGTTAAGATGCTTGCTCGCGAAAATGATAGAGATATTTCTGAAAGAGTTGCGCTAGGCGTTGCTAAACCGACTAGAGCCACTGGTGAATCGCAGTTTGATGCTCGACTTTTCAGTCAAACATCTAATTCTGGCGGTCTTGGAGGAAGCGGTTATAGTGAAGACCAGGTTTATGATAAATCCTTATTTTCAGCCCAAGAGGCAGTTAGGTCAATCTATCGACCTCGTGGCAACGTGGATGCCGATGACGGTGGCGATGCAGAACTTGACAGAATCAATAAAGAAAAGCGATTCCAGGGACTTGGCGCCCTAAAAGAGTCGGAAGGAGGTAGTGAAGGACCAGTTGAATTTGTTAAGGATACTGATGATGATCCATTCGGAGTTAACCAGATGGTTGACCAAGTTAAGAAGAATACTAAATATGGCTTGAACTAAGGAAGCATATGAAATCAGCTTAGAGGCATGCTTTGTAACTTTATTTTTATATGCATTAGTGTAATAAATAAAAAAAGAGTAATATCTACATCACAAGTCTTCAACCCCCAATTCGTCCTCAAAATCATCGACAGACTCGCCCTCGTCATTATTAAAGCCCGAAATGGCACTATTACGAGATCTCTGCACGGAAATCGCTTTTTGGTTCCTGGAAATCATAGCTTGTTCGCATTTTTTAATAGTTCCGCTGACTCTATTGACCTTGATCACCACATTTTGGCCCTCAAGTTTGTTGATATAAGTTAGAGCGGCCCAAACCAGCCTGAAATGCTGCCGCGTGACTCTTACAATTCCAGTACAAGTTATTGGCGAGAAGTATTTTACTGTGATTGTTGATGCTACTACACCTAGTCCATAATCACCAAAATTTAGCTCTATTGACTCGCGAATTAGTCTGTTCAAAATTCGCACATTGAGGTTTTGGCTCACCGGTTGACGAAGGAGAATTGCATTCTGACTAGACGAGATTGGACTGATCCCGTCAAGCGAGTCTGGATTCAGAATTTCAAATGCCAAATATCTTGTCTTTAGTCTTACCATGACTTTTTGTCAGGGTGGTTGGTGAAGAGTGGATTTTTCCTGAGGCGCCGCAGATAGTTGACATCAAAGCCGCATCAGAACTCATACCTCAAACGCAGTTTGAGTTCCACCCAAGAGTATTCGATTACCCTAGATTTTGGCTGGTTTTGAAAGCCTGCCATGGGTCGTAAGCGACACCGTCTGAGTGGCGAGGTGCTAAAATACTATCGATTTCGACATGACATCTTCTCTTTATTTGATCAAGGTATCAAATTGACAGAAGAGCAGTGGTATAGTGTAACACCAGAATCAGTGGCAGTGACCACTGCAATTCAGATCTCAGAAAGATATCCCTTAGGAACCATAGTTATAGATGGATTCGGTGGGGCGGGTGGAAATACTATACAATTCGCATTAAGTGAGTACTTTGAGCAAGTATATTATAATGACCTCAATCATATAAATACTGAGTTGGCAATTCACAATTCCAAAATATATGATACTTTCGAATGGATTCAATTCATGACCAAGGACTTTTTTAGTTTAAAAAAGGATGATTTTCAAAATCCTGACTCTGGATGTGAGACGAGCGACAATATTGTCATATTTGCTAGTCCTCCGTGGGGTGGTCCATCATACACATCAAGTGATGTTTGGGATCTGTCCACGTCTGAGCCATCGGTGTTTGACATTGTGAAACATTGTAGAACCATCACGAATCAAATCTGTCTGTTTCTTCCTCGCACTTCCAATCTCGACCAGATTTCAACTTTAGTATTAGAAGGAGAAGAAGTACTAGTTGATTATGTATTTATAAGAGGACATTGCAAAGGGATGCTAGTTTTCCTTGGTACTATGGTCTCATAGCTTATTATTACTATTATATTTATTGACTTATTTTGCTGAAAAGGATTTATGAATGCTGGAACTCAGTTGTGAAAAGTTGTTTCGAAACAGATCTCAGGTTTGTATTAAATACAACATTAAATTAGTATATTATTATTGAGTATCTAGCAAATGAATTTACAACTTCTCTCTAAAAGCCTTTTCGAGAGCATCTACAGCTTCAGCGATCTTTGAGGGATGAAGGCCGCTTCCTTGGACAGTGGCACCTTTACCACCACTACGTCCACCAACAATACCGGCAGCAGATGATCCCAAATCAGTGGCAGCGATACCAGACTTGGAAGCTTCCTCAGAAACATAACATCCATGAGCGACCTTGTTCTCATTGTCATCAGCGGCAAAAAGGTAAACCGACTTATCGGAAAGTTTGGACTTCACGTAGTTGATAGTTTCAGTAAGAGCCTTCGAGTTGGCAGTGACACCTTCAATACGGGCGACTAAGTGTTTAGCCTCTTCGTTTTCTTTAAAGTGGTTGACAACAGTGTCAAGAACCTTCTTAGCCTCGGCTTTGTGCTTGGCTTTTCCTTCATCAGTGATCTTCTTTTGGATCTTGGTAAACTTCTCAGTAAGTGCATTCTTGGCAATTACCGCAACCGATAATTGCTTCAAATCAACCGACAAAGCCTTGGCCTTGGCCTCCTTTTCAGGACCAAGTGGAAGAGAATCCAAATGAGTAAGCTGAGCATCGAAATCAGCAGCGACCTTTTGAACTTCGTGGGCAGTATTTCCGGTGACTGCAACAATACGTCTAATACCCTTTGCAATGCCACTTTCTTCAATAATGATCAGTTCCTTGATCTCACCAGTCTTGGCAACGTGAGTACCACCGCAGAATTCGATAGAGACCTTAGCCCACTTCTCGTTCTTGGGATCCGCAAGAAGATCTTCAACTGGAACGCCTACACTAACAACACGGACAGGATCGGGATAAGTTTCACCAAAGACGGCACGAAGACCGTTGATCTCCTTAGCCAAAGAAAGACCAACATCCTTAGCATATACACTAGAGTTTTTCTTGATATACGCATTGGAGATATCTTCGATAGTCTCAATTTCCTTGAGGCTTACGGCAGCCTTGTGAGAGAAATCAAAACGAAGCTTTTCGGGACTAACAAGGGATCCCTTTTGGTCCACGCCATCTCCGAGAACTTCACGGAGTGCGTAATTGAGAACGTGAGTTCCAGTATGGTTGTTACGAATGGGCCATCTACGAAGCTCATCATATCCAACAATAACAGAATCTCCAACCTTTAATTCACCATACTTGATATAACCTGTGTGGAGAACATGGCCAGCATAAACTTGAACATTCTCAACATCGAATTCAGATTGTCCGTCAATGATAATCTTACCTGTATCATATTCTTGACCACCTTGCTCAGCATACATATTGGTCTTGTCGAGAAGAATACCCACTTGAGTGTCGGAGGGCAATTCACCAGTCGACTTTTTGAATCCGTGAGCTGATCCTGCATAGATAGCAGTAATCTTGGCACCGTGGAGATCACCAAGTTCATACTTGGCAGAATCGTCAGTGACGGGAACGTCGGCTTTACGACTCTCAAGCTCAGCCAAAGCGTGAACATCCAATTTGATAAGCTCCTCTTTGCCGGATGTGTGCTTACCACCCTTTGAAGCTTCCTTGGATTCTAATCTGGCCTTCTCAAACTCAGCTTCATCAATGTCAAGGTTGGCTTCTTCGGCCATCAGTCTAGTGAGATCAACAGGGAATCCATAAGTATCGTAAAGTCTCCAAACATCCTTACCATTGAGGAATTTTTGACCATTGGCAAGGGCTTGACTGGCATATTGCTCAAACAACTTCTCACCTCTATCCAAAGTTCTAGAGAATGACTCTTCTTCTTCATTGAGGATTTCGAAAATATCTTCAGTGTTCTTCTTCAACTCAGGGAACATATCGCCAACTTGATCGATCAAAGTGGGAGCCAAACGAGAAAAGAAGGTTCCAATGGGAGCATTAAACTTCTTACGAACATATCGGGCTCCACGTCTCAGAATACGTCGGAGAACATAACCTCTGCCATCATTATTTGGAACACCACCATCAGCCAATGCAAATGTCAAGGTACGAACATGGTCAGCAACCACTCTGTATGCAGTATCAACACCATCCTTATCCTCAGCGCCAAACTTTCCAGTGTAATCTCTAGCACCAGTCAATTCTTGGATCTTGGCGAACAAAGGCAAAAACACATCGGTATCGTAGTTGGATGATTTGTCTTGCAGAACAGATACCAGACGCTCGAATCCCATACCAGTATCAATATGCTTGGCAGGTAGAGGTCTTAATGAGCTATCAGGTTCTCTGTTGTACTGCATGAAAACGATATTCCAAATTTCCAAGACATTTGGGTCGTCCATGTTCACTAAATGAGCTGCGTTTCTGCCTCCAATACGGTCGTAGTGAATTTCAGAGCAAGGTCCACATGGGCCCTGATCTCCCATCTCCCAGAAATTATCTTTATAACTTCCAGGTAAAATATGGTCTTCAGCAACGCCAATATTTAACCAAAGTTGCTTGGCCTCTAGATCAGGCTCTAAACCAGCCTCCTTCTCACCGCCAAAGTAAGTAACATATAAACGGTCACTGTCTAAACCATATACTTTGGTCAGCAACTCCCAGCCCCAACCAATAGCCTCTTTCTTGAAATAGTCTCCAAAAGACCAATTACCCAACATCTCAAAGAAGGTGTGGTGATAACTGTCTCTACCCACATCTTCCAAATCGTTGTGTTTACCACCGGCTCTAATACACTTTTGAGAGTTGACAGCTCTTTTCAACTTAGCCAATGGAGAACTTGGATCAACAGTTCCAAGGAAAATTGGCTTGTACTGATTCATACCAGCATTTGCAAAGAGCAAAGTAGGATCGTCATAAGGAATGACCGATGAACTAGGAACAAACGAATGCTCCTTATCCTTGAAATAGTCCAAATAGGTAGCTCTGACCTAAAGGCATTGTTAGAATAAAATTACGAGGATCGAACCTAACGGCTTGTTCGTTGGGCTATCAAATGTATTTCTACTTACCTTGCTGGCATTCCATTTCTCCTCGAGCACAGTCATTTTCGATCGAACTTGAATGATACTGCCACTTGCTCTCTTCAAACTGTTTGAAAATAAAGATAAATCTGACTTGGTTGCAAATTTCTGACTCAACGGTCTTAAATATTGCATCAACTAGCCCAGTTTTTTTTATCTCACAATAAATAAACACCAAACGATGATGACTCTTATCAGCGTGACTATTGGTATCTCGTCAGTTATATATTGATTGTCATTTAACGAGAGCCACACGACAGATCATATAATTTTCACGCGTGTAAACCCGATAAAGCAACATGTACGCCGGGTAACTATGGGTTCAGCCCGTTATCATCTCCCAATAACTATACCATTTGGGGCTGGCAAAACTGTTACGAAATTCAAACTCCGTCTGTCTCGTCTTCAGACACTATTTGGTTTGGTATTTGTTTGCCTTCTTAGACATCTCTGTAATATTACAAAGCTCACACATCGAAGTATTAGACCTCAACTCTGAGCAAGAGATTACATATACATCCTAGAACAGGAACGGAACGGAAAACAGATTTAGTTTGCAAAACTTTTTATTTTATATTCGTTTTGAGTTTATACACATTGTGAAAAATATATCAAAATGATAATGAAGATTAAAATGCTTAGTTAGACTCAGAAGCCAATTTAGCACCCTTAGAGACAACCTCCTCGATACCACCAACCATGTAGAAAGCAGCCTCAGGCAAGTTATCGTGCTTACCCTCAAGGATCTCCTTGAAAGACTTGACGGTCTCCTTAAGAGGAACAAGACGACCCTCAAGACCAGTGAAGACTTGAGCGACAGTGAAAGGTTGAGACAAGAATCTTTGAATCTTACGAGCACGCTCGACAGTCAACTTATCAGCCTCGGACAACTCATCCATACCCAAAATAGCAATGATATCTTGCAAAGACTTGTAAGCTTGCAAGGTTTGTTGAACGTTAGTGGCAACATTGTAGTGCTCTTGACCGACAACAGCAGCGTCCAAAAGACGAGACTTGGAATCAAGAGGGTCGACAGCGGGGTAGATACCCAACTCAGAGATAGAACGGGACAACACAGTGGTGGCGTCCAAATGGGCGAAGGTGGTGGCAGGAGCAGGATCGGTCAAATCATCGGCTGGGACATAGACAGCTTGGACTGAAGTGACGGAACCCTTTTGGGTAGTGGTAATACGCTCTTGAAGGGCACCCATATCAGTGGAAAGAGTAGGTTGGTAACCGACGGCAGAAGGAATACGACCCAAAAGAGCAGACACCTCAGAACCGGCTTGGGTGAAACGGAAAATGTTGTCAACGAAGAGCAACACATCTTGACCCTCCTCATCACGGAAGTATTCGGCAATGGTCAAACCAGTCAAAGCGACACGGGCACGAGCACCTGGGGGCTCGTTCATTTGACCAAAGACAAGAGACACCTTGGAGTCACCGTCGAGGTTAATGACACCAGTCTCAATCATTTCACGGTACAAATCGTTACCTTCACGAGTTCTCTCACCGACACCAGTGAAAACGGAGAAACCACCGTGAGCCTTGGCGATGTTGTTAATCAACTCTTGGATGAATACGGTCTTACCGACACCGGCACCACCGAAAAGACCAATCTTACCACCACGGGCATAAGGAGCCAACAAGTCGACAACCTTGATACCAGTCTCAAGAACCTCAGCAGAGGTGGATTGCTCCTCAAAGGATGGGGGCTCGGCGTGGATAGGACGGAACTTATCAGCCTTGATAGGTCCACGCTCATCAATGGGCTCACCAATGACGTTGATGATACGGCCCAAAGTACCACGACCGACAGGGACGGTGATGGGAGCACCAGTATCGGTAACGGCGGTACCACGGACAAGACCCTCAGTACCGTCCATGGCAATGGTTCTGACAGTGTTCTCACCCAAGTGTTGGGCAACCTCAAGAACCAACTTGGTGCCATCGTCATGCTTGATCTCAAGAGCGTTAAGAATAGCAGGAAGTTTGTCTTGCTCGAATTGGACGTCCTACACATGTTAGTTCCATTACTCCAGGTAAATTTCGATGAGAAAATGTAATAAGTAGTAAGTAAAACAAGGCCATTTTTTCCAATCCAATCACCAAACCAGGTCGCTTCAATAAATAACAAACTCTGCTTTTGCCTTGAGCGTCTTGTTCATACAAGCACTGGCTTATATTAACTCAATTGCAAGGATTGCCTTCAATGGCCATGTTTTGTCAATTCAACTAGTAACGACCTTTAGAATTGAATTCCCATTGCGAAACCCATTGCCAATGAAATATTTATACATCGACTCTATTATTTTCTTCCAATGGCATGTCGTGTACTTTGCTCTTCTCTTACTTCTCTTACCACAATGGCCGTGAATTTTTCAGGTTCTTGTGGGCAAGGGTTTCGTTTTCATCCAATGGGAACCGCTATCTGCAGGCCAATTCTTGAGTTTTTCGATTTTCGCTGGCAAGCCGCACCAAACCAACACGCTAGAGACCGAAATTTCAGACCTGACGACCGGTGGAATTGGTGTATTGAACTGAACTGAACTTCAATCCGCGCTGATAATTCTGCTAAAATCCATAGTCTCTTCAAACCCCTTATAATTCTCTGTCGATTCTCACCAAATGACAATAATACTTACAACGACGGCACCAATTACGGTTCTTTACAATTGTTAGTTACTTAAGCACTTGAGCATATATAAACTCGAAACCAAAGACAAGACTAAAACTTGCTACGAAATAAAACAAAGCCATACTTTAAATCGATACGACTAGGTTCAATCCACCTTCAACTCAATGAAAATTTCTATATTAGCCTTGCCAATTGGTCCGAGTGTTTTCGCAAGAATACTACTTACCTGACAGCACCAGAAGCACCAGCTTGAGAAGCGAAGGTACGGGCATTGAACAAACGGTTGTTAGCCTGAGCAACGCGGTACGCAGAACGCGAAATGCGAGGAATAAGACGAGGGAGGACCATTCTTCTTGTTCTTTTTGTGTCTTGTCTTTAGAGATTGGTACAAAAAAAGAATGCAGTGAAGAAGAAGAAAAGAAAAGGAAAGGAGAAGAGCAGAAGAAAAATCTATGTACCACACACTACACTGGCCGCTCCTTGCCGGGTAGCTGTCCCTCGTCAGTTGGGACTTTGGTTGGCTACTTTGCCAATTTGGTAAGAAACCCTTGCCCTTAAAGGGGAGCCAGGACATGGATTTTATTGGCTGAAGTTCAATGTCATGTGATTTCTAACCAGTGGCTTGCCTTTACCTTGATTGCGGTTAGGGCCGTATGTTTTGGTCCGTTTCTTGGATCCCTATGTTGATCTCAGTTCGTTAATTTAATTTCCCCAACTAATACTATGTTTACATCTGATTTAAGATTTAGCAACTTTACCAATTTAAGTCTGGGCCACTGAAATCATCGATAAAATTTTTTCTTTCGAAAGAAATCTGAAGAGTCCTATATTCAACGAAACGGAACAGACCTGTAAATGCAACGGAAACATACAATGCATACATTTCGTTCCTATTAGAAGAATAATGTTGGTTTGCAAAATATTTTCAAACCTGTATTAATGGGACGTGCTTGTGGGGAAGGCCATAGAACGAAATGATAAAAGCACAAGGTTATTAATTCTTTTATCATATTATATACAGTATTTTTAGACTTGGGGACTCTTCACCTTGGATGAAGATCAAAATGTGGAGTCAACCCTAATATCTGAAATTTACAGCGGGGTGGAAGTCCACGTTACATCACGCAAAATCAGGAATTCTAACTCCGCTTCCTGCTTCTTCTCGCTTCCTTAGCTTTGTTTCATATATATTCTCATTTTCGTCAGTTTGATTTTTTGAAACCATGGCACCTCAAATTCTTGGAGCAAAAGTGAAATCAGTCTTGTCAGGAGACACAATTGTTCTTATTCCTCCCAAGGGCGGTGATCAAGAACGCCTGTTAGCATTGGCCTACGTCTCGTCCCCTAGACTGAATAACAACGAGGCTTTCGGTTTAGAAAGTAGAGAATACCTTCGCAAACTGTTAGTCGGAAAGACCATTCAATTCAAGATCCTGTACTCAATCAATGGCAGAGATTACGGTGATGTCATTTCCCCAGTGTTCTCGAGTCTTGTTGAGAAAGTGGTAGCAGATGGTATTGTCAAGCTGCGTGATGATTCATCCTCGAAAGATGGTTATGAGGATGATGAAACAAATTCAGGATATGCATCAAGATTAGCTGCAGCCCAGGAAAAAGCCCAAGCCGGTCAATTGGGTCTCTGGAGCCCTAAACTCCCCGCACCCATTTCAACTTTGGCCAACATCTCCAAAGATATCATTGAATCTAAGAAGGAATTCCCAGCTATAATTGAAAGGGTCATTTCTGGTGACCGTGTACAGGTCCGTGTGCTCCTTGATCATGAAACACACTATTTAGGCAATGTGCTAATTGCTGGTATCCGAGCTCCCAGATCCGCATCTCCAGATGCTCCTGCTGAGCCTTATGGAGAAGCTGCCAAATCATTTGTCACTTCTCGTTTACTACAGAGATCTGTTAGACTCACCTTTGTTGCTCAGTCAAATACTGGCTTGCCAATTGCCAATATTGCACATCCTGCTGGCGACATTGCTGATTCATTACTTCGCAATGGACTGGCATCGATTGCTGATTGGCAGAGTCAATACCTTGGCGCTCAAAAGATGTCCTCCTTGAGAGGTGCTGAGAAAGTTGCTAAACAAAATAATCTCAACCTTTGGAAAGCAACTGGTGAAGACAGTGCTGATCATAACAAGTCTCTCAACTCTTTTGAAGCTCTGATTGCCAAGGTAATTTCCCCCGATACCTATGTCATTCGTCTGAAATCTGATGAGGAACGAACTGTTCAACTTGCATCTGTTCGTGCACCTCGGAAGAATGATCCTTCTCCTTTAGATATCTATGCTCCAATCGCCAGAGAATTCGCCAGATCGAAGTTTATCGCCAAGAAAGTCAACGTCACAGTCATTGCCCTTCGTCCCAAGACCGAGCAATTCGATGAACGCGAACTAGTTACCCTGGAGCTACAAGGTAAAGATATTGCCAGTATCCTTGTCGCAAATGGCTATTCCACTGTTATTCGTCACAGAAAGGGCGACGATCACGATCGTTCGCCCATTTGGGACGAGCTTCTTGAATTAGAAACGCAGGCCATCTCAAAGCAAGCTGGAATACATTCTAAGAAAACCCCTGCTCCTCAGCGCCTTGTAGATGCCTCAGAGAGCTTGACAAAGGCTAAAGGATTTCAATCATCTTTGGAGCGCCAAGCACGTATCCCTGCAGTCGTTGACTACATTTCTTCCGGTGGTAGGTTGAGACTAGTCTCAAGCAGAGAAAATATCATTCTCACTCTGGTCCTCGCTGGTGTGCGGGTACCTCGTCCACAAGAGGATTATGGAAAAGAGGCTCTAGAATACGTCAGTAAACGCCTCTGGCAACGTGATGTCCAATTTTCTGTTGTTAACATCGACAAGACTGGCGGATTTATTGGTCATATTTACCTTCCTGGTAGTTCTATCCCCCTCTCTATTGCATTGGTCAAAGAGGGCCTTGCTGAAGTTCACGAATTTTCCGCTCAACAAAGTGGATTCCAACAAGTTCTGGATGAGGCTGAAATTGAAGCCAAGAAGGCCAAAAAGGGCTTATGGTCAAATTATGTCGAGCAAGAACCAGTCGTTGCTCCTACCACCACAGCGAGTGATAATACTAGCTCCGGTTCCTCAAGAAACTATATCGATATTTTAGTGACTTCTGTGTCTCCTAGTGGCACCCTGTCTTACCAGACAGGCGCATCTACTACTAAGCACAGTAAACTATTGGCAGATTTGGCATCTTTCAATTTATCGGCTGCTAACTCTACTCAGTTTGCTTTCAAAGCACATGTCAAGAGGGGAGACTCGGTTACCGTTGTCCAAGGCAATGGTAAGTTTGCTAGAGGTAAAGTTTTGGCATTTGACAAGCCTGATAAATACACTGTTGAACTCGTCGACACTGGTGCGGTCAAGACTGTCGGTCTGTCCGCTTTGCGACCTCTTCCTGCTCAATTTTCCTTGTCTGCAATCCCTGCTTTAGCCAAGACCGCTGAGCTTTCTTTTGTCCAAACACCTCCTGCTAACTACCTCGACGACTATGTGACTTACTTGGAGGGTAAGACAACCGGCAAACAGCTTGTTGCCAATATTGACTCTCCAGCAAGCGTATCTCCTGTGTCCGTTACTTTGTACGCTGCGGATTCTAAGGGACCTGAGGATTCGCTTAATGCAAATCTGATTTATGAAGGGTATGCCTTTGTTTCGCCTGTTCCTAGCTGGGCCAGAGACTCGTCTTGGAACACTTATCTTGATTCATTGCATGAAGCTGAGGGTGGTGCCAAGGCTGATCGCGTAGGAGTTTGGGAGTACGGTGACCCAAGAGACTTGGAAGATTAGATATCATAATTTGCTATGTAAAAATGCATTTAAATTGTACATTAATTGTCTACCGTCATAAATAAATCATCTCATTAAACTAAAACTACAACCAAAGAAAAGCTATTGGCTGTCACCATAAAATTTCTTGAAAATAAAGTGGAGTGTTAAGTTGGTATTCATTTTAACCATGTCATCGAACAAAGAAATGTACTGCATATTATTATACTGCTGTCCGAGCAGTTCATCGAGAGTGAGTGCACTAGATGCACCCGGCAGTACTATCAACCCATAGGCAGCCTCAATGTTGAAAACCCCAACTTCATCGGAAGAAAATGTGAAAGTGACTTGATTATACTGCTTCTCTGAGTAACCATTCAATTCCACAAGCACGCCCTTTTCAAACAAGTTCGATGCTGTGTACTTGTACGATCCAAATTTGGGAACCCTGCCATTTCTTTGCAAATCTCGAATGTGAAAGTATTGCTTGGTAAAAGGCAATACAAGTGGTTTACGTTTGCCTTTTTTAGTTTGCAAAGTTGACATAGCTTGCTCAATATAGTTGTTATACGTTTTCAACTGGGTCTGCAAATAAGCTTCCTTTTCGCTTAAATGTGTCAATGTTTGCTTCATGCCTTCCATTTCTTTTTCGCGTGAAATTTGGCGATTTCTTTTAGACTTGATATCCAAGGCAATCGAATTAAGTATGCCTTGGTAGTTGTCCTCTCTACTGATACGACCAAAAGATTCCAGCTCGATAACTTTTTCCAATGTTAAAAGCTTGAGTTCTCGATACGTGAGCTTGGAAAGATCTCCCAAAGCATTCTCAGAATATGCAATATTCCTCTTTCCGCGTTCCACCATTTCTTCTTTAAGGATTGCTTGATATTTTTCCTCATGCTCCATCATTACAGGACTCAGAAGAATCTCCAGCAAGTTGGCACCAGTTTGAACGCGCAAAACATAAAGCATGCATCGTTTGGTGGCCACGAAAAGAGAAGTGATTTCGGCCTCAGGATCTTCAACTCTGCAAAAGCTTGGATTCAAATCTAATTTGACCTCAGTAAATCTTGCAATATTTAGAATCTCACTGGCATCATTCGGGAGACTTCCCAGTTGTCGAATAACATCTCTTAAAGAATCGTCTTCATTAGGAGCTACTACATCCAGTTCTTGGCATATCAGGGAGTGAATTGAGAATATATCAGCAGTCTTCAGGTACAATTTGGGTTTCTGATGTGAAGTAAGGTCATCAAATATGTTTGTATTAAACTCTTGTTCCAAATCTTGCACATAGATTACTTTTTTGAAAAATTCCTTCATTCTTGATATGCATGATTTCACATGGTCGTTGAGCGGTTGGAGATACACATCATCCTTAGAAAATGGCCTTAATGAGGCAATTTGAGAGAGGATCTTAGCTACATCGTTCAAGTTCTTAGTTTGCTGAGCACTCAAAGCATTACCCACAATTCCGTAGGAATCCGAGGCAACTATTGCTGGGATCAGATATTGGTTGAATAAGACGTAACCAACAACTGCCAGTAATCTGTCTTTAGAGCTTTCTCTCATAGAACCAGAAACGTCGCCAAACTGCCTTTTCGAAATGTCGTAGATCACCTTTGCTAGGTATCTTATATGGTACGAAATGTCATCGATATGCTCTTCAATATCATTAAGGAATATGGTTGACAATTCACGCAAGTTTTGCAGATTGTTAATAAACACACTTCTCGTCTCAGGATCTTGAATAGCTTCGTCAACAGGAATATTAGGAGATCTGTAACTCAAACGACCCGTAGCTAGCTCTTCGTTATTGATAGAGGTTCTGTAAATAGCTAAAGGATCACTTTCGAGGTCCAAGTCTTCAGCATCGACAACTTTGGCTACAGCGTTTCCTAATACATCACGTAGGGACTTTCTCGTCTTAGTGCCTCTATTTAGAGCTGCAACTAACTTCCACCAAATATAATTTCCACGAAGGAATGACTTAACATTCTCAGCATTTTCCACTTCTTCTTGAATACTTCTGCCAATCAGCTGAAGAAGGAAATATTCTTCACGACTTTTCTGAGCATAGCCATAGAGGTTCATCACCAATCCTTCAACATCCTTGATTTCTTTTTCCACTAATACTCGATCGCGGACTTTTCTAAAAAGTCTAGCTAAGTACTGAGGTTGCGTCTGAATTATGTAAAAGAATCCTTGGTATAATTCTAATCTCCGACGAGATGTCTTATTTAGAGCCTTCAGGTCAAACATATCGTTCGTTGAGTTTACCGAGAGTCTTGCCTTCACGCCTTTGTTTCGGTGACGAACGAGTTCATCTATAGTAATTTTGTTCTTCAAGAGAAGCGCAATTTTAACATCTAGTTGAGTTATGAACTGTTCTAGCATCTCATTATTTCGAACTTCGTCGATAACTCGTTTTCGATTCTGCTCCAAAATAATTTCCTGTTCAAAGTCGAGGTCGCTGTCTGCCAAAAGATGTACAAAGCTTTTCACCGTGGATAAAGGTGGGTTTTGACCGGTTATGAGGGATTTATAGGCATCACCTTGTCGTTTGGCACGCACAAAACTCTGAATCTTTATTACCTTGTCTAGATTCTTTCGGAAAAATTCCATACGATCAGCATAATCCTTTCGAACCAAATAACCACGAAGTCTTGCCTGAAGAAGAATAATATTCTCTTCTTCCTCTTCAAATTCTTCCAGCATCAGTGTATACGCAAACCGAGTTACTACACCGCGGAAAATAGATTGTAAGTTGGTGATAGCTGACAAATGAAAATCTAATTGGTAATGGAGTTCATATACATCGGTTCGTAAGAGGTTGCCGCGAGCTATCGACTGTAAGGAGAGTACCGAAGTTTCTTCCTCGTTCAGGATATTTCTGATATGGCACACCTTAGATCGCAAAAGAGAACCGCGAGCTATCGACTGTAATTCAATGATTTCGCTCATACACTTTAGAGTTTGCGACTTGACAAAATCAACTTTTTTCCTAACAAGATCTCCTCGGATAACTGACTGAAGACGAGCTATTACCACTTCGCTGTCGTATATATGACACTTCTGAGCTTCAAATTTCCCTCTCACTTTCGCTGATCTGATTAAGGATTGAAGGCCGACTATTATATCAGACTCCTTTTCTAAAATTGTCTCATCCTGGTTCAACTGTTGACGTACTTTACGGGCACGAATCACAGACTGAAGCACCTTGATATCATTCGTTGTTCCATTGCTACGAAGATTTGAAAGTCTTTCTCTCGTGGTACGTTGAATTGGTAATGCTCTAATCAAAGATTGAAAGCCGATGACACTGTCTACTTCCGACTCGAGGACTTGTCGCAATCCTTCTTTCTTACTGCGAAGAAGATTTCCTCGAATTTTTGCCTGTATGAGGGATACGCTTTGTGACTTTGTAGTAAAGCTTTCGCTAATTTGAGATAACCTCCTCCGAAGATTTGTGCCGCGTATAACAGATTGCAGCGCGAGTATATCGGGTAGTGCAAGGAATTTTAAGTCATACTGCATCTCCCTCAAGTCTGCCCTTAACAGGGCTCCTCGAGCACCAGCCTGAAGTTTAGACCATAAAATATGATGTTTCAGCTGTTGGTTTTGTTGCTGAGCTAGCCGCCGTCGAACATTTGAGGCCCGTACACAAGATTGCAATGAGGCGATCTTGTCCTCAGAGCGTTCTAAAATGTACCTATCAGCGTTGTGTTCATATCTAAACAGCGAGCCTCTTCCAGCTGCCTGCAATTGAACAATATCATGAACACAGGATTTAAGAAGGTGTTGGTATTTCCTGCCTAGTGCTCCTCGACACAAGGCTTGTAATAAAATTATGTCTCCTTCGCATTTTTGAAAGTCCACGGCCATCTGCTCTTCTTCTGAGAGCTGAGGTGGCTGCTGCTGCTCGAAGTGTCTGTTCATGCCAGCAAAGTTGGGTAAATTTACTCCCGAGGCATCCAGGCCCTTTTGAGTATGATATAATTCATCATCAGTAAATTCCAACTTACCTACCAAATTACCAATAGCCGGGGCAAGATTTTCAGCCGAGAGAATGAAGGATAGGGCATGAATACAATAAATAACCTTGGGAATGTTCTTCTTATCATACAGATCAGTCAGCTCAAATGTGAAAAGCTCTGGCATGCCAATTTGATCGAGAAATGTGAAAAAATAGTTGATATTTTCCGAATGTCTGAATTGCAGTTTCGGTGACTCAAATATCCTCCTGACAATCTGTGGTGCAAAAACTTTTGTCAGCTTGGCCAGTATAACACCATCTCGCAAAGACTCTTCTAACTTGACTATAGGAGGAATTTCCTGCTGGATGCAGTTCTCAATCCACCTGATCTTAGTTAGTAACTATATTCTGTACCACAATAGTAGTTGGATATCCATGTCAATAACTCACTCTTTTGCTTCTCCTATATGACAGAGATATTCATAAGCCTGGAGGTTTTTTCTTTGCTTGTCCATCCAGTTCCTAGAAGCCACATGTGACGTCGTAGTATCTGATCTCTGTAACCTAATTCTTCCTTGCAGACCAGCAACATCTTCTGTACTATCGGTAATACCAGGAATGTGAATATCACCATCACTGATATCAATAGAAGTTTCTGCTGCCAGTGTCCGGAAATGCGTTTGACTACTTGATTTGAGTTGTGAAATATCGTTGGATGAATCAAACAAATGGTGGTGATGTCTAGTTGGCGATGGTGACCTGGAACTGAATCCACCTGAGCCAGAGTTCCCTATAGATGGAGAGAGTATTGGGTAATCAGCATTCACGCTAGCAGGAGATCGTGGTTTTAATGGACTCGAACCTGCTAATGAATCAATATATCTGTCCGCAATGGATTTTCCTCGTGCTCGGCCACTCGGAGTTCCTGGTGAATTGTTCTCAGACCCTGTCCTTAGTTTGTCCAATGAGCCTTTTGTAGGACTCACTGGCCTCGTATATCTGCTGTATTCCATGTTTACTGAAATCCTTCCGATGGTTATTTAGTCTAAAATGTTAGTAGCTAAGAAATGTAACAAAAGTCGGACTGGCCAGTGGTTGTGGCTGTTTCAAACGGGCGGAACTTACAACAACAGGAATTTTGCAAACTCTAGCGGTTTCCAAGAGAAATTTATCTGTTAAAATTGGATCCCGTTTTCTAAATAATTCAATCAATGACTTCGTACTATGGAGATGCCTTGCTGAACCAAGTAAATAAACCGGATATTTCACCTGAGTATGTGCAGCCCCCACTACGAGACCGACTGAATTACTATATCGAATTTATGTTGCCTAGCAACGGTTAATGTAAACAAATTAATGCACCGCAAAAGTCGCGTTGCGCCATCTTCTCAATACCGACTGTGAGCTCTAGATTAAGAACTGATCTCGAATAGTAATAGTATATAGGTACAAATCAATACAATCTGTCAAAGTATTAGATATCACGATGAGGAAATGAGAAAAGGATTTTATAATCCGGCCACCGTTTGAACTTGTTCCAAAAATATGATTACAGATGACTGTTGATGGCTCCCATTTAGTAAAAATAAAAATTCGAATCACGTAAACTGCAGTGGCATTATAAATTGAAATAGATATATATATATCGCCTTGAATATCCGACTGGACCCTGACGAAGCAGCTCGCCTGTATACGTAAAACGCCAATCCATCACGTGATTTTGAATTTACAGAAATCGAGTCTGAGCTGAGCTGATTGAAAATAATTGGAGATACAATATACTTGACCCCCCTTGGCTATATTTCCAGCACATCTTTACAGAATTGTAATACGGGATTGTTTTGGCAAAGTGGGGAACCCAGATTGAGTCGCTACTGTTCACACTTCCTTATCATAGCACATATTGAAAATCGCGCATGTGGATTGCATCCTATTAATTTATTTCAACGCAAGCTGTCTCCAGCTGGTCTTAAATTCACAATGGAGCAACCACGTTTACACAATAAAATTCATCTTAATTCCGAAGATATTCGGTATATTAAAAATCAGCTGAACCATTCTATCAAGTCACGAATAGACCTTGATCTACCTGACAATGAGGATGATTCTTTAAGGAACCAAGTACTGTCGTATATCCAACAATTCATAGACGAATCGTTTGAACTTGCAAAGCACTCACTAATAGTCGATGGGAAAGATATGTCAGGAGTACCATCACTGGAAGCTAGTCTAACAGAAGGCAAACAAGAAATCGAACCTTTTGATATTGAGCTCAACGAAAAGCTACGGCAACTGTATGCAAAGGTGGACCAAGAGACATTAAAAGTGACTGAACTACGACGAAATATAGCACAAATAGCAACTTCGGAATATCAACAACGGGCTGATGCTGAGACTAGACTGGTGGACTCTATCCTTGATTCCGTAAGGCAGACCCCAGGTGATCCAGGGACACAGAGGGGACAATTTGCCCTCAACTCGTCGGAAACCGAAATCCTGCTAAGAACCCAGGAAGAATATAAGAAAGCTACTTCGAATTTGGTCGCACTTCAAGAAAAGACGCCGAACACTGTTGCAGAGTTATCTAAGTTGGCTGAGTCTATTCGTTATCTACAGGAAGAACTATAAACAGGGAGTGAGTGTCAAATTATCCGAGAAACTTTAAGACACTACCGGAAGATCTGCAGCTATTGCGGAAATGATTTCACTCACTTGTCTGTTCAGTCGGGATCAGTCCCAACTGTAACGGAAACTAACGACCATCATTGATACCGTACAACGTCGATGTCGGTCCCGACTGTGGCGGAATAACTCCCGGCGACAACTGCTTTATTAGCTGGTGATTCGCAGGTTACGTGGACAGATATTATTTAAACAGTTATTTATTTACATCAGGACATTTATAATTTTCATTTCCACCGTTTTGCTCTTTTTAATCTATTTTATGTTCGTTTTTACTATTACAAACATATAAATGAGAAAGAAAATGGCTCTAATCCTCCTTGACACCACCGGCACCAGAGACTTCAGCCTCAGAAATGGCCTTCTTGTCGGTCTTAACATCACCAGCACCAAACATGCTGGCAACCTTGAAAGGACGCTTGAGATTACCGGCAGCAGGCTTGCCAAAAACATGGATTTGAACAATGTTTTGTTCAATAGCAGACTTGACAGGCAAGATAGATTGAATCAACAAGGGGTTGGTGTACTTCATGTACAAGTGCATGAAAGCCATCATGGCAATACCTTGGAAAACACCCTTCATGGCAGAGGTGACTTGACCAAGATCATACTCCTTAATAGTGGTAGTGACCAATTTGGACTCAGTTTGACCGCTCATAGGAGCAGGAGGCTCGACATACTTCAAGGTAGTCAGATCATTTTTCTTGTTGATTTGGAATCTAGTGTAGAAATAGAGACCAAAGATAAGAGCATTACTGGCAAGATATAAAGCTCGGACGCCTAAGAGGACAGTAGAGTCCTCGAAGTCGATTTTCTTTGAAACTTGCATCATGACAAGCATGATGACAAGGTTAGAGACTGCTGGATTAACCATTTTTTTTAATGTGAAAGTTTTAATAAAGATCGATTCCACAAGACACAGAACTTATCTGTTGTTTGAGAAAATAGTGGTTCAAGTAATTGATAGATTCTACTGTATGTACTGATCTAATAAGTGCCAGCGTGAGTGGGTGCCCCCAGGTTAGAATTGCCAGCTAGTGCCGTGCATATATACCCAAAAGCAGAAAAAGGCCCTGCCATGTCGCTATCATTTATCTCCCAACAGGCCGCCACTGGACGGTTGCCCCTGCCAAAAGAAGGCTGCAGAAGCACAATTTTCACCAATTATAACGCCGTACACTCAGGGGGGACAGATATCGTACAGGCGTGGGGTGGGGTCCAATTAATCTGAAATATTCCTGGTCCCGCATCCGAAGAGTAAGTAGCAGCAGCAGAGTTGTGAACAAATTCCCACACGCTAGAAATCACACGCTCGAAATCAGCTATATCATAATATCATGATAGGATAATAGGATAATAGGATGGACAGTATTAACGTAAATAAATAAATAATATAGAAGCAGCTAAAACGAGCTGACATTCGCACCGTACCAGCGTGTTGACATATCCAGACCAGTGGTCACGGTAGTTGGTTTGTCTTGTTTGCCAAACATAGCTGTGACTTTAGATAATGTTTTAATGTGGTCATCGGCCCACTCGATCTCGACACCTCGGGACTTTTCAAAAGCATCCCGTGTGGTCTGCCAGGAAAACCGAACAATATTCTGCCACCCAAATACAGGATCTATCTTTTCATGAAGCCATGCTGATGTACGTGGGTCAGAGGGATAACCAGAGCCCCAAGTACCGCCACTAGTGTCTTGTGCTATTAATGATGCATCCCTCGTAACTTTGGCACAAATTGAAGCGGCACTGACTATCGGGTATAGCGAATCAGCCTTTTTAGCCACAGTAAACTTGATGGAAGGGAATCTTTTCGAAAGTTTGTCTTGATATTTTGCTGGAGGACCAACTGTATCGACATAGGCTTCAACTACATTGACACCTCTTTTAAGTACTTGATCAATTAAGGCCATGGTTGTATCATGAGCCTGCTCATTTAAGTTGTAGGGCCCATGATTATCAGGTCTCAGCATCCCACTAGAAATATCTCTAGCTGTCATGATTGTAGTGGCCCAGCCAATATTGGATTTCAATTCTTCATCGGTGCACATTTTCTCCAACAGATCAGATCGTGTTTGATGAGTTAACACTTTTGAATCATCAAATCCAACAGCCGCCAGCTTTTGTTTATAATCCACTTTACAGTAGCTAACTGCATATACCATGGGTCCAAGAACAGGACCACGACCAGCTTCATCAACTCCAAGTATACATGGAGTCGAAGTTGTGCCTATTTCTGACGGGATTTCTGAATAGAAGGTATATGTCTCGGCAGGATCTTGATCTTCGCAGGGCAACGAGGGAGGTACAAACTCTACAGGTGTCAGATCCTCACCCAGGGAATCATCTTCCACCTCTTCTGAGCTCGGTAATATAGTCGCTTCTACAGTCATTGTATATTTGTTTGAATGAGACTCAGCCAGACGCGTTAGATACGCGCATTTTAAATAGAACAGACCTAACCCTTATCAAAAGATAACATATTGATTGACCTCATGCTATAACCCATCAATAATATTCATCTAGGCATTGCTTTTCGTTCATTTATATATACAGTTCCTAACCAACATCCTGTCGCTCTTATTGATAATTTACACTTTTAACACTGCCAAATGTCAACACCTGGCTGATTCTATCGGCTCCTGTGAGGAGCATGCAAAGACGGTCGATTCCCATGCCCCACCCTCCTGTGGGTGGAAGACCCCATTCCATGGCCGAAACATAGCTGTCGTCTGGGAGTGGGGACTCGGAATCCTTCAAGGTCAGATTGTCATATGCTTGTCTTGAAAAGTTTTCCCTTTGAACAAACGGACTATTCTCCTCCTCATATGCATTAGCATACTCTCTGCCATTAATAAATAATTCGAAACGCCTGGAAACTTTACGAGGTATACCGTTGATATCAATTGTAGTTGACTTTGCCAATGGAGACATCACATGAGGATGGTTCACAATAAAAGTTGGGGCATTGCACTGGGGTTCGAGGAATACACTGGCCAGATTATCCAATAATTTTGATGCGGTCAAGGGTGTATTTGAGTCGGGACAAGCCAAGCCAATAGAGTCATAGTATGCAAGTAATTCCGTTCGATTGCCTAAATCTACAGGCAACTGTTTCGAAGTTTGGGATTCGATCTCTGAGATGAAATCTATTTGTCGTAATTTATTATTGTCGTTAACCTGATGGGCAAGCGTGGAAAGTAACTCCTGACTTTTAAGATACGGATGCCTTTTTTGAACATCTTGTACCACTGTATGGAGCAGTTTTTGAGTTATTTCGATAAGCTGTTCTAGCGAGGTATATGATTGATAAAACTCGCATGAAGTAAATTCCGGATTATGAGAGGCATCAATTCCTTCGTTTCGAAAGCACTGACCAATTTCAAAAACTTTGTCAAATCCAGATATCACCAATCTTTTAAGCCATAGTTCAGGCGCAATTCGAAGAGATAATGTAGTGCTAGCATTGGTATCTGCTTGCTCATCGTCAGCTTTTTTTGACAGAGCCCGTGATTCAGTCAAAAATGGCTCGGCTGTAGCCCCTCCAGTGTGACTCGACAGAATTGGAGTTTGCACTTCGATGAAATCACGCTCCTCAAAAAACTTTCGAACGCTGGATATTATGGTGCTTCGGGCAAGAAGTGTGTCTCGAGCCTCGGTATTCACAGAGAGATCAACTACCCTGTTATGAAGACGATTTGCTTCATTTAACTCAGTAGGTAGAGGGTGTAAGCAAGGCGATAATAATCTGGCTTGTTCGGATGCTAATATTGAAAATTCGCCGCTTTTCGTCCTCCATGGTCTGCCAGTAGCTGTAATTATATCGCCTCTCCTAAAAAGATTATGCGCTTCTGTGAATTTGTCCACATCACCATCAAAACTTGGCAGCTTTCTACAGTTAAGAACGACCTGTATATGTTTGAAATCTTGCATGAGATCAATAAATATTAGCTTCTTGCCAGACCTACGAATTGATCTGATTCGTCCATTAACCTGGATGAGTTCTGTATCTGGTATGTCGGTATGGATGGTTGATTCATTGTCCCATCTACGCCTGATCTCTGGTATACGAAGAGTTGGCACTGAATTTTGCCGCGTATTTACCAGAAGAGGATATAATCTCTCATTGACTTCGGCCCACTCTTGGCCGGTTTTCAGTTGGTTATTGCGCTCTGCAAAACTAGATCTTGATTCTTCGCTGTACTTAGCCTGCCTGGAATAACTTCTTATATGCAACCTAGAGGTGGATTGATACAGGATCCTGTAAAGACCACGTTGGTTATGGCGAATGAGCCACTAGATGGTTAGAACAGAACCTCATTGAAACAAAACATGTCACTACACATCGTAACCTCAGTGAGAAGATTAGACTGTTGGCTCATCAGAATCGAATCATCGAGTCTTCGCAAAATTATTTGATACAATTGATTTCATCATAGGAAACAATGTGCTGTGCGATTTCTACTTACCATTTTCAATACTTTTTGTTTATTTACACATTTGTATAATGATTTCTTGACTTCTACTCTTCGATTTTCAAATAACAGCCGTGTAACGTCATGCATCCCGAAGCTGCGTTGACTGGGCCCTGAGATGCACAGATTTAGAAAATCCCAAGAGCTGGAGAACAGAATATATAATGTAGCTCGAGAATGAGAATGGATTTGGTTGCCCATATTGGTCAGGTTTATATGCTATTTATCTATGCAATCAAAAAAAAAAACTATAAGTTATAGGAATCTAATCTATCTTTTGCACTCTTGATTTTGAATGCAACTCTGGTACTGAGCTCATAATCTTCGTCCCAGTTAGCAGCCAACTCGAGGTATTCTCGGGTCGCACCAGCACCAGGAACGCCATGCAGTTGCCATTCAAAAATGGCGCGTTCATAAATTGCGCTGGGACCAGACCATGGCTCAGAGAGATGCTTGTGATATTGTACTTTGTTGGGAACGCCATGACTTGATAATCCACGGTTGCTCACAGGGGCGCAAACAAAGGGTATAACATGAGTGGTGAGCAAATCCGCACCTTCCTTGACTCTACCAAGAGCCCTTAGAGTGACAGAGGTTAAAAGGAAGCGTGATAGAGAATCAGACTCAGTCTCTTCTACAATATTTCGCTCTGCTTCGGCAGCGTACGGGGTACCGGGGTTTCCAGAATAGCCAAGAGTTTGCAAAGTCTGTTCGAGCTGACTATTTGGCATGCGGTTATAACCATTGTAAAAATACAAAACTTCATGGATCGGTGAAGTTGTGATTGCATCTATAATATCAATATTCTTAGCCGTAGACACAGCCTTCCAGTGGTTTACCTTACGAAGCACAAACACATCAAATGGCATAGCCTTTGCCATGAACTTCCGCTTTCCAAGCATACTGGGAGCCTTTTCAATGCATTCTTTGGCCCTTTTCTTGTAGTGAGCTGCCTTCGTGGCATCTTTCTTGTTGAGCACAAAATCTCGATACAGCTCTACATAGCAGGCACCAGCAAGATACATGTAAAAAGCGTGAGACCAAGTATTTAGATCAATCAGACGGATAAAAGCTTCTGCGGAGCGCTCATATTCATGAAGAATACAAGTCATAAGAGTCTTGTCAAAGAGCATCAATCCTTCAACTTGAACCATCTGAATGGGTCCACTAGAAGTATCATCCATTATTGCAACAGCTTTAACAAGGTCGGTATGAGCAACCATTCTACCTTCTTGCAACTGCCAAAGAGCACCTCTAGCATAAAACTTGCGTGCCTTTGTTAAGGCAGATTCTAAGCGTACTTTGATTTTCGCGAGATCTTCTTCGGCAAGGCCATTGGATGTGGTAGTCAATTCACTCAGAGCAGATGTGCTAACAGAAGCCGATAGGGTAGGACTCGTATTAGCAGTTGCATTATCTGACGAAGATGAGTTTGCACTGCTGTTTCCAGCCGATTCCTCACCACTAGACTTTTGGATATCTACAAACTGGGTGGGACCATCATAAAACTGTAATAGAGCCAGCAATGCAATAGCACCATGGATATTCGAGTACTCCGAGGCCTTCCAAAGCATGCGAAGTCCGTCTTCTCTATTACCTCTAAATCCCACTAAAGACATGACTTTTCCTAAAGTAGGAGGAATGATAGAAAGAATGAGTTGTAGTAAACCAAACATACAATTAACGCCGGAAACGATGTACTCATCAGTAGCAGTAAAAATGTCGCCTTCTTCATTTGATCCGACTTGCTCTCTTCGTTCGTTTTCATCCTTCCCAATCAAAGTAACTGAAGACTGGTTCACTGAACGGCCAATAGTAGATAGGCGCTCTTTACGCACTCGTTCAAATTCCTTCAGTTTTGATGACCAGACAGTCTTTTGCTCTGTTGAAAGAGACTCATTATCTACCAAATTAGGCGTGATATGAGTTGACTCGAGCTTAGTGGACACATGTGATAGTGCAGTTGCCAGAAGACTACTATGTGGTTGTGTACTATGGCCTTTTATTTGGTTGTTAAGCTCATCCAATATTTGATAGGCTTTACGCAATCTCAAAAACGCCTTTGCAGCGTCAAGAACGCTCTCAGACAAAAACATGGCTATAGCACCCATCAAATTAGCTTCTGCCAAGGTAAGAGCATACTCGGCCCCAGGAGGAAACGATGAGCTTTTGCTATTCAATTTTTGGGCACGTTGACGGTCTTTAGAAGACGCCTGCTCGGCTTCGTGTAGAGAATCAACAGCTCTCTTAATAGCTTCGGGTTCAAACCCAAGAGTTGCTTGTATGAAATGGATAACACCTCTTGCTAGCTTATAATAAGTAGAATTCCCTTGCTTCAAAATTTGCTCAGCGTCATTAGATCGGTCATCCATAACAAGATCCATCGCTTTAAGTCCCAGTTCTAGAGAAATAGCATCTTCTAAAACCCTCAGTTTTTGCTTAAATGCATCGCTGTTTGAGACAGCCTCGCCAGGAGAACTTGCCGACCTCAGCCCAAGTGCTTTCAGCATGTCGTACCGAGAACTGCAACTACTAGCTACTGATGTGTTAGAAGAACATTCACAAAACGTAATAGGGGGGATTATTTAATAAGCACAGTTTAGCACACACACGCAAATACCCATAAACAACTACTCAAGGACAAAACTCCTCACAGAAAAGCGGCATCAAACTATGGCGGTGAAGAAACTGATTTCAAGGGGCTGGAAGCAAGTGTCCTGCCACCTTTTCCATTTGCCATCACTACCATACCAATATAATGACCACCACCATGAATACCAAATAAAGTGACTGAAATCCATGTATATACTTACAAAATAGATCAAATAAAATCGACCCTAAATGCCAATATTTAGATATATTTTTTCGTGGATATACCAGACCAGAATGGGACCACTAGTTGTACTGGGAAGGTATACCTTGTAATGCTAAGCCCACCCAACAAAAAAAGGGGGACTGCTATTGCTCAATAAGTAACCCGTTATAAAAAGCTAATGTTAAGTTGAAAAAATTCCTTGTCTCAACCACTTGCGTTTCAAAGCCACCTCCACAAATCTAAGACCTTGTATAAACAAATAACTCAGGTGTAGGTAGGTACAGTTAACGTCGCCGGATCACTACAAATATTATTACGCCTGCAGACTGCCAACGCAAGTTGATATCACACGATAGCCTGCCTCCTCACGTTTCTCTAGGGTTGTTGATATATCAGTTGTTCGTTTCCCAACAAAGCAGCTAATTTCCCTTAAATAAACTTTGGGAACAAAATTTCTCCTTTCTAGCAGTCCAAAATCTGATTTTCCACTTTTTTCACCCTTAGCGTGGTTGCTCACTAGATCCGTCTATCGCCTGTATAGCCAGCCCGAGTTACCGGTCTCGAGCCTTAATCTGGGTTAGGATGGGCTTCGACATTCCAAATTGGGGAGGCGGTCATGCCGTATGCTATTTTAACCGGCCGGACCATATCGTGGGTAGCGCTAGAAGTTTCAGGGGGCATCCTACCTTTTTAACGGCTGTGACCCAGCCCTAAAATCACATGCTCTCATTGTACAGGATTTCACTCGGAACTAAGTCTGAGCAATCGACTCGAGCGTAGCAAGAGGAGCATCGGGGTCTAGGGAGGAGCCCCAGCCGCCGGAGGCAAAGATCTCACACTACCCTAGCTCCGATTACGGCCCGTGTTCTGACTGACCGGCAACAGGCAAAAAACATATAACAAAACTCAGATAAATACAAACCTGAAGCTTCATGAAAGCACCAGTTCAGATAGAACCCGGGTTAAGCTTTGTACCTCGGTCTGGGCGGGAGCTGTTTCCAACACGGGTCGGCAATAGACCGGCTGATCCGCAACTTGTACACTGCAGGTTGCATCTGATAATGCACGGTCATGCATTTTGACATGCGACCTCCTCTCTGGTCCTCATGACCCTGAATCACCGATATCCAGTCCGTTTTTTCCGTTATTATATTCGGCTGCGGTTGTTAGTAGCGTCTGTTATTCTGATGACTGGGTTGTGCTGACCATGATAATGCTGTCGGAACTAACTCGGAATCCTGTATACAGATAGGACTTCATTACGGTGTAGTTAGCCCCTATCATTCGCAGTCGGTATTATCATTCTTTCAAAATACAAAATTCAGAACTGCAATATATAATCACACCCTAAATGATATTAATTGTTAGGTATGTATGCCTTTCAACGTGCTTAACTTAATATGTTGAATAGCCACTGGCCAGATGTCTTAACACTATACATTAATATTGACTTTGTGCAGAAATGTTCCAACGCACTACATACCAATATATCAATATAACAAATAAGATACTTCTAATTAAATGGAGCTTAAATAGGACTTGAAATTGGAATATGTATGGGCCAGCTCCCTATTTTTTCTAGCTTCTGGATCGTTGTTTAAAACATGCCAAATAGGAATAGGACATGTTCAGTTGAGCCGCATGTCACACTTTATCTTACATAGTCAGGCGCGTTAAAAGCGTTAAACACCGATAGACGAGACGAGACGAGACGAGCTAAAGAAGTGTGTAAAGATATGAGTGAGCAAACTCTACCTAGAACTCGTCGGAGAACTAGACAACAAACCAAAGAGGAAGAAGACCATGAGCCGAAAACAAAAGAGGTGGTGAAAAACGACAAATCAGTCAAAAGGGCTAAAAAGGAACAGACTCCTAAGACTTTGTCGACTGCTAGTTCCACAAACGCAAAAGCTGCCCCCAAAGCTGCTGGTGATGAACCCGATAGACCGCGATACTGGCTGCTAAAAGCAGAACCTGAGACGAGAGTGGTTGATGGCCATGATGTAAAATTCAGCATTGATGACTTAAAGGATATGAAGGTGTCGCCATGGGATGGTGTTCGCAATTATGAAGCAAGGAACAACATGCGCGCCATGAAACAAGGAGAGCTGGCTTTTTTTTACCATTCTAATTGTAAAGTGCCCGGTATCGTAGGAATAATGAAGATTCACAAGGAGGCATATGTAGATTGTGAGTTCAATCAGAACCCTATGAGTAAAACAGCCACCAACTGCTGTTTAACAATCGTTTCCAAAAGACAACTAACTCACATATTGTAGATACAGCATTCGATAAAAAGCATCCATACTATGATCCCAAAAGTCAGGAAGACAATCCCCGGTGGTTCATGGTTGACGTAGAATATGTCCAACATTTAAAAAGAATTGTGCCTCTGACAGAACTCAAATCATATGCTAACTCTGAGTTGTCAGATATGCCACTGGTCAAGAAAGGTAGACTGAGTGTCACTTCTGTAAGTAAAAAAGACTGGGACTTTGTGCTCGCCCTAAGCGAGAAGGAACCTGATCCAGACTCTACGAAATAATTTATTTCTTATTTATCTAGCCTTTGACAATTAGAGACTCAGGGGCCCTCTGAGCCCATTCGCTAGAACAGTTAGTACCAACTTTAGTGGGAAAAGAAGACAATGTGGTCTGAGATTTGGCTCAACAACTTACGTCCAGCTACCATCGTAGACGCGAACAGGCTGGTCGAGTCCATCAATTTCTTTCAACGCATTCTCAATGACACAGGCAGTAACGCCGGTACCACACATAACTATAATCGGCTTGTCATTGGCAATACCCTTGGATTTTATCACAGCGGAAATCTCATCTGTTGGTGCAAACTGTCCGTCTTTAACAAGATCGCTAAATGGCAAAGAAATGGCTCCTGGCACATGACCCGATGAGATTCCAGGGCGTGGTTCTGGATCCGAACCGGCAAACCGGCCGCCAGGACGAGCATCCAAAATATAATAATTATCAACTGTTTGAGGGTTTTCCACTATACTTTTCAATTCTTCATAGGAAATTACTGCATCTGCATCATACTCAGAGGAGATATAGTTAGTTGCCTTGCGAGCTGATGGGACATTTAAAGGAGATGTGTCAAGAACACCATTGAGCTTTTTGTATACAGGGAAACTATTGAGAAGAATTGAATTGGTATGCTTAAAAGCCCGTAGCATCCACAAAGCACGTGGTGCAGAAAAGTTGCCTACTTTATCATAAACAACCAGAGTATCGTCTCTAGATAATCCCAGGCTCGCTGAAAATAAAGGTTAGTTGCTGCTCTGATATTTATCTAATAATAAGATGGTCTTACACAATGAACGGTCAAAAGTTTTCTTATCTGGCATCATATGTGGATAAGGAGAAGCCTCGTCCTTTACCTCATCAATGTCTAGAAAAACTGATCCAGGGATCCTTTCCTGCTTGAATTCTTCGTATCCATTTCTACCAGCATTGGGCAAATACCAGGTAGCATCAATTGGAACAATGTTACTAGGTAGACCGGCTGCAACAATCTCCTTGAACGATTGAGCAGAAATGTACTTTTGAGATTTTATCAGCGACTCAAGAACCCGTGACATGGTAGATTGATGATGACAAAACTCAAGCGAGAAGAGCGTCCTAAGATAAGGTGCGATATTCCCCACATTCAAATTACACTTCGGCACGTGACTTCACCTGAAGAACGTGTGAGTCCGGCGTGTACCCTGACGATAAGCTTATAAAATAAGATAAATGCAGCTGACGGAGCCAGAGCTTGAGTAGAATGCGAGATAATACTGGCATGATATCAATCATATATTTGACTCGGCAGCAGAGCCGCCGTAGAAGCCTAGTTGATATAAATAAATCAATCTGAGAGAAATAATGGCAACGACAGCAATGAAAACGTCTACAGCGAGAGCAGCTGCTGTACGTTGTGGACTACTCTCGCCCGTCAGAAAAAAGCTAGCGACCCAGCTGGAAGTCGGTTACGCTTCGATAGTGGGGTTCTTAGGGAGGATGGTGAGTCGTAAGGCAATTCAGGCGACGAGCTAGTGTGGGGTGGCGTCTTGGGCTCTTCCAAGCTCGTATCAGAGATATCGCTGAGTGAGGTAATTGCTGCACTATTGAATGCTATTTCTTTAGTTAATTGAGGTGGAACTTGGTCTTGTTTAGTTCGTAATGATTGGAGTTCGTTAATTAGTTGCGTGACTTCGTTACGGGCATTATTATATTGCATAGTCAGGTATTGGGATTCTGCCAGATGATGTTTGTGATCTCTACGACGGTTCTCTAGTTCAGACTTGAGCTCAGTGATTTGTGTTTCTAGTGACCTCACGAGTGCTACTGGAGCTATCATGTTCGTCATTTGACCCTCAAGACTAGGCACATCTGCTGACGATTCTGACGATGATGAAGCTTTTTGTATCTCGGCTACCTGCGCCAATTTTTGTTCATATTCTTCCAGTGTACCTGATTGAGCTTGTAATTTATTTTCAAGAAGCACAGTGTATCGGTTCAATTCGTCATTTACTGCTGATAGTTGATCTTTCTCTAATGTTAATATCTCATTTTGCTTGCGCGACTCAGAGAGCGAGTTTTGAAGTGACGCAATGGTCTTTTCATAATCTTCGATAACGGTATTTACATTGTGTTGGAGTTCTTCAGACCTTTGTAGACGTTCTTTCTGATAGATTTGCGGGCTATGCATGAGAGAAGAGGGGCTCGATAGCTCATTCTCGGTCAAGGCTTCAGACTGTGCTCGTTTTTCCATTCGTGGTGTTCCTGACCGAAGTGAGTACTTGGGAATAAGTGAAATGCTGCTGGTAGATGGAAGGAATGGTGTAGAAAAACTGGATAGATTAGGTGTTGACAAGTTACTGGATGCTATGCTGGATACCGGAGGTGGCGAACTGATGGGAGGAAATTTGAAGGAACTGGGGTTACCTTCTTTAACAGTTGTAGGGGTTGTAATAGGACCGCCGTCAAAAGATGGAGACGATGTTCTATATGAAAACATAGATCTCGTCAGCGGTGACGGTGATCGATAGCCTAAATTTGGAGATGAAGGTTCAACTCGATTTTTCCAATAGGAAACCTCTTTTCGAAGATTTTCGATAGTTAACAATAGATCATCTTTACTTTGAGACGCCTGAATCTCCGGTGTCACCTGTATTGACCGAGCTCTCTGTGCATAGGTCAGTGTGCCAATAGTCTCATTCAAATAGATACTTTCAGTCGTAATACAAGCTATCAAGTACGTAAGTGCCTTGCCGCCCAATGAATCCTGTAGCACTCTTGTCAATTTTGAATCACGATACGAGATATGATCGTTGGGGTTAAGAGACAGTTGTGATATTACTTTACCAAGGCTTGTCAATCCGGAGTTAATGGATATTCCTTCTTTGACCCTTCCATCGGTAGCCTTTGTATTCTTCAGTCGCTCACTGCCAGCCAGGTCGACCAAATTCAATTTGCTGGTGATTGTTGTAATGATCCCGGTATCAGGATTAACTTGCTTTTGTGTAAGATGAATTGAGAATATAGCATGAGACCGTGACGATTGAGAGTTTATGGCGGTGGAATTAGTTTGTCGTACTGATGACCCTTGATTGAGCTTTTGAAGAATCTCATCTGCACTATCAACCAGGACCTGGCGCAGACCATGAACTATGATATTCCCTTTAATATCTTCGCGAACGGAAATGTTGGACGGTGTAGTTGAGGCATTTAGTAAGTCCCTGAACTGTTCGTTATAAATTTCAAGGTAGCTTACAGCCACTGCCCACGGCGAGTCACTACTAGAGTGGACAGATGTATTCGCGGTGTTGTTGATCGTATCTGACTTTGCATCAACAATTGCGGTGTTATTTATTGAAAGTGTCTGGCTCGGCAAAGCGGCCGTCTGTTCACTTCTCTTCAATATATTCAACTCGTCAAATAGCTCTTTAGATGCTCTGCTGATGATACCCATTGTTGCTTCGTCATCCTGATTATCTGAAGTTCCCATAGTATAGCTCTTACCTGAACCAGACTGGCCGTATGCCATGATTGAAACATTGTACCCTTTGATTAGAGAAGGAATTGAATCTTTTACATGTTCAAATATCCCAATCTGAGGAGTAGCCTCATCAAATACTCGATCAAATATGAACTTTTTGCTGCCACTAACAGGACCAGCCTGGATACCACCAGCTATGTTGGTTGAAACCGAAATGCTTGTTGGGCTTATTGAGTCTACCACCGATGCGACATTTTTCGGAGACGGGGAATAGTCAGGTTCAATAACTTTAGATGCACCAACTGGAGGCCTCACACGAACCGCTACATTGACTGTGATGGTTGCTGGCAGCTTGGCATTTCTATTCAAAGCTCCACTTATAGACTCCAAGCTTAGTGTTCGGCTATGACCAGCAAGATTATGTTTCACCGACAACCGAGACGGAGATCTAGGACTATTCTGGCCGTTTTCCAGATTTATTCTCATAGAAGACCGGGAGCTTGTCATCTAAAATTGTTAGTTTTTTAATGAACCATGGATGCCCTAGATAACTTACTGTTTAACGCGTTACAAATAGAACTATGCTCAGTTTTCTTCCTCCACTTTAGCAGCGGTTCGGAATAAGAACCGGCAGATTCTATTTAACTGCGTCTCTTGAGTCTATATAAAGGCCAATTAATAATAGGTAAAACTTAAAATTGTCTCCAGATGAATCCTTGTACACTGATGATCTTTTACCAACAGGGAGGTTCAATAATACCTCCTGCAGCATGGTGCCGCGAGTAAACATGCCGCGTGACATTCCATGCAGGATACGTGAACCCTGACATGAAGAGCCAACAAGAGTCCAGACAATCACTTAATTGTCTATTACAGATCCAGTTATCGGATCCGGGTATCAACAGTTTCACCGGAAACACTCGAAAATTCTGGTCGTATTCTACTCAAATCAGTCTGACTATCAAAGATCGACCTAATCCGGCAACTGAATACTTGATCAGTCATAATACTCATTGAAACCTGAAGGTGTTCTATTTTTCTGTAGTTTATGTGAACTGAAAGGACGAAGTTGATACTTGTAAAATACTATGTTTAAAAAACAGATTTGTAGTTTAGATCCAAAATCCTGTGCCATGATTTACTACAATATCTTATTTGTATGCGATATTCATTGGTGACTCACAAATACGGATTTGGCCTTATACTTGAGATGACTATGAGAATATATTTGGCAGTTTCTTCAGGTTATTTTCAATAACATAGAAGTTACTGATATCATGATATCTATCTCTACACTCAAGAACTATTGATAGCTACTAAACCCCCAATTCCTCGGACATGATCAAATCCTAACCCCTATCAGTAGTAAGGAATAAGGGCGCGGCCATTCAAGGAAGAAGATCAGCAGCTTTGCATCAATCTCCACTAAGATAAAAGACAGCCTATCAGTATATCATAACCTGGTCCACAGTGCATATCAGATTTATCACAGATATCTATCCAGCTCTATCGATCCAGTAACCTCACATATAGAAAAAAAATTCAAGTGAAAATTGGATATGGCTACAAGGGATCCTATTACCTGTCACGTTTTGGATACGGTCAAGGGTCGTCCAGCTAAAGGGATCCCCTGTCAATTGTTTAAGCTGGATGATAGAACACTTGAGTTCAAATCAGTTTCAACGGCAGTTACTGATAGTGATGGAAGAATTGCGAAATGGGGTACACCGTTAGCTGAGATCACTGCGTCTACTGGGCGAGTTGTTGGAGGTTGTTATAAGATCCGGTTTGATACTTTAGCATACTTAACAGCCAGTACAGCTCATAGTGGATCCACTAAGAACGCATTTTTTCCATTTGTTGAAATCGTCTTTTTGGTAGACAACCCTGCCGATGGCCATTATCATATTCCTCTACTACTTAGTAATTACTCATATTCTACTTATCGTGGAAGCTGAGGTCGTACTCGAATCATCCAGAATAAACAGCATACCAACATCAATTGTAAGAACTAGAACCGAAACCAGCTGGTACAACTCAAGCAAAAATAATAAAAATAAAATAATAAAGTGGTTATAAATATATGCTCCAGAAGCCATATAAGCGCACCCTCAAGTACTCGGGCAAAGCTCGATACTTTGAGCGGAAGTTTGATCAATTGTGCGTGATAACACAACACACTTGAATTCTTTTTTAAAACAGGGTCCACCAAGCAATCATAGTTAAGATTGTGGTCGAGATTGCCATAGCAAAATTTACTTGATTATTGGACAGGATATCAAGACCGGAGAATGCTTTTACGTCACCCACCTTATTAAGAGAAGCCTCTTTGAAACGATATCCTCCTTCTACTTCGATAATCTTGCCTTCACGATTAACTAGAGACTTTTGAAAGAGTGCACCGAGCAAAGAATCAAGCAAGCTACCAAACAGACCAACCACTCCAGTGAAAAATATGAATTGAGCCCTATCCAAGACCGTCCACTCAGTTATGCCCAGGGAGGGGATTCCCATACCAGGGCTACCATTGTGAGGAATCAGCGAGACCGGTGAAAAGAAAGAAGCTATTCCGCCGACGAAGAAACCGCCAAATAGAGCAACTCTAAGACCCAACTCTGACACTCCACCATTGGTGCCTTTAGGACATGGCTTCAAGGTTGTGATAAGACGAGGTGTCGTCTTCGATAATATGCCTAGTTCAGACGACCAGGTATCAGCGGTTACTGCTGCATATTGGGCAACAATACCTACTTGAGTCACCTGCCAATATCTGGGATATTCTTGACGGTCAATTGCGAGCTGGATAATTATCAGAATCGAGGCAACAACCGAGTTTGCCAAGACCTGAATATGATTGCGAGTCTCATGAAATTCTGAGCCCTTATCATCAATGTGAACTGTCAACGAGCGTTTGACATCAGCCTTCACTTTCGTGAACACCGTTCCTGTAATAAAGAAGCCTATGAGCAAAGCCAGATTAACAGATGAATCGGTAGCGCTGTGAATAATTCCTGTAATCACAGCAATAACAATTCCTGCTGTTGTAAGAGATTTTCGGCGGTATGCCCGAACCATCAACCCCGCAATCAGGAGGGCACGAACGAGAATCCACCCCTTTGACATTTTCAGCTGATTCACATTCACATAGTAGAAAGACTCCACATGTTACGCCTCCACATTCTACGGGCCTAAACGGATCAACATTGCTGAAGTCACGTGCAATAGGTACCAATAGCCTCACACTGATCTAGACTGGTAGTATATTCATACCACTTTTACCGCAAAACAGGACTGCAAAAAACCAAACTGGTTGTACAATCGAGAATAATCTATATTTAACAATAACCCAAGTTCATTTTTTATTCCAAATCCAAAGCAATGCCTATGGTTATTTAGCCAAGTTGGCTCTAGCAGCTGCTCCAAATGGGACACTCACATTTCCATACCGCAACAAATAGCTTGAATGCAGAACATTTGGTAAATTTGCAAGTTATGACCAATAAGAAATGAATCCACTTCTAGCACGGAGTCACCAAGAAAGGAAGATCCTTAGATTAGATTATAAAGAAGGTAACGGCCAATTTCGAAGCTAACCTCATTAGCACGTACCGCTCTCCCTGCATGACAACAAAGCCTAGACTTATATACTTAGCGTCGGTAGACTAAGACTTGCTTCTGTACTGAGAATAAACTACGTAAAACTACAGCTGCAAATCCTGCAAGTTTGAAAGGAAAGTGAAAATAAAAAAAAATTGGATTAATCTCAGTGGACAAAGTATTGTGGACTGAGGTTCAATCTCCCCAGGTTTATCTCTGACATGATCGGCATTGTAGGTGTAGATCTGACTTGTTAATTCAGATTGACTTATGTATGTCAAGAAACAAGCTCATAAATGTGTAACAATCGTTAACGGTAATCTCGATCTACCTTTGATAGTCCGAGCGTGCATATATGCATGCACTCTTCCACTTTTAAAGTTTAATAATTCTTTGCTGCATAGACGAGAAAGATGCAGTTCCGGCACGTGAAAACAGAACAAAATACGGCTTTTGGCCCCCACTGGGAGCTAGATATCAATGATGAGAACGTCATTGAAAGGTATATACGGGCCACAGTATTTCAGCGGTGGTAATAAAGGCCAAAACAAGTTAAGGGGTTTCTTGATCTGGTTAATTGGAAGATCTCCTGTTTTGATATTATATTTGCTATTCATAACAGAGATTATTCGAAGTTTGAGTCAATAGCAGCGATGTCTAGACAAATGAATGACGCTAGGGGTCTCCGGGTGTCCCCAACCCGCCTTCTTCTATCGCTGCATTATCCATTGTCCTCAATGTTGTGCGATCACGGCATATGGGGTATTTTCTTCAGTAATATAGTTAAGTGATCTGAATTTATAACCAGTTAATCTAAGAAAAAAGTTACATCAAACAAAAAACCAGCTAATAGGTTAACGGATAAAAGAACGGCTCACGGAGTTCTAGCAGAGCCCAGCAGGATACCCGAATTCTATAATGTGCATATAATAAAGGCTGATTAAATAGGTATATAGAAATGAAAACCTGTAGCCTGCGTTGTTTTTTCTTCTGCCCCTTAAACCGAGCCTCTTGGAGGAGAGATCCAGAACTGAGAACGGCAGGTAAATTTTGAGCTTTGTATCAAAAATATCACTTACCATCAAAGTCTGCTTCCCGAAATATTTCTCAAAATAGGCAATTTAAACTCCCTTTATCGATGGTCAATCCACACCGCAAGATATAATCGGCACTAAGCTTTTCATGTTAACACGGTTAGAAGTCCTAATTCCTGCATATAATATGCAACGGGTACGCAGTAATGCGGTGGATTTATTGTTCTGCATGTCTATGCAACGGAGCACAAGGGCCGATCTATTCACTCAATCAAATAGATCAACAGGTATCGTCTCCGGATTCTAGATATGTCTTCCCTGGTTATGGCCAACTGAATCCCATTCCTATTGGTTTGAGCATTCTGATCCGCAACCTGTATTTTCTGATCGTCGTTGTAATGCAGCCATATGTTGAACTAATTAATAGTAGTGTCTTTTTTGAAGCAATTGGTAAGTTGGCCAATAGAATCCATTCGAGACTACTTGCCAAATGCAATGAATTTCGCTAAGAGCAGAATTTTAACGGAGGCATTACCAACGACACATTTCAAGGTAAATTGGGAGAGCAAAGGCTGATTCAAAGGATATTGAACAAGCTAATGGTGAGCCACACTCTAGGGGACTTAATGTGGTATGGTAATTCAAGCTGTATTCAACACAATTGCTTTAATCCCCTAGTTAAATTCTTCAACTTAACGAAAACGTGCGCACCCAATACTGGCTATGAGGTTAAATAAGGGGTTCTTGCAGTTCACCTCACCAGAGCACGATGATCCTCGCTGATTTTAGTAAGGAGCTAACTAACTCACTTTCTAGGAGTACGTCGAAGATGTATATGCCTAATTTGGGCAGTTTCGATTTAATATAAGCCCAGTTGTAGTGGCTGCTGTTGACTGAATGCCAATCTTTTCAGCGATCATAAACGGTTAGAACGATCGAACAATGTATATGTAAGACTAGCTCATTAATCATGCATATGCAATGCACCGACCTACATTAAAGGTTAAAAGTGCAGATCATCTGAACCGGGTCACTCCAGTTTGACTAGACAAGCGACAATGCAATATCAGTGGTAGGGTAGTCATTCCAAGTGGACTTTTTTGTATGACTATATCCTATTACGAACCTATTACGAATATATATGGGCCCAACTCGCTAAATGTCTATTTCTAAACTATTTCTCGACCCTCGCTTTACAAACTTCAAGTCGCTCGCTTTCAGGCTAAAATGGTTAAAGTATTCCATTTCAGCTCCTGGGCCCTTGCCGTGGCATTGGTCAAACAGGTAGATGCCCAGTGCAACGCTCCAACTGGGGCAGTCGAGTCACTGATCGAAGTTGTCAGCTCAATTTCTTCTGGAGCTTCTTCTGTAAGTGTTCAAGTAGGTTTATTCACTGATGACAGTGACCTTGAAGGTGCACTTAGCATTCAAAGCGGAGCTTCTACTTTACAAGATTATCTAAGTTCTGCTACCGGTGCAGCAAGTGCGATTGCTTCCCCGGCCACTTCATGTGATAGTGTGGCAGTTGCCAATGGGTTAAGTGACGCTACTGTACCAATTGTAGGGTTACTTCAAGAACTTGTAGCTAAATACCCTATATTTTCAAGTGGTCTTGTTGGATCAGTTGCCCCAGAACTTGTATCACAAGACATCTCAAGTCTACAAGGGTTGACTGTGGATTTGGAAGAGCAAGCATATAGCAAGTTTGATTGTGCCGCACTTCCAGATGTCGTCACCGATTTCGAAGATATCAACGACGCATTTGTATCTGCAGCAAGTCAATATAGTATTACATCTCTCGCACCAACGCCCACACCTCCTCCAAATGATGGTGCTTGCTCTTCGTCGGTAGCTTCGTCGTCGGCAGCCTCCTCATCAGCCGCTTCTTCTTCTGTCGCTTCGTCTTCTGCTGCTTCATCTTCAGCAGCTTCGTCGGCAGCCTCCTCATCTGCTGCTTCTTCTTCTGTCGCTTCGTCTTCTGCTGCTTCATCTTCAGCAGCTTCGTCGGCAGCCTCCTCATCTGCTGCTTCTTCTTCGGCCGCTTCGTCTTCAGCAGCGTCTTCTTCGGCCGCTTCGTCTTCTGCTGCTTCATCTTCAGCAGCTTCTTCTTCGGCCGCTTCGTCTTCTGCTGCTTCTTCTTCGGCCGCTTCGTCTTCAGCAGCGTCTTCTTCGGCCGCTTCGTCTTCTGCTGCTTCATCTTCAGCAGCTTCTTCTTCGGCCGCTTCGTCTTCTGCTGCTTCATCTTCAGCAGCTTCGTCCTCTGCCGCTTCGTCTTCTGCCGCTTCTTCATCAGCTGAATCCTCATCTGCAGCTTCTTCATCGGCAGCGTCTTCTTCGGCCGCTTCGTCTTCAGCAGCGTCTTCTTCAGCAGCTTCTTCTTCTGCCGCTTCTTCTTCGGCAGCCTCCTCATCTGCCGCGTCGTCTTCGGCCGCTTCGTCTTCGGCAGCTTCGTCTTCAGCAGCTTCGTCTTCAGCAGCTTCGTCTTCAGCAGCTTCGTCTTCAGCAGCTGCGTCTTCGGCAGCTTCATCTTCAGCAGCTTCGTCTTCGGCAGCTTCGTCCTCTGCCGCGTCGTCCTCTGCCGCTTCGTCTTCTGCCGCTTCTTCATCAGCTGAATCCTCATCTGCAGCTTCTTCATCGGCAGCCTCCTCATCTGTCGCATCGTCTTCGGCAGCTTCGTCTTCGGCCGCTTCGTCTTCGGCCGCTTCGTCTTCAGCTGCTTCGTCTTCGGCAGCTTCTTCATCGGCAGCCTCCTCATCTGCCGCTTCGTCTTCGGCAGCTTCGTCTTCGGCAGCTTCATCTTCAGCAGCTTCGTCTTCAGCAGCTTCGTCTTCGGCAGCTTCGTCTTCGGCAGCCTCGTCGTCGGAAGCCTCTTCTTCGGCCGCATCGTCTTCAGCAGCTTCGTCTTCTGCCGCTTCTTCATCAGCTGAGTCCTCATCTGCAGCTTCGTCTTCTGCCGCTTCTTCATCAGCTGAGTCCTCATCTGCAGCTTCATCGGCAGCTTCTTCATCTGCCGCTTCGTCTTCGGCTGCTTCGTCTTCAGCTGCTTCGTCTTCAGCTGCTTCTTCTGCCGCTTCGTCGTCAGCTGCTTCATCAGTCGCTTCGTCGTCAGCTGCTTCTTCAGCTGCTTCTTCAGCCGCTTCGTCGTCAGCTGCTTCATCAGTCGCTTCGTCGTCAGCTGCTTCTTCAGCTGCTTCTTCTGCCGCTTCGTCGTCAGCTGCTTCATCAGTAGCTTCGTCGTCAGCTGCTTCATCAGTCGCTTCGTCGTCAGCTGCTTCTTCAGCTGCTTCTTCAGCCGCTTCGTCGTCAGCTGCTTCATCAGTAGCTTCGTCGTCAGCTGCTTCTTCAGCTGCTTCTTCTGCTGCTTCTTCAGCTGCTTCTTCTGCCGCTTCGTCGTCTGCTGCTTCATCAGTCGCTTCGTCGTCAGTTGGTTCATCAGTCGCTTCGTCGTCTGCCGCGTCGTCATCTGCTGCTTCATCAGTCGCTTCATCATCTCCTGCTTCATCAGTCGCTTCGTCGTCTGCATCTTCTTCTGCCGCTTCATCTTCTGCCGCTTCATCTTCGGCAGCTTCATCCGTCGCTTCGTCGTCAGCAATTTCGTCTTCAGTAGCCTCGTCTTCTGCTGAGTCCTCTTCGGCACCTTCTTCTTCTGCTGTATCTTCTGCCGCTTCTTCTTCAGCTGCATCTTCATCTGCCGCTTCTTCTAGTGGTTCTTCAGCCGAGTCTTCAACAGCATCTTCTGCCGCTTCTTCTTCAGCAGCTTCTTCATCTGCCGCCTCATCAGCAGTTTCGTCTTCAGCTGTTTCTTCTGCCCCTTCGTCAGCTGCTTCGTCGTCCGCTGCTTCTTCCACCGCTTCATCAGTCGCTTCGTCGTCAGCTGCTTCTTCTGCCGTTTCGTCTTCAGCTACCTCATCAATTGCTTCGTCATCAGCTGCTTCATCAGCTGCTTCTTCTGCCGCTTCGTCGTCTGCTGTTTCATCAGTCGCCTCGTCTGCCGCTTCGTCATCAGCTGCTTCATCAGTAGCTTCGTCGTCAGCTGCTTCATCAGTCGCTTCGTCGTCAGCTGCTTCTTCAGCTGCTTCTTCTGCCGCTTCGTCGTCAGCTGCTTCATCAGTAGCTTCGTCGTCAGCTGCTTCATCAGTCGCTTCGTCGTCAGCTGCTTCTTCAGCTGCTTCTTCTGCCGCTTCGTCGTCAGCTGCTTCTTCAGCTGCTTCTTCTGCCGCTTCGTCGTCTGCTGCTTCATCAGTCGCTTCGTCGTCAGTTGGTTCATCAGTCGCTTCGTCGTCTGCCGCGTCGTCATCTGCTGCTTCATCAGTCGCTTCATCATCTGCTGCTTCATCAGTCGCTTCGTCGTCTGCAGCTTCTTCTGCCGCCTCATCAGTCGCTTCGTCTTCTGTTGCAGCTTCATCTGTTTCGTCATCAGAAGCTTCATCAGCAGCTTCATCAGCAGCTTCATCAGTTGCCTCTTCAGCTGGTTCTTCGGCAGCATCTTCAGCAATTTCTTCTGCTGCTTCATCCCCAACTTCTTCCTTAGTCTCCTCCGCAGCCCCTAGTTCGTTTAGATTATCCAGTGCTCCATTTGCGAACAGCAGTACAACTGGAACAACTTCATCTGCTCTCACTAGTAATGTCCTTTCTGCGACCACTTCTAGTCTTTCGTCTTCTGGAACGTTGGCTAGCGCCAATAGTGCTCTCACATCTGGAGAAAGTTCAGTTAGTGGGCCATCTTCTGTAGCCCAGCGTAGTGGCCCACAGCCCTCTAGTGGTACATCAACCTCTGGAGCTCCTTCTAGTGGTGTCCAGTCCAGCGGCGCTCCATCAAGTGGTGTCCAATCTAGCGGTGCTCCTTCTTCTGGATCTCCATCTAGTGGCGTCCAATCTAGCGGCGCACCAACTTCTGGAGCCCAGTCTAGTGGTGTTCTATCCAGCGGCGCACCAACTTCTGGAGCACCATCCAGTGGTGTTCCATCCAGCGGCGCACCAACTTCTGGAGCACCATCCAGTGGTGTTCAACCAAGTGGTTCTCCATCATCTGGAGCACCATCCAGTGGCGTTCAATCCAGCGGCGCACCAACTTCTGGAGCCCCGTCTAGTGGTGTTCAATCCAGCGCTGCACCAACTTCAGGAGCCCAGTCTAGTGGTGCACCAACTTCTGGAGCTCAGTCTAGTGGTGTTCAATCCAGCGGCGCACCAACTTCTGGAGCACCATCCAGTGGTGTTCAATCAAGTGGTTCTCCATCATCTGGAGCTCAATCTAGTGGTGTTCCATCCAGCGGCGCACCAACTTCTGGAGCACCATCCAGTGGTGTTCAATCAAGTGGTTCTCCATCATCTGGAGCACCATCCAGTGGCGTTCAATCCAGCGGCGCACCAACTTCTGGAGCCCCGTCTAGTGGTGTTCAATCCAGCGCTGCACCAACTTCAGGAGCCCAGTCTAGCGGTGCACCAACTTCTGGAGCTCAGTCTAGTGGTGTTCAATCCAGCGGCGCACCAACTTCTGGAGCACCATCCAGTGGTGTTCAATCAAGTGGTTCTCCATCATCTGGAGCTCAATCTAGTGGTGTTCCATCCAGCGGCGCACCAACTTCTGGAGCACCATCCAGTGGTGTTCAATCAAGTGGTTCTCCATCATCTGGAGCCCAATCCACTGGAGCTCAGTCCAGTGGCAGTCAATTATCAGGTTCGGCCTCTGCTGCTCAGTCCTCGGGTGCATCCTCTGGCCCAACAAGCGCTCCACTTTCTGGATCAGCTGTCGTTACTAGTGCACCAGCCTCCTCAGCTGCCTCCGCTAGTTCAACTGGAGTTGCTAGTGGTATTGCCAGTGATTTGGCTGCCATTGCATCAGCAGATGCCGCTTTGTTATCAGCCTTAGAGCAACTTCCAGCAAACCCCGGAAACGTGGCCATTGCTTTTGAGGGTCTTATCGGTTCTATTGAGCAGTTCATTGCTGACCTTGTTAACCTTGTCGCTTCGAGCTTGGTGAGAAGAGCAGATACCACTGCTGCAGGTCAAGCAGCTCTTCAAGCTGTTGAGTCTATTGTCAGCGCAATTAATGACTTCAGCCAATTCTACGGCGAAGAAGTTGCTTCAAATATTGCCGCCAGTACTGCTGCTGATGTTCAACAGCTTGTGGCTCTTGCTGAGCAAATCCTGACCCAAGCCAGTGTGGTTTGTCAAGATGGTGGTTTGAATGCTGCAATCTCTAATGTCAATTCAGTTTTCGGGCTTTCAATTGCACCATTTGCTGAACCATCTACTTGCAGTTCATCTAGTACTACAGGTTCAGCATCAGGCAGTTCAACAGGTGCCAGTGCTGGTGGCAGTACTGCAGCCAGTACTGCAGCCAGTGCCGGAGCCAGCGCTGGAGCCAGTGCTAGTGCCGGCAACTCAGGAACTACAACTCCTACCGCGAGCGTGTCTGGAACAGGCAAAGCCGGTGTTTCTGGCACAGTTTCTGGTGCCGGTGCTACTGGTTCCCTTACTACTTCACAAGGAATTCATCTAACCACGGTTACCAGTCTTACTACACTCACGGTACCATGTTCTACCTCAGCTGGGACTACATTTTACAGTACAATTACTGAAGAAGTCACTAAGACAATTCCTTGTGAGAAATGCACCGAAACAGCTGCTAAGGCAGTCTCTTATACAACAATTACAAGTCTCACCACTTTGACAGTTCCTTGTTCCACATCGGCAGGTACTGTGTTATACACTACAACTACTGAAAGTGTTACTATCACTGTTCCTTGTCCTTCCACAGAGACTGAACCCGCCCCTGGCTCGCCTGCTAAGTCCACTTCATCTCCAGGATCACCTGAAGGAGGCGCTGGTTCGCCCTCTTCGCCAAAGAGCCCTTCAAGTCCAGAGTCCCCAAGTTCCCCCAAGGCTCCTTCCTCTCCAGGATCTGGTACTTCGCCCGAATCTCCTGCTTCTTCTCCAGAATCTGGCTCTGCACCTAAATCACCTGCCGCTCCTGGGGCTGCCTCATCTCCAGAATCACCTGCTGCCCCTGAATCAGGATCATCTTCTGGCTCTACTTCACCTTCGACACCCGGTTCAGCTTCTTCTCCTGGATCCCCTGAGAGCCCAGAATCAGGTTCCCAACCAGCTTCTTCACCTGAATCGAACCCTGGATCTCCTGCTCCCGTTGCTGGATCGAGTCCTAGTTCTGCTGCTGGCGGATCTTCGCCTGCAGAAGCTCCGGAAGAGAATACTTCCAGTGGTTCATCGCTATCAAGATCTTCTAGCATGTTGGTCTTCTTGGTCATGGGTTTCGTGGTTCTTGTTTAATAAAGATCTGAAAGGAAATCTTTCTTCGCTTCTTTTTTATACAAACTTCAACTCTTTAATTCGTTTCTTTTCTTTCAATATTACGATTTATATTTTTATCTTATATTAACTTAATAAAAATAAAAAAAAAGACTATTAAATATTTAATTGTGAACCGATCGGTTGGTCACTACTGTTTACTGTTGATGTAAATGCAGGTTCGCAATAGTAAAACGCGTTTGATGGTGCGTCTCACCTGCAGTTGCAAATCAGTTGCCACCTCTAAATTTTGAGCCCGATGCAGTTAGCGGCACCTGTGTCTAGCTTGAAATTTAACCTCTGAATCAAAACTCCCAACGCGGAAGAGCACGGTTTTCCGAGCCGGCTTTTATCGGACCCCCTTTAAGTTATTAAGCACGTTAAAAATATTCATATATATAATTACATAAATATAACTAAGACTGGAGTTTTTGTTTTTGTCTCTAGGCGAACACAACAAATACGAGTTCTTTAGTTATTAGTTGACTCTTACGGAGGTACCTATATCTAATTAAGAGTACTATACTAATATTCTAATATCGTCTTTCTAAGGCTTATATAGGTTGGGTCGTAAAGGTTTATCTAAGGGGTACGCGATAGGCCATAATTCATTCGTTGGTTCATTCGTTGGTTCATTCGTATTCGGATCTTTGAAATTATCATTATTTAGACTAGGGTCAAAGCAAAGAGTTTTAGTTGAAGTTGGTGACTGTTAACACCAACGTTTACGATTTTGAAACCTGTGACCGAATTTAATTCATTCTGCTTAAGCAGTCCACGAAGTTAAAAAAAAAAAAGCGAACAGCATACAAGCAATATCCAGAATCCCGGAATTAATATTTACAAACTACAAAGATGCCACATGTTGACCCTTTTAAGGAGCCTTCACCCAAGGCTCAAATCCCTAGTCCGGTTGCATTAGATGAGCATCAGCAATCAAAATATAATGCTGTCTTGAAGCATTTCGTCGAATTGAAAGAATTACCTACTGGTGAGAAACACACTAGCACCACTGCTTTAATCAGCGATGCCGAGAAATCCTGGCTGACCAAAGAATGTTTTCTCCGTTACCTCCGGGCTACAAAATGGAATGTTGACCATTGTATTAAGAGAATTGAAGGTACTCTAGTTTGGAGACGCAGTTTCGGAGTTGACCCTGATTCTTCTCTCACTCCTGAATTGGTTGCTCCAGAAAATGAAACCGGTAAGGAGGTCATCTTGGGCTTTGATAACGATTCTAGACCGTGTTTATACTTGAAGCCTGGTCGTCAAAATACCAAGGCTTCTCACCGTCAAGTCCAACACCTGGTATTTATGCTTGAACGTGTTATTGATTTTATGCCCTCAGGACAGGATCAACTTGCGTTATTGATTGATTTCAAGCCAACCAAAGTGGGTATTAACTCTAAGCTACCATCAATTTCTACTGGCAGAGAAGTCCTCTCAATTCTGCAAGACCATTATCCTGAACGTCTTGGTAAGGCTTTGTTGACGAACATTCCCTGGCTTGGCTGGACTTTCCTCAAGATCATTCACCCATTTATCGATCCTCTTACTCGTGAGAAGCTTGTGTACCAGGAGCCATTCCCTAATTATGTCCCTATTGAGCAGCTTGATAGTGATTTTGGGGGTGACGTGAAATTCGATTATGTTCATGATGAATACTGGCCTGTCATGACGAAGATTGCCGCTGCTCGTCGTGCCAATTACATGAAAAACTTCAAACTACTTGGTTCAACTGTTGGTTTGAGTGAAGTTGATCTTCGTTCTGATAACAACTTCAGTGGGACCGGTACCTCTTCAACAACTGCTGTTTCTGTCCCCACTCGACCTGCGGCTACACAATCTTCATCTTCAGACAGCTCTGCTGCCTCTTCTATTGTCAATACAAAGACACCGACTATTGCTGAAAAATTAGAGTCATTACAAATTGCCGAAGAGCCGGCTACTACTAAAACTACTTCTTAATTAATTCATAACCTTAATACACTTGCATTCTTTTTCTGTTCTTCATGGGTACGCTACGGCCATAGATATTGCCGGAGGCATTCCCTATCTATATCACGTGATATAGGTTAAGGGTTAAGTTAGGTTCACCAAATTTCACTGATGCATGCGAGACTTGTAAATAATCTGTGAAAGGTACTCAGCTTCAAGAATCTTAAAAAGACTCTTACAACAGATCCTGCTGTGCCTCTGGCACTGTTTTTACCGATTACTTTATTTATTTTTACAATTCACCATGTCTGACAAAAATGATAATGCACGCTTCAAATAGTAAGTACTAGCCACAGACGAATATGTTACTACTGGCCAGTCTGCTATGTGATATAAGTGAACTAACAATTGCAGTGAGGCTATGTCAAATATAGTGACCTCCGTTGACAGACGATTTGTTCAGAGGGATGTTAGCACAGCTCGGGAGGCTGAGTCCTTGAAGGGCAAGATTAGTGTCGCGGACATGGGATCGAACATTGCTCGATCCCAGCCTCCTTCGTCATCGTTATCCAAGCAAGCAGTTGTTAATGACAGGCCACAAAAGAAATTGTCCAAAAGACCAACAAGATTTAATGACGATGATATTGAAGGAGATTTGACTTATGTTGCCAATACGCCTGTGGCAAGAGAAGTGTTAGATCTTATAATGAGCTGGGTACAGTCGTATTTAGAAGATGTCAGTCATGAAACTATCCGTAGTGCAGCTGATGCTATATTAGTTGCTGTGAAAGATCAGGCGCTCAAAGATTCGGAAAAGAAGAAAGAAGTGGAAGATATAGTTGGTCCTGTGACCAATGAGCATTTCAGTCAATTGGAGTCTCTATGCAGAAGAATGCCAGATATTGAGGAGAACGAATCACCTGGGAAAACTGGAGCTGATGACGAAATCGGTGTTGCTGTCACATTTGAAGGTGATGATGACGACGAGGGTATTGATGGTTTGACTGATGAAGAGGATGAAGAAGATATAGATGATGAGCCAAGTCTCCAAGCTCCTGTGGAGACCTCACAAACTCTTGAGAATGAGAGTGAAATTATTAAAGGTACGAGTACATCTGAAAACTCGAAGGAAGCCACACTCCCAGCACATGAATTGGACGCATATTGGCTTCAACGTAGATTGAGCCCTATATTTACAGATGCACATTTGTTACAGGAGAAAACAGCCCAGGTGTTCGAAATTCTTGCTTCTCCTATGTCCTTGGGGCAAGCGGAAAATGAGATAATGGAACTGTTCGATTTTGATCATTTCGACCTGGCCAAATTTCTATGCCTTAACCGTAGCAAAATTGTGTGGCTAACGAGATTTAACCGAGCTGAGACTGGAATTCAAAGGGATGCCATTTTGAGTGACATGGTTTCAGCTGGACTACAGGATATTGTAGATGAACTACGGGGAACTTCTCAGGAGAAGACTGGAATGGACGTGGATGCACCTGAAGAAGAGCCACAAGAAGCAGAGTTAGCAAGACGAGTCAAAACATCAAAGCTTACCCCCAACTTAGTCGACCTTGATTCTCTAATTTTTGATGAAGGAAGCCATCTTTATACAGGCGGCAAGATAACTCTTCCTGAAGGATCCTATAAGTCACCACCCACTAAGACATACGAGCAGTATAACATACCCGCACCTAAAAAGCATTACAACCCAAGTGAGATGTTCGTTCGTATCTCAGAGCTTCCTGAGTGGACCCACCCGGCTTTTGAAGGAACAGCATCTCTCAACACTATTCAAAGTCATGTTTTCCCAATGGCATTTGGGTCTGAGGAAAATTTACTTATTTGTGCACCTACTGGTGCTGGTAAAACCAATATTGCGTTATTGACGATTCTCAGAGCTATATCTCAGTATCGAAATGCAAGGAACAATCAGTTCGAGCTCGAAGCCTTCAAGATAGTATATATTGCGCCTTTGAAAGCTTTGGTCCAGGAGCAAGTTAGAGAATTCGGAAAAAAGTTGGCCCCTTTTGGAATTCAAGTAGCGGAATTAACCGGTGATAGAAACCTCACAAAGCAGCAGATGTCACAAACACAAGTTATTGTGACGACACCTGAAAAATGGGATGTCATCACTCGTAAGTCGTCTGACACTAGTTATGCAAATCTAGTCCGTCTTATCATTATTGACGAAATTCATCTCCTACATGATGAACGTGGTCCAGTGTTAGAGAGCATAGTGGCACGTACCATACGGCGTTCTGAGGCAACTGGTGAGTCTGTCCGTCTGGTCGGACTTTCCGCAACACTCCCAAATTATAAAGATGTTGCTCGTTTTATCCGTGTAGAGAAGGGGTTATTTTATTTCGATGCTTCCTACAGACCATGTCCATTAGAACAGAAATTTATTGGTATTACGGAAAAAAAGGCAATCAAGAGGTACCAAGCCATGAATGATGCCTGTTTCGACAAAGTCATGGAGTATGCAGGTAAACAGCAGGTAATCATTTTTGTACACTCGCGAAAAGAAACAGCTAAAACAGCCAAATTTCTTCGAGATAGGGCTTCTGAGGAGGGTGTGTTGAATAAGTTTTTGAAGAGCGATATTGCCTCACGAGAGATTCTACGGTCTGAGAGTGAATTGGTTTCAAATTCGGACTTGAAAGATTTACTGCCTACCGGGTTTGCTATTCATCATGCAGGATTGCGAAGAGCCGATAGATCTTCTGCCGAAGAACTTTTTGCAGCCGGCCAGGTTCAGGTTTTGGTATCTACTGCCACACTCGCATGGGGAGTAAATCTTCCTGCTCATACTGTAATTATCAAAGGAACCCAAGTTTACAATCCTCAAAGAGGTAGGTGGACTGAGCTCTCGCCTCAAGATGTTATACAAATGCTCGGTAGAGCTGGTCGTCCAAGATATGACAATTATGGAGAGGGTATTATCATCACCGCCCATACAGAGCTTAACTACTACATGTCGCTGTTAAATGCCAAATTACCTATCGAAAGTCAATTTATGTCGAAACTAGCTGATAATTTGAATGCCGAAATTGTATTAGGTAATGTCAGGACAAGAGATGATGCTGTTGAATGGTTGGGCTACAGTTATCTCTATGTGAGAATGTTAAAGTCCCCCTCAATATACAGGGTGGGTGAGAATTATTCAAACGATAAATTTCTGGTTAAAAAGAGGTTGGATCTGGTGCATTCGGCGTTGGTCGCCCTGAGTCAGAGCCGTCTTGTAAAATATGATGAAGAAAATGGTCGAATCCAGTCAAGTGAACTGGGAAGAATCGCCTCACATTTTTATATCTCGCATACTTCTATCGCAACTTACAACAACATGCTCACCCCATATCTGTCTCCTATTGAAATCTTCAGGATTTTTTCACTCTCCGAAGAGTTTAAAAATATTCCTGTCCGACAAGAGGAGAAACTAGAACTATCAAAATTGATTGAGATGGCTCCCATACCTGTAAAGGAAACAATCGAGGAGCCTGCGGCTAAAATCAATATTTTATTGCAAGCATACATTTGCCGATTGAAGCTGGATGGATTTGCATTGGCTGCCGATATGGTTTATGTTACACAATCGGCTGGACGGCTATTTAGAGCTATTTATGAGATCTGTTTAGGTAAAAGATGGGCTGGCTTAACAAGAACTACCCTTGATATCTGTAAAATGGTTGCTGAGAGAATGTGGCTTTCCAATACACCTTTGCGTCAGTTTCCCGACGCGCCTGCAGAAGTGATCCGCAAGATGGAAGCTTCACAGATGCCATGGAACAGATACTTTGACTTGACAGATCCAGCCGAGGTTGGACAAGCTATCCGTGTGGAAAGAGCTGGCTCGCAGGTATTCCGATTATTACAGCAATTCCCACGACTAGAATTAAATGCACAATTCCAACCGGTTACTCCCAGTTTACTACGAGTCGAGCTTGAAATCACACCTAAGTTCGAATGGAACAGAAATGTTCATGGTTCCAGTGAGTCGTTCATTATACTAGTGGAGGACTGTGATGGTGAGGTAATTTTATTTAGTGACACCTTTGTCTTGAAGGAGCAATACGCTACTGAAGAACACATTGTAGAGTTCACCGTTCCAATTTCTGATCCCATACCACCCAATTATTTCGTATCTGTGATTTCGGAAAAATGGTTACATAGCGAAGCCCGATTAGTGATGTCTTTTAAGGATTTGATTGTTCCGTCTAAATTTCCTGCACACACTCCTACATTTGACCTCGAGCCGATGCAGACTTCCGAACTAAATGATAAAGAGTATGAATCATTGTACCCATGGAAAACTTTCAACCGGATTCAGACACAAACATTTAATACATTGTATGGATCCGATAGTAATGTTTTTGTAGGGGCTGCACCAGGAAATGGAACGGGGGTATGTGCTGAGTTAGCCATCCTTAGATTGTGGAATGAATCTTCTGATGGGAAAGCTGTTTATGTGGCGCCATTTGAAGACCAGATTCAAAAGAAACTACTCGGCTGGAGATTTAGACTTTCATCGATTCACGGTGGCAAGGAGATCAACAAACTTACTGGCGAACTCTCCAACGATTTGAAGATTCTTGAACGGTCGTCTTTGGTGCTTGCTACTCCAACTCAGTGGGATGCAATTTCCCGTAAATGGCACAAACGTAGAAATGTTCAGAAAGTGAGACTGTTTATAGCAGATGATGTTCATATGATTGGCGGTTTGAATGGATCAGTATATGAGATAATTATCTCAAGAATGCGATATATGTCAGCTCAGCTTGAATCTGGCTTGAGACTTGTGGCTCTTGGAGTGTCGCTTGCTAATGGCAAAGATCTCGGAGAGTGGATAGGTGCTACTAGTCAAACCATATTTAATTTTTCACCGAAGGAACGAATGTATCCCTTGGAAATTCATTTACAATCACTGGGCATCCCTCACCACCCATCGTTGATGATAGCAATGGCAAGACCTACGTTTCAAGCTGTTACAACATTGGCCGACGGTAGACCCTCACTCATTTTTGTAAATGACTTGAAACAGTGTATTGATACAAGTATGGACTTGCAGAGATTGGCATTTGCCGACTGCGACAGCGCTGATATTTTCCGAAGAGTGCCGCTTGAAGAGTTGAGTAATGTATCCAAGATCGTTGATCAAGATCTAGCTGACAGTGTGGAACATGGTATTGGCTATTTATATCCAGCAATGTCTAGCAGAGATAGAGTTATTGTCGAAGACTTGTTTAACAGAAATCTGATTGGCATCCTCATCGCCACCAGAGAAACCTGCTGGACATCACCCAAGGCGCAGTTGGTGGTCGTTATGGGCACCCAGCTTTATGAAGGTCGGGAACATAGATATATTGATTATCCGATTAGTGAACTGCTCCAAATGATTGGAAGGGCTAGTGATCCATCGAACAGTAAAACTCTTATTCTCACCAATACCACTAAACGGGATTATTACAAAAAGTTCCTAAATGAAGCGTTACCTATCGAGAGTCATCTTAATCTCTATCTTCACGATGCTTTCATAGCAGAAATTAGCGAGCGGGTAATAACATCCCCAGAAGACGCTGTTGACTGGCTGACTTATAGTTACTTCTACCGAAGGCTGAAATTAAATCCTAGCTATTACGGCATTACGGATCAATCAGACAACGGTTTGAACGAGTATCTTTCCGAACTAGTGGAGACTACGTTACAGGATTTATCTGAGGCCCAATTGATTGAATACGATGAAGACCAGGAAGAATCGCCCATAACTGTTCTCAATGGAGCCTTCATTGCTGCATACTACAATATTTCATTTATTACCATGCAGACATTCTCTTTGTCCTTGGGTGCCAGATCAAAGCGTAGGAATATCCTGGAAATAATTAGCTCTGCTGCTGAGTTCGAGAATATTCCAATAAGGAACCATGAGGATTTAGCTTTGTCGCGTTTACATGAGAGGGTGCCCTATAAGTTATCAGAGCCAGCACCTGGAACAACTAGATTTAAGGCGTTTGTTCTTCTTCAGGCCCATATTTCACGACTAACTCTTCCGCCTGACTTGGTTTCGGATCAAAAGTTGATATTAGAAAAGACTTTACAACTTCTCTCTGCCTCTGTGGACGTGTTGTCTGGGAATGGCCATCTCAACGCGCTACAAGCGATGGATTTGTGTCAGATGGTGGTTCAGGCTACATGGGATAAGGACTCTCCACTGAAACAAATCCCATATTTCACTGATAGTATTATTGAGCGATGCAATTCCGAACAGTAAGTATTCACGAGTTAATAATTGTTCAATGGAACTTAACACTAACAATTTGAAGGGTGAAATCTGTCTATGATTTCATGATGATTGAGGAAGATGAGGTTAGAAATCGAATATTGCAGATTGACGAACAGGATCCAAGAATGAACAAAATTGCTGCATTTGTCAATAAATATCCAAGTATAGATATCTCCTACGAGCTTGATAAGGACCCTATAGTTTCAGGCGAGCCTTCCCAAGTCCAAGTTGTAGTTGAGAGAGAGGTGGACGAGGATGAGCTAGTAGACTTGTCAGTTGAGGCACAGTTCTATCCTTTTCCGAAGATTGAAAATTGTAAGTATTGTATTTGTTAACAAGCATGAAGACGACGAGAAGAAACTAACAATAAAAGGGTGGGTGGTAGTTGGAAGCAGGGAAGCAGGCCAAGTGTATGGTATTAAAAGAATTTCACTTTCCAAGCCATCACAAGCAACCAGTGTAGATTTTGTTATTCCTAAGGCAGGTGAACAGACGCTGAACATATGGTGTACGTGTGACTCCTACATTGATGTCGATAAAGAAGTTGAGTTCAAAGTAGACGTGGAAGAAAGTGAAAGCTCAGATCACGAGATGGAGGATGATGAATAATTATTTATTCTATAATAGCATAATAGTACAGGTAAATTATAACATTAAGGATCGGTCCCTAGTTTAAGTTATAAAGGCAGACGTGAAACAACTACTAATTGAGGAACCGTAATTGATATAGCGCGATTGCAGTCACAACGACAGCAGCATCTACTCGAGCAGGTTTCCCATGTACTTAGACTCGGTCTGGAATGAAGCTATAGGGTAGCAAAACAACTCTAACAGTCCAAGGCCTGAGTCTGCTATATCGGCATTTCGTTTAGTCAGAGACAAAAGCTACAAATTACGAATTATCTATTAAGTCTACAAATGATTATTATATTTTGATTACTGCTTCTTAACTCTATCCTTTCTCTTAGGAACACGAGCAAGCCAATAAAAGAAGAATGTCATGATGACGTTAAATGCAATAAATGAGAAAAAGATTCCGAAATTACGCCATCTTTGACCAAATTCAATATCAACAGAAGCTAAGTATGCATCTGTCGAGGCGATGGAACAGAATTGACAGCCGACAGTATCATTAGGGTTATTGATATAACCACCGGCAGCACTCTGATAGTCGGCTAAATAACTGCCACAAGTTTGACCCTGAGGAGCATCGACAAGAACATATTCATTTTCCGCGCACCTGACAGGAGATTTACCAATGCCAATAGCCAGCATTCCAGAGATCAAAAATTGCAGAGGGTTAACGTAATACTGATATATCCAGAAGTTGAGAGTGGATTTAGAAGACAAGACTCCTGAAAATATAAGGCACATAGTAAACAAAAGAGATCCGATATTGGCAGCAGTCTCGCCAAGGTCTACGCCAGCAATACACATTTGGCCCATAGTACTAATGTAAATGAAAAATCCAACGACATAAATGTACATACTTGCTCCTCTAGAATGAACAGCATCCGTATAAGCTGCATTCCTATAAAATCCAATTGGATAATACCAACAGAAAAAGGATATTGTACCAGCCAGGATTTGCCAGGGGACTTCAGCAGTGACTTGCGCAGCAACAAATGCCTTCCAGCTGAAAATTTTGGCAGGCCTCTCTCGAGCTTCGTATAGGTCTCTTTGCTTTACCCAGAAAGGAATCATCTGTTGGATACCACTATTGAAAATCATCAAAAACATGAAACATGAGAACATGAGATTCTGCATACCCTGAAGGGTATTGCCAGCCTTGAAGAAAGAAAAACCATTGAAAAGTGCAGAAAAGATAGCGAGACCCAACTTGGACCAAATATAAGAAGGAGTTCTCCAGTATTGTTCCAAAACTCTCTTTGTAACAACCCTATACTGTAACCACAGGCCAGAAGCAAATTCACCAGTATGTTGAGATGGAAGAGACATGGCATTTTCTTGGACACCAAAATCAGATTTCATTCTCTCAATCTCCTCACGAATCGCAGCGCGTTCTGGTGAAGCGTTCCAAATCTCAGAATAATCGGCATTGGCAACCGAGCCAGGAGCGGCTCCAATAACGTGCAACATCCATTCGGCGGGGTTAGCCTCAGGAGGACAAGGGTCTGCACCATTCCTTTCAAAGTATCCTGTCAAAGTTTTCGAGTTCTCACCAATCTCACCAAAGTAAACAGTCTTACCTCCTCTAGCCAGGAATAACAGACGGTCAAATTCCTGTAGAAGCATGGCTGAAGGCTGGTGGATAGTACAGAGAATAGCCTGACCAGCATTTGAGAGTTTCTTCATCAATTGACAGACCGACCAAGCCGTTTGAGAATCAAGACCAGAAGTAGGTTCATCCAAGAACAAGAGGAGCTTGGGTTTAGCAGCCAATTCAACACCGATAGTAAGTCGCTTTCGTTGTTCGACATTAAGACCCTCACCTGGTACACCAACAACGGCATCAGCATAGTCTTCCATTTCGAGGATCTTCAGTACAACATCAACGTAGGCGATCTTCTCTTCACGAGGGACTTCTTTTGGTTGACGAAGAATAGCACTAAACTCAAGAGCTTCTCTGACGGTAGCTGTTTCAAGATGAAGATCTTGTTGTTGTGCGTAACCAGTTGATCTTTGGAATGATTCATCACGAGGGTTGCCATTGACAAACATCTCACCAGTTACGACACCCATTGTAACACGGTTTGCCAAAGTATCTAGGAGGGTCGTCTTACCAGCACCAGAGGCACCCATCAATGCAGTCAAGGTACCAGGCTTGACCCAACCATCAACATGGTCCAAAATACGACGCTCCTTACCTTTGATTTTAATATCATAGCAAACATCTTTCCAATAGAAAATATCATTACTTGTTTCAACCGCAGCATTGATGGCACTATTATTTGACGAAGCTGCGCTCTCTTCACCTTCAGTAAGAAAAGATTCTTTGGCTACTGCTGACCTTCCAGATTCCTCATCAGATGATTGCGCAATTCTGACTTTGCGTTCCTTTTTCAGTTTTTTCAAAGTAGAGCGTTGGAATACCAAAAGTTCACCCTTGGATCGCATTCCTGGATTAACCCAAACACCTAATAGGTAGGTGAAAAGGAAGAACGCTGAAAAAGCAAGCACAATGCCAAAGTTACGCCACAAGTGGCTTCTGAAGTATTTAAAAGATGTTTCAATGTAAGCGTCACCATTAATAAACTTCTCGCCAGGAACTGAACCAGCACCTGAGCACACGAATCCTTTGGGTTCAAGGTCGGTATAAGTGGGACCAGTGGGGACAAATACATCACACGTATAGTTCTTACCAGAAAACTCGTTTGCCATAAGGGCCTCAAATCCGTAACCAACTGGATTGATGTAGTTAAGCCATCTGGCCCAACCGTGCATATAGTCAGTAGGAATGACAAAACCAGTGTAAATAACTAAAGCCATCAGAAGGATTGTTGCTGGAATCATGGCCTCTTGAAGAGAGGTTGATAAAGAACCAACAGTTCGAAACAAGTGAGACATGGAAATAGTAGTAGAAAAACCGACAACCAAGAAAGTAAAGAAATGACCAGGAGTTCTTCTCAAATTAGACATGAAATAAATAACAAGGTTAAATGCAATAGCGACTAAAACCTTGGAAGGGAACTCGGTTAGGATGGATGCCAAAGCATCAGCAGCAGGGTGATATAGAGCAAATTGCTTATGCTTTTCAACGATAGGTCTTGCTTCAAAAAGAGAAAAGATTTCTAAAAAGGAAGCAAAGGCATTAAAGAGAATAGCAAAGAATAGTAAAGAAGAACGACGGTAAAATGAAGAGGTATCAGAAGGTAGATTATAAAACATTGAAGACATGATCAGTCCCATAGACGTGTTACCAAAAATAGTCGTAAATTGCATTGAGAAGTCGCCCATAATTCTTTCATATCCCCTACCAATCAAATATTTGATCTGGTCGCCAAAGCTGACGGTATAAGGAGAGCGGTGGGGCAAACGCTTAGCCTGAGAAGCAGTGTGTGACTCTTTAAAAGCTTCATAGTTTTCACCATGCTCGGGATTTTCTCGAATATACTCATCAATCTCATTGCGGAGCTCAGCATACAGATTAGAAGCTCTCCAGCGAGCACCGAACTCAGCAGGTGTTCTGGGAACCTTGTTTTCAAAACCGGGTCTTACAATTCTCTCAGATGGAGAAGTCAAAGAGGTCAGGAAATCAGGAGTGGGTTGACGGGGTTTACTATCAAAACCCATGTCATAAAAGAATTGCTTAGCATGCTCTCTCTTGCCAAAGAAAATCTGATGACCCTCATATAAAAGAATGACCTTGTCGAACAAGTCGTACATTTCCTCCGAACTCTGGTACACAGCTACTAAAGACGTGTTTTTGAAGATAGTGGCACTGGTCTTTAAAGAACGAATAAACTCCAAGGCAGTGGCGGAATCCAAACCACGAGTGGAATTATCCCAACATTGCAATGGAGCACCAGAGAGAGCAACTTCGGCGATAGAAACACGTTTTCTCTCACCTCCGGAGACACCACGCACAAGATCGCTACCAACCTTTGTATCAACAGTATGCGAAAGACCGAATGTAGCCATAACCATATCCCTCATGTGAGTAGCATGGTCAAGTCTAGACACACCTGGGATTCTATTGTGAGGAGTTCTCATTTTAGCAGCAAACAATAAGGTCTGACCGACGGTAAGATGAGGAAAGTGAGTTTCCGATTCGGCTGAATAAATAACATCACCTCTAAAATTAGTCTTGATATCTTGTGGAGAAATACCGTTGTAGTTAATAATAGAAGTGTCGTCGATATGAAAGCCATACGTTTGTTGAGCTACGGTCTTTAAGAAAGTAGAACAACCAGCACCTGGACGACCGAGAACCACCACCATTTCGCTAGGCAAAACAAGACCGTCCATAGATTGGAGAATGTCTACATGGACACGGTTCCTAAAACCAGTGGCGGCATTATACACAAAAGTACCAGCCTTCAAAAATGTGTTGTAAACGGTAGCCTGGAAATCGGCATCGGTACCGTAGCCATATGCATGAAGGTCTTTATAGGCAAAACCCAGTTCACGTTGCTTGTATCTGTCCGGGTCTGATTGGAAGATTTGATACATGTTCTTAGCCCATGCAACAGAATTGAAGTGGTCCGAATTGGGATCCAATTCAGAATCCTCAGCACCAGCATCAAATGGATTAACTGGGCCATTTGGGAAGCTATTCGACTCGGAAGGAACTTTCTTAGAGTAAGTTCTGACAAGATCCAGAACTTCTTCCTTATGATGAGATTGACGAGTCAATTGCCTAGCGAGCTCTTGAATATGACCACTTTCAAGACGCCCGTCATAGGCATTAGGATTTTTTTCCGAAAACTCGGACATTGTGGATTATTCTCCTAATATTATCACCTGACGAAGTTAGAATACGGTAATCAGCAAATTTCATCACAAATAAGATGGCTCCTCGATGCATGAACAGAATGCACCCACTGCAGACGTTTAATTTTTTTTAAACATACCGTTATTAATTACCAGTATCAAATGAACAAACTAGGTTCAACTTATTCCACTGATAAAAAAACAGTGTAGAGGAGATCAAAGCTCAGTCGAGACCAAACAACCTGAAAAGATAAAACCAAAAAAGCAAGAACAATTTCTTGGGACTGGAAACTGTTAGGACAACTCTTCTCTTCTCAGTGTCTCAATAATATCTATTGAGATAAAACAACTTCGCTGCTACAAACGAATGACTTACAATGGATACCAGCAATTCAGATCAGATTGATGTTAACCTTGAACCCTACTATAACATGTTGACACCATCTTCTTTATATATCTCTGGTGCAGCCAAGGCCAGTGACCCATTTTGTGTCGAGCATAGGTTGATCCCGGAACCGTTTATAGACCCGAAAGCACAAAAATGCAAGGACCCTGGATATCTCCGGTAAGGTTGTGCAAGAAAATGCTTAACCCGACAGCTTTGACGACGATTACGCCTGAGGACTGGACTCGAGAAGGTGTGCAGGAATCACGGATCCTTAGTGGATTCCGTTCCGAACATGCAAGATAGACTCAGTCGCCCCTTTTATTGTCCCGTTTAGGGCGTTAGCCGGATTTAAGCCGTACATACGCACCGGAGTTAAACCGCTTGGCGCATTCGGGAACACAAAACTGCCCGTTCCGGCTGTAGCCACCCAACTTTATCACCAGCACCCTAACAAATTGTAACGCGCATATGATAAATTAATCTACTCTACACCGGACCGTTTGAAATACCCGGGCTCGAAGTATATTCCGGTCCCTTGATGTTGTGATCTCAGACAAAACTTTGTATAAATATTTGCCACCCGGCGATAACACACAACCTTTGTTCGATCTACCGCCTCTTATCGTGATGTCACCTTTGAGCCCATAGAATTGCTCTGAGAGCTGTTAGACGGACCTTTTAGAGCACTTCCGATGTTCGAAGGGGCAAAACGTAAAACCAGATTTCGGGTACAGTCGTTACGAGAAGCCGTATCGCTAGCTAATCGCCACTTCCCGGTCATGTACTGAGCACGCTATAAGAGATGATTGTGATTCTGGCTACGAGCAATACGACCATCATCAATGACACGCGCCTGCCTGAGTGGCTGCCGCCTGTTTGCAGAAACAGATACCTGGAACCCACATGCGGGATCAAATAAATCTACTTGAAACATGTACCCGTTTCCGCCAGCATCAGTGACCTCCGGCGGCTGGGGCGCTGCCCCAGACCTCGTTCCTCTTCTCGTTGCGCTCGAGTCGTTCGTCGACGCTCCTCGAAACCTGCTGCCGGCGAGGCCGCAGCAGCCAGGGTCTGGTTGTCAGGTGAGGCTTCCGAAGATGCACGGCGGTTTCATGTCCGAGATATTCGGAATACTTTATCCATGTGGCATGCGAAACCATTATCTAAAGATAAGAATTATCAGAATAACCAGGTTAACCTTTAAGATTCATATGCACTTACTGTAAGATAAAGTTGTATGAAAGTCGGTTAAGTTCTGGGAGTAGTCGCACTTGAAGGAGGTTTTGAATAAGGATTAATATTAGTAACAGATGTTTTAATATCTAAAGAATAAAACTAATTGAAAGAGCAAAATAGTACCCTTTATATAATAATTGAGAACAAGATGAAAAAGTAGAAAAGAATCTTTGAGAAGAAAATGAAGAAAAGAGAATGAGGCGAAATTATTAGATGAAACAAAACATAGATCAAATGACCAAGGAGAGGCGAGTGTGAAACGAGCCAAGACAAACTGGAGACGAAGGAAGTGGAGCAGACGACATTAGCGTCAACATGAAACTTATCAAGGAGAAGTTATAGAGAGATAAGTCGGCGAAGACGACATGAGATGCAGAAGTATGCATTTGGAGTGATGTTGAAGAGAGGCAGGAAGACGGCTGACATGCGGAGGTAGTCGGTAGAGGTCGGAAGATAACGGATAAGCTATTGGGAAGCCGGAATCGTGACACTGGTGCGGAGCCCCAGCCACCGGAGGTAGTCCACCGACCCCTGCATCTGAGATGGGTACGGGTTCCTTGTTCGGGAGTATTCAGGGGTATCATGTGACTCCTGGCACAAAAGGTGTTGGTGTGCCTCCAGCGGCTGGTGGCTCCTCTCGCTTCGCTCGATTTGGGTACGGGACCGGGTCTGCTGGCGGGACACAGGCAGAGCGTGAACGGAGTGGCCCATTCGTGTTCTCCGTGCGCGTCAGAATGGCGAGAAGTGTGCTAAACGCCGGTGATTAGTGAGCCTGCGTCTCCTATATATAAGATATTTCTAAATATTTAAATTGTATGGTTCACTACATAGTCTAAAATACATGGTCAAGAAGCTGTTCCATGCACAATATCTACACAGAAGTGATGGTTATATCTCGAACGGTGGATTGGCGGCCATTGGGTCGATGACAAGACTCCATGGTCAAGCCAAACTATGTCTTACATTTGGTTGAGCGAATGATAAAATAGAACCAGGATAGGAGATGCAGCTTCATAAATGGTCCTTCGACTCATACATTCTATAGTGAAATGATCAACGGCAGGTAGTGGGGTAGACGAAACTAGCAGGCTGCACTCTGATAAGGGAGGGGCTACCCCGCAAACCACATTGCCTTGCTTCATTATACAGATACAACAGACAGAATACAGATCCAATGCTTACATCGAGATGAGACATGTTCTGAACAGGGAGGGCTGGCTGGCAGCTGTAGACCTGATCGATCTCTCCTTAGTTCCGGATACGCGGACGTGCTAAGGGGCACACTGATCCGATGCGATGAGATCGTACATACCAGATTATGGTTTCGATCTGGCGTCCTATTGTCGTCACTGGTCCACCGACCATTCTTTCCAGCATAGCCGTAACTGGCTTCATTGCAAAAATAAAAACAACATTATTACTCACATTTACAGCGTCTGGCTTCTGTTGCTAGGGACGAGGCAGTGCCGTAGCAGTTTATGTTGTGCTGCAATAGCCAAGCTCGGTTGGTGGCCCGATCGGGTGTAAAGGCCAAGAGAAATATGATACAGCCTTGCGTTAGTGTATTTACAGCATAAATTGCCAATCAGGCGGGCAACGCACAATCGGAGTGATCAATCAACTAAGGGATCAAATAAGGGGGGCGCGTGTGAGCTCTTTCTTTGTTGATGTGATATTTGTTATTGGTGGGGGCGGGGCAATTCGGGCGGCAGGGCTGTGTGGTGCCTATCAGTTATTCCAGCTGGGGAACCATGGCTGCTTTGCCGGTTATCGTGCAGCTGTGGCTGGAAGTGTGTGGCAGGATAACGAGGGATAGAACGATTGACAAGCGTGGAAGGATGAATGCGTGCGATAAAAGGGAGAGGGCGAGGTGCGGAAGAGGGGGACGGGCAGGGGTAATAAGATAGGATAGTGGGGTAGTGGGGATCTTAGGACGCCATTCCCCTGGTTCTTTAAAAACATTCCACAAGCGAGAGGTATAGGTATAATTCTATTGGCTTTAATACTTAGTTAAATTCTAATATAACTACGAGCTGTCTATAACGAACTGCTTAGAGCGTCCCGCCTACAACGACCTGCCAACTGCAAACGGCCAACGCTGTAAACTGCTGTCTGTAGCACCTGGAATTGCTATTGCGGTACTGTAGATGAACTAAGCAACACGAGTGAGTAATTTTAGAGCTGCGCAGTATAAAATATTTTCCAAACTTTGCTTGCCAGCAGTTTAAAATTTTTCTTAATTTCTTTTTATTATATTTTTTTTTTTGTTTTGTAAAATGATATTATTTTTGGCGTGCTATAAGAATATTCTTCCGCGAATTTTGATTCGCTTTGGAATCGTATACAGTTCTTAAGTTTTTGTTCGTCACTGGGGTATTACTAGCTTACAAAATGCTAATGTCTGTCGAACCGTCAGAATGGGCATGGGGCAATTTTAATAGCTTAGAGTTAAGTGGGCGTGACACTTCACTTCACAATCGGCAAGGGTTAGAGTTCTGCCCATAATAGTCGGATGCAGATAGTAAGATCCAGATGCAGATCGTTCGCTTCAACTTGATTATATTCAATCGCACAACTGAGACATTGTTTGTCGGGCGGATGCTCAAGCGAAGCGAAATAAAATGATGGTTTTTATCGGCATTATGTGATATTCACTCAACGGCAAGGATGTTCCGGTTGCTTCCAAAAGAAAGCCAAGTTCATCCTATTTGACGGCTGTCCGCTGACCGCTGTCCAACTGACATCAAATGTCATATTCTGTTGACAGTATTTGTTCGGTCGGCTGAGTAACGCCCCACCATCCTGCTTTGAACCTGATATGTGTGTTCTTGCGTGAGTATTTATGTCAGCTGAGGGTCCCCTTGCCCATTTAGAGATGCTTCTCGGGCTCTTGCATTTTGTTAACAGATTCTAAACATATCTTCTAACATATCAATAGCATATCTACCTATGTAGTCATATACATAGATTCGTAATACTAGTGTTCGCTACAGCAGAACAAGCACTTTTACCAGTCTGCTAAACAAAGTATCTGTCACACTAAAACCGAACTATATCATAGTCGAACTATCCATGTTCTCTGGACTTACCTAATTTGATCGGTTCATGAAGCCGAACCGGCTTAGAAACCAGAGTGATCCATGTGGGGTTAGCATATGTAATAATAACCTCGCTTTATCTTCGGTTCGCGTTTGCTTGCCACTAAATCACCCCTCCCCCTCGTGGGTGCCCATGTAGTGATCTACCGCATGATGAGTTTCCCCGTAGCCATTCATGCAGCGCGTTCGTTGCATAGCCAACTTTATATTAGGGGAAAGTGCAGATGGAAACGCACCATACGAAAATGCAAGTGCCCAACCTTAAAAAGCTGCCATCATCCCATTTGTTTTTCTTCGTTTCTTTCTTAGATTATCCTGGATCACTTTTGCCTGTACAAGTATATATATCTCTGTACCTGTCGATGTATATAACTATCTATACATAAGGTGATCGATCTGAAGATATTAATTTTTCTTGCGGCTTTTTCTCAATAAATATATACTTGGAGTTTCTGTCTTGTAAGTAGAGGTCCTGATACGTCCACTGTATTTGGAAGTTGGGTGTTTATTTCTATGGTGACTGACTGTGATGGCTCTCTGGGAACAAATAGCATATCGAGTGTAGATGGTGAATGGGAAAGGACTAGGAAATGACTGGGAATGCGAAGGATATAAAGAACTGAGAAATGATTGGGAATGCGAATGATATAAAAGAACTCGGAAAACAAAACAAATTTCGGGTCCAGTTCATGTTTGCTATACGATTCCGACACCAGAACATGTATTCTAGGGTGAAAATTTAATTCAAGTCGATATTCTGGGAATCGAACTTATTTGAGTACAGTTCACTTTCTTTATTGGCTTGTTGTTTCACAGTCTACTAGGAACTCATTGTCCTTAGTCAGATCATATCAAACGACCAAATACTAACTGGTGACAGTAGATGTCAGTGACCTTTATCGAGCCAAACGCATCGAAATATCTAGGTTATGGTTTACGAAGCTCTTCCAATAGCCCCGGTTTACGGCAAAGCCAGTACAAGGAGGTAGTCGATGGCGACTCTGGCTCTAAAAAGGACAGTACAAGATTCAGAAGAAGGGTTAGCTTCGACACCATAACCTCAGATGTGCCTGCGACAACCAGCGGGACTGGCTCGGGTACCAATGACTGGTCATATTTCTGGAATTCTAGTGCGAACAATAGTAGCACTGCTTTATCGATAAGCCCGCCTTTGAATACTGGTTTCACCGGCAGCGCTGGTGCTAATATTGATGGAAGGAGTGTACTTAGGAGTGTTTCGCCTCCGCCTTACGATGCATCTATTGAATTTGGCGGGGGTCTATCTGGCCTTTACTCAACCAATGCAGTAGATATGATTGCAACCCCTGTTGTTAGTAATAGTGGCACTGCTGGCGGTGCTACTATATCCAATTCAGTTTCTGCAAATCTCCGTGACTATATGAAAGACAAGGACATGTCTTCATTTGTGGTACAAACGCGGCATAAAGGTTATAAAACTAGCATATCCTCACGAACTATTCTTTTCTCGCTAACGACCAAAGAATATTCAGATCAGTCACTTAGATGGACTCTAAAAAACCTGCTGGAAGATGGCGATGAGCTGGTATGCTTAAAAATGTATCATTCCAGTGATGAACTCGAGTCGATAGCTGCTGATTATGGCAAACGAATCATGTATCAGAAGCGAGCAGAGGCTATCCTGGACGGTATTGTCAGTATGGTTGATCCTGATCTGAAGATTAATATCGTTGTTGAGCTAGGAATCGGCAAAGTCAAGGCCCTGGCTCTGAAGACTTTGGTTCTTTATCAGCCCTCGATAGTAGTTGTTGGTACTAGTGAAAAATCATTTTCAAACATCGCTAGAGTTAGGTACAAGAAGACCATTTCAAGTTATCTCATTGCTAGGAGTCCTGTGCCCGTTATTATTGTGTCACCCACAAGAATGACTACCACCACCAGTGAAGGAACTGTTTCTTCAGGAGGAAGTCTATTCCGTAGGGGGTACAGTATTACACCCAGTATGAGCCCAACTGATGTTTCATGTTCGCTATTGCCACCAGCTTCTGTGACCACGTCAGGGACTTCAATTCTGACTCCCTTGTCCACGTCATCGTCTGCTTCTTCTCCGCCTGTTAAAAGTTCGATTCAACCTTTCCAGTTCGCACAGAAGAGACGGAGAAGCAGTACTAGTAGTGAAGCTGAAGATGCATGGCCTGCAAATAATATTCCTGGAAGTTTGGCTTACTACAACTATATTAGTTCTGCTATAAAAGCCAACTCAAAAAATATGCCCAAAAAACGATCGAGTAGTTCAAAAAAATTCCCCCAGAAGATTGATGTCGATAATGTTCCAGCACTTCCGACCATTTTATCACCTCCTATTTATTCACAGGATATAACTAGTACGATAAGTACTAGTGTTCAAATTCCTTCTGCTCAGTCTAATGTACAGTCCAACCCACTGTCGGATCAACCGTCGGTTACTCGGGTTATTTCTCCTACTTCGGCTACAAGTACCCCATACTCGATGATGAGTCCTGTCACTCCTCCTATGGAGATTTCACCAACCATCGAAACTTCCAAAGGTGTTGATATCGAACCGATGGTAGCAGCAAATGTGGATCCAAACTCTGAAGTCTGTGTTTTACCTCCTACCCCCGATCTCAAGACACAGATGCAGCCTACCCTTCCAGTTCCTTCAATCACGTTTGCAGACCCTCAGCCACCTCAAGAAAAGTGTTCGTTTGATGATACAACTCGGACACTTCTCTTACGTAGGAGATCTACCGATGACACACGGTCGACCCCATCAGCTGCTAATCTCCGTTTATCACCATCATTGTCGTCAGATGCTGCAATAAGCAGTTCAAGCAGCAACAACTCATCCAGCATAAACTTAACAACCTCTTCTATGACGCGTAACAGGCGTGCTTCCTCTACAACTTCAAACCTTGCTCGCCAGACTATCAAATGGACATCAAAACTTAGCCCCTCGTTTCTAATACCAAAATCTTATCGGAGGAACTCTTAGGTCCTTTTTTTTGTATTATTTATAACTAATTTATTTATTTATTTCCGGATTTTGTTGTCTAAGATGATCTTGATACCTTGTAGTTTACACAATCTGGGGCGTCCAGTACAAATGAAATCCGTTCTTCAGCCGGTGGATGTTTGGACTGTCATGGCTATTTACCTGACAAGGGCACCTGTCGCGGCAATATGGCATTCAAAGATTCTGTTCTCATTGAAAAGAACAAGTCTACCTGGGTCCGTGAAGCAGAAGTTTGCAACTCCATTAGGAACCAGAATCTTTCCAATTAGGATTCCATCGCTGTTCCACACCTGAACACCATCCTCACAACCGGAATAAACATTACCCTCTGTATCGACCTTTATTCCATCAGGAGCTCCACAGTCGGCAAATGCAAACACACGCTTATTCTGTAGGATATAAGGCTTGCGGTTTCGGTTCGAGTACGGAGAAAGAACCACATCATAAGCGTATATAGTCGCAGCTGCATCAGCAACCGATGTCCCTAAACCATCATAAGCCTGTGTATCAGTAATATAACAAACTTTATAATCATGTGAAAACGCTATACCATTTGGCATGTGGATACCATCGGCCACCACCCTGACGTCTCCCGTCTCTGGGTCAAATGAATACACTTGATTTGGTAGGTGCTTCCTCTCTCGCAGACCCTGCACGACACCATATGACGGATCCGTAAACCAGATAGATCCGTCTAATGGGAGAACCACCACATCATTTATGGCATTGAAAGGCCTACCATGGAAATGGTTTATCAAGACTTTACCATTATAAGGAGGGCTGCATTCCATATGTACCAATGCACCAGGGGTATCACCAGCTCCCTGTTGACAAATTAGTGCACCGTCTTTGTAATTGGTACCACCATTACCGCCAACTATTGTCGGCGTTGGTTTTATAACTTCCCATTTGTATTCTTCAATTGGAGCATTTGTGCTTTCTGGAATCTTTATCTTGGAGATTACAATTGACTTCTTCTTGTCTCCTGGATTGACGAAGAACTGATTAGACGTAAAAAACACTTCCCTAAGAGAAGGAATCCATACTCCTGCTTCATGTGCAAATGGAAAGCTGTTCTCCTCTGCAACTAGACGAAGTGATGGAGACTTTCCTAGAACTTCTAAAAAATCATCCGAAAATACTACAAACGGCTTTTCAGCAATATTATTATGAGTGGTTAGATCTAATGGTCCCGATAAACATGTGATTGAGCTTGTGCCCCATTCCGGTTTTTCCGATCCACGTTTTGGCTGTGTTGGATAAACAACTTTGGCAATGGGGCTAATAATCTGGATATTAGACAGGGTCATGATACAATTCGTGTGCTATGATTATTATGGAAGAACAATGGCATGATATATACTATCTATCATATCTACATATCTCTGGCCTTGCATATCTGAGAGGTAATCTCATTGTAGATCTCACCTCCCCCACTTAGGTCCCCCCAAATTTGTGCTGATCATGTTTCACGCGCCCAGCCCCAAATTGCTGCCCCCACCCCCATCCCCACCCTCTTCCTTGGGGACCACACTATACGAGATATCACAGGGTCAAGTCAGCACTATTGAGTTAGTGATTTTTGGGGGGAGCTTTGCGGGGTGGCTCTAAGGGGAAAGGTGGAGTTTGTTTCCGAGCAAGATTGTTCCCAGGTACTAACTGAAACATACGGGAATCATATACACCGAGAACAGCTTTCATATAGTGGTGATATTTACACGTAAAAAAAAATTCTATAGCACAATATACTTGGCTTTATTATTTCTATCCAACCTGGATATTTCGACATTCCAGATCATTGCCTACTGCCCCCTCCCATCCAAGGCTCCTCTTCACACAATTGTCCATCATTTGGCAGATTTCTACAAGTAATGGCCAGTCGCTACCCCGTAATGCCAGCATTACCCACTTGAGAAGCCCCACAGTTCTATTCTTATTTTTCAGGTGGTCTAAATCTCGTGGACTTGAGACAGTACTACATCTTTCAAGAAATACAAGACCACTTTCTGCGACGAGAGCCCACTCATGATCCTCTAAATGACTGCCATTAAAGTTATGAGCTAGAACATTGGATTCTGGACCATCCAAGCAGTAAGCATATGCCCAGAAAACCAAAGCACAATGTGCAATAATCATCGGTCTATGAACAAATGGGTCGGTTGTAACAGAGTACATTGTAGGCTTTCCATTCTCCAAGAACGCACTTATAAGACCCTTCAAGGCGTGAAACGCCGCTTCCCGAGCTACTGAGGTCTTAGCCCATTCATTCATATATCTTTCAGCGTGCAAATAATCTTGTCTGATTGTTGTTTTCCCCAGAATGCGTCTATCTCCACAGAATACATGAAGTTCGTATCTTCGAGTTGTCATTGATATAAACGCATAATGAAAATGTTGCAAATAGTCCATCTTATTTAACTGCTGTTCGAGAATGTTTTCTGAAGCAGCCCGATCTTCTGAGTTATAATCTTTCCACCAAAAATTCAGCGCCTTACCAATTGCCAAACCCCATTTCTCGCGAAATGGGATAATGATTTCTGCATCTAATGTTGATGCCTCAAGATCTAAATTAGATATTTGAATAAAATGTGATAGTAGACCGTAAAGAAGTGCCAGCCTTCCAAGTTCGCTCCCTAAATTCATATGCTGCCCTTTTAATAGTCCTCTTAGGCCACTAATAAACGATATAGTGGGAGCATTCAATCGATCTCTATTATCTTCAGCAGAATCCCATACTCTATCATCACAAGGAAGCGACAACTGCAATTCATTGGGGTGAAGCAATTGGCCATGACTAAATAATACCGAGTGACAGACATCTAAAACAAATGCCAGAAAGACTGCCCTCTTGATAGATTCAGCTTCAACCCATTCAACCCATGTCGAGCTGTTTTCTGGATCAAGCTTTATAGAAGGATCTAACAGTGTAGATCCACGTCTAATAAGTTGAAGTGTAGTCCCATGGTGTATATGTGCACGTTCATGAATGAGTCTGCTGCTTGAACGTGTCTTCTCATACATTTCTAATAAAAGTAAACTTTGCAAAACCCATACTCTTGTTGGAGGATGAAAACTGGAAGATTTGAAGATAATCCACCGTAATGGAGCAGCTATAGCAGTCTTGAAATCTTCACTAGTTGGAGTGTATGATGCACCAATGAGTAAAATGCTTAGCAGCAGAGGGGTTGGTGCTGATTCTGCTTGGAATGATGGGCAGTGAAGAATTGGGCATTGAAAGTGGAACTTTTCCCAATAGAGATCATTGTAGGTCGCAATGCGCGATAATTCAAAATCTTCAAATTGTGCTAGTTGAGGAATTTCTAAAATCATTTCCTTTCTTTTTCTTTCTGAAATACTCATATTCTGTTCAAAGGATGGCGGTGAAGACATCTGGGAAAAATCGCGAAGCGGTGACAACAGGAAAGAATAAGGCTCCAAAGGATTCAATCTACTTGACAGCAGCCCTAATCCGGGAGTGAATAACCAGTCGGTTAGATCCTGATTAGACCCAGGTGATATCTCCGACAGAGTAGTATCAGGAGAGATTTGTTCGAGGTTTGGTTGGCTCTCTACATGTTCGTAATTATCCTCGACCGCCTGCTTGGCTGGGTAGTCTGTGGAGGCAGAAGTTGAACTCCGCGCCGTTGTATTTGCCGACCATCCTGTATTATCTTCTTTGGGGATTGTACTGTTTTCTGTGATAACGTAGCCATCAGAAGTGAAGGCTTTGTTATCAACACCTTTTAAATCCTCTTCTTTAGTCTGATCTTGATTTGCGTCCACTATATCATTAAAGGAAATATGCCGTTCAATATGTCTCAGATACAAGTCTTTTCTTACAAAGGATTTGGAGCACTCTGCAATATGGCACCGAAAAATATGACTCGGGTTATCTGCTCAGTTCTAGTTAGGGACTTTTACAAAGTTTCAGACCGTTATACGTACGATTGAGCTGATGCCTTAGAAGATGATCCCTTCTGGTGAAAGCTCTATGACAGTCCGAGACATTACAAACAAACTTTTTATTTGCTGTCTTACGGAGTTGTCCGCCTTTATTCATTCTAAACTCTTGTTACAGCTAGAGGAGAGAAGAATATCTACTTCACCAGCTTTAAGACTCTTAAGACATTTAGATGAGCGGGGTCCGCATTTACATGCATACTGCACGATCCTGATTCGGAACCGTAAAGTGGGGGATGCTGCTTGTGATTGATAAGTAACCTGAACAGGTAACAATCCTGTCTACAGCTAGCTTCCACAGATAATCACATGACTGTGATACCCCTGAAAACTCTGTTTCTGGGAAGCCAGTCTGAAATAAACTTATTCCTTTGGTCGGAGCTGCCCCGCACTTTTAGAAAAAGATTTTGATAGTTCAAGTCCACTGGCCAGCTAGATAGCCTAAATCTTAAAGCCTATTAAAGTAAACTGCATTCAAATATAAAGATTACAAAGTTGTTACCTGGATTACAAACATTAACAAGTTACTCAGTTTCCGGTACGGTCTCAATAAATTCTTCGTGAGTGTCCTTCTCCATTTTACCTGATTCGAGTACTGCAAAATTGTGACTCTCAAGAGCCCCTTTTTTCGCATACAGTGCATCCACAGCTTCCAAAGATAAGCCTTTGGTCTCCTTGAAATAGAAATAAACAATGAACAAAAACACAAAATTGAATACCGCAAAGATAATATAAGCCTTGAATCCAATATTTTGGACCGCTGAAGGTGCGATTTCAACCACCAAAAAATTGAATATCCAATTTGAAGCTGTACTGATAGCAGTACCCTTTGATCTCAATCGCAGGGGTATAATTTCAGTCGGATATACCCAGACAGTAGCCTGCATACCAAAAGTAAAAGCACCTAGGAAAACAAATAACATAGTTGCAGCTACAATTGCAAAATTTCTGTTTCCTTCAGGATCTTGGTTAACTTTGAATACCATTCCTGCTGAAATAATAAAGGCTATCATTTGCCCTGCAGTACCAATAAGGAACAGTGGCTTTCTTCCGACCCTGTCAATTAAAAACCATGGAACAAATGAAAATGCGAAGAACCAGATATTCAATATTCCACTCATTAGACTAGACATACGAGCACTGAAGCCAACTGAAGAAAACAATGTGTTTTCGTAGTAGAGGATAAAGTTGTTACCCGTCTTGATTTGTTAGTTTCCGTCCATGACTTTAGAATGATTATAGTTAAATTACTTACTAGCTGCTGGAAGATTTGGACCAAACAAGCACTCCAGAGACGTCTTCTTGTTTGAAGATTATCCTCCTTGATGAAATCAATCCAAGAACCAGATCCTTCGGCTATCTCGATCATTACTGCGCTCTTAATTTGATTTAGTAGTTCGATGACCTCATAGTCTTCGGTACCCTTATCTAGCAAACTTGAAACCACTTCAGCTGCATCTTCATTTCGATCGTGGAGCATCAAGAATCTGGGTGATTCTGGAACAATGAAGGTCAAGATGAAAATTATGATAGGAAATATAATTTGAAATGCTGTTGGAAAGCGCCATGAAACTCCTGCATCAACGAAAGCCAGGCCATAATTAATCCAGTAGGCTAGCAGAATACCAAAATTCAAAGAAGAGAGATATGCTGTAGCATATATTCCTCTACGGGATTTTGGTGAAACTTCTGATTGCAAAACAGGGATGGTAGACTGATAAAAGCCTACTCCGCAACCGGCAACAATCCTTCCCACAATAAGCTGTCCTAACGTAGAAGCCGAAGCCTGTAATATCGCTCCAACGACCAAGAAGATACAACCTGTTCCAATACATTGTCGTCTGCCAAAGTTTCCACTGACCACAGCCGTCAAAATCGAACCTATGAATCCACCAATTTCATACAACGCAACAACTGTTCCCACCAAGAAACTTCCAGGGTGGTGGAAGGTCTTGTTCCATGGGTCGCCATTAATGAAGCCTATGTAACGTTAGAGAGCACACTGCAAGCGATATTACACATTGTTATTTACCTCCCATTAAACCATTGTCATAACCTATAAATAAATTAGTTAGAATCGCACTATGCTTTAGTTAAATTTCCAACTTACCAACACACATGAAGCCCAAACCACTCATGATTGTGATAACAACCAAAAGGGGCCTGCCTCTTAGGCCAGCAGCACCTGCAATATTCTTCTGATAAATCCCAAGCATTTGATATCAATGAACACTTTTTCTAGAGAGATGGAATCATGAGATGCCAAATACTTGTGTTATATTTATGTTCTTGATTTGATCTATCCTGGAGAAATCGCCTGTGATCGACATGGTCTAGTGTGGGGTACAGATATCCGAGTCACAAACGGTGATTGCGCACGTCAATTTCTCAATGTGGAAATGGGGACGATTATCTGTTTCGTAAAGGAAACCCCACTATCGAGCTATGGGGTTAGATCTATATGCTAGGGTGGGGAAGTGAAAGTGGGGATAAGAAATTGGGGGTTTGGGGGGATTTAAAATTACATGTTATTACAATGAACAGGATGGTGTTAATATTCAGATATAAGAGTCGGACCCATTGCGATCAGACTAGACCAGTTCAGTCAGACAACAATGTCAGAAACACCATCGAAGCCCAAGCTCCTTATTTTGGGGAAACTGTCGCATATACAGAAGGAATGGAATGATTTTGCCCAAAAGTATGAAGTGGTAGAGTTTATATCGAAGTCGAGGGATGAATTCATCACCGACTGTAAGGGAAAATATGATGGCTTAGTGGGAATTTATAGCTTCGTCACTGGACAGCATGTTATTGGTGGCATGGATGAAGAGATAGCCAAAGCTTTACCTTCCACGCTGAAGTTTGTGTGTCATAGCGGGGCCGGTTACAATTTGATAGATGTCCAACATTTATCTCGGCGAGGAATCCAAGTTTCCAATACGCCTTTAGTTGTCAACGGGGCGACTGCCGATACAGCAATCTACTTGATGCTCGGGGCCCTAAGAAATTTTAACCGCCTAGCTACAGAATTACGGAGGAATAATTGGAACAGAAACGTTCCTGAAGCACATGATCCTGCTGGTAAGGTGCTTGGAATTCTTGGCATGGGTGGTGTTGGACAAGCTTTCCGCGATAAGGCCACAGTTTTCGGATTCTCCAAGATTCTATATCACAATCGTCACCGCTTGAGTGAGGAGGAAGAAAAAGGTGCTGAATATGTATCCTTTGATGATCTACTTGCCCAGTCAGATGTTCTTTCTTTGAATTTACCTTTAAATGCTAACACGAGAGGTATAATCTGTGCCGAAACTTTGTGTAAGTGTAAAGAAGGAGTAACTATTGTAAATGTTGGTCGCGGTGCTTTGATTAATGAAGCAGATCTTGTGAAAGCTCTGGAATCGGGTAAGGTTTACAGTGTTGGATTGGATTCTTACGAGGAAGAACCAGTAATCAATGCTGGGCTACTATCTAATGAAAACGTCTTGCTGCTACCTCACATAGGAACTCATTCTGTTGAGACTAGACGAGAAATGGAACTGGTTACCCTTCGTAATCTCAAATCGGGACTCGAAACGGGAAAGTTGATAAATCTCGTCTCAGAGCAAGTTGGTCTGTTTTAGGTGCATGTAAGCTCATATACATAGATAGATTTCAATTTATGTCAAGCAAAGTTAAATATATGTTTGGTAAAAGAAATACTATACCTAAAGGATCTAGGCACTATGTTCGATATATTCTACTTCATCTTTGCCTAATACGTTTGTGCCTTCCGAAACTTCTCTTGTTTGTAGACGTCTTGCAATTGGCACAACCTCGAACATGTTCTTCGAATTCATGAAAATCTCATCGATCTCCTCCAATGGTCTTGCTGCTGTCTCAGGGAAGAAAAAGTAAATAACAGGCACTATGATACACAAATTAATAATTGCAAATATGAGATAGTAACGCCAATGGATGTTATTGACGGCCGTTGGAGTCACCTCAGCAATTAAAAAGTTGAACGCCCACGTAGTTGCAGTCGACACAGCGTTGATGTGCACTCTGTAAGCAAGTGGAGCAATTTCAGTAGCATATAAGAATGGGGGTCCAAGGAATCCTACTGGGAAAGAGAATGTGAAAAGGAAAACAAAGACAGAGGCAGCGATGGCCGCAGATTTCGCAGGAGTTTGAGAAATTGAAATGCAGAACCCTAGCATAAAAGTGCCCATACCAGCAGAAGATATAAGCATCAGTTTTCGCCTTCCGAGTCTATCAATCAAGCCATAGGCAACAAAAGAGCCCATCAATTGGAATGTGAAGAGAGCCCCTGACAAGATATGAGAAACCAGCTCTGTCAGACCGATGTAGGAAGTGAAAAGGGGTCCAGTAAAGTATGCTAACGTGTTGATACCGTTCATTCTAAAATTGGTTAGATATAATTACCGTGTAGTTCTGGTTATTTGTACTTACTGTTGGAACATCAAGCAAACAGCAGCTATCATGGTTCTATGGAAAATTCGCTCTCTGCCATTCTTAAACAACCCAAGGAAACTACCTTTACCCGTTTCCTCTAGGGATGCTTGATAGCTTTCAATACTAATTGTTATACTCATGTCATCTGGACTTATGTCCTCTAGAACAGCTAAGACTTCGCGGGCGTCTTGAACACGGCCCACCTTGACTAGCCATCGTGGTGATTCTGGACAAAAGAGGATAAAAGCGATCACAATCAAACCATTGAGGGTGGGAAATACAAGTTGTAATCTCCAAGAACCAGAGGAGCCCACAAAAGACATACCCAAGCCCAGCCATTGAGAGAAAGCCAAACCAACACAGATATATATACCTTCCATGACAATAAAGGTACCTCTATGACGAGCAGTGGAGCATTCAGCCTGCCAGAGTGGTACAGTAGCAGTAACCATTCCGTAACCTAAGCCAGAAATAATTCTGCCTGCCATTAACTGACCTAGCGAAAAAGCAGATCCTTGCAAAATATGACCAATGGTTGCGATTACAGCACCAATAAACCCGGTTTTGATTCGCCCAAGCCTATCACCAACTATAACACAACTCATAGAACCAAATATACAACCAGCTGGATACAAGGCTACGAAAGTTCCCTGAATCTGAGCATTGTGTGTTTTTTCATGGCCTGTTGTGTCCAGTGTATCGATACTGGGAAACAGGCTAATGAAAGATTTGAGATTTAGAATTCCACCAGCAGCTGCTGCATTGTATCCGAACCAGATATAAACCGGAACCACAATGGTATAGAGCATAAAATCCAACAGTCTGGGACCTCGAAATCCAAAATATTTGGCCATAGTTTATTGATGGATATCTTCCCCAGCCAGTTTTCTGTTCTCTTGATCTAAATTAGAATCTATTTTTTATATATATATTAGACAATCCTGAAATCTTCCCCGCTTTGATCTAGGGTCGGATCAGTTTATGCCACCACGGTGATCCGGGAAATGATTTACCAATTCTCCTCGATTTGAAGACGGAGAGCGGAAGCGAATGTTAAGTTGCTTCCCGATATGTTGATTGACCTGGAAGAAAGTATCATATTTATGGAGCTGATAAGTCTGAAGAGAATTAAAATTGTCTATCTGACATGAAGTTCTGACTATTTAGAGTTTGAATACTTTCCGCATTGAGATTTTTTTCCGTTCAAAGCATCAAAACGTCGCAACCCCCACTCGTAGCCTTGCTTACCCCACAAAAAGTAAAAGCCGATGGCCGGGATACCAATTATCCATTGAATAGATACTAATCATTAAATTCGTTAATAAATAATTTTACCAAGCAGCTATGTAAAAATTACAGTTCAGGCTTATTTTAGTTAGTGGATTCTAAATCCTGAGTTTGTAGCTCGGTTCCAACAATATCCTCCCATCCTAAACTCCTCTTCACACAACTATCCATTATTTGACCCATTTCGTTCACCATAGGCCAGTTACCAGTGCCCATTGCCAAAATAACCCATTTTAATAGGCCAACTATTCTATTTTTGTTTTCAAAGCCATCTAGATCGGCCGGTGATGTGATGGACTTGGTCCGTTCCAAATAGCCCAGCCCGCTTTCTGCTGCCAGGGCCCATTCGTGCTCTCGTGCAGCAGAATTGTGAAAACTACTAAATCCAGATTTTGATTTAGCCATTACTTTCGACTCGGGTCCGTCTGTACAGAAACAGAAGGCCCAGAACACCAATGCGCAATGTGCAACGATCATCGGTCCGTGAATAAAGGGGTCGTTTCCAGCGGAATACATTGACGGCTGACCGTCCGTCAAAAATACCTTACGCAGAACTACTAAAGCGTGAAATGCGCACTCCCTGGCAGCTGGAGTTTTAGACCATTCGTACATGTACTTCTCCGCAAACAGATAATCTTGATGTACTGTGTTTTTGCCCAAAATTCTCCTGTCACCACAGAACACATGCAGTTCATACCTGCGGAGATTCATGGAAATAAATGCAAAATGATACTGCAACGCTGTATCCAGCATATCATCTTCGGCTGGTTTGTCATAGTCTTCCCACCAAAAATCAATTGCTTTTGTGAGCACTTGACTCCATTTGTCCCGAAATGGTGCCAAACCAGAGTCTAAAGTCGATGCTTCGATATCCAGATTAGACACTTGAATATAATGTGACAAAAGACCATATAATAATGCCAGTCTTCCTAATTTACAATTTGTAGAAACGTGTTTCCTTTTCAATAATGATCTTAGTCCTCCCATAAAAGGCTCACTCGGCTTGTTGAGCATGGACCTGTGATCTTCAGCTGAATTCCATATTTCATCATCACAAGGTAAAGACAGTTGCAGCTCGTTCGGATGCAGGATCTGCGCATGGCTAAATAGCACCGAATGTGATACGTCCAAAACAAATGCTAAAAATACTGCCCGTTTAATGGACTCTGCTTCGACCCATTCCATCCATGTACTGTTACTTTTTGAGTCTAGTTTAATAGATGGGTCGAGCAAGGTTGAACCACGTCGAATCAACTGGATAGTCGTTCCATGATGAATATGTGCCCGCTCATGGATTAGCCTGCTACCTGATCGTGTTTTCTCGTAAACCTCTAGAAGGAGAAGGCTCTGAAGAATCCACACTCTAGTTGGTGGGTGGAAACTGGACGACTTGTATATTATCCACCGTAATGGTGTAGCAATTGAATTACGGAACTCATCGCTTGTCTGGGCGTACGAAGCACCAATAAGGATTATGCTTAGTAAAAGCGGGGCCGGCGTATGGTCAATTTGAAAAGATGGGTGATGTAGTATTGGACACTGCCAGTGGAATTTGTCCCAATACGTTTGGTTGTATATCGCTAAATTCGAAAGAGAAAATTCCACAAAATTTTCGAGTTCTGGGATCTCGATAAGCATTTCCTGCCTTTTATGTTCTGACATGACTATATTCTGTTCAAAAGATGGTGGTGAAGACATCTGTGAAAAGTCTTTTGTGGGAGATAATAGAAATGAATATGGTTCGAGTACACCAGGCCTGTTAGAGAGTAGGCCAAGACCAGGTGCAAATAGCCAATCAGTGAGATCTTGATTGGGCGAGCCTTCCGATAGATTGGGCGTCGTATTGGGAAGTAACGTTAAGTCGGATGCCCCATTTACTGTCGACTCGACTTTTACAACAGATGTAGCATCGTTTTGATCGGGCCCTAGAACTATGGACGACCATGGTTCATGCATATTCAAATTGGTTGATGACGAATTCTCAGAGAAAGCCCCTGGACCCGAGTCAGATATTGTAGTACCAGTAATAACCGTGTCAGTTATAATCGTGTCTTTTGTCAAATCCTCGTCTGTTCCGGGCGTTGCACTAGGGGCATCTGGTAACAGTCCACTTTCTGAAGAACTATTGCCATTCTCTAAACATATGTCGATTTCCTTAAATGCCATATGTCTTTCTAAATGACGATTGAAAAGATCCTTTCTAACAAAGGCTTTAGCACATCCTGGAATATGGCATTTAAAAACATGCCTAGGATTATCTAAGTTATGGTTAGCAATGAATATTACCAGGTTTTGTCGTTGACCAGAACTTACGATTCAGCTGGTGTCTGAGTAAATGCTCTCTTCGAGTGAACCTTCGCTCACAAGTATTACAGGCAAATCGCTTATCAAGACCCTTTCGAGATGGAGTAGGCCGTTTAGAGGTCTGGCTCTGCTGTAAGTCATCAACTTCCATTACTTAGATTCACCATTAGATCAATAATGTAATAAATAAAAATATATAACGTTGGGAATCTGATCAAGGTAAGGAACTAGCAGCATGCTTGGTGATCGCCGGTTTCAATGCGCGCGCTTCAGCATCTCCGCATCATTCCCTAAAACCTTAAAAGTGCATCATTTATTGTTATTTACTTATTTATTTATTATAATAGGTGCGATAGAGATTGGATTAAAGTCTTACATGTTGGCCCTTTTTCAATCTTCGCTTTATGTCAATTTTGCTCCCAATACGAATCTCAAGCAAAATTGAAAGCATTGACACAAGACAAATACCAGACATAAGTGTAAATGTTCCTCCTGCTCCCAAGGTGCTAATCATTCTGTCAACCACAGCTAACCCAGCAGCACATACCAAGCACCGAGCAAGATTAACAACAGCAGATGCACTCGCGGAATCTTCAGGAAATAGGTCGATAAATAACGTCATAGAAGTGTTGACGAAATACATGGATGAACTAGAGATAAAGAAGGTAGCTAGTATTGGAACGACGTACTGAACTTTCTTCTCTATGGTCCAACCAAACACAATGGCAAATGCTGCTAAGGCGAAAGAGGGATAAAATGTTGGCTTTAGTCGAGCTCTCGGAAGATCAAAATTTGAAATGTCAATTTCTAAACCGTCATCTATGCACTTTTGTTTATACGCTGCCATGGCTTTGTTGTACGACCGGGCCATGACTCTTCCCGCAAGTACACTACCAACGATGCTACCAACACCGCTTGCCAGATAGGCGTATCCGATTTTTGCTGTCGAAAAATTATAATTCGCACTGAGAAGAGTGGACTGAGCAGTCAACACCATGAACCATGTGGTATAATGAAGAGAGGCAGGGATCAGAACTAAAATTGCGTCCCATTCCATTAAAATTCGAATTGCAGCTAGGACGTCTAACTTGTGGGATCCAGAGGGCCTCGCTTGTTCATATTCAGGATCTTGTTTACGAAATGGTACACCAGTGCTTCTACTTCTAAAAAATGCATACGGAGATTGATTATATATTTTTGTTGGATAAAACGAGCCATCTCCTACTATGAATCTATTGGTTTCTGGCAGGATCAACAAGACTAGCAAAAGAATGGCTCCTGCTGTAATAACTAGGAACCAGAACATAGCTCTCCAACCCATACCTGAGGTAATTCCAGCACCTATCAGTGGACCAAAGCAATTGCCCATTAATGTGAGTCCTGATGCAATTCCAACATAGCTACCCCTAGACTTCCTTGATGTTAGGTCGCCAATTATTCCATTCAAAATAGCCACTGTTGAGGCTCCTCCAAAAGCTTGCAGAATTCGCATGCCAAATAAGAACCAATATGATGGAGACAATGCTAATCCTATACATGCACCAACATATACTATTAAGCATGACACGAATGCCGGCCTTCTACCGATTGTGTCAGACAAGGTGCCCCAAAAGATGGGAGATACACCCTGAAAAATTGAATAGATGGTCACTGTTAGATTCATCTTTTCGACAGTGACATTAAAGTCCCTTTCAAGGTCTGGGAATGCTGGTAGATAAATGGGTACTGATACAGTAGAGAGGAAGCTGGCTGTCGCAGATACACCAATTATCATATAAAGTTCTTTGCCCTGATAAATGGAAACAGGCGCTTCTGGAGCCGACTGCACTCGGACCACCTTTTCCTCGTCATCTCTCACTTGGCTAGTGAGTATTCCAGACTCAATATCAATCTCGCTCATGATGGAGAATTAAGGCTTCCCAAGATAATCGAGATAGATGCTGTATATGCTCGGACGGAAATAGGATATTATTAGTTCTTCTTTTGGAAATTGTGAGTATCCGGGCTGCATACAACGATTGTGGAGTTAAGAGTTTCCTAATATGTAGGCTTCAGCCGCTTATCCCTGCTGCAAATATGAGGGCGAATGAAGACGAGGCTAATTCAAGACAAATTGTCCACCATATTATATATGATTCGGATGGTTGGTGGCCCGCGGAGATTTCTCGGATAAATAACCGGTTGGTTTATGTCCGACCATTTAAATCCGTTTAATTCCTTCAAAATTCGGGTCTCCCCTTATTTATCTATGCGAAATCGGTGGGTATGGCTCCGTTATCGGCCATCAAATACGGCGATATCGGCATCTTAGGCCCACCAAAATCACAACAAGCTAACCCCCGCCAGTAACCGTTTGCACACCGTATATATCCGTTTATTATTTATGTGAAATCATCTGCATTCATATATAGATAGCATTTCGTACATTTTTCCTTGCATTTGGGTATGCCGCTTACCGCCAATTCCGAAGCCAAGACGGTTTGCCAAGTATAATACATATCGTGAATCACATGCATACGGAACATTCTGTCTATTAAACCAGAGCACCTATTATCTGACGAGAGTCGAAATTGTATTTGCTTAAACTTCGTACGACGGTTATCAGAAAGCGAAATGTTCACCATAAACTGAAGGCACTTGCAGGTTCGTGGAGAGACCGACTCAAACCTTACCCAGAATAACGGTATGGAACTAAGAGAGATGCATGCTTATAAACCTTACACAAAGGGGCGAGGATGATTAGTTAAGCATTGAAGACAACTCGTCTAATCAATAGTTTAAAAATCTAGTATTGAAAATCTCGAAATTTGAAATCGTGGACATACAAGAACATAATTTGAGAAATTAAAAAATAGAAGAAAATAAACCATGAAATACTCACCGCGTGTGGTTAGCTCGTGCGAGTCTTGTCGGCGATTGAAGCGCAAATGCGATTACACGTCGACTCACGGACCATGTTCGAACTGTGTGATGAGAAATATCGGACATCTATGTTCACTCCCTGGAGACCAACGAACCAATAATAACAGCATTTCATCTAGTAGCACGCCAGGATCAGTCCCCTCATCCCTTCCTTCTCCACCTCCTGGATCCGCTAATAATAGCCAGTACGCGGATGGTCTTAAGCACTTGAGTTTTGCTACGGGGTCTAATTCTCCTGGTACACAATCTGTATTCACATCTCCTTTATTAATACCTTCACCTCCGGCTTCAGATTCAGAAAAGCGGCCTCTTTCTAATACGATCAGTGCGAGTAAAATGCCACCCAAGTTTCTAATGGCTTGTGCTGTGCGATTTTTTCAAACGCCAGAATTGTCATTTTATGTTGACGAATACGAGGTAATGAGTAGCATTCTTGATCTTGCAAGAGGTGCCACCGATTTGAATAAGCTCTCTTTGCTATATATCCTCTGTGCAGATATACTGTTAAGAAGAGGTGCTAAAGTATCGGCGCTTTTTGGCTACACAGGAGATCGTTTTGAACTATCAAAAGAGTTGGTTGAGATCCATTTGAAAACGTGTCAACTACAACCTACAAATACCATCGAGGCATGTCGAGCTTTAATATTGAGAGCCCAATTTTATACCGATGCTGGTGATGAAGAACAAGGGTTCAAGGCTGTTGACATGGCTGTGCAGTCTTTTAATTCTCTTTTACAGCTTCCCGGTGAAGATTTACCATCGAGTCAATTTGCCAAGAGCAAATTGTGGCTTGGTATTTGTATGTTGGAGGGTACCCTATGTGGTGCGACAAAGTCACATAGAAGACCAGTACTGCCTTTGCAAAGAACCATTGAATTTCAAGATTTCAAGGATCAAAGAAGAATGAAAATACTTCAATTTGCACAAAGAGTATCTTTTATTCTTGATAGCACCGATAACACTGTTATTCATGGAACTGCTCTTGAAGATCTATGTATTGAAATGCTCAACTATATTCCACAGATTGACAACATTGAGGGTAAGATCCATCCTTATGGACAAATCGAACTGTATATCTCGTTGATTAAAATTCGTACTCGACAAGTTTTAGAGCTTGGACCTCAAACACAACAGCAGCAATATCGGGATCAGTTACTTGCATATTTGATGGAATATAGTAATCAACTTGCTGATAGAGTTGAAGTGTTTACTACGGTAGGCAGTCTTTCTCCCTATGGACTTACATGTTTAGCAAGTGGTCCTCACCTGGCTTACACGGTATTCCAAGGGCTGACTTGTATTTGGATTCTGTCTATCTTAAGTGATCGGGAGTTTTTACTGGAGCCGAATTTTGCTGATGTGCGAACGAGAATCTACCGTATCTTGGAGAACCTAAGAGGTGATTATAAAATATGTAAACATACACACGGTCTATTCAAGGGATTGGAATTGCTAGTCAAAGCTCAACGGGAAGCAGACAGTGGTTCATATACGTTCCGAATTCCCGTTGAACTGGAGCCTGGTATTGCTAGTATCAGCAAGAAATGGAACGAGGCGTTCCAGGATGACAACAGCACAAATTTCAGTGAAGAGAGTATCTCAGTTTCTGGCGAAAATCCCAATGTCTCTTGGGAAGATTTCAACCCTCTTGCTGATGACAGCACATTGTGGTCATTTATTCTATCTCAAAATGATGACTTCGATGCATCCGTGCACAGTTTCTCTCCTAGTGAGATTCCTGATGGAGAGATGGTTATTCTGACCTGAACTGGCTTTGTGAGGCATGAAAAAACGTTGGTACTAGCATGGGTATTAGTTGCAGGCTCAGTTAATACCAATGCACACTAAAGCTTAATTGTTCATTTTAATTTATTATAGCTAGTAGCTTATTTATTTTTTGTAGTAATATATTTAACGGAAATACTGACAATTTGTTCTAACTAGTATCTGGCTACCGGTTGTGGCTTGTTTCAACCCAGCCACCCTGACTCATGAACCTTAGTTCTAATATCGATTGTAAGGATCTACCAGATCAATTAGAGTTATCCTCACGTATAATGATAGTCATCTATTTGAATTGGTAATTTTAATTCCTGAACTTACCATCGTCTGTTCTACCAAAGTATGAAAGCATTGTGCTAGATAGCTTAGATAGCTTCCCAATCTCCAATAGTAAGTTTACTACCCTGGCATCTAAGGCCGCTAGTCGTATATATTTCGTCCAGAAGCCTATTGCCTTGAAGTAATTTATCTTATCTTTTAGTTCGTATTGAAAATAACCTTGCATATGTTTGAACTCCTTTTAAGACATTCATCGATTTGCCGAACTAGGGCATTGCCAAGCTTAGTGGAGCTTCTGCCGCAACAATTATGATAATCAGAGCAGGTCCGCTGTATGTCAGTTCGTCAAACCAGTTTGCATAAACGGCACTGGACGCCTTGCCGTATTGGAACTTTTTTTCTATGCAGCTCAATAGAATTGCCCAATATTATATCCGCCGAACAGCTATTGGCCATTAGTTCTAAATTTATCTAGTTTAGTGCTATACTAATTTCCAAGCTGAATAGTGAATATCAATGTAACGATACTTTTAATTATAGTAACACAAACCCATCCACTAATAAAACCACGATCTTAGCATGACTTCATTCTCCGGTCCGTTGTTTAAGAACAATTTATTCAAGTCCATCTCTTCGAACTTCTCTTGTTCGGCGCATTACCTAATTAGGCATCATGCGGGCGTAGGTGGTGAATCCTAAATTAGCTATTTTACCGCATCATGTATCAAACTGTACTGCCACAGCTCAGAGTCCCGGCTCTTTCCCATGGTTTCCCGGCGGATCAAACCGTTTCATTGTGCATATGGAAAAAAGCTATGCGGACCTAACAGGTAATGACGAACCATAATGTCGTCAAGATAAGGAAAATGCGGGCTGATCTGATGGATCGAGTGTTTCAATTGGTGAATTTGACGTACGTACTGAGATGAACAAAAAAAAATATCGGCTATTTGAAAGTCAAAGAAAAAGCGACAGTGGGTGAAATTTGGTGCCGTAGAGTGAGCAACCTGTTGCTTATCTGTTTGTTCGGCTCAATTTTCTTTTATTTTTGCTTGTCTGTAGGTTGGACCGAGATATTCCTGTCTTTGCTATATAAGCTGTATAGTACTCCGATGAAAAATAGAAAATCTTTTGATCCTTCTTTATTCAACCCTCAATTCAATTGAAAAATAAAAATATGAAGTTCAGCACAGGACTTCTTGGATTGGCATTAGCCAGCGCTGCAGCCGCTGCTCCTGCCCCAGCCGACTCGGTTACTATTCAGATCAATGGCAGTTCTATCAACGTTGACATTGAGGAAAATACCCCTGCTCCTACTGATCTTCCTACCTATGCTGCCTCTGGTGTTAATGTCCAGAGTATCATGGGTAAGCTTGCAATTTTCCAACCCAAGGCTTTCATTGTTTCAATGTTTGAACCCGAGCAAGATGTCTGGCTCCAACCATTGAACTTGACCAACAATATCTCTATCCCCGGTCTATCTCCTTTATTCCCAGATGTTCACTGTAACTTGGACTTCTCAATTTGTCAAGTCACTACTGGTGAAGCTGAGGTCAATGCTGCATCTACTATCTCTGCTCTTGTCTTGAGTCCATTGTTCGACTTGACTCAAACTTATTTCTTGATCGCCGGTATTGCTGGTATCAGTCCTCACCAAGGTACTTTAGGTCAAGTTTCTTATGCGAAATATGCTGTGCAAGTTGCTCTTGAATACGAGATTGATGCTCGTGAGATGCCTGCCAACTGGACCACTGGTTACTATTCTTACGGCACCACCCAACCCGGTCAATACCCTGTCAACATCTACGGAACTGAAGTATTCGAGTTGAACGAGAACTTGAGAAACCGTGCCATTGAGGTCGCCAAGAATGTTACTCTTAATGACACTGAGACCAGTCAAAAGTTCAGAGCTCTTTATGGCTATGCTCCTGCCAACCAACCCCCTACCGTCAAGGCCTGTGACTCGGCCACTTCTGATGTGTACTTCTTTGGTGACGACCTTGCAGAGAGTTTCGGTAACTTGACTCTGTTGCTTACGAACGGATCATCCAACTACTGTATGACTGCCCAAGAGGACAATGCTTCTCTTGAAGCTTTCACTCGTGCCGCTAAGTTTGGCTTCGTTGACTTTGCTCGTATTGTTCTCATGAGAACTGCCAGTGACTTTGACAGACCCCCACCATCGCTCTCCGCCAATGAGGTCGGCTTCTTCAATAATGCTGATCAAGGTGGATTCGGACCTGCTGTTCAAAACATCCTTCTTGCAGGCCAACCTTTTATTGAGGACATTATTAAGAATTGGGATAGTGTGTACAAGACCAACAAGAAGTATGCTGCCACTAACTACATCGGTGACATTTTCGGAACCTTGGGAGGTACCCCTGATTTCGGTCCCGACGGCGCCAAGAATAAGGGTATTGCCGCTCCTGCTTCTATCCCATAAGTAGCGTAAGTAACGTTTTGTATGTTTTAGTAATGATAATAATAGATTTTTATTGGATGTCAAATAAACTCCACATGACATATGCATGGATATGCAGGCCTTTGCATAATCAGGCAATTATTGATCTGTCAAACGAGATGCGATACAATATGAAAAGAGGTAGAGAAATATATCACAACAAGCAGAATCTATGAAAAAAAAAATATGGAACATATATTTGGAATATATATTCGTTTGGGTCAATATGTATACTAGAACATCAAGTGCCGGGTTCCACGGCGTATTAAATTAGGTACCGTTGAGGTTTTTGTGAAACTACATACACGAACTTAATATCACCTGATGGAGTGGTGGCCTGATGTACCAGGGGTCATTTGAAAATCAGCATAAAATCAGGTCATAATTCGGGGTTAAGGCTGTATATAAGGAAATAGTCGGAATAATGGGTCTTGGATTAGTCCGATAGACGTAAAATATAAATAATCGGACCTGCTCTCTCGCTCTCTTTCAAAAGTAGTAGCCCAAAAAGTCTATCTTCATCAATAATCTACAAAAAATGAGACCATCTACTGCCCTTTGGAATGCTATTAAATTTAAGCCAAAATATTCTGAGCCCGTGAGAGTCGCACGAAATCTTGCTGTCTGGGGCCCACTATTAGGATCGTTTTTATTATGGCCACATGCTTATGCTGCCTTTGCCGAATGGAGATTCAAGCCAAAGAATGTCAAATAATGACAAGGATAAATGCTAACGCTTCAACGTTAAAATCATAATCTCAATTCCCATCATAAGACTCTGGATTAAACATATCATCAAAATAGTTTATTTTTTGCCTTATAATCATTACTTGTCAAGACATTGTAATATATTTATTAACGTCGTAAATATTTAAGCTCCAACCATCTGACAGCATTGAAGCCGATAAATGAAAACGCAAAAGTCAGCTCTAAACCAACATCACCGCCATATGGTGGCTCACCAATCTTGATGGCGATTTTTCCCACGTAGTATACTTGGGACATACCCATGGCAGCCCCGACTGCACCACAACACAGACCGAAAATAGCTGCGAATCCAACAGGAAGTTTCGACCTGTCAGAATAGTCGGATGGCTCATAGTTGGAGATACTCTTTCTATAGAATAGATGTTCAGAGAGTGAAATTGCAATATACAGAGCAATCCAATAGCTGATAAGGTTCATGAAATTCTCGAAAACTTGGCCAAACTTATAGTATGCAGGGATAGCCAAGGCGAGGCCGACAGTACAGGAGATAATGGACCAGACAATTCTGGGAACCTTACGGAATCCACCCCACATGGTTTGAGCAGAGAAACCAATGGAGTACATACTGGGAACATTATTGGCAATGGTGGAAAGAGCCAATAAAACTTGGCAAAAAGAACCAAATCCATGAAGCGAATTCTCGACCAAAACGGCATACAACAGACCACCGACACTGTTGTTATTATAGTGATCAGCAAAGTTTTGGCTGGTCAAAATACCAGTGGCACAGGCGGCTCCGATAATCTCAACAAAAATACATGGGAAGGCCAAACCAATGAATACATAAATGAAGATCTTCAGTCTAGAAGCGTTCTTGGGCTTGTAAACACAATAATCAGCAGCCACAGGGACCCAACCAGCACAGAATCCAAATACAGTACCACCGAAAGATAAAATGTCAGCAGCCTCAGAAGCACCGACTCCCATAGTACCAGTAGTGAAGGCACCTGACTTGGCCATTCTAACAGCAGCAATAATGAAAATAATGAAGTTAGGAATCCAAGTATACTTCTCAAAGGTATGAATAAAATGATATCCCATTAAACTGACGAGGAAACTACCCAAACTAAGAACAAGACATGCGGCCCAGGGAGGAATAGGGTGAGAACCAACCGAATGAAGTAATTGAGCAGCCACCATGGTGTTGATGGCGGACCAACACATTGTACTGAAGAAATTGATTAATGCAATAATTCTGACACCTTGGTATCCAAACCAAAAACGCGACAAGACCATTTGACGCAACCCGAGTTTAGGGCCAAAAGTCGAGAAAAATGCTACTGGCAAGGTACCAAGAAGGGTGAAGAAGATAATGGTCAGAACCGAATCCCAAAATGTTAAACCAAAGGCGGTAATACCAAGAATACCAGTGGAAAAGGTAGCCACGACCATATTAACACCAGTGAAAAAAGTACCAGCATTAATATAAGAGGTATCATTTCGTTCACTTTCGGGAACTTGTTCAATACCTCTAACTTCAGCCTTGAGGTAAGTAGCAGCGAATTCATCAAGCCTGCTCAACTGAACAGGGCGAGATTTTTCAGTGAACTCCTGCTTAGAATAGTCGTCATAGTCTTCAGAGTCGAAAACTCGAGGGTTTTTGGTATCCCTTTCTATATCCAATGACGACATATTCCTGATTATTTGGGATTTGGATTGGTGAATATATTAACAATATATAAAACGAAATTAAAACAAGATTGGAGAACCAGTCGCATTATATTTTTATCTGGCGATGAGATGGAAAAAAATGCTGCATAGATAGTGCTCATTTAGGAAATTTGGCAGAAGATTGTCACACAGAATGAACGGGCTCAAACTGAGACACGGCACCAGAATCGCAGGCTAAGCAGTATTAAGTAGTCTATGGGACGATCGAAGCAGGGCAGAGGACCGTACCTCAAATCAGCAAAATCCTAACTACGAAACCCCTCCACTATTGATAAAGCATCAGAAGCAGCCAACCTACCTCACTAACAAAATGCTCTTATCTCCCACCCAAGCATGAGCCACGGCCTTTGAGTTTATTTTTTGTTTGATAAGAAATACACCAAATAGAGGCATATCATCTCAGGAATTAAGCTTGAAATAAGCTCCGATGGACAAAATTTTTTGCATGAAACTTCATCTGCAAACCCGCATGCGGTACTGATATGCAGAACAACCAACGGCGCTCGGTTTCCAAGCCCCAAGAAGAACCCAAGAAGAACGTCCCGAAGGCAAGCCGCCGTTTAAAGCTTGAAAATTGGGGTAGATCGCTCGGCTAAAAAACCTTAGTTGTAGGGCTACAATCTACATTGGTTACAAAGAGAGATAAGAGCAGCAACTCTGGTCGGATCAAACTAAGAATAGAGGGGTAATCTCTGCAGACTCATGTGTAGCCATCAAAAACGGAACTCAAGTCATTGGAGTTTATCAGCACACTCATTCGTAAGCTTGTAACCATTGGGACCATATAGGCTTTTTCATCTTTATAAGATAATAACAACAATGACTGCTACCAACATTCCACAGACCCATTAGCCAAGAAACCCGTACCGTGGATGTCATTAATATGAAGGTAATCCCAAAGTAATAAACAGTCCAAATGTATCAATGGTAAAATAATATGTCTACACTGAATAAACCCATTGTAAATGCAGTTGTGATAAGCGGCTGCCGTGCATAAAGCCAAGAGATCTCTTATCAACGCCAACGGACTCCGTAGATTGCACTCCTGAACACCTCTTCAAACCAGATATGAGGACTAGCGCTCTCCCCTCCACCGGCAACGATGTCTGTAATCAACTGGTCCAGACAGACCAGCATTTTTTTTCCGTCTTTAGAACGGTCTTTCAGCCATTGGGCGTCACGCTGCCTCCGGTGGCTTAGGCTCTGCCCCAGACCCGTAGCTCCTGTTTCGCAAGAGGCTGCTGGGACCGTGGACAGAACGAATTGAGCGGAGCGAGAGGAGCAACCAGGGTCTGAGGCGGAGTGTCGCGATGCCGGCTTCCCGATAGCTTATTCGTTATCCCCCGACGGCTACCGACTACTTCCGCATGTCAGCCGTCTTCCTGCCGCTCTCCAACATCACTCCAAATGCATACTTCTGCATCTCATGTCGACCTCGCCGACTTCTCTCTCTATAACTTCTCCTTGATTAGTTTCATGTTAAAGCAAATGTGGTCGGCTCCACTTCCTTTGTTTCCAGTTTGCCTTAGCTTTTTTCACACTCTCTTCTCCTTGGTCATTTGACCCATGTTTTGTTTCATCTAATATTTTCGCCTCATTTTCTTTTCTTCATTTTCTTCTCAGAGAGTCTTTTTTTATTTTTCCTCTTGTTCTCAATTATTATATAGAGGATACTATTTGCTCTTTCAAGTAGTTTTATTCTTTAGATATTGAAACATCTGTTTCCTTAAAAAAACTTACTTCTATTGCGATTACTCCCAGTACTTAACCAACATTCATATAACTTGATAATGGTTTCGCAAACCACATGGATAAAGTATTCCGAATACCTCGGACATGAAAATCCGTGCATCGTCGGAAATCACACCTGACAGAACCCCAGCCGCCGGAGACACGGCGAACCGTGTGCGGCTAGGGTGTCTCAAGTCCTGTAACCACCAAGGTACAAAAGTTTTCAATAGTACGGCTGGACTTTGATTAGACTCGATCTTACAGGAGCTATTATGAGATTGTGGGTATGGAAATGAGATCGAAAATGGCTGGTGAGTCTCCAATTAGAGACCGACAGAACGGCAGGTAAAGGCACACTGATACAAGCAGATAAAGCACGTGGGTGTCGGATGAGAAATGAAGAATGTGTGTAAATATCACTTCTAAATATAATGGACGGGAAATAGAAATAGAATTTGGATTATAAAGACTGTTAGCACGGATATAAGAATTATCGTTGTCAGTTGTCGATGGCCTAGTTTGGCCCTGACATCTGTTACCACCCAGTTTGGGCTTGCTTAGAGTAGACATGCAGATCACTTCTGTCTTTTAATGGCTCACTTATTAGTCTGTAACCGCTAAGGTTCCTGCCATGCGGCGAGATTCTCATGTTCGCAGGGGCCTATTTTCTATATATAATTTTTTTTTTCAAACCTAAGTAATAGAAATCTAATCAGTTTGTCAGGAATTTCTATCTTGGATCTAGACCAAACTGCTCATTTGGAGTTCAAACTTTGACTGTGGTAGTGCTCTGACGGTTTGTTCATATTGGTAACTCTATAGTTTATTTTCATCGGAGGTCGTCCAAGGATCGGTGTATTTTAAATTGCCCAGCCGAGAAAGTGAAGTATAAACTTTTTGTTAGCTTGTTTTTGGACTGTTTTATTACGTCAGTGCGGGCTATCTAATTTATTGGTTCTTGTCCAAGAGTCTCGTATATCTCGGCAAAAGGAAAAGAAAAGGTGTTATTTATTCTATACATTTTCAGAAGACCCGCTGGAATTACATACCTCTGGACATCAGTAAATAAGGTGTATATTTCAGATTAGTTTCCTTGAGAACTAAAAAAAAAAGAAATCCAAGCGTCTATTTAAAAGAATCTTGATGCTGCCTGATCTGGTACATTATTCAATCCAGGGTCTTTCAAAGTAGTCAATCATTTGCATTTTTCCTTTGCTACTTCATATTTATTTATACTCATCAACACCACATTTGATTTCGCATTTTCATCATTCAAAATTTAAAAAAAGCTAAAATGGATGTTATATCACCACAGTCGTCAGGTTTTAGTGAGATTCTACGAGCAAGAGACTCGTGTACACCGGGCAATGATTTCAATGGCATGATGGGAGCTAGAATCTCGTCTATTTTCGTCATTTTGCTGGGTGGCTCATTTGGAGCTCTGTTCCCGATTATATCATCCAGAAGTACATGGATTCGCATGCCTCCATATGCATACTTTGCTGCTAAATATTTTGGATCTGGAGTGATTATTGCAACTGCTTTGATCCACCTTTTACAACCTGCTAATGAAGCTCTCTCAGATCCATGTCTCGGCGACCAATGGGCCGAATATCCTTATGCATTTGGAATCTGTCTGTTTGTGATGTTCCTTACCTTTTTACTGGACATTGTATCTACCAGATACTTCGAACAGATGGGAATTGTCCATGACCATGGGCCTTCTGGTTTGGGTATTGGTCACAACCATGCGCATGAAATGGGCCAGCCCCATTTGCATGATTTGGGTATAGATGTCGAGTCAGAGGCAGCCGTTTCTGCTTCGTTTGGTCCTGATCATACCGACAGAGGCAGTGGTGACACAATGGACAAGACGAACCTCGATCAAGGACAGATGCCATGCAGCGAGGGAGAGGATCTTGATCTGTTGAAACATAGCGAATATAAATCTATGATGTCGCAAATCGGATCCATCTTGTTTCTCGAATTTGGCATTATATTCCATTCTGTTTTTATTGGTCTCACACTTGCCGTTTCAGGTGAGGAGTTTAAAACTCTGTATATTGTGCTTGTGTTCCACCAGACATTCGAGGGTCTCGGATTGGGAACACGTATTTCCACATGTCAATTTCCTGCCGATAAGGCGTGGGTCCCATGGGCTCTTGGCGTTGGTTTCGGTCTGACAACGCCCATTGCCATTGCTATCGGGCTGGGTGTAAGACAAACATACCCACCGAACTCGGCCATCAACCTCATCACAAACGGAATCTTCGACTCGGTCTCATCAGGAATTCTCCTCTACGTCGGTCTCGTCGAGCTCATGGCGAAAGAGTTCCTCCACTCACAAGATTTCCAGCAAGCCTCGCTCAAAAAAGTTCTCACTGCATACGCTATCATGTGTCTAGGAGCCGGTCTCATGGCCCTCCTCGGCCGATGGGCATGATTGTTCTTTATTTTTATTCATTGCATTTGTATTTATTTTACCCATACCTGCCTCCGGCAGCTGGGGGTCCCCTCGCCGACAACCGACTCGAGCGAAGCGACACGAGCAGCGAGGCCTGGGGCTCCGGGCAGGACCCCCTCTCCCGGAGTTCAGTACAAGCATAAATACGATTAAATAATACAGGTTACTTTTCTTTGCTCTTTGTCGGATCAGGTAGGCCCGTCCGCTCCTTTAGAGCCGTTTTGAGCTGCTCGGTGAGCTTTTCTAGAGGCGGGGCTTGTTCCTCGTTGGTTGAACGTAGGATCTTGACAAAGTCGCCGGCAGCGTACTGCTGGTTTTTGAGAACATCGCCTTCGTCTATCGAGGAAGCGATGGTTCGTCGTGGGATGACGGCCATCCGGCTGAGAATGGCCGGGTGCCATTGCACCATATGCGAAAGGGATGCGTCGAGTCGCCGGTTGAGCGCATTGTTATCGTTGAACCCTTGGTATCCTCGTTGCAACGGGTCCATCCAGTATCCTATCAGTATATGGCCATATATCTGATCGTTGGACACTAGGAAAGACGACGTCGAGATGCCTCGGTCGTTCTGCGTCACTATGAGTCGGATCTTTTCCGCAGGTACTCGTTTATATGTGTGGACAACGCTGGATGGAGGGAGAATAGGAGCATCTCGAATAATCAGTTCTTTCAATGCAGCAGGGTCGAGGATATCAGACTCGACTTTAAGGTCGTGGTTCATAATAACTGCATCCTGATCTAGCCACCACACCCATTTACAATCTTTGAACGCATACATGGCTTCTCGAATCAGAAACACTTTACCAAACGAAGCGGCCGTCTCTGCATCGTCCATACCTCCTGGCATGTTGCCCACATAGTCTCTAATATACCGGGCATACAAACCATAACCATGCTTCTTGGCATATGCTTTACGGTCTTCCAGAATTTGATTAAGATATTCTTGACTGTACGCATCCGAGTCGAGACCAATAACCAGAACAATCTGAGGCCCTGGTTTAGGTCCGTTGTATAAAATAGCATGTTTCCGGCTGTCGACTATCTTACCATCTGCTAATGTGACATATTGTGAAGTACGGTACTCAGCCAACCGGGTGATATCCGGTGTGATATACGGTGATGTTGAATACATCACCGTTTCGGCACCATTTGACATTTTCCGTACATAGGTCTTATAAGAACTGACCCCGGGTCCGCCGGCTGCGAATATAAGTAGATACGCAGTAAAGAAAAAGCCAAGAATGACACCTATGCTTCTAGCTACAGGAGACCGCAAATAACCAAACAGCACGGGCAGTCCATGACTACCGAATATACTGGGCTTTCGAGCATGAAATCTGCCATCCAAAGTGGATTGAGGAAGGGCAGAATGCATGGTCAGGCCTCTGGACGGTCGTATATGCTGGAACCAGCTGTCAAGTGGGGGAGCTGTGGAAATCTACGCAAAGCGAGATATACGTGGGATAAACCAGGGGGAATGAAAAAAAAATCCCCTCTTCAACGCTCTACTACCACCTGGATCCAGGAAAAAAAAAATTCCCTTAAATAAAAACAGGAATGCTTAAAAGAACAACCTTGTGTTTTTTTATTTTCCGTTATCAGTTCAACCAAAAAATATTGTGTCTAGATCACAAAACCGATTGATTATACAGGCTGAAATGCACTCTGTCCGTGACGCTTGAGATTAGACGGTAGTGAAAAATCGTCGTCTTATCTTTTAATGACGTATGCAAAATGCACTGCCAGATCAATGGAGGACACTCAAGAGCCAAGACCGAGGTTTGGACCCAATAACAGAAGCTGCTGAAATCAGAAAGAAAAAAAAAACCTTTCTCAAACAGCGCCAGCAAAGCACCAAACTAACTTTGGAACAAGGATCAAGCTCACTTTACCACACCTGCCAACAGCAACCCGCCAGTATTAATTAATTAGCTGGTTTGGGAGTTATTGTAAAGAAATCATAAACATTGCATGCCAGCAGCACGCTGCAGGGTTAGGTGCTTGAAGCTGCTGCTGCTGCTGTTCTATAGATAGTTCTCATTCACTCCGAAACAGGGTTTCCGTCGGCTGGTGGTCGGTCGGGCCCATCTTTTCTCAGTTTGATTGCTTGTTTTGGGCCGAGGCAGGGGGGGTATCGGGTCTGCCTCCGGCGGCTGGGGCTCCGCCCCAGACCCCGTGGTGCTCTGCTTCGCAGAGCGGCTTGGACCGTTATTTGACAATCTTCTGAGTTGTATGGAATGGGGAGCTTTTGGGTGACGAAGTATGATATATAGTTTTATGAAAAAAAAAAAATACTGCTGCTAGCGTCTAGGGAGAAAGATAAAGGCCCGAAAAAAACAGGATCCGTAAACACCCATCTCAGACCCCGGTTGGGATAGGAAATCCAGCACTGTTAAAAAAATACATTTATTTAATAGATAATTAAAAACAAAGGCAAGCAAGAGTAGACAGAAAATAGAAACAGAACGTTATGTGCCAATTATGCGTATGGTCTTTTTATGTCGAGGGAGTCGCAGCAGCTGTTGTCGTGGCCTCGCTGGCTGGTTTTGTATCGTCATTAGGCTTGGACTCCGGAGCTGGTGTATCGGCTGTCGAAGGAGCTGAGGTTGTCGTGGCTGGTGTAGCTGCTGTAGTAGTAGCCTCGGATGGTTGACTTGGCACTGATGGCTCAGCCAACTTTCCTTCCTCGCTTGTATGTGGCTTAACGTCCTTAGCTGGCTCACTGGATCCATTAACAGACCCATTATTGCTGCCAGCAACCTCGCTTGATACAGGGGCTGCTGTTGATGAAGCATTAGCAGCAGCAGACTTGCTGGCTGGCTCATCGGCTGCATCATAATCAGAGTCTTCATCAACATTTCGTTGTGGAGCTTCAAGTGGCTCATCAGGATTGCGTCCCTCGTCTGCTCCTGCTGAATTAGAAGGAACTGGCGTAACTGCTGCCGTTGGTGCACCAGCACCAACAACAGAAGCAATTGCTGTTGGTGGTGTTTGTTGAACTGGTTGAGATGCAACTGGCTGGTTAATTCCTTCAAGAGCTGGACGTTTGTTATTCTCCTGACTATGATCAAATTCGCCTGATCGCTTTATACCCACCGATGAAGGCTCATTGGCTGTCGATGCTGGTGGAGGACCAACTGATATAGTACCACTACCTGGACCACCACCTGAGCTCACAATCGAGGGAATGGTATTTCCTGTTGATTCAATACCATCACGTACGCCAATAGGAGCTAAACCAACTGACTGATGGTCTGGCGAGTTTTTCACAGTAGCCAATCTTGGTAGAGATTGTTGTTGCTGCTGATCATTTGACGGCGCGCTGGCTGTACCATGGTTTATTGGTGCCATGGTAATGGGCTGTTGTGACTCATTGCCTTCAGTACTCCCATTAAGATTTGATGGTTGGGGTGGTTTGGACTGTAACAGACTGCCTGGTGGACCTAATGGCTGTTGCTGTTGTTGAGGTTGCCCATTTGGCTGTCCTGGTTGAGGTTGTTGCTGTTGTTGTTGTAATTGAGGAGGGGGTAACTGATGACCCTGTACTGGTGGTGTTGGTTGGAACGATGGTTGAGGTGCCGATCCGATAGGTGGTGGTGGTCCTGACAGGTGTTGCGAAGGAGGTGGTAATTGTCCTTGCTGTTGCTGTTGTGGAGGTGGTGGCTGCTGTTGTTGAGGAGGCAGTCGGTGGGCATCAGATGGTGCTTGAGATGGGTGTGAATGATGTGGATGACCTGGTTGAGGTGGCTGTTGCGCTTGACCATGTTGCTGAGCTTGAGCTTGGGCATGTTGTTGGGCCTGAACTTGGGCATGTTGCTGTTGAGCTTGTGCCTGTGCTTGAGCCTGTGCCTGTGCTTGGGCTTGTGCTTGTGCTTGTGCCTGAGCTTGTGCTTGAGCCTGTGCTTGTGCTTGAGCTTGTGCTTGAGCTTGAGCCTGTGCTTGTGCCTGTCTTTGTTGTTGTTGCTGCTGCTGCTGCTGTTGTTGCTGCTGTTGTTGTTGTTGTTGTTGTTGTTGCTGCTGCTGTTGTTGCTGTTGTTGCTGTTGGGCAGCTTGCTGCTGTTGTTGTTGCATGTCCCAAATAGCACTGGGAGGACCCTGTTGATAGCTCTGAGGATTGACGTCCTGAGGTCTAGGAGGTAATGGATGTGAAACAGGACCTCCTCCATTTTGTGAAGCACGCAACTGATCCAATCTTGCTTGAATATGTGTATTATGAGGATCCAGTTCAGCTGCCCGTTGATATGCATCAAGAGCATCAGCGATTTGGTTATTACACGATTCATATAATGTACCGAGATCATACCACACTTCTGAAATATATGGATTCAATCGAATAGCACGTGAGTAGGCATCCAGAGCATCACGATACTGATTAATCTGATAATACAACACACCGATTGAGCACCAGAATGTAGGATTACGACCATCTCTGTAAACAGCTTGTTGATACGCCTCATAAGCTTTATTATACTTTTGTTGAGCCATATAACATCTTCCCAATAAATACCACGACTGAGCATCATTCGCATCTGCTTCGAGAGACTTGGTCAAGTACGAGATGGCATGGTCTTGGTTGGTAAACGATGAATTAGGTTGATGATACAACCAACCAAGTTGTTGAAGTACCTTGGCATGTGCAGGGTTTTCAATTAGAACTCGCTCATATGCCTCTTTTGCCAATTGATACTCCTTTTGTTGCTCATGGACATGACCAATTTGAAACCAAATGTCAATCTCAGTCAAAGGTCTAGGAGGGTTGGACAGAATGTATCTGAAACAATCCAAAGACTGAGGGTACTTGAACTGCTGTTTGTATATTATACCGAGACGGAAGTAAATCTCATTTGCTTTGTCGAAATTAGGGTCCATATCCATGACCTGGGAAAATGCCTCTTCAGCATACTCGAGCGAACCATATCGATCGTATAAAATACCAATTCCATACCATAATTTAGGATCCTTGGGGTCTCGAAGGTGATACAGAGCCTGTTGATACGCGCTATATGCCTTTTGAAGGTCATCCATCATCAAGAAACAATGGCCCAAAGAACCCCAAGTATCGCCAGAATCTTGGGCAATGGACAAGATGTTTTGATAATAGTCAATGGCCTTGGCAAATAATTCTCGACTTCGATACAGGTTTGCAATAGCAGTAAGAACGGGAATCGAATAAGGATTGTGCTTCAAAGCCGATTCATAATAAGTAATGGCACGGTCGTATTCGCCCATTGATTCAGCCACTTTTCCGACCTGTAGCCAAGTTTCGACATTTTGAGCCTGCAACTTCTGAAACACGTTATCTACAGGACCTCCATTGGTCTGAGCAGGTGGAGGTGGAGGTGGAAGGGGAGGTTGATTACCAGGGGATGGTTGGATTCTCGCTATTGGCTGGCCGGGAGCTGGTCCTGCACCTGGACCACCTGGTTGACCAGGAGGTGGAGGGGGTGGAGGAGGTAATCCATTACCGTTAGTAACAACCTGAGGACCTGGTCCGTGTACAACTTGACCATTTGGCGGCCTAGATGGAGGACCTAGAGTAGCTGGAGCAGCTAATAATTGAGGTTGTGAAGACATGATGAAAAATTAACCAAATAAACCGTACGTGAAAAGTCACAAAAAATAAACACAAACAGTAAAACGCAATCACAGTGTCAAAACTGTTGTCAACAATAAACAGAAGAATAGAATCGAAAAAATAATAATACACTTGATTTAGAACCAGTTACCTGCTGCCTCAAGAACAAACTGTCCCGCTGTTCAACTTTTGAACTGCCCAACTAAAAAGCTAAGAAACTGTCGAACTGCCAAGCTGAACTGAAATAAACTGTATTAGAACTGCACGAAACCACTGAAGTTAGTCAAGACACCAATAGACTACTGACAGACCACAGACCACACGACCCAGGATACTGATTGATGTTCTTATGTTCGGAATCCTTGTACAATCGAGATTACCACAAAGTCGAGAAATAAAAAAAAAAACAAATACACAGCAAAAAGCCAATGTTTTATCAATTCCAGACGATTTGAATTATGCTGTTGTCACGCGTGATTGTCTGTGCGTTAGAAAAGCAGTCGTAAAACGAGATAACCGTGATCGGAACAAATAAGCAACAACTACTATCAAAACGTGTCTTTGACAAATGCGACTGATAGAGACAATTGTTAAAAGCAGTTCTTAATACGTGATACCAGTGACAAGTAGCAATTTCGCGTTCCTGTCAAATTCAAGACCGAGAAGTACAAAACTACAACCGACACTTTTTGGCAATCGTAGTTGGTCAAACTATCAGGCAAAATTTCTTACAGTTGGTAATGCGATAGATTCGTGTATCTCGCCAAAGTGGGACAAAAACCCTCGTACAATATCAAAGGAGTGAAGGTCGGATGCGTTGGAGCGTTGGTTCAACTACAGGCAGAAGGATAAACAGTACGGAACAAAGTGAAAATGAAAAATACAACTCCAAGTTTAAATGTGGGTTAGGCGCCAGTCTCTGGAAGTACAGCTGTTGGTTGGCATTGATGGGGTCTTAGAGGCAAACCGTAATATGTAAGGGAGAACAAATAGTATTGCAGTAGTCTGTTCACTCCTCAAAAAGCAATGTTTTATTGCAAGGCTGGACTCAACACACCCCTCCTTACGTACAGACGTAACAAGTACGTATGCATGTACCTACCGCTGCCGGTATCCAAAAGAAAAAAAAGCAACGGTCATGAGGACTGCAGGGCCTATGCCATTAGAACACTAAAGAAAAGCAATGACGTTTTAAACAGGCATCATTCATTCAGCCCACTTACCCACCCGCACGCAGCCTACCCGACCCATCCATCCACGCTAGTGTATCTCTGCCTGGCTGTCTGTCTGTTAAGAGTCAGGTCGTTAGCGTGCCGGCTGGCTAATCTTAGTTATCATAACTGCTAGGCTGGCTATTTCGGGATTGGCATTGTGGGTTTGTAATGGAGTCACCATTGAGCACCTGTTCATATTCCATACTGGTAGTCCCACTGACATCATCTCTCGCTCGTTAGTGCTCCCTGCGTTCCGTAATACCTCTTGTTCTCACCTTGCTCTCTTTTTTTCGAACGCCTTCTCCGCTTTGGCCCTTTCTCCTGTCCTCTCTTTTTCCCCCATTCCCCGCCATATCCCCATTCCCCTCCTTCCCTCCTCCCCACCACCGCTCCTGCCCATCTTCTCCCCATCATCGTCTTGCCGGCCCCTCCCTCTTTACCGCCCCTCATGCCGGCCCCTCCTTCTCCACCACCTCTGCCAACGTTTTCAATCATCCCACCGGTGCTACGCATTGTGCAGACGACCACTACGAGCAGAAAAAGCAAACAGTCATCTAGTCAAATTCCATGCGACAGTGCGGCAAACTGGCTCATGAAAATTAAATGTACTTTCGGAACAACCACACTACTACCAACAAACGCACCTAACGGACGAGGCTGTAGGAACGGTACACGAATTACGGTCCGCGACCCTAAAATACGCTCAGGCGCGTGTACCCCAAATTAGTAGTTACCAAAGATACCACAGCAAGGCTAATCTTATCAAGCATGGTCCATAAATGGCTAGGCCCAACTCCCCTCGGCCGGTCTCGCGTATCACCGGTGGGTCCCTAACAAGTTAGACCCCGCCGCAACCTCCCACTTCCTGACCGATGAGACGGACGAGGGGGAGGGGCCACCGGACGATCCATCCCCACGACGTTCTGCCGTGCAAGGGTCCATTGGGTTAGGGAGGTGGACCCTGGCTGGGAGACCGGCCTCTGGCGGCTGGGGGCTCCGCTCCAGACCCCCCCGTTGCTCCTGCTTCGCAGGAGGTGTTGGGACCGTCAACGTCCGACTCGAGCGTAGCGAGAGGAGCAGTGGGGTCTGGGGCGCAGCCCCAGCCGCCGGAGGCCGCCTGGGGCCCCGTGAAGCTTTGCCTGTTGATATATTAGTTGGTGCCTATGGACCTACGGGATAGGAGGTGAGGGGCTACTTCTTGGAGCCATTCGATTTGGATGGGACTGACCAGTCGGGCGTAGGGTTTTGTCGTGAAGACATATTCTATGTACATTATAGCCTCGACTTTGCGGCCAAACATTGATGAGGACGGGTGGATGGAGAGTGGTTGTGCTGTGAGGACCGTTTTGTATCTGCGGTCGGGAAGGCCAAGTGCCGAGTTGGAGATGAATCCGTGAAGAAAGCATTTGATGATGGACTCGGCGCTGGTCGGGTACGATTCGTCGTCAATGGTAAGATTCATATATCGAGCAAGCTGCTGGCGCACAAGAGCGACATTTCTAATGGATCTAGGGTTGACACCTACCTGCTGGCACCACTCTTTCTGCTCTCGCCTATCGGTGAGCTCTCTGTACATATCGTACATCTCCTTGATCATAATCAGATCTCCATGCTCCTGACTCGACGTGAACAGCTCACGTCGTTTCTGATTAATCTCATCTCGTTTGTCTGGGTGTGGATTTATCATTAGATCTTCGATAGAAAGACATGCCACTATATCTATAACAGCATTGAGAAGTGTAGGGTCAGAAGAGGCATGGATCAGAACTGCTGCCAGGTGGGGTGATACAGGCAATACTACCATCTTCTCGCCCAAAGCAGTGATTTTCCCTTGATCATTAAGTGCTTTGAGACCGTATAGTTTGACCAGCGAGGAGGTGATGGCCTTCTTATCAGGAGACTCGACCCAGTCGAAGTTTATAACATCGTCAATACCAGCTCTCTTGAGCATTAGGATCGTGCTGGCAATGTCACACCTGAGAATTTCTGGCTCTGTTTGTGGTCGAAGATCCTGGGTGTATGTAGCTTCCGTGAATAACCGATAACATTTACCAGGGGCCTCACGACCAGCACGACCCATTCTTTGAGCAGCACTGGCCTGTGAAATGGGAGTTGTAAATAGAGTGTCGAGTCCTAGACTGGGTTTCCACACACGGACTTTACGTAATCCGGAGTCCACTACATAGCGAACACCCGGAATAGTCAGTGAAGTTTCAGCAATATTAGTTGCTAGAATGATTTTTCTTCTTCTAGCCGGTAATTTTTCAAATGCTTTTTGTTGTTGAGCTGGTGGTAAAGATGCATATAAAGGAACCGGAACGATAAGAGGTGCCTCTTTGGGTAAACTAGTGGCAATGGCCTGTAACCTATCAACAGATTTATCGATCTCGTCCTGGCCCGGCAGAAATGCTAAAATATCACCAGTAAGTTCAGACATATTGATTTGCACCACTGTTTGAACCACACCATCAACGATGTCATCAATTGGTTTCGACAAGTAATATCGTTGTACTGGGTACATCTTACCCTCTACGTAAAGAATCTCGGCGTTATTGAAGAATTTGCTAAACTTTTCAGCATCTAATGTGGCTGACATGACTATGAGCTTCAATGGCCGTTTAGACCCTCTTCGTTTATCTAGTAATCGTTTTAATAAGCCCATCAATAAATCGGTTAGCACTGTTCTTTCGTGAGCTTCATCGAGGATGATAGTAGAATATCGCTTTAAGTCCGAATCCAACATCAATTCTCGTAACAGCATACCATCGGTCAGGTACTTGATATGAGTAGCAGGGCCCGATTTATTCTGAAACCGGACTGTATAACCGACTTTTTCGCCCAAAGGAACACCCATTTCTTGACTGACACGGGTGGCTAGGTTGATGGCTGCGACACGACGAGGCTGGGTAATGGCAATCCGTTCTGGAGACTCCTTGCTTCCAATATATTCATATATCAACTGGGGAATTTGTGTTGATTTACCACTACCAGTTTCAGCCAGCAAGACTGTGACTTCATTGGCTGACAGATGGTCGATAATTTGGGTTCGAGCCTGGTAGACAGGTAACCCTCTTCTATCTTTCAGTAGTTGTAGTTTAGTTGATTTCAGAGCAGCTGGTGAATAATTGCCTGGGGTCTTACTCATATCACGACTGTCATCTTCTTCTTCCGAATCGTCATAATATACTACTCGACCATTTGGCTTACTTGCTAACTTGCGATGTTGGCCGCCATTTTGTATATCCTTTCTATTACCATTACCATTTTCTTTGCTCTTGCCATTCGCATGACCATTACCATTAGTAAAAGACCCCTCTACAAGAATCTTAGTCTCTTTGCCATTTAATTCTTGGCTTGACTCTTCTCCGTCTTCATCTTCATCTTCGTCCATGCCACTGCTGGTGTGAAATTTGCTATCTTCGCTCAAGTTACCATTTTGATATCCTTTGAGACGTTCCAGACTCACAGGCCCCAATACAGGACCACTGCTTTCAACCCCGCTAGACTCGTCCTCTATTTCAAGACCAGCACGAGAGTTTTTCACCAGTTTTCCAAATGACTGCCTGCTTTTCAGGTTGCCAAGTTTGTTTTTAGACTGGTTGCGTCCGTAGGTTCTGGTTTCTGGCAAAACAGAACTGGCATGTTTGTTGGCGACAACCGGTCCATCACCATCGTCGCCAAACTTCATATGCTTTCGTGGCCCCATGTCCAAATAATACCGAGCAGTGTATACTCTTGCACTCGACGATCCCAAATTTTTTAGGACCCTTACTCCAGATCATATGCATCATATCCGAATCACGTGATGCAGACTTCTACCGCGAGAAAATATCGAATAGAACTCAACCATAGAAGGAAAAGAAGTTGGATATTGGCTCTATAAGTACAGCTTCACATTTAGCCAGTATATCGAATTTTTTTTTTTTCAACATAATATTTAATTGGAAATCGCTTAATATACCTTATGTATATATTATATAATGTGAATAATTCACGGACCCGCACGTGACTGTAACAAAAAACTCAGTCTTCGGTGCCCGTTTGACGTTAATATGCCATTCACCTTAAAAAGTAGCTGACGACATCCCCCCCGGTTGACTCGAGCGAAGTGAGACGAGCTACGGGGTCTGGGACAGAGCCCAGCCGCCGGAGGCAGAGAGTCAGGCCCTGTAGCCATGTTCAATGCCGTGCGCCGTTTGACTATGCGTTATCTGGTAGACGGCCCACTGCGTCTGCTGATAAGGCAAAGAGCGTCAAAAGTGTAAAAACCAGACCGCAGCTTTGGTTGGGGGGTTTTTAAATATAAGGAGGGGTCCATGAGGCTTTTGAGACACAGATCCAAGTGATTCTAATTTAAGGAATCGCAATTTTGCGGACTAGTGAATTTATGGGAATTCGGGGATTACTTCTGTACTGATTCTACCCCACACCAACCCAATACCATATAAGACTTAGTGGTGGGTGAATATAGATTACCCGTTTAGCCAGAAACAGTAAGTATTACCCAGAAATACTTAGAGGTAGTTTCAGATATCTAAACTAGACCAGTCGCCATCTTTCAGAACAAGAGTCACTAGTTTTCACTTTGGAAATAAGCCATTGGAAGGGCTATCAAAGTTATAATTTGATTTCTGTTGAAAAAAAAGTTTTTGAAAATACAGTGGTTTTGTAAGTCGAGACCAACGAAGATGGTGGAGTGAGTATCGAGCGCGCTGATGGTGCAGCAGTGGGGTGAGGTGGGGGGATTCATTAAAAAAGCGCGGCGCTATGCCCAGCAGTACGAATGGCGGTCACAGTATTCGTGATCAGACGCTGCAGCAGTTTGAACTTGTAAACAAACAGAAGCAGCCAACCCAACAGCGACCTGTCATTTAAAATTTCCAGACGCGACGGTCCAAGGGTGATAAGAAACAGACTGGTTCTAACAAGTTTCAAAGAATTCAAACAGGAATAACCCGACTTAATAGAAGTTTTAGTAGCGATCAAACTGATCAGTTCGACAGATCGAACCTAGAGTCAAAAGTTTTATAGCAGAGCCAGGCTGCTCTGGTTCGAATGTATTGTGTGTCACTAGTGAATCAAGCCTAATCGACCAGCATCCCATTTCAAATGGCTATTCGGTTCAAGGCAGCGACCTCGCTGTCAGTAATCCTTTTTGTGGCATTTGCTCTCGAGCTCTTAGCTGTGCTATCAGTACCCCTGACATCTAAAATCACACTTTCGACGTTTGAAAATTATCGTTTTGGAGTTTTTGGATATTGTAATACTGATACGAATACCTGTACGAAGGCCAGTATTGGTTATAATATTTCAGAAAGTGATAACAAATTTAGACTTCCTTCAAGTGCAAGACGAAGTCTGTCCAATTTGTTGATTGTTCATGTGGTAGCAGCGGGTCTCACGTTTATCCTTTTTATCTGTGCTTTACTCGCACATGTTCATGGTCCAGGGTCTTCGCAAAGATACTTGCTATGCATGTTAATTCTGTCTTTGCCATCATTTTTGATTTCTTTATTGGCCTTTTTGGTTGATATTCTTCTTTTTGTGTCTCATATGGACTGGGGAGGATGGATCATGCTTGCTGCTACTGTATTGACAGCTCTCTCAGGTATTATACTGTGTCTTATGAGACGTACTCTTTCCTCGCAAAAGGCTATGAAACGCCGAGCTAATGCCAATGCAAATGCCGAATTACAAGATTTCTCGTTCTCGCCCACCAAGTTCCAGGATGAATCGTTTCCTGCTGTCTCTTCTCGTCCATATTCCGAAATCAAATTCCAACCTACAACTATTTCCAGCGAGGATAATGTACCTCTTAATCGAACTGAAACTGATAGGGCTGGCGACTACTCTTTCAACTCTGTTGCTAATGATTCGTCGTCCTATGTCCATGACAGAACCCCATCGCCATCTCGTGAGTATAGACACGGTACGGGCTTTCCTTATCGCAGTGGCTATACACAAGCTGGTGATGGGTTGTCCAACCAATTGGAGTTTATTTCTCCTCAAGCTGTGTCAAACACGCCGAGCAGATACAATCGTCCCCAAATGGACACATCATCTTCCACGCCTACTCGGCCACCTGTTGCTCACCCACAGGTTATTCCTGCTGGTACCTATATGCCAGGAGTCGAGGATACATCTGATTCAAACTATCCTCCTAATGTTGTACCTCTACCAAGAATCAGGGAAGTGCAACAACAACAGCCACAAATTCACCAAAGGGATGCGCAGGCTGGTGATAATGGCACATACTTTCAACAAGTGCAACCACAAGCTGTATACAGAGAGTACCCTCAAGGTACACCTAATGAGGGGTCTCTTGCTCCAACACAGCATACTCCTGTGAACGAGGGAGGTACCGTGTATAACAGTGGCAGCATACGACCAATGAACCGACGGCCCAGTGGCCCTAGAATGCCACCTGCTGCTACATCTAACGAACTAATCCCCGATGTTCCTCAGTTACGTCCTGAAAATGCTGAATACATACCACCCCGACAAGCGTGGAAACAGAAGCAAGAAGATGTGCAACAGCAACAGGCCCAGCAACATGTCCAACATGATTATTACCAACCACAAGTGCAGTCAGAGTTGGAACCTGAATTGTCACGACCAACTCAGTCGCCACCACACACGCAGCGCAGAAGACCTAGCGACAATTATCGACAATTCTACACTGAAGATGAACAAAACGAGGTGTATGGAGGTCAAGACGAGCGAACACCTCTACAGCCACCAGGTGCTAATGAACAAGCTGCATACAGAGAACCCGGTTCACCAGCTGCTTCTGACACCTCTTCTCACTATACGAGTATCAGCCAGCGACCCATTAACCCACAATTCTACCAGCCACAGCGTGGACCCGACCGTTCAGAGCTTGTACTGGAAAACAACCCAGACTTCAACCTAGGTCTACCGACAACCAGTAGGAAGAAGAATAATGGTGGACCTCGAGGCCCACGGGGACCTGCAGGCAGGTCCAACAGACTCCCCGCTGCTTCCAGCAGCAATGAGGGACCTTACGGATTTTCACGATAGTTTCAAGCTATTTATATGTAACAGTAGAATTCTAATTTCATTATTGCGAAGTTAATTGCTCCATTTTTTTTTTCTTGGAGCCATGATGTACAGAAAGCTCATATAAATAATTACCAAGTGCTTGGCCCAAATGCTTCACCGGGACCCAGCTGTTTAAGAGGCATGGCAAGAGCATCAGCATTGTTAAAAGCACCACCAGTACTTCCCCACCAGTTGGGGGGATGGACTCGCGGCGATAACATGACAAGGAATATTAGTAAAGATCCCAAAGCCAGGCCGAGGTCGAGGCCTGCTGACAAGGTGTAGTTATATTTTGCCCACCAGTTGAACCAATTACGTTTGATCCAGTAGCCAAAAATATAGCCAACCACACAGTACGTTGCATAGTTATAGGGGGTAGCAGGGGGGATATACCCCACTCCATTGAAGAATACTGGCCAGTGAACATATCTGAAAGATGATTTCGGCCACCTTTTGAGAATAAGCCAGCTTATAATCGGTAGAGCAGCGCCTAAAATGAAAAAATACAAAGTGCTATGATAAAGTGATCCACTGTCAAATTGACGACGAGGTCCAATTACACCCCAGATTACTGATGCATTAAAAAATACAGTAGCCTGAGGACAAGAAAAGTTATCCGGCTGGTCAGCACTACAAATATTTTTAATTGAAGCTTGGCACCAGTTCATTATTACCAATTGAACCATACATCCCCATATAGTAGCCACCAACTGGGCAGTGAATAGTAGTCTAGGGGCAATTTTTAAATAGTGCCCGAGTTTCATGTCTTGTAAGAAACTTACAGCCTGAGCATTGGTGATATATCCATAGGTTTTGAACATCATCATTGCAATGGGTCTTCCTGGTACAAGATAACCAACGATGAATTCAGTCATAACATTAAGACCCACTTGGATATTAGTTAAGGCATAAATGAACGCAACTGGAATAAGCAGTCCAAGGGCAATGAAAAGAGCAACAACTAGAGCCCATACTGGCAAACCGGTATCCCAAGCACGAACACTAACAACAGCAAGAACGAAAAACAGCACAAAACAAACAGCAAACCACCAATCAGGAACTTCTTTATATCGCTTCATTAAGCGCATATGAATATCGTCAGGTTCGTTTCGTGAGTTTCTCCAATAGTACATAATATCTTCTCTGTCAAATAAAAGCATATGAGTGATTGTAGATGATATCGACGCAAACGACATGCCATATGAGATTATATATGTGGTTGACAGGAAGATTGGTGAATAGTTGTTATAACCTTGCAGATCAAAAATTTTCGTCTCAGGAGTAAGAATTCTTGACACATTATACAGCCCTTGGAATCGATCATAGGTATTAATACTTGACATGGGTAGGTAATGTCCGAACCAGATATTGGAATATTGTATGATGGGTACCACTATCCAGAATATCAACAAAATCGAGGCAATGATATTACCAATAGCAAAAAATGGTGGAATCAGAGGCGATCCAATGTACCCAGCTATCTGGTTCCAGTCAAAAGTTATTGGCAGCATGCCCAACCCCTGCTGTACACCAAACAATTGGTTGATTACAACATTCTGAGGAGTGATCCAAGAAGCAATGGAGAAATCAGATACAAATGGAGCCAGAAATCCTGGGAACCAAGTCCACAGCATAGAGCAAAACATTACAGTGAGAAAGAATCTCAACCGAGATATCCGCCATCCATTCGCAATATGGTTGACTTTTAAATGAATATTGGTCAGAAACGTTGTAGCCACGAGGTTCGATGGCCAAATCATAGATGCAGGATAAACCAAAACCCTCCTCACAAGCCCTGCGATCGAGTATCCTATAGTCTGGGACGCGATAATAGCCACGATTTGGAATCCCCACCCAAAATCCATGCCATAAAAGTGTCGCATGGTGATAATTACGTCAGTGAGATATGCAGCTCCACTTCCAAATGAGACATTAGCCATGATTGTTATCAACGCATGTTCCTTAATATTGAACGGACTGGGGTTAAGTTGGAGTCCAAACACCGTCACATTCGGCACTATGTGGTCCCATAGCCGTCCTAACGGCCAAGCTGTGATAGCAGACACAAATGTGGAGATCTGAAACACCGGTGAATGCAACGAAAACAATACGTTTAATCCACAACCGAGAGTTGTCATGAGCAGACCGATGGTCCACATTCGCACCGTATTATGGGGAATTGTGGGATCATCTACATTTGGCACCGATGCACGTACCTCGGGATATGGAGAATCGTCCTGCGGTGTAAGCTCGATATATCCTTCCTCTTCAGCATCGTCAAATAATGGATGTCGACGATGGTGCGTATTGGAGCTCATCCCATCGTCTGCATCTATATCAATAGTTTCAGTCCCATCGGCATCAGCCAGGTCAGTCATCTCAAATTCCATCTTATTATCATCATCTGGACTATTTCGGCCTTTAAACTTGCTGTTTATAAAGCCCTTTTTCAGTTTCTTTTTAAATTTTGCATATGCATTTTTCCTGTTGCTGAGAGTGCTGCTGTCAGGCAGCTCATCTACTTCCTCAACACTCTCTATTTCGACCGTCCGAGGAGGCACTTTTCTCATGCTATAATCTTGTGCTCCCTCAGTTCCGCTATTCGTTACCACAGAATCCTGTACAAGACGGTTTACATCTTCTCCACTGGACCTTAACTTCGAATCGCCTGCTCGTACTTGTCTGGCCCCATTTGCAATGCCATCATTTGTGAGACTAGTTCTTTGGCCTTTTACAGGGTCCATTAGACCACTGGACCCAGCATCTGTATCGTCCTGATCCTCCTCAGACGGGGTTTCAAAATGAACGGCCATATCTCCTCTGGTATATTCCAACGAACCTGCAAAACTATACGCAAAAAAGAACAGACTCAAAATAAATAGTTACAATTACTAATACAAAATCCAGTGACTATAGTTACCATATTCACACGCTTTGTTTCCTTAGTGTCATGCTTGTCAAGAAAAAAAGGCGGCTGTATCCTCACCAGTACCGGTTCTTATCTTCGTATAGTAGCACCACGATCTCGTCAAAATCTTATCTAACAGGCTCTGTGTGATCTAACCGTTATCTTGCGTCACTAAAGGGTGCGGCACACCCCGCCGCGACCTGTCAGTCTGCAGACCCCGCCGGTAACCGATGAATACAGCCAACCCCGCTAGCACTTAGACTCAGTCAGCACAGCTGCCTGGAAGGCCAAAACCACCTAAGATTCCAAACCACGGCTGTCTACCCCGATCGATCAATTCTCCATACGTTTTCAACTCCGCGCTCTGATCAGCACCTGCTCTGCTCACCCATTGAGAGTAACTGTCATCCAAAATAGCCGTTGGTCGAGTCTGAGGGTGTTCGGATATGCCTCCGGCGGCTGGGGCTACGCCCCAGACCCCATTGCTCCTCTCGCTGCGCTCGAGTCGTTCCGTCTTCGACCCCCACTGGCTATTTTTTACCGGAAAAAGAGGTACTCGGTGATGCAATGCGGGTGGAAGTTTAATGGTGGTATTTTTACACCTGCTGGGTCGCGTATTGTCTTAAGTTTGAAAAGCTAAACTAAAATCTCTGCTCGATGGGCTGCAAGAAGAGTTGGTCAAACTCTATTTTACTGGTGGTACTTGCAGGCTATCGATCTGTATCTGTGTACTGGATCAACTTGGCGGGAATGAACGATGGGGGTCTCTGTTGATCATGTTCACATGATTTGTATCTTGTTTATTCTCAACAACGACTAATACCCCGCTCAATGGACTAAAGCCGAAGTTGAGGTATAATCCCAGTACCAGCGGGTAATTGAAACATCTTGTAGACTCAATAGCGACAGATGAATATGTCATTATATCGGAACAGTCTTTGAAGAGACAAGGAAAATATACAGCAGGTAGCTAGCTAGCTAGCTAGCCATATAGTTACCATTTTACAGCTGATCTCCTAGTCTCTTTGGTTCAATATTCTCCTATTGAAACATTGAATATAAACATTGTACTACTACAGTGGCCTGTTTACTGCTAATTAGACCGACTTCTTGTCTGCATGGGCTAGGTACAAAGTCAGCTGTCACGGTAGTTTTTGTCAGTCTTATGCCAGCTCTGTCACCGTTAGAATGCGGCAGTGTTAGAATTGAATCTATATGGAGAAGTCAGTTGTCTAACGACCTTCAGCTTGGCAGTTCCTGTTTGGCAACTTGATCTACCCCTCTCTCGTAGATCAGGGGTGAGTTGAGTGAGCTAATTGTCGAGTCTCAGGTGTTAAAATGGACCCACCGATTTATAGCAGCAGGATCAATGAGCTTGAAATAGCTTAATAATCTATATCATCATCATCGATCGAGCCAGTTCTGGATATTGCCGCGTTGATTAGTTCACATTTTTCAAGCATCATCTTTTTTTTCAAAGGAGATGAGCATCCGGATAATAGAGATTTCAGGTGTCAATTGGCGGTTAAAATATAAACAACGGCCAGCGGTTTGATGCATAAGCAGTTTTCTGGGGAGAAAAATGCGCTTCTGTAGGTGATGCCCAGCATCTCTCGCGGACAATACCTTTTCGGAGCCAAAGCTAATTTTTCCCGACTTAATTATTGTTTCGGGAAATATACGTTCTGCTGGGGATTGTTTTGATGGGATAATCCATGCAGAATCCATGCAACCTTGGAAATGCCCTTTTTAATCTAGTATAACGTATGACGATCGACTAACAATAGTAGCAACAAAATATCCCAAACAGGAAGCAAAAGATCCAAGTCTACAATCGATATGCAGTGCTCATTTCGAGACGGGCATCTTCTTCTTCACAGCTTTCAGGGGGATTCATGTCCGTCAAAAAAGCCGACAATTGCCACACCCCCCAAAACGGCTTGCGAAGCGAGCACAACCAGGTCTGGGCGGAGCCCAGCCGCCGGAGGCACGTCCAACCAACCAAAAAAAAGCATAATACAGCACAAAGTTAAATAGTTAAATTAAATTAAAAGGATATTAAGAGTGTCATACAGCGCTAGCAACTAAAAAGCAAATAAATGAATACAAAAGCAAAAATCAAACAAATACTTTTTCAATTTATTGACTCTTGGATTTCTTCTCAATACGTTGAGCACCAGGCATGAAAATAGGCTTGAAAGTCAACCAAGAATTCTCCTTGGTGGCCACACCGGCGAGGGCATTGTACCAGGCAATGAAAGCAGTGATGATACCGAACCAACCACCGGCCTTGGTGACACCGACATGACCAGAAAAGTTACCAGCAGCAAGCAGAATGAAAGTGACGTCAAGGAAGAAGAACAGAGAGAAGAAGGCCACAGTAGATCGGATGGTGCACAACAACATAAGGAAGGTGAAGATAAACCAGCCAATAAGGTAGAATCCAAGAGCACTCTCAAGATCCTTGGGATCAGTATAGGCATCAAGAATACCAAAACTAGGGGTAAGAATGGCACCAAAAGACATCCAGAAACCACCATAAGAACTGAGGGCAGTAGCACCAAAAGTGTTCTCAACAACCATCTCCCACATACCAGCAAGCAATTGAATAGCACCTCCATAGAAAAAGGCCAAACCAACGACAATGTTTTGAGTCTGGACACCACGGGCTTGAACATTGACCAAAGAAAGAACGAAAGTGGTCAAGGCAAAGGCACACAAACCAAGAGGTGAGGGGTTGGCGAACTTTCTGGATGGAGCAGCGTGGAGAGAGGGGTTCAAAGTACCACCAAAAGCAGCAATCAATTCGTCTCTGTACACCTTTGTGTTACCAATGTGAATAAATTCATTATCGTCACCAGAGGTGATGATACGGGCCACGGCATGGTTGGTATCTTCACCGTGCTCGGCTCCATAAGGAGGCTTGATTGTGGATGCAGTGGGATTAGCTTCGATATCAGACATTGTTAATTATTAGTTGAGCTAGAAAATTACCGCAGATCTGGAATTCAAGTCCAATTGTATATTAGATCAGTAAAACAAAGTGATTTTTTGCTAGGGCGACCTGGCTTTATATAAATGTCATGGGGTTCAAAAAGCAGTTGACTATTTTTCTCAGCAAAAGCAATTATCCGATATGCATTCAAAGTGCATGCCCCTACTCCTGATCTTGCAGGTGGGGCCGGTATAAGGGAAAAACAAAAGTGCTGAGGCACAAAGAGAAAAAAAAACATGATTGTCTCGGAAAATACTGTGTATTCTCTGACTCTGGTCAATCCAAATAGGAACTGACTCGATGTATTGCTCTATATTACCATCATACATTAACTGCCTGTATCGTTATATAGCAAAGTATACATGAATATTACTAATGGTTGGTGTTCTTCGCCGACAGCCCCATAGTCATAATTAGTTGATGTGATCCGGTATACTGGTAGCGAAGTATCAACAACATGGACTTTCCATCGATTTTGGAGCGAACTATAGCCGTCGTGTTATTTACACCAGGATATACGATTCCGAAAACACGCGAGTGGGAATAAATGGTACGAAAAAGACGTCCCAACGAACAAACCGAACTAGAGAAATCTTGACCTGATCACATGAAGTTCAGGGTTTAATTTGCTTTAGATAGACATAGAACTATCATCAACTGGCCATATCGGGTTTAGAACGCGACAGATCTCGCTTTTGTCACAAATACGGACAGATGGTCTGCTTACTGGGATCACTCAGAACCGAGCAGTGAGCGCGGATTTAAGGGCTCAAATGGAATTTCGTCCACTACTTTAGTTTGGTTTCATAATTTGAGTCTGATTTGAGGCGGTGTCGTGACCCTGTGCTGCACATGATACTTGGCACCGAAAACGTACTCCTACTGTGATAGAATAAGCATGACAAGCATGATCCGGACCGATGGAGCTTTTCGCGGGGTAGAAATGCATGGACTAGCGGGGGATTGACGCTCTGGCAACCCGTCAACTCCCTTTTAAACTTATTGCCTAATACGAACGTTTGTCTCTTTACCCCTAAATAACGTCCGGAGAGATGGAGAAACGCATCCGAATATGGCGACCTCTGCTGTTAAGGAGGCGGCGCCTGTTAAAGTTCGTTTCGTATGGCGTGCGTTATAAGGATGTCGTTCCAGCGTAAGAGAATATGACCGTTATATGGGTTTACTAAGTTTACTAGTTTAGTGGTGCTGGTTGTGGGGCTTGTTTTTGTCTCCGACGGCTGGGGCTCCGCCCCAAACCCCGTGGCTCCTGCTTCGCAGGAGATTGCTGAAAAATCGGGCTGCCGTCGTGGCTTTGGACACTACTAAGGGGTACAGAATCAATGCGAGTAAAGGGGAAAAAGGGAGGTCAAGGGGTAAAGGACTAAGGATATAGGGGTCAGGAGGGGTTGGGCGGAGGAACGGGCTGTAGAGAACTCCTGTCATTTTCCGAGCTCCTAAGCCTTTACCCAAGAAAACCTCCGCACATCCGCAGCCTGTTTACTTTATCGGTGCACCGGATGTCAACTCTTTCTGATCTCAAGACACTTATCGGTTTACTAACTATCCGCATCTGTAATTGTCGGGCCAGGGGAACTCCGACTGCCGTGTTTTTTGTCCCCAGCAGCGGCTGTTTAATGCACCTGCAGTTCGAAATCCGGGGAAGTCATCGCTAGGTCTACGAAATCCGCGGACTTGCCCACAGCCTCGGCAGTTTTATCGAAAGTATATAACTAAGAGTTAGTCCATTCTAGCTTAGAAATCGAATATTTTCGATTTTTTTCTCCTTGGTGTATCTTTTGCACTCTATTAATATTCAGCAAAATCATGGTCCAGTGAGCAATAGTATTTTTTTTGTTGATACTTGTTGTCTTGTAACATGTTCTTCACGACTTGAGCGTAGTCTTGGTACTGTGTCAAGTTATAACATATGAGCTGACAGAAGCTACACATCAGACAGATAACGTGCATTTGCCAACTTTTAATTTAGCTGGTTACTCTACAGACTAAAGACATACCATCGTCTTCTCATGCAACTCAACATTGATATCGATGTCACTGACACTATTCACTCATAATCACGTTCATCTTCCTGTCACTGACAAAAACTAAAACAATATCAATTAACTATGGACTAAAATATAAATACGAAACGGAAGAGAGAGAGACATTAGTTAGCCTCCTCATCCTTGGGAACATGTTGGGCACCAGGCATAAATAGAGGACTGATTCTGAAATAAGTAGTCTCGTTTGTGCACAAAAAGGACATTGCCATATACCAACCAAAGGCAGCAGTAGCAAAAGAAAAGCCACCACTGGCATGGATACAAGTGGTGTTAGCGGAATAGTAACCAATGGCATTTAACAAGAAAGATGCTGCAATGGTGATAAACATCAGGAATAGTGGCCAGGTTGATCGGATAGTACAGATGAGCATGAGGAAACTGAAGATGAACCAACCTGTCGAGTAGAATCCAAGTGCATTATATAACATTGCGATATTTTCTCCATATGCCGCTTGGATTCCGAATGCTGGGGTACTAATGGCTCCATACGACAAGTAGAAAGCACCATAAGAAGCAAATGTACAACCACCGAATGTGTTTTCAGCAACAATCTCCCACATACCCACAATAACTTGAATCATACCACCATAGAAAAATGCCAAGGCCACCACAATATTGGGGACTGTTACGCCTCTGGCATTAATATTTACCAATGCAAGTACAAAAGTGGTGAGTGAGAAAGCACATAATCCAAGAACTGAAGCATTACCAAACTTTCGGGTCGGGGCTTCACGAATACCAGCGCTCATACCAAACGCCTCAATGAACTCATGTCTATGCACTTTAATATCTCCAATGTGAACAATTTCATTATTAGTTCCTGAAGTTCTGATCCTGGAAATTGTGTGGAAGGCTTCTTCGTTAGAGGCCGACCGGTCGGAATTCATATCTTCCAATTGAGTGACTGTATTATCCTTGGGATCCATTATGGGCTTTCACTAGGGATGTTTCTCAAACTTGTGTTTACTTTATAGAAGTGATAACGTGATAAGAGGTGTGATAAGATAAGTTGCTGCTGCCTATCAATGTGTAGATTGCAAAAGATTAACAACTTTAACAAGCATGATAATCCAGTCTTTTTATATTTGTGGGAAATATGGGGGTAGCATTGGCGAGAATCATCAGAACAAATGCTCTTCGATATAACATTGCCCAATTTGGTTAATACCTAAGGAGGGGAAATATCATCAGGGGGGCAGTTCTGCAGCAACGCTGTACCCCGCGTTTTTATCAGACTTCTGTATGTCGGTCGATACATGGTCACAGGTATTAACGGGTGGATGGCATGAGGTGGCTTTAGCTATCTCTTCTCGACTGCTTAAGGCGGATATACCGGAGGACATGAGTGCAAATCAATATTGAATAAAACATGAATAAGGTTTATACTGTATCAACAGGCCAACACAAAATGATCCTGAGACTAAAAATGGTTGTCCGACAGTTGTAACTACGGTCCTTAGGGTGTTAGTCTGAGATCTATTACCCCGCAAACTGTCCCACCATCCCACCATGTCAATTGTAAGAGCATCCTGTCATCCCACTATCATATCACCCAGCCGCCTCAAAATCCCGCTATATTACTATCCGTTATTGTACGCAACAGTCATGTATAGTGGGATATTCAACAAGACCGATGCATGGACTTGGCGACAATTTTGCTATTTAGAGTGGGGCAGAGGGGGGTCAGCACAATGGAGGGGTACCGCTGCAGATGTAGTAGTAAGTAGTGACATCCAAGCAGCGTAAGTAGTGCAAGCTAATGGACCAGTCTCGGTATCTGATAATAATACTACCGTTCTTGAGCTCGGATCTCTAATCAAGTGGTATAGCCGAATCGATTAGTTTTTGATTTATATATTCACAGCATTTTTTGATATTTGTGTTCGAGGACTAATAATCTTTGACAACCCAGCCTGTTAGGGACACATCTCAATGCTGTATGAATGTGTTTCAGGATGAATGGATAAATTACTGGTGGCCATTGACTGACACCCCTCGCTCCTAATACAGGCTCTCATGCTAGCAGCTGGTGCCGAAACTCTCCTAGTCATCCAATAAACAATATATTTTGAACCCGAACGGTCGTCTAAAACTTCACCCGATCCTGTTACCCCACATTGATCTGCGGATCTCTGGCCCAATGTGTAATCGCTTATCCGAGATTAAGTTTACGAACGTTGTCAATAATGAGGGGTAAATACTCGTAGTGCGGTTAAAAGGACGATTACTACCGGACTGCAAATATCTGGAGATAAGGGATCAGAAAACCAAAATGGCAGGTCAACCCAGGTACAAGGACTGCCTGACCTGTTTCAAACTGTTCAACTGATCTTGGCATCGCAACTTCACGAAGCTAAAAAATCATTTCGTATAGAGCTAGATAATTCTTAGGATCGAGCGGAAAAAACGTATACCGAAGAATCTATATACGACCGACCGAGGACATTAGTTCCTAATCACCGTACCACACCTGTATAGCGCTACGACCTCGCTCACTCCTCCGTAGGTGAAATAAATGGTGCTATTTCTATGGTCAAAAATTCGAGTCCAGAACCAGACCCCCACTTCGGTATTATAATAGACTGTCTTGCCCAGGCCTATGGACCCATGTCACATTGAAGGCGTCTGTCACTAATCGGGTATTTCGCCTATTTCGTACCACCGGCTCCAGGAACTCCTGGTGAAACCGTTCCGATTGTCAGTCGGATAAGTGTCCGGACCCACGATGCCGGAGATGGGGTGTCAGAGTGCCTCCGGAGGGTGGGGCTGCGCCCCAGACCCCATGGCCCCTCTCGCTGCAAGACGTTACGTCTACGGTGCCAACCACGATTTTGCATCTTCTGGGAAGAACGAAATATGATGATGAGATGGTGATAGGCGCACACTCTTGATGGGAGGGCGAGATCAGTACTTTTAACATATAGTATTTGAGACATAAGAGACAAGAATAAAAAGATCGGGCAATGCCCACATAACATAAAACGTAAACAGAAGCAACCAATTAAGCAAATATCAAGGGTGAGTTGATAGAATCATGAGGTGAAGTGTGAAGTGGAAGTGAAATCCGTGAATTGTGCGAGGAGAGGATAACATGTGGAATAGGTAGGAGGCAAAGGACATTTTTCAAGGACATTTCTAGTCTTAAGCGATTCACATGATAGTGGAAATCTAATCTTTAGGAATTGGCACAGGAGGAGCGACTGTGGGTCTTGGAGGAGCTTGTGAGGGGTTGGTTGGGGGAACTCCAGGAGCTAATGAGGGGATAAAGGGGCCCTGAGTAGCAGTGCTCACTCCGGTAGTTGGAGGGGCCGGGGCAGTAGCCGAAGTAGTAGCACTGCTGGCTTCTCTATCACGCGAGTTCTCCTTGAGAGCTGTGAGTTGTCTCTTTCTAAATGCTTCATAGTGGGTGTGGGCGGTAGTATCAATGAGATCTTGCAGATGGGTGCTGATAAGGAAGTTTCTCAATGAAGAGAATTCACAATGAGTCTCATCTTCAACATTGATAACACCCCATCTGTTCTTTCTACCACGTACCTCTCTACCATTGACAAGGACAGTGCGGTCGGATCCGACTATGGCAAAAGGAATCTGGCTCTTAATTCTATCATTCAATGCGCGTTCGTCTTCGTCATACTCATCATTAGGATAAGGATAGATTTTCAAATTATGGTGGGCAATCTCGGCTTGGATGGTCTGTTTGAATTGAGCCCGTTCGTCTAAAGTCAAAGAGTCTGATTTGGCAATAACTGGCACAACATTGGCAATTTCAGTCAGTCTTTTCAAAACAGCAATATCAATTGGTTTCAAGCCATGACCAGTAGGTTGAATAAAAAATAAAACGCAGTGAACTCTAGTGTCAACAGGATATTTCTCTCTACTGGCAGTCAGCTCTCTACGGATATAACTGGCTTGTTGATCATAGATATATTTGACAATTGGTTCCCAGCATTTTTCATTATTAACTTGATCTCCGTACCCTGGAGTATCAATGATATTAAGTTTGAGCTTGACTCCGTTTTCTTGGATATAGCACCTCTCGACCTTGATTTCAGGGGTACGCTCCACAGCTTCAGTGGGATTGGTTCGACCATAAGAAGTCACTAATGGAGAAGCAAATAAAGTATTAATCAAAGTGGACTTTCCAAGACCAGATTGACCAACAACCATTAAATTGAATTGGAATCCACGCTTTAACAACCGTTTTTCAATTTGAGACGTGATAGAGTCAAAGCCTACGTGGCTTGATGGAGTCACTAACATCCTCTCCTCGGTACCTGGTTCAACAGTAGTAGTAGACATCTTGGAATAAATAGCAGAATAAGGGCGACTTCGTGGCGGTACTAGCGGTCGCGCTGAATCCTGTCGGGCCGTCTCAAGTTTAACTGTCGGCGGTACTGGCGTAGTACTGTATGCTTTCATCTAATAAAAGTTCCTCGCGTGTTCTTAAATACTTGTTTATGCGTACGTGTTGTACGGCGCTATGTGGGTGTGCCTTACCTGATACTATGTTATCTGCCGTTGTTTACAAAATAAATCAATGTCCGGGGTAATCAAGCTGGGTTGGCTAATTATGGCACCAAAAGCCCTTAAAAATAATTTTCTAAACCTTCACGGAGCACCAAATGCACTTCTGACTTTTTTAAATCCAACTCGACACACATGCCTGTATTTTTATTATCTCCTCTCACCCCTCCCGTAAAATAAGCTTTTACCCCAACCATGAGTCCACGTATCGAGCACGCTTCTAAAACGACATATTTTAAGCCGTGCATTCAGGGGTAACTAAAACCTCGGTCAACAGACACTTCCAGAACTGGACTCTAGCGGGAAGTGTGAAATATCACGAGGGGTTCCGATCATATCAATTAAATTCTAATCATCAATTAAATTCTAATCATCAATTAAATTCTAATCAATTGAAATCTAATTATTACCAGTCAAATCGAAGCTTCAAAATCGGTATACGACCGGTGCACCGAATCACCCCTGTTCTGCATCCATTGAAATAGGGCAAATAGAAACAATGCACATGAGGTATTATCACGAAAAAAAGGGCAATCATTGGACATACCAGGGCGGTCAGACTGAAACAATCTCTATAACAGGTTCAATGCACGTCCTGAATTATTTAGCCATTCATATTTTGATCAGAAATGGTTTTATGAAACAGACATACAGACGACAGACCAAAAAGAAGCAGTCTTCAAGACCACCGGACAACGACTCGAATGTAGCCAGAGGAGCGACCAGGGTCTGGGGCGGAGCCCCAGCCGCCGAATGCATGTTGCACCATATGAAGTGTCGGAGGTAGGGGTATATCATGTGATGCGGTTCACGAACATTGAAAAAAATGAATAGTGACTTTACAAGTCAGAGCACAGATTCCAGACTAACCGGCTAGTCATACACAACAAGAATGCTGGCACAGTCAATTTTCAGAGCCACGGGGATCATCAAGGGTTTCAACATCCCAACGGGATTGTCTGGACTTTTACCTAGACTGGGAGAACAGATTGGACTGGGCATTCGACTCCGTCTGCCAGGACTTGGATCAGAAGAAGCTGAGTCTAAAGTGTCAGAAGGAACATACCTGGCAGCACCCAAAAAGAAGGTTTCACACAGAAAAAGACGTCAGAGACAACTGGCAGGAAACAAGCAGGTCAAAGAAATCTTGAATTTGAACAGATGCCCGTCCTGTGGCCATGTCAAAAGAGCACATACCCTGTGTATGAACTGTGTTAAGGAGATCCAAAGAGTATGGAAACTACGAGACAAGGCCGCTTCAGAGTCCAACACACCGGAAGGATCGGTTTATAGTGATAAAGACATTCCCGCAATCGACCGACGAGTCCTCTATCCCGGTAAGAGGCAATCTGCATATGATAAGAAGCTGAAGGACAAAGAAGAGTATCTGTATAGGCGGCCACGGACTCTTCCATATACAAAATCATCTTCATCATCCAAATAGGCCTGTAAATTATAATGTAAATAGTCGTCATGATCTCAAAGTGGAGACACCTCTTCCCAACGAGAGAAACTCTTTCCCAGACCCAGGAACTCCGTCCTCAGATTCCAGGACGTTTCCTCGAGAGATTCTCTTCCTGTCTTCGACGTAACGACTCGAGCGGAGCGAGAGGAGCCATGGGGTCTGGGGCAGAGCCCCAGCTGCCGGAGGCAGTCAGGGACTCTACGAACGGCTGGAAATTTTTCAGGATCGGCATGTTCTTCATGTTCTCAGGGGAAGCTGGGGTCAGAACCTGCCGGTTGATAGAACAATAGAAATGGTTGAGGCCGTGGCTAACACCCAGAAGAAGCGGAAGCTGGGATCGCTAGATAGCTTTGTGACGAAGCATCCACTGGGAGTGCTGCCAAAGGGAAATGCGCTTATGCTAATGGGCGGTAATGACACTGCCCTGCGTTTACAGACACTGGGTCCGTATTTTGGCAGTCTACCAGAAGAGATTCTTATGGCGATTCTCCAGGAGATTGAATCACCTCTCGATCTGCTTCACACGGGATATGCTTGTAAAGCGTTGTATGCATATAGTTCGTTTGACGAGCTGTGGAAGTTGATGATGTATAATCAGAAACATGTACCCGAGGCATGGTATGGAAGCTGGCGACGGTCATTCTGGGGACTGGGCGCTGTTTCAGATGGACAAAAAGATGTTGACAGTTCACGGATAGTCGACTGTAGTGGAGTTGTGTATTCAGATTTTCTTTTTAGACCGTTTCAATGTTCACAGATTGACTATACCAAACTCATTGGATCAGAAGAGCATATCAGTAAACGTCAGAATATCCACTGTTTTGAGAGTGAGTCGGAGATTTCATGTGAACAGTTCGACTCAGAATGGCATAATAAACCGTTTATGGTCCAACTGAAAGAGCGCATTGCCGACTGGACCATGGACCAGCTGTTAGAAGTGTTTGGCGACACTATCTTTTACCAGGAGTATATGAGCTGGAAGCTGAAAGTGTATGCCCAGTACATGGAAAGCAACCAGGACGAGTCGCCATTATATTTATTCGATTGTAAATCAAGTGCATTGAAAAGTTTGAAGTATCAGGTTCCACTGGCAGATATCTTCGACAACGAGAGAGACTGGTTCAACCTGTTTGGCAACCAGCGTCCAGATTACAGATGGCTGATTATTGGCTGTGGCCGTAGCGGATCCGGGTTCCATAAAGATCCCAACGGAACCAGTGCATGGAACTCGATAGTCAGTGGAGGCAGTAAATACTGGATCATGTTCCCACCAGACTCTCCACCCCCAGGCGTGACGGTTGACGGAGAACTCGAAAGCGAGGTCACTGCTCCCGTATCAGTCGCTGAATGGTTTCTCGGCGGATTTTATGAGCAAGCGAGAAGACAGCCTGGGTTTCACGAAGGAATCTGCCATGTCGGCCAGGCCATGTACGTTCCAGCCGGCTGGTGGCATCTGGTGGTGAACCTCGACACCAGTATCGCCATGACGGGCAACTTCGTGCCCAATCCCAAACTACCATTCGTACTTGACTTCCTGAAGAACAAGTCCGACCAGATCAGCGGGTTCAAAAACGAGCTAGACTGCAAAGATGTCTTTGACAGACTCAAAACCCTCATAGCCTCGAAGTCTCCCGAAACGCTTGCAACAGCACTCGAAGGGGTCCAAAAAATCGAAAACGCCCGCAACAGTAAAGGAAAATGGCACACGCTCATCGACAGCGAAGAGAGCTCTTCTTTCTCCTTCAACTTCGACGAGTAAATCGAGCCCCCCCCCCTGTGCCTCCGGCGGCTGGGGCTCCGCCCCAGACCCCGTAGCTCCTGCTTCGCAGGAGTTGGCCCGGACCGTCGGTGCAACGACTCGAGCGCAGCGAGGTCTGGGACGGAGCCCCAGCCTCCGAAGGCCAGCTAGCAGTCCCGGGAAACCGCGTGAGAAGGAATTGACGAAAGAAAGTACATTAAATTAAGGGGGATAAATTACATTGGAAAATAGGTAGACAAAATGCAGTGTTCACATTACGATGCAGCACTTGCTGCCGGATTTTGGCTTTTCATTTTCGGTGGGTTGGGAAGAACGGCCAGCAGCACCGGTTACGGCACCAGCAGCGCCAGAGGCAGCTCCGGCAGCGGTGTTGACAGCTCCAGTGGCAGCACCAGAGGCGGTGTGGGCAGCGCCAGAAGCAGCTCCGGTAGCAGTGTTGGCAGCACCAGTGGCAGTATTAGTGGCCTTGTTAACGGCACCAGTAGCAGCGTTGCCAGAAGCAGGGGCTCCAGAAGAAGAAGTAGCAGCGGCACCAGCAGCTCCACCAGCAGCAGCAGCAGTACCAGTAGTGGCACCAGTGGATTCGGAAGTAGAGGCATGAGCAGCAGCACCACCGTGAGCTCTGACAAGAATCTCACCAAACGACTTTCCTTGGATCTCAGCAACCTCCTTCTCAGAGGCAGATGGTTGACGAGAACCGTCGGCACCAGCATAAGCACCAGCACCCCATGGACTGCCTCCGTGAACACTATCTAAACTGCTGAGTTGAGCAAACGAGTTCTTGTATCCAAGAGGAACGTAAAGCAAACCGTGGTGAGCAAACGATGACATGGAATTTCTAATAGTCACCTCTTGACCACCACCGGGGGTACCAGTGGAAACGAATTGACCGTAGTACTTGCCATATAAGGCACCAGTGGCCCACAGACCGCCAGTAGCATCCCAGAACGAACTGAATTGAGAGGGGAAAGTACCGTAACGAGTTGGCAAGCCAAACAAGAAACCGTCGAACTTAACCAAGTCATCTTGGGTGATGATAGGGTAGTTGGGCTTAGGAGCTGCGTGGATAGCAGTGAGGACCTCGTCGGGCAGAGTCTCAGGCAACTGGAACATCTGTGCCTCGACACCAGGGACTTGTTGAAGACCCTTGAGTTCTTCCTCAGCTAGCTGAACAATGTGTCCATAGGTGGAGTAGATGATAATCTGTAAGCAAAGTTAGTAATCTGGTATATAATTGGTGACTGGCTATAGTGCAGAGACTCTTTGTAAAAAAAAACAGTTGTCTGTGCATATGACATGGACATGTACATTAAATGAACCTTAGTCGGTTTAGTGTGAATATAAGACAGTTTCGAGCATGAGACAAATGCAAAAAATATCAGTATAGATTTTAGAAGACAGTAACCAAAAAGTTATGAAGTTATAGCTTCATAACTTCTTAATACTATTTAAACACTCCAGTCTGAGATAGAAAACTCCCGAGACAATAATTAACACATCTCTAACGAGTAGCATGTAACATCAACAAAGACCCTCAGAACCAGTCAACAACACTCAATATCACATATAATCACCAAATAATGTCAATTTTCATTCGATTCATAGTCAATACCAAGTTCGAAAATCAATTGTCATTATACGACAAATATCAAAATTGTAAAAGTCAAACAAAGCCCCATAGACAATCCTTTGTCATGAACAGCTGCACAGACCAACCAGGAACATTCGGAGTCAAGTAACAATTGTACATAATAAGCCAAGACACATTATAATAATACTTACGGCAACTTTGACGACCATTGTTAACTTGAGACTTGACCAAAAAAAAACGTCAAAAATAGAATTGTCACAGTATAAAGTAATAACAAGGTGGAATCGCGAACTTATTACCCTTTTAAATGTATTACTGAAAATGTTTATTCGATGCAAGGAAGAGCAAAGAATATAGGCACCCCTCGTTGATTAATAAATAAGACCAGCCGCCGACGCAGTTCAAGCTGCAAGTTCAAGCTTGGTGCATATCAGGCAATTGTCAGACAGTTGGGATATAAATAAGTTCCGGGCTAGGGTCGGATCGATGCGGAAAAACCACTGCGATTCTATGCAACGGAGCGCCCTTACATTGTGGAGCTGAAGCAGAGGTATGTAAGTATCATGTATGAGCATGTAAGAGTAAGCCGTTACCATCATTTTTGGTAAGAGCCCGCTACGGACCGGAGTGATGCGGGACCATGACATCGGATAAAGAACCTGAGTTCTGTTTAGAGGTGAGTGAAGGAACTAGGTCGAATAGAGAGAAGATGAATAAAAAACATTAAGACATGACAAAGAAACAGATTTAGAAGTAGTGCAGTGGGTAATACTTAGAAGTAGTGCAGTGTGGGTAATCCTAACAGGGGCTGTATAGACATGGCTGAAGACGTACAACGAGAGAATAAGGTAACGAAGCACGTTAGTAATAAAGCCATACTAGGTAGGATCACGTAAGAACTATGCTCGGAAAGCCTATTTCCAAGGTTATCGTGGTCAGTAATGCCGTTCCATGCAGTTTATGCTTAAAGCAGGTTGTCAACTGGTCAACTGGAACACGGGCCTATCCGATCAATCAAGCTAGCCATCTGTGTCCAACCCCTCGCCAAATGTTACTGTGCACTATTGACTGTGGGTATTCCTGCCGAACATGTATCATCTCGAATGGGATTATTAATTCACTGTTCGAGCTAACAGACCAATCAATCCACCAGTCACAAATCCATCCTCAGCTAAAGAATCAGTAAGTCAATCGACCAGTCAATCAATCGAGTCCCTGTCAGCTCGTGCCCTACATGACACAACATGCTATGGGGCCGTCGGCAGAACGACTCGAGCGAAGCGAGAGGAGCAGCGGGCTGGGGCGGAGCCCCAGCCGCCGGAGGCATGCACCCGCACCCTCGCGTCTAATGTATAAAATAAACGAGTATCCCCAGGCTCAATTCCATATTTTGCCTGTCACTACTTTAGCAACCACATTTGTCAGCGGCAGTTGAAGACTCGCTTGTCGGGGATTTCGCCAGTCAAGGACACACATGCATAAGAACCCTGGATAATCTTGGCTAGCATTCAGCATCGGCACGCCGGGAGCGAGCAGTAGATATGTTTATTATTTCCCCTTTTCGAGCTGCATTTACTAACCCATGAATAAGAAATTTGTAATGGACAAACCGGGCCATCGACGCATGGTGGTTCATGCAAATTGATAGAGTTTAGGGTTCTCAGAAAGATGGTTCCGCGAGGTGACAGATCGAGGACCACCACTGCTAGTTAACCAACAAGCCGTGCATTTAAATTCTAAAGCGGACAGGGTCAGGCCGGACATGTTAGGAACCACAAGTAAAACCTTAGTTCAAGGGTATAGAACGGCTTTTTTATGAGACTTGAAGGAACCGTAGCGTGTCAAACATTCCGCCCTTCCCCCTGGCTGGCCGCCGGTTCGACTGGCGTTGCTCCCGTGACGAACATACAGTAGCAATAAATGCCGGTCCATCGTGCCACAAGCGGCTGACGTCACCTCTTGCGGGCCTTATTTTTGACTGGTGTCAGGGGGCCAATGCCTCTGGCAGCTGGGGCTCCGCCCCAGACCCCGTAGCTCCTGCTTCGCAGGAGATGGCTGGGACCGTGGGGAGAACGACTCGAGCGAAGCGAGAGGAGCTACGGGGTCTGGGGCAGAGCCCCAGCCGCCGGAGGCAGCATCTTCCGGTCCCGCATCATCACACCATACGAACCAGGCAAACCAGCAGCTGGTTCTACCCCCTTGTGCCCGCCAGTAGCCCGCCAAGCAACATTATACAATGGTTGCTCGAGAATAGCGTACCGGTCATGAAACTTCCCTGCAGGGATAGATACATGCATTCCGTTTAGGGTTTGCTCACACAAAGGGTGTTGATACCAGCCCCACAGTGTTTAGGAGCTTGTCTATAAAAGGAGCCATTCATTTCCAGGAACGAGGTGTTGGTTCTGTTCGTCTGTTCATCAGGTTACATCTCGGTTCAATTGATACAAAAGATTGTCCGATTTTAATATCCGAAAACAAAACACTACTCAAACCAACTAATCTCAACACAATTGATAAAATGGCTTCTCCTAAGGTCGCTATTGTCTACTACTCCACCTGGGGCCACATCCGTACCTTGGCTACTACCATCAGACAAGGTATCGAGTCTGCTGGTGGTAAGGCCGACCTTTACCAAATCCCTGAGACTCTGTCTTCCGAGATTCTCACCAAGATGCACGCTCCTCCTAAGTCAGACGACCCTGTCATCAGCCCTGCTGACTTGACCAACTACGATGCTTTCTTGTTTGGTGTCCCCACTCGTTATGGTAACTTCCCCGCTCAATGGAAGGCCTTCTGGGATGCTACTGGTGGTTTGTGGGCTTCTGGTGCTCTCTGGGGTAAATATGCCGGTGTATTTGTTTCTACCGGTACCCCCGGTGGTGGTCAAGAGGTCACTGTCCTCAACTCGTTGTCCACCTTGGCCCATCATGGTATCATCTATGTTCCTCTTGGTTATAAGCACAACTTCCACATTCTGTCCAACTTGGAGGAAATCAGAGGCGGTAGTCCATGGGGTGCAGGTACTTTTGCTGCTCCTGATGGCTCTCGTCATCCTAGCAAGCTTGAGCTCGAATTGGCCGAAGTTCAAGGTAAGGCCTTCTGGGAAACTGTTTCTAAGGTTTCCTTTTAATATTAATTTTTTTTTTAAAAGAGAATTTTTAAAATAGCACTGCTATACTAGTTATAGGTGAAATAAATTATATGAGCGTCACGTGATGGTTTTTTTTTTTTTTTAAGTTGCAGTGTCTTAAAAAAGCGAGATGGGCTGGAGCCAGTCCCTGCAGTGTGCATGAAGAGGTGGGGGAGTGGTTGGGCTGGGTGGTGGTGGATTGAGAGGCATGATCAACGTGCGTGAAAGATGTAGCGGGGTGGAGGGGCAGCATATGGTTGAGAGTTAAGAGAGGGTGAAGAGCACTTGTGAGGGGAAGTCTACACTTTACTGTACATGATTATAACGAAAATGAGTTTTACATAGTGGAAATATATTGAAAAAGTATTCTGAAAAAAAAAATTTTCAAAAGAAACTAAGCGATGTGCAAAGAAAGCCGAGATAAGATAAAGAAAAAAAGTGTGGAGTGACAAAGCATGGAGAGTCCTGACCGAACTGCTTACAATATTGTCAGCGCGGGTCCATCGGTACCAAATGTTAATCCAAAACTCGTAAATATCGTACAGGCAATCTTGGTGACAACTTGTGCTTGTCACCTTAGTCACTACTGAGTTACATCCGTATGTGCATATGTTTATCCGTTAAATGCACCATTAGTTATCTGTTACTCATGGGATTGTCATCTCCGATTTGACGAGGTTAGGGCGCCCCTGTTCAAAAGGGCCCTATTATCCGACCAAGGGAGTTTATTGTTGATTGTATTTGTCGCTATTGAGTCAAGTAATTTATGGCCTAGTGGTTTCACATATGACTTGACTTGAGGCCAGTGGTTGTATATTGGTTGGTTTAGAGATCAATACGCATTGAATAGCATGGTATTCAGATCTGACGGTGTCGATCCCGCTGGCAAGAACCACCCAGGCATGGATGAAATTGACCTTGCCAAGGCTATGGAATGCCCTGGTGTTCTTGAAAGGCTAGAGAATTACTTTCAGGAAGTGGGCTATAAGCGGGATCGTGCTGGTAATACCACTGGCCCTGATTTGAGTGGGAGTGGGAGTGCCACTGTAGGTGCTGGTCTCGGTGCTGGTCCTGGTGCTCATACTAGAGCTAGTGCAGGTGCTGGTCCTGGTCCTGATTCTGGGCCCGGGGCTGGATCCCCTGCTCCATCTGTTACAAGAATCACAACTAGAGATAGCTCTGGTACAGCTACAGGTAAACCAGAGACTTCAGCAGGTAGTTCCAAGACATCCGATACTGTAGATTCGGTCGGAAAAGGTAAACCTCTACCGTCAGAATTCAACGCAGATGAAAATCTAGAAGTTTTACTTCGGGCATTGGGTCAAAGTGGTAATGGGCCCTTTCCACGTAATGCCACTCAGGAAGATATGTACCATCCAGCAGTGTCTTTTAAGGATTTAGTTGTGAAGGGCCGACCGTCAGAACCTGGTCCTATTCCAACTGTGTTCGAATTAGGAAAAAAAATTCTTCTCTTTCCAGTATCTGTGTTCAAGTTATTTGCAAAAAAAGAGTATCCAACTATTCTCCATGGATTGGACGGCATTGTGTATCCGGGAGAAATGCTGCTTGTGTTAGGCGCCAATAATGCAGGCTGTTCAACACTACTCAAAACATTATCGGGCCACATCAATGACTATTCCTTGGTTGATGGGTCGGTATGCTACGACTCTATGACATTGGACAGTCTACGACGTTCGTCTTACAGGTCTCAAGTTATATACAATTCATCAAGTAAGTACACTTTTGACTGTCAAAAATTTATTATTTGGTGGCCTATATTTGTTTACATACTTTACTCATACTCACAAGTTTAGTTGACGCACATTTCCCTCAGTTGACGGTCAGACAGACACTCAACTTTGCAGTAGAGGCTCGCTTAGAGGATGGTAGAAGCAAGGCATATCGAGATAAAATAGTTAGCCTTTTGGCATATCAACATGGACTTACAAGTGTAATGGATTCAAAAGTTGGCAACCAGTTTGTACCTGGTACTAGTCCCCTAATGAGACACAAACTTACCGTGGCTGAAGCCGCTGCTTGTAGAGGATCTGTTTACTGCTGGGACGAGACTCCAAAATCTGTCGATTTCACAATTGCAATTCGTGCCCTGACAAACCTTATATCGAATGTGTCCATATCAGCTGCTCACCAGGCCAATCAACGTGTATATGATCTCTATGATAAAGTGCTCATCTTATTTGATGGGCATGAGATTTTTTTTGGTAGGTCCGATGCTGCTCATACATATTTTGAGAGACTAGGCTACGCACCATCTGCTACTGAGACTACAGACGACTTCCTAGCCCGAATAGCATCACGAGATGTAAACTGCCAGCACCGTCCAGTCCAAGAGTCTAAAGAGCTCGAAACCCATGAAAATCCCCTAATGAGACCTCAGGAACTTGAAAGAGCATGGAAAAGTTCTCCTGAATATGCCAAGCTCATCGAAGAAATTGATCAGCACAGAGCCAAACATACTTCAGATGCTAAGTTCACCGGTCCTTTATACAGTAGAAGTTATTTGCATCAGCTCAGACTTGGAGCAAAACGCGGATATCAAAGAATTTTGGGCGATAAAATGTTCCAAATAACTCAGTTCCTCCTAGGAATTTTCAATGCCCTGGTGCTGGGACCGTTGTTTTTTAATCTAAATCCAACCACTGTGGACGCATTTTCAAAAGGTGGTGGTCTATTCTTTGCTCTAGTTTATAACATCACAATCGCTTTGATAGAGGTCGCCGTAATCATGAACAATCGACCGATTTTGCTTAAACAGAGGCGATATTACTTTATTCGCCCATCTGTTGAGAATTTTCATAGAGTAATTACCGACCTCCCATTCCGATCCATTGGCGTGTTCTTATTTGCACTTCCTTATTACTTTTTGTCCAGTTTCAGACTGGCTGCTGGCCATTTTTTCCTGTACTTGTTCGTAGTCGAACTTACCACATATGCTTTTGTCAGCTATTATCAGATGATGGCCAGTATAATTCGCGTACCCGAAGTTGGCTCCGTAGTTGTTGTTCTTAGTGTGATATTTTTCCTCTCATATTCGGGATATATGATACCAACAACGTTTATGCATCCATGGTTTAGATGGCTAAATCGAATTGATCCAATGGCATACGGTTTTGAAATTTTACTTTTAAATGAATTTCATGGCCGAAACATGACTTGTGGTCTAGTTGCACCCAGTGGGCCTGGCTATGAAAATTTGGGCCCTCCTTACCAGTCGTGTGTTATGGCTGGTGTACTACCTAATCAAGTCTTTGCTGTCGGTGATTCGTATATGGCAAATATATTTGCATATACATGGTCTCATGTTTGGCGAAATGTAGGGATTATAATTGCCCTCTGGCTGTCTTTTCTTTTAATTGGAGCTCTTGGTTCTGAGCTTTTTGCTCATGCTCCAAGAGGGTCGCAAAAACACATCTTATTCAAGAATCCTGACCGTCAAGACCAGAAATCGCTGGACGACCTGCCGTCTAGTGGCGCTATCAACAGATCTTCTAACATTTTTGAAAAAAGAGACACCTCGTATACCTGGCAACATATATCCAAGGAAGGTCTCTTAGATGATGTATCTGGGTTTGTACAATCTGGACAGATGACTGCAATTATTAGTGAGAATCTAATGTCCCTAACAGCTTTGACAGAATTGCTGGCTCTTCGGTCTCCGACATCGGATTCTGGTAATATCCGTCTTAATGGAAGTGACCCCCGCTTGTCAAATTGTATAGGCTTTGTACAGGCTGATGATGACCATATCTCGTATCAGACTGTGAGGGAAGCTTTACAATTCTCTGCTCGACTAAGGTTACCATCAACAATGCCTGATTCTAAAAAAATGCAAATAGTTGATAGAGTCATTGCTGATTTGGATATGTACGACATGGCTGATGCGTTAGTAGGGAAAGAAGGAGGCACTAACAGTTTACCCGCTTATCATCGTAAGAAGCTAGCTATTGGAGTAGAGATGGTAGCCCTTCCTGATGTTTTGATAGTAGATCTACCTACTAATCGTCTCGATACTGTAGAATCTCACAAATTTGCAATACTACTGACTTCTCTAGCTAGGGATAGTGGTGTAGCTATTATTTCTTCTCTATGGGATCCCTCATCTAGCCAACTTGATTACTTTGATAATGTTCTCTTACTAGACCCATCTGGTGGATGCTCATATTTTGGTAAAGTTGGCCAAGACCTAAGAGAAATTCTTCGCTATTTCAACCGATCATCTTGTGATCCCTACCGTGGCGAAAACCTGGCTGGTACTACTGACTTCTTGCTACAAACGGTACGCAACATGGACTCGTGTGGAGCACACGAAATGAGGTCTGCATGGTCGACGTCAAGAGAAAAGGCTGTGATGGACGCTACGATAGTAGAATTGAATGACTCCAGGCACGCGACTCCCATGATCCCCCACAACTCACCAAACTCATATATGAGAAACTTTGGGCTTGTGTTTAAGCGTACTGCCAGAGCTTATTGGAGAACTCCCAGGTACTTTTTTTTCAAAGCATTTTCATTTGCGCTGATTGGTTTATTTGTTGGCTTCACTTTTTACAAAGCTGGTAATACTGCTGGCGGTCTTCAAAATGGTGTTTTTGCATTTTTTTTTTCAATCGTCGTAGACCCTGCTATGGCGGCTATGATTCACGACCAAGTAATGCCTATAAGAGATCACTATGAACGTGGTGAAAAGAACTACAGGCAGACTTATCACTGGAGCTGTCTCACCTTTTCTGTCTTGATTTGTGAGGTTGCTGTCCACATTCCCCTATCAACGCTGACATTCCTTGGTTTGTATTATCCCACACACTATACATCCCAACCAGGCTATTTCTACTTTGTGTACTGTATCCTATTTCAGCTGTATGTGGTCAGCATTTCTTTGGGCATCACTTTCATGTCTCCAGATATCATGTCTGCCAACAACCTGTCTTCAACCGCATTCAATTTGACTGTTAATTACTGCGGTGTACCTCAAAGACCAAATCTTATGACTGGTCTTTACAGGTTCTTGTATAGAGTGTCTCCATTGTCATACTTTGTTCAAGCATACTCCATTGCCTTCTTCCATGAATTACCAGTTGTTTGTAAACCGCAGGAGTACACGGTGTTTAGTACTATTGCCGGGAAAACATGTCAAGAGTATGCCGGCCCGTTTATAGCTGCCAATGGAGGATATCTTGCAAATCCTGATTCAACTAGCACCTGTCAGTATTGCCAGTTTGCTGTGGGCGATGAGTTTATGCATGCTAATTTGAGCACTGGTATTGGCGACAAGTGGCGTAACGTTGGGATCATTTTCGCATACATTCTTTTCAATATTGCTGGAGCCCAATTATGTTACTTTATTTTCCGAGTCGTTAAGTGGCCCTCTTTTCTTAAGAAAATTAGCTTTATCGGCAGACAGTTTGTGTTTGCAAAGAAGATTCACGACGATTAACCCTACATGGTTTTTTTTTTATTTAAGTATGTATTTCAATGCTAAAAATTAAATGTAAGCTTTGCCAGAAGGGCCAGTGAACCTGTCTGGCCCTCCTGCTTCCCAAGGTTAGTATCACAGGAAATTAATTTAAATAACCAACATTCGTCTTCGCGGATGATTTCTCGACTGGTAAGCGGTTTAAGCGCGCTTGGCGGCAGTGGGCGGGAAATTTTCAGGCCCAGATTTTGCCAGCTGTGCGGTTTAGGGTTAGTTGATAAATGTGAAATTTCACGGGACCGTTGGATCAAACTAGAATCAAGAAACGACCAAATACAATTTTTTATTTCTTTTTGTCATTCATTCATTCATTTATTTACGTTTGAGTTGGGATTTGGGTGTTTAACGGTATTGGGTGGTTAGAATCTTTTAGAAAAGTGGGGATATGAAATCTGGTAACCTTTTACTTTCACTGGCACAGGCCAGTGGCCGTAATGGACTGGTATTGAGAAGATGCTACTCTGATCAGGCTATTGGTAGAGGTAGTGGTCATATCGAAACATCAGCAGGGCAGCCTTATAACAGTCTTGACGAGTATGGTGTCTTGGATTCACTTTTTTTCCCACCTCAGAAGAAACAAGGTAGACGACCAGTAAAAAACACTACCAAAGAATACACGTTACCATTTATTCGACAAATTAAGCGATTAAGATTATTAGAAGAGCGAAGGCGGCCATTATCAGAAAAAGGTGCAGAGAGTCTGACTGCAGCTAGGCTAAGAGCTAGTTCAAGCTCTGCTACTAGGGTGACCACCTCTTATCACTCTAAATTCGGCAGAAATACCAATGTTGCATTGTCAGATGAGTTAAAATCTAAGATAGTCCGTCTAATGGCCTCTCGTTACTTGAGTAGATCTGACATTGACAGTTGGCTTAAAATTCATATAGACTCGGAACCACTTAGTAGCCGCCAAGCACTTCTAGAAAACTGTCTTGGTTATATGATTGAATCTGCGAGCCAGAGATCGTTGAAGCCAATTATGGACTACTGTGTATTTGTATGGAAATCTGGTTTCGAAGGAACCAAACTGACTACTTCGAGCGTTCGCAATCAAGTCATAAGTATATTCAGGCAGGCACTTGAGATCTTTGATGCAACTGTATATTCAATCGATAGAGACCACAAATTGGTTGTAAAAGTGGGTATTGAAGATGTGGATGCGTTCAAAAAGTTGCACCATATTTATTTGAATATATATGGAGGCGGGTCAGCCTATGATGTCGAGCTAGATGATTTATGGTTTCAGTTGGTATTAAGATGTGGAACCATAGAAGCAGCAGACGAAATTATTGTTAGCCATTATCTTGAATCGTCGGTATTACCTTCATACGAGGCAACGGATACTTTTATTAATGCACTTTCTAAGCATATTTCACTTCAGAAACAGATATATCCTGGCTCTGACCATGAGTTCAATCAAAAAGTCAAACACGACTTAACTATTTACAGAGAGCTACTAGCTTCTGATCGAGTGACCCCTGCTGTTGTCAAGTTTTTGCTGTTATGGACAGAGGGGTTGAATGAGGTTTACAGTATACTGGATCTAGCCAAAAACTCACGATATGCTGATGATATATTTTCGACCTGTCAAGTCGCTATGGTTGAGTCTGTCGTCAAGGAGGCATTACATGAAGCCAAAAATGGCGACAATAGCACGGAGTTGCCATCTTCTTCAACGAATTTGGTTAACCCCAAAATATTTATTCCTATGCATATTAGAGCTATGGCTCATATGTTTGGAACTCTGAACAGATTCACAAAATGCTCGGCCGGAATTACTGCCGATGCTCTAGACAAGTGTCTGTTGTTGTCTGCAAAGTATGGAAATTCAGCAGGCATGTATAGGGCTCTGGCCATGAGGTTAGATCTAGAGAAGAAATTTGAAAAAGGAGTTGCTCCTCGAATTGATTCAGAAGTTATTGGTAAAGTTTTCGATTGCTTTCCAATAGCTAGTGGAGCCATGAACCAGGAAAAGAAATCTTCCACTTCTTTATGGGCAGTGCGAGATGCAATTATTGCTGACCCGGCTCGTGATCAGGCTATTTTGTATCATCTTCGAACAATGGTGAATCCTGGTAGCAGTGAAAAAGCTGTGTTTCAAAAGTATATATCTGCGCTTGGTAGATGTGGCAGAATTGATCGTTTGGATTTTGAGTGGAATGATTTCTTTGCTCCCACAACATCAGGTAACCGATCGAAAGCTGACATAGATTGGTCTGAATCCCCTGAAACTGTATTAGAATTTATCTCAGCTTTTAAGACTGCTGGATCAGTTCAAAAAGGACTAAGTATAATAGAGTCCATTCTTCATGCCTCTGATGACCAGAGCTCGAAATACTATACTGCATCGGTTGGAATCCTACGAGATATATTCAGATATGAAATCCTACCACTCAATGAATCTCTGTCATTTGTAGCGGATTGGTTTTTGCATCAGAAAAGCAGTACACAATGGCTTGCGGATGACATTCAAACTGTGTTTAACGAGATCGGGGGACCCCATTCGGTTTCGTCTCTTTCTCTTGGTGAAGCTCGGACCGCTTCTCATATTGGCCACGAAGTCGCTAACGCAATTCTTCAAGTCAGAGGTGGTATGGACGTTGAAAGTTCAGTGAATTCGCTGAATCAACTTCTTGGTGGCACCACCACCATTAGTTCTAGAGTGTAAGACAGTTTTACCATTGGCTGGTGCTATCTTATTTTTCTGTTAATTAATTTATGTATATAAATAGATGATGACCATGATAATCGTGAATTATGCTTTGAATGTGATTAGCGAATTGGCCCTTGTTAGATTCTGGGTTTTCAACTAATGCCTATATTTTTTCGGTGTCTGGAGGCTGCACTGGTGGCGGTACAGGTGCTGGCACAGGTGCTGGTGCTGGTGCTGGTGCTGGTGCTGGCTGTGAATGTCTCTTTGGTTTTACCACGAGCACAATAATGAGCCCAACAATGATTAAACACAGAAGCAATATAACTTTACACTTCTGCGTCCTTTTCTGATAATGCGTGGCTTGTATGAGCTCCTTGTCAGCCTGCTTTACATTGGTATACATGGTCTCGACATTGTAATCAATTCTATCCAGGAGAGTACCCTGGTCTATCACCATTGTTTGTAGGTCCTTGAATATATCTGCCAGTTCCAGAATGCCCTGGGCAATTTTTGTAATTTCCTGCTCTCTCTGGCGAATTTCCGTATCCTCTGTTGCAATTAACGACTGCTTTTGCTCTTGCTGGCGCAAAGTGTTTTCAGAAAACGCGACATCCATTTCGTCTTCCGCCACTGGATCGTAACTTCCATTACCGCTACCACTAGCTCCTCCGCTGCTGCTGGAACCAATGGCTGGTGATTGTGGCCTCAATGGGGTATATGATGAGATTCCACTATCTTTTCGTAGTGCTTTCAAGTAATTTGATTGCATCTTTCTAAATGTACTAGATGTTGCTTGGACTTTGGTGGCCATTGAAATCTTCATGTTGGAGCTCATTTTAACCTCTGCTGTAGATCCACCAGAGTTCGACATAGCATCAAACTTCTTTATCAGTGACTGACATTCATGTAGCCCGCTGGTGATTTCAAATGTCAACTTTTCAATCTGTTCTTCTTCATAAGTTCTATCATCAAATCCTGGTAGTGCATTTTTCCGATGCAAGGTGTCTAACTGGCTAATTTGTCGCTTGATATCAGACAGCCTTTCATCAACTTCACTCGAAACATCTACCCATGATGGCGGAAGCAGGTCCATCTCTATACCAATCATATCGTAACCATTACTAGTCCCTGGAGCAGCAGCGCCGCCAATTAACCCCTGTTGCTCTTCAGGAACATCTCTTATTGAAGTTGAAGGGATTGGATGGTGCGCGTATGATTGTCTATATGAAATGTACAAATTTGTACGATCTCGAAACATTGTAAAGGCCAATTGGTATACCAGGCTGTACTTCGTCTTCTCCACAGCTGTTACTTTATCTGAATTTAACTGCGTGTCATACGGTTCATCCTTACATGAAGGGGTCTTGCTTGCATTCGCTACTATGAGCGGCTGAGGTATCGACTTCACAGAATGTTTCACGAGCCGATTTTCCGTAGAGCCTATGATCTAGTCATAGTCAAACAAATATAAAAGCTTGAGAACCTCTAGATTAAAGGCTGCTACAATTGTGGTTATTTACTTATTGCTTTTGGCTTTTGTGTTTTATATTGCAAGCTGGTACAACCACCTATAAATGTTCAATATTGAAGCTTATCTTATCAGCGCGGGATCCGAGGGTTTGCACGGCTGTGCATCTGCACCTGAATATTTTTTTTATTGTTGATCTTTCCAAGATTTTATTCTTAAATTTTAAGACAGCGACTTTCACCACTAGGACACTGTTGACAGAGGTTTCATAATGGGTGTCTCTTTCCACACTCTCGAGAGAGAGAAGATTTTCCGAGATCCTCCAACAGATAAGCCTTCTTATCCGTTGTTGGCTCAAGCCATTCAACCTCATGTTGGCTCGTTCAATGCATTGATGGAGGGCCCAGGTGACGGCCTTTTGAACTTGGCTGTAAAAGATATTGGTTCTAAAATTGTTTTCGATAGCAATGACCCAGACAGATTGGGTAACAAATTAAGCTGTAAGTCAATGGAAATTGGGTATATTTTAGGAGAAAACACTTCTAACATATTATAGTCCGTATCGAGTCTGTTCAAATTTCAAGACCTATCCTATCAGCTAGAGACAAGACTACTGTTAATAGACGTACATTTCCCTCGGAATGTCGTGAAAGAATGACTACATATAGAGGTAAGCTGATTCTCAAGTTTGCATATTCAGTTAATGATGGCCCTGAAGAGTTCGAGACTAGGGATGCCGGTAGTATTCCAATCATGCTGAGAACAAATAGATGTCATTTGGAGGGATTATCGCCAGCAGGCTTGGTGGCTGCAAAAGAAGAATCTGAAGAACTTGGTGGTTACTTCATTGTCAATGGTATCGAAAAATTGATTCGTATGTTGATTGTTCAAAGACGTAACCATCCCATGGCTATTGTCAGACCTTCCTTTGTTAATAGAGGAGCTGCTTATACTCAATACGGTATTCAGATTCGTTGTGTTCGTCCTGACCAAACTTCTCAAACCAATGTTCTTCATTATTTGAATGATGGTAATGTTACATTCAGATTCTCTTGGAGAAAGAATGAATACTTGATCCCTGTAATGATGATTCTCAAGGCTCTTGTTGAGACCAATGACAGAGAGATTTTCGACGGAATTGTTGGTCAAGAGACTGGCAATTCCTTTTTGACTGATCGTTTGGAGTTGCTTTTAAGAACATACAAATCTTACAATTTATACACTAAGCAGGAAACCTTGGCATACCTTGGAGACAAGTTTAGAGTTGTCATGGGTGCTACCGCCGACTCAACTGATATTGATGTTGGAAAGGAGGTGTTGAGAAGAATTGTATTGGTGCATTTGACCGATAATAAGGACAAATTTAGACAGTTAATGTTTATGATCAGAAAGCTCTATTCACTTGTCGCTGGTGAATGTTGTCCAGATAATCCAGATGCTGCTCAACACCAAGAAATTTTATTGGGAGGCTTTTTGTATGGTATGATCATCAAGGAGAAAATTGACGAATATTTACAAGCATTCAAAGCCCAAATTGTTAGTGATGTTAACCGCCGTAACGCTGTCAACTTCACGGATAAGAAATATATTTATCGAGTATTTATGAAGATGAATGAGAATATTGGCCAGAAATTACAATATTTCCTGTCTACAGGTAATTTGGTTTCCCAGTCTGGTTTGGATTTGCAGCAAGTTTCAGGTTATACCGTTGTTGCTGAAAAGATTAATTTTCATCGTTTCATTTCTCACTTTAGAATGGTGCACAGAGGTTCGTTCTTTGCTGAGCTCAAAACTACAACTGTGCGGAAGCTCTTACCTGAGAGTTGGGGATTCTTGTGTCCTGTACACACTCCAGATGGTTCTCCCTGTGGTTTACTAAACCATTTGGCTCACAAGTGTTTTGTTTCTACTGAGTCGCTAAACGTCGATCACATTCCTGCTGTCCTTAGATCACTCGGAGTGAGTAGCCCTGATTCATTGTCTGCAGGTCCTACAAAGTCCTGTGTTCAATTAGATGGTCGAATTATTGGCTACTGTAGCCATGAGGAGGCTAAGCGTGTTTCCGATACTTTGAGATTTTGGAAGGTTGAAGGAACTCACAACATTCCTGTACAATTAGAAATTGGATGGGTGCCTCCATCTCACGGTGGTCAATACCCTGGTGTTTTCTTGTTTTCTTCTCAGGCTAGAATGATCCGTCCTGTCAAATATTTGCCATTGGAGAAAGAGGATTGGGTTGGACCATTTGAACAAGTTTACATGAATATTGCTGTTACACCGGAAGAGATCACCTCAAATGTTCACAGTCATGTCGAGTTCTCGCCAACTAACATATTCTCCATTTTGGCCAACTTGACTCCTTTCTCTGATTTTAATCAATCTCCTCGTAACATGTACCAATGCCAGATGGGTAAACAAACTATGGGTACGCCAGGTACCGCCTTAGTCCACAGATCGGATAACAAGCTCTATCATCTGCAGACAGGACAATCACCAATTGTTCGTGCTGGTTTGTATGATGAATATGGCATGGATCAGTTCCCTAATGGAACCAATGCCGTGGTAGCAGTTATTTCGTATACTGGTTATGATATGGATGATGCCATGATTTTAAACAAGTCAGCATTGGAACGTGGTTTTGGACACGGTTCAGTTTATAAGGTTGAAAAGGTTGATCTTAGCATGAAGAGAAGACGTGGTGAGCCAATTACCCAGCACTTTGGGTTTGGCAAAGATCAATGGCCTGAGAAGTGGACCGAGAAGCTTGATGACGATGGGTTGCCTATTATCGGTGTTCTGCTAGAAGAAGGAGATCCTATTGTTGCATATTTTGACGAAATTCTGGGTAAGACCAAAGTCAAGCTCTACAAATCATCGGAACCTGCATATGTGTCGGAAGTCAAACTTCTTGGTGATGAGAATGGTGACCAAGAGTTCCAGAGTCTTACTGTTAAGCTACGTGTTAACCGTTCCCCTAATATTGGTGATAAGTTCTCATCTCGACACGGTCAAAAGGGTGTCTGTTCCCAGAAGTGGCCTCAAGTGGACATGCCATTCAGCGAGAGTGGTATACAACCTGATATTATTATCAACCCACACGCTTTCCCCTCGCGTATGACAATTGGTATGTTTGTGGAGAGTTTAGCTGGAAAGTCTGGTGCCTTGCATGGATTTGCTCAAGACAGTACTCCTTTTATGTTTTCAGAGGAAAACACAGCTGCCGATCATTTCGGACAACAGTTACTCAAGGCCGGTTACAATTACCATGGAAATGAACCTATGTACTCCGGTGTTACAGGTGAAGAACTCCGTGTCGATATTTACGTTGGTGTCGTCTTCTACCAACGATTGAGACACATGGTTAATGACAAGTTCCAGGTCAGATCAACCGGTCCTGTTAACAAGTTAACAATGCAACCTGTCAAGGGAAGAAAGAGACATGGTGGTATCCGTGTGGGAGAGATGGAGCGTGATGCTCTCATTGGTCATGGTACTGCATTCCTGTTACAAGATCGTTTACTAAACTGTAGTGATTACACACAAACTCACTTGTGTAAGGACTGTGGTTCTATTTTGACTACTCAGGTTTCTGTGCCGAGAGTTGGTTCTGCGGCTGTGGTAAGATGTAGACGGTGTGCCACCAAGGTTGTTGGCCGTCTTGGTGCCGGTGATGATTCGACGTCGACTGCCTGGGAAGATGGTCTTGGAAATAGATTCAAGGGAGGAAATAATATTTCCACGGTGGCCATCCCATTTGTATTAAAATATCTTGATTCCGAGCTTGCAGCTATGGGTATCAAAATGAGATTTAATGCTGGCCCATAACCATCCAATTTGCATTAAAATATATATTTTTGTATTTTTGTATTTATCTTGTTCATAATAAAAATAAGCCCTATTGATTTAACACGGGTAGTTTGGGAATGGGTTCCTTACTACGAGAACAAGTTCGTTCCGGTGAACTAATAATTCCTATCCCGTTGTTTTTTCGGTTAACAGCAAATTTCAAGAAAAATACTGGATCAACCGGCTATGTCTTGTCTCAAGAGTTCATTACAAACGAAATTTCGGTCTATCGGTCCAAAAAGCACTACAGTGGCTGTCGCTACAGAAACGACATGATCGGAGGTTCGGAGTTTTCCCGAATACAAATTTATTGACGGCTATTAGAGAATATCGGAGACCAAGGGACCCGTGACCCAAGGACTGGCCATCTAGCTTAACGGTTCAGCTAAGGAACACCGGACTTTCGGTGTTTCGGTATTAAAGTCCGAACTGGGTCAGGATATTTAGTTCCCCTGAAATGTACAAATTTGAACCATCGGGTTCCCGGTGCTGAATGCAGGGAGCGTTTGTCAAGCAGCGGTATGGTCGAGATTAGCAGCAGCATGCACCTCACGGTGCGTATCAGTCACATGTATGCTAATTACGGAAACCAATAGTAAGCCGCCAAAACACAAGCATATTTTTGCATCTGCTGCCCAGAATTAAAACAAAAATATTCGATTCAGGGGCGGGGTTACTCATCTGAAAAACCTTAGTTGTATTCGGAACGAATGGGTCAAGTGTGCATAGGCAGAGCAAGTCACGAACTTAACTGGCTGCCAGCGAGTGGTTTATTCAAAACTATTTAGCAAAATCATAGAAAAAGATTATCGTAATACTTGTTTTGATGATATCTATACTAATTGGCTATCCTAGAGGTTAACCATTTTTGACGGCCATATTCAGATCTGAAAAGCTTGAATACATACCCACCAAATCGCTGAGATTGGCAAGATGTGCATTCCACATGCATCATGCTCGTATTGTTCCAGTATGCATCATCGATCCTAACATCCCTCAAGGTCCGACGACGGTAACCGAAACACAACACAAGGAAGTTAAAGTAGATATCAACTAAAGATCAACCCCAATAAAAACGTGATATCAGAATCTTCTCGTGACTATTCGATTAGCCAACGTCAAATTGTGTTGGATTCATTCAACTTCTACGTGGGGAATTACTTGTAAACAATCGCTGAAGATCTGGACAAAGCACAATAACCACTCCGTTATAGGCTGCCATTTTTTTGTATTCAATATCAGTGAATAATGGCTGACATCAGTCCGACTCACTCTACAGCCGAGAAATTGGTCGGTGACAATGATATTGAACAGTATAATGATGACGATAATGCCATCAAACCCTTGAACACTGACACAGACCCCTCTATGGCTAGGCGGGGGACTCTTCCAAGGGCTCTAACAGATTTATCAAGAGACGATGATAGCATCGAACCAAAGGGCCCCCCACTTTGGAAGGTTATATGGGAGGATGCTCGTCCTGGTTTCATCCTTGACCATTTCGACTATGCCTCTTTAAAACTCATTATTCGTAGTTGGCTGGCGGTCTATGTGGGAATTATCTTGGTTGTGGACCATAAGTCTCATATATGGCTTGGTACTGCACCTTATATCATGCCTATCATCGGGTGTGTTTTAGGACCCGGTGGACAGCCATTTATTTTGACAGCTTTAAACACTCTCGTTGCAGGATTTATGTTGGTATTTGGATGGCTCTGCGCCGTAGTTGCAAGTGCAATTACTCTGAGAATGCGAGGGTTCCCAACTCAAATGTCAATTGCTAAAGAACTAATAATGGAAGGCCTCTGTCAGAATGATGCTGAATTGGCGGAATGTGTCCAATTACAGATATTTTCAGGCCATTTCTTACACCTTAGGTACACGGTCATTTTCATATTTGCCTTTCTAATAGGTCTGTTTCTTATATCTCTCTGTAAACAGTTATCACCATTGATGATTGCTCCAGCTACTATTGGTGCTATCAGTCTCTGTGTTAACATTTCTTTTGGATGTTTGGTTCCTACGTTTGCGGGTAAAACGGTAGGGGTATGTTCTTCCAACGCACACATATTCAACTGGCACATTGTAACTAACCTTTCCAGTTTATTATTCTTAAACCGATGGGCCTTCAACTGTCTCTCCATATTATTCTTTCTGCGCTGATTTTTCCATTTACTGCCAATTTTGCATTCTTTGGCGGTATATCAAAGTTCTTAGGTCCATTATCTCAGTTGTCTAAGAACACTATTAAGTTTTTGAACGAAGTACGACCTTCACAACAAGAATTTGAGAACTTCCGTAATATAGGAGCCACTACGTCCCAGATTTTATCTAAGAGCACCCCTGTAAATTTGATGGCCTCTCTTTCGACTTTAGAGATATCGTATGGAAGATTTGACTCAGGTGATGTCGGTGAGTTCCGCTCCATGTTCAGAAATTTGATCAGTTCGATAGCTGGTCTACAATGGTTTTTTTCCCGTATTCAGGAACGTAAAGAAGTCTTACTTGATCGAGTCGTGACTTTGCGAACTAGAACTGGCACTGTCGCTTCACTTCCTCCTGAGCATCCGACTAAGCTCTATGAAGCATTACATAAAAAATATCTTCCGGTAGGAGAGTTTGAGTCGCAGAGGCGACAGGTATTAAGCGAGAATGCTCGAGAAAATGATTCTAAACATAATCTGAGTATTGATGATTTGGATAAGCTGGTTGACCTCGTGAGTGATCGGTACACGGATGTGCTTGTTGCGGGAGATAAAGCGATTGAAGCCCTAGCTGGATGGCTCCAAGCAGCAAACTCTTTCAGACTATATAGTCGATTAATTCCCGGGCAGTATAAAAAGCATCAGGCTGAACAGGTTAAACAGATGGAACATATTAAAGTAGCCCACGAAAATCTGCTTGCTGAGATCAAAAAGTTGGATGAAGACCGCTGGCAAGAAGTGTTTCATGTTGAGGATGAATTGGGTCCATTAGCTGCTGCATTTATTGCTCAAGGGGCTCTTTTTGGATTTTCCGTCAAGCGCTATGCACGTGTACTCGCGAGAATTATGGACAACTGCGAAACTTTAGATAAAACTAGTCCTCTTCCATCATTGAGACTGCCATTCAAGAAAACGGACCGAGCTAAAGTCAGCTTTGATCATGATATAATCGCTGCTGATCAAAATGCGACAGATGATGGTCCATCATCATCGGGTTATTACGCACAGTCATCTACCGAAGCAAGAGATCCAGATGCTGCACCACCCAGATTGATTGCGCATCTTGTTGGCCGAAAGCTTGTTCAGTTCTACAATCTATTGCTGAGTGATAGGTGTCTGTTTGCATTGCGTACTGCAGTTATTGGTGTTGTACCAGCCATTCCGGGATTCGTCAGGCCGACCGCCTTCTTCTACTATAGCAACAGGTTGATTTGGGTCGTCATCATGACTGTCATCTCCACAGCTGACCTTCCTGGTGATGTGATAAAGGCTTACATCCAAAAAGTTATATATACTTTTTTGGCCTGTGTTTTGGGTATGGTCGGGTGGTATATATCGACTGGAAATGGTAATGGTAATAAGTATGGCTATGCGATTGTGAACATTTTTTTATTGTACTTCTTGGTATGTTACCGGCATTTTTCGAAGCACACTCTACCAACGGCAGCCATTGTTCTCAGTGCTTCAACGGTCTTAGTTATTGGCTCAAGTTGGCAAAATACACAGGCACCGGGTCCTGGTATGCATGGTTTTGGCTTCCGTGTTGCTTGGATCCGTTTTGTAACTGTCTTAGTTGGTGTGACATTGGGTTCGCTAGCGAGCTGTTTCCCTAAACCCAAGACTGGAAGACGTGCTGTACGGAATATTATTTCCCGGGTATTGAGAAGCATTGGAAATATCCACTGTGATATTGGCAAGTTTGGCGTTCAACGATCACACGACCCTGATGTGCACAGATTACCACGTAAAGATTTTGTTAGTGATGGCCTTGCAAAAATCCTACTCAAGCTGGCATCGATAGGGCCCCTCATGAAAACTCTCAAGTATGAGCCTGAACTTACTGGACCGTGGCCACGTGCCAAGTATGAAAGGCTTGTCAAGCTGTGCACTGAGATCTCTCATTTGTCGTTTAGTCTTTATATTGTTTTTGACCAATTGAAAGACCCCGAACAGTGGGTAAATGTCGTCGCTAGCCGGTGTGGATGGACGTCTAGTGAGATGATGACCAATTTTTTTGCTATAATTCACATGACTTCTTTGTCGTTAACTACAGGTGGCCCACTCCCACGGGTCAGTCCCGCCCAGTTAACCCTAAAGCATCTAAAGTTACTTGAAGATAACTATCATGTCAATGTTGATACCATGGTGGGTAAGATTATGAAAGAGCTAGATGACATAAGAGCGGGCGTTGATATTGAAGCAGCACCATCTAGCAGACCAAGGACCAATGATGAAGCATCTGAAAAGCGCATTGGCCGTGAAGGTGTATTTGGTAATCTGTTATCACATGATGGGCAGCTCTGTCTTGTAGCATTATTATTTTCAAGGATGATTTATGAACGAATGGATGAGTTATTGGTGGTTGTTAAGGGACTTGTAGGAGAGGAATTTGATTATAACCCTGAATTTGCTACTGATCTGGATGATGTATACGAGACAACGAAGTTATTAATATAACTGGCAGCATATCTCATTAGCATTTCTACCGTAAATTATTGAATTTTTATTAATTAGCAAGATAAACAATTTAAAAATAAATATGCATGGTCATTTGTCGTTAGCGGTCTCTGAAGAATCTGGCCTTTTGTGTTCTTCAATTTTCTTCATGATTGATGACTTCCACTCTTCAAACATCTGTATCCTCCTGTTGCTTGTAAAAGTAAATCCAAAAGTGATCATATTTCCAATTCCACTAGAATGCTTTCTTCTAAGCGAATCACCAATAGGACGCCGTTTAATAGAGACTGTAATATCTCTTATCCAACTCTGGTCAGCAACGATTTTATCAGCCCAAATAATCCATTCAGCCATCTTGTCATCATTCATACGACTGTAGTCACCAGCATATGACATAATGTTGTTTTCCAATCTACGCTGGTTCACAAGTAGTTCAGGGTGGGCTCGTGAGCAAACTACATAGAATAGACCGCAGAGTAAGCCCCATCTGTCTTTAACTAGATTGTTATACTTTTTATAGCCGAAAGCAACAGCATTTTTCGCATGGTCAGAGATTTGCAGACCATCCGCAATTCTATGTAAATCATTTGGTGTGGGATCGGTTTCTTTGGCGAGTCCACGTCTTTTCACTGGAGATGGTGTCGCTTTGCCTTGAGTATTACTCTTCACATCATTTAAGTCCTCTCCTTCATCACTTCTAGTACCCTCGTTTAAATTTAGCTTCTTACGCTGAGGTGTCGGGGACCCTTCTCTATCGGGTAAATGAGCTCTTTTTAAAGGAGACGGTCTCTTGGTAGGAGTGGATGGGGCCGATAATTTAACTGGAGATGCAGAGCCTCGCCTGGGAAGTGCATTGCGGAACAATCTCAGTAGATTTTGGTAAACTTTTGGAGGAACTGGAACTTTTTTGGTGCTCGGAGGTGGGAAATTGAAGCTATCTGTTAATCGTTCTATTGCCAGGTGACAACATAATGTCATCCGAGCTATTTCTTCGTCCGGCTTTAATGAGCTAACATTGGCCTTCGATTGTGATAGCAGTGAATTAGAAAGACTTATTAGTTCCTTGGGAAATTGAGGATATACAGATGGTAGCAATCCTTCTAGAGCATTTTCTAGCACTTTGGAAGTCATGGGAAAGCTGCTAATGAATAGATGAATCTGTCGTTGATATATATATATATATATACATTTACAATCTTTTTAGGCATTCAAGATCATGGCTGATACATGCAAGGCTGTAACTATGCACTGCAATATGGGACTGACTCCACTATTGCACTCGATGGCTACTTCAGACTAGTAAGTATATAGCTCTGCTGTCAATTAGCTATATAATCTGCTATACCGCTTATTTATCTAAAGATTCCTATATAAGCCCCCTATAAACACACTCATTATTAGATCTAAACCGTTGATGATGCGCGCTATTTACTGAATCTTGTACCGCAAGCCCTGGTTCAATTTTATGTTTGATTTGATCTGTAGGCACGGTAAGAGCTCTATCACTATGACTGAGGACGCGACAGCAGGCAGCCAGAGGTGCAAACAGAGCAGCAAGTCTTTTCAGGTCGGGGCGACCTAACGCAAGATGTTTAGTACCGGGAGTCAATCAATCAATTCCGAGCGCTAAGAACTGGTCTCAGCTTAAACCCCGCATATGTCCACTTCTGAATAATTACTGCTTGTTCGAAGGCGACGTTGTTGAAGCTGTCTAGTGTGTCAGTGAACAATTCGCAGCAAAGCAGAAAAATAGACAAATTCTAGATTGATACACTGGAGAGTTATGGCTATTTTATAAGTGTGATAGAAAACCATTGAACTGTAAAAAATATGTAATTGTGTGCGCGGTGTAAAATGGACTTGAAGAGGAGCTCAGAATCTACTTTGACCTTATCGCGCAGGGCCCTTGCATGCATGCGCGGTTATCTTTAGCTCATACCGATCCCTGAGACTAAAATAGGCAATTCGTCCCGACAGCTAATGAAGTATATAAAATCATCCTATGTCTACAACTTTTGTCTTAATGATACTCTCGTAATCAAATTCCAAGATGATAATTAAGCATAACAGACTTCTAAATAATATTCATGAGACAGCTCAGAAATTCGGCGCCAAGGGAGTTTGGGGCTCTGATGTCACCGAGACTGGTGTATGCAGACTGGCTCTATCAGATGAAGATAAAGGAGTTCGAGATTGGTTCGTTGGTGAAGTGACAAAATTAGGATGTACGGTCAAAGTTGATCAGATTGGAAATATATTTGCTACATATCCTGGAAAGACTAACGGGCCGCCCATAGCCATTGGGTCACATCTCGACACTCAGCCGACAGGAGGGCGTTACGACGGAATCCTAGGAGTTCTATCAGGATTGGAGGTAATTCAAACGCTAAAAGACAATGAATATACTCCTCACAATCCAATCTGCGTCATCAGTTGGACAAACGAAGAGGGCGCTAGATTTCCCATGAGTATGATGGCATCCTCAGTCTGGGCCGGTAATGTTGAATTACCAAAGGCCTATAGCTTGAAATCAGTTTTGGAACCACTTGATGTTACTGTTAAAAAAGAGCTTCAGCGTATCGGGTATCTTGGCGCAGTGCCTGCCTCATACAAAGAAAACCCCTTAGCGGCCCATTTCGAACTCCACATTGAGCAGGGTCCGATCCTGGAAAACCTCAACAAAAAAATCGGAGTCCTATCAGGTGTACAAGCACTAAGATGGATAAAAGTTACTGTTGGTGGACGCGCCCAACATACTGGTACCACGCCTTTCAACCTGAGAAAAGATCCGCTATTGGCAGCCTCAAAAATGATGGTTGTCGCAAATGAGATTGCACAAAGCAAAGGTGGTTTGGCATCAGTTGGTATTCTTAATCTAGAGCCGGGTAGCGTGAATGTAATTCCAGAGAAAGTAACCTTCACTTTGGATATTAGACATAATCTAGACGATAAACTTGCAGACATTGAACGTGAATGCAAGCAGAAATTCGCAAAAATCGCAGAAGAGGGTAACGGTACGTCAACAAAAGAATCACTAACAATTGAATTTGAAAACTTGTATGATTCTCCAGCAGTGCACTTTAATGAGAATACTATCGCCTCTGTTAGGCAAGCCGCCGTGGAAACCGTCGGTGAAAGCAATCTCATGGATATTGTATCAGGGGCAGGTCATGACTCTTGTAATACTAGCAGAGTAGTTCCTACATCCATGATATTTGTACCAAGTAAAGACGGTATCAGCCACAATCCTACAGAATATACTAAACCTGATGAGATTGCTGATGGATGTCAAGTACTATTAGGTGCTGTTCTGAATTATGACAAATTCCTTCAGTCTTCTTCTAAGAATACCTGATTCATGAATTGAATCAAAAGCGTCCTGTTTTTCGATATCTGTAAGCCTATATTTGAAAGTAATTTCATGCATATACTTTTAGACACCTTGTCTCGAGATGGGTCTCTTCACAGGCCCGTCCACAATACCGAGCTCCGCATCTTATACAGGTCAGTTTTCCCCAGTATCCACAAATACTGCACATTGGCCTTGAAGGGTAAGCAGAGGGAGAACTAGCAACGTCGAGATATAGTTTTGTTGACGCTGGATCATCATCAAAGTGATTGGCTAATGTTTTTCTGGATGCCAACACTTTACGCGACGCTGGAGTTAATCCTGTTCTTGCTGGCCCGCCTCCTATCATTTCTAGATTTCGCTTGGGAATATCTATTTTAATGTTTTCGTGATAGTTTTCTCTTTCTAATTCAGCCAGTCGCTTATTAACAGCCCTTAGCCTGCTCGATGTCGACGTGCTTTCGGCAGAAGCTGCTGTGACAGCTGCTGTAACAGCAGCCCTCTGCTTTCTTCCAAATGCATTTGTCTGTACTGGACCAGAGCTTCTAGATATAGAGCTCTTCGTTTTCTTTTCCACCTCTTGAACGAGAAACATATCGCCAACTAAGAAGTGTAGAATAAAGAAAGAAAGTTAAAATGCATGAGGTTTAAATGTTATATATATGCAGTCTCACTAGTCAGCATATTACTATATAATACCTACTACACATATAATGCAGACATGATCTTGATTATCATATATTTCAGACGGTGTAATGCTTTTTGTCAGTCCAGGAAATTATCGACGAAGTAGCCACTGTGGTTATTGTGGCGGCAATGGAACATCTCTTATGTTCGGTTTCCATCTGGAGGATAAACTAACGATAGATGATTACCAACGACTCATTGATCGAGGGTTTCGTCGAAGTGGCCGGTATGTTTACAAACCGGACTTGAAACACAGTTGCTGTCCGCAATATACAATTCGGTTAGAAGTAGATAGATTTACAGCAAGTAAAGAGCATCGTCAGCTTGTCAACCGGTTTAATAGATTTGTATTGACCCCGGATCAGCATACTGCCATCAAAAGAGAGCCAACTCGCAATAGTAAAGGAAAAAATAATAAGAAATTCGATCTGATTGAATCTATACACATGGCAGAACGAGGATCAAATAATCGATTCCGAGTGCGAATTGAACCGAATAAATATACGGATGAAAAGTTCGAATTGTACAAGCTATATCAGACTACAGTTCACAACGATGACGATCAAGATGTGACTAAAGAGGGCTTCAAGCGGTTTTTATGTGAAGACCCCTTCATTGACGGCAATGATAAGGTTGGAGCATTGCACCAGCTATATTATTTTGATAAAAAATTAATTGCCATTGGCGTACTGGATATCCTTCCGAAATGCATTTCCAGTGTATATTTAATCTGGCACCCAGACTATGCTGAACTGGGTCTGGGAAAACTGTCCGTTTTGCGAGAAATTGCCCTGACTTTAGAATACAAAATTTCATATTACTACATGGGGTTTTATATTCACAATTGTCAAAAAATGAAATACAAGGGCCAATATAAGCCTAGTTTTTTACTTGATCCCGATTTTGGATCTAGTGGTAATGATCTCGAATGGTATGCAATAGAAGAATTCCAGAAAAAATTTCAAGATAAAAAGTACGTCACTCTCAAAGGATTCGATAACGATAATGCCGATGATGAAATCACCGTTGAAAGTGCAAGTAATGAAGATGACGACGACGACTCGCTTCACGTAATTAGCGCTAGCATGCCTGGCACACTGAACCGAATCCAGCTTGAAAAACAATTGCGCCATGAAAACTTGAATCTCGAAAAAGTGCCAATAATATTTAAAGCTCGCTACGGGAGCCCGGAACTGGTAGTGACATTCGACGACTTGGCTCCACAATCACAGCCGGTTGCAATGGAAATTTTAGAAGACTTGGCATCCGTTCTTGGAGTGGAATTCATGAAAAATGCATCTCTTGTTTTGTAAAAGTATTTGATAACACGCATGTTCCAGCGTGTAATTTTGTAGATAAATAGATGGTATGGACGAGAAAACAACGAGCTTTGAATGGTTAACAAATACCTAACAAATACCCTTTGCTTATAAATCGTCTCGTCCAAACCCAATGCTAACTATTTCACCAGGCTTAAAAGGTGGAAGGCCCAAGTAAGGGCAACCGTCACATCTAAATGCGTCGCCCAAAGCACAACTACCACATCCTCCTACTGCCTTTCCAGGGACAGTGAAATCAATCTCAGCCATATCATCCGATCCAAGAGTAACCACATTCTTGCTGGCAACCTCTTGCAACTTCTTTTCTTGCTCTTCTAACTCCTGCTCTTCAACTTCCTTGAGACCACAAGTACAGTCCTTACAAGCCTTTCGGCGCTTTCTACCTGGGCCTGGATCACATTTTGCAGGAATCACAATAGCCGCTGGGAGAGAAGACTCGTCACTCATAAGATCATTCTCATCGATAAGCTCATCATCATCGTCGAGATCAAGATTCAGTTTGACAACAGATGAGGCAGGGTCCGCAGAAGCTACAGAAGTAGGATGCAATCTTTTAAACTGAGGAAGTGACGATTTTGAGGCACCGTTGGTTTTCTTCTTTAAAGAGATCGATGCTACCGTTGGTACACCGGTCGCTGGTTCTCTGGCTGGCTTCACAAACAGGTCAGATTCTTTTATAAAGCCTGCTAAAAGCAAAGGAAGAGACGACTGAGGGGAACCATCGATCTGGCCAGTTAATCTACATCCATTTCTAGCACATCCAAAAAGTAAATCAGCAGTGTTATCATCGAGAGCAACCGATTTTCCAGTAGCATCAGCGATATGAATATGGGAATAAAAGTTCCTAGTCAGTTCAATAGTCTTCGTTGTGATTCTCTCCAGCAGTTGATGATGGAACACCTGTGACTCCGTTGATAGGTTATTGATTTGTTCTTGGACCTGATCTGGATTCTTCACTATATCCGACGATAGAATCAGCAGTGTAGCTGTTTCCGTTTGATCAGCGGTCATTTTTAAACTGTCCGAATAGTAATACAATAGCACCAGGACTTTGGCGACGGAGAATTTGACTGTATTTTTTCGAAACTCTTTGTGTTTTTATTGTCACTGTATATTTTGTGTTACAGTTTTGTATTACACTCTCCCTGACTGAAAGCGTTTTCCCAAAAAGGTATTATTAGTAGAGCAACAAATATAATTTTGATGACTGGATATCGGCCCTAATTTATGTATGACTATCCAGGTTATTCTAACAGTAGAGAGACTTAGTAATACATATTATATAAAAAACTCTACCGGAGATCAGCCGTGTACAATCTTATCTTGCCTTTACATCAACGGGCCGGTATCGCTCGTCCTAAAATATATATATTAAACCTCCCAATGATAGTTAAAAGTGAAAATGGCTGAATTCTACGATATATTTTCTAGCGTAATAGTGATTTTTATAGTCATTTATGAAAATATAAGTTCATGAATGAATATATCATAATTCGGCTCTTGCAGCAAACATCGGATAAGTAACCGAGTATCAGCTAACCTCCTGACAACAATAAGAAGGCCAACTGCCTGTGATAATAGTATGGCTACAGAAACAGCTTTTTAATTAATCTTGATTAGAGAACATATATTCAGTAGTCATTTATCTTTTGCTGATCGTCGCATTTATTGGACTTAGACTCCCTTGACTTGTATAATAGAGTTTAACACTTGAACTGAGACGAAACAAATAGTGGATCCTATCTTAAAGCCTATATATTTATGTATGCATGTCACGGTCCTTTGGGTCTGAAATCGGAATCCGGTCTTTGAAGTTTCAGTCACTCACATGCCTAGGGTTTCCCAGACGCTCTGCTCTGGCTATATAGGGGCAGTTCGCCTCGTCCTATTTACAGTGTAACAGTCATACTCCGACTACTATTCGGACTTAGTCGGAAATGAATTATGTGAGTCACTGACTAAAATACTTAACCAACCGTAAAATCCTATAATTATTGTAATAATAATATAACATAGGGAGATTAATAACCGACGGCCGCCAGGGTAGTACATCTTCTCACGGCGTTACGGTACCAGTTGAGTTATTATCGCTAGCAGAGACGATCGGCATTACATAATCTGATAACTTGTTGGATTATTACTTATACAGGCTATTTTGCACTCAATTCCCAACTATAACATCACTGGATATTTCAAGTGTTTAAAGTAGAAAATGTCGGATCACGAGTATCTTTTTAATGTTTCAATGACTTGTTCAGGTTAGTTTTATATATTCATGCGACAGCGTTTGTCCAGTTCACTAACAAAATATACAGGCTGCTCTAATGCCGTCAACAGGGTTCTCACCCGTTTGGAGGGTGTTAAGAATGTCGATATCTCCCTACCGGAGCAATCGGTCAGAGTTAAGACTGCTGAAAGTTTGGACTACGATACTGTTCTTGCCACTATTAAGAAGACTGGCAAGGCTGTCAATGAGGGGAAGGTAGTTGCCTAAGCTAGAGGTTACGAACCGTCTAAAAGCTTCATAATCATCACTATCTGACATTTAAGCATAATAATAACATCGTTTGTTGACAATTAGTGCTAGTATAGCAGTCTCTAGTGACTGGGACACTGTCCCATACTGAGAACTATGGCAAACTTTGCAGAATCTTAGACTCTGCCACAAATCTCACTGTAAAAGATAAATAAAGCGTTATAAAATAATAAACTGACTTAAGATGGTATCATACGGTTAGTTTGTACCGAGGTCGATATTCCAGACCCAGTCGTTTATGTTGCTTTCTATATGCTCCTCAATAGAGTCGCCATCGCCAGCAGCGACACGTAGGACTAGATCATTTAACTCAGTACGACCGAGAATGTCTACATGTTCAGCAGTTTTGGCACCTCCCCGAATATCGAATTTATCAGGCTGGTGAAGCATTTCGACCACCTTGACTTGACTGCCACCAGGGTTGAATTTGGAGTTTTCTTCCTTCCATCTGTGACACATAGAGTGAGTTATAAGTGAGACCGTACCATCTCCTTGACCCATGACTACGGCTCTTTTATCATTACCAACAATCGATATATTGAGGTTAGTCAACGACTTGTCGACCTCCTCTTGGTAATAATAGGATCGTTCAGTTGGGATTCCAATACCATAAAAGCAGTAAATACGCATATCTGGAGCATTAGGTAGGGCAACTTCCAAAGGATTAATCCATTTAGAAGGATCCTTTTCGTTTTCCTCGACTTCTGCACGAGTTTTGGCGACGCCATGAGAATAGTTCTTCTTAGTTCGCTTTGAAAACCAGTCCGGTGTTTGCGAGTACAGATATTCTATTGAGTCACTGATAGTTAGATTGCGTGATGACAGTTCAGACATTGGGTTTTTAAATCGGATGAAATTACCATACGAAACAGCATCCTCGGGATTGTTTTCGCTTGACAAAACACTTTCGTCAAGACCTTGAAGAGACGCAGCGTCATCTGGCGCAAATTCGAGAGTTCCCCAAATATCATCGCCACCCTTTGGCAGCATACTAGCAATTCCACCGAAAGTTCGCAATAAATCAGCTCGCTCACGACGGCAAAAGAACTTTTCCAAACCATATACAGCCAGGGCATTCAATTGAACGGTATCTTTCATTTCCCCACTCAATAATGCCACTACTGCCTTGGGAGTACCCAACACTGAACCAGATATATCCACATATGCTTTGATGTGATCATTAACCCAGGTTGGACCTCCATTGCCGTATCCTTCAGCTTCCACCCACTTGAGGAAGTAGAATATGATTTGTGATCCCATTGAATGACCTGCGATAACGGTTTTTTCACCTGAAATCGCTAAACTATCTTCAATGGTAGATTTTAACTTTGAGAAGTACCGGTCTCTACGTTCCAAGTCAGAATATGCCAATCTCCAGTCGTAAGATGCTACTGTCATAGTATTTACATCATATCCAAGAGCAGCGAGATTCTCGAGAATTTTGTTCCAAATCCAGTATCCAGCAACAAAGAAGTCTGCTGCTTCCATGCCTTGAGCTGCTCGTAACTTGAAATTTGGGGGATCTAAACCAGTTTCCGGATCCAGCATAACATGCTTGAGCCAACAATTCGTGTCGAGTAACATCGATCTTAACATATGCCAGCTGCCCCAAAGTCGCTTTCTAAAGTTAGGTTGACTCGGACATTCGTCAGTACCTTCTAACCCCCAAGACTCGAGACCGGTGGAAATAACACCAGGAATCAGTACGACCGGATGCTTATTAGATAATCCTTCTTTTTTCAATTGAGTTCCAACCGCAAAAGATTCGGACAATGCTGCATGATTGTCTTTACCAATGTGTGACGCTTCTTTCAAAACATTGGCAGGAAGCATATCTTTGAAATCTGAAATCCACTGGTCAATCGAAAGGTCAGTTAACAAATCCATGGATACCAACTCCTGCGATTGGGCCATATATCCAGCAATGCAAACACCTAGCAGTGTGCCCAACACGAACATAAACCGTTTTGAATGGGTAAGTGCCCATTGCTTGGTAGACCGCTTTTTATCATGATGAACATGATGATGTGAGTGTTGACGTTTATGATGATGACGATGGGAATCACCACTTTTCTCAATTTCGACTAAGTTGTTTGCAGATTCAGCATCGCCCGTACTTTCCGAATGTTTAATTCCTGTACTTCGGCCATTGCTATCATCAACCGAGGTCACGTTTCCATTAATGATCTCTGGCGATTGACCATTGTCATCACCAGAATCTGCCTCGTTGCCCTTGGTACGGTGTCTGACTGCCATTAAAGCTCAATTTCTGGCAAATCAAAAAAAATTTTTGAACTACCAACCTTGGTCGAATCGGTAGGCGGTCATGTCAGACTGATAGTGCATGGGCGGCGCGTTCTATGCCGGCTTTATCTTTACGATCTATCCCTGCTATCTCATCGCGTTTTTGCCAGCCGTGCCTAAATTGTATCGGCCCGTGCACCCTCTGTCGGTTTCTGCAACCACATCCGCCTCCATGCAACCAGATCTTCTTGAGAATGCTGGCTCTTGGCTGCCTCTCGGGCCACCACGGCATTTTTAAACTTTACTCGCCCTCTGCGGCTAAGCCTCACTCCTCAACAATTTTGTGAGGGGCAATTGGGCCGTGGCATAGGTTACTACTTCAAAATAAGCCCTGTGGTTCATTTTGCTAGATTCAATCCAAAGTATTGATAGCAGCCGTTAACCAAAACTCGAAAACAAGAGCTGGGGTGAAGCTCCAGCCCTGAAAAAAAAAATAGAATTTTTAGTATTGTATATTATGGCTTAATCGTCCATATGGGTCTTTAAAGACCCGTGCACGGCTGAAAATTTTACCAGGTGTGTTCACATGCCAAGTTAGAAATGTCAGATTCACATGCCATTTTAAGATTAGTGTATACTGGTAACTAGCAAAAAGACGGTTCGACAAAATATCTGGGGGAAGTACTTGTACCATCGTCGGGATTCGGATCTGCATGATAGCCAATATAGAGACGTGACCATTAATTTCTTACTGCAGCAGAAAAGACCGACACATTTTGTTCCAACGACGGATGTTGGAGACTCAATTGGGGGATTGGATGGGATTTGTTTTGAACTGTCAAGATGCAAGTAAATGATAGTTTTGACGACGAGCTAGGATTCCCAAATGATTTTGACGCGGCTTTTTCATTTTTCTCATCGGATTTAGTTAATTTAAGCGGTGCTGACGATGAGAATGATGGCCATGAACCGCCTAATATAGAACCTGCTGGCCCTGTAGACAGGATTCCCAGTCGTCGTGGTTCGTCGGCAACTCTTGCAGGAAATGACCAGATAAATTCATCTCCAGGGAAAAAGAGGTCTAAACAAGCATCCAAGCCTCTTTTAAATGAACAGGAATCATCGGCATTTGCCACCTTTCTAGAAAATATGCTTGAGGACCCCAATTTTTTATTTGACCCAAAATTGAGTGCTGACCTTCCTCAGCCCCAGTTGAGTGAATGGGACACCTTAGAACAAGAAATGAACGCTGCTGCCGATGCGGTGGAACGAAGTATTGCTGGTAAAAGTGACCTCGAGTCGAGTCAATCAATGCCAACTGTGACGGCGGCAACTGGCCTTGGCCTGACTTTGCGCACTGCAAATCGAAGTCATCCAGCGGGGCTGGATACTGAACCACGGCCAGCAACACATTCTCACTCGCGCGGCATAGGTCAGAATTCTACAAATGCTGAATATAAGTTACGGCTCCCTCTAAGAGCGTATAATCTTAGCTTTGGTGGAAGTCCAGACAATTCTTCCGACTCTGGCCACGATGGTGATAGCCAAACAAAGTCTCTATTAGTCCCACCTTTAACGGCCTCACCGTCAACATCTGTTTCTTCGGTGTCTTTAGATGTGTCTACAGCGATCCTACCTTCGACGGCACCTCTAATATCTGTTCCTAAACCGGATTCCACTAATGGTTCTGCTTATGGATTGTCGTTGCGACCCCTTCAAGAACGGTCGCCGAAAGATGTACGACCTGATCGCAACCTCATTATTGATAATAGTCAACTAACACATCAGAAGCTGCTTCATCATCGCCCAGCGTCTGAGTCCACGGCCACGCAGTATTCACAGCTTATCAATCAACCACTAGCAGTTGAACAAAATGAACAACAACAGCAACAGCAACAACAACAGCTAGTCAGGTTGACTGCAACCCCACAATCTCAGGCCACGTATTCTGTTTCGCGACAACAGTCATATTCATACACATATCCTCAACCACAGCAGCAGCAGCTGCAGCAGCATCATCATTCACAGTCACAGCCACAACCACAGCCACCTGTCTTATATACCCAAGGTACACAACAGTATTCTCGAATTTCCCAGCCACAAGGAGGCCAATATCAACAATACTCTACACAGAATCAATCCCCTCTACTACCCGTACCACGACAAGTTTCTAACATCTCTGAATCCAATCAACTAGTACCTATACAACCCCGTCCTCACTTGGTTAATAATACGACGCGGGCTGTGCTTTTACATGACCCCATTCTTCAGCAGGAGCTGCAGTACCCCAGACAAGAGCTGGATATCATTGCTCGTTCCCCTGCTGTTATAGAAGGACCTGTTCCTAGACCTATCTCACCGTTGGCTTTTGGTACGTCAGCTGAGGCTTTTGCTAGTGATACGCCTCATTCAGACAATTCATCACTTTCACCATCACAGAGTGAAGACTCCAAACGAAAGAAAAGGCGGAGGCAACAACTCTCTGAAGATCAGAAAAGACGTAATCACATGTCCAGTGAGCGCAAACGACGAGATCTCATCAAGCAGCATTTCGATCGTTTGTTCGAGCTAGTACCATCGCTTTCTGATCAATCTCCTCTCAAAGCTGGTAGCAGTAAATCCATCGTTCTCAGCTCTGTTTATGATCATATGACTTATCTTGTGAACCGAAACAAAAGTCTGCGTGCTCTACTTGCAGCTAAAGGTATTAGTTGTGCTAGTATAGTTGACTCTACCCGGGTTATATAGAAATCGCTACTTCAGGCTTCAAATACTAGAGATGAAGCCCAGAAGTCGATTTTTTGGGCTAGAAACTGGACGAAAACTCCCGGTGTTAGACTTAACTATGAGTAACATGCTACGGACATATACGAACACATTAATATTTATTTTCCCCAGCTACTTTTATTTATTTTTTAATTATTATTATTATTATTTAGTTTTCGTGTTGTCGAGGCATGCGATAACCCCTGATTGTCTGTTGCATCTGCATACGTCAACTTACGTGAATAATTATGTCTGCTATACGTTTCGAGCAATTACACTTCGAGCCTGAGTATTTGATAAAAGTTAAGAGTTTTTTTACCTTTCCAAATGAGAAGGCAGTTCAGAAACCAGCGGTCTCTTAGTCTATGAAATGGAGAAAAAATACAGTTTAAATAAAAGTGTTCAAAATGAGGTATTCATTTCCCGCCATCAGTGTATCGCGTATGCAGTACGCGCTGAGTTCTGCATTACGTACATACATCCCTGATGCTCGGCCACCACATGAATATGTTTACCCTCCTGAAATCACGTGAGCCTTCTTTCCCCCCTAAGCCCGTAATGCTGCAATTACGTTCTTGTTAACCATACCTTGCTTCACTGGTCTAGTCAGTCCTCGACTCGAAAGAACGGTTGCGTACCAAGACCTCCAATAATATCAGTGGCTTAGACAATTGAATTATCCCCTTTTCGACACTTAGAAGCAATAACTACTGGTCGGCAAGTTGAAATAATCAACTAATTCTCGAGTTTCGTTCGTGCTTTGAAGTAAGTACAGTATTCTGGTGATAGTTGTTAGTGTTATCAGGAATACAGCAACCAGCTTTGGATCAAGTTGATATGTTGTCTCGGTCTATTATAAATATCTGTCTGGTCTCGAACAGAATGTGTTAAACACGGCAGTTGTCAACTGTCATAGTAGCCAGTGTGACATTACTTTGCAGCAGCATTCATAAACATCACAATACGCCTGCTTCTTGGCTGCACTTCTCCTTGCAGAGCATTTTGTCAATATTCGAAGTGCACGAAATGGTACTAATTTTGAGATACAAAATTGTTTAAGCATAACTAACATTGTAGCGCGGACTTGATTGATCGAAAACGAGAGTCCCCAGCCATCGAAAGATCAACATCAAGTTAGCCACTAAGAATCGACAATTTGACGATATTTAGACAGTGAGTGGTGAAAATGGACTACCCAATGTTAAACGATCAAAGGAAGAGCTTCCCTCAAGCATTTCAGTATCAAACATCCGGACCGTCACAACAGCAAGAACTTCAACAACCACCGCAACAACAACTACAGCAGCAGCAGCAGCAGCAGCAACAGCAACAGCAACAGCTTCAGCACAATGCACAGGATCATATGAGCCCAACATATAGGGGATATCAGACTCAGTATGAAGGTGGCCTAGTCGGTGGTATCGGTCAAGGGATTTCTAATAGTTTAATGCCAAGTTCGGGATCAGACCATAGTATTCATTCTTTACTCTCGTCACCGTCTAGTAGGAATCCTTCTCTTTCTGGGTCTAGCTCATCATATTTAACTATTCCAGAAGAGCTAGCCAGTGACTCAAATCCATCGACTGCATTAAACCCATCACCTCAAGTTAAGGGTCGTCATTTACAAACTCATCAGAGGTCCTTATCAAGTGGTGTTACTAGCCTCTCTTCGACATCGACCATTGGGTCCCCACAGAATAAACGAAATTCTAACCCAGTTGCACTGAGTACTCAAAATGCTTTGCAAGTACAACAGCAGCAGCAACAGCAACAACAACAACAGCAAGCGTATTATTCTAATAGGAACCATTATAGTCCAAGACTGTCAGCTAACCAGCAGAGTAATCCCGCAGGTCCCTACGAGATACCTTCTATACAGGGTGCTGTTGGGAATCCCCAACTAAACCCGGAGTCATATTCGGCTGGCTCGAGTATAGGCGTTCATGCTCCAAACTCGCCAAGCGTACCTACAACTTATAATCAATACTCATCACCGATAAATATTGGGACACCTTCGACTCCGAGAATGTCGGGCAGCCATAATCCTTGGGTTTCCCCAATGGGAACTCCAGTTGGTGGAACGCCAAGTGCAGCTGCAGCATCAAGGGGCTCGCCTACTCGATTATCCAACTCTATAATTGGTACTGCTACTAACTCCAATGTGGTTTACACCTCAGATTCGGCATTCCCTCCGCACCATGGCTCGCCGAGGAGATCTCCTGTTAGAGGAAGTGGACAGCAAAATAATAACGGGCTCTCTTCACTGCGGTTACAAATGCCACCACCCACTTCTGGACGTGGTTCACAGTCACCTGGCTCACCAATGAACATTTCAACACCTCCAGCTCAGTATCCGCAATTATCAGGTTCGTTAACCAATCCACAGCATCAAGTAGCAGCATTCCCATTTATGACCCAACAACAAAGTGCATCTCAGACGAATTCGCCAGTAATTGGTAAACCACAGCATACTTTACAACTCCCGCCGATATCGTCTGTTCCAATTGCACCAGTATTCAAGCATATTCGTAGCAAGTCAGAACTGTCACCAATAACACATGCTCAACCTAAATATAGGCGTGCTAACCCTGAGGGTGGTTTTATTAGTCCTCTCAATGCATTGACCACGAACTTGGCGTCAACATATCACCTGTGCAATCCAGAATTCAATTATCAGTCATCCAAAAATCCCAGAAGAGTTCTTACAAAACCCAGCGAAGGCAAACTGAACAATGGATTCGATAATTCAGAAAGCGACTATATTCTCTATGTCAATGATATTCTTGGCGTTGAAGAACAGCGACGGTAAGTATATTGGTTATCATCCAATTTAAAATCATACAAGAGTCTTTGTTGTATCGGCTAGAGGTTTCAGGTCTTAAACACTGGACCCTGGTCACCTTGACATCATGAAAAGACTACTAACTATAGATAGATATCTTGTTCTGGACATTCTTGGACAGGGTACATTTGGACAGGTTGTTAAGTGCCAGAATATGTACAACAAGGAGATCGTTGCTGTTAAAGTTATCAAAAACAAGCCAGCTTACCTTAATCAGAGTATGATGGAAGTTTCCATTTTAGAGCACTTGAATACCTATGTTGACAAAAATGATGAGCATAATTTGCTTAGGCTCAAAGATAGGTTTATGCACAAGGAACATTTGTGCTTAGTATTCGAGTTATTAAGCAGTAATTTGTATGAGTTGATTCGACAAAACCAGTTCCATGGTCTAAGTACCAATCTAGTGCGCGTGTTTGCTCAGCAGTTACTTGACTCACTTACAGTGTTGAAGGAATCTCGTCTGATCCATTGTGATTTAAAGCCTGAAAACATTCTGCTGAAGAGTTTGGATTCCCCAGTAATTAAGGTAATTGACTTTGGCTCAGCTTGTCATGAGAGACAGACTGTTTACACATATATTCAGTCAAGATTTTATCGGTCTCCAGAAGTGATCTTAGGTTTACCATACACTACCTCCATAGATATGTGGTCATTAGGATGTATTGTAGCCGAGTTATTTTTAGGGTTGCCTATTTTTCCAGGAACATCAGAGTATAACCAGCTGTGCAGAATCACAGAGACATTAGGTAATCCACCTAACTGGATGATTGAAATGGGAAAAAATAGTGGTCAGTTCATGGAGAAATATATAGATGAATTTGGTCGCAAACAATACAGGTTGAAGTCCCGGGAAAAATACTCACGCGAATTTAATTGTGATGAGCAACCGAGTAAGAGATACTTCCCATCAACCAATCTAAGAGAGATCATTAGAGATTATCGATTGCCTAGGCAGAACATGAGCAAAGAGGAAATTGACCGGGAAATGCAAAACAGATTGGCGTTTGTTGATTTTGTACAAGGGTTACTAAATTTGAATCCATTTGAACGTTGGACTCCCCAACAAGCAGCAATGCATCCATTTATAACTGAGAGCAAGTTTGTGGGACCATTTGTACCAAGTTCTGTGGTAAAGGGGCCAACTCCTGTGGCGACCCCACCTCCTCCTCAGCAAAACCAGCAGCAACAACAGCAACAACTACCGACACAGATGCAGCCACAAGTACAGCCTCAACCTTCTCATCAGCTTCAAGCTCCTCTTCAGCCTCTGCAGTCCCAGCCATTACTGCCTATTCAAGCTCAACCTGTGATCTCCGGTGCAAGATCAAACAAGTTACAGCCAGAACCTGTGAATACTGGTCATCATGTTGTTGGATCCAATACATATTATAATAATAATATTGGCACCAATGGAGATGCCAGGCAACATGCTCTGCAGCACCAGGCTCAGCAAACACAGCATCAGGCACAAGCAAAATATCTTGAAACGACCCCTTCGATTCCACATCAACATCAGGAGCAGAAATCTCACTACCATCCACCACATAACCAGGCTACCAGAAGACAGAGAGCTACAACTATTGGTCAGCTGGATGCAATTCCAGGTCCTATTCAAAGGGCTACTGCTTTAATGAACCCCACGAATCTCATCCGGGCACAGCCAAGCCCTGCTTATATCCCACCTCCAGATATTTACGCTATGCATGGAGGAGGCCCTAATGTGGGATCAAATCTTGCAACAGCGTCTGTTTTGAATAGCGATGGGGTCAATACTGGGTTGGGATCTGTTCACCATGGAGATGGACAAAGCAAACTTCGTGAAGTCAATCAACAAAATCCACCCTCATCGAATCAGTACGAGGTCGTGAGGAACCTCGAAGATGGACTGTCATATATGAGTTAGCCTATTTTTTTTTCTTGCATTTTAATATATTTATATCAATAACTAATATAGATTCGTTTTGATGCATGGTAGCGGATCTCTTCGCGCCTCATGTGGAACCCTGCGTAATCGGCGGGGTCCACATGCACCTTCGCATGAATCCAGGCAGCAGCAGAACGTAAAAGAGCAAAAAAATAACGTGAATCTCATTGCCGGTATTTATTTACACTGATAACATGGTGGGAGAAACAAGCTCAGGTAAAAAAAGTAGGTACTGGCTCCTCGGATTCTCTGGAAACGATATACTAACTGGACGAGTTCTGTATAGTGCAGTTGCTCGCGATAAGCAGATAATCTGCGAATATGAAGTAGTGGCCAATACCGCCAAAACGCTGGCATTGGTTATCTTAGAAGACGTTCCGCTTGGGGAAGATAAGAAAATGAGCTTTATTCATGGGAATTTGGCTATTCATTACATATCAAAGTCCACAGGAATAACGTATCTTGTCGTTGCTGATAGCTCTCTCAATCGAAGAGTACCGTTTTTGCTTCTACTCAATATAGAGGAAAGCTTTGAGAAAGATAACCTCCTTATGGAAGGGCCTGACTTTCTTCCGAAATTGAGACTCTTAACTGATAACGCAGAACGGGGTGATAATAATAGCATTGGTCTTGCCAAATCGGAGCTAGACCAGGTTAAGAACATCATGATAGAGAATGTTGAACGAGTTCTAGAGCGAGGAGACCGCATTAACCTCCTGGTTAATAAAACAGATAAAATGAACACCAACTCCATAGCATTTCGAAAACGCTCCTCTAATCTCCAGCGGAAAATGTGGTGGCAGAATATAAAGTATACCGCTTTGTTACTTGTTCTGGCGGTAATAGTTTTGTTCATATTTTCAGGCCTAATATGTGGGTATCCAGGCTATAAAGTCTGTTTTGTTTAGTATAAAGAAATATTTAATCAGATCACGCATTCATCTAGGCTGTTATGGATCAAGACCGTAGCTTTCGGTCATCAGTGCATATTGCAGACTAGTATAGGCGACTGATAGGTCTCAACTGCTCAGGGTAGCTGAGTATCACTATTCAAGTCCCATAAACTGAGATAAGCACTCTCTGTGAAAGCTCATGGACTACGGAGCTGGAAGCTTCTCCAAGTAATAACGTATATAGCTCGTACAAATCATTCAACTAAAACAATAACAATGCAAAATAAACAAGAGGCATACTAGTGGATAGCTACAAGCTGCCACATACATATCGAGAATTGGGAGCAGTTCTTACTCCTCTTCATCCTCGTCATCTTCGTCCTCAAAATTGTCGGACTCATCTCCATCGTCCTCCATGACGTCTTCATCTTCCATCGAGTCATCAGCAGATTCATACCAAAAATCGTCATCTACGACGTCATCACGAGGCTCTGCTGGCTTGGGTGCAACATATGCCTCCGACTCAAGCAAAGGCATTTTGAAGTCTTTGGGGATATTTTGCTTAGAAGCAGCTACGTCTTGAGCAACTCTCTTGTTGTACGAAGGGCGGTCTTTACGCCAAGCAACCGCAGCATCAACATTAGCAGGCGAGTTGATATTTGGATCTGACAAAAGTGACACAATCGAGATAAGCACTGTTTCAACAGATTGAGCCGGACTCCAGGTCTCACCATCAGGCTCATCTGTGGTGGCATCTCCTGATTTATGGAGGATAGAGATACATATAAGACCATCCTTATACACATTCGGATGATAAATAGGGGGGTTAAATCGAAACCTTGGAGGTGAAAATGGGTAATCTTTGGGGAACATTAACTGTGCCTGAGTAAAGGTTAGTTCTCTATACACACACAACCGGCTAGCACTAGGAAACCATAGGGCTCCTCATTTCAAAAAAATTTCCTTACCTTAAAGTACCCTCCATGGTATGGCGAGTCTTCGCTAAGAACCATAACACCGACGTTCCAGTGGTAAATATCCTCATCATCCAACTACGGCCATGTTAGTAAAGTCAAACAAATAATTATCTGAAACAAGATAGCTGTGTGAAATTTTTAGACTTCGGAGCTTCCGCTTTAAAATCGTCGCGGGCCCTTTCGCCTCATCCACGATGTGAAGAACTACTTACTGTAATGTGAAAGGAAGGAATAGCCTTTTTGGGGTCAGTCAGTTCTCTAAACTGCTTCATCAGCAGCGATGCACTCGCAGGATTTGATCCGTTCATGTTCCTCCTCTCCACAATAGATCTTATATTGATAACGGTGGGTTCCCTCGGATTATTCAAGTTCCGATTATTGAAATTCTCAGCGAGTCAACAGATTTTTCACGGAATATTTTAAAATATCCCACTATCGACAGGTACGTTCGCTTCAACCGCTTCGGCCTTAAATATACTCTACAAAACTTGTTTTATCGCACTCCAAGTTTTTTTTTTGGATCTTTGGCACTCTAAGTAAAAACAAAACTATTGATCGTTCGCCCAGTTTACGTCCTACGACTGCTTCAGCTGTTAAGTTTGTATCTGTTTATAAGTGGGAGAACGATCTGGCGCTGTTGCTTCTTCTAAGGGCTTCCTCTTGTCACTAGTGGTAATCTGCCCTACTTCTGTTATTAGTTAGTTTGTAAGATGTTTCTGCGTACAGATGCCGCTGCCGCTGCTGATATATTTGGCGCGCTCGCGCGATATCTTTCCTGGTTGATGTGACGATTGAGATCTGTAGCGGTTGTTGCGTGATTTTACGGCCCTACCGATAAGGTGGGCCTCTGGGCTCAGGTTAAGGTATATGCAGCAAAACGTAAAATCCCATCTTGTGTTTATCTCAAGTGATAACGCCTTATTGCTTATAGGCTTATAGGTGTGAAAACAATTATCAAAGTAAAAAAAGGGAATACGTTTTTGCAAGAATAAGAATAGCCAAGTGTGCAGCTTATGCTAGTGAAATCCAATACTGAGTACCGCATCATATGGGTATTGATGCCTTCTAATGTCAATTGACCGGCGGAGCAGCCAGTGAAAAAGTCAACAGACTTGAGCAAAAGGCATAGTTAGTGTAACTGTGCTTACTTTGTACTTGGTATTTGCTGGGTACGTACTTCGTACTTACTTGGTATGTATTTATTTACTCATATTGATACCCGCCTGCAGATAAACTCGATTGTTATACGCGCCGAGGTCTTTTGTTACTATAAAAAAGGATATATCGAACAGCATTTCTGAAATGAAGTACGCTAGTCTAAATTTATTTAGAAAACTAGTGGATTAGCCGTTCCGAGAGCTTAAGTGTATAGCATAGGTCTCTGCCATCAGGAAACTTTCAGTTTGATTCTGACTTTAGATGGGCCAAACTTCAGCTCGGCATTATCTCACGTGATGACGATTGCGGGGTACAGATGCTTAGTTGCGAGAAACGGTGGACATACGCACTTATCTGCAAGCAACGGTAACCGGAAAGTGGGTTGATTATATATACTTTTCAGGAGCATCGAACTTTGTCTAGAGAATTCAAATACCTGGTCAAGTGCTTTTTGGAAAAATTCGTGAGAGAATTTGATCCTAGTGGTGTGATTTTGAAACGGTTAATTATATTGTTTTGAATTTAAATAAGAGGAAAACGGAAGTTTAGATTAGACTTTGTGCTTTGTTTGATACCGGCAAATAACCGAATCGCCCGAGGTTGCTAACCGTTTGAATTTGGACATCAAAGTGGATCATGCCTGAGAAATCAGTCAAGAAGAGGATTCAGCCCAGTGATATCCCACCATTAGCCAATGCATTTTCTGGAGCGGTAGGTGGTGCGGTTGCCAACTTGGCTGTATTCCCATTGGATCTTGTAACTACGCGATTCCAGGTGCAAACAAAGCTAGACACTGCTGAAAAGTACGATGGACTTGTTGATGCATTTATAAAGATTTATAAAGCTGATGGTATCGCAGGATTTTACGATGGAGCTGTAAGTGATACAGTAGCAACTACGGCTCAGGCGTTCTTCTATTTCTTTGCGTATGATGCGCTCAGATCAAAGAGGCTCTCTCAACATGCCAGAAAACTGGGAGGTGTTGCTCCATCGACTCTTGGTGTTGGTGAAGAGCTAGCTATTGGATCCCTGGCAGGAATTTTTGCAAAGTTTTTTATATCGCCTTTGAATAATATAGTGGCAAGACAACAGACATCTGCATTGGTTAAGAAAGAACTAGATGAATCAAATGCATCTGAGAAGCCTTCCAACGCTATTAAGCAAAGTCACCATGATTCTGCTATTGAAATTGTCAAGGCGATTTACAAGGAGCGTGGCTTTCTCGGATTCTGGTCTGGATACAAGGCTACGGTTTTGCTGTCTATCAATCCATCGTTGACCTACTACTTTTTCCAACTATTCACTGCCGTTCTTATTCCCAAACGTCGTCGTAAGAACCCTACAAGTGTAGAAATCTTCTTCCTTGCTGCATGGGCCAAGACCATTGCCACCTTAATCACCTATCCGATTATTCTTGCCAAAACTCGAATCCAGATCGTTCGAGCTACTAAGTCCGCCGGTTCTCTTTTCTCTCAAATTCTGAAAACGCTCGACTCCGAAGGTATTCAAGGACTCTACATGGGAGCCCGATCCCAGATTCTCAAAGGTTTCTTTAGCCAGGGAATCACCATGATGACCAAAGATCAAATTGCCCGTTTAATAATTTACGTCTACTTTGTGGGCAAGAAATATATCGTCTAGATACTAATAGATGCACTTTTGCTACGCTACACAAATATTTCGAGCCTCTTTCAGTAACTGGCTTCTTGATTAGACCCTGTGACTATCATCTCTCGAGAACAAATGGACTACCAGGAGAAATATCTCTCGACTCGAGTGAGGGCGACGGCCCCTGTTCTCTGGCACACCTGCAACTGCACGTGATTTTCGGATAAAAAGCTCGTCACGAAGATCATGTTGACAAAACATACCCCTGAAGAATTATACGCGATGATTTCTTCAGAAGTAGCCATTTCGTGGTTTGCCGGCACTTTCCTGGTAATCTCACCCATCACCTCTTATATTGATACGGTTGTGAATATCTATCGGTCGCAATCGTCAGCAGGGTTCTCTCTAGATGTATGCGCTATTATGCTTATCTCGAGCTTTCTTAAGATATTCTTCTACTTAGGCCGGCCATATGAGTATTCTTTATATTTACAAGCTTGGGTAATGATATTAATTCAGCTAGTGCTATTGAAGCTTGCATTGGATAATAGACCGCGCCAGTGGATTGGCGGCCCTCTGGATCATGACCCAAATCATCTTGCTGCAGGTGCCAGATTTGTTTCAGTTCGACCTATGAATTTCTGGGCCTGGGAGAATCCAAAATATTATTGGAGCTTCTTATTACGTTTGGTGGGTGTTCTTGTAGTTCTTCAACTATTGTTTGGCAGACTACAATTTTACGTAGAATCCATTGGCCTCATTGGTTTATTAATAGAGGCAGTGCTACCACTGCCCCAAATATTTACGAATGCTGCCCGTGGCTCTGTAGATGGCTTTCGACCTTCTCTTCTAATCTCATGGCTGGGTGGTGACATCTCCAAATTAACATTTTTTGCATTTTCTATGGCACGTGGCTCATCTAGCGTAGCTCCTCAATTCCTAATATGTGCTTGCATTCAGGCATCGTTCGACGCATTTATCGGAGTACAGTATTATATGTATTCTACAGGACGGTGGACAGCATCGAAGGAGCAAGATGTTATTGCCTCTCGCCAGCGAGCTAACAGTCTAAAGCATATGGAACCCAGGCCATAGAATTCCAACACAACGGATAGATTTGTCGAATGATACATTGTGAGGCCTGTGAAGATAAATTAATTTGCATGACATAGTATAAAAGTTCAACTCATTAATGATGGCTATGATATTATGCGGATGTTGGAGCTGCAGACGTACCTGGTAAACCTTCATCTCTTGACATAGAATCCTCTTCTTCAAACTCGTCGTCAGAAGGCTCACCGTCTTGTTCGAGGCTGACATCCTTGTTCTCTCCCGTAACGTGCTTTCTTCGAGATCGACCCAACTTCTCGCACCAGCTTTCAGCTTTCTCAAGTGTTTCATCAACAATAGATGTAATTTGATCTAGCATTAATAGACTTTCTCTTGCCAGTGATAGAACTCTGCCTCCAATCTCTACATCTGAGTGGGCCAAATTAGCAGCTCTTGCTGCTGCTACCTGCTCCTCAGTCAGATGAATACTTGTTGCAGCAGTAGATTCTGCCCCTGGGGATTTGAGGTCAGGAGAGGCCTCTGATTCAGCAGTACCTGAGCGGGCATTCACACTTTCAGTGTCACTTTCAGAACCAACCCCATTGAACTCATACCCTGATGTGCTTCGTTTATGAAAACCAGCTCCAGTAGCCCTGGTTGCGTTACCAGTGGCCCACGCGCTGCCTGAACTGGCTGCCATCATTGTGGCCCTTGGAGTTCCTGGAGTTCCTGGTGTGAGTGGAGTCCTTGGAGTATGTGATAATGTCAGAGCCCATTTGGCAGGTAGTCTTAGAATATAGTTACGAACATGAGTTCTTGCTGGTTCAGGTAATGAGTTTCCGGCAAAGTTAGAAACAACAGTTACAACTTTCTTAACTGTGGTAATGATATCCTGTTTAATAGCAGCAATAGTGTATTTCTTTGGAGGTTTTCTGTCTGCAGGAACATGATTTGAAGCAATCTGTTGAGCCATAGCATGTGCAGCTTCCTCATCTAATAGTTCTTGGAGCATATTTACTTTTGAAGCGAGGTGAGCGTTGGCTAGTTTCAAAAAGCGAAGGCAATACCGTAACCTCTGACGAGATTCGGACGATAATGAAGCAAGAGATGTAGCTGTCACCAAAACCCTTCTCCATTTTGGCTTGCCTGACGATGGGTTCGAGGTTGTTGAAGATGTTGAAGAAGTGCGCATTAGAGAAGCAAGTGAACTTGACGATGCCGAGGTGCTAATCGTATGCGAACTATTTGGCGTACTACTACCAGATATAGAACCTTCCTTTTCTTTATTTCTATCTCTGTCTTTCTCACGTCGGTCTCCTTTGGGGATGATAACAGCCTCAATCTTTTCAGCAGAGTACTTGAATCGAGGTGAGTACGATTTTGAGGAATTATAAATATTGACAGCTGATGACACTAGAGGATGCGATGACACTTTTGTAAGTAATGAGCTTGTTGGGTTTGAATTTGCAGAAGCCCTAGGGGGCGGTGGGGGTGAAACGCTGGTTCTAGCACTGTCTCGAAGAGATTCCAACACTTCTGCTGCCAGTTGGTCTTCTTGACTCGGCATGTTGAAAAAAGAGGGTATTACTAGTACTTCGCAAGGATAGTGATTATAGCCAACAATAGAGGAGAGTTTGTCGAATAGAAAGTTGAAATACGGCGGTAGATTCAAGCGAAATAAGGATGTTCGAGCACTATCGCAATCCTGTTTTCTTGTATACGCCTGAAGTGAAAGTCCGCGATATGATTCTAGATTTTCAGTGCTTTATATCTTTTAAGCCCAGGAAGGGGCCCTAAAAATTGAAACTTCTTGTTTTGTCCCTAAATATCGGGTCGTTTGTTAACAAATTCTATCGAAATTTTGGAAAAAAATGTGTGAATGATAGTTGTTATCTGACTAGGTATTTTGAATCTATGCATGTGAAAGCATCAGCCGTGTATTTTATTTTCTGATCACATGCAAAAGTTACCGATTAGGGCGAGCGGTTTTCGGCATTGAATTGGGGTTGAGATGTTCAAAAAGACTCCATATAATAAAGATTAGGAAAAACTTCAAGTATCAGGTGATCTTTAGAGGGTATTCAACATCTTTATATTCTGAGGGTACTCATTTTTGGGCTGGATAGAAAGTAAAAGTAGACGAAAGGGCTTGAAAGTTGAGTGTGAACCCTGCAGCAACTGGCTGCATGGTAGTGCTTCATGAATACTAAGGGTATGAAAATCATCTCGAACCCGTGGCCAGCAAAAAATGTAACAGGCGTTCGGCAGCTATTAAAGCTAAGATTGCTCTCTAAATTGTATAGGGAAATGGCAACCATTAATACTGACCAGATGCTCCAAGAGAGAGGAATAAAGCCTATTTTCTTCGTTGCTTTCAAAACCTGGGTTGATCCCTACTGCATTTGCCCTAACATGAAACCCTTGAGTTGACCCAGTAATGACAGAAGATATAAATGACCAACTTAGTTATAAATTATAAATTAATAATACTGTTATAACTGTTACTATTACAATGAATTATTTCAATCATTCTGGCTTAAACTTCAAACTAACACTGTTAACACAATGCCTAGCATCGGTTGGCGTTTTGTATCCTTCGCCATAGAATACATGACCAAGATGACCACCACAATTGGCGCACACCATTTCAGTACGCTCCATGCCATGTGAACTATCTCTGTTAAGACGAATTGAGCCTGGAATTGCCTCGTAGAAAGCGGGCCAGCCGCAGTGACTGTCAAACTTGGTGCTACTTCTATACAAAGGCTCGTTGCAAGCAGCACAATTGTAAATGCCATTGGCCTTATGATTGTTGTATTCACCGGTACCAGGTGCTTCAGTTCCTTTCTGGCGTAAGATTCTGAATTGTTCAGGAGAGAGAACTGCCTTCCATTCTTGTGGGGTCTTAGATACGGGGAAACTATTGTCAGACATTGTATTTGCGGATGTTTGGAAGTTGTAGTGGAACACTGTTGGAATTGATCTCGAACCAACTTTAGCTAGTCTTTGTCTGTTGAAGAAAATGGATCTGGAAAGGGTCAAGCGAGTCATATATATATATATACATATGTATATGTGAGCTACAATATTTTGCCTTCTTGAAGACTGATCTAATTGCTGTGAACCAATCCATATTATAGCCGCACCTGGGGCTTGCTTACTTAAGTACAGAAGATGTGGAGAAGGTAACACGCAGCTAACTGCGCCCTCTTTTTAGATCCGCGGGTCAATCCGTTCGAGACCAAAGCGAGACTGAGAAATACGAAATTCGACAATGGCAGTGCTGAGGTCATGCTTTTGACTGTTACTACCCCAAGACTGCCTAGTAGACAGAACTCGACGTTGGAGTCTGAATTAGGAAATATGCCTCAAGTTAAGGGGGTGGAAATTTTCTACAATAATCCGACGTCGTTCTGGTGGAAAGCTCTGAATATCATCAAGTTGACGGTTGACAGTCGCTATTCTTGTACCTGTATTTATGTTTGTAAATGGATTTGATATCGATGCTAACAGTTTCTTTCAAGCGTGAGGCAAGATGTTGCAATCGCTGTGTGGAGTCATACCCCCTTATTGTGCTCCAGTAACGAATAACATCATTTCGGATTGGAGGTAAAACCATGCTAGATACCACCTGTTTCGCTATTAAAAGGCTCGTTTCACTGGCGTAGTCGCCAAATAAAGCCGATAAGTATGCTCCGTAACATTCAGCAAGGTTGTCATCTCCCTGAATAAGCTGGTAGTGTTGTTCAAAGAAACGGATGGGATCCGTTTCCATAGAAATGTAAGCCTTTTTAATCAGATCTGCTCTTAGATATGGGTCCATATGTGATTGAATGAGAAGAAAGAAAGATGGTTGGGTGGGTTCATGACTCTCAGTTATTGCATAAATAGCCCTTTGCGTGTGTAACTAGGGGTAAATGTAACTACACAGAAGAGGCGAGGATCATGCATCTTGAGATCATTTGAGACGCATATTTGTACCGAAAATCGGCGAAAAAACGGCATACTCAAACCCCTCCCAACAAAACTCTGCGAATTGTACTTTATAGCTTTTAAAAAACAATCTCTGGATATATATGACAAATATACATTGTAAGGAATCGTCTTCTTATCTACTTCTCGATGTGGACCATAGTTAAGCAGGAAATATAATATTTTCGGACCTGCATAGTCGATAAGATAACGTGTCTTAAGTGTATGCGCACAGTCACCGCGGTTCCGGTGGTTCTGCGAAGACGCTGCAAAGGCGGCAATTGATGCAATAGAAAGAATCCCTCAAATAGCAAGCAAGAGCATAAGCAGGATGTTGCGCTCAAAAAATAGATCCGACAAGATAGGTTTAAGTGATTCCAGATTCACGAAGTCAGTCTTTGAAAAAATTAGTTGAAAAAAAAGACGAGTAGCAATTATACTGAACACAATTTTTGATATTCAACTACGAATTGTTCGTTTGAGCTTTGCAATATACTAGGTCCCACAAAGGAAAATTGGTCACAAGTAGTCAAAAAAAAATAAAAATGCAAAAAGTATAACGTCACAGACAGGACTCGAACCTGCGCGGGCAAAACCCACTGCCTGGCTAACTTGTATGTATAGCAGGGCAACGCCTTAAAACCACTCGGCCACTGTGACCCAATTTGGAAAAACAGTTTCGCGCTTCTACATGAACTTGTCTGTGATAGTCAAGTTTCAAACTTCACCAAGCCAGTTTGACCCAAAAAAAATTGATTTTTTACTTGAAAACTGTCAGGTAGATGGTCTGTTAAAATATTCTTGAGCTAGCGACTTCGGAGAATGCATGGATTCAAGGATAGGCAAAAACATGCCCGAGTAGCGCAATTGGTTAACGCGTTAGACTTCTATGCTTGATAAAAGTTGGAATCTGAAGATTGTGAGTTCGACCCTCATCTCGGGTGTAGCTTCTTTTTCCTTTTGGCTCATATAATTCTGATTTGAATATGTGTTTCGATTTTCGCTATTACTTTTTTACAAGATACAGCTACAAATGTTTCTTCAAAACAATACTCCATTTTTATACATTTTATCTCGTAATATGCACCCCACTCTTAATATATAAAATTAATAAGACTGAAACTGATTTTTTATTATCATTATTTATATTCAATAAGCGAAGGTGTTTCCCTGGTTTCCCGGTTTCTCGTAATTTTACTTCAGCTGTGTCCCTTCACACCATCTCGTCCGGTATACACCAGGGACCATTTCTAGGGTCTTAGGACATGTTTAAACCCCCAGCTCAGACAATATCTAAACACAAATAGATAATAGACAAATTATTAAAACAATTAGTCGCAATGGCTAAAACAGATCACCATATAAAGTCGCTTCAGCCATTTCTTGACCTTTTAATAACTGAAGATCAAGAAAAAAAGAACGTGCACCCGAGATGAGGGTCGAACTCACAATCTTCAGATTCCAACTTTTATCAAAGTGTAGAAGTCTAACGCGTTAACCAATTGCGCTACTCGGGCAGGAAAATTTTGTGTTTGCAGGCCGTTATGCACTTTTGATTTAAGGTCGCATAACCGCCTAACCCGATGCATGAGCGCCGTTAGGACATTTTAATAGCATGTACCCTAGACGACGAGTGCATGCTGCAACCGGGTACAGATCAGAAAGGGCTCAACACCAATAGAGCTCTTAGAAAAGCGAAGTAATCATGATTGGCAATCTATTTTCTCGGCAATGCTAACCTCGCATTGTCGGCTTTTTAGATATTGCTTATCAGGATTAGCATTTTCTCCCTCTCGTTTTCACCATGGTAGTTGGCCAGTTTCTTATGCAAACGCTCTCGGATAAAAATATTTTTATAGAATACACTTCCAAGTTACATTTTATTACTAATAATTACTCTGGGTTAGAAAAATTGGTGTTGTAAAATTCACCGATAGTTCTTGCCCCACCTGTAGGGCGCGCTCCTTCCATACGCCAAAAGTGCGGACCGTAACCGAGGAAACGGCTGAACTTTTACCAACATGGTGATATGGGCAAGGGCTTTAGGTACAGTACACGGAGCTCGGACAGTTAACAACTAATGATGAGATAAAGATTTACTCAAGCTCTAGTGGGGTGGCAACGGTTCTGAATTAGTATCACTGGCAGTGGAGCTTACATAAACATTTAGATTCCATCTTCAGCAGGGACGGTCGAGAATTAAAGGAGCTTTTAGCCAGATATTTAAGAACCAACAAAGATTTCGTGGCTAGTTCAATATCTGTTACCGATATTAAATACCAGCTTATAATCGGGCAGTGCTGTGCCTTTTAATGATCGCAACTAGTGAACGTCAATTACAGTGGCATTAGTCCTACTGAATCGACTGTTGAGTGATTAAATATTGAAAATTCTGGTAACTTGTACTCGAGACTGCGAAGCTCGAATTGTTCACAGTTTTGCTATATCTCGTGGTACAATCGGTGCTACTGCTGGCGGGTTATCGCTGAGACATCTCACAGATTTATATCTGCATTACTACAGGTTCGATATTTTGAAAACATTTCGGTGCAATGTCTTCTGACGAAGAGATGGAAATACCTCACGGTGCTGAAGATGTGGGAGGATCAAGAGAAGACGTGTCACATTCAAAAGGTAATGAAAACAATGGCGGAGCTTCTTCCATGGCTAAGCGCCATGTGGCCTGCTCATTATGTCGTAAACGAAAGTTGAAATGCGATGGAAAACGACCAAAGTGCTCGACTTGTGCCAAACAGAATCATATTTGTGAATATACTGAGACATTCCGTAAGGCGGGTCCACGGAGAGGTTATGTCAAGACGTTAGAACAGAGAGTGAGCCAGCTGGAACAAATGCTAGCAGAAGCTACTACAAGAACATCTGTAGCACCGGTCAAGGCAGAATCTGCTATGCTTGATAATGACGACGACAATAATCCAGATAGTACATATAATATCGGAGCAGGCGATGTTTCGGTAGGTAGTGCCGGTCATGGGGTTGGTGGTGCTATCACATCTGGACTTGGCATTCCAGTCGATCCAACTGAAAGCATTCTGAACGGCAATGAAAAAGGTTCTACTAATCCAGTTATTTTTAATGGTACTCAAGGCGATAATATTAACGGTATTGTCGGCTCTCTGGATCTGGACTGTAGAAATGATTTTTTGAATGGCCCCTACGATATGCAAATATCAAGCCTGAACATGGATGAGGCGCTACCCCCCGATGAAATGATTAAAGAGCTTCTTGAGATGTATTTCAATGGGTTGAATCGAATGATTCCATTAATTGATCGCACTAGATTTATGACAAGAATGTCACTAGTGCCCTCACAAAGACCAAAATTATTCCTACAATACGCCATTTTCCTAAAAGCAGCATGTACATCGGATAAGTACACATCATTAACACCTCTTTTTTACAAGCGCGCATGCAAATACATGAACAAGGCAGAGACGAGTTCAAGATTCAGAGATGTTGCCAGTGTGGAGTATGTACAAGCATCGGTTTTGATTAGCACATTTGAGTATAGAAATGCGCTATTTCCACAGGCATGGCTAAGAGTCGGTTCGACAATGCGGGCTTGTCAAATGCTTAATATGCATGTGGTAGATGTGGACACTTTTGATACTAATTCTGATGAGGTAACAATGTCAGACTCTGCAGTTATTGATGAAATCAGACGGACATATTGGGTAGCAGTCTTGTGTGATCGAACTGCATCGGCTGGAACTGGCTGGCCCTGCATATCAAACACTGACGATATCTTTACGAAAATACCGCTTGATGATAGTGCAATTGATACTGGTGGAAAGTCGAGACTAGTGTCTTTTGAAAGTATATTTCGCAATCCTGATATTCTTGCTCGATATAAAGGTTCAAGACTGATAATATACATCTTGTACTCGGAATGTCAGTATGAGATTGCGAAACTAATAATGTTTCCTCGTAAAGAAAACGATCTTTCTGCAACTGGTTCTTGGATGGCACAGTATACCCGAATTGATAATCTTCTGTCCTCACTGATATTTGTTTTGGATCCAGTTCCAGCAAGTGATGAATCTCCTGATCGTAATCTGATTATTAATGTGCATCTCATGGTCCATACGGCAATTCTGTGTCTTAACAAGTGTGCATTATTGGGGTTGCAAAACTCGCCAGATCTGGTGCGATTATTCAGACGTGAAGAGCTGCTTCAACGATGCGCTAATGCAGCAACTGAAATTACGCTTTTGATCCGTATGTCACGAGATATTTCCAGCATTAGTGCTCACCCTATTCTCACGTTTGTCATTTATACATGTGCTCGGTTCTTTTTGACGGCAGTTCAGTCTGGTGCTGCTGAGTTCAAACGATTTAAAGTACATCTTGATTTTCTGATCACAACTCTTCGTATAATGAGGGTTACCATGCCCATGGCACAAATGTTCTGTGACAGTATAGTTACTGCGGCAGGCGAGATGTTCAAGAATAAGCCCGCTCCAGATGTCAACAGCAAACTACCGCCAAACTGCCTTTGGCCTGAACCTGATATTCGCCCCGATACAATGAGACGGGAAGAGGAATTAGACACTCCGCAAAGCATGAGCAGTACAGGTACGAGTAATGGTATGAGCATAGCATTAGGTGCGCCAGGAGAGTATAGCGGTGGCTTTTTCCACCATAGTGAGACTAAGCATCGATATGGTAACAGAAACAAAACCGATAGTAACTCTGCCAACAGTGTTAGTAGTCAACCATATTCGATACCAAGTGTGAATTCAACCAGGTCTCCTGAAGATATCAATACATCGTCGAGTTCAATCTCGGATGAGTTCGGTCACCTACATTCTCAAAACACCGCACCGACATCGAACGATAGCGGCGACAGCTCAAGTTACCTCCCTTCTGGGCTTACTCCATTAACTGGTACCCCGGATGCTAGTGGACTGGCCGGTCTGGCTTCAATTCCCGTCACTACACCATCTGGAAACGGTTTCCCAGTAGGTCTGGATTGGTCTTCTCTAATGACTACAGAAGCCATGTGGAATGATATCCTGTCGTCAACCAATAAATAAGCTGCAGGATATGTCATGTACTTGTTTAATATTTATTTAAATTTAAATTTACTTATTAACTTGTGATTGAACATATAAATGTTCTGCGGTAAATAGCAGATTGGGCCCTGCCTCAAGATGCTATCTATGCTTTAGGAGGTGCTAAAGCGATGCAGAAGATGGTCGGTTCTCAACAATATTTTTCGCCGATCATGCCCCACATATATCTCAACGGTCGCTCATCGCTGAGCACGTTGCTGGGAGACGTAACACTATTCTTTTCTGACTGGTTCACTTAGTTACTTTTGTTTATAGATAATGAATGATGACATATACAAATACGGAAATAAAAGATTGCTAATATATATGAATGATAGTCTCGCCTTTAACGCCATTTGTTCAAGCAACCAGTTCAATCAGTAGTATTCATATATTTTAGCCTTTGCATGGTGTGTACAGATTGAAAAAACTAAGCCGCTGCATCCAGCCATTGACGTTATCGGAACTGCACATACAAGCGCACTGGCGTTAGTAAGTTTAGTCCCTCCTGCCGCTTTATACCGACTTGCTTAAATTGACATCATTCTCATTATTTTGAAATAAAGTCTGTCTACAGGACTAATAAGACGCAGCGGTATAGTTGATTTCTTTTTAAACTTTTGGTGGTTTTTCCAGTATATTTCATTGTGGTTATAATCAGACCTTATTGAGTCTTGAATAGTCAACCTTGGAGAATCTCGGCACTTGGTTTTGAGACTTGCGTTTCATCCGACTGCCGACAAGAGCATATTTTCTCGTTCCTAATAAGTTTGTACTAAAATCACGAACTTACAAAAATGTCGTCGACAGCGGTTCCCAAAACACAGCTAGCTCATAGAAGAAAGCCTTCGACACCCCCTCCTGTCGACTCGGATAACCTTGAAGAGATAATTCTACACAAACTAGACTCATTTTTATATAAGCTCGAAACAAAGCTAGATCGCTTTGAAGCGTTTGGCTTACAGAAGCTCAGTCAAGTAGACGAGAGTGTCCAACACGCTTATGATGTACTAGTTAAAGTGAGAAAAGGTGTCATAGGTGAAGGGTGGAGAAAAGCCGAGGCTTTAGTCAAGATTATTGAAGATAACTATGAAGCTATGGCAGGCCAAGCTATCAGCGATGAAGACGATGATCAAGAAAATAAAGATAAGACTTTGAGACCGAAAAAGCAGAAGGTTAACTCGAAGACTACTAAGGAATCTGCTGATGAAAATGCATCCAACGGAGGGCTTGGTGTGCCATCTATAGCGGCTGTTACTTCTACTTCTACTTATAACAGAGTCTCGGAGGTACTAGGACACTTGGAGACCAAACTCCAGGATGTCGAGGAAAAGTATTCTTATCTTCTCGATAGTCACACCCTTTCGACTGCCGTTGCTACGGCCCTCCATGCTGCCAAGTCTAGGCTCCTCACATATGATGAACTTCCTGTTGAATGGCGCGAAAACCCATATATCATCCGAGGATACCGGTTCTATAAGGGGTACATGGACTGTATCTACAGTCTTGTCAAAGTCCATAACGAGACATGCAATATCTGGACCCATGTTATTGGATTTTTTGTGATGCTGTCTCTGGCTTTTTTTCATCTACCCCATACATTATCTTGGAAAGACTCGTCAGTTTACGACAAGCTTACAATGATTGTATTCTTAGTGGCTGCTATGAAGTGTTTGGTTTGTTCGGCTGTGTGGCATACATTTAACGGAATCGCACATCTGCCAGCTAAAAATAAGTTTGCCTGTGTTGATTATACCGGAATCACTGTTTTAATTGCTGCTTCTATTCTCACCACTGAATACACTGCACTTTATTGCAAACCTTTTGCTAGAAACGTTTACATGGCGGTGACAGCTCTATCTGGTCTGGGGGGAGCTGCTTTTACATGGGATCCGAAATTTGATAGCCCCGAAGCACGTGGACAAAGAATCATTTTCTTTGTAGGATTCGCTGTTGCTGGCTTACTAGGGTTTCTACATGCGTCGGTATATCATGGTCTCTTGTCGACGTTCTTTTTCTATCTACCGGTATTCAAAAGCTTGTTCTGTTACTGCCTGGGAGTAGTAGTGTATGCCTTTCTAATTCCTGAAAGATGGTTCCCCGGTACCATATTTGACTTTTTTGGAATGTCGCACAATCTGTGGCACATTTGCGTTTTCGGTGGTATTTATTATCACTATGTAGCCACTGTAAACCTTCTTGAGGGCGCCCATGCCTTTAGCTGTTCAGCTCACTAAATATTTTGCATCATATATAATACCATACAACTTCAATAAACAATTGCATTTAAATTCAAAACAAGCACTTAACATGAGATTATATAATTCTTTATTTACGTTGTTGCTCAACTAGTAGCACTAACTCGTCCTTCACAGTATCCTCAGATGGAAACAAATATCTCTGAACAAAGTTAGTACAAGAATGTGGCCGGTCGCCTTGCCATTAGGCTCGATCTTTTGGCCTAATACTCAAAAGCCGTATATAAGGCCATCCCGATCCTGGATATCTTAACTTACCTTTGAAAGCCAGGATCTAAGCTCGTCGATTGTCCATTGAGCAGGTTCACCGGCTGGCTCTGAGGTGTCAATAGTCTCATCTTTAAGAGCCACCTTGGATTTACGCTTCCCTGTTGGAATGCTGGGACTCGTGGTAGTGGTGGTGGCAAGTACGATTCCAGTGGCGACGACCACAAGGGCACTGAAGCCAATAATCAAGGATTTGGAATGTGACGAGATAGTCTTATCAATTAAAGTTGGCATTTCGATTTTCAGAGACCTTTCTTAATAGAAATTTACTTTGTTAAAAGATAATTAGGTCTGTCGACCGATACCAATTTCCTGTATCAGTCACAGGCATGTTCTTCGACCTCATGCACGATTTAAGCGGCTCATCACGAGAAATCACATACCTAGTATTAATACCGAGAGATATAATCTTCAATTGCTATGAGTAAAAATAATTGCACGAATGTCTTCAGTAACATATAAAGAAACGATCCAAGCAGCCGGTCATGAAGGTGCCATGGAGTCTGCCGATGGGGTGCTGTTCCTTAAACCGACCTGTCAACAGGAGTTAGACTTCTATACGTCGATTGCTACGAAGGAGGAGTGGTTGAATATAACATGTAAATTTATGGGGACTCTCACTGAGCAAACAATCAGAGAAGAGTATGAAGGCGAGTTTTCAGAAACAAATTCAAACTTTGGCAATACCAGCAATTTGAAGCAACTTAAAACCGATGACAGTCTGCGGACCTTACAGTCGATAGTTGAAGAGGCCGAGAAAGCACAGGACATCACAAAAATTCAAAATTATATGACAAGCTCTAAAAGCTCAACATTAGTATTGGAGAATGCTCTTCATGGATTTACACAACCATGTATATTGGATGCAAAATTGGGGTCACAATTGTGGGACAGTGAAGCGTCTACAGAAAAGAGGGAGAGGTTGGATCAGGTGTCGAGGACAACAACAAGTGGTTCCCTAGGGGTCCGGATAGCAGGAATGTCTCTCTATAATCCATTGTCTAAAGAACGTATATCTTATGGCAAGCAATATGGCCGGAGTATGAGACAGGACGAAGTAATTGCGGGGTTCAGCGAATATTTTTTTGACAGGGAACGGTTTCTCAATACACATATTAGTGGTGAGAGTACCCGACCCAATGATAATGGACCATTCCAGTCAATTATAGATGAAGAAAAAAAAAGGGTACTTTGCCATCATATATTGGACGAGCTGCAGTATATCTTCGAAGTGGTGTCGACGTCTGACGTGCGTATGATATCGGCTAGCGTGCTGATCATATATGAAGGCGATGAGGATGCGTTCGAGCAGAAGCTCGCCCTGGGAAATTCCATGGCTGAAGAAGCTGAAGAATACAAAAGGTCTGTAACGGAAGGTGATGAGTCGGACGAGGAAGACCTAGATCACCCGGTTCTATTTCGAGTAAAACTTATCGATTTTGCACATTCTAGATTTACTCCAGATTCTGGCCCAGATGCAAATTCCCTGCAGGGTCTGGAGTCCCTGATACGGATATTCTCCGAATTAGAGAAGAAATACACAGAAGAGGATTAGAATACCATCCCTGCGCCAATATTCAGCTAGCTATTAATATCGTATCGGGCACTGATTAAGCTATTTTTTTGTACTCATATCCATAGGGATAGCTATGATTTAAAGCTGGCAGTACTGACCCTGCATACGCATACGCAGGGTCAATCTACTTTATCATACATATCACGTGAGTTATCATTTATTGCCTAAATAGGAAGTGAAGTCACAGTTTCACCGTCAAACTTCAAACAATTGCACTCAAGCGTGGAAGCATATACTCCCGCACATAGTGAATATCATTGTGAACCTTGTATTTGCCTACCACAAGTAATCAAGAATAATCAAAAAATGCCTGTAAGTACTCTTGATATATTGGACTGATAATTCAGCAGTACGATTCGAATTAAAGCTGTCTTATTGCAGTCGAAGTTTTAATGCCTGGTCACTGTTTTATGCGGTTGATTCTGATTTCTTTACACAGTTCACTAACCCATGTAACAGAAGGAACTCAAAGACATCAAGCTCTTCCTCGAGCTCGCTCGTAGAAAGGACGTTAGATCTGCCACCATCAAGAAGAACGCTGCTCAAACCAAGTTCAAGATTAGAGGATCCAGATACCTTTACACCTTAGTCGTCAAGGACCAAGAGAAGGCTCAAAAGCTCATCCACTCTCTCCCCCCTGGACTCAAGACCACTGAGATCAAGAACAAGCAACCTAAGAAGGCCACCAACTAAGTTTAATGACGGCTTGCAATGATTTATATTCTATTATCTTTTCTTATTCATGTTCAGTAATGGTGGATTATCTGAGTTAGGAAGAGCTCCCAACTTGGGTTCTGTCTAGCAAAAAAAACTCAAAAATTGGTTACAGAGTAACTAAATGTGTATATAATGTATTAGATATATACGGCACTATCTAAGTTCTGTTGAGACCTCAGGTCAGGCGCTGCCTGGTTAGTCGAGTTGACGTGGTTGGACACAGGCTCAAATGCTTAGTGTTGGCAATGTCACATGCCTGTTGAGTACTATTTCACATGCTGTAGTAGTTTTCATGTGCGATCTAGAAGATGCTATCAAGTTAACAACAACGCGCCTCCCGGGCTTGAAGCATGTGTCGGGATAGCCTTGCTAGCCCATCGATGCCATCAGCAGCACTACTTCAAGCATTGACAGCTTTCAACGAAGCGGTGTTTATCCGGCCGAGGATGTGGGGTAAACCCCATATTTTGTAGGGATGCCCACATAATTCGGCCTATAGTTACTCCACTAAACTCCGAACAAACATCTTATAAGAAGTCTAATTCTTGTCAGAAGAACAACTCCATTGACTCTTCATCCATCTCTTAGAATTAAAATGTCGGATTCAGAAAAATCAAGGATCATTGAGCATATGAACAAGGATCACAAGTTCAGTCTTTTTGACTATCTTGAACATCACAAGGGAGTAAAGCTGAATAGATCTAGTGATGATATAAAGATGACTGATATTTCACTCAAATCAGTAGAATTAAACTACCGCAAGAAAGGGTGGGATTGGACTCAAGAGAACATCCCCATTGTGCCGGCAATGAGCTCTCTATCCGATGCAAGACAATCACTTGTTCTTATGGCTAAGGAATCTGCAGGGGCTCTGGGGTACTCAGCTTTTAGAGTGAAATCATTCACGCCAATTCGACCTTTCAGACCTGATATTGTTTTTGCACTTGCAATGCCATTTTTTATTGTATTGAATTTGTCGCCGGACTTGATACTTCCTTACATATATAAGCTATGGCCACAATTGGGTGCTTTCTTAAAAGACAGAGCGGCGGGGATCCTTTATGCTATTATTGGGATTCATTTTGTGGAGGCATATGCTTTGATGAGGCCCCGCCTCAACAAGTATCGCGTACCGTATCCTGCTCGTCTGTTTTGGTACATTGCTGGTTTCGTTGAAGGATTTCCAGCTCTCTCCAGATTCGATGCCGAAGTTTCTCGCGTTAGTCACTAATCGTAAGGGAGTTAAAATAGTCGTTTAATTTCAATTGGATGATAACATATTTTAATAAAGAAAGCTGTACAAGATCTCTGCTTATGGCTCTCCCCTCAGACAGCTTAGTGGTTTTAAGTGCTATCGAAGGTTCACCTGTGATTTGTCGGATGGGGAATCTTGCTTTGCACGGGATATTTGGTCATTTGATACACGCTGTTGCTGATCTAAACAGATGCCCAGAACTGTATTAGGTCACTTATTTTATGACTTTTTAATCCATCTGAGAATTACATGTTATTTTGATATAATATTTAGCTTCCGGATTTGTGACCCAAACTACTCTCGTCTAGGAACCTGTGTAAATTGATTGATTGATACTCATATATTGTCTAATGTAGGTTTAAACCAGCGACACTATTGCATTTTTACTATCATATTCAGTAATATTGTCATTCGTTTGCTATTGAATTGAATGAATTTTCCCGAGAACTCGAAACATATGTGTCAAGAATTGTAAAAATTAGAAAAAAAGTTGAATATGGCATTGCTATATAACCTACAAATCCCTTGAAAGCAAACTCCATGAGCATATGACATTTAAACAGTGATCCCAATGGAGCACAGTACATTAAGTTAGGGATCAATCACCTCAATCCAATCTTCAAGACACAAGCTTAGAGATGTTGTGAGCAATTGATTACATTATAGGTTAGATACTTGGATCATTTCATGAGAGCGGGGGTTACACGCTTTGGTCAAGAATTATCGTCTAAATGTTTCGTAAATGCAAATAATTGGGGGTAGAAAGCGGCTAATAGTAGAACTATTTTCTCAAGTTCATGGATTTTCTCTCCGAGAATCGCTGATAGTGGAATTAAGGTTTTGGGGGTTACCACTGATAGGCAGGGAATAGTGAGATATGTCTAAGATCATCTAGTAACCCCCACACTTGCCCCGCTAAATCCCCACTATGCAAGTACGGCATCTCCAGCGATAAACCCCAATCTCAACTTTTAACATTTAACTTCTTTGCATAAGCTAATTCCAGTTATTGTAAATTTGACGAACACTTATAAAAGCGATAGAATCTGGAGAAATATGTTTGAGGTTGGCTTGTACTTCAATATACTACTTACAAGATGATTGGTCTATATCAGAAAAATCTATCGGGATGTTGCGGACTGAGAGGGCGATCCATGCTGGTGGTCATGACCCTGATGAGCGGACTGGGTTTTATGACCGTTGGTGAGTATAGCTTAATCCAAGATAAAGAGTTTGAATAATCAACTAACAGAAGCACTTAGGTTTTGATAACGGTCTTATGGGTGGTGAGTCATGCTGTAAATTTTCTAGCAGCAGATATGACAGTTGATCTAACAAATATGACAGGATTTATCAATGGAGACCCATGGAATCAACAGTTTCACCATCCTAATAGTACTATTGTTGGTACAGTGGTGTCACTTTATGAAGTAGGCGGCTTTTTAGGGGGGCTTTTGTCATCTATGATTTGTGATAATTTTGGCCGTCGGCAATGTATCGGATTCGGTGCGATTTTTTTGATAGTTGGCGCCATATTACAGGCAACTTCATTTGAACTGGGGCAGCTAATGTTCGCAAGAATTGTCTCAGGTATCGGCGTGGGTTTACAGCAGTCTGCGATCCCCATTTTACAGTCTGAGGTTACACCAGCTAATCGTAGAGGACTGTACGCATGTGCGTATCTTACGATGTTAAACTTTGGCATAGTGTTAGCTTATTGGATTGATTATGGCGTAGGATTTACTACTAATAGTTTTGCTTGGAGATTTCCTACTGCTTTCCAGCTAGTATTTGTTATTGCTGTTTTTGCTCTTAGTTTTGTTGTTGTGGAAAGTCCGCGTTTCCTGGTCCTCAATAACAGAGAAGAAGATGCTTGTGACGTCGTCAGTTGTATGCTTGACAAGGGGAGAGATGACCCTCATGTCATCGAGTTGCTGAATCAAATCAAAAGCGCTGTCTTGGTTGAGATGACAGAAGGCTCTGGTACGTGGATGGATTTCATCAAGGACGACAATTTACAAAGCAGGCGTCGTTTGTGGTCAGCTTGTTTGGTCCAAATGTTTCAGCAAGGTAAGTCTAATCAACACGGATTTTTTATGGCGTGAACTGTGACTAACGTAACTTAAAAAGCGAATGGTGTCAATTTCATCATATACTATACTACCACATTGTTCTTGCAACTACACTTCTCTTCTAGGATGGCTAGTTTGATGTCTGGATTTTTGAATCTCTTTTTGTTTGTGTTTTCCTTTGTGCCTTGGTATCTAATTGATCGCATGGGCAGACGACCCTTATTTTTAATTGGAACTATGGGTCAACTGATTGCTTTAGTTGTATCTGCGGGTATGATTTATAAGATACAACAGGCTCCAGATAGTTCGAAAGCATATGCCGGTGTGGGTGCCGCGATGCTATTCGTTTATCTGGGAAGCTTCACGTTTGGAATGCAGGTGAGTACTACCCAACCTTTAATGTACTTTTGTTACCTAGAGAATATACACTAACCTATCAGGCAACAGTTTGGGTTTACCCAACCGAGGTTTTACCCTTGCGGTTGAGGTCAAAGGGGGCTTCATTTTCAACAGCTAGTAATTGGATCATCAACTTTGTCTGTACGATGATTACACCCGTCGCAGTTCAGAATATTGGTTACAAGACCTACATAATTTTCGCATGCTTCAACTTTGTATTTCTTTTCATTGTCTTCTTCTACTTCAAGGAGACTAAGGGTCTATCCCTGGAAGCTGTCGATATTCTATTTGCTAAAGATAGTGTCGATCCTCATAGTTTAGATGGATTAGACGCCACACATGGGGAGAAGACCCTACAAGAAGACGAGTTCAATGAGAGAACGAATGATTTTAAATATTAATGTATATTGTTTATTGATGCTTTATTGTATTACTAGTTCAAATAGAGGTTTAGCTGTAGTCGACGGTCTGCGCGGCTGTTTATAATATGCGAAGGGTCTCACCAATTTCCAGTTGACCCCAGATTCAATCCCTACAGAGACCTATGCCCTCTCAGGCTTTAACATTACGGCGGAAACGTCTATTCGATAGGCATCTTTTACTATCAGTAGATGTTCTGGCTTATTCACAGCTGATTATTATTTATTTGCACGAGTAAGTATGGAGCATGGCTAATCCCTGTCTGCGATTTGCTAACAGTTCGCAGTATATCTTTGTTACGGTTTGCTATTGGTGCTATCCTTCAGTTGACATTTCTTTCACCTCTAATATTGGATATTCAGCCACAAGTGAATTTTGATAAACGGCAGATTATTGTGTCAATTCTTATTTATAGTGCATTTTGTGTGCTGATGCACGCCTTGTCAGACTTACCAAAACCCAGTAGTGGTTTATATTTGCAAGGAGGACTGACAATAGAATTCATTGGAGTTCGAGCTCTAGAATCTAAATTCCCTTTATTTGTCTGGGATTTTATACTGCTCTCCCTGCAGCTCATAGCATTTGCGATAAACTTCCCAGTAAAGGACCATGCGAACAATCCAGGTACCCCTTCCTCTAGTCATCAAAATGAGAGTGGTACTAGGTCGGGATCCTCAAGAGATGATGCCCCTCTAACTGGAGCCGAGTTGGGTACGAGTTTTTTTGAAAATGAAGATGAACCTGGCCAAGCAGTCCATCCATATTCGGGCCAGTTTTTGGTGTGCGATATCTCAATTTTTCAGTCACTGAGTCAAAACTGGGCAGAGGGTCGTCGAATCGCGGCACAAGCATCTGTCAGTGCCACAACAGGAGATGCCGAGTTGTCAAGGACAAATGATGTATAGAGGATTGCTAATGAAGTTCAAATAGGATACGGGCAGACGATTTTATGAAGCAAATATTCGTATTATAATATATTAATTTATAAATCTGGGGCTTGAGTTCCAGTCTTTGTTTAATCTGTCTTACCCTCACTTTCACCATCTTTATATTCTGGAACGCCTTCGATCGGAGTCTTGGGGTGTTTCAGAATTGGTTTCAGCACGAATGTCCGTGCAGCAGACGGAGTGAGAGCAGGCACGGAAGACTGCCCATGTTTATGGTGCCCGTGATGAGGTTTGGATGGCGACTTTGGTTGTGCTTTCAAAGACGATTTAGTGGGTGCCTTGTGATCGGAATGACCTCCTTTACGATCATGATGAGCGGCCAACGATGACGAATATTCCTCTAAACCTGTTACCACCTCTGAACTTTGATTCAGTTGCGCCTGACTGCTGAACTGCTTTTTATAGCGAGATCCAACATTGTCATGAGCAGGAGGCGGTAAATCCTCAGGGTAAACTCTTTCTACTTTTGGTCTATCCTCTGTTTCCCATGGGAGTCGGACAACAGCCTTTCCTAACTTGGGAAACTGAAATCCACTGTTTTCATCTGATTCTTGTTCTTCGTTGTCGTCTTCATCCTCATCTTCATCTTCATCTATCTCATCGCCCTTATGAGACCATTTAAAGCTAGACCCGTAACCTTTTAAGCGCTCAGAAAACGATTGTGCTCCTTTCTTCCTGGAAGCTGGTTTAGATTTTGGTTTTGCAGGAGGGAGATCTTCAGGATAAACACGCTCAACAGGTGGTTGTGGAGTTGTCCAAAGCTTAGATGTAGGCTCTCCAAACTTGGGAAACCTAAAGCCTTCGTCCTTAGATGAAGGTTTCGGTTTATCCCATTCATTGTCATAGTTGGTAATGTTAAGGTTAGAGGCTTCGGGCTTTGAGTCAATAGGTGGAGTAAACTTGGTTGCATCCCATCTATCAACTGCTGGCGCAAATGTTTTAGCCTTCAAAGAAGTGATACGAAGACGTTCTAGAGCTGCTGCTGCAGCACTGGCAGCATTCGCTGTAGCGTCGGTAGCAGCAGCCTCTTCAGCCAATGTCTTGGGATCTTTGGGCAATGGCTCACTCTCGGGTTTAATAGTAAGTGACTCAGTTCCCACTTCCTTCTGAAGAGTTGTAACACTAACTGGCAGCCCCAACAGCTTTTCTCCATAATGTTGTCTATAGATGCTTCTCCATTTGAAGGCCATGTCTCGGTTTCCTGGAGCATCGCCTTGCCAGGGCTTGGTACTGCCGATGAAATGAACAATAGACACTTGAGAGTGATAGTAAGAATATGCAGGTAGGTACTGATACGACGTAGAGGGCGTCACATTATAAATAAACGGCAATCTGTTCCACTTTGAGTTCTCAGTGAAGTATTGGTTCAAAAGACCTTGGTCTCCACCATCAAATGAATACTTTCCAGATGTATCTAGAGCTCTGGTCTGGAGGTTCTCAAAAGTGCTTTTATTGGGGCATGCAACAAACACTCCACTGTTAAAAATATCTGGCCATCCAATATCAGGGGCTGCAGAAATACGATCCAGACACTGATCGTCATTATGATCCAACCATCTATCAGAGAACAAATCGTCGACATTCTTAAGAACTAGAGTGTCTGCATCCAGAAAAACAATTTTGGAAAATTGGGTCTGATTCCAAACATGGATCTTGGTATAAGCATTTGCCAGTTCCGGACGAGCCAATAACTGGAAACCAAAGGTCTGGTCATCGGCTACAATCGGATCCACTGGGATAATATGATCATACACCTTTGCTAGTTCTGATCTTGCGAATTCCGTCACTTGATTGGTGATTAGGATACCGCGAGGAAGGACTGAGCCAACGCCAATTAGTGAGCGCGCCAGAACTAGTGCACCTGGAAGATAATCATCCGAGTACAAAAGCGTCAAAAATGCGAATGACATCTTTGGCGAAGCCGAAATTGATCAGTTGATGAAGTAATTGACCAAAGTAATCCGATGCACTTCTTTTGTAACTAAGATGTACTGCTGATGAAATAGTGAGAGGTATAATAAAAGTTGAAACAAGATAAAAACACTATAAAAGCGTGACGTGACTCCTTCAATTTGTTTCGAATGCTTCTCAGTTGTATAAGTTGTGAGTATAGTATGTATCACAAGTTGGCTGGGCCGCTTTTTGCCAATGGCTCTAATGGAGATTTCGTAAGTTACTCAAATAACGATAACTCCAAGCTATGCTGAAATGCTCTTCATATAAAGGGTGTAATAGTTACCTTTTTTTTCAATTGTCTAATTCCTCTAAAGTTACTGATCGTTTTTCCTCTAAATAATTCCTAAGCCTCCCAACAGAAAACAAATGCGATATGTATTGTTATGTAGTTCCCTCTCCTGCAAGCTGTACAGATCCCCCGCTTCTTTTTATCCGTGAAGGTTGCCTGTGTTTAGCCAATGCCTGTACAATAGGAAGTTCAAAACTTAAGTTAACTCGCAACACAATTGGTTTATACCATCCGTTGCTATAAAATGCTATCGCAAGACTTATCCCTCTTATTTTAAAAGTCCCTTAGCTTCGTCATTCGTTTCAATACAAAAAGAGCCAGCCTCTCTGCCATGTTTGTGGACTGATGTTTATCACTTACTAATTAGGTCACACTACAGGTATGGGATATGTTCAAGAGGGAAGCAGGCCAAACAATAAGGTGCGTGCCACAGCTCGATTCACACAGTAGGATACCCGTGCATTGGTTATGGATCAATCAATGGTCGAGTATCCGAAATTTCCATACGGATAAAATACTGCCAGCAACTTGGTTGTTGGCAGTTTACTTGTTCTTGGTTTTAAGCATATATCCCATTTTGCTGTCCTTATTATCCGCCTACGCTTCTTTAGGCCTAGGGTGTAGATCAAGTTTATTTCTGGACAGACTCCAGCCTGTTTTTGTCTATGGGTAAGGGGTATGTACTTTTTCTAGTTTATCTTATCTTTTTGTTCTGGCCGTCAATCCATTTCAAAAGAACCAGGAATGCTCAATAAAGAATGCAGAGGGATTGGAAATATACTTTCAGTTCATACTTCAATTAGACATGGTATGCTTTGCACATGATTTGCGACTAGGAGTCAAGAATATATAACTTGACAAACAAAAAAATGTCCAAGCAACTCCAAACCATGAATAAAAACCGAAAGGAATAGAGTAAAAAAATCGGGCCCAACCGGGAATCGAACCCGGGACCACTCGCAAACGACTTAGAGTTTTCAAGCAATTGATAACAAATGCATTGCCCTAAGCGAGTATTATACCCCTAAACCATCGGGCCGACTTTGGTTCAGTGAGGACGTACGTTTCCTATAAGCTAACCTCTTACATGTGATGACTTTTATTAGACTAAGTTTGATGACCCTCTGGTTTCATTATACAAGCCTTTGGGTTTGGGAAGTGGAAAACTAAATCTGCCCCTGAGTCCTACATAAGTTTTTGTCGATTTGGTCATGTTTCTATGTAGCATTCGTTGTTCTCTGCACCATATATGCAGGTTAAAAGTATATAATAGAACTAAAAAAAAACCATCCAGTAGCAGCTGACCTGTATAGACTTGTGAAACGCTCACCGCCGGTGATATAAATAATGAAATTTGAAATTCTTGAACTGTATTGATTACTTATATAGTATAGGAGTCGAAATATGATTTCATGATGGATTGACATTGTTTTTGTCGATCTCTTTGGACTTCTGGCATGTAATTCCAAGTTTGTAATTGTATGTCTTCTTTTTACAGCCAGAGGAGTCTCACTTGCTCAGCCATAAAGTTGTATTCACAAGCTTGTGAATGAGATATATCTAGACATCGAATCAAGATGAGTATTTTAGTTGTGGGAGAAGTTGTCTGGAAATGTACTTAGACAATGCAGGATGCCAAGTTCATTAGACAAACAGTTAGCACAAAAAGAGACTAATAACTACAAGCAAAGAAAATTTCATTCATTTATTTATAAACTAAACAATAAAAATCACAATCATATCATAAATCTCCAATCTTCAGTTATACATCGACAAGGAAATTACTGGGGGCCAAGCCCAGTCTACCATTAGCCATCACCTCTACTTCCCACCACCCGTCTTCCTGCATCGCTGTGACAAGTAGAATATCGCCCTTACGGAAACTCACTTCTTCTGGGATCGCGGCTCTATAATCATAGGCAGCTTTACTATATCGAATCACCGGACGGTTATCACTAGTTGTTGCTGGATAAGCGTCAGCCCGCTTCATGTTGCGAATATCTACAGATGATTTGCTACGTGGTCGAGACCGTCTTTGGGATGGTTGCTGAGAGGGTTGTTGTTGGTAGTTGTGATATTGATCTCCTTGGCTATAGTCTTGAGGTTGGTAGCTGCGCATAGAAGAAACGGGAGAAGCAGACCTAATATTTCCAGGGAGAGGAGATTGTGCCCTTCTCTGATTATAAGGATTTGGCGAGGCAGATCTGCGATAATCTAACATGTTAGGCTCACCACTACCTTTAACTGGAGACTGGGATTTAGATCGCTGATGCTGGCGGTAGGAATTGACATCGAATTCAGATGAGTTCTCAATATATTGAGATCTAGGCCTTTCACGGACAGTGTTTGGAGAGGCTGTAATCTGATATGGACCACCCATCAGAGAATTAGGGGAGGTGGCTCTGGGAACTTGAGATGATCTCAGATCTATACTTGATTTGGGTCTTTGAGAACGGTGCTGACGCTCGTGTTCATCGTCGTAAGAGAACAGTTGTTTCGTTTGTTGAGAATATTTAGAAGAAGTTGCATTCATCTCCCCTGCAGTAAATGCTGGTTCGGGGGCAACTAGTGAATGTGGCCTTTGATCTTTTCCTGGTGATGGGGAAGCGGATGAGACCTTCAATCGCTCTAAAGCAGCTAAAAGTGGGTCGTCTCTCGGTAGTGTCTTTTTGTTTGGAGATGGGCTCCTAGAGCTACCTTCGTTTCTGGCTGCTACAGGATTAACACCCAAGTCAAACATATTATCTCCCATTCCCAAAACCGAAGCCCTATTGGCATGTTGGGGACGTGGAGTCAAAGGTGAGGATTCCACGAACTGTTTACCTACCCCGGATTTTGCGGTCAAAGTGAGATCATTGGCAGAGGCAGAATTGGTAAACTCAAACCCAGATGGACTAGAATTGTCTTTTGCATCAGTGCTAGAGTTAAAAGAATGCGATCGAGAAAAGGAGTTCCACCCTTTAGAAAGATCCTTTTTGCTTCTTTTGCGTCCAAATGGAGATGCCCAAGTTCTCTTCTTCACAGTAGACTGCCCATCATCCTCATTCATAGCGATGTCAGATTGAGAGGAAATGGATGTTGAGTTTGAATAAACAGAACTATTTGGTGAAATCGTGTTCATTACGGGCGATGTTTGGGCAGAACGATCAGACTCAACTAAACTTGGAGATAATACTGGGATAGATGTTGTGACTGAAGTTGAAAGAGAAGGAACTGCTGTGGTCCTACTATCTGATTCGTACTCGTAGCTTTGATGTCTTTGGGGAGCCGATGTGCTGGCATTACTCATACGAGAACTAACGACATCATTACGATTCTGACTATTTATCTCGTACTCCTCTTGAGTCATGGTTACCTCTAAGTTCGAACCATCTTCACTTCCCCTTCTTCTAAAGTTTGCAACTTTGAACTGCCCTGTGGTACTCTCTCTACTGTAACCTTGCAGAAAATTAACAAATTCTGGAGGGTCCGAAATTTCAGAGCCTGTACCTTTTGCTCTGACAAAGATCTCAATATCCTTAGCTGCATCGCATTTTTCTAACGAAACACGGATGTTTTCACATCCCTCATCGTCGCTAACACATACAGTCGAGACAATGTTGGCATAGGCCCATAGATTTGACTTCAGAAATGTGATTCGCTCCTCTTCCAAATCTTGAAACTTATCGCAGCTCTCTTTCCACTCTTTATTCCATCGATCAATCGTTTCTGCTAGAACTCGTAATGATCCTTGGTAGTCGGCTTTTGAGCTATCGATTGATATTTGAACTCTCTCTAGCCTAGAGTTGTTCTTTTCCAACTCTCGGCCCATCAGAAGACTCTGTTGGGCGTGGTATCCATTGAGTTTATTGCAATCAGACTCGTATCTTGTACGAGCTTTTTCCACTGCCGCATTTTGCGCCGTTTTAGCTCTTAACAGCTTGTCGACTGTCCCCTCAACAGTCTTACGACGCTGTCTTGTGCTATTTGCAAAGGCATCAAGAGGTTCACTAAGCTCTTTCCGAAACTGCTGTGCTGCGGCACTATGGGATTTACTCATAGATTCCGTATTGATTCTTATTGTATCCAATGCGTGTCGAGTGGTGCCCATTTCACCAGATCCAAGAGCACGTCTAGATAACGCCAGCATTTTCTTTGCGTACTCTTCTTCAATAGCAATTCTCTCCTTGATAAAAGACTGAATTTCTTCAAAGGTTTGTTTGGAATCATGCATTCTATGGAGGAGGTTTTCGACTCCAGTGTCATCTTTACCCCAAAAGTTGTTGGCGAACGAGAGTTCGGACATTGTAATTGTTGAAGCACCAATTTACTGACAGTCAAAGAAAAGGTATACTATAAAGTAAGCGAGACAGATACTATATTAGACTCAAATTTGAATTGAACAATAATTACCTGTTTCCCAAAACTTTGGGACTTTGAGGAGATAAAATTTTCCAGGCCCCTTTCTGTATTAAACCAAAATGACCTGATACAATCACAAAATTTACGATTTCAGCTATTGATTTCAATTTAGTCAAGTAGTCCGATTCAAAGTATCCGATGTGTAACTTATCCAGGTACCTGTGAGATTTATGGAGAGAAGCAGCAGCGAGGATTTGTTTTGAAATATGGTCCTAGATGTCTTGCCTGCAATTTGTTTACATGTTGCCCAAAGAGTATATGTTTCCCATTTAGATCGACATTGCAGTGCTTCGGTTGCCGGGGTGGCATTCGTCACTGCCTTTATAGATTGATCAGCAATTTAATGCTGTCTACTATCAATACTGCTCAGTTCTACTCAGTGGGGCTCAAGACACAGAGAACATCATCCAGCTGACCAAGTGGTAAGTTTAAGGTCAACTTGATTCCTGGCAGCTATTAGAGAATTTGATTACTTTATACTACTTTTGGAGATATATAAGAGCCAATATCTCTTCCGTTAAGGCTACCATTATTAGAAAAATTAGCGTGATTAAACCACGCCGCTTATTGATAGAACATTTAATATTGGAAGCTGTTCAATATTGTTACAATTCCCCATCAATATCGCTTTTGCGGTCAACTGCTTATATTCCATGTATTAACAACGATATGAATGTTAGGGTTTCGTCTACTATACGATATTCAATCAAGTTCATATCACGTGAGCAAGGTCACTGGGTTAGGTCTTAAGACTAACGACCCTAAGTCTAAACTTACCCTTTTAGGAAAGTTTTTTGGATCTTAGATTGAGATGTTCTGAAATATTCACGCATTTTCTGACACAAACTGACTCAATTGACTCCGTTAACATCGTGCATATTCTAGTTCGACATTACTGTGAATAGCGACCCTTCTCGATACCACTGTAGATTTTTCAAGGTCATCGATAATATACACAACAATGGCTCCAGTCAAGAAGCAAAGATCCGCCATTTCTGACGTCGTCACTCGTGAATACACCATTCACCTTCACAAGAGGGTATGTTTTTACAAGAGAGCTGAAAAGTGTAGTCTGTAACAGGGTCGAGAGCTGTAGGATGATGGATTTGAGCCCGATTTGATGAATATGAAGTTCGGCAAACTATTGTTCGAGTAAAGAGCCGACAAGCACTATTAGCATGGAATATATAAGATGTTACTGGGACTATTGGTTGTTATTCTAAGTGCGTTTTTATTAGTTTATACTTATTCGGCTTCTCCAGTATTATCAACCCCAATTATGGTTACAACCAATAGCCATCTACAAAATACCTTCAAGAACACTCAACATAAAAAGAAGGTTATCATTATCTTGCTCATTTCTCACGGACTACCCTATTTTCTCTCTATCTCTTTCCGATCATATTATTATTGGACCACTTACTAACTAGTGCAGGTTTTTGGTGTTCAATTCAAGAAGAGAGCCCCCAAGGCCGTTAAGGCTGTCAAGGCTTTCGCTCAACAACAAATGGGTACCAGCGATGTCCGTCTTGACCCTGTCTTGAACAAGGAGCTCTGGAAGAGAGGTATCAAGGGCATTCCATACAGAATTAGAGTGCGCATCTCCAGAAAGAGAAACGATGAGAAGGATGCCAAGGAGAAGTTGTTCTCTTATGTTCAAGCTGTCAACGTCGCTTCTCCCAAGGGTCTTGAGACTACTGTTGTTGAGGCTGATGCTTAAACGTAAATAAATGTTTGCACGTTTATAAAAAAAAATATCATTTCACCAGTGATTTTTATGTATTGAATGTATAAATAATCCTCAAATTTGGCCATAGACAGCCTGTCTATGGCATGAAGAAAGAATACCAAGCGTAACTAAAGTAATTTAAAGTACTCAGCAGCATTGTGGATTTAGCATGTGCTGGTGCTATTGCCCTGCTGTCTATTTAAAGTTGGTTGTCAGGCACTGTCTGTGGTGTACCTGTTCTCACAGACTTTGGTTCCCATTCAGCCTGTTGTCTTATGCAGCCACCCATTAATTCAGAGTTTAATGCCCGACTGAAGTAGAATATGAAGCTGGATATAAATAGAGCTAGTTGCTTGTTGTACGATTTCTCTCTTTTTGAGGGTCTGGGTATTAGCAGGTAGTTTCTTTCTATGTCAGGATCAGGAACGAAAATACGTACTCACACTCACTGGGCTAGCTACCACAATGCTGGTGAAGCATATATTGATACATTTACTGTGAGCTCTAACTTTGAAGCATTCAATATTAGTAACCCTGTACTATTACAATATGGATCCATTGGTGCTAGACCGCTGAGCAAATTAAGGGGAAATAAAGGAAAGCTGTTTAGAGGTTGGAATCAATTTTCAGACAGACGTGAAAGTGAGAGAGCTGATTTTGGCACGGATTCTCAATCTAATGACGGGGTCCCCGAGCATGGCTATAGAGAGTCACTCTTTCTGGAGAGACACTCTTCTGCAAATTCCCAAACTGCTTTAAGACGACCTGACGTGGGGATAAAGAAAACAACAGACAAAAAAACCCATGCCGGACCTGACGCACCCCAGATCAATACCGAGAATGGTGGTGCTGTCAGAACTAATCCTAATGGTCGGCGACAGAGATTTGTCAGCAAAGTATTGCGGGCAATGAGGGGTCGCAGATGAATGGATCGGGTTGGTGTCAGGGTGCCTGTTCATTGGATCTAGTCTGTATTTACTGAAAAAGGGGAGTTTTAACTAAAAGAGTGCATCTCAGGGGTATTGTGCATGAAGGATGTAGCGATCCGATGTAGCCCGAAGAGATCGATTAGCTTGCCCACCAGCTCCCTAAAGACAGGCATGCCCAGCTAAGAAGACATCAACAGTCACTACTCACTAAATATTTGGACCGCTTAAGTCATTTATTAAAAGTGATAACATGCGACCTTCGTGTACGTCTGTTAGGGTGGACAGCCCCGAGGCCGGCAAATCCGAGATAGATAAATTATAACATATAGAAAGAGAACGTGCCTTTCGCAAAAACCCCCACTCAGGAGAATACTCAAAGTTCGGCAATGGGTTGCTCGGATAAGTTATATTTATATCACTGATACATAAAGATATGACAACAACGAGGTGACGATTATACCGACACTTTTCTCGGGCATTTCATGGGGTCAGCCGGAATATTCTCGTGATTGTGACTACCCGCATATGAGAAGTGGGGATGAAGTGAAGTGTGGGGGGAAGAGTGGGAAAAGCAAACAAGAGACTTCAACACTTTTAACAGAACCATGAGGAAACGAATGGTTCAACAAAATTACAATGTTAATTTTACTGGTTTACCATTGGACAATGCGCTATCAGATAACAGTAGAAGACGTAGGAAAACCCTCCGTTATCGGTACGCAAGGCCTGTGCTCCCAACTCTTACCCGGCATTAACTACAACGAAAACAAGCAAGCAGCGGACAGTTACAAAAAGCAATTTTCCCAAGGTTGGGGTTTTTGTAACAAAATAAGAGTCTGTGTATCCATGTGCGAACTCAGGCTAGATTAATCTTTGTGTGTGAAAAGATATATAAAGTCCCAATCTGCTGATCTCAATCGCATTTACGTTTCTTCCTTTTCTATTATTGTTGAATTCTTCTTAACAAAAAACAATCTAGGAAACGGATTCAATTGAGGTGAAACCTAAACTAAACACAATGCCTTCTGCTACTGACGTTCTTAAGAGAAAGTCCGGCGTTATCGTCGGTGATGATGTTCGCCATGTAAGTCTTCTGAGAGTATAGATAGAATTACCCAGCGGTATTGGAGCTCCATGGTTTAATTGATGGTGAGATAGGCCATCACATTTTTGCCATGTTTTGCTCTTCGGCGTGAGAGTATAGATTTATCAATTACTTGTTCTAACGTTTTTATAGCTTTTTGACTATGCTCAAAAGCACAAGTTTGCCATTCCTGCTATCGTAAGTAAGACACGGAAGGGACTCAATTGATTCTTTTCTTGACAATTTGGATTCGATTTGGGCATTCAGCTGGCGGATCGAACGAAAAAAAAACTGTGTCCGCATTAGAAAATTTGAGATTTGTCCGAAAAATCCTAGTATCTGCCTGCATGCGTATATGAGCGCCTCGTCTGGTTTGCGTTGAGGTTTGGTTCTCCCTGCGTGCATAGATGTCCAAATGATATCATAGATCAGCTGTTAATTTTGCATAACACAATACCATTGCTGTGCTGGATTTAGCCGGCCAACCTAAAAATGGGTTCAAAAAATGGCAAATTGTGGTTAAAGCTCGTGGCTAACAAATTCTAGAACGTCACCTCTTCTTCTACTGTCATTGCCGCTCTTGAGGCTGCTCGTGATAACAAGGCTCCTATTATCCTCCAATGTTCTCAAGGTGGTTCTGCTTACTTCGCTGGTAAGGGTGTTTCTAACACTAACCAAGAGGCTTCCATTGCTGGTGCCGTTGCTGCCGCTCACTTCATTCGTTCCATTGCCCCCACTTACGGTATCCCAGTGGTTCTCCACACTGACCACTGTGCTAAGAAGCTCTTGCCTTGGTTGGATGGTATGCTCGACGCTGATGAGGCCTACTACAAGGAGCACGGTGAGCCTTTGTTTTCTTCCCACATGATCGACTTGTCTGAGGAGGACCACGCTTCCAACATTGCCACCACCAAGAAGTACTTCGAGCGTGCTGCCAAGATGAACCAATGGCTTGAGATGGAAATTGGTATCACTGGTGGTGAGGAAGATGGTGTCGATAACTCTGGTGTTGATTCTTCCAGACTCTACACCCAACCCGAGGACATTTTCGAGGTTTACAAGGCCCTTTCCTCTGTCTCCCCTAACTTTTCTATTGCCGCTGCTTTTGGTAATGTCCACGGTGTCTACAAGCCAGGTAACGTCAAGTTGAGACCCGAGCTCCTCGGAAACCACCAAGAATATGCTAAGAAGCAACTTAACAACGGTAAGGAATTCCCTCTTTACCTTGTTTTCCATGGTGGTTCTGGCTCTTCGCAAGAAGAATTTAACACTGCTATTGAACGTGGTGTTGTTAAGGTCAACATTGATACTGATACTCAATACGCTTACTTGATTGGTATCCGTGACTACGTTCTTAAGAAGAAGGACTACATCATGTCTCAAGTTGGTAACCCTGACGGTGAGGACAAGCCCAACAAGAAGTACTTCGACCCCAGAGTTTGGGTTCGTGAAGGTGAGAAGACCATGTCTGCTCGTATCAAGGAGTCTCTTGAGATCTTCCACACTGTCAACCAAATTTAAATTTTATATCCCCTATATATGTTAATATGAAGACCGGTGAATGCACCCTGTTGTCAACCCTCCATTTCCAAAGCCAACAGCACCTATTAATTGGGGATTTTCCGGTGCATGCATTCCTGCACAGTTTTTCCGGTTTTATATGCTGTTTTGTAACTAGTTATTTTGATTGGCCCGAGAAATTGATTATCGCCATGCATAGTTGCTACTGTCTATCTTACACATTAACATGGGTGACTAAATTAGCAACCATATAATCACTTTCTAAAGCCCAACCAATTTAAATGCCACCAGTTCACGCATCACCAGGACGCCAGTTTTCTTAAATATCTGGTCGTAGACATTTACTTTAGATACGGTAGGTATCTTTTTATAAATTGCCACGGGATGCTACCGTCACTTCGGAAAATCACTGACAGCTAGCTTCATATTTGAGCATATTTTTATAGAAATATATTGTGATAAATGATGGGATAGATCAAAATCAATAAAATTAAGGATCTGGCTAAATTTTAGGTACTATTATGCTCAAAAAGCTGCAATGATGAGATAAAAACCCTAACCTAAAGCTTGACACCAAAGGTAGTCCGAATTGGAACTGAACAAATAAGTCACAGTGGCCGAGTGGTTTTAAGGCGTTGCCCTGCTATACATGCAAGTTAGCCAGGCAGTGGGTTTTGCCCGCGCAGGTTCGAGTCCTGTCTGTGACGTTATATTTTTGCAGATGTGCTATCTGACTATTTCTTATACTTAATATTTTACCAGTCGAATAGAAACAGGTCTAATGGAACATGAAAAAAAGTTGGAATGTATTTCTGGATATCAAAGCCGACACTGAGTTGTTTGTTGGCCTCAAGGTGAAATAGATGATGCAGGTAATTTTCTCCACCGGACTACAGTCATTGTATCCTTATCAATGAAATCAGATAACCACACAACAAATAGGTCTATGAAATAGCACAGCCCGAAGAATAAAAAGGGCACTATCGCAAAGCATAGACGGCCGATCGCCGAGCCCGATAAGATAGGACAAACACTTGGAGCGGCTCATTACATCTGCTAAAGAGTGCTGAAAATGTGATTCTTACCCAGTAGACTATAAAAGTTTCAATAATTTACTATTTGTAGATACAATAAATAACTCGGATGTAATCAATTCTTCCGATTGAGGTTAACTTTGCGCTTACGGGTCTTTGAGGACCGAGCAGGCTTCTTAAGCTTCTTCTGATCTGGCGAGCTTGCCTCCTCTTTAACTTCGTTCGCATCTTTTTCGGTATGGTCAGTTTTGAGATGTGTCTCCAGTACCTGTGAAGACTCTTCAAAATTTCTCTTTCGTCCTTTCCTGGGCTTATCCTCTTCTACACTCAAAGCCTCTTCCATCGTGATGTTCCCATCGATGTCATTAGGGGTTACACCAACGGATATATCTGAATTGTGATTGACCACTGGAGCAGCAGGCACATCTGCCTCAACACCATCGCCTTCTTCGTAACGACGCCCACTCCTTAAAATCCTAGCCCTGGTCCTGACATGGGTCACAGTCGGCTCCGAAACTGGCTTTCGCTTTTTGCTCTTTTTAGTCGTAGACCCTGGCTTGCGTACAACGGAGTCAAGAGTAGAATCCAGCACAACCTCTTTGCCAGGTGCTTTAGTGGGCATGGGAGAATCTCCAGGGGGTCCTTCGGAACTTTCATGTGCAATAGGTTCTTTCTTCATTTCTTGGTCAGCACCTTCATCAATAGGCACAGAGAAATTCTCTAAAAGTCCCTCACCAGTTTGTTTTTGCAAATATTGAACAGACTGCTGGAAACTGTCATCTCCCGATTTTGAATCCCCACTAGTATCTAAAGTTCTTACAGGCTCCTTAACAAGCTCCTCAACAGGCTCCTCAACAGGCTCCTTAACCAGCCTCTCTAGCGACCCTTCAGAGGGCTCTTCAGCAAGCTTCTCAACTGGCATATCTACCAATGCACTAGAAAACCCTCCAATAGATCCTTCCTGCATGTCCTCAATAGTCTTCTCGTAAGACTCTTGGTCTTGTTTCTCACTCAGAACTTCAGCAGGGGCATCTATAGGATTCTCGGAAAATGCCAGATCATCTCCAGGTTGAACAGGTGATTTTTTTCCTACGGGGCTCGTATAATATTCTTCAGTAGAGTAGTGCACGGAATCCTTTACGTGCCCTTCATCCAAATCCTCATTGTCATCTGGGATTACGAGTACCACTTCAGCAGAATCTACAACTGAAATGTCAGCATTATCCATATGCCCATCAGAAAGTTCCTCGCTTGGAAACCCTCCAGAGATGTTCACCGTCTCATCACTACCGGCTACAGGCTCAATCGGTTTCTCAAGTAAATTTTCTGCCTCCAAACTACTTTTAAAAGACTTTTCCATCGATTCCATTACGGGCTCTGGAGAAAGGGCTTCTAAACGGTTCACAAAATGGCTGCCAACAGATTCAGCGGTAGAGAGATCGAGATTCTCAGTAGACTCATCTGCAGCATGTTCTTTGAAATCAACGGCAGAAATAGAACTCTCAGAAATCTCCGCTGATGTCACAAGTGGTGACTTTTCATGAGAAGCAGTATTAACGACAAACGGAGCTTTGCTTGTATCATCGGCAGCTATGTAGGCTGCACTCTCCTCATTGAGAAACGAACCTACCTTGGATTTGTTCTCTAACTTATCGGGGCTTGGGACTGGAGCAGGAGACTCTTCGAGATTAAACGGTTCCTGCACGTCGGAGCTATTTTGAATTTTGTTATCCTTAGAATAACCAGAATGTACAGGTGCCGATGGGGCAAGCGCCTGATCGTTACCAGCCACCTTTGTATGCGAGGAATCGTCTGTATCTGTAATCTGCTCTGTCTTAACATTGGAAAACAAGGAAGACTGTGAGAATAGAGCCAATGTCCGAGAAGCAAGCTCAGATGAGTTCTCTACCCTAGACGTATCAACATCCATCGTGTCATTTATTTCCTCATCTGAGCTTAGTTCGTAAATGTCAATAGTTTTATGATGGTCGGGATTAAAGACTTCTTCTTGAACATTAGTGTCATTCTTGCCTGGCTGAGGTTCCTCTGAAGCAATTTCCACTACAGCATTAGAACTATCACCAAAAGAGAAATTTATATTTACGTCCCGGAAACGTCTTGTTACAGTATCGGAAATCATCTGATAGGTACTCAATGGGGGTTGCATATCATCAGAATAAAATGGGTTAACATCCTTTGCTGAGCTAATTTTAGGACCGTTTGGTGTGGGGGGCAAAAACTGAGTAATGTCAACTAGAGGCTTAGTAGTAATTGGCGACTCCTTGTCAAGAGGAGGGTGGTTAGTAGACACCGAACTCTCCTCGTTAATAAGAGAACCACTCGATCGGGAAGGTTGTGGAGGATTGGATGTAGTCATTTCTTCCAATATTTCGATATCTTCATTATCAAGATCAACTTGCTCCACGCTTGATTCTGGGACCAGGGCAGCCCTGTCATGGTCAGCAACGCTTTCTGCAGCCTGAAGATATGGTTCATGACTCTCAATCATATCTAAAGCAATCCTCGTCAAGCTAGGATCAACAAGATCTGAAAGAGGCTTAGTCTCCTCATCATTGAATAGATCCCCAACATGTTCTTGCTTATTATCTTTTTCTTCACTGAGTGCGTGTCGACTGTGACTGACATTCTCTGCTCTTGGTTCATTCTCTGGATTGGAGTATCCAAATAAGAGGGAATCATGGGGAGTATTAGGCAGAAACCGACGAACTTCGAAATTGTCGACATGATTAACTTCAGTAGTTTGTGGAACTGGTATCTCTTCCTCTTCGTCCCGGGGCAATATACTAGTGTCCTCATCTGATTCGCCGTCTTCTTTAGAAAGCAATGAATGGCCATGATTTTCAGATTCTTCATCGAAAAATAGAGATGTGTTGTAAGATGATCTCAAAGAAGAACCACCGGGTGACGGCCGAGAAAGATCGGTCAACCCCAAACTTCTCCATTGCGATGACTGATGCACTTGTGGCTGCTGTTGCATTGGAGACCGCAACGGCGGAGTTACGCTGGATCTATACGACTGAGGCAAGATACTCAGACGTTCCTCCGAGTCATACTCCACTTCGTCCTCGTCGGAAGATATAAGGTCCACCACTTCAGTGTGGTGGATCGATTTAACAGATTGGTCAGCATCATAATAATTGGTCGAAATAGAAGTGTCAGCTAGTCGAGTTAGCTCATTATCTTGATGTTCACTATTACTAGAGAAGCTTTCGAGACTGGGCTGGACATTTTGACCATGAATATCATTAGCGGCATCTTTCCCAGATATTATATCAAAGTGTGCTTGAGGGGGTTTCGGCGACAACTCATCTGTGATCTGTGTTACTCCAGACATTCTGGTTGGCTCACCAGCAGTTGAGACACTTTCTCGTCGGAACGAAGTGTCATCACCATCTTCTTCTTCATCAAAATCATAGTCCAGTTCTTCTTCAGCATCCCTGTCAGCATCCTGACCCAAATCCCTATCAAGATCCTCATGCATATCCCCATCTAATTCATCACTGTACTCGTCATACATGTCTTGATCATTATAGAGATCATTAGAGTCTTCAGGATAATCTTCGACGGATTCTATAGGTGGATCTTCTCTATGCATGCCGTCATCCTCTTGAACGTCACTAGAATACTCTTCTTCTTGTTCTTCTTCTTCTAGTTGCCCAACACCTTCATCACTGCTATCAAGTATTTCAATCTCACTATCCTCCTCATCAATATCCTCGGCGAGATTTTGATTCTCTTGAAATTCTAGTTCATGATCTGAATGATTCTCATCGGAACGAACCGAAGGAGAAGGCCGATATGAGGCGTGAGGTTTTTCTGATAGCTTACAAAAAGTTAGTAAACCGAATTCCTGAAACAAAACAATAGGCTTTCAAACTTACGATTTCGTCCCATAACTGATCATTGTCATTCTTGGAAGGATGGTTCGTGGTACCGATATGTGGGCCATAGAAACTAGACAATAACGAGCCAAGCTTCTCAAAAGCTGATGAACGGACACCCTCATCATCCGCATGAGCTTGCTGCTCCGCGATTTCCATCTCCTCTTTACGTCGCTTGAAGTCCTCTTCTTGATCTTGGAGTTCTCTGGCTGTTTTGTCATCATTCATAAGTGCTCGTGAGATTCTTGACCGCACCGACGTCAGCCAACCCGCCAATTCATCTTTCTTCTTTGTCGGAGTGTTGGTATTGGTGCTCTCAACACCGAAGAGAGACGATGATGGGTCATGCAAAAGCTTCTGGCTTCGCTTGCTAACCAATCTTCGCAACGAAGAGCCTGGAGTAGCATTGGCTGATTCAGATAAATAGCCTGGGACATGAATTGCCTTCTTGCGTGGAGTAAACGAATCATTTGACATAGTAGCCAATGAGATGATTCTTTAGGACTTAACAAGAGAGTGTGGAATACCTATAAAAATGAAATGACCCCCTACCAATACTTTTATTGCTGTATTCCCCCAATATCAACTGCAGCCACGCGATAAACTCAAACGACATCTAATATGCAGTACGACGAAATAATATACATCGGGCTATGTTTCAATGCTTAGAATCGCGGCGTGTGGAAAGACATTACAGCCGTGCAAGGGTCCTTCAATATGCACCCATGGCACTCTCAGCACTCGTTCGATTTTTGCATGTATATTATGGAAAGTTACCGTAGGAATAGTTATACATTTTTATATATGACATGATTATCATATACTAAGCTTTGGATTTTAAAGCTTTGTCAATTTCCCAATCTTTTGAGATATAAAGGTCACGTGCAGGAGACGTTCACAGCTGCTGCACTCACTGTTGATTAAACTACGTGTTTATCCGTTCGTTTATTCGAACTGGACAGAATAATGGTCAAAGAAATTCCTTTAGGCAACAATGAAGGGAAAAAAAATGACAATGAGTCCTCAATTGGAGTACTAGCAGAACAAAGTCAGGCAGAGACCGAAATTCGTAATTTAGAATCACAAACAGCTGATGTAGGAACCAACAGTGGTTCTAATACTAGGGAGCCGGAATTGGCCCGTAAACCAACTGCTAATGCATCGTCTAATACATTTAAAACCAATGATGCTTATGATGTAGCAGCTTATGGTGACCAGAAAATGACTAAAATATCTTACTTCGATCCTTTTGGGGTGTTTCCCGAGCTAGAGAGCGACTTACTTGAAAGGCTTCCGCTAGTGAATCTACATTGGAATCAGTCTGGGGGCCCATTGCGATCCATCCCAAGTCTAGATGTTGAATTAGTAAAAGAATCGTCAGAGAGCTCCCAGGTAGTGCCTCATCAAATGTTGGGATTATCAGATACCCCTTACTTGAAGCTAATTTTCGTTAAATGCGAGGATAATGATACATATCGCTCGTCTGTGAGGAGGATGATCAGAGAATGGCTCTCCAAATTAATGTCGGTACGTGATCCGACTGAGTGGTTAATTATACATTACGTTCCAATGGGGTCCAGAGCCTACTCGGGAAACAGATTTCGATCCGGCGTTTTTGACAAGATCCGTGCTGATTTCAATTCGGGTTCAAAGAAAGACCGTTGCATTCAGATTAGAAAAGATATATCACAGGCAAGCATTTCCGAAATTGAGGTAATGGAGACTTGGAGCGATACCATGACAAAAATCAAGGATGGGGTTTTGGAAGCATTCACTAGACGGGTAACACTTTACCAAGAGGAGGTTGAGAAGTTAGAAGCTAAGAAAACTATAATGGGCTGGAACTATGGAACATTTTTCGTTATGAAAGAAGGACTAGCGTTGTCATTTGAGAATATCAGCTTGTTCGAAGATGCTTTGTTAGTATATGACCAGTTGGAAGATTCGTTTACTCAATCAATGAACCAAAACAATGCTGCATTCTTCACAAGTGTTGGATTTGATGAAAATTTAACGGATGAAGGGTCCAAAAATAGGAGCAGTTCTTCTTTACTGCGGCTAGGTGAAGATAAATTAATCCGACATCAAATAATGGCGAACACTATTTCGCTCTTTGAATTCCACTGTTATTTATTTGCCCGCCAAGCCAGTTTGCTATTGTACATTTCCAAGGCAAGCTCATCAGCATCTATTTCGGCTTTGAAGATAGCTGAATTATATGGAAGACTTCGGTCTTTTATTTCAGAAATTGAGAGTCTTCTTCTTTCAAACAAAAAGAATCGACTGCTCATTGCAGAATGGTCGTACAATGTTGTCAAACAGTTTCTAAAAGCGAGTGAATCTTTGCCCGAAGGAATCGTTAAGGAGGTGTCTCAAGGGCGCGGTGAGATGTTAATGATTTGTCGGAAATCGCTTGAGACTCTAGGTGCAGGCCGTAAATTTTACATTGAAGACGTACTGTCAGACGTATCTCTAGATGATTCAGAATCTGAAACTGAGGATGTCCCATATCTAGATCTTATTATCAACAGAAACGTCGACATAAAACACACCCTAGAGAGTCCAGAGAAGTTTTATTCTAAATATCGAGAGCTTACGCTAGCAGCTAGAATTCAATTTGATCTAGCTGATAGGGACCGCATTGTTGATCGTCTGTCAGCACAACTGGCATTATTGGACTTTCAGATGAAGGACTACGAGGCTACCATGAGAGTATTAGAAAGTATTCCTCGAGTTTACGAGCGCCAAGGCTGGGAACGCATATCTACTTATCTTCTTAGTAAATTAGTAGAATCTCTAGAGAAAATTAGAACAGGGGAGAATAGCAATTCAAACAAGGACAAATTATTTACCTATTCACTAGAGCTACTTAAAAGACACCAATACCTAACAACACCTGAAGTTGCAACTTTGCTTGGTGGTATCAGCGACCTCTCTAATCAACAAACGATCAGTGCCATCGAAGATAATCTTGATATTTGGGCAGAAACGTTTGTACCACCTTACATTCATTGTCGCGAGCTCTCTCATGGGACGTACCTGATATACTGTGATGCTAAGTGCCGTTTCAAATTGCAAAACCTGTCGTTCGACTACGGAACTATAAGTTTGATAAATGAAAGGAAGGAAAAAATCACATTCCGTATCGAAAACCCATCTTTCGGCTTTGATGGCGTCACTCGTTTAGAGTTCGAAGGAAATAGATTTATTCAGGGTGCTCTGAGTGTAGAAAGCATCAAGTTTGTTAAGAAAAAACTTAGTCTCATCAAGGACATGACCTTGCCTGAGCTCTCTGGTTCGAAAACAGTTCAGTTTTATCCTTCTCCTGATGTTCTGTGGGCTTCTCTAAAACTATCAAGTCCATTAGATCTTCTTAAGAAACAAGCTTGCTTAATTATATATGTTAAGCATGATACCAGTGAGTTAAAGGTACGACTGAGGTCATCCATACCTGAAGTAAAACTCAACCCCTCAGGTGGGAATGCCTTTATTGTGTCTCAGGAAGATCGACTGTCTTTGCTACAAACTAGGTTTGTGCAGCCTTCTTTCATAATCGATAATATTAAAGCCGATTCAAAGTTACAGGTAAATATCCCGTTTACCTTTGAGAACCAAGGTGGTCTGATTGACATAAAAGTGACTATAGATTATACGACAGAACAAGGCACATTTCAGCATTCATTCTCAAGTTCTCTAAACACAGATTTGGCTATTGATGTAAATGTTTTGGACTTCTTTAGAAGCACAAAGTTGTTTTCAAGATTTTCTGTGTCTTGCAAGGATACAAAAGAACCTGTTAGAATTGAAATGGTTGATTTAAGAGAGTCAGATCATTATAATACTTCATCACCGAAACGAACAGAAAATATTGCAGCTTTTCCTGGGAATCCAGTTTCTTATTCGTTCTGCATATCTCATAAAGAAAACAAGCCAGCGTCACCTTCTGAAGACCTAAATTTGTCGATTCGTCATAGATATCTGAGAGATGGTAAGTACTATTGGGGCATTAACAGGATTGAGTAGTATAATACTAACATGAAAAGAAATCATTTCCATATTATGGTACAATATACAACGACAATTGGAGTCAGATCCTCTAAGGAAGTATCTCCTTTTAATAAAGGATTCAATTTCCAGTTTGGATTGGGATGTATGGACCTATGGTATGAATGGTAAAATCGTTTTCGACGAAAAGCACATGGTCCAGTTTAGTGAATTACCTTCTATTAGATGGTTAGATGTGGGAGATCAACAAGGATTAGTGAATCTTGTCAAGGAAGCGACCACATCCTTCGACCCCAATGATTTGGGTAATATATCTAGAGATGTCACGTTCGAGTTGCTACTACCTGTTTCAATTCCTGAAATCCATGTGGTTCACGAGGTGGAGCTTCTATTGCCGGCGAATAAACATTTCACGGTAGGCAAGACGATCACGGCACAGTTGATTATCAAGTCAAATCGTAACTGGGAGCAACCGAATTCTTCGATGAACGGAGAGCTAGAGTTCTCTTATGACATCATTGCTCCACATGATAAATGGGCAATTTCTGGAAAAAGAAGATCGTTTTTTAAGCTGCAAGGCGAAGGCTCTAAGATAACATGCCAGCCTATTATTGACTGTTGTATGATTCCTCTATTGCCTGGGAAGCTGCCGCTTCCGAGAATAGAGGTTTCGGCGATAAATGTGCCTTCGTTGAAGGCCGAGGTTGACTTAAAAAATGGGGCTCAAACGGTTCTTGTGATTCCAGAGCTTGACCGAGCAAGCGTTTCATTCTAATAGAAAATGCACTAATAAATATATGTAACTTAGTCTATACGGTCATTTCTGACTTTTTAGAATCGCTCTTATCAAATGCTCAGCATCGGGACGTTCCGCTACCGCGTCTGGAGGGAGATTATTTTCTTTCAGGAATGCTTCCGTAGTGGGCCCAATCGCAGCTAGGCGGAATCTGCTTCGTGAAGTGCTGAGAAGAACTTGCACAACATCTTCAGCGCTGGCAGGGGAAAAAAACACGATCCAAGGCGAGTCGCCTTTTTGGACTGTTGCAGATGAATATGCAGATATCGTCTCTTGGAGCCTTGGCTTAATATTGCTGATAGCCTTCGTTTTGTAAACCACTTTTTCTGTTAATGATAACCCGGGGGTCTGACTGATTTTAAGGGGAATAATATCTCTCCTAGTGACGCCAGTAAAGAATACTAAACGAGAGATACGCTCGGTGTCAAGGTTGGATTGGCTGATTATAAGATCAGCTAGAACGTCTCCATTACCAGCTTGGATACCTCCACGTATATCAGAATATCCAGACTCGCTAAACATTTTCGCAGTCGCTGGGCCCACTGTGTACACAGGCTTGGCTAAAAGTAGCCTCTTCGCACGATCGGATAAATACGGTACCTGGGAATTTATAGCTTCTACGGCCCTTTGAGATGTGACGATTGTGGCATCGTTCACTTGGAACTCTTCCGATTCAATATAGTTCCTCAGACCCTTTGGATCTATTCGTTCATGCTCTAAAACAGGGAAAAACTCAACATGCCAATTCAAACATGTAAATTGTACATCATACGAGTCAATTGGGGATGTTTTGTTTTTGAGCAAGATAACCTTTGGCATCTTCAGGACGATTCCAACAAATTTGGAAATGTTGCTCCAATTAAAAAGCAGGCAAAACGAGAATATGATCGCTTCGACAGGCGCAGTTAGGTAGCCGCCGCTATTCTTCGACTCAGACAGGGATCAATTATAGATTTCTCGAAATTTGAGAGAAAGAAAACACTAAGGCATACCATTAGAATAGCTATTACGAGCTGGAAAGTCGGCCGTTTTTCAGCTCGATCTAAACATATATACAATATATCTGAATTCCGTGAATATTCAGATAAGGTTGCAAATCACTTCCATATACAGAATGAAGATCATCACCCTGTTAGATCATGACAGTCGAATATCAACAGTTATCGAAGGGTGTATAAATAATCAGGATTAAGGAAAATTATCCATGTTAATCTAAGGTAATTGTAAAGGGGTAAAAAGAGGTAATCATGAGTATGAATTCATGATGATTGCCATTAATTTCAGCGCTTGGACACATTTGGTTGTCGCCCATGTTAGTTACACGGCTAAATTAATTTTTCAGATCATACTTCGCGTAGTATCTATCGGGCCTCTATCAGTTAACTCTACTAAAGATGGCGGACATAAGCCATAATGAAGATTATGCAAACTTGATAGAATGGATGGTTGAAAATAAAATCGAGCTCAGCTCGCTAATAAAAATAGACGAGTCGCCACTTGGTGGAGTGGGTGTATTTTCCACAGCAGATATAGCGGAGGGAGATGTCGTACTTCGAGTACCAAAAGATTGTGTATTATCACCTGTGACTTGTGGCATAGCGAACTTACTAGATGAACATGAACTTGATGGTATGATTGGCCTTACTATCGCCTATATGTTTGAAAAGTCCCAAGGTGAGAAGTCGCCATGGTTTGGATTTTTGAAGACTATACGACCCCCAGACCACGACTTGCCAAGATTCTGGCCAGAAGCGGACCGCCAATTACTGAAGGGCACAGAGATGGATAAAATGGGTGGGCTAGATGATACAGAGGTCCTAGAGACTTATAAGGATATTGTTGCTCCATTTATCGAAGCTAATAAACAATTGTTCAGGGGGATTCCTGCTTATGCCACTTACGATGGCTACAGAGAAGCGTTGGTCGAAGTCACATCTAGAGCATTTGAAGTAGATGACTACAGAGGATTGTCACTAGTTCCTGGTGCGTGCCTTTTTAACCATAGCGATAGTGAAAATGTTCATTTCGAATCGCAGGGTGAGGTATGCGAACTTTGCGGAGCCGCTAATTACTGTGATCATATTGCATATCAGGAAATTGAGTTTGCCAAGATGCAAGCCCAAATGAATCAAGAAGACAACGATTTTGAAGATATAGACAGCGAAGAAGAGGAGGAGGAGGAGGAGGAACAGGAGGAGAATGGCGAAGACAGTTGCGAAGTTGATAGGATGTTGGTCGAACCTGATAGTGATATCGATTCTTCTGCTGATGAAGCTGATCACGATCATGACGACGATTGTGCATGTGGGCATGACTCCACTGATACAAGCCAAGACAGTGATATCGATGAGGATGAACCAGACAGCTGTGAATTAGTTGTAATGTCCGATGTATCGGCTGGGAAGGAGCTTTTTAATACTTACGGGGAATATAATAATGGTGTTCTACTTTCTCGGTATGGATTTGCTATTTGGGATAATCAGCACGAGAGTGTCGGATTAGCTTCACAAGTTTTACAGTTTGCCAAGCAAAAAGATTTAAAACCACGATTAAAATGGTGGGCCAAACATTTTTATCAATGCGTATTTGACATCGACCCAGAGCTATACGAAGAGACTGTCGAGGCAATTCTCGCAAACGACCCAGATGAACCACCTCCACCACCCCCTGATTCATTGACCTGGAAGGACACATTAGAAATTGTATCATCGGGACAGCCCACCCCGGGACTTATTTTGGTCATTAATTTATTGGCACTTAGCCCACAAAAGTTTGCTCTTCTTCAAACGCAAGCGAAGAGAGGGAAGTATTCAGCTCTTCCTACTGGGGCACAGGGATGTTCCAAGATACTTGTCTCACTTGTGAACAAGAAGTTATCAACATATAAAGATGCAAACCTGACTAGTCAAGAGTATGCCAAGCTAATCAATCAAAGCGATATCAGCCATAACAAGCGACTTGCATTTACAGTTATAGGAACTGAGAAGTTAGTTCTTGAGCGATTTTTAAAAATGTTTTGAATTTGATGCACTATATATACATAAATCTTTATAAATATTAATGACTGTTACGGTGTATTATACTTATTGACGGGGCGATTCAGTCGGCAACCTAGTAGCGAGCTTCGACGTATCTGTAGATGGCGCAGATACTGGGACTGAAACCGGTGTATGGTCAACAACTTCAGTTTTCCACACTTCTTCTGATTTTGCTGCCGGAGCTGGAGGCGGGGGTGCTGAGATTGATTTATCTCGGCTGCTACGCTTGGTATCCTTATCTCTTTCTTTCTCCCGTCTCTTTTCCCTTCGTCTCTTTTTGGCTTCAAAATCGTGCCATTCACCAATTTCACTGAGGTCAAGTTGTTCTGGAACAGGCTCCTCTTTAAAATACTCATGCTCTAGAGCATCATGGGCGCTGATTCTCGTGCCAGGGTCAACTCCCAACAACCTTTCAGCCAAATCGAATGTGGCTTCTGTCAACTCCAATTTCTGAAAGGTCGACCGAAATACATTCGGTTTAATGATTCCATCATACAATATATGAAACCATGGTAGCTCATGGGCCCTAGGCCAACTTTCTTTTGTTGGAGTTCCCATAATATCGTAAATAGCTGCCAATTGCGATATTTCATCTTTTCCCTGAAATATAGCACTTTTGTTAAACAGTTCGATAAGTAAACATCCCATACCCCATATGTCAATACCCGTAGAATAAATAGTTGCACCCAATAATAGTTCAGGAGGGCGGTACCACAATGTGATTACCCTGTTCGTGTAGTGTGCCAATGAATTAGAAAGATCGATTTTCCGAGCAAGTCCAAAATCTGCAATCTTAACATTTCCCCTAGAATCCAACAAAATGTTAGAGCCTTTGATATCTCGATGTACTATTGATTGATGATGGAGATAAGATAGGCCGTCCATCATTTGTCTAAACAAAAATTTAATATTTCCCTGGCTTAAGTTTAGATCAGGATATGAAAGGATACCTGCAATGTCATGGTCCATATATTCGAACACCATATATATGCCACCCTCTTCAACCATCATCTCCTGTAGCGAGACAATGTTTTCATGTCGTAAAGACTGCAGAAGTTTGATTTCACGAATTGCAGTAATCGGCATACCTTCTCGCTCGGATTCCATTCTTAATCTCTTGAGAGCCACTATTAGACCCGTGTCTCTGTTTGTTGTTTTATAAACTTTACCATAGGTTCCTTCACCAACCTGTAGAACGCGCTCATAAATGGATTCATATCTAACTTTCGGCTGAGGCGGGAGTGGCGGGGGCGGCGCCGATATTGGAACTGGAGCAACAGAAATATTACTACCACTCTCAACATCTACCGACCGTGAATCATCTTTCGATTCTTTTCTCCGCGGAGGATTTCGACTATCTTCACTTGAACGAATATGCCTCTTTGATCCCAATCTGGCCTCGTCTGACTCATTTTCACCAAAAGGCTCTCTTTCTTTGCGTTTTCGATCGGGGTCTGTCCTATCGGAATGCCGGCCCTTCTTATTTCTTTGTGATTTTCCTGTAGAGTTACTTCCGTACTCGCTATTAGCCCCACTAGACCGTCCTGGATGATTTTTTGAAGGGATTTTAACCCATTTTTTTGCTGAAGTAGATAAAGGGGAATCAGGGGGAGGAGAAGAATATAAATCTAGAGAATCATTCACGCCTTGACTATCACCCCGCTTAATGGTACGCAAGCCATTGTCACGGACACGGTCTTTATCTTTGTCAGGGAGAGGCTCGCCATAATCGCCTCGACTCCGATGATCGCGGTCTTTATCATGATTGCGACCCCGGCTTCTATCCTTATCATGTTCTCTGTTGACCTCCCTTTTCCTCTTATCGGTATCCCTTCCCCGGTCCCTATCTCTATCTCTATCCCAGTCTCGGACTCTTTCTCTCTCTCTATCCCCATCGTTATCTCTCTTTCGGTTGCGATCCCTGTCTCGCTCTGGCTCTCGCGTTCGGTCAATGTTGTGACTACGATCATGAGTACGCCGTTGCTCGCCACGTTCTCTGTGGTCCCGATCACGATTTGACGGGCGATTGGTGGATTCTTTCCGATCGCTTAGTCGGTCAAAAGTCCGACTATCATTTCCATTTTTCTTGTTCTCGTAATTACTCCGATTTTGTCTGTCCCTACCTCTACTATTGCGATGTTTTTCCTCGTCATCATAATCCCGATCGTCACGACCACCAGTCTTAAAGCGGTCACCGCTCCTAATTGATTGCGACTTTGCGCCTTTTGAAATCGAAAATTGAATTTTTTTCGAATCAGTATCTTTTAAACCACCAGAGGTCATCTTCTCATAGAATAAATCATTGCTTGAAATTGAAGGTAGCTTCTCTGAGTTTTGTTTCTGTTGTTTTGCCATGTGGTGCCCTGGTGATGGAGCTAAATAATACAAGTTAGTATCTGTTAAACAATATCAATCAGAAATCAAGCCTTTAACTGGAAGCAGTATACAGGTCAAAGAACTACGGTTTTTTTGTCTACACTACCTATGTATCTGTACAGGATTAGATTCACTAAGCTATTCCAAGCGAACCATAGCATTACTGTTATTCTTAATATACTACAGATATCTCTAAAAATACAAAGCGATCTCTTCTTTGTTATCAAAATGATGCTATACGCAGTAGATTGCAATTTGGCTACTCCTAATTGCAAATCAACGCCAGTGGAATGCTAGAAGCACACATCATATCATAAAAAATGGCTATGGCAGCTCTCACGACTCTCATAATAACTGCTTCTAGTTTGTGACCAAAATTTTCCTCGTTTATCACTTAGCATTACTTACCTTGCAATTTTTCACCACTCCCTGTATTCTCATTGGACATGATGAACTTCCTAAGCAAGCTTCCTAGGAGCACCCAAAAAATTGCCCGAAGAGTTCAGCTGGTTTTCTGTCACTAATTATGGGTTCTGTTTGTCAATTCAAATAACGCAAATTTTCATTCTACAATCGCAAGCAACCAAAGCCTAACGAATTTAGAGTCGAACGCAGTGCCCTCAATGAGAGAGGAGGAGTCAATCGACCTGCTCTTAAATCACCGTTCTAAAGTAGCGGGTTTCTACGCTATATCTGACCCTCGGATTTACGACTTGCTATAATCTTTCGGATGAATGCCAGTATCTCGTCAGAGAGAGATGAGTAGCGGCGGTCATTTCATAATAAGAAATTGCTCCCGGCCGGGTAACATGTGTGGCCTACTCTCCGCGGATGTGCATGATGAGAAAGATGCATTTGTAATGTCGATATCATTTCTTTCTAACAGGTTTCGACAAAGTGATCACAATGAATTTTCTGAGATCTTCATTTGTTGTTTCATCAAGAGTAAGTACTCCCGATAGGAATTATTAGAAATTACTCTGACATATGGGGTAGTGCGTTACGTTTTTCTGGTTGATTCTAACACAATACTGTAGGTGACTGCTCTTAGAACATTTCCTAAGAGGACTGTCCCCTCGTTGATTGCCAAAAGATGTCTCTCAGATGAGACAAAGTCTGCTATAGACTCTGCTGTTGCATCAGCACCTGTAGTTCTCTTTATGAAGGGAACTCCTGAGGCACCTGCTTGTGGATTTTCCCGTCACACTATTGAAATCCTCGGCTATCAGGGGGTAGACCCCAGCAAATTCGCTGCATATAATGTTCTAGAGGACCCAGAGCTTCGTCAAGGAATCAAGGAGTACAGCAACTGGCCAACCATTCCTCAATTATATATTAAGAAAGAATTTATTGGGGGCCATGATATCATTGTCTCACTTTCTGAGACTGGTGAATTAGCTGAGATGTTAGAAAAGGAAGAGGTGCTCGTCCCTGAAGAATAATTCAATACATCTACTCATAGTTTCTATTGGTATGTATTGTTAGTTGTAGTTGTAAATATTGAAACATAAATTTTCATTTGGTCTGATCTCGATGAAGATCAACTGAAGATTGAAGACGAAAGTCGTCTTTCTCAGTATACACCCAGCCTTTAAGTTTAGCGTATACACGCTCTTTCACTGATATTCGGGTGACATTCGACTTCTTGAATGCAAGATAAGTGATATCGTCATCCAAAGACAGCCCAATCTTGCTATATATCTTTGCAAAACTTTGAAACATCTGTTTTCTAGAAACTGAGCTCTGGCCCTTACCGACAAAAGGCTTAGCTCCCATTATTACACCGTTTGAAATGGCTTCATTAGATAAGTCCGAGATCCACAAAATAGATGTTGAAGAGGGTTTCGATCCACCCACTGCTTCAGTATTCACCTTCTTGAACTCCCAGGAAGAGTCGGTAACACAATATTCGAAGAACTTTGTACGATATCCCGATGGCAGAGCAAAGTCATTGTCTGAAGCGTCCTGCTCAAATTTCCGCTTAGTTCCCGTCTGTAGCCTTGACCTGAAAGCACGAACAAAATCCTCTTCGATATACACCTCTCGAGGTACTATCAATTTTGATAAATAGAAACTGTCAGGAGACAAAATAGAGCTCAAAAGTCCACTTAACAAGGAGGAAACCTGTCGAAGACATAGCTTATCAGAACAGGACTTAGAGTATGTAATAGGGGAATCACGTCTGCCTGGTTTGGTTCTGGTAAGCCCAACCTGGAAACAATGATCTCGACCACGGACTATACCTGATTCAACCCCATCGATCCTCGACACAGGGTCTGCCCATGCGTCTTGTTGGCCACTCGATATCAATGACATACTTGCATCTCCACATGGTGCCTCTGATACATAGAGATATATCTTAAGCTTGGACTTTGCGAAGAACATATATCTTGAACCATCTTCCGAATGGCGCTGCTTGTCATATAGGATATAATCACTTCTCTGCTCAACGGCTTTTAAGCATTCCTCTAGTAGAAACCGATTAAACCCTCGAATTGCAAGAATCTCCGCATGCATATCATGAAGTACCATGCCATGGCACTTAGGAAGGGAGGCATTGGGTATTGCCTTCACTCCAGTAGCTAGGGATACACAGCGAGGCCCAAGTGCTGGTGTTTCAGTAACAATACCCGCTAGAACGGTCCACTCTCGCACACCATTAGATCGAACCGTTGGCTTACCCTTCAAAGGAAGTTTGTGATATTTCTCAATTACCAGTCCAGCTATGGCATCTGGAGATGCATACTGGTAATCATTGCCCATGGAGTAACTAAGGGTGTCACAGGAGATCCAAGCTTCGAAGTTTGGAAATATCAAGATTAGCCCTTAATTCCTAAGCCGTATGAAAAGTCCTGCACTGATAATGCATGGCATCCCTGCACTAATTAATGAAATAAATATCTTAATTAAAAAGAATAAATAGCGAGTCACTTAGCTTTCTCTATCTGTATGTACCGTTAACAAAATCATTCCGAAGTTTTTCGATTGTCTTGATTGTCGATTTCCCTAAGATTTTGAACAGCCTCCTATGCTGGACTGGTCGAGATGAGAACCAGCCAGATTGGCGCTCATTATTAGTCTGAGGAACGTGAGGAACACCTATAGCCGACTCCACTGATTTTGTGGCATGATTTAGAAGACTGTTTACCCCATACGACATAGACGAATTTTGTCCACGGCTAGGAACTAATCCTTCAGCCACATGTGAATCGTGAATGGCTTCAGTCGTTGAAGCCGATAAATTGATCTTAACAGGTAAATTTGCGCTTTTATCTAAACCTGTAGTTTCAATCTGCTCGGATTGATAATTAAAATTGATGGGCACAGACTCACCATTGCCCTTTGCACTACTTATAACTGACCTCCTATTGAATTGTAAATCCTCTGAACCAGGAATTTCACTACCGGGATCTAGCTTTGACCTGGCCAACTCCTCTGTGTTTGTACTCTGCTTCGGTTGGCTACTTTGTAGTTGAAGTATAGCTGTTGGCCTGTCGGTATAAATCTCCGAATCCCCTGTACTCTCAGATGCAACTTGACCGACTTGTATAGGACTTCGGGGTGACTTTCTATCAGTAGAGATAACAGATTCGTCACTATTTTGCGATGTGCTTGCAATAGTAACTTCTCGTTGAGCATCAAGTTGTTCTAAAATCAACTGTGACCCATCGTCTCTATCAAACTCAATAGACTGTAACAGCTCTTTCGACTGGGCTCGAGTTTCTCTTTGGATATCATCAGAATCGCTTGAAGAGATAGAAGTGACATTATCGTCTACCACCCCATACCAATGTGCTTTTTCCGGTACCACATTCACCAATTCTGCGAGCTCTTTCTCTATAATTTCTGCCCGCTCTTCGTTTTGTTCCACGTCAGTCAAATCGCTAATAGGAGTTGTTCTATCTCCAGGCTCGTCATTAACACAATCCTCCATATCTAGTGCTTGCGATTTGCCCAGGTTTGACCTCACTGTTTCAACCCCAATTCTCGCTAGAGTTCCCGGCTTACGTGTTATACTATCCTCATTATCACTGTCTATTACGATGGTCTCCAGAGGTTGAATAGGTTTGGATTGTGGTTCCAGACGAGTAAGTGGGAAATTTGATATATGTTTAGTTTTGCAACTCGGTGCGTGGTAATCTTTGTGGTGTGTCATATTTGTTGCTAGTTTCGATGTTCGTACCGCTGTCTTAAAGCTATCTGTAAGTAAGTCTGCAAACTCTATTTCTGTCGAATCAATATTCAATTCGTCTGTTTCATTCTCTAAATGTCTCTGGTGAGATACTTGTTTTGCTTCTTCCCATTGGTTTTCAGGATAACTGGCTGGTCTTAGGGCATCAATTTCGTGAGGATAGGTTTCCTGCTCGATGACAATCTTCTGGTCAAAACTTGATTCTAGATCACCTTCCCTGGTATTGTCCCTTTGAACTAGTTTTCGATATTTGTTACTCCTACTCTCGGACTTATCCAACCAGCGTGTAACCCTTTCCGTGTAGTGGCTCATAGGTTGAGCTAAACTTCCTCTACCACTATAAGCTCGCACATTGCGTTTTTCCAGATCGAAACCAGCTCGGGAATCTAACACATCAGAAAAGGATCTTTTCTGGCTAGTTGAAGGGTTTACATACAAATGTTGTTGAAATTGATGGGAATGATTTCCATCTTTTCCATCTATAAACGCAGCATTCTTTCCCCAATGACCCTCGACAAGCGCTCCTGTTTTGGTTCGCTTATTTTCTTTATACGTTGAATGTACCCAATGTTTACCCTGTCTTTGCCTGTATAAACTAGACCCATGAGACGATATACTTTCAAAATTATCACTTACATCAATGTTCTGCCGTAGGGGTCGGGAATCTCCGAAATCTCGATAATCATTCTCCAATTCCTTGGGATATCGGGTATATTCAGACGTGAATGTGTCATCGTCGGACGATTGTTCGGAGCCTTCTGTTTTAAAGTCCCCATCAAATATTCTCTGCCTTTGAATCCTTGATCTACCTGGCGATTGATTGACAAGACTACTCTCGAAACGGAAATTGTTTCTTCTTGAATCGATATTATTTTTGCTACCGGTCAACTTGTTTTCTGAGGATTTTTGTTTGAAAAAAGAGCTGTCACGCGGAGGAAGGATATCATCATAGTCATAGTCTGAACCATTCCGCTTATGCTGACTTGTAGCTATGCCAGTCTTCCTGTATGAAGTGCTTCGAGATGGACTCCCAAACCTATGATGCTGTGAGTAGTATGATCGGGACAGTTTCAAATCTTCTCTAGTGCGCCTTGATATAGGCAATCTTGTTGAATGGTGGTGACCAGGATCATTGGAGTTCCCCATTCCATGGTAGCCATTGTGTAATTCACCCCCCTCGGGGTCAGGTAAGTAAACTCCATTGTCCCCAGACAAGGGATATTGAGAATCAAATGAATCATCGGGGTTATGAAGTCGCCTTTCTTGGGACCGTCTATGAACTTTTTTCTCTCCTCGCCCTGCATCCAGTCTAGTACTACTCTTGCCTCTTGCGATGCCATTGTCGCGCTCATTAATTCTCCCCATAGACAGATTATTGCGCATTGTACCGAAACGTCTCTATTTTTTCACATTAGTATCTCTTAGCAAAAAAATTGTCGCGTATTTTTTTCGTTCAGTCGCTTGTATATCATAGCAATGAATGCTTTCTCGAACAGGGTTCTAGCTGGTTCAGAACGGTTATGCGGCATACAGACACAGATTTCACAAAATTGCAGAAAATCTCACCTCAAAATTAATTTTCGTCCTTTGCCAATAGCAATAGCCGTGAGTTGATGGCAATTGCTCCAGAGTAGGACAATTCGATATTAACCCCCTGTTACAACATCGTTTCTTACAAAAATCCAATTGTCGGTCTTTTCACAAGCATCTGATGTTGGTGAAGGCAGATCAACCGCTACTATTTCAGAACCCATATAAATATGCCGCAATTATCCAGATAAAGGACCATGCTCAAGAACCAATTCGAGAATAAGATGCTCGACCTCGGCACCATAACATCATCACTCATCCCTTTTACCATTTCACATCATAACGAGATAATTTTTTTCTTTAAATAATTACTTACCGCTGGTTCTACGTGCCATGCGCCTTAATATTAAGATATTCCTAGCTAACGGCTAATAGAATTTGGCCTTTTCTATCATTGATTGCATTTTGTTATAAATTGTAATGAATCGTAATCTATAGAATCACGATAATCTAGTTTTGATGATTTCAGTATTTAATGCAGGTGCAAATCACCGCCGTGCAGACAAATGCCGCTCGATATAGCTTCTTGTCTGAAATTAAAACTATTATTTGGATTACAATTCAATTGAATAAAATAATATAATATATATAGTATAGTGGCTGGCAATCCCAGCTTCTCCTTAAACCCGCTTTCAAAAGACTACCACGAGCAATACTAAAAAGATCAAGCAAATCAAGCAAATAAACTATCGGCGTCTCTCAAAGTAATCCGAGCTGCCCATAAATGCCACACTGGTATCAAAAACCCATTCACCAACATCAAGATATCTCTCGACAAATGTTTTCGTATCTTTGGATTCTATATCACGTGTCTTGAGGCTGTCGGTGTTAGATAAATTACCATCAAGTCAATAGACACAAGGTCCTATCTTGGTCGGCTAATTCTTTTGTGGGGCGACAGCCAGCAAGTAGCAAAAACAATGCAATGGGACTCGAGCTAGTCGGAGGACAGTGAACCTGATTACAATCAAAACTCCCTTAAGTTATGCTCCAACGATTCCCTTTTAATGATTGACACTTACGTTAAACCGGTTGATCGCTTGACGCCAGCCATGACTGTCGAAACAAGAACAAGATCAACAGAAAAATGGAATAGTTTGCCTAGCTTTTAGTTTTATGTTAGCTCAGGCCAATGACACTATGCTTGAGACACTTGCCATTCGTCACTGTCAGATCCTAGAAACGCTATCTGAACAGAGAATATAAAGAGCGACACATCTTGCCACTGACTAGCGTCAGTCTAGCTCATCCCTTCACTTACAGTACCCATTAGTGATGACGGTAATAATATAGAAATAAGAAACAGCGAAATTTTACAATGGGGTAGATTTAGCTCGTGCGTAAGAACACAATTTGTTGGTTCCTGACAGAGATCTGAATGATGTTTATTTATCAGTGTAACCAATGTACATCAATATGTACGCCCCTGGGGATAGCCTTCAGAGCCCCACCCTACTGGGGCGGCAGCCACTGCAGGTGCACCACTGGACATAAAACAGAAGCGCTGCTAATGTTGTGAGGCCATGACGATCAGCAGTTATAGTGAGCCGCTAGAGTGAACACTTTCAGGCATTGATTCTGGGTTAACTCTATTGTGAGATGGACACAAACAGAGAGCAGTGGCTCATTTCTATATAGTCCAAAGGGATTAAATTAGATGAGGAAAACTTGGCATGTTTGCAGTTTCTCAAGTTTGGTAGTTCGGTATTAATATGGGGTTTATATTATACTTGTATAAATTCATTAAATATCGCATAATGGAATCCACGTTTATTGGAAATCTAGAATTTCAAAAACTAACAAAGAGACCATTGGCACGAAGTGTTATACAGGAAAAACATCATATTTCGGCGATATTTCAAATCTGAACAATTCCGTGGGTAAGATGGGAGATTTATGCAGAGAGATAAGATAAGGGACCAAAAGATGTCATGCAGCAGAACTTCTACATTTTCCTAAGATCACGAGACACCCACAGCCAACATTGTCAACGTATGACTATTGGGGCAAAGATATAAAATCATCTCAAAGCCAATAATAGTATGGATAGTAACAAGAGTCTAATTTTATTATTTCATTTGTCCTAAATCACTCCTTTTACTACGTTTTCAGTACGATTTGATCCCCTAGCACAACATCAGATACCCGGTCGCACGGCTGAAATTACCATAATAGGAAATTGAGTCACGAATAAGATCAATCAGACTGATATATACGCTGAAATTTCAGAACAAGTCATAGAAAGAGAAGGTGCATAATACACAACTTGAATAACCAAACTCACGCAGTGAAGAAGATTGATTGATTGTTTGTTCTACTTGACGACTAGCATTAAGTTCGACACAAAAGTATAGAAAAATGGCCGCCAAATTCTTGAAGCCTGGTAAAGTTGGTATGTTTATGGAAAAGAAGCGAATTATGAAGAAAGCGAATCAAGATTTATGGAAAGCAGGGGAACAGTTGAATATGTTAAACGACAATTTTCAGAGAAGCAAGGTGAAATTTCAGTTGAAGTGCAACAAATCGACAAATGGGCCACGACTATGACTTGGAAAATGGGTATTTGTGATACATTTTTTCTACGATAACGATCGATACTTTATACTACCGGCAGTTTGACTGTGATTTAGATCGAGATTTTATGATACAACTTACTACGGCAAATGACGTTTAAATCACGAATGAGGTGAAATTTCAACTTATTCAGTACCCCATAATTTTAGAAATACTTTTGTCACTAGATTTCAATGTTCCCTGACTTATCCATTAAATTTTGTAACGTTTTGGGTTTAGGACGAGTTACTAACTTTTTGTCTAGCTATCATCACCCGCGGTAGATTCGCCGGTAAGAAGGTTGTCATCATCAAGCCCCATGATGATGGTTCCAAGTCACACCCATTCGGTCATGCCCTTGTTGCTGGTATCGAGCGTTACCCTTTGAAGGTCACCAAGAAGCACAGCGCCAAGAAGGTTGCCAAGAGAACAAAGATTAAGCCTTTCATCAAGGTCGTCAACTATAACCACTTGATGCCCACTCGTTACACTCTTGAGCTTGACTCTTTGAAGACTGTTGTCACCTCTGAGACCTTCAAGGAGCCATCACAAAGAGAAGATGCCAAGAAGGAGATCAAGAAGGCCTTCGAGGAGAGACACCAAACTGGTAAGAACCCATGGTTCTTCACCAAGCTCCAATTCTAAACAACAAAAATCAAAAGTCACTTTTCATCTCCACATTTTTTATTGTTTGGTTTTCTGGATCATGATGTAATGTAAAATACATTCTTAAAAAGAAAAATGCTACTACTTATTAATATGAGTTCCTCCCCAATTTATCTTGCTGCCTCGGGTAGCAGAGGATGTTCTACCTCAGTGTGGTTGCTTACTGCTGAGTTGAAAATTCCAACCCCCGTGATGCGGCTGGGAATAACGTGAAATTTCTAGACAGCTCCAGTTAGTACATGGCCGAACGAACAATATAGTATGCTGTTGTTTGGCAGACGGTTCAGTACTAGCAGTAAACTTGGTACAGCGGCAGCAGCGAAGATAAAGAATACGGCCTCATTGTCGAGACCTAACTATGACTTCAAGGCAATCAGAGCTGCTCCCGAAGTTTACCAGGACAGTGTGGACCGCCGGCGGGCTAAGTTAGCAGGTGGAGCCACTATAGCTGATTTTGTTGATCTGTATAGTACTTTATTAACAGCCAAAAGTGAGAGAGATGAATTGCTTTTCAAGAGGAAAACAATTCAGAACCAATTGAAAAATGGGAAACGGGGCCAAGAGAAGGAGAATGGTCATACTAGCTCACTAGACAGTTCTGAGGATCCTCGAACAATTCTCAGCCATATCAAGAACTTGTTGAAAGAGCGAGAAAAGCATATCATCAGTTTGGAAGATACGATTTATCCATTAGTGGAATCAATTCCTAATTTAATTAGCCCGGACTCGATAATTGACAACCAACAACTGGTAGGAATGATTCATGCTGACAAGCAAATACCTGCTGATCCTACTCGTTCACATAAAGATATTGGAGTAAACCTCGGCATTCTTGATTTTGACTCGGCATCTAGGGTATCTGGTACTTCATCATATTATTTAGTTAATGATGGGGCATTGTTGGAACAGGCTCTAATTCAATATGCATTGAGCAAATGTCGCCAACATGGGTGGTCAATGTTAACACCACCTTCTTTAGTGCGACAAGAGTTCACAACAGCATGTGGGTTCAAACCACGAGATCAAAATAATGAACAACAAGTATACATTATTGCGGATGATGCTCTCAATGGAGAATCAAAGGTGGGTAGTCACTGTCTGACGGGAACTGCTGAAATCCCACTAGCTGGCTACAATGCGCACAAGACTATACCATTAACAGAGAATGACCGACCAGTTATACGTAAGGCCGGTGTCAGTCGAAGCTATCGTGCTGAGGCAGGTGCTCGAGGTGCTGATACCAAAGGATTATATCGAGTACATGAATTCAGCAAGGTAGAAATGTTTGCCTGGACAACTTCTTCTGATGTTAGTACGTCGATCAAAGTTCACGAAGAAATGCTATCACTACAAAAAGAGATTCTCACTGAACTTGGACTGTGTTGCCGAGTGCTAAATATGCCTCCTGATGACTTGGGTGCCCCAGCATACAAGAAATACGATATTGAGGCATGGATGCCGGGTCGTGGCAGCTGGGGCGAAGTAACATCAACTTCAAATTGTCTTGACTATCAATCACGCCGCCTACATACTAAATATCACACAGCAGATGGATCCCTTCGCTACGCCATGACTCTTAATGGTACGGCGATGGCTGTCCCTCGGGTAATTATTGCCATTATCGAAAATAATTACGACCCTCAAATGAATCGCATTGAAATACCCTCTGTACTACGAAAGTACATGGATGAAAACCTGTATATAGAGTACCAAGGTCCTAATTGATAATTTATTTTCTCACCTATTTGATTGGCATTGTACAGGTTATTGACTTCAGGTCCTGCTAGATGCATTCCTATACAACGAACCCTGTCAGATCAATCATAGCCCAATCCAAAATAAAGGATGAAGCAATGCCTCAAACATGTTGAAGCGATATCAGATTTTGAAGTAATACCTGGAGCAAAAATATGAAGAAAAACATTTACTTGTAATATATTGTAACATATACCTCAGAACATATATCATCCTAGATGCTATGCACCACCCAATGGCGGTTGCAGTATATCAGCCTCGCGTCTTAATATTTGCGTTGCTTAATAAATTATCCCTAGTTTGATCACAACCTCACATATAAACACCGGGATTATCAGTATAGCTAGACTTCCAATCAGAAGTTGAATACAAAGGAATTAACGTTGTAATCGACTTTAGTGCATTTGTCATAGCTTCTGCTCAGACGAAGAGGCTGGCTGACCAATAAAATAGGCTACTAAAATCACTACCAGGTTATTACTACTGATTATCTATTAAGTACAGTCATCAGCTCAGAACTTCCTATACCGAATAGTCTGAAAGGTTCATTGGCTGGTTACCTAGTAATTGCCAAATTGGCAGACTAGTACTTCTGTGTGCTTCTAGGTTGTATTTATAATTTGTAAGTAGATCGCAGCTTGCGTTGTTAAATGATAATTAGCTCCATCTCTAACCACTGGCAGACCAATTATTTGTAAAGGAATTACGATGCAAATAAAGAAGACCCCCCATATCATCAAGCGGTTGGCTGAGGTGGTAAGTGTTCAAGTCGCGAAATATATGCCTCCATTCGACTAATTGTTATTCTTGGTTTGATTGGAGGTTAGAAGATAGTCACTAGAAATACTAACTTTATAGGCACCTCCTCTCAAGGAGTTTGTTGAAACTTTAGAATCATGTCCGCTTGATGATCTGATAATTAAGATCCGAGAGTTTGGCTCATTGCCATGGGATAGGCCCAGAGGTGACTTATGTGCCTGGATTCCGGTTCTAAACAGATTCGATCTTATCCTCGAGGAGTTCGTCACAAAATACGAACTCAATACTGACTTTCCAAGACCGGTTGAGATAAGTAAAGAAGACGAGTATGTGCTTGTAAACGTTTTACAATTCAGCAGCTTTCTGTTGGAGAAGTGCTCTAATCGTGGTATTTATGCTAGCATAAAACATCTATCTCACTTGATAAATGCCACATCGCCCAGTATTGTCGCTGCTGCGCTAAGAGTTTCGGTACAACTGGCTCATCGATTTGCTCAAAGTAGAGCTGGAAAAGGCAATGTGACTGCCTTGGACCCTGAAAAAATATTCAAGCTGGCCACCTTGCTGCCAACTTCTCATTGGGAGACTCCTGATAAAAGGGATATTGCTTATGTTGACTATATCACAAAAAATAGTGAACACTACTGGGATGGCGACGAGTGGTTAACATTTAGTATACAGTATTATGTTCGAAGTGGAGAAAACAAAGGAAAGGACGGAAGTCCCAATGCCAATTCCAGTGGCAGCGGTGTTACGGGTTCCGCCAACACCGCTGGACATTCCCGTGCGACCAATTCTTCATTTCAGCCTCATACGCCGACGAGGTCACTGTCCCACAGACAGCCTGATGCCCTCGGATTGTCATCGTCGGCCTCACCCAGTTTAGTCCCAGTTAGCACACCCAGTCAGACGTCTTCTGCTGGGGCTGCCTCCGCTGTGATGCCTTCTTCTTCTGAGGCCACTGAAGGATTGGCCACTTTGCATGTTTCTGCTGAAGATATCAGAAACCTTTCATTTGTACAACTTCTAGAGAAGCTGTATTCAGCTTTACCACAAGAATCGTGGTTTATGGCCGCCTGCAAGGCTCGTGTGGCCAAGGCTTGCACTAACCCAATGTCAGCTGAGTCTATCGAACTTCGCCGCGAGCTGTGTAAGATTCAATTTTCTGCATTATCTTTTGCCTGTTGCACTTTTAGTGAAGCAACCGTAGACAGTCGGATCATTACAAAAGCGCCCAATTTGATCCGTCAAATCGCAAGTATAATTTCTCCTGAAAACTCTTCCGTTGTTGATACCGAGTTCTCAATCCTTGCTCTTGAAGCTCTAGAATTTGTGTGTCACCAACCTGCTCGACGATCAGATGTTTTAGCGGCATTGTCGGCAAATGTATCTCATGGTGTTTTGATGACTGTTGTAAGAAATATCATTCGTGATTTGCAGAATGATGAGCAGCATACATTTAATGAAGAATTTGCATGTCGTATTTTCCGACTTATTCTGCAATTAGCATTTACTCAAAGTCTTGGGGCTATACTTGTCACCACTGGACTTGTTCAACTACTCCTGGAGGTCATTGTTATACAGACACCGTATGTCCGCACTTTAGGTGCCGCCATGGAGCTTCTAGACCAAGTTATCATTGATATCTCATCAACATTTTCAACTTTCAGTCAATCAGGTGGTATTGGGATTCTTATTGAAGTTATAAAAAGAGAAATTAGCTGCGATCTGAGTCCTGATAGGCCCAAGGAAAAAATACCAGACTATTGTACAGTGGATTATACACTATCATTTTACAGATCACAGTGGGTTAGATCATTATTTGTGGTTGTTTCAAATATTCTTGTCCATACTAGAACTTCCGAAAACATTCATAATTTGGTTGATTCGCCTCTTTTGGAGGCGTCCAAACAAGTAATCTCCAATCCTACTATTTTTGGTTCTAGGATTGTTTCTCTTAATCTCCAAATTCTCTCTAGTATGCTTGAAAACGAACCTTCGTCATTTGGTATCATGCATGAAGCTAAATTAGTTGATTCTGTTTTAAACCAAGTCCCAATTTTATTGGAGAAGTCATTTTCTTATTTTTCGCCTATTGCCAAACTCATTGGAGCTTTGTCTCACAATGAAAACGGCATCAAGATAATTCAAGAGAGAAATATGATTGCCAAATTTATGGAAAGTTTGTCAAACAGCCTGACAACTAATGAGACTTTACCTCTCCTTGGTGCTGTATTTGAAGGTTTAACTTCAGACCATCCTGAGCTTCGTAAACAAGTTATCTCGGAGAGTAAGGTTCTTCTGAGAGATCTCCCCAAACTTTTAGAACCAGTATCAGATCCTAGCAAATTCTATCTCGAATCGGAACCGTCAAATGTAACCAACCATAGAAGTCAGAACGAGGCCGAGAGTCATAATTCCATGGGCGACTCAAATGCGGACATTGATATTGATATCGATGCGAATGGTCAGGCAGAACAACCTACGACAACGGAGGCTTCAATTGCCCCTGAAACGCCTGAGGTTGTCGTCATTGTGGGATATGTCGCATCTTTTTTCGATGGTTTGCTTAAAAATCATTTAACTCGTGTACAGTTCATCAAGCAAAACGGCGTGACTGATCTTCTCAAGATTTTTGAAATACCAAACCTACCCTATGATTTTGCTTTTAGTTCAGTTGGGTACACATTAGGAAGAATTCTTCGAGCACTGTTTACCCTAGATATCGATAGTGACGCTATCCAACGGGAAATTATCGAGAGAATTGAGAGAAGTCTTACGGAAGTAGAAGAAAAAATTCGTGAGACGACCCTTGAAAGTCAAATTGTCCGTGATGATGTTCACTTGGATGGAATTCAGCGATCTTTAGCGATTCTTAATGGGTTACTCCAAGCCTTTTTTCAAATGGTATTTTATGACTACGGCACTGGATATAGAGTTATGTTTGTTCTGGATAAAATTGTCGAGGGAAAGTGCGAAGAAAATTTCATTACCCGGTTGGCAAGAGTGCAGAGATGGTGTATCTGGCAAGAATCACGATCTTTAGATGGGCTATCTAATCTATTTATCGAAGCGACAAGACCATTATCTGTAGATATCACGCGGAACGAGACTGATGATTACAAAAAGATTAAAGAAGCGGAGGCCAAACTTGAGGATTCTGTTTCCAAATTTTTCACTCATGTTAAGGCCTTTAGATTTGTTGCCAATGCCAACTCAATAATGACGTCGAAAATATTCTCCGAGTTTGCTGCGATTTGCACAAACGAGCGAGCTATATCATCTAGAAAAAAAAATGGACTCAAAATGGCTGATCTATTGGCGGATGGTATGGTTGGTCTTTTGGAATTTGCTCCATTGGCATACGGATTTGCAAGTGACGATATTTACCAACAGGCAAAGCTTCATACCTTAATTAGTACATTAGCTGTGCTGCAAAGAGTGATGTTCAAGTCATGGAATTCAACCCTGGCTGCGTACCTAGGAGTTTTCGTCATGTTCAAGCAGCAAGGAGGACTCCAAAAGTTGCTTGATTTGCTAAGAGCACTTTGGCAGTTGAATGTGCAAGGGAATGGCTCTAGTGATGGTGTCGAGAGCACAAGCTCGTTGCTTTTATTTGCTCAGAAAGTGATCCTCATGTTCCTTGGGTACACAATTTCACATCGTTCTTTACTAGAGAATGCCCGCTTAGTATCGCCTCTTTCTTCGAGAGATAATAGTTATAAAAACAAAGAGTTCTTCAACCCAAAGCAATTTTTTGTGGAATGCCGTATTATTGTCCTTTACTCGCTGCAGCCACTGTGGGATTCTGAGAATTTGGACTCAAAGGATTTTCAGATATCCCAACTGTTCCTGGATATTATGACGAAACTATTTTCATTTACTGGTGAAGATGGAAGTGACAAAGGCCCGAGGGATAAGTTACCTAGAGACCTGTCGTGGAAGTTCATCTGCCCATCGGAATACAAGGTGGACGCACTCGTAGAGATCGGATTCCCAGAAGCCGCTGCTCGTTCCGTATTAAAAGAACACAATGACAATATTTCGGAAGCGTATACCACCTTAATAGAGAGAACCGACGTTATTCCTTCTGTTTCGCTGGAAGAAATTTCAGTGAATGATCCAGGCAACATCGGAAGCTCTGCGCCGACAACTGAAACTGGAAAGCGATTAGTTCTTTTGGCAGACTTAAATGAACTAAGAGACTCAATAAAGTCTAAACTAATTGATAGGACCCTCAACTTGATTCAAAGTCACCCAAAGAATGTGTATGCTGCTTCGCAACTCATTATTAAAGCGCACTCCGCTTTCCCAGGAATGCGATCTGAGAGAGAAAAAGAGGCTTTGGCTGCTGTTCACAAGGATATTGTGACAACCATTTTACAGGCATTATCCTCCTGTGATGTTGACAGTGAAACACACGATCAGCAGATTGCTGCTGTTTCTCATTTCCTGGGGATAATATTGAAGGACAGCTCTTTCTTCCAAAGTTGCTTTGAAGATCTCGTCGAGTCAATTGACATTTTTGTATCCCTATTGGCTTCTAGCAATGCCCATGAAAAGGACTGGTATCCTAGTGTGTTGCTTATTCTGGAAAGGATTGTAACAAATGTTTCGGTGCCTAATCCTGAACAAGCCACCTTCGATGAGAGCAGCCTCAGTAGCTCGTTTGATATATTTAAAACGGTCCTGCCAAAAATTCCGAAAGAGACTGAAGAGCGCATTTTCAAAATCCTCTCGACGCCGATGTCTTTTAAAAGTGATGCTTGTGCCCTTGCTATCGCCAGACTTTACGTACACTTCTCTAAAGACCCGAATTCTGCTGCTATATTGAAATCAGGGGCCCTTGAAAATTTGCTTCGATCTGTAAAGCAATTTGGTGATTCCTCTAACCTGGAAAAATTGGAAACTGCAATTCTAATTGTATTGAGGCAGTGCGTCGAAACTAAGGATTCAATAAAGAAGCTGATGACTAAAGAGATCAGAGCCTGGTTTATGACTCAACGTTTGGCAGACGCAACTGTTTTCATACGAGCTAATAGTCATTTGGTATGCAGGTCACCTGAAATATTTGTTGAAGTTGCGAGTGATTTATTAACTGTTCAGGATACAAGTCTGTCTACTACTCATGTTTGCTTGAAAGAGTATCTTATTAAGCGGAGGAAGAAGAGCTTGCAGTTGCCCAAGAGGTTATCCGTGGACGGGTCAGAGACGATAGTCCCGAAGGAAACTGATAGTGCTGAATCGGAACCAATAAAAGAAGAGACTGAGATTCAGAAAGAAGATGTCACTATGCTTGGAAACGACACCGCAGGGCAGTCCAAGGCGCCGCAGCTTACTTACTCCTCAGGCGTCATTAATCTTATTTTATCAGAACTATTTAAATTGAACCCTGAAGAAGTTTACACGCTGCCAACAAGGACTGAAGCTGCACTTCAAGAATACATGGCGAAGAACAAGACTGAAACTCCATTCAAGAGCTCTGAGCACAGACCGTTTATCTACTTCTACTTTTTGTTTAAAGTACTAGTGGAGTTATTGGGGTCTTATAATCAGTGTAAATTGGAATTTTTGAATTTTTCCGCAAAATCCCAATTTCCAGCACCCGTTTTTGGAAGTAATATTCAAACAAAACCTAAGCCATACACTCTTCTACATTTTGTCTTCGAATATCTTTCTGTTGGTATTGTTAATCCAGCCCAGAATAGTACTCCAATTAAGGAATGGACGTCAATCAGCACTTTGGCATCATCCGCTATTCTTAGTCTTATGACTTCTACTGGAGAATCCGACTATGGGGCTACGAACGAAGAGATTCAAAATGATTCCGTCATATTATTCGTGCGTAAGTTCACGCTAGATGTTATCGCAAAGACATTAAAAGATGTTCATGCTACATATTCTTCACTGGACATGAAGTATAGCTTATTGTCGTCGTTGTCTGAGCTTTGTCACAGGCTCTTATCAAACCGTCCAGGGTTTTCGTCTGCCGAGCCATCAAATGATATTGCAGACGGTGCAGCTATTGCAAAGATCATGTATGATAAGAAATTTGCTTCATTATTCTCTGTCAATGTGGGCATGGTTGATTTGAATTATCCTCATGTTAAAAAAGTTGTTAAACAGGATTTGCGATTTTTGCATAAATTGTCAAGACTAGCTCTAGACATATCTGATCAGTTAGGTGGCGAGGAGGGCCAGGATGTAAATCTGGATGATGATGTATATGATGATAGTGAATTGGATATCAGGGAAGATACTCCGGATTTGTTTCGTAATTCAACTCTTGGAATGTTCGAAGTAGGTGATCCTATGTATGATGATAGTGAAGAACTTGAAGAAGATGAAGTTGTTCAATCACAAGATTCAGACGAAATGGACTATGACGATGTCAATGATGAAGTTATTTCGGATGTTGACGAAGATGGTAGCGACGAGAACGAATCCATCGATTTTGAAGACGACGAAGACGATGACGAAGCAGAGTCCGACGAAAGTGATATAGAGGCTGATGTGGATGATGACGGAATGGGGGTAAGTTATTCTGTAGTTGGCACCCGGTAATCGTCGGGAACTAACAAACTTAGGTTGAGATTATCGTTGAGAGTCAGGATGAAGATGACGATGACGAAGACGATGATGAAGGAATGGATATTGAAATTGATCAGGGCGATGATGAGGATGACTGGGAATCTTATGATGAAGAAAATGATGGTGAACTCTTTCCTGAAGATCTTGACGATGAGACTGTGAACGCCTTGGACGAGTTGTCTGGGCGCCCTAGTCGCGGTCGCACTGTTGCACCTTTCAGTGAAGAAGATGGTGATGATATCATCTATTCCACACGTCAGTCCATTATGGAGGATGGGCACCGCGAATATTCGAGCGATGACGAAGGTGATGATGAAGAAGAGGATGAGGAGTCCATAGATATTGACTATGAGGACGATGGTGACAATTACTATGAATTTAGTAATGCATTTTCCCGTTTGGGTGAGTATGCTTCAAGGGTTTTATTTTATTGCTCTTTTCGTAACTAACTAACTTCAGTTCCAGGTGGGATACGTATTGATGGACATCGACATGGACATGGTCATGAGGATGCCATAGCTAATCCACTTTTATCACAACCTAGTGCTACTCCTCGTACAGCGGCTCCTTGGTCTGTTCATACTAATCCGCTTAGGAATGTTTCTCAAAGTGGTCCTCCACAGGGGATTTTATCTGCTATATTGGGTCAATTTATTGGTGCTTTCAGTGGCCAAGAGAGAGGTATCGATATTAGCCAGATTGATATTAATCACCACGGTGGCGGTATGGAAGCACTGCTCCCTATTGATGCACCTGGTTTCCATCGCTCAGATAGACACAGTGGTGACAACTTTTACAACATTCCACATGCCGGCCATGTGAGTACGAGTGGAAGATGGCTCGATGCCTCTCGAATGTTTGATGTTTTTTCACGCATAGAAATCGCTGGTCGTGTGCTTATTGCTATTTTCAACCGTATAGTTCCATATGCTCTTGAAGAAAAAAAGAGGTGTGTGGCCATTGAAAAGGAAATCAATGCTATTCTTGAGCAAAACCGACTGATAAAGGATGAAATTGAACGCAAGAGGAAGGAACAAGAAGAAGAGCAGAAGAGGCGAGAAGAGGAAGAGGCAGCAGCAGCAGCTGCTGTCGCTCAAGAGGCAGCCAGACTTCAAGAAGCAGCGTCAGTGATAGAGGATGAGCCTACAAGTATGGAAGAGGACGACGAACCCCCTGCCCAGGCATCTGGACCCAGAACTTTCGTGTCAATTAGTGGTCAAGATGTTGACATAACGGGTCTAGGGATTGATCCAACATTTTTAGAAGCTCTACCGGCCGACATCCGTGAAGAGGTTTTCACACAACACCTGCGTGAGTTGCGATCTTCGGGAGCGGGTGCTGGTGGAAGTAGCAGGGAAATTGAGCCCGAGTTTCTGGAAGCTCTTCCTGAGCATATTAGAGACGAATTGATTAGTGAAGAAGAGGCTATGGATCGAAGAAGCAGATTTGCAGGGGAAAGCTTTGTAAGCGGGGGTGGCGCTAGTGATATGGATATGGCAAGTTTTTTGGCTACTTTGGACCCGGCACTCCGTCAAACTGTTTTATTGGAACAGGGTGAGGATGCTCTGCAAGCGCTTCCTGCTGAAATTGCACAAGAGGCGCAAGAGCTGCGAAGTAGAAGTATTGCTAATTTCTCTCAAGCACCTGGAAGCGGGTCTCGAGGAGGTTTCAGATCGAGAGCAATATTTGGGGACAGATTAAGGCACAGTCTTGAAGGTGCATTTGGTGAAAACGAAACAGATGAGGAAGAGGATGGAGTTCCTGATGAGCATGAACGTCTTCTTGAGAACTCAGAGCGAAGGCTTACTCAAAAGGTTCTGTCAGCTGCCGCGTTGCACTTAATTGATCGTTCCGGCATTGCTGCTCTTATAAGGTTACTTTATCTTCCGCAAAGTGTGAACCAGCGCGACCAGCTACATGAGCTATTGTTTAATCTGTGCAGCAATAAGCAAAGCCGAACCGATATTTTGAACATTATTATCCATGTCCTTCAAGATGGTTCTGCTGATTCGCACTCGCTGGAACGAGGTTTTTTGCAAATATCAAATCGCGCAGTCAATTTTTCTAGTAAAGAGGGCAAAGATCAACCAGGCAAGTCTTTTACTCCCAAGACACCAAACTTCACTCCTGGAAAGAATGCAGGCAGCTCTAATGGCTACCTCTGCTTGAACGAAGAAATTTCGCCAGTGATAGTCACTCAACAGGTTTTAGAAGCCCTAGAGTATTTAGTGCGATATAGTGGGAGTGTCAAATATTTCTTCCTTTGTGAGCATGAATTTCCTGTTGGGTTAAAACGCCATGGAAAGTCCAAACAAAAGGTCAAAGAAAAAGAACGGGACAATCGGGATTTGAAGTTTCCGATAAATATGCTCATTCACTTTTTAGATAGACCTGTTGTTTACGAAAACAATTTGACTTTGGAACTGCTATCTTCTCTGATTCAAGAGGTGACCCGCTCACTACCGGTTGTTCTGAAACAGCCTACTAAGGAAAAAGATAAAGAGCCGGATTCTGGCGTTTCTGATATCGTGGTTGCGGACGCTCCGAATGTACAGGAGTCCAAACCTGAGGATGATTCTGATATTCCTAAGCGCAATCATAAGATGATTGATGCTCCGTATATCCCGGAGAAGAATTTGAAACGGATTTCCAGCATTCTAACAGCCAAGGAATGTAGCAGCAGGACATTCCAGCAAACGCTTGCGGTTATGCACAACCTGTGCGCTATACCTGGAGTAAAAGATCTATTTGGTAGAGAACTGCTTGAGCAGGCAATCTCAGTAGGCCCAAACCTAATATCTGACCTGAAGGAATTACTTCATAGGGTTGAAATGGTCGAAAGAGGTTCAGACCTCCAAGGAGGTGCCTTGGTTAAGTTCTCATCGGGAAGTTCTGATCAGACAAAACTTTTACGAGTATTGACGGCTATTGACTATCTATTCAATCCTAGCCGGGATCAGAAGGATAAGGATGATTCAGATAAGGACTCCTCAAAAGACAACGCAGCGAAATATCTGAAATCTCTTTATGAGAAGATGACGTTTGGACCCCTATGGGGTGCGCTTAGCGATTGTCTCAGACTGATTCAAGACAGGCAAGACATGATACATGTCGCCACGGCTCTACTACCTCTTATCGAGGCTCTCATGGTTATTTGTAAGAACAGTAGAGTTAAAGATGTGGAATTGAGAGATCACAACAGATATGAGGCTAAGAAGTACGATATTGCTACAGAGCCCCTGGAAAGTTTATTCTTTTCCTTTACAGACGAGCATCGTAAAATATTGAACCAAATGGTCCGAAATAATCCGAAGTTGATGAGTGGATCCTTTTCAATTCTAATTAAAAACCCTAAGGCATTGGAGTTCGATAATAAGCGCAGATATTTCTATCGTCGAATTTATAACAATAACCAAAATTCCAGTGGAACTATATCAATTCACGTTCGAAGAGACCAAGTGTTTTTAGACTCTTACAAGGCACTTTACTTCAAATCGGCCTCAGAAATCAAGAACTCTAGGTTCAATATTAGATTCCAAGGCGAAGAAGGTGTTGATGCAGGCGGAGTCACCCGTGAATGGTACCAGGTCCTATCGCGACAGATATTCAATCCAGATTATGCCTTGTTTTCTCCAGTTGCGTCAGATAGCACCACATTTCATCCTAATAGAACATCATGGGTGAATCCCGAACATTTGTCATTTTTCAAATTCATTGGTCGTATAATTGGCAAAGCTATTTTTGACTTCAAGCTTCTCGACTGTCATTTTAGTCGTGCGGTGTACAAAAAGATTCTAGGCAAGCCTGTATCAATTAAGGACATGGAAACATTGGATCTTGACTATTACAAATCTTTAGTTTGGATGCTGGAAAATGATATCACAGATATTATTACAGAAACATTTTCAATTGAGGCTGAAGATTATGGTGAGCAAAAGATTATCGATTTGAAACCTGGTGGGCGCGATATTCCGGTGACTGAGGAGAACAAACATGAGTATGTTCGTCTTGTCGTCGATTACAGATTAATTAAAAGTGTACAAGAACAGCTGGACCATTTCCTAGAGGGTAAGTTTAATCAATCAAATTCGACAGTAGTAAGAACACTAACAGATTATATAGGTTTCCACGACATCATTCCAAAAGATGTGGTCGCCATTTTTGATGAGCAGGAGTTAGAGCTCGTAATTTCGGGTATGCCTGACATTGACATTGATGATTGGAGGAATAACACTGAATACCACAATTATACACCATCATCACCACAAATTAAATGGTTCTGGAGAGCAGTTCGTTCATTTGATGCAGAAGAGAAGGCTAAACTCCTACAGTTTGCAACAGGCACATCCAAAGTACCTTTGAATGGGTTTGAGAAGCTTGAGGGTATGAACGGAGTTTCCAGATTCAATATCCATCGTGATTATGGTAGTAAGGATCGATTACCTTCGTCTCATACCTGTTTTAATCAAATTGATTTGCCAGAGTATGAATCGTACGAAACTTTGCGAGGTGCTTTGAGAACTGCGATTACTGAAGGAAGAGAAGGGTTTGGATTTGCATAGAGTAGGAGGAAGATGGCAGAAAAGAGTTCTCACATTATTTTATTATTACTTATTATTTTTATTAATACATTTCATATTTTATATAGATATTTTATTGTGACTCTAGAAGCCAGAAATAAATTCCGCTGGCGCGGCTACACATTATTGTTTATATGTGCTGCTTTGCAGCCCTGATATGTATTGTTAATCAATCTGATCTTGAGCGACCACTAATTTTGTTAGATTCAGTCTCACATGAATTTGCCGGTTATATGAAACCATTAAACTTGCGAATCTATTGAAAATCAAATGTGCATTCTCAATGGTAGCCGGAAATGAAACGCTTCCAGATACTAAGAAGAAGCTACGGGTCCTAGAGGTTTCAAGCAAATCTGCCATGGATCTGGCGACAGAGCTTGAACTTATGAGAAAGAAGGTTGACTTGAAGAGACAGCACGGCCAAGGGTCACTGGAAACTAGTGGAAAGCACACCGATCTTAGAATCAAAAAGAGAGATACAAATACAATCTCGAGCTCACCTAATGCGGGAAAGGGTCGATCCAAAAAGTTCGAAGAGAGTGATATTTACGAGAAGAGCAGAACTGCCTTGAAAGAAAAAGCTAAGCTATACAAAAAGATCAAGAGAGGTGAGATTGAATATAATGAAGATTTAGTTATGATGGATGGTGATGCCAATCGTGTAGAAGCTGCCAGTACTGGTACTGAAAGTAGTAATAATGACAGTGACGACGACAATGACGATGACGAAATCATTGAGATTACTGATTCATATGGCAGAACACGGTTAGTTCCAGCATCAAAGGCATTTAAATATGGACAGGCGGATATATTTGAAAGCTCAGACGAGGAACCCAGCAAGGTCAGACGACCAACTGAGGTTATTTACGGCGATACAGTTCAGTACGAAGCATTTTCTCTAGACAGAGGTGTTGCTGAAAGCGTGAGAGAGCGAGATAAGAGTCTAGATGAAGATGTACATTATGATGCAGACTGGGAAATCCGTGATAGAGGTGTGGGGTTCTACAAATTCAGCAAAGACACATCTCAGCGAAGCAAAGAAATGGAAAGTTTGGCCAACATGTCCGTGACACTAGAGCAAGAAGCTTCGGAACAGGCCAAATTGGATAGTAAAAGAGATAGGGAATATCAGGAACGGCTCGAAGATATCATGGCACTTCGAAAGGCAAATTTAGCGAGAGGTGAATGGTGATTATTGTATGTTTTGCCTGTAATCGCACACCGCATAGTCAACTCAATTTTGACTTATGCAGATGATGCGCGACGTTCCATGCAGGCTGCTAAGATGGTTCCATGCAATAGAACAAACTTCTTTATGCGTGAGGGCTAGCATGTATAGCTTGTTTCAAGTTATAGCATCAGGCCACATTTTCAAATTAAGGTACAATAGATTCAAAGTTTCTAAGGCGTTTGCAGTACCTCTTAAGAATATGCCATGTGGGCAATGCGCTGTTTAAGTTGAACCAGTCCGTGCTCCAGGCTCCGAAACAAATCCAAACTATAGTGGAATGTGAAATTTTGTGCCAGTATGGGAAATACTTCGTAGTGTCAGTAAGTTAATTATACATCAATCTGTAAGCATACATATTTAAGTTGTCAGCAACTGTTCTATCAGGATAAAGAAATCAGGTGAAATCATACGGAAGTAGATATAAGAGGGTGCTCAACTGATCAGTGGCTAAACGTTTTCTGCTGTCTTAATGGGGACAATCTAACTATATTAGCCACTGACAGCTGCGTCAGTAGGAGTTACTCCTTGTATTCTTTGTGGGGAAGATCAGTTGGAAGAGATTGTCTATGTGGGGTAGCCGTTTACGTCACCAAAAATCACCCCACGATGCCTAGGCCGGACCGGAATATTTCCTCAGTCTAACGGGCTATCGGCAAGAACCTGAGGCTACTGCCTCTTGATGAGCATGTAAATAACATGCGAGAAAACCGTTTCCCAATCGATAGCACCCATTAGCAAGCCATTCAATGACTACATACGGACAAATAGTTTATAGAATTATGTATATTTCCAGAGAATTGATAAATTCCGATCGTTGGCGTCAATGATGGTCGGATGTAAATTTTCCGAGCATGGCTTACAATATATTTTTGAAGCAACAGTGACAAAAATGGTCTCTCCTTCCTTTTTTTTTTTAAGCCGGCCGCCCAAATATCCACTGATGTCTTTAGATCCATTTCTGATGTCCACCGGGAGAAAAAAACAGAAAGCAGAAAGCAGAAGAGAGACCGGATATGGGTGCTCCCTACGTAGGAAGTGGTCCCACCTAAGCAGCCGTTTGTTGGGCTGCAGCGATATGTGACAGAACCGAAACGGGTATGATTCGCAGGGAACAGAGTGTGGAGATGGTCAGCCTTTAGAGCTTAAACTCGATGCTTAACTACATTTAACCCTTCTGCCCTAACGCCCTAACGTCTTATGAGATCGACACATACCATAAACGAACAACACAATCACAACGACCCACATACATTTGCAGCAGCATATACCTATATCCTTGCCCTATCTGTAGCATCAGTACGACTAACAGGCAATATTTACCCCAGTGGGTGGTTTGTGGTACGGGTTTGGCAGGTACCTTTCTGCAGCTGCAGCTGCCAGCCAGGCCAACCAGCATTGGCATGCGAGCGGCCGTTAAAGCCCACTTACCAACCCGCTAGCTGCTTATTGCGTTTACCTTGATGTACTAGTATATACTCTACCGTCGCTCACCACGATATACATTACTATCAGTGTACATCTGTCGCTATCAGTGACTTTTTTGTCTGTTACGAGTCTCAGTCATCAAAGCACAGCTCGCATCCGAACGCTTTAAACGATTATTACAGTTTGTCACTCACCACACAAGCTAAAGCGGACAATTCAATTAGTAGTGGATAAATAAGAACAAAAAAGGGTGAATAAGGTTTTGGCAATCAATTGTAGTAAAGTCTGTACGGGCAAAGATACCATTCGCGAGAACAAGGTAAAAGATTGCGACAACTGTATTTGTTCTGGTGTGGACTTGGACTTGGTAAGTATTGCAAAACACTTCTATCGAGATTCTGATGAAAAGAGTGATCATAAGTTTTTCGTTTCTCGTTGTGGACGGCATTGTCTAATTTGGTGGTGTTGTATCAGCATTTTTGGTCCGTGTCAATATCAGCGACCGTATAATTTACTAACTCTGCTAACAGGAGGAACTTTGATCAGTGGATTGATCTGTTATTGACCAAGTAGCAATATGAGCAATGAGTCTGGGTTCTCGTCTGTAACAATCATTCCTTTGGTTATCAAGCGACTTGGTAGACAGGTAAGTCAAGTTCGATCAAGATTGTAACTGAATCTGGGATCACTTTTTACTAACTATGTAACACAGCTCCCGTATATTACAGGTATTGGAGCAGATGAAACGCTTGAAGATGACTTATTTGTGAGCTCGCGTGAGTTCCTGACAAGCTTCCCTGGTCGGGGTTTATTTAGCGAAACTCTAGACGGCTTTTTACAGGTGATTGATACTGTAGTTGAAGTAAGTTTTTTTTCAAATTATAATGCTCTGTAAGAAGAACTAACAAGACAAGTCAAATTGGTCCACACACTTAGAGCACAGACCTCATTTGGTACAAGAGTCGATCTTAGTCTTACTAGAACTCGTTTTCCATGGTGCTTTGGCTGAATGGAGAGAAGCAAATAAAGATGTCGACGTTGACGATTCAAATAGCCTCAAACAGAATGCCTTGTTCGATAAAGACTTTCATGATGATGATATCAAAGATAGCTGGCTGGGACTTTTCCCGAATCCACCTGGCCCAGTAGCTAGCTCAATTGCTGAAAGGGCTATTGATGTATTGATGAAACTAAAGTCTCGAAGTCGGGTTAAGCGAGCGTTTATGATTATTACTAAAGAAGTTTACACCGAGAAGCCCAACAGTCTTATCACCAAAATCGACAAATATATTGAATCGATTGTATTTTGCTTGAGTGCGTCAAATTGGAGGCAAGTATATACCTATGCTAGTAGTCGAGTCAAAGCTTTGAAACATGAGCATGGCTTCCATCAAGGGATGGAAGCCGCCCCAACGTCATTAGCGAACTCTCCATCCCAAGCTGGGCATGATTCTGTGCTTTATAAGTTGGACGTAATCGCATTACAGTACCTGGACAGCCATAGGCTCCAAGAGGTTTTGACAGATTTCATGTCTTGGTGTCCCAATACACATAAACCTATTCATCGCCACATAATGGAGTATTTCATCCAACACAGCATGATTTATTGGATCCAATGCCATCCAGAAACAGTGGCCAGGGAATCGGAAAACCCATCTGGGGAACTTCGCGCTCAAAGCACTCGTCTTTTTGATTATTTATTCAAAAGCTCGACAGAAAATAGAACGTTTGTATCGTGGGCATTTCTATCCATGCTAAGCTTACTAATTCCTGATGGATTCCAAATAGCTGTAGCTGGCTACAATGAAAGTGATGGTGAAGCGATCAAAAGCCCTCGGTTCCAATTTTTGGAACTTTTGCATAACATGAGCAGTGACATGATGGTAATTGCCCCTCAATCCTCATCTGTATCGGTGGGGTCAGTCACATCTCAGAGAACTCTGGGAATTTGCGCCACATGTTATTCAATATTTGCATTAGCTGCTTCAAACATCATGCAAATCCATGAACATGTTTTTAGCCAACTGCCGATTGTAGAGTACGCGACCCTGATTTATCCGTCATTGCTTAATATTTTATTCAACCAGATGGACAGTATTCCTTCGTTTGCAAAAATTGATTATTTGCAATCAAGATTCATTAGTTCGTATCTCGTTTTGCGGCCCGGTGATGCAATGAAGGATCTCATTGGAAATCTTCCCAACCCGTCATTTGCATTACGATCCAAAAGAAATATCATTGTCGGTCTCAGGAGCATGCAGAGCCGGGCTGAAGGAGGAGAAATCCTGAATATGGTCATGAATCTCTACAATTATGAATTCATTGCTTTCTGTGAACTGATAGCAACAAAGCTTCAGGAATTTGAAGAGATATCAGACTATGGTAGTGAGTTTAGTCTTCATGTCGAAGCATTAAAGTACGCACTTGATATCCTTCTCACCCATAGTCAGCACGCTTTCGACCAAGTGCCTGAATCATTTTCTACAGCAATAATAAAATGCTCTACAAGCAAGAATGAGCTTCTACGCACGTCCGTTACACAAGTGCTACTTTCCTTCGTTAAGCGACAGACAGGACAATCAGAGGGTGATAGAATTGACAATGAGATCAAGGAGAGGGTCTCGCTTGATGAAACTGGCCATATTTTATTCCCCATTTATGACGGCATCTCTATGAATATTAGATCGTCAGTGGAAGCGATAATATCAATGCCTCTGACTTCAAAACAATTGGAAAAGGAGTTAATGAAAGTGCACGAGCTCTTAACATCGAGAGATAGCATCAATAATTCTTATTCATTTAGGGACAATGTTATAGAAGATCCTCAGAATCGCCTGGCTTTAGGGGAAGGACTGGAGACTGCTATGGTACTTTGTTTGTGTTCGTCGAATATGGACATATGTAAACTGGCAATGGCTAATATTCGACTGATGGTTCAAGAAGCCATGCTCCTCGAAGATTTTGAAAATGTTCAGGAATCAAGTTGGTCTATTATGCTCAACTTCCATGTGTATTCTGAAATATCATCTCAGACATCATTTTACACCCCGATTGCCATCCAAAAGAAGCTTTGCCGCTTATTTCAAACTGTACATACTCCATCTGATGCATTGATCAGAGTTTGGACGGTAATCCACGGCCGCTGGTCCGTGCTCAATGCTCAAATGCTAAGTGAACCAACCAGAGGTTCTGATTTCTCATCTATGTCAAAGGAATGGAGATGTTACTATGGCATACTCAGCTCACTATTAATTCCACTCTTGAACCCAGAAGGTGGTGTGAAAGTAAAAGACAATGTCCATTTCAAGGCAAGGCAGTTTTTGTACGATTCTGTGAATTTCCTGGTTTCAGACTCTGCTATCGTCCGTGAGACAAGTCGTGAAGTTTTGGCCAATGACGTCGGCCCATTAGCTTACCATCACGTTTTGAAGCAGTTGTCAGGAATGATAGATTCCCATATCATGGTAGTTATGGACAGCCAAGAAAACGGTTCTCATAATGAGAGCTCGGCTCAAGATAAACCTCCTTTGCCACCTCGTCCGTCATCTTTTATTGCCACAAAAGTCAATTCCCTCAACACGCTTTTAGGACAAACCTCGCTATTAGTTCGAAGTATTATTGAACAGTTACAACAGGATGATATCTACATATCAGTTGATATTGGAGCGCTGGCACTGAAAATCGTGCGTTATATCAATACAACAAATTTCGATATGGAGATTTTGAAGCTGGTTTTAAGGGTGTGTCAGCTTTTGGAAACAATTGGTAAGACTGCAGAATCATTGAATATGAAGCATGATTCTCGTATTCGCAACGAACTAGTTATGAGCGTATCTGAATGGTTTGAGCGAGCAATTAATTTTGACTGTCACAATGCTGTTGAGAATAAGCTAGTGGCCGAGAAATGCCGGCTTGTTAGAGAGATTTGTGTAAACACTTCGAAATGTCTATCCGAGTTATTGAATGGCCTTTCCATTGAGGTTCCTGATGGTGTTCATGAAAGAGATATGATCTCTGCAAAATTTAACACTTTTAACAATCTGTTCTCATTGTTTCTCAGAAGCTTACAAAGGTGTAAAGATGATCCTCCTGTGATTGTCCCCACAGTCTCTGACACTGTATCTGTAACTTCCTCTACGTCTGCAGTTAACTCCGTATCATCGGTGCCTCTTCCTACCCCATTCAGACTTCTTGACAAGGCACCAATAATTCGAGAGAACGCAATTGCTTGCTTATCAAAGCTATTGAATGCTAACGTAGAGGTGGGTCTGCGCACTGCGCTACCGTTGGGATACCATGAAGATGAAACCCTCAGGCTAGCTTTCCTTGAAATTTTCCGGAATATCCTAAGTAAGGAAACAAAGTATACGTCTGATTATAGCGACAACCTTAGATACGAGGAATTGGTTGATTTCTTGGTGTCCAATATCAGAATCACTCTATCTCTGTGTGACATATGCCCAGCATCTGAAGCTGATGAATTTTCTACAGCTATTTTGGGGGCTTTTGAGTTTAGAGGCAAAGGGTTCTCGTTAGTGAAAGCAGCCTTAACAAAGGAGATAGAGCAAACAAACTTTGCTTCAGACATTTTACGAAGAAATTGTGTGGCGACGAAACTTCTCTCATTGTATTCAAAGTCGCGTGGCCATCAGTACCTACAGTCGACGCTAGGGTCGTTTGTTAATAATATTGCCAGCCGACCAGACCTGTATGCCTTTGAGATAGACAACAACAAACTGAAGAATCCAGATGAAGAGATGAAGCCCAATTTTGTAAAGTACGAACGCTGTCTTAACGAGTTGTTTACAGCACTTGAGTCTAGTGAAGCTTTGATTCCAACTTCGTTCAGAGAAATAGCGTCGGCTATTAGTCGTGCTGTGTCTTTGAAATTCCCGGAGTACAAGGAAAGCGCTGTTGGGAGCTTCTTTTTCTTAAGGTTTTTATGTCCAGTTTTGGTTTCCCCTGAACAGGAGGGCCTGTTGTCTGCGCCACCGTCGCGAGACATTAGAAGGTCTTTTTTACTGTTAGCAAAGGCAGTCCAAAACATCTCGAACTGCACCTCTATTGCTGCCACTCATGGATCTACTAGTCACGACGTTGATGGGTTTGGCGGTGATACCAATGATAAAAAGCAAAGAATGCAAAGGTTTTTAAGCTCTCTCAGCTCTACTGATGAGGACACTGAGGTGATTAGCGATGACACCTCCTCTCAGGGTTCTATTAATCCTAAAATGATGGACTCAGACCACCTCCGTGTTTTACACACATTTGTATATAATCACTGGGATGATGCTCATCATAAGATTCTGATCGAGCAGAGAAAGAGACGACTAATGCGTGCTCAGTCGCCTGCTACAAATGGAGCGACTAATGGTAATGGAGCTGATATATCTAGGCTGAAGGGCAGTTTCTATGATGAGCTAACATCGTCAGGCCAGCCACCACCACCTACGTCATTTGCACCTACGTTTGGTCGTCGTACTCATCAGCGTTCCCAGAAATTCATACCAGGTAACGTTTCCAACGGCTCAAATAACCATTATCGACGGTCATCAAGCTCGTCACAGAATGGGGCTTTAGCTACGGCTGCCTCCGCGTCGGCAATAGGTATCGTCGGAGAAGTTGAGATTGAGGCCAATCGCAGATTTTCAGCTCTAGTACGCAGTCTTGGTAGACCGCGAACACCAAAAGCTCGGAAAGCAACGGCTGTGGAGTCACGAAGTCACATTAATCCTGGTAGTCGGCTAAATGAGTTTATGGCTAGGAATGAAGACCGCGATCTCAGCACTGTAATTGACCAAAGGGTAGTCCATGAGGGCATCGCATTGGACGGTTCGCCAGTAATGTTAGTCACCTACCGAAATTATGACCGAGAAAAATTGGACAGTGAACTTGTCCTTTATCGATTCTTTCAGGTTGCAAACAGGATGTGGTCAGACAAGTTTAGTCTGTTTTATGATTGTACGAGCTGTACTCCTTCACACTTGCTATCAAACACAGTAAGAACAATTAGAGATACAATGGTTCCACCCGAGATGGCAGCAAACTGTACGACTGTCTATTACTACAATGTATCTACGAAGTTTTTACCGGCATTGAAGTCCTTTTTACGGAACTATGAATCTGGAACTTACATGAATCCCGTGAATACAAAATATGTTTTCCTGACAACTGCAGATATCAACACTGTCTGTAATGTTCACGGACTCAATCTTGACCAACGCTCTGTCAAAGTCATTGATGATGCTAGGTTGATTTACCAGGGTGGAAAAATGCTGTCTTCAGATAATAATTTCTACCCTGTTACGGTCAAAGTTGGAAACGAGTACTTGCAACTTCATGGTGAGAGGCCCTTTAATTATATTAGAAATTCACCAGGACTTTGCAATGATGTGTATCATTTATCTGAAATTCGAGAGATTACTCATTCCAGGACAACCTCGAGGCCAGAGGAGTTTACCATCGAAATGATTGACGGCGAGAAGGTCATTGTCCTTCATAAAAAGAAGAATGAGATCATTAGGGCCATTATGAACGCAAAATCAAGATTGCCAGAAGAGGCTCGGGAAGTTAATGATTCTCTGGTAATGAACCTTGAAGATGGCTTAGGTTGTTTCCTGAATATTGGTTTCTCGAATCTTTGTTCAAACAATTCTGCACTTCAGGAGGCAGCGTTTAACCTGCTTGCAATGATACCAGAGAGGTTCAATATCAGTTTTGGAAGAGAGATAAGAGGAGGTAAAGGATTTGGCATTCCTAAGAAAGAGGTTAGTATGTCAGTGGTATTTAGTGAAGTGGTTGCTAGCACGCATATTGAATTGACATATGACTTCCTTCTTGAGTTTAGCAAGTCATTCAAATCATTCTCGAAAGAACAAGGTAATAATGCCATACTTTACGCTGCTCCCTGGGTTAAAAATATTTATAGCGCTCAAAGAGAAGGCGGAAAAGATGCAGCGAGCCTTATTAGGATCTTTTTAGACATTGCAGTTTGGAGCCCAGATCATTATACCAGTTTATTGTTGAACTTTTGGCCAGCTTTATGCTTACAGGAAGAGCTTACGGATATTCTTGTTGACGAGGTAATTCGATTTGCTGTTGAACGCGGATCCCAAGATATGGAGATTGAAGATGTGCTGGCTGTTTTGACTTCTTGTCCTACATTAAGTATTTGTGGTACCGTTATCACAAGGTGCAGAAAGATTCTCAATAAACCATTGCCTGCGAATGAAAGATTGCTGACAAACCATCCTGATTGGACGGAGCTGGATGTTTTAATTAGACTGGTAGGTTCATTGTCGTTTGAATCACTATTAATTGCCGAAGTTTACTTGCCCGAGATAATTTTGTTGGTATCCTCTCTTATTTACACTGGGCCATATTCGTTCAGAAATGCATTGTGCAATCTTCTTGTTAATGTGCTTCATGCGTTTTCTTGTTGTGATAGAATATCATCAGATCAGAGATCACATCTGATTTCGATTTGGGCAGACTTAACGTCAACGAAGGGCAAATTGCTCTTTGGACTGAACGATGATATGAAAGATATTAGCTATGACTATTTCAGCTTAGCATCTATATCTCACATCGAGAATTTCTGCTTGATCCTAATGGATATTATTGCCAGTGCGAGTCCATCAATTCAAAAGGCAAATGTGTGGCGGTCGCGTTGGAGTAGTTTGGTAATCAATGCTTGTTTTGCTGACAACCCTTCATTGCAGTGTAGGTCGTTTTTAGTTTTAGGGTCATTGGCTAAGATTGAGGTTGAAGATGCTGTAGTAACTCAGGTGTTGAAGGTTCTATACGACTCCTTAACTTCAACTAAGAACCAGATGCTAAACGAAGAGTATTGTGTATGTACTCTCATTTGTTTAACCAAGATGATGGACGGGCTAAGCGATCAATCTGCTTATCATTCAAGGATGTTTTGGCTTGGAGTTGCCCTTCTTCATTCACAAAATTCGAATCTCTTTAGCCATGGTTTACTTCTTATCGAAGCCAATCTTCGAACTTTGGATAACTTAGGTGCGTTCAAAGACATTAGTATTGCCGAGTTTCTGCTTGAAGGACGTCAGTGTTTTGAAAGTCAATGGGGTCCAATTCAGGAGTTAATGGATGTTAGGTTTAGCGTTGAGTACTTTGATTTGTGTTTGTCGGCAGTTGTTTTGAAAGGCATGGAAAAGGCATCGACGAGAGTTGATAGTCTGCAAGCCTTAGAAACGTTTCTTGAAATAAGCTCCAAAAACAGTGTGAAAGTGCAGCAGAGTAACAAGTATGCTTCCTATCTCTGTTATTTATACTTTTTGTTCCTCGGTTGTAGAAGTCAGTCTGAGTTAAAAGATCTTCTATGGGTCGCCGGGTATCCGGATGACCACATGAATGAAGAACTTGTGAATGATAACGACCTTCCAGCTCTCTTGGAGGAATATATCAGTCAAAACTCATTTGACACGACGATAGCACTTTATTTAGGTGGTCAGCTTTTCCGATCTAGCAGTGAATATGATGTTTCTGGCCTGAGGTTTCTAGGCAGTTTACGGTTTGTAGGTGAGACAAATCTTGCTAAAAAGTGCATGGTATATGCTACTGTTCGTTCCCGACTTCTGAAACTCACTGAGTTCGGTAGTCAAAAACCAATGATGAAAAGTATTCTGGCAGCAGGAACCGGAATGTTGGTCAATTATGAGGAATTCCGTAAGTTGGCTCAATATAGAGCGCAACTAGAGGAAATGCTTGAGCAAAGTGGATTCAAACCGTTACCAGATCATGATGAGAACATTGTGACCTCTTCTTCTGTCAGTACTTTTAGTCAAACAAATGAAATCGGATCGGATATGAAGTCACGTCTAGCTAGTCTTGTCAAGGGAATTATTGTCAAGGATTTATGATTGCTTGACTGCAATCTTATTATATTAATTTTATTTATCTACATTATTAATAATGCACTATTTATATTGAATACCGTAGTTGGAGAGATTCCTCTGAATCAACATACTACCATCATCACTCAGGACTGTTGGATGAACTCATTAAAATTAATACAAAAAGCTAGCAATAATAAATATCTATATAAATATCCCCTTTCCTATTTAGATCTATACCCTCCTCCATTCCGGGAGTGTTTCTTCTCGAATCCTGCTTTGTATAATCTGTATAGCAGCATAGTCGCTCTAGCATCTTCTATCGAGGAGTGCTCACCAGATTGGATGTTAAGGCCAATGAAATGCCTCGACAAAGTCTTGAGACTCGGAGTACGTCCTTTAGAGACCTCTCTGAACAGACTATATGACGAAGTGTCTCTGATGTCATTTCTTGGATGAGAAATACCCATGACCTCAAGATCATGACGAACAGAGTGACCAACTAATATTCGATTCTCAAGAATTTTTGATGCTTGGTTTTGTACTTCTCGAAGCGATGGCGCTCCCTGGACTGACCGGGGTGTTACACCACTAACCCAAGTCCTCCAATCTGTCACTCGCTCTGAGGGTCTAACGAAAGTATCGAGAAGGACATATCCAAAGTAATTCACGATGGATACTCGCGCAAGAATTGAAGTAGCACCATCGGGCCCTGTGCCAACAAACTCGCAATCTAAAGCAATAAAGCGACCCATTTCAGTTTTTCGTGCATCATATGCAAGTGAAGACGTAGGTCTTCCAGCTATCGAAAGATCTATATCATCTAGTAGAAGAAGATTAGCTGCTTTTACGCTTGGAGGGAGTTCTGGTGCTGGTAGGGCCGAAGTGACATTAGAGGCTCGACTTGTATCAACTTTTGGGCCCTTACTACCCAGCCGATCTTTCTCCACGAGCGCTATCTTTGATTTACCCACATTTCTTTTAATACCCTTACCAACTTTTTTTGTAACTTTAGTGTCAGTAGATTTCTTGTTTAAAGACTTCTGCAGTTCCTTCCAATTGGAGGAGAGAGCTTTAGACGTAGAAGGGGCCATCGATCTGAATAGAGATTGCAATGATACAACTAGAGCCACTAGAACAAGCGTACAACTAAAAAGGGTAGATTTGTCGGCTGGTAAATGAAGAAGACCAGCCAAGTCAAACTCCATACCAAGATCCGAAGTTAAATAAAATGCTTAGGGGATGTCGAAACTTATGCCAAAAAGAGCCCCCAATTTTTGTCTCTACAATCACACGGCTAGATAAATTGTGATACACCTGCATTTTAAGTTGATGATCTTTGATCCCTGAGCAAGACCAACATGATATATGACAGCATGAAGAGGGGGCCGTTAGAATCTACTCCTGACGAAGGAACGGGGACTCCTCCCAAGAAACCTAGAACGGGTGATTTATCAGGAATAAAATCTCAGGGAAATATAGATCGCATAGCAGAAGCCAAAGCGCGAGTTGCAGCACTGGCATTGAAAAACAAGGCAAAGCTGGTTGTTGGAACGAAGGAAAACTCTATAAATTCAGGTGGAACTGCGAGTGATCCAGGAGAAAATAATGGTACTAATTCATCCCAGACGTCGAGAAATGGCAACCATGGAATAGGTCAGCAGGCGTCAAAATCGACAGCATCCAGTGCAGCAGAGTTGATGGCTAAAATAAGACAGAGGAGGGCACAACTCGAAGCTGCGACTCAATCGTCAGGCCCAAAATCAGCATCTCCAGCACAATCATCTCACTCTACTCCTGACAATAACAAGTCAGGATCTCGAGCTTCAGCAACGGCCTTGAAACGTGGGCCAGGGCTTAGCACTCCCCTGCATCCCATCTTATTAGAAGCATCAAGTGTATCAACAACTGTCAACGAAAGCAAGCCGAACCTTTACTTGGCAAAGGAAGATCCACAGCCTTCCGTCAACGATCTAAATGAACCGGAGGCAAATCCCTATTTTGACTCTCTGGTTGCTACGAAAACTAGCTTCGACAGTCGGCGCAAGAGAGGATTAGCATTTAATCCCCATGGAAAGTATATCAGAAGGGCAGAAGAAGAAAGGCACCAATTGCAGCTGGATGCTTTAAAAAAGAAGATTGAGCAAGCTAAGACCAAGGCCTCAAATTCCGGATTGCTCGATGCCGACATTGTAGCGGGTGAACGTGCTTTCAAGCCGTCCCCTCCACCTCTGGTCGAATGGTGGGATGAACCACTTGTTATTAATCCCGATGATGGATATAGCGAGGTAGATGAAAGGCAAGAGGAGCATTTCCTTTCTCCAGAGGTTATCACCCAGTATATACAGCATCCAATTCCTATTGTTGCACCTTGGGAAAAGAGTCTTCCGAAACAAGTGAGGCTTCACCTTACGAAACGTGAAACAAAACGAATGCGTAAAAATGACAGAGCTGAGAGACATAAAGAGGCCCAGGATCGGATTCGTCTGGGACTAGATCCAGCTCCGCCACCTAAAATAAAGCCTTCTAATGTGATGAGTGTGTTTGCCAATGAGGCAATAAGAGACCCGACCCTCATGGAGTTAAGAGCGAAGACTGAGGTTGCTCAAAGAAAAGAAAAACACGAGCAAGATAATCAATCGCGCAAACTCACTTCTGAACAACAGTATGAAAAATGGATAGCAAAATCCGAACGCGAAAAATCAAAGGGCATCTATTGTGCTGCATTTCGTATTGACAAACTATCTGATGGCCGACATAAATTTTTGGTTAATTATAATGCGAAGCATCTACTGCTTAATGGTATGACAATTTTCAACCCTAAGTTTTGTCTCGTGATAGTTGAGGGTGGATTCCTGAATATCAAAAAGTTCAGCAAGTTACTACTTGGTCGGATTAAGTGGACAGAACATGCTCCTCCACGTGCTAATGATCCACCGCTTAGTCCCGAAGATATTCCTGACTTGAGTTCCAATCGATGTGTGCTTGTCTGGCATGGGCAGATAAAAAGTTCGCGATTTCAGAAATGGACTCTTAACGATGCGGAAACTGAGCAGGATGCAAAAGATATTTTGTCCCGGCATAATTGTGAACACTTCTGGGTCGAGGCACGAGTCCTGTGATTAGGTGCAACATTTATATTAGATATAGATTATTTATTTTTTTTCTCTCAGTGAGCGTTAGGTGTTGAATATAGAAACCAGTTGCAAAAAAAAGCACATCGACTGCAACGAACAGAAGAGGGCATATCTTGACCTGGTCAAAGTCTTACATAGAACACAATAAACGAGTATGATAAATTAACTTAAACTTCGGTACGCTTCTTAACAAAGTCCCACAAACTCTTTAGCAGACGATCAGGCAAAGTACATAAATCCATATGGAACTCTCCCTCATCAGGTACATTTTTAATATACATATCAGGAGTCTTGTTGTTGTTGACCATTGTGACGACTTCCAAGAGGTCATCCTCGCCAAGCTTTTCCAGACCATCGGCTAATCTCTCCAAATCAACTGAGCCTTTCTCAATGGTTTTAGTTTTCTTTCTTAATTTGTTTCCATCATCTTCACCTTTACGCTTATCACCGGTGGCATAATCAGTGCCGCCTGCCGAAGTACCACTGGCGCCAGGAGCATTATGTCCGGGTACAGGACCTGATTCTGCTAGCAGTTTAAGCAGACCCGGTCTATTAGTGGGGAATTCTAATAAATGATCATTTTTATATTCATTTGTGGCGAAGTTGAGGTCATGGCTCAAAGTATGTTCTCCGCTCTTGTCGACCATGTGAAGTACGATACCCAAATCGAACTCACCCCAACCTTGTTCTTCAATTTTGAATGGGACCTTTTTCAATACTTGACTTGTTAGATTACCAATTCCTTTGCAAATTGATGTTTTCATATGACAAAAACAACCGCTAAATACCTATGCTTTGCCGCAAATTAGAGACAAATAGGCCTAGAATACGATACTTACCTCTCGTGGGGTTCTGAAATGTTGGGTGTAGTTTGTATGTGACTCTATCGAAAACATTGGCAGGATATTCTTGACCATCAGCTCCCACAATGGAGATTTGAATACTCCACTCACGCATTGGGAACCCTTCTTGTACTGGGGGTACATCTTTGAGGATATGTTGCCTAGTGGTAACGCGAACAGTTCTTTTCAGAGTCTAAAAAAGTTAGATTCCAGAATGATAATTTCTAATAGCTGCCTTTTGCAGCAAATATTCTACTTACTTCCGGCATTTTTTACTGAACTACTACTCTATTGAATACGATTAAAAAGTGCACTACGAAGTTTTTCAACTTTCAAATTTCGACTTTCTAACTTTTCAAATAATTGATAGGTTCGCCGACAGTAATAATTCTTAGAATATACTACGTCCTGATTTTTTGGGGTTTTTTGTTAATAAAATGTGATGTTTTGCGACTAACAGCGGGGAGTGAGCGAGAAGTGAGCGTGTGTTTCGCAAAGAAATTCTGAGGGTTATGGCGTTTCCTGCGAGTTTGGACTTAGGCCATGGAAACAGTGGAAGCTGCTGCTACTGTACTGGCTGCTAGTCATTGGGATGCATGACTTGCTAGGAACACCCAATACGCGGCAATACAATAATGGCCGGAATTGAACTCCCAAGCTCTAAACAGATAAATATTATATATCTTCCCTTATTTAAACTAAAATAAGTATTCCTAATGGTGATGGATGTTTCATTTCATCGTTAACTCCTTTATAGGAGGGCTCAAGATTTCTTTGTCAAACGAACGATAAAGTTGGATAAACTACAACCTGTAAATAGTTAAATAATTCGGGGGCAGGTACGCTTAGTCTGATACCTGTGTTATCTAGAATGTATATTTTCACTGGAAAAGAAATAAGGCTATCACCAGTGTCACAGCCAAGGCGGCCACTGGTGATTGAAAATGAGTGGTGCCAGAGGACGACGATCCCATCTCCGATTCAGACTCTGATTGAAGTGCAAAGAGCTTCACTGTCAGGGAACTAATGTTTGTTTTATCAAAATCAGTCATGTTATTAGTGTCACTCACATTGTCCGATGAAGGAGAGTTATCCGAAGGGTTGTAGTCTTCGTCGTCTCGCTTTGAGAGATTCACTTCGTAGTCATCATCATCACTGTAGTATTCACCGGACTGCAGATAATCATCATCTTCCTCTGGAATGTTCTCAAAGTTTACTTCCATAAGGTCTTCGCTCTCATCGTCTTCTTCCTCCATACTTCGGGCCGAAAAATATTTTGTAAGTGACTCATCATTGAGATTGTCATCATCAGCACTTGACAGTATCTGTACACTCAGATGATACTTCTTATAATTCTCGTCCCAGACCTGGGTGTACTGAGCCAACGATTGAGGGATAACTTGCTCGTCCATATTCCCATTTGAATGCCAATGGGAATCGTCTTTAAGAGAGGGTGACTTGCCTGAATCATCTGTAATTGTTTTCTTATTACTGATGATTGTACTGGTGCTTCTTGGGATTGAACTGCTAATCACTTTTGTACCAATACCATAGCCATATCCGACATCAGAAACACTGTGTAACCCAGATACTAATTCTTTTTCAGTGGTAGTCCCAGCACCAGGATGCTGAAATCCCTCCCCACCCGGTCTTGATATGACACTCAAATCATTACCACTATTCGGAACTACTGGTCCAACTGGCCCGATAGGGTGTACAATTGGCATACCAGAAGCCGTTGGTGAATCAATGTTGCTAGCAATTTTTCCAGGAATATAGACATTTTCAATCTCGTTGTCATTATTTTCTTCAGTAGATCTAGGGCCCATACTAGAACCAACCAAAGGCACAGCTGGTGAGGGAGGCAGAGAAGAGACAATGGGGAGGACGGCATCCTCCTTTGCAAGGTCTATCAATTCGGCATTTCCCAGATCAACTACATTTTGAATCATATGATCAATAGGATTTCCCACTCCTTGGCCCACAAACAAGCCGGCAACTACTACCAATTCCAGAATAGTCATTTTTGTATCAGTTGATGATCTAAATGAAGAGATTCTCTGAAACTGCGAAAAGTTGAGGAGTCATTTCACTCATTATGATATTCATTGGCTAGCATAATTGAGTCTTGATCTTTCCATAATCTGGAACTTCTTGTGCGTAATTTATTGCTACAGGCTAATTTTAGATCTTATCTCCTTAGCAATCTTATGATAGCATTGTGAGTGTGAGCTATCAGGAGAAGCTACAACAATTGGCTTGCCTTTGTCACTACTAGCACATATATCCGCATGTAGGGGTATAGAACCCAGAATATCCAAACCTCTAGATTTCGCTTCGGCAATTGCACCATCATGCCCAAATATATGCGTCTCATGGTTACAATTTGGACAAACAAACATACTCATATTTTGGACCATCCCGAGTATTGGAATGTGCACTTTATTGAACATATCAATTCCCCGAACTGCATCTATCAAAGCAATATCTTGCGGTGTAGACACAATCACAGCCCCATCTATAGCGACTTGCTGAGCCATTGTAAGTTGTACATCACCCGTTCCAGGGGGCATGTCAAGAATTAGAATGTCCAGGTTGTTCCAATCGACCTCAAACAGCAGTTGTTCGAGTGCTTTTTGGACCAAAAGACCCCGCCACGCCACGGCCTTCTCTGGGCTCACTAAAAATCCCATGGACATTGCTTGCAATCCGTAGTTCATCATTGGTAACAAGTGGTTATCTGCATAAATATGTTAGTCTTCTAAGCCATCTATGATCACATTTTACCTTACCACTTGATATTCTCGGCTCCCCTGACAAATTTAACAGCTTTGGGATCGAAGGGCCAAAGATATCAACATCAAGTATCCCGACCTTGAGGCCCTGGTTAAACAATGCCAGTGCCACATTGACGGATACAGTTGACTTTCCAACACCCCCTTTTGCTGACGATACTGCTACCACTTTTTTCACTCTCGGAATTGGTTTCCTAGTCAGAATTGGACTTGGTCTTCTTTTTGGAATCCGGGGAAGTCCCTATAAACTCATTAGTATAGTTTCATTTATTCTGATATTTACATAACCAATTTCACATCTCACCTATTTACATACTAAAGGGTTATCGTGTCTTAAAACACGCATTGTAGAGAATTTTCTTTGACCCAGCTGTTTCTTGATAGCCTGGACGACCTGACCTTGTGATGCTTTCCACTCTGACTCAACTTGGGGCCACGAGATATTCGACATAATTTTTCCCATTGAACTTTTATCTGAAACATCAAGTGCCAAACCTTTGATGAAATCATTAACTCTAGATGCAATTTCTTCGTCACTGGCGACTTCGACTTTCTCTTGAAGTTCCTCCAGAACAGCTATTTCGTTTTGTTCTTGTTCAACCAAGTCCAGTCGATTGCCAGCATGGTACTCTTCAATAGATTTCTGACGTTTCTTGATCAATGTGTTAACGAGGCTATGGAAGCCAATATCTGTTGTAACTGAGTCTGGCTTATCGATATTGGCATTTTTGATGGCTGCCATAACCGCCCGTATAGTTGTTTTTCTAGTAACATCCCCAGATTTCATAGCAGTTTTCAGGTCTTGTCGAACAATTGCCATAATTGGGGGTTCTGTAGATGCATATCTCACAAATCTGGAGGAAACAATTGCCTGACGACGAGAAATTGAAAACATTCTGGAGTCCCTAGTGGTGTTTCTGGAGTTGGGATTCTCAACATACATACAAAATGTTAGATTTGCGGCTGAAATATGCAGGTGGGAACCTCCGTCAATATTTTTTTTTTCGATATTTTGTTGATAAATCGGACCGTGATGGCTCTTCGCCACTTTGAAAAAACTGTTTTAAGATGGCGGTCCTGTTCAATATTATCTTGCTATAACCTGGCATCTTCTGGGTCGTTATTATTTTCTCTGTCTGAAAAAAGGGCCTCTCTTAGGACCTACAGTAAGATCAGCGCTAGATCCTATTTGGAGGATTCAGTAGAAGGTTCAACATTAGGAGGAAGACATTCGGGAAACTTCCAAGTTAATGATGGTCATCATCCAACAATATATGCGGTATCTACTGCCCCTGGTAAGGCAGCTGTAGCAATCGTTAGAGTATCAGGTACATTGGCCAAATATGTGTTTCAACGATTATCGCGAAAAAATGAACCAGTCCCTAGGGTTGCACAACTGAACAGGCTGTATAGTGTATTCTCACAAAAACAACCTGAATTTGGAAAACATTTGGGCGAAAGATCAGAAAATTTAGGAGTCCTAGATCATGCATTAACGTTATATTTTGAAGGGCCGAATTCATACACGGGAGAAGATGTTCTTGAACTGCATTTACATGGAGGAACCGCTGTCGTGAGGGCTGTACTAGGTCAAATAAAACTATTACATAGTGCTGAAACTCCTATTCGGTATGCGGAGGCGGGTGAGTTTACGAAACGTGCCTTCCACAATGGTCGCTTGGATCTTACTGAAGTTGAAGGTATCAGAGATATTATTGATGCGGAGACCGAGCGGCAAAGGGAGGTAGCAGTTTTAACAGCTGGGGGCCAAGCTAAAGCAATTTATGACCAATGGCGAGAACGAATTGTCAAAAATGCTGCATTATTAACTGCTCTGATTGATTTTGCAGATGATAATGCTGAGATTGAGTCTACATCTCAAGTCATTCTTGAGGGTGCTCGATCCGATATCAAGGCTCTTTTGCAAGATATAACTGCCTATTTTTCCGAGATACAAAGATCTGAATTAATAAGGTCTGGTATAAAAATGAATTTCCTAGGGCCTCCGAATGCAGGAAAGTCTTCACTTCTGAACTTGATCGTCCAAAGAGATGCTTCAATCGTGAGCGATGTTCCAGGTACAACAAGAGATATTCTTGAAGTGGGAATGAATGTAGATGGGTACAAAATTGTTTTTGGCGATACAGCGGGGATTAGATCATTAGAGAATCAAGTAAATGATTCTATGGCACTGATAGAAGCCGAAGGTATTAGAAGAGCAAGAAAAAGATTTCAAGCTAGCGACGTAATTTTGGCAGTTATATCTGTCGAATCTCAGGGTCAAGAAAGCATCTCAGATATATTTAAAGAAATCTCAGAGGTCAATAAACCCACAGTTCTTGTTGTAAATAAGATGGATCTAGCAAAAGATGCTGATAGAGAGTCGATTGTAACGTTCTTTTCAGAAACTTGTGGATTACCTAAGAACAATATTGTACTTGTGTCATGCAAAAGTGGAGAAGGGATCCAAGATTTAAACGAAAAACTATCTAACATTTGTAAGGATCTTACTTTTACATCAGACGGATCGATACCATTGGGTGCTTCTCAGCGAGTCCAAGATCTGCTAGAGTCTGATGTGATTGAAGGGCTGAAAAACTTTGAAACAAGTCTCGGAAATGACGATGTTGTTCTTGCGTTAGCTGAGCTTCACACTGCTGTTGAGGGTATCGGTAAGATAACTGGCAGGGGGGTTGCTGTTGACGAAATTTTAGGTGTGGTCTTTGGCAATTTCTGTATTGGAAAGTAGACGACTATTTTACTAAGATGTGACTGTTTACCCCAGCTTTTGTGAATCGGATGCTGTTGATGATAACCCTAATATGGCTGTCTAATGTTGATCTCGCAGATCCTGGGCAGGCTGCATAGGTTGGTTAAAGGGTCAAAAGCGTCCTATTGGCCTGTTCTAACACACGTTTGTGGTTTGAGTTGTATTTTTATTTATTATATGTTCAAAGATTTTTTTATTTTATTTAGGCTACTAGTATTAATATATAACTTTAGCAATCATGTTCCAGTCAAGGTTTAGGCACTTGCGCTAATAGTTGTCTAATATGTTGATTGAACCAGTACTTTTGAACTGTCTTAGCATCTAAATCCTTGGCTCCAGAAATCAATCCTAAACAACTCGAACTTCCACAAGTACAATTGAATGACTGTGCCATTTCCCACTCACTACTAGGGTAAAAGAAAGTAATTGCATCTCCTACCGCAATGTGCTTGATTGCACGCACTTCATACTTAGAGACGTCAAATACGACGTTTGGATCACACGAATGATTGCAATAGAGCAAGTCAGAGTTTAACTCAATGTGCTCAGTAGCAGAAACCTGTACTGTTGAATAAGCAACATTTTGGGCTTTAGTGTAGCCGGTAATCTTCGTTACCACTTCGTTGGGAGCAAAAGCCCGTGAGCTTATAGCCCTTGAGGTAAATGAACCGGGGTTTACTTCCACAGCCAATATACCAGGGTGGGAAGGCTGCTTCCAAAATGGCTCGATTACTGTCATGGTCTAACTTAAAAAAATTTTTTTTGACGGGGAGGTGAATTTTGGAAGAACAGAGCAGTTTCTGAGAAATATCAACATTGCACCGTAGTTGGCATGTGAAATGTATAGGTTAGATATTGCATGAAGGCATGGGCGCCGTACATTTCATCGGCAATTATTCGGCTTCGGCATTATTTTTATATGCCAATTCTATTCTATTCAATAAAAGATTTCTATTTTTCATTACAAATATCATTAATATACAAATGTACAATAAATAAAGTTGGTCGTTAAATAAAGTAATATTTCTACCTGCCTTTCATGCTTGCTTTTCTCGTTCTAAGAAGAAGTTGCATTAGCTGTGACTCGAGCTCAAAGCAAGCTTCCGGGCTGAAACCGTCAAAAGTATCATCCATATTGCTATCCCAATCAGTTTCCTTTATGAGACTGAGAATTTCCCTTTGGCTCAGCTTCCTTTCTGCTAATTTCTCAGTCTGGATTTCTCTCGATTGCAGCTCAGGCTTAGAGGCTTCCACGGTTTGAGACCACCCATCAACGGAAGGGTTGGTCATTACTTTGATATTTAGGCCAGTTTGGGTTCCCTCATCCACTTTCATAGTTGACGCCTCATCTAATGGAATCAATGTAGCTTCAGGAAGCTCTTCCTGGGAAGGTGGTGGTGAGACCAATTCGTCACTTACTAACTTCGGTTTAGTATTGTAATCAACCAGTACAACAGCCTCCTCTTCTTCAAAGCTGGAGCTAGGAGTAGATTCTCGACTGTCGCTATCATCCGTCCTTCTCATTTTCGAAACTGGGGTACCACGCCTGCATCTTCTTCCCCTCTTTCTCTTGCGAAACCCTTCTGCATATTCAGATTCGTCCATCATTTGCTGCACGTTGCTCATGGACAGTAGCGGTTGTGAAGGCTTTTCTCTAAGAATAATAACCTTCTCGTCATCGCGGGTAGAGTCAACATGAACTGGGCGAGAATCTTCGTCTGAGATAATTGGCGATATCAAAAAGTTTCCAGCAGATTCTTGAGTTTGGGACTGAGAATCTGGAATAGATTCCACCACACCCTCCATCGGTTTCATGACGACTCCCGGCATATCGTTCAATTCATCAGCGGTATTAACCTCAAGCATAGAAACCGCTGCATCGGACAACTGGGTCTCAGGAATTGAAAGAGCAGAATCCCTTTCAGATAATAGAGAATCTGAGATTTCATTAGCAGATTCCATTGAGTTGGGGGTGGGGCTATCCAGGTGGTTAGACTGAACCAAAGCGAGAAGAGAGGAAGACTCGATTTCATGTGGCAACTCGACAGGTTGAGTATCATTCTCAAAATCATCCCTAGCCAGATAATCATAGCTATCAGGGATCGCTTCTAGCTGAGGAGTGGCCGAAAGTTCCACAGGTCTTACTCTATTGGCCACTGCTCTTTCTAACGGTGAAGAGGCTGGCTCGTGGGGGGTCACAGGAGTCTTCACTGCTGAGCTTGAAAGCAAAAAGCCATCTTCTGCGATCTTCGCTTCCGGTGTCTGCTGACGGATGGGAGGCGGCTCACTAAATGATGCCATGAATGAAATGGTTTCAGCATTATTGGGTGTAGTATTGGTCGATGAAGCCCGTCTACCCGAGGTTGTGGGTGCCATTGCGGGAAACTTTTTTGGCAAGGTGACTTTATAAACTCTACCCAGACGAACGTTATTAAGGGCCAGAACCAATTCGTCAGAATAAGGTGCGTAACTAACACTTTTATGACCGAATAACTTATTCCATATAGGAACAAAAGAGGCGACCACTGCAGGTAGTTGGGATTGGAATGCATGAGAGAACACTGGTGAGCAAAACTGAAAGAGGTCAAGTTTGCTTAGTTTCGCCTGTCCTAGAGATATGATGGTCTTGTATAGATCGATAACAATCAAGATTCTTGAATTATCGGCTTCATTTTCTTTGCAGGGATTAATCAATAATTGAGCCAGTGCACCTGAGACGGAACGAATCAAATCCCACTGTTCATCGGGGTTTTTTATCTCTGTTATAAAGTTTTTCATATCGACAATGGTAGGCGAGTTCAAGTAACGAACATCATATTTTCCATCTCTGACAGTTATGGCTGCCCTTGAAAAAACGCTAAGGACAGAGGGCCACCCAACTATTTGACCCAGGTGGAAATATAGAGCATAGCACCTCATCGCGAAGGTATAAAGAACGGATGGCATGCAATCACCCAGAACTGGTGACTCCAAAAAAGACTGAACTTCAGCTGAAATCACAGATTCCAACCCTTTAGCGCTCTGGGAAATACCAACCAAAAATGACTGCCAACACTGGATCCACAACCTGCTATGCCTTATCGAAATTTGAGACCTATAATCGTTAGCAAACTATACGTATACGTAAACCACAAAAAAAAAGATAGAAAAATACACACCTTGCGGGCCACGATAACAAGTGAATAATCTGTATCCATTCATCTTCAGAAGGAGTTACGTTAGCATTCATAATCTCACACAATACCTGTTCACAAATAGCTCCCCATACATCTGCATTCTCGACGGCAGATGGAAATATCTGCGTCAAAAACTGAACCTTTTTTGGGAATCCTATTAGATGCTCCCTTGTCATATGAATAAATTTCAAGACAAATTCCGCTACAAACTGAGGCCGCTGAACTTCTGATAGAGATTTAACTTTGGACATGGTCATCTTCCACAAGTGAAACACAGGGGTGTCCGCCTTGTTCGGGTCCGCCTTTCTAGGAGAAATTCGTGAACTACCAAGTGACATACTATTGTTGCGGAACCTGGGAGACACGATGTACTGGGGGGAAGAAAACAGCTCGCCCGAAACTTGTGGCGATTCAGAGGGCCTTGTAATTTCAAGACTCTTTTCAGTGAACTGTAAAAACCCTATGCTATCGATCGAGGACTCGACAAATTTGAAGATCTCAACATTCGTAGGTGAAAGAGAAGAGCTTGGCACAGTAAAGCAAAAATGAATAAAGTTACAAACAGCAGCTATCAGCGCCATTGTCTCGGTTGAAGTATAAATCTCTCTCTGGGATGCAAGTTTACAAGAGTTTATCATGCTGGAAGTAATTTCAGTTACTGTTTCCCAAGGAACCTTCCCGATAGCTTTCTCCTGTAAGAACTTGAAAATTCTAGCACAATTTGCGTGTATCCATTTAGAAGGAAACGCTGGCACTTCGGAAAGTGCCACAGGATCTGGTAACAGAACTCTAGTGGACTTGAAAGACTGATTAGATGCTTTCACATTTGTTGGGGTTGTCAATAGGTGGTGTAGAACAGCCAGTCCACGTTTGCGTGTTTCTATGTCGCTACTGTCCAAGTACAACTGAATCAATGGCTCAATGATCTTATCCCAAACAACTGTATAGTGAACATCAAGGTGAGTATTCATCGACTGAGTTGGTTTCATGGAGAGTAGAAGAATTGCATTGAGAGTTTGAGAAAGAGCTTGAACAGTAGCGGGACGGTTGTCCTTGAGTAGCTTGAAGGGATGAAGCAGAAAACTAATGCTTTTGCTCTCTACGCGAGACGAATCTCCAAAAATTTGAGGTGTCCAAATAAAGATCACTGTGTTCCAAGTATGGATAGTTGCCACTCTAGTGGACAAAAACTGTGAGTTGATTCCAAGCTTATAAAGATCCAACATTTGCATCATGTTATGCCATTTATCGACCGTATGATCAGGATGAGGGCCCCAGGTGAGAAGAAGAAGAATTACAGATCTCCAGATGGACATGGCCATTCTACCTTCCCCTTGTGTATTTATAAGCTCAGTCAACCGAATGCGGAAGTGATCAAAATATGTTCTCAAATTAGTATCAAGTGCATCATTTGTACTTGTCTCTGTGACACCGCTCTCTGGGATGTTGTCGCTTCCTTCCTCTAAGTTGCTTTCCATTGGCTTCTCAAATAATTGGTAAAGACATTTTCCAATTGTACGATCATGAAGTAATCTTTGGTTACAGTCTTGAAGAACCAGCAAAGCTTGTTGACGAATAGATGCAGGTTGGTCAATAAGTGCCGATATAATATTAGGTAGCCATTTCTGAACATTTTGAATCATCACCCCGGGATTAGTTTTAATCAGCAGTCGATGACTGGTGATATATTCTGATATAATGCCTGTAGATGAGAATGTCGGCCTGGCTACTACTGCATTCAGCAGGCGAAGAGCCATGTCATTCGTTAGTGGTTTTGGCAACCGCTGGTAGTTGAAAATGTGCAAATACGCGGCCACTACCGACTTACTCGAATTAGCGTCTGTTAGTACATCCAAGCCTCTATTCAAAAACCACTTCACCAATTCAAAGTCCAATTGAAAAGCAATGTCCTCAGAAAAAAACAAGTAGTCAACGACTCGAAGAATCTGAATAACTGTTCTGACATCAAGTGTATTGGACGATGCTTCAGCAGCTATTAAGTCTCGCTTGGCATAGAGGGCTAATGAATTTGCATTGTCTAATAGCAACTGTGTAGATATTGAACTGTTTTTATGCCGTAGAGAAGTATTTAAAGATGCATAAATTTGCAAAACACTTGTGTTTGACGAAGAGGTGCCAATTTTTTCCAGCTCGGCACATGCAGCATTCATAATTACGTCCAGATTTGGATACTCGGAGAAGTCGAGTGAACCCAAGTAGATGTCACCAAGAATTGAAGCGGGAGATGATGCATTTGATGTGTGAGAAACGCCCGCACTAGATGTTGTTTGCTTAAGAATCGATTTTCGCGGTTGAATATTATGATGCAGTGGCGTGAGTCTCTTACTGTAGCTCGAAGATGATGTTTCTCCCTGAGAATCAGAAGTTACTGTGGCATATTCTTCCTGATCGCCAGATAAGTCTTTTTCAGCGTCGCTATCAATATCGTCATATGAGCTCGCAGATATTGACTCAACTTTGTCGCTAAAGGCAACAGATTTGGTAACTGCCTCATAGGGCTCCACTTGGGGCACTGGCTTGTTCGAGGGAGACACAGGAACCGATTCACTGGATATGGTCTCTCCATTTTGTTCCTGTGGGCCCTCATCTTCGCTTAGCTTTTGTTTTGCGACCCTTCGACGTGCCCGTTGGCTCGGTATTGGGTGTTGTTGTTCATCTTTCTCTGGCAATGGACTCTCCTTTTGCTGATTCAGTTTCTGCTGACGCAGACTAGCCCGAGTCCCCAATCGCCTAGGGGTCATGGGAGGTGTGATAGGAACTTGACGACTCGAGTCCGACAATACTGAGGTCAGCATAGCCACAGTGGAAGCAAATGATGAAGTGCACGCGAAATCACTCTATTATGTGACGTCCACCGAGCAGCCCGATTAATAATCCAATTGGATCCAGAAGAAAAGTTCGGTAATTAACAAATTGAAATTAGTAAATTTTGAAATCAAGATAAACCATTAAATATATTCTGCAGATATATGACCGACCGCTCCTAACGCGTGCAAAACGCGGCAGCCGCGCGTACTCTCATTACCATTCCTAATTAGGCTAATCACCAACCACCAGTATTCAACCGAAAAGGCACATTTGGGATAATGTAGAAACTATAAATTAAAAAATAGTAAATATACGCCATAACTCTCATGAAGGCTAAAATATAGTTAAGGAGGAGACTGCTCCGTTTTTTAAAACCTCGAAAATACATCGGGGACAACCATAGAGTTGAGTGGCTCCCCAGTCGTCCTCGTCCGCCGCAGAATGGTTTATATCATCCTCACCAACGAGCTCCACACTGCTGCCAGGTGACTCAATCGTGCGGTTGAGCATCATTGACATCGGTGGAGTGTTTGTTCCCTCGGGAACAAATTGGTTATAGAATTCAGTAAAAGGTGTTTCGGAGCTTACTGGGGGGAGTGGAGAGCCCTGTGAGCTGTTTCCATTCCGGTTAGACGGCGGGAACAATAGCCACCTGCACCGGTTATACACTTGGAAGGATAGACTCGAAGGGACATTTCCATGTATGATAATCTTCTTCACAGTAGGGTTGGGGAGGCTTGTATCAAAACAAAGGTCGAATCCTAGTTCAAAGTAATTGAAAAAGAGATCAGTATTAGCTCGCGATGAGAGTTCCGAGAGAACCCTTCTTCTGTTATTTGTTCCAGTAGTTCCAACAATGTCATCTTCGTCAAAACTAATATCTGGATTGTGAATCGATAAGCGGCTGTCCTGTTTAAATATTCTTTCAGAGGGTGGTCCCAAGGTCATTATTGCACTTTGCATATCCGTAGAGTTTAGTTTGATATCAAAATCTTTTATACCATGCGGATGATGGCTGAAAATAACTAAACAATCTCCTGATGTATGCCGAATTTGTAAATGATCAATCATAATTTGTGAAGCGGAACTTTCTGATAACGAGTTAGGTGCGACTTCAGGTTCATTATCGAATGAGCCATTCTCACCGTTTCCCAGAATGCTCTTGCCCAGTAGAAGTGGACGCGGTTTAAAAATCTGACTCTGTGCCACTTGCCAACTATGACCCTTAAAAATTGCCATAGAAAGGCAAGCTCCTCGAAGGTCCCTAGAATTATTTGGCGTTGCTCCTGAAAGATATTTCACTATACTATCCTCTGATATTGATTCTGGTACCACAAAAGAAAATGCGACACCCGGATAGCTCAGAATATATCTCGAGCTATCTCTATCAAACCATCCCGGATACGTTGGGCCAAACACTTTACTGTAGATCTGCTTAAAAGTCAGAACACCATCTTTTGCAAGTTCAGTCCCTTTGTAAGCTACTCGTGTAGATAAGGACCAGTCTAAAACCTCTATTAGACGCAAACTTTGATCTGAACCATCGAAATGCAGTCGTAATCCATTCGATTCGACTTTCACAATTACAGGATTCCGGATAGGCGATTCTTTAGAATGGATTATTTCAATATGAGGGAACATTGCTTGATTCGATCTTAGATAGCTCAGTATTGAATGTAATGATGACCCAAGATCTGTGGCAGGTTAGAACTAGTACCATAATTGCCTATCAGGACTTGTCGATTGTAACAGTAAGAAAATATTAACATTTATACACAACCACACGTAAATAGCGGCAAACGGAGAAAAGAAATATTCAAAACTTACGAAAGTAACCAAGACCCTGACCAGGTCGCACCGCCAATGCGGGGTTATGTTCCTGATCCACAGGCTGAGAGCTGATAAAGCTTCCAGGTAAACGACCAATCGCGAAGGATGCTGCAGATGATACTGTGGCAGACATTGTGAGAAGTATCTGTAAGCTCTAGTTAACTAATGTTTAAAATAGTCGTCTACAAGCTGGGTTTCGTGGTTGATAACAAAAGGACGATATGCATCAACACGCATATTGATGTAGGAGGCAACTAAAACCTAAAGATAAGGCCGTTCTAATGAGAGGCTGCATAGCAGCCGCTCGGTCAAAGCTTAGAAACCGGTCAGATGACACCCAAAGTTTCGATTTATTCCCTACAGCGTAGACTAGTAGAGAGTAGACTCTCTTATACGTTGTGGATCAAGCCTTGGTGGGTCGTCGATGGTTTGCTAATTTCTACAAGTTTATTTTGATTTACTGAACCAATACAGTATTGGTCTGGCGCGGCTGCGGCTGAGTACATAAACCAAATCCACATAGTCTTGTTCATGGACAGCTACACAGATCAAACCAATAATGGCTGTCATTGAGGAGATCGAAGAAAGCCCTGTGCCTGAGACCACAAACTCTGATGAGTGTAAGTTCTATCCTTAGCTAGGAAAGATATGCAGATGTCAAAAGTGATTTAATTCAGCATCTAACAATGGCAGCCCATGTTCCAAAATACACTTTCAAGCAGACTTTGGAAGATGTAACAGTAACCATTCCACTGTCAGCAAAAACGAGAGCCAAGTTTGTTAATGTTAAACTTGGCAATTCTAGTATTGAAGCTGCTTTAAAGTCGACCCCTGATGATTATCTGATCAAAGGAACTCTATTCAATGAAATTATTGTGGATGAGTCTACTTGGTCTGTCGTTGATCAAGAAGAACTGGTATTTAACTTAGAAAAAGTCAACAAAACTGAATGGTGGCCACATGTTGTTACTACTGATCCAAAGATAGATGTCACAAAGATTCAACCAGAAAACTCCAAACTGAGTGACCTAGACGACGAAACAAGAGGTATGGTTGAGAAAATGATGTTCGACCAGAAACAAAAGCAAGCCGGACTCCCCAGCAGTGACGAATTGAAAAAGAGGCAGACTTTGGAAAAGTTCAAAGCTATGCATCCAGAGCTCGACTTCAGTAAAGTAGATATGAATAATATATGAAGGATCGGCGCAGTGCATATTTAGACCCTGCATTATCATCGCAACTTGCATTGTTCGTTGTTGTGGCATACTTTTAAGCAATGCTGTTATAAATAAGTAGCTATCTAATACACATTCATATGGAATATAACAGAGCTTTCTTTGGTGAAAGTTTTCAAAAATTTCAAGCTCGCAGCGCTACTACTTCTTTCAAACCATGAAGAGATAGGTATGCGCGGCGCTATATGGCATTGCAGACCCATTGGATGTTTACTTACATGTAGGATGACGAGATAGCTGAACGTCACTGTTGTTTTATCAATTGACAAGATAACCACGAGATAACCAGGTTAAAGGTCAATAACAATGGCAATTACATTTTTACCAGGAGAGCCCAACAGTGTAGTAAATGCTATAGACTGCGTTTTATGGGAGAGCAATCGGCTGGTAGTAAGTTTATAGGAGGTTCATGTATCTGTTGAAGTAGCTTTGATTTTATTAACCGATCTATAGGCATATTGTTCTGGAAACAATTTAATAATATTAAAAGATGCATCCCTTCTCTTACAAACAGTCTATCTTGTTGGGGACGGGAACGCAGTTTCAATAAATCAATCGACTGGCCAAATTGCTGTTGCATATGACAACAAGGTAAAAATACTGAACCCATTGGTTCAATTTGGTAGAGACTTGAGATGGGAAGAGGAGAGTTATGAATTGAGCCATAACGAAAGAGAAACGATAAACAGCTTAACATGGGGAAACAGTAGCGATTTCCCAGAAATCTTGACTGGGTCAACATATTTGCAGTTATGGTCACTTCCGGGAGGAACCCAATCGGGTAGTGCTAGCTATATGACGTCTGCTAGTAACGATGAGAAAACGGAAAAAATGCCTAAAGTTATTTGGAGAAAGAAGCTTGCTAACCCCGTAAATATAATCCAGTTTTCGGTTGATTCATGGCTCGTTGCGTCAGTGGGCGAGTACGACAAGCTTGTCAAGATCTGGAAGAGGACCAGCTTCGACAAGGACAATGTAGACTTTGATTTCAATTATATTCCACATCCGGCCAGGATTCTAAGGATGAGGTGGCAGCAACCATTTGACATTTCTCAGTCCATTGAGAATACTTTATATACGTTGGCAGATGATAAGGTAATAAGGATTTGGGCGCCATTCGACTCCATCGACATGGGAAATCTTCAACTATGGGCATCTATAGATTTACTAGATCATCATTTTGGATTGATGCTGGATAACAGAGATCTTTCTAGAGCTATAGAGAGCAGTGTGGCTGCTAATGGGGCGAACATTAGTGATGACGGTAAACTACCGCGTGACTTGTCAAACGTAATTAGTCTTGCCCAAAGCGCGCCCGAGATTTGCATTACATTTAACAAGGACAAACAAACCATATCTGCGTATAAAGTAGATAATGTTGGTCTCAAAAATAAAAAACTTGCTCAAATTACAAAGATTGTTGATGACCAGAAACTGACATTATCTGAGGCCAATTTATTCCCATTTAAAGCGGATAGACTGGATTTTTTTACCTATGCAGCTCAGGCCAATTCTACTACAAGTGACCTTGCAAGTTTGTCAATTTTAATACACGATTATTGTGGTACTATTTATAACGTTGCGATCGATATCGCCAAACTCCTCAACTCGGATACCAATAGAGAACGACGATTCCTACTTAAAGCCATAATTACGGGACATAACAAATCTGTTCGAAGAATAACTCGTTCAGGGGATGGAAAGCTTTTGTTAACACAGTCTCGATTTTCTGAGAATGCTTTATGGAAGCCTCAAGTCTTGCCTATTGGTGTCACTCTCCGAAAATGCAGTTGGTTACACTCAGAATCAGGTACAGTGACTCAATCAGTATTGGTTCCCGATTCTGACTACGCTATAACATTACTCGATTGTCAGCAATTAATTGTTTGGGACTGCCGCTCCCAGGTTGCTGTACAGATAGGTACAGATGAAATTAAACTGGAACATATCGCCGAACCAATGTGTATGCTCTTATTACCAGAGGCTGAGCAGTCTGGCAGTTTGCATCTTATTATTGTCTACGATGAGAATAATATCCTTGTGTGGTCTATAGACATAGAGGGACAAAAAGCTAATGTCAAATGCAATGGTAACTTCCCTCTACCTGCATTCGGTGAAAATGAAAAGCTCCATTTAGCAGTGCCAGTTGATCCTGTAGGCTGGCATGTTACAGTAGGTTCAACACTAGATACTTTTCAAAGAGAAGTCATTATTACTGTTTCAAACACAGGTGTATTAAGGGGTTGGACAGCTCGTATTAACGCAGCTGAAGAGCTGGAATGGCTGGAGACTTCTGAAGTATATACAGGAGTAGCAGGAATTGTTCGGGCCCAAGTTTCATCTACAAAGAAGGTAGCTATTACAAATTCAGATTGCACTGAGCTATCTATTTGGGACACGTCTAATGCTCTTCTGGAGTTCAAAGAAACATTTCCGGCAGAAAACTCAATATCAGATCTTGATTGGACAACCACTCCTGATGACCAGTGTGTACTGGGTGTGGGATTCGCACAACAGATTGTATTATACTGCCAACAGCGATTTGATTACACCAACAAGACTCCATCGTGGGCTCCTTTTAGGCGAGTTGACATCTCAAAATATACCTCACACAAAATAGGGGATTCTATATGGTTAAAAGATGGTACGTTTGTTGTAGGTGCTGGTAACCAGTTGTTTGTCCAAGATCGCAATGCTGATATCAATGATGAAACGACGAGACAATTGCTGGGCTCTCGATATACGCGTGCTACATTAGATAATATTAGCACGATATTTGATATCTGCTCGGTACTCAACGGTCCGCTTCCATTATATCACCCCCAGCTACTTATCCAATCTATACTTGCAGACAAGATGGTCATGGTCAAGCATATACTTTGTGTCTTGTTAAAGAGGCTTAAGTTTGCTACTATCTCGGACCTTCAAGTAGCAGATCTCGAAAGCAACTTGGGGCTTGATCCTGCAGAGATAGCATTGGATTCTGAGGCTTACTGTGAAAAGCTTGAAGGGGAGCAGTTCGAGGCATTTGGGAGGCAAGTTTGTGACGACCTTATGGAATGGCTTCAAAAGGTGTCGTTACCTTACTTAACCAGACATCAACAGATCACTCTTGCTAGTGTTATCGAAGCCTTGTCCTACATAGACGAGCAAGCACGATCATTGGACTCAAATGGAATCAAGTACCTCCTGGGTTTCAAGCTGTACAAAATACACAAGGGCATTCAGGACGCCATGTCTATGAGAGATTTTAATTGGGCATTACACAGCGAATCCCAAAACTTACTACTGGATATGGTAAAGCAGCAGACATCTACGTCAGCGCTCCTGTGGCCAGCAGTAAGAGAAGTCGGGGTGGCTTTTTGGTTAAGGAATGATCCCTTAAAGGAGCTATTTGAGCTTCTTGCAAGAAACTATTTTGGTGCTGATGAAAAAAGAGACCCTGTTACGTGTTCTTTGTATTATCTGGCACTGCGTCGTAAACAGATTTTGATCGGATTGTGGAGAACAGCGTCATGGCATAAGGAGCAACAGAAAACTATTCAGCTGCTATCACGAGATTTCACAGACGACAGATGGAAATCTGCTGCTAGGAAAAACGCGTTTGCTTTACTAGGCAAACACAGATATGAATATGCGGCTTCTTTCTTTCTCCTTGCTGACTCCTTGAGAGACGCTCTTAATGTTTTGGTGAAGCACGTTGGTGATTTACCGCTCGCTATTGCTGTCGCAAGAGTGTACCAAGGGGATCATGGTTCTGAGCTGCGCAACCTGATAAAGGGTCATATCATCCCGATGGCCAGTACTAGTGGTGACAAGTGGTTAATGAGCTGGGCGCTATGGATGCTCAAAGACCGGCAAGCTGCTATCAACGCTCTTGCTTGGGGTATTACTGATAACGAAGTGGATGGCAGTAGGACGCCTGTTGGTGGACATCAGCAGCCTCAATTCCAGGGACGGTCAGTGTCTTTCTTGGTAGATGATCCAGTATTAGTGATGTTATACCGGTACTTACAAGAACAAGAACGAAGACGGGCACCATCTCGGACCACGCCGATGGTATCTCGTTTTGGAAGTCCATCTTTGAAGCCAATTGGAAGTGGTGGTCACACACCTCAAAAACATGTTCTCAACAGAGATACTGAGTTACGTTTCGTATTGAAGACAGCATCCATTTTTTGTCGTATGGGCTGTGACATTTTAGCCCTTGACTTAGTTAGGCGATGGAAGTTTTTCAATACGAACAACACATATGTAAGAACTCTGAAGGACACTAATACCAGTAGTTTATTAGACAAACCCAATGACCTGCTTACTACTGCTGCCAAAATAGTTGAGTCAAATCCACAAGATCAGTTTAACGAGAAAATCTCAACGAGTGCAAAAAATAAGCTGCAACCGGTCGCAGCTGTGGCCTTTGAAGAACCAGATATGAGTTCATTTAACTTTGGATTCTAGCTCAAGGCTTGGGTTTTCAATAAATATATATTAAAAATATATGAATGCATATTTCAAATGAATGAATAAATTATCTAATATGTTATTCCTAGGACCCTGCAGATTATGATGACAGGCATACAAAAAGTCTTTACGGCGGTGGCCACAGTTTCGACTATAATTGATAACTGATACAAGAGCCACATGAGAAGCAAAAGTTCCACTACAACCACTGCATTCTGCAAGGACGGGAAAGCGTCTGCAACGGCATCGACTGGACGAAGAACAAATGACACTCTTGCACAGTTCCTGAACAGCTCCACAAAAGTGCTGATAATAGGCTCAAGTGAGAATGTCTCTTCGCTGCTCGCATTTGTAGCATTGGCATCGCCAGCTATTTTTGAGCTCTTAAGTGATTCATATGATATCTTTTTAGTCATAACTCCGCCTTCAGGGGCTACTTGAGCAGAGACAATGGAGCCATTATCTTGAAAGTGCTCATCTGTCTCATTTGGAGAAATGATAACGGAGGGGGTCTCTGCTACTCCATTCCCGTTCTTTTGAAAAAGAAATTTCATCGTTTTTTGAAATCTCTTCTGGGACTTTGTAAGTTCAAGAGGTGATGATGGGCGATGGATAGGATCCTTTGGCATCAGCAAAGGAGAGGTTGGTGGTGAGTTTTCCATTATAGACTTTACATCATACTCATCATCCACATCTGAGTCACCCTCTTTGCCGTCAACAATCGTTCCCGCTGGGGGTATGATAGCACCTTTCCTATGGCTAGAACGGCTCATGGCAGTACTTGCCACAGAATCAGAACTAGAGTTTATAGCAGACGGTGCCAGCGAACGGCCAGCAGATGGAGCAATAGACCCTGGTTTATTTGCTGCAACATTGGGTCCCTCGAATTCTAATGCTTCATTAGAGGGCGGTTCTGAACGCCCTACAAATACGGAACCCAAGATTCCGGATCCAGGAAATTTGTACCCAGAATTGGCTGCTAGGTTATAAACATAACCGCCAGCATTGCTGAAAGTATTATAAATTTCCCCTAACGCGGTTTGGCTTGTTGGGTTGGATGTTGTCAGCTCCTTTGATTTCACTGCAACCTCCGGTTGTGCGATCAAATCTGTATGGCCCCTATTCGAAGATAAACGAGTGTGTGATGATACAACAGATTCGGGACGCAGGGACCGATGTGAACGAGGTGGTGATAATGGAGAAGCGGAGTGGTGAGAAGCCGTCGGTGACGTAGGCGGTCTGTGCGGTTGACTAGGGACAGGAGAAGAAATCACAGCAGGCGATGACATGATTTTTTCATGGAGAGACAATGGCTTTTCTTTCTTTGGAGACTTCTTCATCATATTGAAAATCCCTTTAGCTGAAAACTTTGAAGGCTTTTCTCCATCAACATCGCCATCGGCCCCTAGGGCAGAAGGTTCAGAAGCATCAATTTCTGGACTTTGCTTTGATGAAGAACTTTCCTTTTCCTCACGAACCTTTCTGTCAGCTCTTTGTGATACCGAGGAATGTATGGAGGGAGTGCTAGCTGCAGATAGAAAGGTATTAGAAGACATCCTCGTGCCAGGTCGACCATCATCGTATTCCTCCTCTGGCTCCGGTGTACTAGGATAGTCATTGGCCTGATCGTCACGCATATCAATGTACTGTTTCCAGAATTGATTCTGAATGGCTTGTTGATCTTGGCTGCTCTTCCTTCGTCTTTCTCTCCGTTCTTCGTCGTCACCATATCTAAAATGCGTTTCTCGAATAGGCGTGACGTAATCATTTGGTTTATTTCGAGACTTGCGTTTTGGTTTTGACTTATACTGGAGAGAGCCATTAAGCACCGGGTCTGAATTTTGTCTGCTGCGCCGGATCCTGGCGAGCTCTTGTGCAGAAACGGTATTGTTCATAAAATCGGCAGCTTGTGGATGCATCTGCGGGCCAGAATTGCTTGGTCGTTGAAGATGTTTGAGTTGTTGTTGATATCGTTGGTACTGTTGTTGTTGCCTTTGCTGTAAGTTTGCCTGCTGTTGTTGATACTGTAGATGTTGCTGCTGCTGCTGTTGTTGTAGTTGATACTGGGAATATTGGCGATAATAGTCATCAGCCCGTTGCGAGGGAGCTTGATGATACTGATTTGAATAGGCGTATGGAAGTTGAGAATAGGCTGAATTGGCTCTGGGAAGAAACACTTGGGGTCGGGGATCTGACGGCATCATAGGTACGTCCTGACGTTGTTGCTGTAGTTGCGGCTGTGATTGTGAGTGTTGGTTTGGCCATTGACCTTGTCTATCTCTTAAGATTTTGCTATTTTCTGCTGCAGGTTGATAATGATTTAATGCGGGCCGTGAGGTAGAAGAGTTTATTTTTTGATCGGGCTCATCATCGGAGTAGCCAGCATCTGAGTAGTAGTCATACTCATCGTCATTATCATCCTGAGCCTCAGGTACAAGTGAATCGTGAATAATTTTAAGTTGAGAATCACGTTTTAAGTTACCATCTTCGCCGTAAAAATAATCAGATAGGGTTGGTTCATGCTCATTTATACTGTCACTATCAGAGGTATCACCACCAACAATTCCAGTTGTTCTGGATATTGTTGCACCAAAACTAGAAACTCTTTTATTTAAAGTTTTAAGCGCCTTGTTGATTTTAGTTTTTCGTCTTGGTTCCACAAATACCTGGTCTAGAACATGATTAGGAGATGGAGAAGCAAATTCTGCTGACTGAGGAGCCGAGTGCTCGACGTCAGGAGACAGAAACTCCACCTTCTTAGCTCCCATTCAAAATAACCAAAAAGCAAATGATAAAATGGTATTATATTTTCCTTTTGCCAGAGCTTAATTTAGAGGTGCTTCAACTCATATCCAGCACTCTGAATCAGAGTCTGTAAATAAAGCCTCAGGATAGCGGTAAATGAGCAGCGCCAGATAGATGTTCAGTTCAAAATGAAGTAACAATTACAAAGGAAAAGTCTTGATACCAAAATACCCATAAGGGTTACACAACAAGTATGGATATTTCAAGCTTAAAATCGTTACAGACCATCGAAGGTAGTAGCCAGAAATATTATTTCTTTGCTTCATGTAAGTCGATAAGTGTGAGGCAGTGGGTTTGTTGTCAAATTTCCTGAATTGATCATTGTATGCAGGAAGGAAAACGCCCGGTCAGCCGTCCATGTAGCCGGACCACAGGTACTCCTGGCAAAGCTAGCCACCGGCGATTGGGAGATGGCTGGCTGGACCACGCACTTGCTGCAATCCTGGTGGTTGGCAAGCCAGATAAGGGAACTGGGTAGCAAGGGCCCGATTCCCCGCACCGACGGCAGGAGGTGTGTGCATGTTAACTGGCAAAATTACGCAAGCTCAAAGTCATAGAACGCGTCCATTTACGAATTGTTTAACACCACGACACTCTTGCCCTTTTTTTTACCCAATTTTGGTATCACCTACAACTATTGATTTCTATCATTTTGAGTTGCAATTATTTTGACATATATTTTGTTTCAAATATTTATTTTCTACAGTGTAACTTACCACTAAGATAGTTGCCATGCCACCAAGAACCAGAAGAGGAGATCCCAATGCCAAGCTCGAGGTAAGTAACATAACATAATGGCATGGTATAAAATTGAGTAGAAAACCTCGTAGAACATCAACTAACTAAATATCAGGCTTTACCTTCGGACGAGGAAATCAGTGAAGAAGAATTTGAAGATGAGGAGGATTTTGTAAACGACGATGTAGATGATGATGATGAAGAAGAAGAAGAGGAGGAAGAGGAAGAAGCCGCTGACAGTGAAGGTGATGATAATGAGCCTGCCAGTGGTGGAAAAGATACCGGCGACAAGAATGAGGATGACGAGGGTGAAGAAGATGATGCTCCAGAGAACGAGAACGAGGATGATGACGAGGAAGCTGGGGATAACGCTGATGAAGATGCTGATGGAGCTGAAGCTGAACCAGCTGAGGATGAGGACGAGGAGGATGAGGATGAAGATGAGCCCCCTACCAAGAAACAAAAGGCCGAGTAAATACGATTTATTCACTAATACATAGATTTAGATTCCTGCAATAATACAATAAGATGACATTCCCCGCTATCTGTCACTCTAGCTTTGCCTTGTGTCACCACCGCTTTTGTCACCAGCATTCTAATGTTAAATGCTAATTTAAATTCAGCATGAATCATAAAGATAATAACATAACATAATAAAATATAATAATAATAAAAATAATAATAATAATGATAATAATAATAATAATAATTACGATCAGATAATAACATTGTTAAACCTGTGGCTAAAGGCATTCCCCAACTCGTCCTTGATCTCCATCACAATAGGGAGAATGTTGTATGTTCCCTCTGAGTCGACTTCATATGTCATCTCATCAGCAGAAGCAGCCCAGAACGAGCTGATGTTCTGGCCACCCCCATTGTAAGCAAGAACGTTGGGTGACTTCTCATCAAGATCAGTGAGAATGTCTTTAGTACCATAAGCAATCAAGTTCTTCTTCAGTTGCGCAGGAGTTACAGCACCAGCAGTAGCAAAGTCAGAGTCGGTGGCGGGTTGAAGAGACAAGAAGTATGTTAACAAACCAGCAATATGAGGCGAAGCCATCGAAGTACCTGACAAAGTGGCAACAGCATGAGGAGAACCAGTGTAGGTCGACAGAATATTGACACCAGGTCCAAAAATGTCTACACACTCACCATAGTTGGAAAAGTATGCACGGTCATCACCCAAAGCAGTAGCACCTACAGTAACAGCATTCTCTGCAGCAGCTGGTGAGTAATTACAAGCATCAGCATTGTCATTACCAGCAGCAACGGCAAAATGAACACCAGCACGAACAGCGGCGTTAACCGCTAAGTCCAAAGAGGGCGACTTTCCACCACCAAGTGACATATTAGCAGTAGTGCCCTTGTATCCCTTCTTACCCTTGTCACGAATGTGACCAGCAGCAACAAACTCGACACCCTTGATAACATCAGACATGCTACCGGATCCGTTGCTGCCCAAAACCTTGACAGCCACAACATTGGCCTTCTTGGCAACACCGTATTTCTTGCCAGCAATAGTACCAGAACAGTGAGATCCGTGGCCATTTCCATCCTCATCAACATCGTTTTGAGGAATGGTCTTGCCCCACTTGGCTCTGCCTTCAAAATCAACGTGGTTGATATTGGTACCAGTGTCGACAACATAAGCAGTAACACCCTCACCACCTTCACCGTCGTAGAGATACTTGTTGAATGAACCCAAGCTCAAGGGTTCACGATGTGAAACACGAGCGAGACCCCAAGGAGCACTCTTCTCAACCTCAAGCTCATTAGCAAAAACTCTAGAGTCATGTTCGACATAAGCGACAGCTGGGTGTCTTCTAATAGCATCAACAGTGTCAGGGTGGAATTTACCAGAGTATCCCCTCAATTCCTTGCCAAAGTCAAACATGTGCTTCAATCCATGATCGCCTGACTTGATCAATGGATGTTGCTCAGTGCCAGAGGGCACGTTCATCAATTCCTGGATATTGTTGAGGTGAACAGAATCTACAAACAAATGATGATCAGCGATTTCCTTAATATCCAAGTCCTCCTTGAAAACGACGATGTATGAGTCCTCAATCAAGTTCTGTGAAGCAGTAGAAGAAGTGACAAAAGGGACAGGCTTATCATCATCAATAACGGCCTTGACATGATCAATGATCTCACTAACAGTCTTTCCGACCTTTGAGTTGGCAATCTTATGCGACAATTCGGCTTTTCTGTTATGCTTGAAAGCCTCAATCGTGTCAACATCATGAGGGATAACCAAAGCTGAAGCAGCAGCAATGGGAACTGCTGCAGTTGCTAAAGTACTAAATTTCATCTGTAGAGAGGGTTAGTTTGCCACACTTTGTTGGGGGGTCGTTGCCGAGATTCAAGTGGTTTCGGCTCAGTTATCGCATTCTGCATTCAGGCTATTAAACCTAAAATGCCCTTATCTCCAGTTTAAAATATGTTTGGCATCCGTCAGAACTTACCTTGTAACTTCAAATATAATCTATCTAAAATGCTGGGAAATATATCGGCGTAGCTCGGCTTAGCTTGTTTGCTGTGGTTGCTGCTACAATCGTATTGTTTCGGTCTTATTCGCTGTCTCTTTCCTTTGTTTTGTTCCTGTTCTTGATTCTGATATCAAATCCGATACCAACACTTTATGTCTAAAGAAAATAAACAAAAGAAATCAAAAACTAGAAAAAAAAAATGGATAAACAAAGTAAGGAAAAAAGGCTGTAAAAGATTGAGAATCTTAGTACCTTTATATACTGTTGAGGTGGTGTTGATAAGCAATCTTGGCCCAACTGCGGCATCCGCATCTGGCACCTTAGCCAGGCGGCGGCAACCCACCTTGTTGTCCGGCTGTTGTGCAGGGTTGGGTATTTGGTCGCACATAACCTACCTACCGGGCAGCCATTTAGTCCCAAACAGGTTGATAACCTCCCAATCGGGCAGTGAACCCCTGTCGTCCGTTGGCTCTTGCGCTATCATTTTCAGATGCGGGCCTGTATCGCACGATACGGCACTGCCAGTCGGAAACGGAAAGACGACTTTATTGGATGGATGGCTTGATATTTCCGTGCTCCGCGCCATTATTCCCATAAACCAACCAACTAACTAACCTATTGTTTTGTTAAACCTCCCTTAAAAATATAGCAAAAAAAGGGGCAATAAAATGGTGCTATCAGAGTTGTTCCAGACTAGCTTATAATTTTAATATCATCGATAGCTCGGTGCAACGCTATAACTCAGCTGTTATCTAACTTGTGTCATCAGGGCTAAATGGTGGGGAATCGATTATCGGTGTTCCTCATACTGGTCATGCTGGTGGTCATGCAGGTCATGCTGGTGGGGGAGATGCATGCTACCCAGCAGGTCCTAGCTGATACGGCATTATCGATACCATTTATTCCCCGTCATTGTATAACCCCTCCTTTGCCTGTACAAATGGATCTAATGGTTTGGTTATATTACAATACTAGAACTAATATATCGTAATATTTTAGCCCTTGAGCCTGGAAATTTTTTCTTCTACTTATCCTAGCCTGTATAGTCCCCATTAACTGCAATTTGCTCAACCTGCAAATCGAGGCCGAAAACCGGCAAGGAGCAAATGACTCTATCGGAGTTTAAGGGTGTTCGCTATCTTGAGCCCAAATTGGTCATTCCAGCATGCGTGGTGCATGTCAGTGGCGTACCAATTTCACCACCTGACTGGCGTGGCATATTGTTGTCTGGTATGTACTCTAGTTGTACTGTCCGACAGGGGGTCATTCGTATTTGGTCCAGATTCACCTGCATTTATCCTACTCTGTTACTCTACAGCATCTATAATGTGTAGGCACTCGTGTTGTGGATGTACATGATACAGATAACAAACATATTCGTAATCTGGTTATTTTTACTATCTGCCGAGTTTGACCGATAATGGTTTCAAGACTGAACTAACGCGCCAGGAGCAAGATTGGTTCTGAAGGCCAGATCTATAGCAGGAATAGTGTCATCGTCGCTTTTTGATTCCCTTTTCAAAATACTAATTATACTAATACTTACCGGTTTCACTCGTAGTCCCCTATGGCAGAGGCTAAGTTATCTTTTGAATAACGATAAACCCCACTTGCCGTATCAGTAGCTCTAATTACACAATTGATAAGGTTTTATCTGCAGATCAGTCGCGTGCTAGGCGCACTATGACGTGGAACCCTCAACCGGTTCATGCTACAAACGAGTTCAAGAAAACGACATGAACTTCCTCCTATACTCTCTGAACATGTCAACTCTACTATGAATCACTGAACATAATATTTAATATATTGCAAGGTTCATGTTGATTGCCAGATATTTTTACATTGGTGGAATCACGATATTATTATAAAAATGATCGGACCGTGCCCCCTGCAGGGTGCCGATCTGCTCCTACATTATCTTATCTTTATAATTTTATCTTTGGATAGTCGTCGAATTATATGACAGTATCCAGATCAAGAAACTTCTCGAAAAAGTTGACTGTCTTGATCAGGTAGGAAATACTATAGATATTGACTTTAATTTACTCGTAACTAATATAGCAATGGCCCTGTTAAAGAAAGAACAAGCTTGCCTTGGGCCTCAAGCTTTCTACAGGCTTCATCAATCAATATGTACAAAAACATTCATCTAGCCATAGCGAGTATCATTTCAGCTTTTTTTTTTTTTTGAAGAAATGTCGCATCGTCCGCGTATTCGAATCTAGACCTGATAATGATTTTCTCGTGGCGTTGGTTGATATTCGTCGTTGTATCATTCCTTCTGAAATGCGCATCTGCTGAATCTGCAATTCGAGTGGTTGCTCCTGGAACTCCTTTGGATGCCATTCCTATAAGAATTGTTAATGGTTTCTTTCACATCGGCTCAAGAGGGCCGCTATTTAGAGGCAATTATACAGATACTGTACTTAGTGCCTCTTCAGAAATCGGGTCTGGCCAAGTCGTTGTAAGCTCTGCTGGTCAAGTAGGACTAGGATCAACCGCAACCGGCGAAATTGCTTTAGACTCTGCGAATGACAATCTCATTTACGGAAGAACTACCAATTTCACAGCTGTGCCTGACCAAAATGGAGGTTTCTTTGTATATACAGGGACAGTTTCTGGTGGTCAACCCATTCAGTTGAGACTTGTCCCTTATATTGTTGCAGGATCACCCACTTCATCGGCCTCTTTAGCCGCTTCTGGTACCAGTGCCTCAGGCACATCCACAGTATCTGGTAGCTTGACTTCTACCGCTGTGACCTCAGTTCCTGGCTTGACCATTACTTCGTATTATACCGTCACAGCTGGGCTAAGTTTAACAACACCAGGTTCAACAACAACAACAACAAGTTCAACCACACCAAGTTCAGCGACATCAGGTTCAGCAACACAAATTTCAGCAACGCCGAGTTCAACTCCCATAGCTACTGGCAGTGGCCCTTTAACGACACCTGTTACAACACCCACGATAACATACACTGTCACAGCTGGGTTAAACACTAACGTCAACCCAAACAGCGCTGCATTAGCTACTCCGACTATTACTTATACAGTAACTGCTGGCGTCGCCAGCACCACAGTTCCCTCTATCAGTACTGGTCTTGCTACACCTACTATCACCTATACAGTCAGTACTCCAAATAGCCCTGAGAGTTCTTTAAGCACACCAAGCTCTAGTGTAAGTACAATTACCACTTCGCTAAGTTCACCATCTGGCGAAGTAAATTCAAACACCATTGGTCCAACTATCACATCGTACTATACCGTCACTGCCACGGCATCTCCTGCTTCCGAATCCACTTCTTCAATCAGTACATCGCCATTAGCAGCCGTGACTCCAACTCCCACAAGTACATCTGTGAATTTGGCGCCCAGCTCAGCAACGCCATCTCTTGTCACATCGTATGTTATTGTGAGTAATACACCGGCATCTCCAGGTACCTCATATGTGATACTCACTCCTACCCCAACAGCTACGTCTGCCACCAACCCATCGACCACTTCATCGATCAACTATGTCACCTCATATAGAATCGTTACTCCATCTCCTTCCGCGCCAGGGTCTGCTAGACCGCCTCTAGTGACATCATACGTCATCGTGCCACCTTCCCCATCACCTTCTTTGACAGAATCGAAAATTACTGCTCTGGGACCTGTCTCATCCCTGCCGGCTAGCTCGACTGAAACTACTACAGGATACTCTCCTCCATTAGCTGCTATCAGCTCGCCCTCCTTTATTCGCTCTGCTTCATCCACATCTTCATCTGCTTTATTATCAAGCATTATCAAGAGCACTCCTTATTCTGGAGGCTCCTCTATCCAGGCTGTTCAAAGCACTTCTTCAGTAACTGCCTTCCCAACTTTATCCCTGTTAATTCCAAGTTTCTCAGTCGGCACCCCAGCGCTAACTTCGACCCCGGTAACAGCTTCTTATCCATTAATAACATCAATCAGGCCGACACCTTTGGGCGCTTCATCGGTAATTCCTTCTGTGCGCCAGTCAACAGAGGCTCCATTTCCCTTGGTGAATACAACATCGGCAGCTAGAAATACTTCTTCTAATACAGCAGTCGCAACCAGTTCCACAATTCAGCCGATAGTTTCACCTGTAGCATCTGGAACCCCAGTGAGCCCAAGTCGAAGTCAAACGATCGGAGCCGTTCAGGGATATCCATCCAGTAGTGGATCAATTTCGGCTTCTGTTGGTTTGCCAGCTTCATTTGCTCCTGTTCCAGGAGTAGCACCTGCAACTGGTGCAGTACCTGGAGCAATACCCGGTGCAGTACCCGGAGCAGTGCCTGGTGCAACACAAGTGTCTGATGTGGCATCGGCAACTGGGGTGTTCCCCACACAATTGACTGGAGCTTCTTCACCAACTCAAGCGGCCCAACCCCAATTGCCCCCATTGTCTCAACTAGGGCCAATACCAGGAGTGGCACCGGCACCAGCTCCACGAATTGGGCCCCAACCAGCAGTGGCACCTGAATCGATACAGCCAACTGTAGAACCGCAAGCCGCAGAAACGCAAGGTCCTGGGTCCGGGCCTTTTACATCTGGAATAGCGCCAGCTGGTGGCTCAATCGGTCCTGGTGAATCATTAACAGCTCCATTCTTTCAGCCTCAGTTGCCAACTACTAACATAGCTGTTCCCAGTACTCCTCAGCCTTCGATTGGCGCGGTGCCAGGATTCCCGAGTCCCGGAGTTCCAACTGGTTCAAAAGGTGGGTCACTATCAGCTAAACAATCTTCAACTCCATATCCAACTGGAGCACCATTACCAGGTTCAGCAACACAAGTTAGACCCACATTGGTGATTTTTTTCCTAACAATATTGGTGAATCTCTTTTGATTATAAAAGTAGAGAAATATAATCTTAATTTAGCGAGTGTTGTTGATAAACAACTTTATGTACATATAACATTACCCGTGCCCAGGTAGGGGTCGATAGCCATACAGCTCAAAACCCGAGTTCAACGATAAGTTACACGGGGAAATGCATACCGTTCACCGAGTCATTCCAAGATCCTTATTTATATATAATAAGCCATTACTGCTAAACAGGCAACGTAAATTCACAATTAACCACTCTAAAATGGCTGTTTCTACTGTAAGTATTCATACATTGTAGTCTTAGTCGTTGTTGGAGTCTTCAGTACTAATCAATGCCGATAGGTTTTCACTGACAAGGCTCCTGCTCCCGTCGCTGCCTACAGCCAAGCCGTCAAGGCCGGGGGATTTGTTTATATTTCTGGTCAAGTTCCACTTACTCCTGAAGGCAAGCTCGTTGAGGGTGCTGAAGATATCAAAGTTCAAACCAAACAGGTCCTTGAGAATCTTAAGGCTGTTGTTGAGGGATCTGGCTCTGAATGGAACAAGCTTGTTAAGATTAATATCTTTATTACTGATATGTCCAAGTTTTCTCTCGTCAATGAGGTCTATAGCGAATACTTCAACAGCCACAAGCCCGCCCGTTCTTGTGTTGCAGTCAAGACCCTTCCTCTTAACGTTGATGTTGAAATTGAGGCTGTTGCCCTTGCCTAATGTAACACCGAAATGACATTGACAATCTTTATTATATATATGTGTAATACAAGTGACCAATGATATCCAATTGAATAACTAGTTGAGCTAGGCATTGTCTATGCCACTGCTAAGAAATAAAAAAAACTTAAGTTTGCAAGATACACAGTTTAAAAATTGTTATCTACATATCTATTATTTAGTACTCGGTGCCTGGCAATTCAAAGAGAGCAAGTGTGTTTAAGATGGAATTGACAATCGCAACCACTCCCTGAGGACTATACTTGGCATCAATTTTACTTCGTACCTTGACAAGACCCTCACTAGTGATCACTTTTTCTAAAGCGATCAGCAGTTTGGGTGAAAAGTCGGTGTACCAACGGTGATTCCAAGCAGTTAAATTCACAACTGCATCCAGCGCAGCTGGGATATTTACGGGAATTGCCTTTTCTTCTGGTGCATAACAATCTAACAACTTCCATAAAACTCTGTCGGAAAACTTGACCTCCATCGACTTTTGGAACGCATCTATAGCTTCGTCCTGATGCTTAAGTCTATGTGCAACCATACCGTATATTTCCCATTCCAATGCAGATTTCACATAAGGTAGTTGCTGTGATTGATAATGAACCATTTCTGTGCGCCAGACAGTGTAGGTACGAAGGTCATCGTAAAGCACCATAAACAGGTGATCCAGCCATCTCTCGCAAAGTCTTTTATTACGAAGTTCTACTGGCACAGTAGCAGAACTAGCCTCTAATGCTGGTGAGGTTGATACGGTACCAGTCCCAGTGGTAGCAGTTGGTGGTCTTTCTAAACCACCATTTGGCGTGCTTTCGCCGTTAACACCACCATTCTGATCACTTGAGCCATTAGATAGCACGGCATAATCGGTATCAGAGATTTTAGAGTCGCTTTTATCCGAGATTTTCTGTTCTTTGCCAGATGACTCCTTCTTATCGGTATTGGGTTTGCTTTCTCCACCCTTGTCTTCGGTCTCATGTCCGCTTTTTTTCTCGTTCTTATCTTTACGATACTCCAATTCCATCACAAACACGTTAGAGCGATACTTGAGCAGTTTATCCCAGCCAATGCGTGCAACTATTTGCGTCAAGAGATCATAAGCCTTGGCAAATGTAGCCCTCAAAGTTGGAGCTGTCAATCTAAGAAGTGAAGGGTCACTAACCTCGTTGTCAGCGTTAATATCTACTGCCCATATTTCGTCGATAACACCGGTAGTGGGCAGAGGGAAATGCGATTTAGCAGGAACTGGCATGCGATGGGAGTCCACTTCGTGGTATGTGAACATTGGGCAGGAGTTCAGGGTCAAAAGCGCTTGCTCATAATCGCCCTTCTGAATATATACTTCAACTAATCTGGCCCAAGTAATAAACTCAGATGGGGCTGAGTTTACAGCTCGAATGGCACAATCAAGCGCCAGATCCAATCTATTTTTGTCTTGGCAAAATTTAGATTGTAGTTCGAGCAGAAAGGCGTCCCTGGGGTTTTCCAGAATACCTTTGTTCATCCTTTCCACAGCTTTGACTTCTTCGTTTTGTAATAATAACAGCTTGCTTATTAATGTTACCACTTCTGGCTCCTTCTCCAGTACACTTTCTAAGACCGCCAATCCCTCTGCAAACATGCCAGTTATTTGAATGAACTTGAAAAACCCATCAACCAGATAGTTGTTAGTAACGTTTGGCACCTGGATCTCAGATACAGCTCCTAGTCTTGGTCCATCTAAAAAGAGCTTCTCGCAGGCCTCAAAAAATCGTTTGGCGTTCTCCTTGGTTGTCAACGGGCTCAAACGTCTACAGCTGGTAACAAAAAATGTATCATTATCAGCAAACAATAAACCTCGTAACATGGCGCTTAGATAGACCTCTTGCCAGATATCTTCATCATTCGCCGATCTCTTGTCTCCATATTCATCGATTACGTAACTCTCCACAGAACCAGGGATCTGGACTAATACTCGTACGTCTATTCTAGAAAATGCATTGTACGAGCAGTAAATTCCCGACGTTATTTTCCAAAGTGGGTGTTTACCAAACCATAGCTGATTCTCACCTAATGTGAAGGTCAATGTGTTCAAGTAAGCGGCAATCGAAGCTGAACTACTTGTATCAACACCAGTAACCAAGTGATACGTGCCATTGTCTTTATTAGTTTTTGGAACTGACTTGGTTAAATGGACCAAATCTGGAGGGCCTAATTCCTTGAAGGAGTTCAAAACGCTGTTACGCGCTGAGATAGATTCTCCTACTTCATTTTCTAAGGATCTATCTAAAAGTTAGTAATGCTGTTCCGCATTTAGCAATTGTCACTTCCTCTTCCACATACTCAGGAATCGCTTCCGCTTGTAAAACCATCTCTAATGATCACTGATGACTTCCAACCCGTGTGTCGTGGCTGTGGATATGTATCAGTTGTTTACACGTTAACCTTCAACATGCTGCTGCACCACTGTTTGAGCAGCCGTGCTGTCAGTTGCGGAGATCATTAACAGTGGTCCATGTGAACATGAAATGGTTCAGATTTCGTGTTTAACATTATATTTAAAGCCAAGTTCATAAATGGCATATTGCTAGCCATATTCTCACATAAACTATTCATTACGAGTAGTTTTGCGGTGAGTAGCAATAAATATAAAGCTCTGTTAGAGCTATATAAAGAATGCTACCGGGTAGCTGCCATTATAAGATCGCGTGCATCATCTATTAATCGTTACTTAAATACAGTGATTAAAGATTTAGAAGGGTCTGAGTATAGAGTCAACCGAATAGGCCTGTTTTTCTATGTGTGCCCCAGAATACAACAAGTATAGGTCATCGATGACCATTCAATACATATCAGAATCTAACCCGACGTATATTACCTCCCCTCAGATTGTGGGTCTTCGTTTGATACCGTAGTATCATCAACTCTTACCCGTTTATAAATATGGACAGCATCTTTTGTCAGCACTAGCTCTTTCCATAAACCAAAAAGATTTGATATCACAGCCTTCAAACCACCATTTCTATGAGTGGCAATCAAGCCCTCTTTTATATTGTTGATTTTGAGAAATGGGTCTGCTCTAATTTGGTTCACAAAGTCTCTTACAAGCTTCGTGTTGAACCCTTCAAGTCCAGAGATGACATCAAGATGTTGCCATTCATAGCCATCAAGGCTCGGAATGCCAGTCTCATTGAGATCAGCTATACCGATAAAGTAATCAAATGTGGACCAGACCTTGTCGAGTGTAGCTTCATCCTCGGATTTATCGTAGATCACAAAACCAGTTTTCTCATCTTCATTTTTAATGAAATTAGCCGAGTCCCATAATTGGCCAAATCTAGTCGCTCCTGTCATACAAACTGGAACATCAAGATGAACTGTTATACCCTCAGCAGACCTTCCATTATGTGATGATTGGTAGATTTCATGAAACCTGCTTAGTGCAACACCTCCTGGATAATTTACACTTGAGGCTAGCATTTTCATCACTGAAACATTGAATGCTAAAAAGACTGAGAGTGACATTATTATCGGGATCAGTCTGAACAAATAGTTTCTTGATCGTCTCTTATATAATATCGAGACTCCATTGCTTGCCATAATTGTGATCACGGGCATGATATAGATGACAAAGCGCAATTCTTTGTGAGGTTGCAAGGAGTATACAAGCACATAGAGTAAAGATGTTATTGCCAAGATCCGTAAAGCAGTAATCGGTGAGGCACTTGTGGTTTTCTTAAGAATAGATTTCAGTGGTTTTCCGTTGACTGTTATTGGTTTCTTATTGAAACTAGATGTTTGGTCTGATATAAGCAGCCCAATTGGAGCAACCACCAGTATCAGAGGGTTATTTGTCAAGTTTGGAATATGCTTAGTAAAATATGCCCAATAGGGCTCTTCTCCCCAAAATGAAGAATTACCCTCAATTGCATTAAAAATAAATCCATCGACCTCCGGGATCTTGGGAAATTGCTGCCAAAAATATGAGTCGACCGCCAAGGAGATCATGGTGCCAAATCCAAGACCAAGTACACCGCTCTGTACAACATTCCAAAATGGTCGCTTACGAGTGCCCAAAAGAGTGAGAGCCAAAATTCCAGTTAAAAGAGCCAACTCTGCTCGAAATACGATACTGGTAAATGAAAGAATGGTTAGACCGGTTTCATATCGTTCCTCTAAAATTGCTTGATAAGCATAGACTACCAATGGTAGGGCAAACATATTAGGTAGGGTCCTAGAAGAATAAAACATATAGTGAAATTGAGACATTGTAAACAGCATGAACCATCGAGACGGCCCAATTCCAAACAATTTCTTCACTGAATGACGAAGGTTAATGACTGCAAATGTGTTTATAACACCCAAAATGAGCCTTGCAACAGACTGTATTTCAATTTTTTTTGTGAACGGAATCAAGTATGCTATCGGTTTAACCACTAGTGAAATAACCAAAGCACCCACAAATGTTCTAGGGACTACACCTGGGAATTGCAAGTGATCATATTGGGAAATATCGGATCCATAAAAGACCATATCGTGAATGGCTTGGATGTTGAACGATTCTTCGACTTTGGTATAAGGTGCTATTAACAAATATGCACACATAATGTGTAGCATAAAATGGTCTAGCCAACCAATGCGTAATCTATTGGATTCAGCCATCGGTGACCGTTGTGGGAAGGCAATTGTCGTGATTTCTTTTCGGTTTCGGGAACTAGATCTCGTGTTGGCGCGGCGAGCCATTGTGCATAGATCCGCATGTTATCTTATCTTTTAAAATTCAGGGGAGCCGATATAATAGACCCCACGAACGGGGCCCCGAGTACATAAAATACTATTTATTTTCTCGGATGGATAAATGTGATGGTTGGGATTCACTCTCCAAATAATCAGGATATCATGTAATGTGTATCAATTAATCAATAAAATAAATAGGTTAGAGATATGAGCTGTTTTGACTATCAAACAGCGCGTGCAAGAAAAATACAATCTGCCCCAGATAAATAGTAATTATTCTTTGAACCGACTGCTGAAAAGCCCAATTTTGAATAAAATGCCTGTGCTTGAGTGTTGGATAGATCTGTTTCCAAGGAAATAGATGTCAATACATTTGAGGAGGTATCCGCTAATATTCTCATTTGATTTTCAAACTCTTGTACCAACCTCTTTCCTAGACCCTGTTGTCTACATTTTGGATCCACAGACAGCGTTAGGATATGGCCTCTCGCTTCCCTAAGACCGTTTTCCTTAGAGTCGTTCTCTGTAATTTCTAATCTCCCACTTATAGCACCGACAATATCTAAACGGTTATTTGGTGCAGTCATAAACAGACATATGTGATTCTTATTGAACAGAAATTGCAGGAAAAATCCAGTGCTGTAGAAAGAGTTGAGTAAAGTACATGTGAAGGCACGTATAGCCTCTACATCCTTTGATTTCAAACAATGTAAGGGGAATGCAGTGTAATCTGTGGTCCTATTCAGGGGTGTATCGGAAAGTTCGTGAGACAACAAGTTCCTCGAATTATCCGAGGGCCCATAAAGTAACATTGTTTAAAACGAACAGACTCGATTCTGTTACAGACCTTGCAAACGCTTATCTCACTAATTCTTTTTGTCACTTCTTCTATTTCCAGCTCATGAAGCACAAGACGGTCCAATTGGTAACAAACAAAGGTTACCAATGTTTTGCTTATATACAAAATTAACGTTCATTGCTCTTGATCCGGCTCTGTGATGATATGTGACAGTGGGGGGTGAATCGACATTATCGTGGGAACACCCGGGACTGAGATACACGCGGTAAAGTCCGGAACGAGGAACTGTTCACACTACACATACACATGCAGAGTTGGGAGCAGTACGTACTCTTGCGTTTGAGTTAAATCTGTAGAAACTTGTCAGAACTCCGCTAGAAGTTCAATCGATTTCTTCCTTCAAATATACATAAACAGCAGAAGGCGATTTGCCTGTTATTTATTCAATCAATTTGTAGTTTTAATGATAATAATGAGAAACCTCATATGCACACAAGGCCCTTGCTCAGATCTCATGTATGTATTTGCATTTATCGGGGTGCGTGAACGGTGCTCATGTGTGGGGGTAATCAGTCCCCGCCAACTTGCAAAGATCAAGCTACCGGTATTTTTACGTAATGATTATAGTAAATCTTGATTGAAAAAGTGACTGTTGGGACCAGTTGCTCCGTCTGATATAATACGAGCCCCTAAGTTCTGTAATGGTAAACTTTATGTCACAAAGTTTCGCATCATGTAAGAATAGTCATGGCTTGACAACCGGCTGAAACCCGTTAATTTCCGACTATCCGGCGGAAGAGGATATGACTATACCATTGCCGAAAGGGACTCCCCGGTGGGCCAAATGTACTTGGGATTCACCTGTACCGAGTCCTGAGTGATTAATCAGTCTGTAACAAACAGTTGAGATCCGGCAGTTCTCCTGTCAATGAATGTGGGCACATTCACTGGCAGCAGGTAGCTACTAAGTCAGAACCATTGACTCGTTGTTCATAAAAAACAGAAAATTTATACAACCCAGTTACAATTATCGCATCAACTACTACGTACAATAAGAAGCTAACAACTGACCACAAAAGCATCGTTCCACGGGTTGTAAAGGAACGCGCATTCCTACAGGTCCTCATGGACGTTTTCGGCCTCTTCGCCAGTGGGAATCGAGGCAATCTCACCAGAATCAGCAATGGTGATAGCAATTGATGGACGGTCACCCCAACCAGTCTTGGTATTCTCAATCTTTTTGACAATATCCATACCATCCAAAACTTCGCCGAAGACAACATGCTTACCATCTAACCAAGAGGTGACGACAGTAGTAATGAAGAATTGAGAGCCATTGGTATTACGACCAGCATTGGCCATTGATAACAAACCTGGTTTGCTGTGCTTGAGAGTAAAGTTCTCATCCTCAAACTTGCTTCCGTAAATAGACTTGCCACCAGTACCATCTCCATTGGTGAAGTCACCACCTTGAATCATGAATTGCTTGATAACTCTGTGGAAACTGGAGCCTTTGTATCCAAAACCTTTATCTCCAGCAGCTAAGGACCGGAAATTCTCAACGGTTTTGGGGACAACCTCACCATACAAACCGAAAATAATTCGGCCAAGTTCTTCATTGCCCTGCTTAATATCAAAGTAAACTTTGTGAGTGATGACAGGAGAAACCTGCTCTCCAGCTCCAGAAGCTGCAAAAACGTTGGAGGCGTAAAGCACAAATCCAAGAATGACTGCGAAAACAGTCCAAAGAAGCTTCATCTTGATGTTGGTGCAACGAAACTACGTTGTCTTTGTGTCAACGTGGAAGGGATGAATGATGAGCCGTGCAGAGCAGCAACGCCCTTGAAACTCACGTGATGTCTGTTTAAGAAAAGGGTTTATTATAATTTATCCTTCCGAATATTAATACTTGGACGATATTATATATATAAGTATATTTAATATTTAAGAATGTAGGCTAGATTAGTTTCTATCATGTTCCCATTGAAATTTCCTCAGCTTTGTGGAGGAGCACAGCTGAGCCAGGAAACTGACAATAAATCAAATCCGTACGGCTAAAACTCAGTGATCAAGTTCCAGACGCGGTATACTTTGAAATTCCATTCTCAAACAACATATACTGGCACTGCTAAAATGTCAGTAGATGCAAATATCAATTCCAACTCAAGTTCTGCTGAAGCAGATTTACCCAATATAACACCGCGTGATGTCCGGCTACTTCACCTGATTTTGGCATCGATGGGAGTATCTTCATACCAAGACAGAGTGCCTCTGCAATTAATGGATTTTGCTTTTAGATATACACATGGAGTTCTACAAGATGCTCTCCATTATAGCGACCATGCTCACTCATCCACATCCCATCAACCAGCAGGTGTTGGTCCTTCAAATGTCCCATTGACAATAGATGATGTGCGGTTAGCAGTAGGAGCTCGAGTTAATTATCAGTTTAAACCTGCTCCGCCCAAGGAACTATTATTGGATCTTGCACAAGAACGAAACAAAAGGCCACTCCCACAGGTTAGTCAACAGTATGGTCTAAGATTACCACCCGAGAAGTACTGTTTAACTTCGAAAGAGTGGGAGTTCGACGATGAAGATGACGAGCTCATGAATGAGATTGTTGACGAACCCGTACCAGCACCTAATTCTAGTGATGTTGCAATGACTGACGACTAGACCTATATATTGTATTTAATGAATCAGTGATGCCCTTTATATCATAAGTACTCTAATTCTTGGGTTTGGCTTTTTATACAACATCCAAATTCCGATGCGAGAAATTCAATCAACCCAGATGAAAGCCCAGTAAAATAAGACGGGACTGGCTGTAGCCCAGGCTCTCACTGCTGCTGAGGACAATCGCTTCTTCCCACCCGCATATTAAGAGATGAAAAATCTATATTTGTTTCACGGTAATATCTACATAATCAGAGAAACTTTTGCTCACTAGCTCGTAGCTGATATTTTTCCCAATGAGAACTAGTTTTCCATAGTTCATATCCAAATCATCTACAGTTAGAGGTGACTCGCCTTCCAAATCAACGATATCGTAGGTATCTCTGACTCCTTGTATAATTCGGGTCTGTCTGCTATTATCATCTCGCATCAATCGTCCTTTGGTTCTATGTATCTCCACAACAGTACCATCAATGTCATATTCCCAAAGAACGTGTTGCAACCATGACTCTATTTTTTCCTCTTGCTCCTGGGTTGTCTTATCGAACCCCAGCGCTATTGTCGCTATTCTATGATCATGCCATCCGTTGGCTAACTCTTTGGAACTGCTGAGTCTCGCATTGTCTATCGTTCCATCATAGGCTCTCAAATCTAGAATTTTAGACAGATCAACTTTTCCATATGTGCTCTCTACGATGGGTGCAATGGAATTGATGCTACTTATCCTTGCTTTGATAGCTTCGAGATCTGAGGGTCTCGTGACGAATCTGTCACACTTGTTGAGAATAATAACATCAGCATGGGCTATTTGAATACTAGCTGTCGAAATACGGGGAAGCACTTCTTCGGCCTTACTTTTCTGGCCTCTTTTGGACTGGTCATCTTCCGTCACATCTTCAAGGCTCTTGACAATATTCTCAGCATCGAGCACAGTTATGATTCCATCTAAATAGATACTTGATAGTAGAGCATCATCCAGCCAGAACATATTAGCGATAGGACCAGGATCTGCCACTCCTGATGTTTCGAGTAGAATATAATCAAATTTACCGCTCTTTTCCATTAGCTTCTCGATGGCAGCGACCCCATTATCCTTGACAGTACAGCATAAACATCCATTATCCAGTTCCAGCCATTCTTCGTAAATCGATTGGCCGTCCCTTACCGTGAGTGCTCGCTCTATATCTGCTGTACTGCCAAATTCATTCATAATCATTGCAATTTTTTTCTCCTTCTGAGTAGCCACATAGTTTAGCAATGTGGATTTACCACTTCCAAGATAACCCGTCACAATAGTTATTGGCACCCTTTTAAGCGGCATACTTTCTGGATGATCATAGCTACCAGCTACATCAACCAATTCTGGTACATCCTCGTCATCTAATGCAACAGTGGTGTTAACCATATCAACCAAGCTGTCTAGTACGATGTGAGTTCATCCAGTTCACTTCACGGCCTAGCAGAGTATGCATTGCGCTATTCTTGCCGCTCACGCGGGACATGAGACCTTGTTAACAGTTATGTCTGTGTCATGTCCAAAAATTAGACTTTACTCAGGCTGGATACAGTATAGTGAAGTTTAGCCGCCCCTTCTCATGTATCTTGAAAATATTCTTGTTTACTCACCTCCTTTTGCTACCAAATGCGTCCAACTCTATTTTCCTTCCGGTGCCGTGCCCCGTGCTCGATCACCTGCGCATTTAGCGACAGAGATTAAAATGCATGTTACAAAGAACACTCGAAAATTGAGGAATGTTTGATTTAGACAAACCTTCTTTTATCGCCATTAACTCAATTTAAAGGTACCATACTGATTGTCAGCATTTTTACCAGTATTTTGTTAATTTTGCTGGATTGTATGTCTCCGGATATCAGCTGGTCTGTTTTGGTTATTTTCAAATATATTTTATTTTCTTACAGATGTGATAATCGTTCGAAATCTTCTATACAGAAAAAAACAAATTCTAAGTAGTCAATATGCACGATAAAATTAAACATATTGACTCAAACAGGCTAGGTACCTACGCCCAACGAATAGAGCTGCACAGATGCATAGGAAATATTATTATACACATATATCTATCAGAGAATCCAAAGAGCACTACTAAATCCAGCTCTTTTAAAATCGAATCAATTAACAACTAAAGTTAACCTGTTTTCATTAATAAATAAATTATGAACGAGTTTATTCTCGTTGGTGTGCGGTGCGAAGATTCTTTTACAGAACACATAAAAAATACGAATAATATTGTGAAACCTTCATGCAAGTACTGAAAATCAGCAGTCAAAAGAAAATAAAAATAGGATAATGAGCATTCAGGCTGTTCTTAATGGGGCCGGGAGTCTGTGCTTTACCGGGTGAGATCCGTCTAGTCGCAAACCTAATGGACTACAATCATAGTTGGCACCGCTCTTATCGTTGAAGCTGGGGAAATTGCCTTCTCTTCTCTTACCGTCAATTGACATTGAGATATGGTAATTTCCAGACCCTTGAGTATAGGGTTGATACATGTAATTCTTGGCCTGCATATGACTTGGCATAGAGTCAAGTAGAGGAGTGGTGCCAATGGGTGGGATTTCTCTAGGATTGGCAAACGAGTAAGACTGGCCACTGGTCGAACTTGGGGAAATAGGCGACGAATTGAAACTGTCAGTTTGTTCCCTACTTAAATTTCCTGAGTTGGATGCTATGATTGCAAGTGATACCAGTGGGTGTTGTGGAGAGATTCTAATATCCACAGGACTTGGTCTTTCATCCTCTTTCCTATAGGGATGGGAGCTTCCATGTGACCCATAGTGACGTGTCAATGTAGTGTTTCTTGTGAAGGTTTTGGTACATCCGGGGTAATTGCATGAATAGGGTCTATTTCCAGTGTGAACACGTCGGTGACGGGCCAAAGAACTTGAGTCGCTGAAGGCTTTGTTACAAACATCGCATTTGTGAGGCTTTTCTCCTGTATGTACTCTGATATGAACAGTCAAGGCTGATCTCTGTATAAATCTTTTTCCACAAATAGTACAAAGATTCGGTCTGATTCCCGAATGTATCCTCTCTAGTCTGAGTTAGATATCTGTCGTCGCATTGCGCCCAAATAATATGCTACTTACCATGTCTTACTAAGTCGCTCTTTCTTGAAAACCTTCTCTCACATGTGGAGCATGGAAATGGCTTTGATTTTTGCTTTATCACAGGATCCGTTGGTAAGGTTGATGTATACCTCGGAGCAGTGAATCCACTATTAGAGAAGGTTGGAACATTTGTCACCATGTGTGGTTGGTGATTGAACTGAGGACAGTGCAGTTCGTATAACGGTGGTGGTGGTGGGGGCTGGGCAAATACTCTTGGTTCATTAGTCATTCCAGGAAGAGGATATGGGGATACAAGATTATTGGAAATCGAAGGCAAATTTTCGGGAGGATACGATGTTGTCGTCAACACTGGACGGAGAGGAGGAGCTGCACATGTGGAGCAACTTGGTTGAGAGACGCTAGTCCATTGAGGCTGAGGCAAATTTATGTTGTTTCTTAAATATTCCCGTTTCTCAGTAGAGCTAGAAACTGCTAGTGGACTCTTGCTTGACTGGTTCTGGGGGCATTTTTTCTCATTATTGACTTTTTGACCATCAGATCTTTGGGCATCTGGTAAACTACTCTCCTCTTTATTTGCATTTATACTGGATAGTGAATTCTTACTTTCTGCCTCTTGACAAGGCGGGTCGCCCGTTTTCGCTGGTGGTAATGTTTTTGCATCTTCGGCATTTCCTTTATGGTTTAGAATTGAACTAAGATCCATATCGATATCTCTATACCAAACTCTTCTGGTGGCGGCTCTGATTACTCGATAATTAACAGACTCTATTTATTTTTATTAGCTTTAGTTCAGCTATTAGGCTCTCTTGATAAAAATTCTATCTTTGAGCTTCCTATATATATATATATATATATGTAAATAAACCTACTTCCCATTTTTGTACATATTATTCATTGATGAAAAGGTGAATTTTATGCGAAACCATACCTGGAGCAGATTGAAAAGGACCCCTTTGGTCACAAAAAGAAAACCATTATTTTATTTGAGATGTTGGGACCATCGTGCACATAGTTTGTTTTTCTTGCATAAATTTAGTTGATATGTAGGCTGGTCCTACCGCTGATCATTTACCCCTAGGAATGAGAGTAGGGACTAAGTAGCATAGATTTACTAGGTAATTGAAGAAAGAGTAAGTGCCATAGCTTTATTTTTACATTTTACTCGGTAGTCCCTCTCAGGAGCCCCCCGCTGTGTACACTTTTTTGATGTTGACAGCAACACGCGTGCTTCGCATATTAGACACAATGGCATAATGTAGGGGGATGCCAAAACCCCTGGGCCTGATGATTTGATACCTCCCTGCTTCTAGAGTGGTTGATGTCATGGCGGCATAAGTTTTATTTTACATATTCTACCAAGTTATATACCCAGTACCTCCGTTTCTGTGGGCTTCTCTGTCTTTGCTATGTCCCTAAAACATAGATATGAACCTAGCTTTGGGCTGTTCATAGCTGTGGTGGTGAGTATTCCATGACATTTCTTATGTGCTTGGACCCACTGCTCGCTAAGGCCGGTATCTTCTTATGATATCAATGCTGAAAGCAATGGTATCGACTCCAGGCTATATCGAAAATGGAGTGGTTCAGCCTCCACCTCCTTCCTGTTTCATGGAATATTTACAGTTTCATTTCTTTTTCAACGAACTTTTTGCTTTTTGGATTTCGGCTGTATTTGTTATTAATTCTCTTGGAGCTCGGATATGTGGTATCCAAGCTTTACCTGCATTACAATAGCATCATATTCATATAAATCATCCTTAGATATAAAATGTCATAATAATCCTTTTTCTTGACCATACCGCCGAGCTACCCATAACATTCCCCCATTGAGACCCGACGACATAATTATTCTCCATTCAATCTCATAGGTTTATTCTTATCTTAGTCCTCCGGCTGGCCACCGCCATCACCTAGCCCTACTCAAAGATATTAATCAACCGACATAAGATAACTCTCTTCTTTTGTTCAATCTTATTCCTTCTCCTTGAATCATTTCCGGAGGTGGCCCGTTCTAGATAGACTTCAGAAGGAGCGAGCTGGGCACTTGCATATTGATATAAGCAAAAAAGGCAAGACCACCCCTCGCCTTTAATCCTTCCCAGTTCTGTTCTCAGTAATGCTCTATTCAGGGCCCTTTGCCCGGTTCTTACAGAGGATGTTACCACTGTATTGGACACCCGTGTCGCTTATATATAATACCATAATATGACATGAAGTAAAAAACTTTGCCGTGGGATTAGGTCATGCGGTGATGCTCGAACAAGCAATCCTGGCTTAATGGATGCAGGGATGTATGAAGGCGATAGCAGAATATGGAGTAGCGCCAACGCGCCCACTCCTCTCTTACTGTATGTGGATATTTTATCCCTGTTGGTACATTACCATTGATGCAAAGTTCGAACTAGCGCCAGCACTTGTTGACCACAGTTATCGAGGAGAAGTTTACCAAAATTATTTTTGATTTTGCATATCCCCATTAGTTAAAACGGGTCCCACAGTAGAGCTGCATAAACATGCATCAGATCTCACATGAATGTAACTCTAAATGGATCCAACATAACGATCTACGCGGGGATGAACTCGGATACTACAGAGAAGTTCATGATGAAAACATTCACTGAATTTGGTTTTTGGAAACTTTAAAAAAGCACCTCCTTGGTCTGTTTGTTTACGACGGGAAGGAAAGCAAAACTATGCTGTGTTATAATAGACATGACTATTGCTGATTCCGTCGATACGCCTTGGACCATATTCTGGCCCGATAAATCTACAATAGTGAACACCTCCTTCATCCCTGCTGAACATTATGTATGAGGGCATAATAATTGCTGACCATACTCTATCAATTCTTGTAGGTACACAGGAGGGTGCTGCGGCAGTACATTCGTCTCAGAACCCGTTAAAAAAATGCAATTATGTGGCTACATGTATAGGCATCGAAGGTGCTTCGATTTTTCAATTCTACCATGCCGATGCTCATTTGGTCCAAGCAGATCGTCAAAACTTACTGTCGCCACTTGGACAAACTCCATATTCAGTGCGGGCCATGTGATATTAAAACATATGGACCCATTGTCAATATTATGGCCGTGTCATCGGCCTATCATTTCTTCTTGAGGACCGAAAGTGATTATCATAATTTCAATCTAAATTATTCTGGTGAATTGATATGCATCGTCTTTCCATAATTCACTCCCTTATCAGCACAAGGTCATCCTAGCTGTAAATCCCATAACCGTACTATTCTGTTTCGTGCCAATCTCTATTCCCCAGCATCCAGGAAGCGTTTGGATCAGTTGAGCCAAATCATTCTATAAAGAAGCATATTTGTATATTTATAATAATAAAAAGAACGATGAAATCATATCTAACACGCGCCTTGAATAGGGTCGATCAACTCACTTGTGTGAAAAAATGGTGGTACGGGGAAAAATAGGAAACTAGGTATTGGAATAGATAACATGCGCGCGGGCGTATACTTATTTTGACCCTAACCTGTTAGAAAGGGCATTTCTAACATCCAGCAAAACAGTCCTCGTTATCAATGGTTTTATTAGTGGCCACGAAAAGAATTGAGCGAGCATTAGAGACCTATAATGAGCTAGAAGGTTCTGTCAGCAAAATTGATGAAGCTTTAGATAAAAAGGATGAAAATAAAGCGTTGACAACCACTGCAAGTACTTCTCAAAGAGAGCCTGCAATCGAACATGACCGTCTTGTCATCATATCCAAGAGTCTGATTGCCAGGTACCCTGACAATGCAGAGTATAGGCTAGCGGCATTAGTTAAGGGCACTTATGTATATAATCCTCCGAAGCCGCCAGCTCCCCCCAAATCAGAAGAATTTTTGAAACAAATGGAACGCCTCCGAAATGAGGAGGCGGAAAGGGAATACCAGAGAATGATCAATCCTGAGCTGGCCTTAGCTATTTCTTCTGGTTCTGAATCAGTTCCATCCATCGGTCAAGAGGCAAAGCAGTTAAAGGAGCAATTATCGGCGATTGTAAATATAATGGTGTCTGTTGCGTCAGTTGCAGCTGCCATATGGTACTGGTCTGGTTCGTCTGCTGGGTTTTCAACACCTACACGGACATTATTGAGTTTATTCGGAGCAATAACTGTTCTTATAGCAGAGGTAGTTGTCTACCTCCGCTACAAGGTAAGAGTTGAAGAGGCAAAGGTGCTTGAAAGAAATAAGAAGGAAAAGAAGAGTATTGTGTCAACAGTTGATCTAGCTGATTCAGCCCAAAGCATTATTTCGCTGAACCTTGATAACTCCAGTACCTCAGTCGATACTTCGAAGGACAAACTTTTATCAAAGAAGTCTAAATCGGACATGCGCAAAAGAGGCAAAAAGTCTTGAAACTTGTGACTCAGCTATAATAGGCACATTCGATATTCAGGATATAAATATGTATTGGATCATATTGCATTTGATGATTCTTGATTCTTTAACAAACTACCAGTTGTATATAATTAAATTTAAAGAGATAACTAAAGCTGCTCAGAGGTGTCGCTCTTCAAAAAGCTTTGACCAGTTTTTCCTTCTCTTGAGTGGTATTGGCTATCCCGTTCTTCTTGAAAACGGTCAGTGCGGTCTGCCACGCCGGAAATTGAAACAGAAGGGGGAGGTGGTGGCAATTTAACTTGACGAATTTCCAGTTTTCTGTGATGTTAGTATAATAGTTCAGTTATTAGTAACTTTGTTAACTCACTCATAGTCTTTGGATTTTTCGTAGCTCCACTTCAATATAATTCTGTACAACTCCCATGTAGTGAAATCGGGCCACAATGTGGTAACAAATTCGACTTGACAATTAATATTACTTTCCCAAAGCATGAAATCAGATAAGCGAGTAGCACCACTTGTGCGAACAAGAATATCCAACGGAGGACTTTGGCCAGTATGAAACTCATGCTGAAGCAACTCAATATCAATCTGAGAAGTATCAATTTCGTTATTTTCAACCTTGCTGGCTATATTTCTGATTGCATGTGTAATGTCATCTCGAGAAGTATACGGACAACAGATGTTGAAGGTCATCCTGCACTGTTAGTAATCTGCTAGCCGAATCAAACTCAAAGTACATACAGGCTGTTTTTCGTGGTTCTTTTTTCAATTTCATTAATTCTCTGCAAAATATCATCAGCCAACAGCTCTTTATCCCCCAGGAAGCGAACTCTAATACCATAATCGTCGGTAAACTTTGGTGCTGAAATATAATCCATAACTCTGCTTCTGACTAAATTAAATAATTCTTCGACTTCGCCTTTCGGCCTTTTGAAATTTTCAATTGAAAATGCATAAACCGTGACTGCCTTCACACCTAGTCTTGCGCATAGTTCAACTATCTGAAAAGTTAGGGTCTTTCCGGCCCACGGCTCTCATTACAAACGCTAACTTACTTGTATAAGAGTTTCAAATCCGGCAAAATGACCCTCACGAAGTTCAATATTGTTTTGAGTTGCATATCTACGATTTCCATCCATAACAAATGCAATGTGTTGGGGGATGGGGCCTGTTCTCATGGCACTGATAATACCATCGTTCAAGAAACTCATCCCATATTCAGCGAACGGAAATCGTTTAAGCCATCCAAACAATTCAGACATCTCGGACAACGTTCACCTAGGTAGTATAGTAAGTCGGGAGTTGGATCTCTATATTTAAGAAAGCAAGATGTTGTAAGGATTTGTCGACAGGGATAAATCCTGTTGATGCATCATATCGTCATGCATGCACTCTTGATCGTTTATGCAGGGTCTTGGATCGGCGTCCACCATTATTTTCAAAACTTTGTCAAATATTATGTCAAGCGATAAGTATAAATAATCACAACAAGTATGAAGGATTTGTATGCTCACAACTTTTAAAGATGATATTAGCTTCGTTTCTGTTTGCGACTTTCTTCCATCTGACTTGCGTATTGGCAAGGGTAACATTCCATGACACCTCTAGCCTAGGATGGGATCCAACCATTGTCCAGTTTGCTGGTTATATTGATGTTGACGAGGGTCATAATAGCCTGTTTTACTGGTTTTTTGAATCGCGCAATGAACCTGCTAATGACCCTGTGATCCTTTTTCTGAATGGCGGTCCCGGTTGTTCCTCAATGAAGGCTTTGTGGCTCAACTTTCCAGGTGTTATTCAGGCAAACCTTTCTCATACATACAATCCATACTCATGGAATGCTAATGCAAGTATCTTGTACTTAGACAACCCTGCCGGAACTGGCCTTTCGACAGTTGGCCGTGACGTGAATAACACTGCTGATATGAGCCGCCAAGTTTATGAATTCTTGAACATATTTTTTGACTCATTTCCCGCCTATCGAGAGCTTGAGGTGCATGTCGTTGCATTATCTGATGCTGGCTACTATGCACCAGATATTGCTGTTGAAATCTTATCTCATGACGAGAAGCTATTTAACTTGGCCTCCATAGCGATTGGAAATGGCCTTGTCAATGCCCAGCTACAATACCAGTATATTCAGCCCATGGTATGTGGAGCTGGTGGTATCTCTCCGGTTCTCTCACCAGAGACATGTGCTGATATGGACTTGGATACTCCACTGTGCGTGGAGCAGATTTCCGATTGTAATACGCAAGGATATGGATGCTCAGAAGCTTTGGATTTCTGTAATCAAGTAACATTTAATAAGATAGGCAACAACCTGTTCAACCTCGAACAACCGTGTGACAACATAACCTCAGAATGCTATCCTGGAGACACATACTACGTACAGTACATGAATTTACCAGTCGTCATGACTACTGTGGGTTCGAAAAAAACAAACTTCACGGCTTGCAATGCGACAATTGCCCAAGACTTCGCCGATTCGGGGTCACAGCTAACTGTTAGCAGCAGAAATCTTACCACTATTCTAGAGGAAGGTGTACCAGTTCTGATATTTAGCGGCGATCTTGATGGAACATACAACTGGTTAGGAACTAGAGCAGTGTCCAAGACCCTAAAGTGGTCAGGTCACGACGAGTTTATCTCTTCTAATGCTACCGATTTAGAACTTGACAAAACAGTTATCGGGCAAGCCACGAATTATGAGAATCTGTCATTTGTCAGAATATTCCAGGCTGGTCATCTAACCTCGTATGACAAGCCAAAAGAAACTCTTAAAATCTTAAATACATGGATGGCTGGAGACTACTCTTTTAAATCACTGCGTTCGCAGGCTTATATAACACTCAGATAGGCCCTAATAACATGGCTGGGGCCTGATTGACAATACATCAGACTGATGAATTATATTCAATTTGTAAAATTCACAAAATGTTCCAAGCTTAGTTGATTGGCATTATCCTATACCAAATTTAGATTTGAGCTTGCCGATTGGCTTTACTTAAGGATCCTCGATAATAACCTTAGCCACGGAATTCCAGGCTAGCTTAGCTCCGACTTAGCTCCAACGGGTTGTAGGAATAAATCACGGGACTCAGTATAGTGACTAGGTTCCCCGTTATAGCCAATATCCGACATGCAGGTCCACTCCGCGGCCCCGATGCGTGGGTCTAGACCCATTCATGCAGGATCGGTCCTACGACGGTGGCTTATGGCCACAAACTGTACCATGGTATTGTCCTCCAATTTTTTTTTTCCAATTAGACATAGATGCTCTGAATTATTTATATTCTATTTGGCCTTTAGGTAAGCCATTTGGCAGTATGAGGTTTAAGTTTAACAAGGCTGAATGGCTTTATCTATGAATGGAGAAATCTGGGGTAACTGCGTTTTACGCATTGTATTGGGACATATGCATCGCGCAGAGAAGAATGTCCAACCAACGGCACCCCGACCAAGCTCCAGATTTGAAAATTGTAGAACTTGAACTTGTTTTTCGTTCTATATGGAATTATATAAAAGAAGCATCTATAGTCTCGTGCCTTCGAGAACACATCATCATCAAAATAATTAGATTTTCACTCACCAATGGTTCACCTACACCCAATGATCCCCAAACTGGGTATTGTGCTCATTCTCATTCAGCTCCTATTTTTGGGTAATCTTTCTTATTTATATGGATCTATATTTAAAATGAGCGGGAGAATTCATAACTTCAAAATTTTGGCTGTTAATTTAGATGATGGTGTAGTCGCACAGAGCATGGAGGCAGCCTATCAACAATTGAAATCGCCTGGATTCCCAACTTTATACTTCTTCAATTCTACCACTTTCAACTCACCTGCTGAAATCGATCAAGAAGTTGTTAACGGCAACTATTGGGCTGCTATTTATACCAATGCAAACATATCAAACCAGCTGACTGATGCGATTAGTTCTGGAGGCTCAGTGGCCCGATCGTACAATTCATCAAAGGCAATCACTTACACTTGGAACGAAGTTCGGTATCCGGCTTTCTCAGATCAAATCATAAACAGCAACTTGAACATCCTTATCTCTGCTACAAGACTCGTTTTCAACCAAATCTATGGACCAACTGCTGCTAAAACCATAAAACAGGGAGATAATGATGCTCTTCAAGTATTTTTAAATCCTATAGGATCCACTGTCAACAACTTCCAAAGCACTACACAGGGTCCAAGACTTTTCTTCAATACCGTTTCTGTTGCCATGATGATTCTTCAGCAATTTTTCTTAGTTTTGGGTCCAAATATGATGCTGATGGCCATGGGTGTGTATAAACAGTACTCATGGCAAAGGACATTATTGATTAGAATGGTCTTTGCCGCCCTTTCATCTTTCTTCAACGGATTAATAGTCAGCGGTTACTATTGGGCTTTTCGAGAGAGCTGGGCAGTTAATGGAAATCAATTTGTATTAACATGGATGACCGTCTGGTTGGTTACTGCTATTTATCATCTGTTTCTATACGGAACAACTTGCCTGGTTCCGTTACCTGCGATGCCACTTATTCTCATTACTTTCGTATTCTTAAACATCACTAGTACTGTGTCCCCATTTGATGCTAACCCAGGATTTTACCGCGTCGGCTACGCAACTCCAGCCTATCAAGCATATGCCACATTGGTCGACATTTGGTCTGGAGGTCGTGTCAACGCCTTATACCGGTCTCTTCCAATTCTGTTCTCCTGGCTCATATTACTAACAGCATTTGTTGTTTTTGCACATAGGTTTATGTGCTTGAAACTGAAAAAAGCATCTATACACGCAGCACCAGTAGATAAGACATTAGAAGATGAACAAGCATAAGCATATAAAGGAGGTTTTGAGTCCACCATTTATGGAATAATAGAATGAAACCATAGGCACCATGTAATTCATATCCTCTAATAAAATAGACAATCAGATCAAGGATGAAATCATGTTGGATCCTCTTTCAGAATCCTAGAATTTAACTACGATATTCCTAGTTATAGCGGTTAGTCTGTGCTTAGGAACTGACGATGCGGCGTGTGAGGCGCTTGTTTAACAGTAGTCAAAGATCTACCCCCCCTAATAGCCTACAACTTCAGCACTTGATGAATGAAATTCATAAATTATTGAACATTAAGAACGAAAGGGAACTGTTGGCATTATAAGGTGTTCCAATTTCAGAGAAGGTATAGTTTTGCGGCGTGAGGATTTTTGATCTGTGGGAATTTTGTTTGAGGCTTTACAATAACTATAGTCTATTTGGTCGAAGTTGATGTCAACCTCATCTTCAATTGGAATTTTCTGTCTAATATTCAATTTGAGTTTAAAGCGTGAGATATCCATGGAAAATTTCAAATGTATGTTGGTATCCCTCAGTTGTGCGATGAACTAGAACTAACAATTCAGCTCATTGGTAGATTTCCTATGTGCAGACATACTAATTGGTAAAATGCCTTCTAAATCCAAAAAGCGAAGGCAGAACCTTCTCGCCAAGCAAGAACTTGTCGAAAATAATAAAAATGCAGGCTCTACATCTCCAAATACTCCAGTTGAAAATGGTAGCACCTCTGTAACAGAATCTAGACCGAATGGCAGCAGCGGCGAACAAAAAACGATAGTGGATCCAGAAATGCTCAAAGCTTTCACCAAGGGAAGACCAGCAGAAGCTTCAAGTACGGTTGCATCAACGACAAATAATAATGCAGTAGTAAATGGGCATACTCAGGAGGGTGGTCAATATACTGGGGGAGCCTATCATGATGAGTATGATGAAGAATTAGATCCCGAGCTGACCAAGACCAGCATTCAAAGACTTTTATCTGACACACGACATCCTGTTTTATACGATGTTCCTGATCACGTAAACCTGAACCCAAGGCAAGCTCTAAGCCATCCCATGCTTTCAATGTCAAGGGATGATTATGTTTTTAGGCAAAATCTTGTGTTTCGGGAACTTACTGGGCATCAGTCATGGCGGCACAAGAAAGAAGCTGATTTAGATAATGAAGCAGAGGATGAACTATTGATGAAGATGCTTGAAATATTTATTGCTGGTCAGGATGAATTGACTTACAACGAGTACATGGAACAGAAGTACATCATCGACATTGTGGAGGAGGCAGCGGAAAGTGCTGCAAGGTATATTATTGCTAATCCTACTTTAAACGCCAAGGTTCGTGCCCTAGTTATAAATTACGGAAAGCTAAAAGCCCAAGTGGCCAAATTACAGGGTGAATTCCTAGAGCTATCAGCGGCTAGGAGTGTTGGAGATAGGGATCGTGAACATCTGCAAACTGTTTTAGCAGGTGAAGTTGTCAAGCGTGTCCGACTTGAACATATTTGCCAAGGTATGCAAAACAAAATCGAACAGATACAGTCTGAAGCGGAACGAAAGTTGGATAACGTTGGCAGAGAATTGGACGAGCTACATTCAAATGCAAGAGAGCAAGAGAAAACACTTGATCAGGCGCTTGCGAACATTGAGAAAAGGGAAGCAGAAATGAAAGCAAGGTATGAAGAGCAAGAAAAAATGCTTCAAGAAAGGTTCAAATTAAGAGAGGAATATTTAATCTCGAACTTTAAAGCAAAAACTGAAGAACTACAGGAAGCATTTAGGACGAAGAGTGAAAGTCAGATGGAACTAATAAAATCAGAGATATTAGAGCTACGGCGACAGGTTAAGCAGGTTTTTAATAACGATATTGCCCCTCTTGTTCCCTATGATGATGGACACCATTCAAATTCAGCGAATACTGTACTAGAGCCCCCTGATTCAACAGGGGTGCCAGAACTTCTCGACTTATTTTTGAAATCGACCTCTTCTGCTGGCAATAGCCAGTCTTCAGCCATTTCTTCCACGTCTGAAATATCACGTCAGGAAAAGCTGAAACTTCTGATGCGAAAATTTTTCGAGCAATATGCAGCACGGGAGAAATATTACAAGTCCACTATTCGCGATAAGGATCTCCAGATTCAAATATATCTTATTCGCGCGAAACAAGAAAGGGCATCTGCCGAAACTGAGCGTAAACGAGCACAGGTTTTAAGAGACGAAGTCGCGACATCGGCCGTGTCTTTATCTAAGGCACTTTCTGCTCTGAAGTCATACGTAGAAAGGTTTGCCAAATTAGATACTCTTGTTGAGAAGTTGAGAAAAATGCTTGACGGCTCATTTGATAAGATTACGGAGCTTCAGGGTCTTATTAAAACGGTTTCGAAGGAAAATTTGAGGGCCACGGCCATGATGTCCCGTACAGAAAAGGTTTTGGAAATGACATCAAATATAGCTGATGAAAGAGATTCGCTGAAGGCGAAAGTGGGTACCTTGGAGAACTTATGCAGGTCTTTAGCAAATTCAAAGACCAAGTTACAAAACGACTTATCAGTTCAAAAAGCCCTGGTTCGGGAAATGAGAAGCCAGGCTATCTCAGCAGTTGGCAATGTACCTTCGATATATAATGAGGCTAACGATTCAGATAAACGACAAGTTGATAGGACCGCACAGATCCATGAGGAACTTGAGCGAAACCTTGATTTCATATCCCCAGATGAAGCTGCAAGGAAGTCGGCAGAACACCGCCATTTTTATGATCTGACTAATCAGCTTAGGAAATGGGATGATGCACATCCGACCCAAGAACCAAGATCGTCGACTGCCCTCAAAGCTTTTGGCTTCAAAAGTTTTGATGCGATGGACAATTTTGTTCAGTCTCCAAAGGGCGTATTGGGGACATGTGGTGAAGAATGTCCCCTCCATGGTATAGGTTCAATTTACAGGCCAATGTGGGATGAGTACATTTCCAGGCTGCCTGGCTTTGAGAGAGAGGATGATGACTCTACTGTCGGCTCTTCCTCTGCTGGGAGCTCATCACATACCGGCCACACAAAACGGTTTTTTGGACCAGAGCGACCACCGCATATGCAGAAGACTATAAAGAAGAAACTACCCTCATTTCTCAGTTACAACATCAGCTAGCTTGTGGTCTATATATGTTTATATGTATATATCATTCATAACTATCAGCAAACATTTAACCTTTGTAGTACCTATTTCGCAGAGTGCATGTACACTCTACATAAATGGGACCCTTACAGATTATACCTAGCAGATTAGGCGAGATGCATGCATGGGTCACGTGAATTGAATCAAAGTTTCAATATTCCAATAGCAGTCACAGAACATTTATTTCTTTAATAGGCAATAGACTCAATAATTTTGCATGAACATCCTATATGCACGATCTACGAATCTTCATAGTAGGATACTCTCGAAATTTGTTAGCGTGCGTTCCAACTTTTTGACTCCACTATCATATTCTACAAATAGTCTACAGCAAAGATGGGTAAGTAGACACAATAAATCCATGGAATTCGTTGAAAGAGCAACCGAAAAAAATATATTGAATAGATGAATTAAGACTGGATTGGGTATCATGTACTTTCGATGTTAAGATTCGACAAATTTCGCTACAAATTCAATAATACTTCAGTATCAAGACGAAACTCTCGAAGTTCTGCATTTTTCAACAGGCTATGGCTTCTCCCACCGCCCATTTTCGTACTTTATATTTCATCCTAGAATGGTTTTCGAGTTCAAACCGACTAGAGTGACTTCACAAAGATACAAAGATTGAGAAATTTTTTAAAAATTTGACCCGACTGATGTAAAACAAGATGGAACGGTTGGTGGATTTATTCAACATCTATTAGTATGATACTTAAGCGAGCATTATTTCATTTTCTACATATTTATGGCTGTTCTTAAATTTTGGACGATTGATAATTGTATTTGGTTTAGTATACTAACATATTGTAGCCATCGGAAAGAACTACCCCATCATCAAGAATCACTTCAGAAAGCACTGGCAAGAGAGAGTCAAGACTCACTTCGACCAAGCCGGTAAGAAGGCCAGCAGACGTGTCGCTCGTGTCAAGCGTGCCGCTCAAATTGCTCCTCGTCCTTTGGACCTTTTGAGACCTGTTGTCCGCGCTCCTACTGTCAGATACAACCGCAAGGTCCGTGCTGGTAGAGGTTTCACCCTTGAGGAGTTGAAGGCTGCTGGTATCCCCCGCAAGGTCGCCCGTACCGTTGGTATCGCTGTTGACCACAGACGTCAAAACAGATCTGTTGAGGGTTTCGAGACCAATGTCAACAGACTCAAGGAATACAAGGCTAAGTTGATTGTTTTCCCCAGAAAGGCTGGTAAGCCCAAGTCTGGTGATGCTTCTGCTGAAGAGATCGCCGCTGCCAAGCAACAATTGTCTGTTGCTGCTGCTTTCCCCATCGCTCAAACCACTACTGTTCTTTCTGAGCGTGCTATTACTGAAGAAGATAAGAATGTTGAGGCTTACAAGACTCTCCGTATTGCCCGTTCTAATGCCAAATACGCTGGTATCCGTGAGAAGAGAGCCAAGGACAAGGCTGAGGCTGAAGCTGAAAAGAAGAAATAAACGTCGACAAATTACATAAAGTAAATTATATGTTTTCTGTATATGTTGTTTTTATTATTAACCCCCTCTTGTCATTTTCTAAAAAAGCAAAAAGTTTCTAATTATCTAAGTTTATTTCGACTAACAATCTGGGCTCGGTTCTAGATTTTGCAGTCTCAAGAATAGTTTCCTCGGGATGTCCAGTTGACATCACTTGGCAAGAATAAGAGTCGCACTATAAATAATAAAAAAATATACTACAGGTTCACATTAGTGTTTGCGTAGCTACCGGTTGAAGACAACAAACAAGCTGCGTTTCTAATAACCTCGACTTGAAAAGGTTGGAGAGGAAACGACTCCCCATCAATGCTTAGGTACCCATCTTGGATTTTTGGAATCAGGCGGTATGCTTCAATCTTGGCATATTGTACGTCATTGCTATGAACATGATGACCTTTCTCTATTTTTAATAACAAGTCAATGGCAGTTAGTCTACCAATGGTTGAGTCCCAGGTGACCAAGTCCAGAGTACCGTCGTTCGGTAAACTGGCTGGGAATACCAAAGCATCACTGGCCATCCAGGGCATCTTTCCAACATAGAAAAATCCAAGCTTGTTTCTTGTCAATGTCTGCCAGTCGGATGGTACTGGATCATTGATAGAACCATACTGAAGGGACTTTTTGAATAGAGATCCTGACTCTCTATATTCTGATTGGCTTCCCTCTTGAATGTTCTGTTGTGATGACGATTGGTATGACCGGTTAAAATGTTCGGAGACTGCCTTCTTTGTCTCATGGGCATACTTAACATGCAGTTCACATGGATAAGTGGCCTCAGATAACGCTCTCATCAGAGCACCAATGGCAAATCTAGTACCACCCATCCATCTCAAAGACTCTGTTCCCAAATCAGCATCAGCAACTAATCCATAAGTTTGACTCAAGAATGATACTGCTCTCTGATTTCCCTGGGTCATGCACATCAAATCGATAGGCATCGGCATACCTTTGACAATGTTCAGAGCAGCTATGCTTGGAGATGCAGTTCCATTCAATGACATGGCCATTGAGTTTCCCGAGCCACATGGAAACTGGCAAATAGATACCTCGGCTAATGCCCTGTGAGAATCGGATCTTTTGGCAAATCCATTGATGACCTCGTGTGGAATGCCATCACCGGAACAGCATACGATAGCGTCATACATATCAATATCCAGTTCTTCCGCAATTTGTGCTGCGTGATAATGATGGGTAGTTGTTATCACCGTGGTTTTACAATGGGCGGCAGCAAATATCGGAGCACCGTACTTCTTATAAATAGATTTGGCTTTTCCTTGGCCACCATGAGGGTTAATAAGGACTAGCAGCTTTTTCTCCGCTTTGATACCCTTGTAAGCTTCAGCCATAATATGTTCAATAGGATCTAATCGTTTACCTGTTGTACGAGCACCAGGGTCATTTCCATTTTGATTTAAGACGAACCCCAAATCAGCATCGTCTACCTGGTTACTTGATAACAGCTCGTCACTTTCAGATTGCAGACCATCGTTGCTTCTCGCAATTTGGATATTAACGGACTCCAATTTAATCTTTTCATGAGAGTCCACCCGAGCGTATACGAGCTGAAGCACATCTGGAGGGGGGTGTCCAGGTGCTGACACGTTCTCTAGTCGATTGGCCCAGATTATCTTTTCAAATGGAATCAAATTCGCCTTTTGAGTTGACTGTCTGCTAGAATCAGGAAAACATATGTTTCGGGCTTTCCACTGTTAGAACTTTCTTAATATAGTTTCACTATCAATACGGTTATTTTCGTATATTCTCCTTGAAATACGTACCACTTTTTTTTCGCTTTATAACTCTTTCTATTGTCACACCAGTCTGTGTAATGCTAGCCTTTAAAGGCTGTTCACCTGGCGACACATGGGAGTCCATTGGCGAGATAAGGGAGCAGTAAAAACTAGGAATAAAGCACTGACGGGAGTGTTATTTCACCAGTGACTCGGTCTAGGTGGATGGTATGGCCTTGGTCTAACTGTCTGCTTTGGTCAGAGAAAGAGCACTGAGTATGTGCCGCTGCGGATAATAACTAACCCTTACTAGCAGATAGATGGGTGCGTCGGGGCGCGTAAGAACCGAGAGCCCCTATCTGTTGTCGAATGGGGCTGGGGTTATCAATAGAGCTATAGAGTTTACTACCACCTGAATTCGAATATTAGTGAACGGGTACTTAGTTAAATAAAAACAAATATTAATAAATATAGATATGTTACATTGGCGACCATTCTTCCAAACCAGGGCCGTAATTATTTCAGCAATTTCTATAGCTGAAGGGTGCTGTCCTCAGGCTTGTGGTTCAATCGGTATGACACGGACGAAACATACAAGTCCTGTGTCGAGTTTAGGTCATGCTTGAGAATGAAAACAGCTGAGAAACCAAATAGATTCTTCCCACGCTCCGTACCGAACTTGACTTTGCCTGTAGTATTGAGGATCATATTGAAATGTTGGTCACCTACAGCTCCACCCGGCAATGGGTGAACATTGAAATCAGTTACATCATGCTGTGTATCTGGCATTGTCGCATACATTTGAAGGAAAGCATCTCTTCCTCCGATAGGGTTACCATTCCATACAATAGCAGTCTCCGGCCGTAGAAATTGCGGTAGGTTTTGTCTGTATGAATCCAGTGCCTTGAAAAACTGTGCATAAAAACTTTGGGATTCTTTTATTTGTTAGTTGTTGCAATTTACAATTGTTATTGTTCCTTTCATGTTGTAGACCTGATTTCTGCCTAACAATAACTCTAATCAATGACAACTCATCAGAAGTCGACGAATTCTTAAATTCTAGATGATCGCGAAGCCTGCGCTTCTATTAAGCGTCGACTTACCTCGGATAGTGGCATTCACTATTCTGGCCATCTCTGGATTGTGTTTTTGTGACTGCCGTATCGTTAGTAAAGCTGTTCATGTCTCGTTGGATTTAGATATACTTACACTCATTTTTTTTGTCGTTTTTGTGGCTACTCTGTTGGCAGATAAGCCACCACCAAGTAGTGAATATTTGATATTTGGTAACCTATTCCGAATTCACCCTTGCCCTGTAGATTATCTTCAGAAATAATAAAAAAGGCAGGGCTGATGTTAGTCTAACACTAAAGTTAAGCGACAATCTAAAGAGACTTGTAACAGTCTCTTATAGTCATAAACAACGAGTGTGCAAAAAAAGAAGCACCCGAAGTGGGAGTCGAACCCACAATCTTCAGATTCCAGCTATGTTCATGCGAACAACTTAGAAGTCTAACGCGTTAACCAATTGCGCTATCCGGGCTTGGTTGAAAAACAATATTTTCACTTCTATCTAACCGTAACTAACAGTAATTTTTGCAATCTTTTCACAATATTTTTTGATAGTTAATACCACTAGTGAATGGTCTGATCACCCAAACCCCTATACTTCACATTCCCAGATGCATATCTTATCCTGACTTTCTACTGAAGGGCTACTCGTTGCTTGGATATACACAATTTTCGCTGCAGGAATGTGCATCCTCTCGTGATTTTTTGACAGCCTCCTAGACGATCTTGTTGTTGTTGTTGTTGTTGTTGTTGTTATCGTGGTTGAAGTTTCCTTCGGTAGTCATTTTTGTTTTTTTCTATTCTCAGAATCTGTTGTCTTTTATATGTTTATTGTAGTTCGCTATACAAAACAAATATTCGTTGCATACAGCAACACTGGCTACCTCCCACTGTTGGGTTTAGACATAGACAAATCGATTGTCTAATAAGTGGAGCTGTGCCAAAATTACCAAACACAACCGAGTAGCAAATACCAATAAAGACCTATCCGATATTCTCACGTGTTGTTCAATAAGTCAGATACTGTCACACAGAGAACTATTACAAAGCCAATTGCTACCGCGTGGGCGGGTCTACTAAACTTGTCGCTCGTTACCAAATCCAGCAAACTGAACCCACCCAGGTTAAATTAAATACTTCCTTGTCTGGCGGATGATTATCATTAAGCAGATATTACGAAATTTAGAGCTAGGATTGAAGTGAATGTCGTCTCTTTCTCAGGACCAAACTTGCTTCACCTTCTAAGTTCGCTGGGACCTGCATGCACATCAGACCGGATCACTAGTTGACAGGCAATACTCACTGAAGTCGGTCCAATCCAACACGTCTGTTCATGCCTCAGGATCCACCACTGGTCACTGCAAATGGATACTGGATGATATAGAATGATACCGATGATCGAAAATGTGCACCGTCTGGCCCTACACATTACTTTCAAAACATGCTTGCTACTGCATCAAATGAATTGGTCGTTGTAACGCATATTCTATTGTTGGACATCGCAACAAATGATTATCATCGAGTAGTACTTTGGTCGGGTCCGAAGATCGATTGGATACAAATGAAAACAACTCTAACACTACCAAAATTGGTATACCCTGAAGATAATAAAAGGAACGTATATCTCGGACCGAAAAACCGAGCCTAAAGAATCCAAAATTAGTGGCAGCCAGACAATCTCCAATCTCCAAGACTGAGCTAGAAAATTTCTCATATCGGGGATCAGTCCCCGCCCCGATGCAAAATACTTTTGACATGCACGATACAACGGTTTTGGCAGCCTGGTTAAACTCTAGGCAGGAACCAACGATAGCAAACTATATTTATGACTTGCTTTATGCAGTTTACAGCTTTTGTAAGTGAGCTCAAGCATAACACCAAAAATGAACCAAAAGAAGAGATAAGACTTTGAAAGAAACAAGTCAAAATAATTTTAAAATGTTAAATTCAACCCACAAGCTGACTAAATAGAACCAAGACACTGGTGACAAAAGGAGTCAACATCTTATAAACCAATACCAACGAAAACAAATAGTACATGTTAAGCGAATAAGACAGGGCCGACACCGGCCCGCCTTAACTCAGTCCTTCAAGAAGCAGGTTACCCCAATGGACCGAGTAGGAACCACCGGATTCTCCGTTTTATAAAGGAACATACAGGGATCTAGACTGTCCATTGTGGCTGTTTTTGGCTAGTCCCACTGAGGTAGGATCGTTGTGAGCCTGTTTGATCTTCGTTTTTTGGAAGAGTGGTCTAGCTGAACAGGGCAGTAGGGTAGGTGTTGGGAGGTAGCAGCTGGCAGCAGTTTGCAGCAGTTTGCAGCAGATGGCAGTTAATAGGCAGGCGGCTCGCATGATGGCAACCGATGAGTGGTAGGGTTACGAGGTGGCTGGTGCGTTGTGGGTTGTGGGTATTTTTGGCATAGGCATCTTACCCCAAACCACACCACCGAAAAAGAGGTAGTCGACCAGCTTATATAGATATGTAGGCACGCATTTACAGAACTGAGAAGCATATTCACTGATAAACATAGCGGACTGTCACAATTCTTGAGCAGACAGCAGACGGCACAGAACAGACAACAGACAAACAACATAACCATCTGTAAAATAAAAATTGGATTCTGGATCATAAATCTTGGCTCTAATTTCTATAACATCAATTCGTTTGTGCAGCTTTAACTCGGTGAAACGCAGTTTAGGCGATTGTAACACGGATTGAGTCGAAGACGCCAGATTAATAATATCAATATCACGGGCAAATCGTCTATCCCTGCAACCCAATAAAATACTACCAGACAGTTCTACGTATAATAGAACCGAACAGCCAATTCTGTTGCTAACCACTATCATTGCAACACCTACGAAAACTATTAGACTTGTCAAGAGCAAAGATATCTCCCGTATTACACCCGACAAGACTCCCGAACAGGTAACGACCGGCTGATTATCAAGGAGCTAATCTTTACAATCTTTACTACAAAATATCTACTCTCTTGATAGTCACATTTGTCAACGACTGCCGCAGTTTATCACAATAATGGCCGATTTTATTAGGTAAGTTTTTGCATCCTTTTGATACAGTTTGGTCATCTTTATCCAAGGCGTAAACAAGTCTAACATCATATATAGAACTCAAATTTTCGGCACGTGTTTCGAGATCACTAGTCGATATGTGGACCTGAATCCAGTGGGAATGGGTGCCTTTGGTTTAGTTTGGTAAGTCTTCTATTTATTTGATATTTTTTTATTGGTGTAGACGGGTCTTTAGAGACATTAGAAGAGATTGTTCGCATAGAGGTATTTCAGTCGCCTACTTAGAAAGATCGGTACTAACAGAATAACAGCTCGGCAAAGGATAACCTCACGGGTCAAAATGTTGCGGTCAAAAAGATCATGAAGCCATTTAGTACCCCTGTACTGGCTAAACGAACATACCGTGAACTGAAGCTTCTAAAGCACCTTCGTCACGAAAATTTGATTAGCTTAAGTGACATTTTTATTTCTCCGTTAGAAGACATTTATTTTGTTACCGAATTATTAGGAACCGACTTACATCGATTATTAACGTCCCGTCCATTAGAAAAACAGTTTATCCAGTACTTTTTGTACCAGATTCTTCGTGGACTTAAGTATGTTCATTCAGCTGGCGTGGTCCACAGAGACCTGAAGCCAAGTAACATTCTCATCAACGAAAATTGCGACTTGAAGATTTGTGATTTCGGCCTTGCGCGTATACAAGATCCTCAAATGACTGGATATGTTTCTACGAGATACTACAGAGCTCCTGAGATTATGCTTACATGGCAAAAATACGACGTTGAAGTCGATATCTGGAGTGCTGGCTGTATCTTTGCCGAGATGTTAGAAGGAAAGCCATTATTTCCTGGTCAAGATCATGTTCACCAATTTTCTATTATCACTGAACTGTTAGGAAGCCCCCCCGAAGACGTCATTGACACTATTGGAAGTGAAAACACTCTTAGATTTGTCAAGTCTCTACCAAAAAGAGAGAGAATTCCATTATCACAAAAGTTCAAAAATGGCGACCCTGACGCTATTGATCTTATGGAAAAGATGCTTGTCTTTGATCCTAGAAAACGTATTACCGCCAGCGATGCTCTAGCTCATCCTTACCTTGCTCCTTATCATGACCCTACTGATGAGCCTGTAGCTGACGAAAAATTCGACTGGTCCTTCAACGATGCTGATCTGCCTGTTGACACTTGGAAAGTTATGATGTACAGTGAAATTCTTGACTTTCACAATGTCGACAGTTCTGCTGTATCTGTTACGGGTGGTGGAGAGCAGGTACCAATAATTTCTGATGCTAAAGAGGTTTCTGCACAATAGTCGCTTATTTAAAATAACTGATTTCTTTTAATTCGTGTGTACAACATGTTGATTTTCAGTTGCCATGCTGAATTTTCTCTTTAATTACATTCAAATACAGTAGAGCCAATGTGAATCAGTCTTTAGAACGTTAAATATTAATTCTGGATGGTGCAATCAAGCTAATTTTCTAATTACAATTCAATTAATTATTATATGCTAATGTCAAATTTTTATTTTCTCGGAAGATCATTCCTCGACAAAGCCTCCTTGCTTACAGAGCGAGAAGAACATCGAGTCTTTATTCTGCAAGAGTTTTTCAGGAGAATCAAACTCTGCCACCTCACCCGCACTTAGGACAACGATTCGATCGCTGTCCATAATGGTATTGAGACGATGAGCAATGGTTAGAATCGTTCGGTCATTAAACTCGTTCCTAATTGTCTCCTGGATGACATGGTCTGTTTCCACATCGACTGCAGCCGTAGCTTCATCAAGAACTAAGACCTTCGACGGTGTTAATAATGCTCTAGCAAGACACATCAGCTGTCTTTGTCCAACCGAGAGATTGGATCCACCCTCGTTGACTTTAGATTCAAGGCCATCTGACATTGCCTGAACATGGGTCTTGAGATGCGAAAGTTCAAGCACTCTCCATAGCTCTGTGTCATCATGTACGCCTTCTGGATCGATATTATCCCGAATGGTACCCTCAAATGCCTGTGAATCTTGGGGGATGATAGAAAGTCTGTGTCTCAGGTCACGCAGACCGATCAAGCTGGTGTCGACAGAGTCAATGTCGATATGACCGCCAGCAGCTTCAATGATTCTAAATAATGCTAAAGTCAACGATGATTTTCCTGCACCAGTTCTTCCCACGATACCTATCTTCTCTCTAGGTTTAATATCTAAATTGATGTTCTTCAACACCAAGGGAAGGCCGGGCCTGTATCTAACTGAATAATCGTTAAACACAACAGCACCTTCAGTGGGCCAAGTAGCAGCTGGTCGGTTGTTCTCAATGACTTCAGGAGCCTCGCTATCGAGACGACTGTACTCTAATATACGTTCAACCGACACTATATTAGTCTCCACCTCCACTGTCATACGAACAATCCAATTTAATGATTGAGTAATTTGAAGAGCATATGACATAGCCAAGCCAATAATACCAGCTGTTAATCTTCCTGTGGGCAAAGTGCCAATACCTAATCCGGCAGCAGCCAAGATAATAAACGAACCAATGAATTCAAGACGAACTGCAAGCCATCTATTAGCACTAATAGTAGGATAGTAAGCCTTCAGGTTAATATCCAGTCTGCTTTCATTGATGAAACTGAATCTAGTCTGTTGGTCATAGGCACGAACTGTACTGATACCACCAAGAGTCTCTTGAAAGTGCGCATAAATGGGACTCTTGGAAACACTGTCCAATCTCTTTAGTTCACGCGAGGTACGGAGATAGTATCTCTGGTAATAGACGTACAGTGCGCCTAGTGGAACAACGAACAACAAGAACTGGGGAGTTGAAAACGTAATAACAAGAAGTGTGTACAACACTTTGACGGAGTTCGCAAAGAACTGCGAAAACGTTCTAGCAAGGATTTGATCAACACGATAGACATCATTGGAAAATCTGTTAATGATACGTCCAAGGGGAGTGGTCTCGAAAAACGACATTGGTGCTCTAATAACAGCATTTAGCATACCATCATGCAGCTTCTTGGCACTATGAATAGCACAGTAAATCATCAAAACTACAGTTTGGATAAGCATGAGGAAAGCTGAACCAATACCAAAAGCTGCATAGATACCAAGGTACATACCAACATGGGGGTTGGTGTGGGAACCGGTATTAACTTCTGACCAGTGCTTAAGCCAAACATTACCTCCAACTGACAATCCAGTGGATACCAACAGCATAACCAAAAACGTAAGAACACCAAAAATATTTGAGGCCTTGGCATATTCGATATATACATCCCACTTAACTTTACCTTGCTCAGAATGCTCCTTGTTCTCTTCCTTATCACCATCTTCATCGTCAATACTTGGCTTCGTAAAACTAGCGATACTGGCTCTACGTAAAGTATGGGTACTTTCACGGCGTCTCTTCTTGTCTAGAATATGAGTCAAATTCAGTTCACTGGGAGCTGCTGAAGGAACAGCAGATGAGGGCTCACTTGAGCCTTCTTCCAGAGCAGTTCGAGAACTAGCATCACTGACAGTGGCACGAGGCTTCTTGCCAAAATCGGATATCAATGAGTAAATGGCGCCCTTAGTGCTCATAACTTCAGCAAGCTCTCCAGACTCAACAATACGACCAGCAGACAACATTGTAATAGTATCAGCTTGAGAAAGAACCGGAATAGAGTTGGTTGCAAGGACGATACTCTTGCTAGCCAACAAACCCTCAGGTCCCAAGACATTATCAATAATATGACGTCCAACGTGCTCGTCAACAGCAGAGAGGGGGTCATCTAAGAGGTACACATCAGCACGAGCATAAACAGAACGAGCCAAACTAAGTCTAGCTTTTTGGCCACCGGACAAAGAAATACCCTTCTCACCTACTTGGGTCTCATCACCCTTGGGCAAAATAGCAAAATCATCAGTCAAAGCACAGGCTTCTACAGTCTTCTGATAGAATTCTGGATCAAACTTGCATCCAAACAAAATATTTTCTTTCACAGTAGCATTCATAATCCAAGGAACTTGGGCAACATAAGCGACCTTTCCTTTTACAGTGACGTGACCCTCGGCTTTGTAGAGATCACCTAGGATAGCTTGCAAAAGGGATGACTTGCCTGCACCGACACGACCAACAACACATGCTAATTCACCTTTCTTGGCACTGAAGTTGATATTAGCTAGAGCAATCTTATACTCAGGCTTGCGCTCCCAGAGGAAGGTACCAGCCTTGACCATGACAGCTTCCTCGCCCATCTGGTTAGCCCTGGGGAGTCTGTCAACAGCATCTGGTTGAAGTTCCTCAGAAGTCAAGAACGAAGTCAATCTTCCAATAGCAACAGAAGCTTCAACCATAGCACTGACAACCATTGGAATAACAGCCAATGGAAAACTGAGAAGGTTAAACAAGGTTAATGCTGGGAACACAATATCAGTAGTGAGAGGACGATCTTGAGTAAAAACGAATAGAGCAAAGGTTGAGCAAGAAACAAAGAAAGGAGCACAATTCCACAAAAAAGAAGTTGCAGCCGAGAACAAACCAATTTCCTTGAGGGTAACCAATTCCAGGTCATTACGAACATGGTTTAATTTTGAAATGAACGGTAATTCCCATCCATAAAGTTTCAAACTCTTCACATTGGTCAAAATCTCAGAGGTGAGTCTAGTTCTTTGATCCTTATTCTTCATTTGACGCTTCTGTAACTCTTTCTGAATGTTTGCCAAGTATGAGTTGATAGGAATCATAATAACCATGACGGCTACACCTGCCCACATTGAGTTTCCGAGAATATTATACAAACTAACCAAACAAAGAATGATTTGGAAGGGTCCAGACCAGATTGTCTGGCCATATTGACAAAGATCTTGCAATCGTTGTGTATCAACTGACATCAAATTCACAATATCACCAGTTGACTTTTGCGATCTGTCTTCGTTGGAAAGCACCAAAGATTTCTTGAAAATAGCAGAGGTCAAACTAGACTTCAGTCTCATACCAGTTCCAAAGGCTCTCTGAAAGTACTGGTGAAGGGCAATAGTCTGCATCACTGAAACAATAAACATGGCAGCTGCAATGGCAAAGCCCTTACTCAAAGGCACAGTTCCAGCTTCAGAAGAATTATAATCATTCACAAATTGAATTAAAAGTCTTAACAACTGAGGCTGTGTGAAAGAAAGGATATCTTGAATCGCTTTGAAAACTCCACCTACCATAAATGTGCCTCCAAACGCTCGGGCAAGAGCTTTAGTTAATGAAGGGTTCGTTTTCTTTTGGACTTCACGATTCCAGTACTTTTCAAACTTATCAGCAGTCTTAGTAGTAGCATTTGATGCGGGAAGAGGTGGCAAGTCTTCCTCAGTAAGATAAGCCTTGTAACCTTGCTTCATCAAAGGCGTCATCCAAGTGAATGTCAACTGCGCAAAAATATCAGCTTTTTCTTCTGGACTCTTTTGCTCAAGTTCATCTAACAAAACGTCACAAGAATATCTGTAACGGTGAAACAATCTTTCGACAAACAAAATATTTATACCGTTAATAGCAGCAAGCACAAATAGAACACTGTAAGTCCTGGTGTGGGGATCAGCGAAGGAGTCACTAATATACAAATCATAAATCTTGAAGACAAGCATGACAGGCGACAATAACCAATAAAACAGCAGGACACCGTTTGGAATATTGGTTCTGGAGTTTTCAATAACATGCAGTGAGAAGGCAACGCCCAAAGAAACCACTGAAATGATCGGGGACAAAACAGCGATATCTTGCAATGGATCGCTTGATGACAATAAGCTGTAATAAGCAGCTATTAGATAAAGGACAATTTGGATACTAACAAGAGTCAGCTTTGTAACAAACTTCCAATCCCATCGGGTCGACATTGGCTTTTGCTTTAAAAGCTGATGAACTTGGTAACTTCCCAATGTTAACAACAGTAAGTTTGGAAAATTCAATACAACACCATCAACAAAGCAAGGTGTCAAACTGAATTGAGACTCAGATACAGGGCCCCATCCCTGAGGGTCTTTACAAAGAAAACATTTGGATACAATGTCGCCAGCCAAGGAACCTACTGATGAGGTGACACCAGCCAGGAAACTACTTTGATCGGTCGACTCAGAGACCAACGCCAATTGGGCATTGGCCACTTCGTAGTCCACAAAGTGATTTATTCCGTGGGACAAACCCATACTTCGAGAACTGCAAAACCAATGAGATCCTAGATCAGCTGTTAGATACCATTTCCAGATATTACGGTTCATCCTAGAACCTTCCTGCCAACAATGGCGCGAAATTTTTCGCGACAGAAATATCGACTTACACAGACTATTTGAGATAACTTGAATATATAAAGCAAGCCACTTGAATAGAATATCTTTCACAAAGTTCAAATTTTGAACTCTGGTCCTGAAATTTTAATTCGGGACTATTCCTATTCTTTACTTCCTCCCCCTTTGTAAGCTTATTTCCTCAATCAGTATCCTACTGTGTAGCAATCAACGTTGCTCAACACAAGCTTCAACCAACAAAAATATCCAACTAAGATAAGTGTTCGAGGTAACACACTATATAATTAAATATATCAGTTTCTACTCCTGATCTCGTCAAGCTTTATCAATTGAAAAATAGCCACTTTAAGTGCTTATAAATACAACACTGAAACGAGAATCGGGGTTAGGCATCCCTCATTATGCTGGAAGATAGCAGGTGATCTGCAGAAAAGTGTTCATCTACAAGTGCCGTGGCTTAGGTGGGGGTAATTCATGTGGGATGGATTAAAATCGGCCAGAGATCCAACTACAATACTACACACATCTGTATATCACGTACAATTATTGTCAATTAGTCTGGAACTATAAGCTCAAAGGTCCCTATGTTCTATTGATAAGAATATTCTCGTCAATGCTATGAAATAACTTTATGATTAGGATCGTGCCTTGAATTGAATGTCCCTTTAACATGCATGGACGGCCCAAGTTGGAAGGTTCGCGTTGAAAAATCCGCACGGACACCGAAAGGGATGCAGGTGTTGATATCCGTTTTCTTATATCTCCCCACTGGTACACTGGTACCACCGTATCGATAGAGCTAGCAATATTTGAAAGGACTGTTGCATACCAATAAAAATGTTAGGGTCGTTTAGATAAATAAAAAAGGCAGCACAGCTAGGACCCATATTTCTCATTATTCAATTCTCATATTTAAATCCCACGTTTTTTTTGCTACATGCAAACAACCCCCATCTTGAGAGCGCCTGTCTCTATTGCTTTTCTTTTCACTTTTATTAAACTCCGCATATTGATCCTAACTGGCAATTTTCTTACCAGCCACACTGCATGCTGCGCGCCACGCGTTACTACGAATGTCCGAGTATCGAAATGAATCGGTTACTAGTACCTGCCGTTGATGTGGCACAAATAAAGGTCTTATCTTATCAGGATCGCCAGCACCGGTCTATAATTAGCATTGAGAATAATAAATAATAAATATATAAATAATATGGTTTTGTAATGAAAAATGAAAAGAAATGACAGTTCTCAATTTCCTAAGTTGTCATTATGAGTATTTTGAGTTATTTGCCCGTCCGCATCGATTGAGATATCTGAAGCCATGACCACAGTCAAGGTTGGGATTGGTAAGGGTCCAGGCTCGGGTATAACCGTCACCTCATCAGTGTTATCAAAAGTAGCACTTCTCTTTGAGTGTAGTATCTGCCCTATATAAACACCTGGGGCAGTTAATGCAAACGGAATGGAGTCATGCGAATGTGAAGTGCCCCACGAATGTGATGTAAATTGCTGGGTATCATGCAAGTTAGATTGTAATCCAGGGTTCAAATGAGTATACAAATACGAGTGGCTTCTAAAAGGAGACCGTCTAGTGGGGATATCATTCAGCAGTGGAGTGATGTCACTGCTTTCTTCATTTAATTGATCTAGCATATTCTCATCCGAGTTGAGGTTGGTTTCATCCTGTGACGGTTCCGTTTCACTAGAATAAATAGCGCTACTCGAAGATGCTATTAACCACACACCAATGAACGTAAAAATACATCCTATAGCAAACATAAGTGAATGCCCGAGGTCATAATTATCATCGAAATCGTGAAAAACTACTTCTGATCCGATTATCACAGATATAGTGAAAAACCCAAAATGAACGGGTATCACTAGGGTAGAAGGAAAATGTTTCAATGCTCGGTTAAGGAAAAGTACTTGCAATGCTGCAGTGGATACTACAAAAAATGCAAGAATATAAGTGGTCGGAAGTTTTACAGCTCGACCAAAGTCATACCTCAAGAGACTGCTTAAAGATTTCGTTGACAGTGCTGTATATGCCCCTAACAATGCAACTAATAACACATTACCGAAAAGTATCCACAGTCTCGGGGATCTTGAGTCAACTTGGTTTGGGCCAACTCTATTTGAATCAGAATTCGAGAAGCTTGTAAACGTGGATGTCAGATCCGTAGAGATGTCATCTCTGTCAGCCAAAAGGCTAGATTCACTGGCTACGTTCTGACTTCTACCTTGCACCTCTCTTTTCCCTTTTTTTACAGGCTTTCCATTTTCATGATTGGATTTGAATCTATTGCGTAAAATGGCCACTAAGGCCAACATAAGCCCGATAGTAACAACAGCATAGATTCGAAACGAGGTCTGGTCCATGGCATCACGCAAGCCATCTAAAGGGTCCTCAACTGGTAACTCATCAGGTTCTTGAACTGAGAATATGACCAAGAGGATTCCCACAACCGAAAAAATTACCCCAATGATATCACGTTGTTTCAATCTCTCGTGGAAGAAAACCGGAGCAATGACACAGTTTGACAGCAAGGCAAAGACTCCTAACGGAGATACAACTGAGGGAGGAGCAATCCCATAAGCCAGAAAGTTGCCACTTTCTCCAATTGTCATAATCACAACGCCGACCCACCAGATTCCATCACCTATAAATGAGGTGGATTTTGTACGCTGCCCGCCATTCAATCTCCGTTTTCTTTTATCCAATCTTACATGAGCGTATCGTTGTATATTTAGAGCAACGCTAATCAAAATATTGCCACATATAGCAACAATGATTCCTACCAAAGGATAGATCCTAACTGGATCAGAGTCGGAATGGGACATTGAAGTCAGCGTCTATGGACAATTAAGCATGGAGATGGTGAAACTAAGATTTTCAAACAGCGCATAGGCCACCAATTCAATTGGCAGGAGATGAAGGCAAATCAGAATGACTGCCACAAACAATACGGGCTAACTGACACTCTTCAATTATATGAAAGGAGATCTGGGATAATACCTGTTTCTCCGACGCCCCTTGACAGGAACAGATAAGAATTCTAGGAAAAAAGGGGTAGCACGGCGCTACTTGCACGTGCTGCACGATAGTGCGACTCGATGCCCTCGGATTTGATAGAACTTGACACGATTTTCGACTTAGGTGAAAGAGGTTATTGACACCCTAAGTTTCAGCCTCTACTAGGAAACCAAGTGTTTCGAGTTAAAAGTATAGGCATCTTTTTTCAGGTGTGTAAGAGAATAATATTAGCTGGTACGTTACAGCTCGTCAAGTGGCTGGTGTGCTAGGTTGGAGGAGCACACGAGACATTTAATTTTAGTGTTGCCTGTTGATCATTTATACGAATTTTAGAATGTAAAGAATAGAAATCCAATAGGAAGACCAGCCAGTGTGAGAGTATTGAGGACATTGGCGATATTGCGACCTCCCCTGAAATTCCCGCATATGGGAAGTTCCTAACCCACAAGCCTACCATTCCCATGCACGAAACTAGTCATTATTAGTAACACAATATATATATATAATAATAATAATACAAAATCAGAAACTATAAACAACTAAAAGTACTTTTCCATTTTTAACGCCTAGTTCCACCAGCAGCGACTCTGGACATAAAAATTTTCTTGAAACCATTACTCAAGGATGGAACATCGGCATAACTATTGTTCATGAGCTCAAAACCATTAGGAATGACCTTGACATTCCATGTTTGCACAGGCGTCTGTCTATTAGTCTTGAAACATAGCAGGAAATAACCCGGATGTTTGTGATCAAAGCAAAATGCATAGACAGATCGGTTGGCACTCGCATCAGTGTAAGCAGTCAACCATTTCTCAACCTCTGCGCGCGACCCTTTTTGAAACTTATCGCTGGCAACCATTTCATCAACCTTTCTGGCCATGGCTTGAACATGCATGATAATAAGTTCATCGAGATCACTGTATCTGGACTTGCCGACTTGAAGTGTCCTTCCGAGAGAATACTCGTTTGGCTTATCGAGCTCGACAACATCTAGATGCTGGAATAGCATTTCAGAGATCTTCCACGTTATGGCAATATGATCATTACCTCTGGATGAGGGTCGGATCACTAAATCACCGCGCTGGAGTGGGGCAAGATACTCTTCCGCTTGTTTGCTATTGAAGAGTCTGAACAAGGGATGCTTGATAATACGACTGGAACGCTTTTCTTGCTCCTGTTTAAGTTCAATCTTCCGCCTGTCAGCTTCTTCAGCAGCAACATTCCACTTCTTGTTGTCTCTACCCTTACTCCACTTGGCTTTGTCCAAAGCGGATTGAATATCCTTCTTCCTGGTACTAAGCTTAGCCGTGAAGTTTTTATAATCAATGTTCAAGATCACCGCTTGGATAGTTAGACCGAAAGTGAATAACTTGCTTGGATGGGAAATCGAAGTGTCATCAACCATATCGGGACCATCTACTTCACCTTCGATACCATTTGACAATTGAACAGTAAGGCCACGATCATTAGCACGACGAATAACAACAGGGACAACCATGTTGTTATGTAAACTTTGCTGAGTCTCACCAGTCAACATAGTGAAAATCTGATACTCAGTCAATGCTGCAAGTGATGCTCGTTTCTCTGAGAAATGATTATGGAGTTCCTCTCTAATCAATTCCAGAGTATGACTCTTCTTACGATTATACTTCTCCTCCAACTGCTCAGCGTATTGCTCGAGAATTAACTCGTTCAATTTTTCCAAGTCATCACTAAGAAGTTGAGCGATTACACCACCAGACGTATTCTCCAGCTGTACTAGATCCTCTTCATCCAGTTCCAATGCATCTGCAGCCATTTTACGTGCGAGATCATAATCTTCTGGGTGAATACGAGTTGCATCTAGTGGCTCGGTATCTTCATTTTTGAGAGTTCGCTTATCATATGCAATTCTTAGGAAGCTAGCACAGTTGAAGAAAATGTTTTTGGTTGTGATGTGCGCAGTGACAAGCTCAGCTCTATTTGCAATTTGACCTCCATGGCTTTGAATACTTTGCAGGATTCCTGATGCCTTACGTGGCCCCAATCCAGAAACATAAGGTAGCAAATTAGCCATGTACTGGTTTCGAACTACTTCGTTGACGTCCAAACCAACAAGATTAACGTAATCCACGAAAACTGAATCAATCGCCTCTTGGAATAATTCCTCAGGAAGTAGACTCTGCGATGGATGGATTGTAATGGCCGAAATTTCCTTGCCAAGCGCAGCGTATTCACACAATGGTGACTGAAGATAACGAGCTAAAGCAATAGAATAACGGCCTAACGTAGCTTGGTCTGGAAATTCAGTAAGAGCACGGTTGGAGTGCTGATATAGTCTTGCAACTTCATCTTGTACCCAGACAACTTGAAGAAGTGAATTATCAGCCTCATCAGCATCTCCACCAGGTACAAGCTCTTCTTCCTTTACAATGTCTTGAAGAATTTGAAAAAGCTTTGAACAATTCACTGTAAAACCAGCTATTCCGATAACATCAGGGGTCCGTCGCTTAACCAAATCAATGAACTGCTGACGGAACTCAACATGTCTAGGGTTTCCAAACTTAACAGACTCAACAGCCTGGCCCTCCTCGTCAACTAGAACTGCAACAACTGCATCTTTGCTAAAATCGCCCATACCGGGTGAAATAGCAAGAATTCTGGCTGTAGTACCAGCAACATAACCTGGTGGTTTGTATGGTGCCTGATTAAGTTTTTCGCCAAATGACTTCCTCAAATCAAAGTAAAGAGATCTCAAACAGTCCGTCTTAAGATCTTCTTTAATATTACGGCAGATAAGGGGGACGAACTTGCGGGAAGCCTCCTTAAGAACAATTCTACGGTTAGAATTCCAAGCAGCTGCAATATCAGAGACATTATCAGACATAAAGAAACGGGTGAGGATCTTTTCAAACAGAGTAGTCTTATAGTCTGGATAACTGATTCTCACAATAACCAAACCCTCTGTCTCCGCCTGAAGCATCCGTAGATACAAATCGGGTTTTAGACGAAGCTCATCAAATCCTCGGTTAATAGCATATTTGAAGTCAATATATGGACTGGCATCGTTGATCTTCTTACTTCCTTTATCCGTCAGAATAATATCAACTTTGGCTTGCTGGGCAAATTTATCACGTATACTCTTCCTGACTTTTGGATCATAAAAGATTTCTTCTGCTGCCATCGACCGCGCAGAATCAAGAATATATTCGGCAGTCATGCTTTCAGTCTCCTTTGTAGTTTGCTCGGCCAATTCTTCGGGTCTCTCTGGTGGGTCTTCAGAAAAGAAAAGCCTTTGATCGGACATGATGTTTTCACCCAAGTGATCGGCGGTGATAGAGAAAGCTCTTACAATGCTATAAATAGGACCCTCTCTGATTCTTTCAAATCTCGCAAATCTACTGTGGCGCTTAGTGGTAGTACCATTGCCATTCAGATTGTCCTCGTCAAACTTTGTAGTCGATATGTGATCTTTGATTTGTGAAGAATAACGGAATTGAAGATAATCTGTCAAATCTTGGTACTCAACCAAAGTCTTAGCTTGCTCAAACATTGATTCGAAGGCAGAGTCATGCACATCCAATGATTTGAACAAACGATCCACGGAGTTCTTTTTTTCCACCAATCCATGAAACTCAATGTCCAAGTGTACTATCTTCCATAAATCATCTAAACTTAACAGGTTATCAGTAGTAGTGGTAGAGCTGCTCGACTCATATGCATTCTCACGTTTAAGAGTTGAGTGTGTATAAATAAGATAATCACGACGATGAGTCCAAATAGTTGGAACCTCAAGATGGTCTCGAGAAACAAACTCAACAACTTTATGTACAGCCTTGATAAATGGTTCTCGAAGATATGGTTTCGCAATAAATACTAATGGTTTGGCAGCCACTAGCTTGTCAGCAACCCATTGCTGCTCAGCGGCAAAATCTTCTTCACCAAGGTTGTAGTCAAACTTCAAAACGGAGCGAAGCAGTTGGTATCTTTCAGGAATGTCCTTTATTCTAATGGCATTATCCTCATCAGTCAACAACCTTGCAGATAATTCACTTGGTTCAAAAACGTCCTTAAGCTCTGGTGCGCCAGACTTTTCTCTACCGCTTCCTTCGCGGCCGCCGTAGTCATTTTCTTCGCCACCTGAAAGCACAGCATCATCTTCACCTTCCAAAGCCCATTCATACTCTTCACCATCTCCAAATACTTCATAGATTTCACCAAGCTTGTCCTCGTCGATACCAGTTAGCTGACTGCTGAGTGCAGCAGGACCCCGAGAAGATTTTGTTGGTCGGCCTGTACGAATCTCTGCTTCTTCTTGACGACGAGCTTCCTCATCGGAGAATTCATCCTCCTCAATAAAGTCATCAAACTCATCAGCCGGTAACCGCGACCTGGTCTGCCCTAGATCCTCGTCATCTTCTGCACGATCTTCTTCTTCATCGGAAAATATATCCGTCAATCTTCGAGATGATCTTCCAGAGTCCTCATCAGCACCTTCGGCACGTTTCAATCGCTTGAATCTTTTTTCTTGTTCTCGTCGGTAACCACCAGTATTTTCCAACAACAAATCCAAATCATCTTGGTCTAATTCGTCATCATTTGCGTGACTGCTCCTCTCTCTGTCTTCAGCTTCATTGCCTTCGTCTGAAGATACCGAAGCAGTTGGTCTTCTTCTCTTCTTCTTCCTACGTTTTTTCGATGACTCTTCAACGTTTTCTTCTTCGTCCTCATCATCGTCATCAACAATGAATCCCTTTCGAACCTAATCATGTTAGTTTCTATATCTTGATAACTTATTGTACAAATGTACTTACTCTCTCCATTTCCTCTTCATCGTCCTCTTCTTCTTCTTCGGATGAATCATCGTTATCACCAACGCCAACATCGCTTCCGCTTCCTTCATCTTCTCCTTCTTCATCATGGCCTCGGTTGGATGCGTGGATTTCATCCTCATCATCGTCCATGTGATCTCGAAGTTTAGAATCACTCATTGTTGAATAAGAACTGGTCACTACCCTTTACTTCCTCAAAGTATTGGCTATTGTTTCTACACCAGGACCAGATCTTCTATTCTTTTCGGCCTTTGAAACGTCACCAAAAGATTAACAGCTTCAATGACTGCAACTTTCTGAGGACGTTGTGGAAGTGTTGGTTGTTTTCGCGATTGAAGAAGTAGAACAGGAAATGTTACCAAAATACCTAACCCATATGCGTTAAAGCGCGGGCATGCCAAGGTAGTTGTATATATAAGAATAACGTCTGCAGTGGTTATATATATTGCCTGATTATTGAAATTATATTAATTGAGTAAACCGTACTCTTTATGAGATGAGTAGAAACGTAGCGATGGCGTTGCGAGATCAGTACCTCGGACAGAGTTTTTTTCATACCTCCGACGCATATAGAGGTATGTAAGAAGACCGTCGACAACTATTGTGCATATCGTAATAGTGAACATCAAATCGTCTTCTCCTCCTCTTCCAATAACAAGCAGTCTGCCAACGCTAGTAATTAAATAGGTAACAACTGCTACACCGCTCAATTGCCCATTACTATCAGCAGTCCACAATGTATAAAGCTGTGCGACTCGGCTAATTAGGGGCAAAGGGAGAGCCACCCTTTGAATTATTCTTAAATTCCAGTAGGTGATTAAAGTGGACCAACGATTTATGATGATAGAAGCAAATACAGAGATTGCCGCTATAAATATAGCAGATAGGTCACGTCGGCCACTATACACGAGTAACAACATCGTTATTATGATATTTTGAACTGATATCAAGGCACTTTCAAGATATGTGCTTAGCGGGTAGTATGATCTGTAATTATAAGACGTAGAGATGACGTCAGATATCGACTCAAAAACATATGCAATAGTAGAAACGGATTCTGTTGACTGTGATTCTAAAATAGAATAAATCTGGGGTAATTTGGTCCCAGAAGAAATGAGGACCAAGATCCAACTGGCCAATTGCACCAGTAATAAATTTAGACAATGTGAATTGGGAATGAGATCAACTCTTCGAAAGAGAGCATCATAACATTTCTCATCGCCTAACCAGAGAATACCTAATCTTTCTAACGGTTGAGGTGTAAGCCGCAGAAATGGTCTTATCAGAGGAGCAAAAGGACTAATGATGTACGCAAGAATCTTCATTTTTCACCAAGGCTCTTATGAAAGCAGATATGAAAACAACCATTCTGACAGATGTCTCTTTTATATTTATACTGGGCGAAGACTAACCTAAGCTCCACGTCACAAATATTGTTTTAAACTGCTACTGACATGCACCTATGATTAGACTTCTGTACTCGTTAACTAATATCAAACAAACTCTAAAGTTCTGAGACATTAAATATACGAGATTCATGAATCAATTCTTATTGTTATTGTCATAAATGAAATTTCAAAAGGGGGTTGTTTTCTAACTAGAAAATGTAAAATATTTTCTTCTATGATCATGATTGGTTTGCGTTAATGCTTGATATCAAGAGGAAAACTCAGGGGTAATCTACACCTTGCATAGACTACCTCGGATGTACGCCGTGTAGAACACAAACCTGCAAATATGCTCGAGGTGAGCCTTCAACTCGATCTTGCCAGGAACTCGCAAAAATTAACGACCAACTCGTCTCAAGAGTGCGTAATATTCCCTTAGTGATGTGCCTTGAATGGTATTAATGCCTTGAGTACATGAAAAATTTGGGGGACGTGAAAAATCAATACGAAGAACAATGGGGTTAATATGGGCATGCAAGATCATATCAGGACTATTGATTTCAATAACAGTAATCTTGAATATTTACATTTTTCATTTTGACAGAATATGGTCGTGTAAATGGGAACATTCAGACAGTCCTGTTAAGGTACTGGCATTTGGGGATCCCCAAATAACTGGTATCAACAAAAATACATCGTGGCGCAAACAGCTAGATGTTTATGGCAATGACCACTTTCTCGGTCATATATATAGAGTGCTGAAAGATCATTTACAGCCCACACATATTGCAGTAATGGGTGATTTAATATCTAGCCAATGGATAGGAGACGAAGAGTTTTACAGGCGAGCTGATCGATACAAAAGCCGGATATTTACACACAATTCCTATAGTCAGAATGAGCCTGTTTTTATCAACATAAGCGGGAATCATGACGTTGGATATAATGGAGAGATGACATACGAGAGAGTGAACAGATATGAACAGATTTATGGAAAGATGAACTATGTTGTCGAGACACCAGCGACAAACGATCATCCTAGCTGGAGGTTTGTTGTGATAAACTCGTTGTCACTGGACGGCCCAGCTTTAGAACCAAAATTTCAACAGGATACATTGCAATTCATAGAATCTATCTCAGAATCGAATTTCAATGGTCCAACTGTGCTGTTTAGCCACGTGCCACTATACAAAGAAGAAGGTATCTGTAGAGACTCGACGTATTTCAATTACTACTCTTGGGGAACATTACGAGAACAAAATCATCTTTCTCAGGAATCTTCTCAACTGTTACTAAACTCAGTATTCAAACCAGGTAACCCTTATGGAGGAGTTATACTCACTGGGCACGATCACGAAGGTTGCATTACTGACTACTTGTACAATACAGAAACTGAAGAGTGGTTATCTACACCAGCTGTGAGCAGGAAAGCTGCTTCTCCAAGTGTACGAGAAATCACAGTCCGCAGCATGATGGGAGAGTATGGAGGGAACGGTGGTCTTCTGACCGGTCACTTTGATGCTAACTCGGCAACGTGGTATTTCTACTTTAATCTGTGCTCACTCGGTGTACAACATATTTGGTGGGCCACTAAAATAACCACTTACATCAGTATAGCACTTACCACTCTGTGGATCATTTTAACATTTGTAAATTAACGACCTTTTATAATCTAGCGGTTCCTAAATTTCAAGCAGACTGGGGCTCTGCCCCAGGTCCCGCCGTAAGTTCTGCCCCAGGCCCTGCCCCAAATTCTGCCCAGGTTCTGCAACCCATATCGCATTGTCTGATTTCCGTTGTTTGAGAATCGAAGCCTTGGCTGTAACATACAGATAGAAGAAGCTCACCATAACAATGGACCCTGCATAGCTGGATTTACTTGGATACTGGTCGACGGACAAAACCGGCTGCCAGGCCAATATGGTGCATAAGTATGCACCAGCTCGGAAAAACTCAACGGGTCAGAGCGGTAGACGCAGTTGGTGCAGCTGAAAAATTTATTTGCCAACGAGTTGTAAGAGAGTAGGATGGGTCTTGCACCTCAATTCTCAATTGGCTTCAGTGGCCTGACTGCTGGCGTGATCAGTTGGTGGTTACCACGTCAATGTTATTATATACCCATATATATATAAGAAAATATAAAGAACTGAAGTTAAATAATAGGTTATGTATGACCTATGCTCCATTCTTTTTTCGTGAAATTTAGGATCCTTTTTTTATGTCGGCCGGAACTTCCGCAATAGATGGTAATTTCTACCCTTCTGTTTACCCGTTAAAACCCTTCTTTTCTAGCCCCCCACCCATTTTTCCCATGTGGCCCAGCAGGCAAGCAATCAGTTCTGCATCCTAACCCATGGATGCTGAACCCAACAAGTGAGGAAAAATTCCAACCAGTAGCGATGATTTTCAGGCCCAAAGGTGGTCTTGCAGTGGCATTGGGAGGGAAAGTCCGTGCTGGGAGAGAGCATCGTGCCTACTGTATTAACTAGACATCTTTTGCCAAATACTCACCCGTACCCTAAGAATTTCCAACTTCCAAATAGAAGTCTGATAATTCCCACTGTTTTCACACTTCACCAACGACGACATTTCCTGGTAAGCTGGATTCGCTCATTGTGTACTGTAATTTATCAGAACTGACTGGCAATATTGCAAGAAAATAGAGATATTATTTTCGAAATTTGTTAAAGTTTTTGAAGGAATTCGAAATGTCTGCTGCTGCTTTGCTTTCCAGAAGAGTTTTTGCTCGCTCTGCTAGAGTTCAGATGAATTCGTAAGTAATAGGAGAAAGGGAGACGTGTTTACTTTAGTAAATTTTGATGGAGTTTTGTGGATGGCTTTCCAATTTCAATCTTGGAATGGACGAATGTTGTTGGGGAATGAGAGTCAAGTTCCACAGTCGTATTACGAGCTTCATTCAGGGCGCTTGCCAAGTTCAATTGGAGATGCCATATTGTTCTTGCACAATATATAACCGTCAAAAGTGTCAAATTAAAACGAATGCCAAAGGTTATTTTTATGAATTCAATTTAACTATATTTGTGTTGATTTTTTTTTTTTGGACTTTGGAATAGCCGACTAACAGACTATATAGTTTCATCAATGCTCCTACTTTTGCTAGATTATATGCTTCCAAGTCATTCCCATCACACACCGTCATTGGTATGCCAGCTTTGTCTCCTACTATGACCCAGGGTAACATTGGTGCCTGGCAAAAGGCTGTTGGTGACCAGCTTGCTCCTGGTGAGCCTTTAGTCGAAATTGAGACCGATAAGGCTACCATGGACTTCGAATTCCAAGAAGAGGGTTATCTTGCTAAGATTCTTTTGGAAACTGGTTCCAAAGATATCCCTGTTGGTAAGCCAATTGGTGTCTATGTCGAAGATGAGGCTGATGTTGCTGCTTTCGCTGACTTCTCTGTCGCTGATATTGAGGGTGGTTCTGCCGCTGCCGAGACTGAATCTGCTTCTTCCGAGACTAAGGCTGATCCTGGTGCTGAGAAGGCCGACAACCCCGTCTCACAATCTAAGGCTTCGGATTCACCTGCTAGCTCCGCTCCTCAAGCAACTTCTTCTGGTCCCAGTGGTGACCGTCTCTTAGCTTCTCCTATTGCCAAATTGATTGCTCTTGAAAAGGGTATTCCCCTTAAGGACGTCAAGGGTTCCGGTCCTAACGGTCGTATCATCAAGAGAGATGTCGAGAACTACAAGCCTGCCGCTCCCGCTGCTTCAACTTCAGCTCCTGCTGCCGCCACTGGTGCTGCCGCTGCTACTTATGAGGATATTCCCATTTCTGCTATGCGCAAGACCATTGCTTCCAGATTAACCCAATCTAAGCAAATCAACCCTGACTACATTGTCTCTTCTACTGTTTCGGTTAGTAAGCTTCAAAAGTTGAGAGCTTCTCTCAATGCTTCTGGTGAAGGCAAGTACAAGATCTCTGTCAATGACATTCTTATCAAGGCTATTGCCGTTGCCAATGCTGCTGTTCCTCAAGCCAACTCTGCTTGGCTCGAGAAGGAGGGTGTTATTCGCCAATACAAGAATGTTGATGTCTCAGTCGCTGTTGCTACTCCCACTGGTTTGATTACCCCTGTTGTCCGCAATGTCGAAGCTAAGGGTCTCGCTGCTATCTCTGCTGAGGTCAAGGCTCTTGGCAAGAAGGCTCGTGACGGTAAGCTTGCCCCTGAAGAGTACCTAGGCGGTACCATTACCATCTCCAACATGGGCATGAATCCTGCTGTCAGCTTCTTCACTGCTATCATCAACCCTCCTCAGAGCACTATCTTGGCCGTTGGTACCGTTGAGAGACGAGCCATTGAGGACCCTGAGTCTGAAACCGGTATCGCTTTCGATGATGTAATCACTCTTACTGCTTCATTTGACCACAAGGTTGTCGATGGTGCCGTTGGTGCTGAATGGATCAAGGCCCTCAAGCGTGCTGTTGAGAACCCATTGGAGCTCTTGTTGTAATTATCCCTCCCTCCTCTCCGCATTGAAAAGTGACTTCCAAACCATTTTGTAATCCAAGTATCATGAACTATAAGAAATGTATAGAATAGTAATATTCCGCAAAAATAGCGGCAACATCCCTGACTTTCGCGGCTCTAGTGTTTCAGAATTTGGCTATTGCTGTATCGGGGTATATTGGTGAACGACCGTTTTGACGTGTGATCTACGTAATTCCGATAGTAAACAGTTGATTATGGTCAGAGTTGATTGTCATGGTAAGTAGGATATGAGGCTTGGGATTGAGACAATTGGTATCTGTACTTATATTGTGTGAATTGCATGAGGATCGCTCCTTGACATAAGGCATATTAACTGTTACCGATGCTAACAATGCGAATAGGATCCAGAAATCGTTGAGGAAGTTGACGGTGTCAGGTTTTCATTCAATCTCTTCCCAGAGACTGCCCACGATGCTGCTAAATCAGTCTTTCCATTAGCAGCGGTATACAAGCCATTGCAAACTCGAGTCGATCTACCAATTGCAGAATATGAGCCAGTACTGTGCGGAAATGCCGACTGTAAAGCAGTATTGAACCCATACTGCCATCTTGATTTTGGCTCTAAATGCTGGATATGCCGCCTCTGTAACCAAAGAAATGCGCTTCCAGTGGGTTATGTGAATATTAGTCCAGAAAATCTCCCAGTCGAAGTGCGTGCAAGCAGCAGTACCATCGAATACGTGTTAAAGGGAGTTTCGCCGCTTATCTCTAAGGGCATCGGAGGTGGTCCTATTTTTCTGTTTGTTATTGATACATGCCAGGATGTGGAAGGATTTCAGGCTCTAAAAGAGGCATTGTTAATATCTCTAAGCTTGTTGCCAAAAGATTCCCTTGTTGGTTTGATCACATATGGTACTATGGTGTATGTGCACGAAAGTACGAGAAGTATTGCTTTCAATGGGCAGAAAAACTACACGTTTCAGCGGGTTGAAGAGCTTCTAGGAATAGTGCCAGCAGATGTCAGACCTAAACACAGCAACCAACCTGTCAGACAAGGGATACCCGGCACAGCCAGATATTTCCATCTTTTACAAGAGTTCGAATATGACATTACCAATATTCTTGAACAGGCTCAATTGAATGCCTTCCATACAAAGCATGACAACCGACAACATAGATGTACTGGGGAGGCTCTTAATATTGCTCAGTCCATGTTACAAAGCATATATCCAGCATGCCCGGCACGTATAATGCTGTTTACTGCTGGGCCCTGTACTATTGGGCCAGGTATGGTAGTGGAGCCGTCTTTGAGAGAGCCACTACGGTCACATAAGGATATTGATAGCGAGACAGCGAAGTACTACAAAAAAGCGAAAAGCTTTTATGACGGGTTGGCAAACCGGGCAGCTCACAATGGCAATGTGATTGATATATTTGCAGGCTGCTATGATCAAGTTGGGTTAGATGAGATGAGTTCTTTAGCTAGCAGGACTGGTGGTGTTATTATCTTGTCAGATTCTTTTGCAACATCAATTTTCAAGCAAAGTTTTATCCGTATGTTCAATGTTGATTCTTCTCCCGAGGGCTATTTAGAAATGGGATTTTTGGCCAGCTTGATGGTTAAAATGAGCAAGGAAATCAAGGTATCGGGGCTACTTGGTCACGCAATTAGTTCCAAAGGTAAAACACCGAGTCATGTGGCTGAGACTGAGATAGGTATAGGTGGTACCAGTTCCTGGAGAATAGCTGGATTGCGGCCGTCAAGTACATATGCACTCTTTTTTGATATTACGAACACCCAGCCTTTGACTGTGGTAGCTGGTGAAGCATATCCCCAAGCATATATTCAATTTTCGACCCATTACCTGCATTCTTCTGGATTCTATCGTCTCCGAGTAACTACAATTGCTAGACCGTTTGATATTTCCAACCGAGGACTTGGGCAACCGGGCCAACAGTCAATTGTACCAACGCTTTCTCAATCGTTCGATCAAGAGGCAGCAATTGCCATCCTTGCCAAGCTTAGTATCTACAAAGCAGAAAGTGGTCTTCCAATACCAGATTTGACGAGATGGATTGATGCAACACTAATCAAACTATGCATACGATTTGCTAATTACATTAAAGAGGACCCTCATTCTTTCAGACTACCCGAGGCATTCATTTACTTCCCACAGTTCGTCTACCATCTTCGTCGCAGTCAGTTTCTTCAGGTTTTCAACAATTCGCCTGACGAAACTGTTTATTACAGACATGTTCTTATGCAAGAAGATACCACGAACTGTTCGATCATGGTACAACCAACATTAACTGCTTACGAAATAGATAAGGATGAACCTGAACCTGTGCTTCTCGATTCATTGTCTGTTAATCCAAATCGAATTTTATTATTGGACACATTTTTCCATATTCTTATTTATCACGGTGAAACAATTGCGGCATGGCGCAAACAAAAATACCAGGAATTGCCGGAATATGAGAATTTTAAACAACTTCTTGAAGCTCCTAGACAAGATGCATCTGCTCTTCTTATAGATCGGTTCCCACTACCCCGTTTTATTGATACCGAAGCAAGAGGAAGTCAGGCAAGGTTTTTGTTTTCTCGTCTGAATCCCTCCAAGTCAGCCTCTGACATAGGTAGTCCAGTTGCCGGCGCAGTGGTTCTCACGGACGATGTTAGCCTCCAAGATTTTATGGAGTATCTTATCAAGCTTTGCGTTTCAAAGAAAGCCGAAAATATAAAATAGAATCTTTTATTTATTATCTTTTATTTGTTAATAAGCATTTAAATGTTGAGAAGAGATGTTCCTAAAGCCTTCTAACGCGACGAGGTTTAGTTTCCCCCAGAGATAGTCACGCCCTAACCCATATTACCCCTGAAAGAACCCTTATACCGCTTGCCCTGCAAGGCTATATATACACATTTAAGGCCTCGCGTGTTAGCTTTATACTCCTGCGACGCCCATTTCGGTCTACATAACAACACGTCGAATTAATACAGCCCTAGACTATATCCTTTCTGCAATACTAAGCTTGTATTAGAAGGTACGGTACTTTAGCCCGGAAAGTTTAAAGCCAGTATTTACACACGGTACGAGGTCGTAATTCTGTTCTCGCGTTTGACAACATGGCTATTGTAGGTGAGTATATTCAGTGCAAATTATGGGAAACTTATCCAGCGTGGAACATGGTGTAATGTCAATGAACTTATCTAGGAAAGGAGAATCTAACAATTTTTTAGAACCCACGGTGGGAGTTGAGGCCCCTTCTGTGTCCCACGTTCCTATTGAACCAGCAGATAGTAACTTGAGAAACTCAGTAGTCAACAGCAACCCAGTTCCTGAGAAGAATATTATCCACCGTAAGCTCAATTCCTATGTTGGGTTTGCCAATCTACCTCAACAATGGCAGCGTAAGAGTATCAAAAAAGGATTCAACCTGAATTTGATGGTTGTCGGAGAGTCCGGTCTGGGTAAAAGTACTTTAGTTAGTACATTGTTCAACATGCCAATGTATGGGCCTAAGGAAAAGAAGGATCCTGGAGCCGAAGTTCCCAAAACTGTCAACGTTAAGACCGTCAGTGCAGAGATAGATGAAGGGGGAGTTCGTCTCCGGCTTACTGTTATTGATACCCCTGGATTTGGTGATTTTGTCAACAATAGCGACTCTTGGAAGCCAATTGTCGAAGACATTGATCGACGTTTCGATGCTTACCTTGAGGATGAGAACAAAGTTCACCGCAGTATGTCAAATGATAACAGGATTCACGCTTGTATTTACTTTATCCAACCCACTGGTCATTCTCTTAAACCATTGGATATACTTGTCATGAAGAAACTGCATCAAAAGGTTAACTTAGTTCCAGTTATTGCTAAATCAGACACGATGACAGAGGAGGAAATTATCACTTTCAAGCATCGTATCCTAGAAGATATCAAGCACCAAGAAATTGAGATTTTCGAACCTCCCAGATATGAAAATGATGACGAAGAAACTTTGGTTGAGAATGCAGAAATTATGGCAAGTGTACCATTTGCAATTGTTGGCTCAACTCAGTTAGTAGCTACCCCTGACGGAAGATCAGTTCGTGGTAGAAGTTATCCATGGGGTGTAATTGAGGTTGACAATGAGGAGCACTGTGATTTTGTAAAGCTCCGTCAACTTATTATCCGAAATCACCTAGAGGAATTACGCGAACGCACCGCAAATGTTCTTTACGAAAACTACCGTACTGACAAACTAACGTCACTTGGTATTCAACAAGACTCATCTGTTTTTAGAGAAGTCAACCCATCTCAGAAACAAGAAGAAGAGCGCAAGTATCATGAAGCTCGTTTAGCCAAGATGGAAGCTGATATGAAGAACGTATTCCAGCAAAAGGTCGCTGAGAAGGAGCAGAAATTAAAGAAGTCCGAAGGGGAGTTGTTTGCTCGTCATAAAGAGATGAAAGATAACCTTGAGAAGCAGCGTGCTGAACTTGAAAAGAAGAAGTCCCGATTGGAGCAGACCAGAGCTGTTGGTGAAGAGAAGAAATCTCGTAATAAATTCGGCCTTGGAGGCAGAAATTAAATGCCGCCCTTTTTATGTGTTGAGACTGGCCTTTTTATTGTTGTTTATTTGATCAAATTCCATGCGTTGTTTTCCCGTTGAAGTAAATTATGTTTAGTTTGTTGTTTCGTTAGTGCTTTTTTTTATTTTATATATTCGTTTTTACAATACTGCTTGAGCAAAATGTGTGTGTATTTCTTCGAGTAATTCATGAAACGACGGGGTGACCCCTTCAACTACCCGCCTACCATCTGTTCTGCAGCTATTGATAAGAGGGCTTGTTAGGCACATCCGAACCCTGCAGATCCCCCTGAAAAACGCTCTTCTAAACGTAGTAGCGATCAGCAAATTTCATCGTGCGGCGTCTAAAATTGTATGGTGATCATAGATCACGAACCGGTCTAGCTAGATTACAGTAGGCCAACATGACTTTGGAGGTAAGTATATTTTGATCTTGAAAAGAGACACACTTGACACTTTACTAACATCCACTCAGCCCCTCACACATTATGGTCCTGTTACAGCGCTGCTGTTCGATGGACCTGTCCTATATGTGGGCCAGGGCCCTAGAGTAAAAGTATACGACTGGCGGAAGGGTTCTCTGATACACCAAGTCAAAGCTTTAAACAGAGATAAAGTCCATTCAATAGTGGTGGCAAAAGCAAAAAAGAGTGGGTCAAAAACTTTAGCTGCTTATGGTGGTAGATCAATGTCTATTATCGATATTGATTTTACTTCGGAGCACCCGAAGCATAGTATAAGGAAGAGATTTCTTGATGATTGGATATCCTCGCTAGCATTCGCTCAAGATGAATCCTTGATCTATATTCAAACAGCACATAACAAGATTTTGACGTTGGACTCTACTACACTAGACCCTATCTCTACATCGGTTTGCTTGGAGCAGAGTATTTTATACTCTGGAGCGATACTCCCGTTATCAATAGACGGGCAGCGGAGGACTCTGATAGCTTCAGGCACTGTCCTAGGGGGTGTAGTTATTTGGGAGTTAGAATCTCAGGCTATATTGCATACCTTGTCATCTCACGAGGGATCTATATTTGGTGTTGTATTTTCATCCGACGGAAAGATTTTGGCCAGTTGCTCTGATGACAGGTCTATCAGACTGTGGGAGGTACAATCAGGCAAGGAGATTGCCATTGGATGGGGTCATCATGCTAGAATATGGCAACTGCTTTTTGTACACGACAACGAAAAGCTTATTAGTGTGTCTGAGGATTGCTCAGCTAGAGTGTGGAGCTGGAATTCAGAGTCCACTTCACTTATCTGCGAACAGGTACTCGAGGGCCATCTTGGCCGAAATGTCTGGTGTGGCGCATTGGGGAATGGCGAAGATCGTTCTGTTCTAGCCACTGGTGGAGGCGATGGTAGAGTCAAACTATGGGATATTGATCTTCGAGCTTCAATAGACAGAAACACGAAAAAATATTCTATGGCTAGCACTGGATTTATGGATCCAACCCCAGTTCATAAACGAAAACAGGAAATCTTTAAGAACTACGTGCTACTCAACTACAACCATATTCTAGTCGGTACCTCGAAGAGCCGATTATTGTTTTTTAATGGCAAAAGTCATACCTGGAAAGTGATTCCTGAAGTTACCGTAGATTTTTACTCTATTATTAAAGGGTTCGGAAATGATCCGAGTTGTGCCGCCATTGCAACTAGGGATGGCAAATTATTTATCGCAAGGGTCTCTGACAACGATATTGCTGTAGAATGTTTCGAGGTGGGCCATCTTTTTCAAGGAAAGCTTTCCGACCTCTTGACTTTTACAGTTAACACCAAGCATTACGTAATATTGGAGACTCAAAATCCGCACGATCCTGTTGTGTTGTTTGATGATACCGGAAAATGCAGAGCAATATTGACAGTGCCGGAAACATTCCACCCAACAGCTGCTGTTTATGAAAGTAGAACCAATATACTGTATCTGGGCTCACGCCATGGAGCAGTAGCATCGTATACTCTAGATTTTACATCTGATCGGGTTGAAATCACGCCCAATAACTGCTGGAGGCGAGTCATGTCAGAAGATGCAATCACATCAATTCTGTTGAGGCCATCAACCAATTCCCTAGAGACAACTTTAATTCTTACAAGCAGAGGAGGATACTTCATGATGGTGAATATTCAAGGTGCGCATTTACGTCAGCTTAGTCTTAATAGGCTCCCTAGATGTGATATTGAAGGAAGTTCCTATTCGAATGGAAAACTAATATTGTATGGATTCCGGACGGACCTTTTTTTTGTCTGGAATCATACAGATCAATATGAAGTGCTGACAGAAAAGTGCGGGGGAGCACATCGTATCTGGCACTTCAGAATGAACCCTGACGATGAAGATGCTTACGATTTACTATATACAAAAGCTGTCGAGGTGAATCATGTGAAAAGCAGTGGTCACAGGGCCAAATTTCAACAGAGCGTTTTACAACCTCTAATACATGGCAGAGAATACCGAGGCATCGAGTTTTCTTCCAAAAAGTATAACCAGCAACTAATAATAGCCACTGGTTCGGAGGACACCTGCATATCTCTAAATACTCTAGACCCACGTACGGGAGCGTTAACCAATTGGGGAATCTATGAAAAGCATGTATCTGGTATCACATCCCTGCATTGGACCGAAGAAGGAGAGTATTTGATTTCCAGCTCAGGCCAAGAGGAGTTGACAATATGGAAAGTAACACTTGCTAAAGATGAGGGACCACACATATACCCATTAATATCACTTCCTACCACCTGTGATATCCCTGATTTGAGAATTATGAATTCTGTCACTCGGAAATTAACTAATGGAAAGTACCTTGTTGTAAGCATATACTCAGATTCAACTTTCAGAGGGTGGATTTTTGATCCCACAGAAACTTCGTTCCAGCCCTCATTCAGTGGAAACTACCGAGAGTGTTGCCTTTTGAATTGCGACATTCTTGTGCTTAACGATGAATTCTATTTATCCATTAGCTCCACCGATGGTCATCTTGCTATTTGGAAAATTGGAACGGAACAATCATTGGGTATGTTCACTCCCCTCGCTGAATCATTGCTCCGAGTACAGCTTCATCAATCTAGTGTGAAAGGCTCATTTTTCTATCAGAAGACTCCCTTATCATTTCTCCACGTTTCTGGAGGAGACGATAATTCTCTGGTCGCGACTGATATTAATTTTGCAAACGGATCAATCTCTGGAACCAGGATATCAGTTGTAGAAAACGCACATTCGGCAACAATCACGGGAATCGCCAGAATTCCAGGCGCTAGCGATTTAGTATTTGTTAGCATTGGCAGTGATCAAAATCTCAGAAAATGGAAACTGACACCAGAAGGTATTTCCTTAGTCGACTCCAGATATACCACTGTTGCTGACACCGGCGTTATTGATGCGTACAGCGATGCAAATGGGTCTATCGTTGCTCTTGCCGGAATGGGTATGTCCATATGGACTGTATAAAACATCTATTTATACCAAGTAAAATGTAACATAATAAACTCCATTTTATAAATTAAGTGGGAATCCGAAGGTTAGAGATCTTCAGGGTTATTTGCAATTATGCCGTCCAGCCCGTGTATGGTCAAGACGTACCAGACACCGATACGTACCAGTTTAGATGATGAGGGCTTCGTAACATGTTCAACCTCATCAACAGACTCTTCGTACGAAATACTCAGAAACAAAGGAATGTCCAATGATGTATCAATATTTCCATTCAAGGTGCTAATTTCGATCGGAACTGTCACCCAATTGGGACCCTTATCATGAATTCCACTCATAGTAGAGCTTGGGTTTGGTCTTTCTTTTTCCATAAATACTCGCCTCGTTACATTTGTTTGTCGAGAGATATGTGAGAATGGAACCGCTTGAATAAGCGATTCTTCATCCCACGAATCAGAGTTCGGTCCTATCTCTACCTGAGGAGCAATAAGTGTGACAAGCGACTGGGAGGTTGAAATATTGAGTTGGATTTTGGATGGAAGAGAGTTCGTAATAGTCAACATGAACGTCTGACCCGATGTAATGCTTGATGTTACCAACGGATTTTGAATTGAAGGCACATTTTTGGGCTTCTCAATAAAAAGAGAAGGGAGAAAATTGAAAGCCAACGACTTGTTTCTGAATTTAATTGACGACGGTCTCGGATCAGGCTTCGTTAAAGATCGTCGACAGACTTTACATCTTTTCGAAGTTTTACCTCTCAATTCCACAAGCTTGGGGAGAACAATCTCATGCGCATCAGTGGAGCCAATTACTCTAATTATCGGTTCCGGAAATGGTTCAAAATGTTGTTTAGTGTTCGTATTCATTCTAAAAGTCGTCAAAGAGGACGTCACGGGTTTGGGAAGACTAGAATTTACTGATCCTCTTATCTGCTCAAATCGTGAATAGCTCCCCTCATTTTCCTTATACAAGTTAAACACCTGGAGACCAATCGCAACTTTTTTGTTAAGTTTCAACTTTGGGTCGTTTTTCCAAGAACAGTAGTTACAATTGAGTTTGTAAGTATCGCCTTCAGAGCTAGCAACAACAGAAGATCCACACTCTGGACATTGCAAACAATTGCGGAGACATTTATTGGAGCTTGCTCTGGCAGATGATTCAGTAACTTCATACAAACAACTTGGACAGAATCTGGATATTACCTCTTGAGTTACACATTGTTTACACTTAGTGCTTTTACAATGATCACAAAAGTACAGATATTCCAGTTTGTGAAGTGCCCATGGTTTCATTAAAGTACTAGGAATATGTCCATATGGGGCATCACTCTCATCTGTATTATTTGGCGCAGGGTTCTCTTGTAGCACTTGACAAGCACAAAATATTCTGACTTTACTTCGCCATTCTGGTGGTGACATTTATTGAAGTATCGTGTATCAACAGGCTGGGGTGAAAGACATATGGGAGATAGGGGTAGCCGCTATGTCGGCACGACTGATACAACTACCGATCCCCTATTTACTAATGTTGATGTATAATCCTGTTCTCCGTATGTCCAGAACAATGGCCAAATGACAATGAGCGAAGGAATTGAGGATTTTGCTCATAATGGAGACGATTTGGCTCAACAGGGAAATAGAGAAATCCCCGACTTAATCGCTCCGGAAGGAGGATTCTCGGAAGAAACGACGCATGGTGACGCGCCCCAAACTGGGCACAAGGAAGATCTAAATGAAGAGGGTGGAGCCAATGGTAATGAACAGAATAATCATGATGAAGAAGATAACGCAGACGATGACGATGAATCTAGTGGAAATGGAGAATCCGAAGATGAGGATGAGAATGAAAGCTCAGCATCGGAAGGAGACTCTGAATCAGATGAAGATGAGGAAGAACCCAAGCTAAAGTACTCACGGCTATCGGATTTGAAGCCACCTGTGTTCTCAAATAATACGGTATCTACATTTTTGGCGAGCGAAACGGTTATAGTCTTTGCCACACATTCAGGGATAATTCACATGTTTAATCCTGATATGAGCTCTATCAGATCGTTTCGTGCACACCGAGCGTCTATATTGTCTTTATCTACTGATGGCACATATCTAGCATCCGGGTCTCTTGATGGTACAGTTGTTATAGTATCTATTATGAATCAAAAAGATACATCCTATGCTGACTTCAAACGTCCAATTCACGCGGTCGCTTTGGATCCAAATTATAAGTCCACTCGAGCATATGTTTCGGCAGGAACGGCAGGAAGTGTTATTCATAGCGAAAAGAACTGGTTTGGAAGCAGATCAGATACTGTTCTATATACCTCGGAAGATCCAATAATATCCTTGAACTGGGTGAATAATCTAATTATATGGATGAATGAGGATGGAATTATATTATATTCTACACACAGAAAGTCTATCTTAAGGCGTATAGACCGCCCTGCCAATGCCCCCCGTGCTGACCTATACAAACCACGAATCTGCTTTCCAGACTCGAATAGAATCTTCATAGCATGGGTGGATCATATATGGAATATCAAAATAACCACGGGTAGCGAAGCAAAGCCAAAGCCCACTATAGGAGCACCATCGTTTCTTTCATCTAGTGCGTCGGTTTTGTCACCCCATGCTGACGAAATTATAGAGGTTGAAAATGTACACAAACTACCTTGGCTCCTAAGCGGTATATTACCATTTAAAGACGCAGTAATGATATTGGTGTACGCTAAAGCAGATGGTCAAGAGGCGTCCGTTTCCTCTCGGAAGCGACCAACTCCCGATCCACCTGAGTTAAAACTCATAGACTGGTTGACAGGAGAAGAAACTTATGCAGATGTTCTATCTATGCGAGGGTATGAGCGACTAGGCTTAGATGATTATCACCTGGGTCATTTTCATGGAAATAGATCCATGCCTGATAAATATTTTATTGTCAGTGGTACAGACGCAATAGTTGCTGAAGAGCGGACGATGCTGGATAGATTGAACTGGCTTGACGAAAAGCATATGTACAAGAAAAGTTGGGAGATGAGCGCCAGCTTAGTGGATCCGATAAGTCGAATTGCTATAGGAATCAAACATGTTGAATCATTAATCGACAAAGAAAAATGGGGCGAAGCAGCTGCATTTCTTAAAATAATTCTGTCACAGCCGTCAATTGACAAGTCAGTACTGAGGGAAGAGTGGGATAGATGGGGATGGATATTTGTGAACTCCAATCATATTAGCGAATTAGCTCAGGTTTTGCCTATTGACGATGAACTAGAGATCAAAGAGGACTTGTACGATAGCATCATTAACTATTGTCTGGACAATGACAGAAAAACTCTTGTCAGTTTGATTTATAACTGGCCCCCTTCACTTTACGATTACAATTTGCTAAAGAATCAACTAGAGGATCTTATTAACGAATCTGAGACCTCAAGCTCGATAAACCAAATGCGAATGGCCTTAGCCGACCTTTACACAAGGACAAATGACCCATTGTCAGCCCTTCAGCACTTGCTAGCTCTACATCATGCCACGGTGATAGACCATATCTCAAAATATCATTTGCTACCACAGATCCACGCAATGATTCCCCAAGTCTTCATATATAACCTCACGGATGAGGAGTTAGAGAATGCTCCGTTAGAAGTAATCCGCGACAAGACGAAACATACGATTAATCTGTTTGTGGAAGGAAGACATCAGCTTGAACCCAAGGTTATTATTCGTGCGTTGTCGGGTAATAATAAGCTGGATGTCATGCTATTTTTATATTTGGAAGAACTCACTATAAAGGACTCGTTTATTTCTAGAGAATTTGCCAACCTGCAAATTAAACTGTATGCTGAGTTTGATCGCAGGAAGCTGATGGGGTTTCTTAATCGCAACAGTCACTATAACCTGACAGAGGCGCTCAAAGTTTGCGATCAAAACAATTATACACCAGAACTGGTTTATCTGCTGGGAAAAGTGGGTCAACATCAAAGAGCATTAAGACTGATTATAGAAAAAATAGGAGATCCAGAGCAGGCACTCGAATTTGCCAAATCACAGAATGACCAGGATCTTTGGAATGATCTGATCCACCACAGTTTGAAGCATCCTTTATTCATTAAAGTTCTGCTTGAGAAGGGAAATGGATCTATAGATCCTGTTCAGCTTATTCGTGACATACCACCAGGGACTAGCATACCTGGTTTGAAGGAGGCTCTACTTAACCTTTTTAGGGATAAAGAGATGTTACAATCCTTAAATATGGGGGCTCTGGATATCATCAAGGATGAAGGAAAGAGCTACTCGCAGCATCTGAGGTCGATACGATTAAAAGGGGACTCTGTTGACTTTAACACAGAACATCCAGACCTTGATTTATCTGTACCATATGTGCTAACGCCAAGTGGAGAAATCAAAAGTGAGGAGGAATTGATAGGTCGTAAGATCCCATACATAGGCGATAGTGATCAAGAAAGTGACCGTCCCAGGTGGTCTGTTGCATACAAAGTGCGTCGGTTAAAGCATATATTGGACTATCTGCACTTTTAGCTTAGAAATTATGAATGAATGAAACATGACTGTATTATTACCCCACAATTTCTTGGCCGTGGTCCGTGTAACTCAGTGGCCTCTATGTTTACACGAGATCTCACGGCGTAAGACTTACCCGCTGAAGGCCCGTTATATTATTTTCTATATGTAATATATTGTTAGCTAATGTGGGGAAATGACTCGGCTCGATTTCAATTTAGGTAGAAACGGTGTAGATGCTTTTTTGTCAGATCATGATGTTGGGTAGCCTGTAGGGCGTATTGCTGCTAATACCGGGCGGGCGCTCCGACAGTGTTACGTCACAAATGATCAAGCGGATGGTAGAGACGTAGCGCAAAGTACTGGCGCGGCAAAAAAATTCTAAATAGGTAACAATGCGATCGCTTCTGGCACCAAACCGGTCTAGTTAAATTTTAACTACTAGACTAAATGGTTTTTCCGGAAGGAGAATAAAACTCATCCTGGGAACTCACTACGGATAGCAATGTCTAATTGAATGCCCAATGAAAATATTGGGCCGCTAAATTCTATAACCCTCTTATGGCTACCACGGATGTTAGCTCCAGGGGCAGGTTTCAGATTATTCGTTTCACAGGTCCGGTTTCGCAGGCCCACGCCGAACCGGAATCAAAGTCTGCAGGTTCTCTATGCAAATGCGGCAGGCCCTCCGCCCCCACCAGCAGCACCATAATTTGCATATTGGCTATGTATCTATCTATCTATATACCTTATGAGCAAACATATATTATGAACAGGCAGGCCCCTGGACTTTACCCCCAGTTTCCTACTTTATTGACCATCTTCCGTCGTTAACCGCAAATCTGCTGGGAAACGGAAAAAAATAAAAAAAACCAAGCCACTATTCCTAAACGGAGAGAGCCCCTCATACGACTTTTTCTAAGGACCCGTTAAAAGCCCTTCTGGGTCACCCCCACTAATGCCCCCTCAAATCTTCCCCTCAGTCTTACTTCCTACAGCAGTATTTTTTATATGTACTTCAGCGCGGCCGTCATCCTATTTCGGAATTGGGACCGTAGTTTCGGTGAGATATGCCGTTAACTGATATCTCTCAAGATGCTCTTCCCTCCCCTACATTGACGATCTTGTCGTAAAATGGTAGTAGAAATCATCCACATAAAAAGCAAATGACTTAAGCCACTGTAAGAAGTACCATCGGTAGAGTGATAGCTGCGATGTGCAGCGCTTGGCTGCACAGTCGCTGCACATATTTTACACCCACGAGTTCTTGAGAGTTTTGTTACATTATAAACTTTGGATTACCACTGGCATTGACCCGTTGAAAGCTATCTAATTAAAGTATTACATTACACACATAAGTAAGGTATAAAGTCATAATACATATTTGCAGCTAAAAGAGATAGTAGAGTAAAAATTATGATTTTGATGAGAACGTGTTAAGGACTTATTCGAGTATTAAGAGATCTCTGAAAATAGCGGAGTGCGACGAGGTGGCTCACTCTCCATCAGAAGCTCCATTACTCTGCATTGAACAACACGATACTACTTTAATCTAAAAAGCAAAACTCAACAATCTAAGACAAAACCTTGATCGACATCAATTTCCAGAAATATGGGTTCAAACTAGGAAACTGCACCCTCGAATACGCACTGATGGTTTTTCAACAGAGTGGTCATTTAAACAGACAGCCATAACTGTTATATAATAATTTTAATCTCACATCCATGGAAGACTCGATGATTGAGAATATAAATTTAATTATCATCTGAAATCAACATAATTTAGTTGAAGTATTTACAATACAGCTGTTTGAGCGCTTTCGGAGCAATCGCCAAAGGTTTACACGCCTATCCCCACAATGATTGACACTGTACATGAACATCATGTACCCAGTGTTTCCAGAGCTCCGAAACTAGAACACCCTCTCAGCCACTTAGCGACAGCTTAAACTCTGTTTCTTTTAGCGCAGAACAGACTGTAGCCAATCCTACCACCATATATTTGTATCTAGCATAATACATTTCTTTTTTGCAAAGCATAGAGGTGATATTCACTCGTCGAATAAGTTTGCATTTGAAGTCCATCTTCAACCCCTCTTTGACAGAGCAACTGGAAAAGATCAACCTAAGTTGAGTTCATCAGGCTTATCCTCATTTGCAGTTGAGTGGGCTATTTAAAGTTGATCTGATCCACATTTTTATAAGAGTTTTCTTACTCTTAATAATAAAATAAATCTCACACAAAATGTCTGGTGAAGACGATTTAAAAAACCACTTCTCAAATGAGGACTTTGGTAAGCATGTCTCTGGAGCTGGCTCGGTAGAAAGAGTTGAGCTATCACGATGGCAGCGAATCAAGGACTCGTTTAAGGAGGCAGATTTGTCAGGAATCGATACTACTAATATGACCGACGTTGAGAAGGCTGCCATTGCTACTGCCAATTCTCCTTTACAACGTAGCTTAAAGGGCCGTCACCTGCAAATGATTGCTATCGGTGGTTCCATTGGTACTGGTCTGTTTGTTGGTAGTGGTAAAGTTTTAGCAGTCGGAGGACCAGCGTAAGTGTTTTTTTTTTTTTTGATTTTTTTTTGGTGTGGCTCACTTTTGATATGGTTTGATCTAACATAGGTAGTGCTCTTCTCATTGGTTTCAGTATTATTGGATCCATGTTATACACGACAGTCATGGCTCTGGGTGAGCTTGCAGTCGTTTACCCAGTCGCTGGTGCTTTTGCAACATATTCAAGTCGATTTATCGATCCCGCTTGGGGTTTCGCTATGGGATGGAACTATGGTCTTCAGTGGTGCGTTGTTTTACCGGTAGAGCTTGTAGCAGCCTCTATTACAATTAATTATTGGCATCCAGGAGTTTCACCCGCCCTTTTCGTCGCTATCTTCTATGTTGTTATTTTCGCAATCAATCTGTTTGGAGTTAGAGGATATGGTGAAGCTGAATTTTGCTTCTCGCTAATTAAAGTCCTTGCTGTCATTGGATTTATCATACTCGGAATTATCCTCAATGTTGGTGGAGGACCTCATGGAGGTTATATTGGCGGAAAGTACTGGCATGGTAAGTAATGACCTCTCAGACTCACTTTGAAGTGGGTTCTATAACAATATCTGAATGTCACTAACCAAACATAGACCCTGGCGCTTTCGCAAACGGATTCAAGGGTGTCGCAAGTTGTTTCGTTACAGCAGCCTTTTCTTTCACTGGTACTGAATTGGTCGGATTGGCTGCCGCCGAAACGGCTAATCCACGTAAAACTCTCCCCTCTGCTACTAAACAAGTCTTTTGGAGAATCACTTTGTTCTATTTGGTTTCTTTGACTCTAGTTGGTCTGTTAGTTCCATACTCAGAACCAAGGCTCCTGAGAGGAAACTCATCTGCAGACGCCACTGCTTCTCCCTTCGTTATCGCAATTGCCAATGCTGGAATTCGTGGTCTTCCAAGCGTCATTAATGTTGTAATTATGATCGCAGTCTTATCAGTTGGTAACTCTGCTGTCTTTGGCTGCAGTCGTACTCTGGCTGCCTTGGCTGCTCAAGGACTCGCACCCAAATTTTTGGCCTACATTGATCGCAAGGGTAGACCCCTTGGTGGCATTGCATTGAGCGCTATTGTCGGATTGCTGTGTTTCACTGTTGTAAGCAAGCACGAGACCGAAGTTTTCAGTTGGTTGATGGCATTGACCGGTTTGTCGTCCATCTTCACCTGGGGATCTATCTGCCTTTGTCACATTCGTTTCCGCAGAGCTATGAAATTACAGGGTCGAACTCTGGATGAAATCCCCTTCAAGTCGTCTTGTGGTGTTATTGGCTCTTGGTACGGATTCACTATTAACGTATTGGTATTGATTGCCCAGTTTTATACCGCTTTGTTCCCCATTGGTGGTGAGCCAAATCCCTCTGACTTCTTCCAAGCATATTTGGCTGCCCCAGTGTGCCTTGTATTCTACATTGCATATAAGGCCATTAAGAGACCCGCTTTCGTCCACTGCAGAGATGCTGATCTTGATAGTGGAAGGAGGGAAATTGACATGGATCTTCTTAGACAAGAAGTCCACGAAGAAGAAACCGCCCTTGCTTCAAGAGGATTCTTTTATAGAGTTTATAAGTTCTGGTGTTAAAAGTCAATGTTTATGTATTTGTATGAAATTATGAAGTTCACTGTAGATCACACAACTCTCTTATCATAGAGCCGTACGGAACCTGCATGAAATAGGCATCTCAGGAGGTGTACCAGGCTTAACGTAAACATGACATCTAACAGCGATTGCAAGCTGTGTGAAATAAAAAAACCATTGGATAAGACCCAATGGATTAGATGTGAAAAATGTAAGGAATGGTACCATTACGACTGTGTAGGTAAAACGGCCAGTGAAATTGCTGATATTAGTGTTTTCATTTGCGACGACTGTAGTCCTGAATTTGGCTTTTCCATCTTAAAAAGAGTGTCATCCAGGAAAAAAGCGCCGATTGATTACCAGGCATTAGACAATGGTGATACCATTGGATTTCTAAAGTTACATCCCTATTGTTTCTATTTCAAAGGTTCACGTGCGAATTTTAACAGCAATCATATCAAAGAGTACACAGGGCCTGGCTTATCGAAACTGTGGGGTGATTTGAGACCGGAAGATATTCCTGAGCCCGCCATTATTCGCAGAAAAGAATATGACTCCCTTGATATGTCAGTTCCATCAGAATTGACGGTAGCTGAAGTTACGGAACTGTTGGGTGAGGACACTCCACTGGAAGTTATGGATGTTGCAACACAAGGAAACAGCACAGGCTGGACTTTAGGTAAATGGAGAGATTATTATTATTTAGAGGAAAGCGAACGAGACAGAATACGAAACGTCATTAGCCTAGAGTTTTCGTACACTCCGCTAGCAGAAAAGGTTAAACGGCCTGCAATTGTTAGAGAGTATGATTTGGTGCAACAAGTGTGGCCATCAGATCCCTCCGCAGAATCCGATTATCCAAAAGTGTCATTATATTGCCTGATGTCTGTTGCGAATTCCTTCACCGATTTTCATGTTGATTTTGGAGGTTCATCAGTTTTTTATCATGTGTGCCAAGGAGCGAAGACTTTCTTATTCGTACCTCCCACTCCACAAAATCTACAGAAGTACGAGAAATGGTGTTTATCATCAGACCAAAATTCGACTTTTTTCGGGGGCCTTGTTAAGGAATGCTATGAGGTTCGACTGAAAAAAGGCGACTCATTGTTAATCCCCTCAGGGTGGATACATGCCGTCTATACGCCTGAAGACTCTCTGGTTATTGGGGGAAACTTTCTTAGTAAGGATAGCATACCAATGGAGCTCAAGCTAGCCGAAATAGAACGAACAACTCGCGTGCCACGAAAATTTCGGTTTCCCTATTTTAACAGGGTGCTTTGGTACATTGTAATATACTATTCGAAGCCTGAGAACAATAAGACCCTCAAAATTCGCCTACAGATTGGTTTACAGTATTTGGCATCTTATATATGGAAAACCACCAATAGCCCAGATACAAAAGAATACAAGGCATTAATACAAGCATTGCCAGTTGAATACAAGAAGAACTATAAAACACTTGCAGAGTCGTTTTTAAATGATCTGGCGACAAATGTTATAAGCAGCAAACGGAAACAGGACTTGCCTGTTGATTCTGCCGATTCAAAAAAGATCAAAACGGAGACATCTTCTCCCACAGGTATTAGCAACAGCTGCGAAAACACTTTTAAAGAGGATGTCTAGAAACGTGATGATATCACTTGATTTTCTTATAGACTCGATAGTGTTTTCCTAAGGGTAATTACAAGAATAAGCATGTATAATCTATTTATTATATTTTCATTTCATATATATCAAGCAAATAGTCGAAGTCCTGAGGCAGGTGCTCCGATAGAGGTAAGCTGGGTAATAGAACACAACTTACCTCTTTCACTGACATGGTATTTGGCACCAGTCAAGGGGTCTCTTTCACTGGATGTGCCTTCATAAATAGGAGTCAATGTCGATGGACAAATGTCAAAATCCGCATATTGGTCAAAGTCAATCTCATGGGCATCAAGAGGTGAAGCATCTGCCTTAGCCTTGAGAGCCTTGGCTTGAGCAATGTTCTTGGCATTCCTGGCTCTAACCCGTTCGTTCACAGATCTATCAGAATCATCGTCATCCACGCCTTCCATGATTTTAATGTACTCGGAGGCAAAGAATGAGGCAGAAGCGAAATTCTTCTTTGAGAATGATTCTTTCATCGCAACCATGTAAGGAATATGAGCATGTCTCTTTTGAAGCTTAGGCTTAGTGAAATAAGCCACCAGTTCGAGACTTCGTTTCACATCAGTAGGAGGAAGACTTTTTCTTTTAAGCTCGATTGAAAAAGCAAGAATATAATTCTTGCAAATTTCAATAAGCTTTTGGCACTCTTTAGCCTCTGCCTCAGAAGGAACGGATAGCACGACAATTGTCTGAAGAATTTCCCTAAAGGTCTCAATTGCGAGTTGAAGCTGGTTACCACTAGCCACCAACTTATATGCTTCTTGTAGAGTTTCTCCTAAACTCTCATAACCATGAACAAAGGGAAGAACCTTCTCATCGGGTCTACGAGCATAGAATGTCAGTGGGGGAAGGCCATCGTTTGCAGGCAAATACAATTTCGAGCCGCGATATACTTCCAAAAACCTCTTTTTCAAAGGAGCAAAATTGACAATACCAACTTGGCGGTTGAGAAGCTGAGCAGCAGTTTCAAATGAACCAGCGGCCACATGGTCGGCAGCCACTGGAGAATTTCGCAACCACAATTCTGTTTCAGACGAACCAACAGTAATGTCAATGTTACTGTCAACCTTTTCATCAGTTTCTTCAACATCTTCAATGCCAAGATCTTCAGCACCGAGGTCCCAGCCGTCTTCATCTTGGAGTTCATCTTCATATTCATCGAAATCGCCATTGGCAGTCTCTGCATTAGTCTTCTGTTCAGGTTCATCTTCCAAAGACAGTGCTTCAACCTTTCCGAGGAGAGCCTGTTCGAAAAACGAAAGCGAAGTCTTACGCAGTGGCCAATTGGATTTATGTGTTTCATGAGAAACGCCAGTGATAGCGTCAGACGAAGTATCAGTGATCGAGATTTTGATAGCCGACTCGTCGACACCAGACTCCTCAATAATCTCTCTAGCGACTTCAGTCAATCCACTGCTTTTAGCCAATGAATATGCTAAAGGATATAAGCCTGCGTCGCGGAGCAATTGAATTCGACTGTCAACTGAGTTGAGGAAAATACTAGTCTGGAATCGGGCAGCAGTGTCATTACGATGATCAGCAATTTGTTCCATCTTCTGTAATCTTCCAATATTACCAGTGGCAAGGTAAACAAATGACAAGCGATCGAAATCATGTTGCTTTTGGTAAATATCTTCGACAATGTCATGATTACCTTGTGCAAGTGCTTCCTCACCAAGGATCTTCCAGGCGGCAGGCTTACCCAGCTCTTTTGCTTGTTCAAAAGCCTCCTTCAAGTCACCACATTCAATAGCCAAATCGAACTTTGTCTGCGCATCCTGAACAAATTGTAAAGCAATTTCCGGATATCCCTTTTTCTGCAAATAAGCAATGATACTTTGACCAACAAGCTGGGATGATTTGATAAGACGGAGGACTTCATGGAAATTCTTGCTTACAAGAGCCTTCTTAAATCGGTATTCAGTAGGATCAATTTTCAAAACCTTGATAGAACCACCACGAGCAAGACAATATACAGAGTTCCCTTTGACCTTGGCCATGTAAAGCGTGTTTTGAAGAGTCCTTAAAATACCATTGTCCCCGTTCAATAAACTATACTTCAAATGGTTCAAAGTTGAATAAATTAGAACTCCAGTATCATCCCAAGTAGCACTCTTGATACGAATAGTTTCGTGAAGCGACGAGACAGTCTCTAGGTTTTTAGTGGTAATTGTAATTGTGTGCTTGCCCAACAAGGCCAAATGCTGACCATCATTCGACCATACAGCATATTTGATGTTTGAAACAGGGATTTCAGAAATAGTCTTCTTCTGTTGAACGTCAAACAAAACTACAGAAGCAGCACCTAAAACAAGCAACAGACCAGGACCTCCATATACAATATCTTTAACATTGCTGATAGGACATTGTACACTCTTGGTAATAGAGTTACCCAAATCACGTATCTCAATAGTTTGACTCGATTTCAACAAAACGGCAAATCTATTACGAGAAATGAATACAGCCTGGTCACCAGATCCACGACTAGTCTCAGATGGTTCAATAGCTCCCGAAGCATCCTTAGGCAAACTAATAAGCTCAAAGATATTTTGGTTGTCGGCAGATTTGGTGGTGACTAAGATCTGTCTTTCAGCAGGGTTATATGACAAGTTTCTGAAAGGAACCCATTGACTGCCAATCTTTTTTAAAGATAGCAATGGCAAACTCTCATTATTGCTATTGATGTCGAAAAATTTAACCTGCTTCTCTCTATTGATATAGTAGATGCTGTTTTGGTAGACCGTACTTGCAGGGCGCTCTCTTTCAAGCTTGAAAACCATGACACCGCTATCATGAGCGGCAGCAAAAAGATTAATTGACTCGTGGGCTGCAATATACCAAAATTTATCGCCCTCCCTCTTGAACTGTTGCACAGGAGTTCGCTTGTTCAAGTCCCAAGTACGAATTGTCTTGTCTTCACTGACAGAAATAATCAAATCTTGGAATGGATGGAAAATACAACACATGATATTACTCAAATGGCCACGACAAGTATCCAATTCCCAGGCTTTGGTTTCACTCATTCTCCAAATTTTGAGGACTCTGTCATCACCACCAGACACGATTAATGGCAAAGTAGGGTGGAAAGATGCCCAATTAACACCTCGATCATGACCTTCTAATACATACTTGACAATCGCATCAGTATTTCCGAAAATGTCTTGTGGTGGGCCATTGGCTCTAGCAAGTTGATCCTCAAAAGCGTTGGTAGTATTCAAAGCGCCACTAGGAGCGGAGTGACGTTTTCGCAACCCAGAAATATCCCAAACACGGACGGTTTGATCGAGGGATGCGGAAACGATCAAATCTTCCTTGGGGTGGAACTGAGCGCTCATAACATAGTGGTTATGACCTGTCAAGCACGCAATCTCCTGACGATTTTGCCAGTTCCAAATACGGATAGTTTGGTCATCTGAACAAGAGATGATCCAAGGCAAATCATTGTGAAAGAACACTGTTCTCACGTAGTCCAAATGGCCAGTCAAAGTGAAGAGGCGTTTTCTGGTTTGCAAACTCCAGACATTGATAGTATAATCGTCACCACAAGACGCAAATAGGGGTTGGGTTTTATGGAAATCAACGCCTCGAACTGGTCCCTCATGGCCTTCAAATCTGTCTATGATGGTTCCCATGCGGTAATCCCATAGCTGAATCGTAGAGGAATGCAGTGATACCAAGATCCAAGGTCTAACATTGAGTTAGTATTCTACCTAACTAAGTCATTCATTTAGAATTGAATAACTGGCCGCAATATTTTGCAATTGAGTTCTAGAGGACCAGTCATTTCAAATTAAACCACCGCTTTTCAAACTTAAGCGAACAAGCAATCGAACCCTCCTAAGCATTTCAATATGATAATTGACATATGAACAAAAGTGTGTACTTACCTCTTAGGATGAAAGGCAACTGCCTTGGCCCTAGACGATTTCGACTCAAACTAGACATAGTTAGATCATTGCTGCCCATTTATTGGTGATTGTACTCTGAATGTCAACCTGAGCACTTTTCGTGGTTTCGTCTTACCTTTGTTAACATCTGCATTTTTACACGCGTTCTATTGTCAACTCCCTCACACAATCAGACAATTCGTTCAATTGCAACCAAACAAGAATCGCAACGCGTTCACTTGTCCAGTATTCAAATGAAAGAGTGCTGGTGTCTGAACCTTTCGCTGCAAGCGTTAATCTCGACTCGTGCGACGTGGACTTACCAAATCGTGCGGCGCTACCCATCAATGTATCCTTACCCAGGAAGCTATTTGCCAGTTTATAATCTATCTATCAAGGATTGCACTTTTAATAATTTCAAAACGTATAGGATAATAGCCAGCACCAATAATGAACAATTGCCAGACTTGAAACTTATTTATAGGAGATAGGAGATGACATAAATTGATACTTGGCATGATAAAGCTAATTGACAAATGACAGACTGGAATATGCACGTGATATTAATGCATACGCGATGGGGGATTTGTTTACATTCTGTAGGTGCGCGATCTGTGAACTGACAAGCGACCACTGGAGCAATTATGAACACTAAACACTCGCTGGTTTCCATTTTAGACCCAGATACTAATAATAGTTATAAATATGACTACAAAGTTAATTCGGACTCAGATCTTGACGATTTTGGAAACGGGTTTCAACCTTTGAATATTGAGCACAGGAAAGCTCTTCTGGAGTATATGCAAATGAATGGACCCAAGGAACAGACTAAACCTCAACAACATGAAAGAAACAACTCAATAGAAGAGAAACCCCGAAAGCAACCTTCCAAAGGCAATGAAATAATGAGCGGAGGCAGTTTTATTATATCAGATTATACCCCAATTTCTCAATCGACGCCATATAACGACAACCAAATATCAGGTAGCACATTAGGTGACCCGGATCAAGAAAAGGGAAAAGCATCGTTGAATGGAGAGGAAAAAGAAGCAGATAATGCTCAAATTGAAAGAACCACTGATGTTGGGAAAAGATATGCTGAAGAAAGAGAAGGTCCTCCTCATCCCAAGAATAAAGAACAACACGAAGACGAGAATCGGACGGACAAGACCAATGGTTCTACTTTCACCAAGAGAGAAACTGAGTACAGAAATGCGGTAAATATGACCCCAATTTCAAAAATAGGTACTTTCAGACGAGATGGAATCGTAAGAACTAGCGGGCGTGCATCAGTTCGGTCCTTCATGGGGTCCAATGGAAAAGATACGCTTCGGCCCAGTTCTAGCCCAGCAGAATTTCCTGTAGAGACAGATTTAAGAAAAAGCTTTACAGAAAGACCAGGTCAATCCAGTGACTTATCTGAGACTGTCCTTTCTGAAGGGGAGGTTCATAATGCTGGAAACGCTGAGGTAGCTGATGCATCCATGCTTCATGGATTTTTAGCCTTCATTAGGTCTCACCCCCATGGTGAAGAGTTGTTCCAACAATTCGAGGGGCAGTGGAAGTCAGCAGATGACCACACCCATTTACGAACCGCACTCCCTGTTGATGTAACTGAAGAAGTTCAACAGAGCCAAGAAACCCCACAGGTTGAGCAGACACCTAATATAGAACCGAAGAGGAGGGTAGTTATTGAATCAGTGCCAGAATCCGAAACTGAGGTCCAAGTTGAACCCCAGCCTAATTCCAATCAAGATGAAAGGTATAAAGTTGACCATGAACATGCACATGCACATGCACAATCTGTCGATGGTGAAGCTAGGAAATCTATGAATATACCGCTTCAAATATCTCATTCTGATCGCTCCTCATCAGCGAGTAACGATGTTCATCAAAAACTTGAAGATTTACTGCGTAGATACAACTCAACGCATGAGGAAAATATTCGCCTGCTTAACGAGAATCGACAGTTGAAAGACGAGTTCTCAAAACTACAGTCCCAGTGTTCACAATTGCTTGGTCGCTCCGAACCGATAAACTCTCACTCGTTTATAAAGGAAAAGTTATATAACCGCCTTGAACTGAACGAAGTCGATTCGATGTCATTGATTGATGCGCAAAACATGATTAAGAATATCGCACTTATATTTGACATGCCTGTTAGCCGTTTTTCCAAATGGCTCCCGATGATAGCGAAACTGCTTGGTGAAGACGATGTATACCTCAATTTTACCCAGGAAGTTCACCGAATAATTTATAGTGGCCAAGAGCTCAGGAAAAGGAAGAATCAAAAGTGTCTTCAAGAGATGCTTTTAATTTTAAACCGCAATCGAAGCACTTTTTCCTGAATACCTAATTGATCAGCTAGCTCTATATCTTAATGAATGATGAAAAATTTTAATAAATAAATAACATATACACTATTTGCTCTAAATATCCATACCAATGCCCCACTTCGTTTTCTTGACCTTGGCAGCTATAGGCTCGATTATACCAACCGATCGGGTACCCAATCCCATACCTACCTTCCAACCCATCTTTTCGAGCATTTGTCTTCCAATATTATCTGCTCCTAGTTCATCAGCGGTAGCTCCAACAACATCACCTTCCTTATGATGGACAATTCCACCGCCACCACTAGATTTTTGAAGTTTCATTTCTGCTGGCCTCTTCCTTCTGACACTCTCACGCTTAGTATCAGTGCGAGGAAACACTTTTCTTCTGTTCAAGTATCTGTTAACCTTTGGCTCATCAAAGTCACCAAAAGAGCTAGAAGTTTTCGTGGCAATTATCACCTTATTTAAACCATCTCCCCGACATTGTGATTTCAAATAATATGCTTGACACAGCTTCTCAATAATGTAACGTGCATTGTAATCCACTGGTGGGAACTGCAAGGTTGTTGTTGATTCATTGTGGATAAAATTCTCAATCTCTTGAACGACATCATCCACAGTAATTTTATCAAGATACCTATACTTCAAATGGGTCACATCTTTAGCTGACTTCTTAGGCTTTTTCAACAGACCTGCTTTTCTCAACTCCTCGCGTTGCTGCTTTCGAATTCTTTTAGCTTCACGAGACTTCACCCATTGCTTCTCTAGATACTCTCTGATTTCATCATCAGACACTTCGAACTTGGGTACTTTTCCTTTTTTGACCCTTTTCGGAGCCTCCAGGACACTTTCAGAAAAAGATTCAAGAATTGCATCTTTATTTTTCTTCTTACGAGCCGATACATCATTATCTTCTTGTACCAGTTGACGGATAATGGCATCCAATTCATCGCCACTAGAAGCAAAGGCATCCATTCCTTGGGTATCTTCGAAATATAGTTCCTGCCTATTGTCCTCCGCCTCTTCATCGTCAGACATACTGGCACCGAGACTCCTTATTTTCTTGGCAATCTTTTCATTAGTATATCCATGATCTTGATACAACTCATAGAACTCATCCTCATCAATTTTGTTAGATTCCCTGATGAGCGCATACTCATCTGACCACTGAACAACAAATTCTTTCCCATTGGCCCCATATTGCGTACTGATAATCTTTACAACCGGGCCATCTGGTAATGGCTCAGTATCAGAATCATCAAGAGGGAAACCGGAAACACCTTCTCGGAGGTCCTCAGGATCATAATCGCTTTCATCATCTCCATCATTGTCTTCAATATAGTCATCCTCTTCATCATCATCATCATCATCATCATACGTATCGTATAAATCGCTGCCGTAATCATTATTAGATGAACTATCTGCATATTGTGATAGCTCATCGTATTCATCGTCTATTGAGTCGCCAACTTCAAGGTCACGTAGAGCTAGCCTCCGAAGTCCAATAAGCTGTTCATATTCCAAGTCACTAGAATGGTTGGACATATCTTCGTCATCATCCTCTTCACTGGTTGACTGAGCTTCATCTTCGTCCTCGTCGTCGGCTGTTCCTGCGGTACCTATTGAGTACTCCTGGTGGTCTACATCGACTGGTAGATCATTAGCCCTATGAGATAGTTTAGTAGAATTGAACACTTTACTTTGTTGCAAAGTATTTTTGGTCGACCCCAATCTTGTCTCATAACTCAGCGGAGCAAACGAGCCTGGTCGAGGCGAACTTTGTAAAACCGACCCTGAGGAAGCAGTTTCGCTCCTTTCATCATCGCCTTGCCCTTCTGCAACAATATTATCGTCCGAGTGAGATAGTTCATCCTTGTCAGAGGTAATAAGAATGCTTGATTCAGCGAAAATCTTGTTACCTCTTGGGGATTCATTTTCAATTTGTTTGGAGATTTCTGCTTGACTCGTTTCATTTGGATGACTAGCTTCGAGATACAGATTGGAATCATCGACTAGGACAGCATCAATTTCCACTTCTTGTTCAATTTCGATATCCATGTCCATATTCAACAAACTCGGCTCTGGCTGCCGCATTATTTTATTAACATTGTCCCATTCCATTTTAGATGGATCATATACTTCAGACGATTTGATAAATACCATAGGCATCAATCTTAATTTTCCTCTCGAGTGCTCTCTATGTTCTGACGTAAGCCAAGCTTCTCGTTTCATTGACATTTTGTGATGGTGGCGATGATGATGGTTATGGTTACCAGAAATTGGATTCACATCATCTGTATCATCCTTTCTACGACCTGGAATTCGATTGTCGGAGCTGTTGCGACCAGCGCCGCTACTTTTTCCTTGTCCGCCTTTTTTCCTATTGCTTTTTGTACTTCCATTGGCGCTGCCTCCTTTGGATCCTCCATTCCGACCTCCTTTCTTGCCCTTTGGCTTATGCTTTTTGGCCATTGTTGCTTTCTATAACGACCTGGTCTGTTATCAAATTAATCTTACATCCTACAATCAACCTCAATCTATCACGTGCTCTGTATACAGACAAACCTAACCACTAGCTATTTGCGCTCTAATATCCCTTTTCGACGTTCACAACAGAAGTACATCCATCAGATATAACTATTCGACATACACGTAAACGATTCACAATTAACAATTAATTGAACCTGAATATCATTGTTGATTGAATATACACTTGTAACTATATTACAGAACTCTCTTTGTAGTCACATTTCCACTGTCATACGACCTCGTCTGATAGTGCAAAAATGTCGACAAAGAGTAGCTTCTTCATACTTTGGTGACCCAAGAGGGTCGAAATCAAAAATTATGAGACCCGTACCACCCGAAGATGGCAGGTAAATAGCCGTTCTGCCGTGTGCAATGCAGACGAAACTACCCAGTCGCTAAGAATTTTTGAGCTCCAGCAACGTCTCTAGGTAAGTATGAAGAAGAAAAAAAGAAGAAAAAGATTTTCAATCTTTGGGGGTCTTGGGCCCTTTATATAGTAGTTGGGACCTTTGGGCAAGGGTGTGTTGACATTGTGCATGGTAGGGTACAGAAGTCTCGTCACCAAGTATTTCGCGTCGTGTATTCGTCCGTGTGCCCTGACTGATACGCATTTGGGGATCGAGATATCCAGCCGTGTAAACAAAACATGCAGGGCCCAAGAGAAAGAACGTTCATCAGAGGGCCCTGACTATTACTTATTCGAGGCTAATTGTTATACACTATAAGTCATTAATAAATTATAGATCTGAGCTCTTTAATGCTTGACCCAGATCATCATTTGCCATTGTGGCTGAGTTCATCTCCTCCCACTCCTCGTCAGGACCGCTGTAGCTAAGATTCCTACTGATTTTCACAAGCGGTCCATCATCTTCGAAACAACTGGGGTGGTGAGATTCGCCAGAAACCAACACTGGCGTGCCATATGATGAGTCCCTGTTTCCATCATTGGAGCCTGTATCTTCGGTATCTGAGACCACTGTGCTCTCATGATGCGAAGTCAAAGCTGAAACGTACTCGTTAGGATCCTCAATGTCATCTATACAATCATTAAAATTCAAATCCATGTCAACTCGCTTGTCTGTTTCAGTCATTGAATCAATCATTACAGGAGCATCATCATCGACCTCAACTTGGCGCTTAGCGTCTCCAAACTGGTCTTCGTCTAGTTCATCCACTTCCTCGCCATGCTTGTGGGCATCACATTTGCTACCCTGTGGGGCTCGATCATTGTTGCTTTCTTCTGTTCCTTCGTCCTCGTGTTCATACTCATTCACATCATCATCATCATCATCATCTAACGCAACCATAGTATCATTATCTTCAAGTTCATCTTCCAGGCCAACATCTATGAATTCGCCATCTCCTTCATCGTCATTTCCAACTGATAGTGAAGTTCTCCGAAACATTAACGATTCATTGGCCGATATATTGATAATCTTGCTACAGTCCGATTCCCTGATGAAACTCTTCCAGTTCACCCAATCTTCTTCGTCACGAATCAAAAATCCCACCAACATACTAGGATCCATTTCCTTCAAGTGTAGTTGTCTGATTCGTCTCGAATGTAAGCTTTGATACGATTCCGGATCTAGGTTCCCATCCTCTGCAAGCTTTAAGCTTCCTTGAGCCTTGTGGGGATCCAAGTAGAATAAATTGTCGCCTTGGTATGCAAAAAAGTAATGAGAGGCTGAAGGTCGGCCACCAGCAATGCCGACAGCCTGTTTACATTTCAAAAACCCACGAACTGAGTCCCAGTATACCGGGTTCACATTTTCAATTCCAGCTCGAATGCCAAGTAAAATCAGGGTTGGTTTGAGCCCATCTGCTTCTTGAGCTGTCCTCAAAAAGCTATCTTCGTATATATCAGAGCCATTATTTGAGTATACCCTCAGCTTATCATTTGCAAATCTCTGGCATAGAGATCTATATTGTTAGTCATAATTCTGCACAGTATCAGCCTCCTGTCTTGACTAACCGAAAGGGCAATATACTTACTTTATACTGCTAGCTGCCGCTGAAGGTCCAAACCATTCGCCAGGTTTTTTCCCGCAAAAGTCCTCCCCATGACGAACAAAATTGTGAATTGAAAATGGCGCTTGCGGATCATCCCGAAACAACTGGGCAATCTGCAATTCTAGATGATCTGGCTGATCTGGTGATACTCTCCACTCACGACCCAATTCAAGTAATGCAAGTGCGTTGGCTAATAGAGACTGGCCTGTCCGGATCATACAACCCCACCCTACGTCCGATGTAAAGCCATTTATATCAATGCCACCACCGCGGAGAATGCCAGTTAATCGCACTGCCGATGGTCCATCCTTGGATTTTGGTATCAAAGGGAAGCCCGTGCGATATGTAAGCCATAATTTAGAACCCACGTCGGCAAGAAATTCTGGGGGCCACTCTGCTGATGGGGCGGAGACAGTTGCCGAATTTATTGGAGCTGAAGACAGTTGCGACTCGGCTGCAGTCGCACCAGTTGCACCCGAATTGGAAAATGTCGCACCAGCCATCGTCACTGCCCTAAGCATAGACGGGAAACTTAATCCTTTCGTCTGCTTGTCCTTTTCTTCCAGCGAAGTATGTTGATTGTGCGATGTACCTGTTTCTGTCGGCTTGACCGCAAGCCCATGCTCCAGGTCAGCGACTCCTTCCTCTCTAAGTCCATCTTCAGATATATTTATGGTCTCCGTTAGATCATCAGAACTTTTCCTACTAGGCTCGTATGATACTCCTAAGCAAACAATTTCATTAACCAGATCGGAGTTGGTGGGTTCTGTGTCCCAGAGATACTCAAATACTCTTCTTACACCTGAATTATGAGACATTATCACAAGAGTTATCACAAAGCAACAAACTCCTTCATCCAAAAGTATTTGCTATCTCTACTGCAATTATTTAGTTGGAACTAGGATTCGCGACCTTGGATCAACAAAGTACTGGGTTATTAGTCTGTTCTGTTGAATAAAGCCAAGGAGGCAACCAACCCCTAAAACACGAATTTAGAGCTCTACTCTGACTATTAAATCTTTATCACAAAATAATATATCAGAATCACCCTTTATCTTTGATAGTCTTTAGTACTTCAACTCCCTCCCTGTTAGTTTGTTTACCTAATTGTCGTGTTTGATTCCCAATATTTGGTTATGTAGTAGAGTAGTAAGTTGGAACGGGTCAGGTGCTTGCACCAGGTACTGAGCTGTTTACACTACTACACTGATTGATATTACCTGCAGGCCGATAAGGGCTTTAAGCAGGTAGTCTAGAGTGGGTGGCGTATTGTTGAGAGTGCATAACTCCCACTTACGCAAGGCTGGTGTACGTCTATCTGTTAAGGCCCTCTACAGACTCCTACGCCCTCATTCTTTATATTTAGTCTCTCCTTAGATACTTCTATTGCTGAGTATACTATCCCGATACTTGACTACCTGTATTCTCTATTATATAATTGTTATCTATAAGCTATTTCTAAGCTATTTTATCAGCCAAGATCAAATATGTCCCTTCACGCTGCCGAAGTTGAAGCCTAGTGAGCTCACTAGGATTACACCCTTTAGAAGCATAACGCTCTGTATACCTATTGTGGGCGATTTCCTCCCAACTCTCTCAGAGCTAATAATTTTCAGCCGTCCGGCTATCGGTGCAGAATCTCAACTGTATCACCAGCCCCGAAGAAAGACGAAACGGTGAGAAAATATATTTTGATATTCCTAAAATTGGCACCCAAAGGACAATGACTGAGTCAACGGTTATTCTGCCAGGAGATACTCTGATAGATCTTGGTGATGCTACAACTTTAGGACCAGGGTTATTTCAGGCCCCACTATCAAAACCGGTGCCTGTTAAAGCTGGGTATCTCATGCGCAAAGAGAAGGGGCATACTGGATCTGTATATATCGAATCAAATAGCCGAAGATATGTGCCATCAGTAAAAGACCATGTTATAGGTGTTGTTGTTGGTAGACAGACCGAGGGATTTCGAGTACTGTTACAGGATGCATCGCCATCTGTCAGATTGGGTCAGTTTGCCTTTGAGAACGCAAATAAAAAAAATCGGCCCAATCTTCCTGTTGGAGCTCTTGTATATGGACGAATTACTATGGCTGATAAGGATATTGAGGCAGAGATGGAATGCTATGATAGCAACACTGGTAAAGCTGCAGGGTTCGGTGAATTGAAAGGGGGCTATGTTGTACAGGTCTCATTGGCTTACGCTCGTAAACTCTTATTTGAGGGAAGTCCACTTTTGTCAGCTATTGGTGATATAGTTCCCTTTGAAATCGCTATTGGAATGAATGGCAAGATTTGGATTGATGCTCCGGATAATACAACAATATTTAAAATAGCTCAGTGCATTGAGAAATCCGAGACGTTAAGTGAACATGAAAGTGTTGATCTCGTTTCAAAACTCTTATCTGGAAAGAAAACTAAATAGATGGCTGCTTCATAGGAGCTATGCTCAAAATGCTTATTTATTAATTAAATGAAAATCAAATATTAAAAAATATTCATCACGAATTGCAACATATCCATGACACACACTCACCTTCTACCAACAAAAATAGATTACAGGCTGTCCAAGGACACCCATTTTTGGTATGCAAAAGCGTTATGTACTTCTGTGCCAAAGCTATCTTCTACCATCTCCATGCGGCCTGCCGATGGATCGTCGTCGAGTCGTGACAATTTATAGTAATACTCGTATGCTTTATAGTCGTTGGTAGCTACCTGAAGGTTTGATACAATTTCATCAGGTGAGACTAGGAAGCCGAAGTACCTATCGTGAGTGTGTGGTGAATCTTTTTGACCGCCGCCGCTTGGTGTCATTTCAAACTGAAGGTCGTTCTTGACATATTGCTCATATTCCTGATACTGCTGGGACGATACGACAGGTTCCAAAAACTGCTGTGCCATTTTTTGTACATCGTCCGTATTCCCATATGTCACGTTACAATCAGGGTTGTCCACAAAGCTTGGGAATGGTCCGGAACCAGGCTTTTCCATAACAGCCTGTATGTTTGTCTGTACTGGCTGCAAATCTGCGGAGTTTTCATCTCCCTCAACTTCGCGCTTAACAGAATCGGGAACCCTACCTGAAAACACTCGGTCGCTGATAATCTTGGGTAATGCCGGTGTCTGATATATCATTGAAGCACGTTTCATGGCTTCTTTGCGAATGGAACTGGGACCTCCACTGGATCGTATCTGTTTAGTTGGGTTCGAGGTACCCTGAGACTGCTTGAACTTGTTCTTCCCGTTATTAAATTCAGCGCTATGATTTCCCTCAAGTGGCTTTCGTGACACGAACGGACTAGAGCCTATTGCTAGCTCTTGCAAGTCTTGTAGCTTGCCATTAGTTGGAAGATATCGTAGGGTCGAATTCATATTAAAAGCAAAGGTCGATTTTAGAGATGTCAACATTCTCGGTCTGTAATATTCATTCCAGTAATTGTCATAAAAATCTCTATATGGTAACAGGGGTTCGTATTCTTCATTATGAATATCAATATCATCAATCTTCATGTTCAATCTATCATGCATAGTAAAAAGGTTTGACGGTGTCCACCATTTTAAATAGCTCCTTCTAAATTTTCTCCCAAAAACATCATTGTGAAGGTAGTAATCGGTAGATAGATCCCATAAAGTAGGCTGGCCCTCCCGCCACACATAATTACCTAAAAACAAATTAATCGCATCCTGTCGTTGGGAGTCTACAAATGAGTTGCTGTAGAATCGCCTTATACTTTCTATCATATCCCGTGAATGACTAGTCCACTGATTGATCTTTCGATATGTCTCCATCGTGTTCACCAAATGGGATCCACCATACTGCAATGCGATAGTGTCGCCGTGATCGTGATACATCTCCGTAAGTAGATTTACAACGTCAGAATCGTACTCTATATTGACAGTATTGCTAATTCCAAGGGCATACAGCTGGTATCCAAGAGCCTTTTTACCAATAACAAACTGGGCAGCATTAGTTCTATCTAAACAGTCGATACAATTTGTCCGGCAAATTCCATCTTGAATTTTCATCCATGCCAAATTCTTTCCATTGTGAAAGAATCCTGTTGTCATTAGAGTCTTCTCAGCATAGTTTTCTAAAAATTCAATCACTTCCTGGTCACGACTTTTAGATGCCCGACTCATATCCCACGAAGTATATTGCATTTTCGAGTCCTTGGGCAAAAACTGATTCAGATAATTGATACATTGTTCAAATTCATGGAGTAACTTCGATTCTCTTGGAATTCGTTCCCGTGTCTTTATTAAATTGAGAATCAATATTGGTGAACCATATCTTTTGAACATGTTATCAAAATGCAACGCAGCAGAAGAGAAAAAAGGGTCCGCTGCATTCAACTCAATCGGTGGCTTTGGGGTCATATTCTTGCTCACATCCTGAGTCCAATATAAAGGAATACTTCCCCGGTGCTGAACATATGAGGTATATCGAGGACAGTTGAAGACACCATCCTGAGGATCGTGAAATGAAGTGGTCAAGTGGTCGCATACTATTTGCTCAGTTTCGACCTCGTTGGCCACATTGCCTTGGTCATTCACCCCACGTTTCAAAAACCGGGCGCCTGCGAAGTATCTTGATCTTCGGGCAACAAGAATCACTAAAACGTTTCTTCCACAAACAGAAATCTTGGCCTGATCAATAAATCCGTGAATTATCGCCGTGCACCAGTCCATAGCACCACTAAACGTATGTCTCACTGGCTCCAGAAGTTGTATGTTCCAAAGAAATCGCTCGTTATACTTTCCAAACCTATCTGAGGGAGACTCATCGTATAATCCCAAAACTGTTTCCTTTTCTCTGATCATGTTATATTGCAGGGTATTAGTGATATCATAGCTGTTACTGTAATAAAAGGTTCGGCTCAGGTCCATACTCTGAAAAGTCGCCATGTACCTCGCTTCATCAGACCGACGGTCTGGTTTACGGTATACACTGCTATGTGCAATGGGTATCAACTGCGTGGATTCTATATGATAGACGAAATGGCCACCTATCAAGGCGACGATGCTTCGCTTCGTCACTACCGACACATAATAGCCCTCAGAAAATCGGATAAATCCCAAAATAGCCCAAGCTGTTAACCGCTTTGTCAATCCACTACTGCCAAAGCCTGTTTTCCCACGGGAAGAATCAGCACTCTTTTCCAAGCTTGATAGCATTTCGATGATTCCTGCCCGATTTACCGAGGTTGGGGTCTTTTCAGATATAACGAGCTGGTCTTTAGGCACCGTGAGGTCGATTTCTAACATCCTGAATCTGGATTCTCGTGCATTTGATCCAACAATGTACATTTTACTTTTAGTTTCATAAATAGTAAACTTCGTGAGCATAAACTTTGAGGGTGGTGCCAGTGTTAGATTTTGCTCGAGCAATGATGGCCCATTTGGGTGCATCTCATCACTTCTACTCGGTTCTGGATGAACCGATTGGCCCTGGTTTGTGGTTCCGGCCACTGACGACACGACTGGGTATCCATTTATGTTGTCATTCAATTGATGGTCATGCTGATTTGATGGTGGAACCGACACCTCACCTTTGGCTTTGGATGCCTCTGCAGTATTATCATTCAAAACAACAAACGAATTGCTCTTCACCTCCGGACTTCTAGTAGCAGCTGATGATTCACCATCATTCTGTTGGATTGCCACAGTTGGGAAAACCAGATTTGTCACATCTCCATTTACTACCAAGTCTGCACTATCGCTTTCCATTATAAGTCCAATATTTTAAGTTGAAACTATGGTGGGCTTGTTGACAGGGGATGAACATGCAGATTGCTGCTAAGTATCCGCTTTGCAGGGATATATTCATACCACGTGACATGAGATGGCTAAGTCATAGAAAAGATATTACTATAATTCTTGAAATAGATATAAGTTAGCATAGTCACCATTTCACAATCTAATATCAGTCTAATATACTTACTATAATATTACAAGTTAAATCAGGTTTCGCGTTCCTTTAATACCTCACCAGTACCAGCATGCAGGGACTAACGGCTGAATTTTTTTCATGCAGGATCAGTTTCGCACTGATCTGTGCTTCAATTAGCCCGACCGCTACTAAAAACCAAGCTGTGAAACCATGTCTATTGAACCAACGGTTTCGAAGCCTGAAGTCAAGAAGGTTAAAAAGATTATTAAGAAGAAAAAGATTCTTGTTGATGAATCCATTCAAGGCACCAATGATTCTTCTATTGTCTCCAAGAGGTCTGTAGAAAGACTGTACAGGAAAAAGGGGTCCAGTAATGAGCAGCCTATGGAATTTTTTCGGTACTTTGTACCAAAGCCACAACGACGTTCTCCAATTATCAATCGGGGCTATTGGACTCGTATAGAGGCAATGAAAAGCGTTATTTCCAAGGTGCTTGTGCAATATCAGAACTCAGAAACGAAGGTGATTGTGGTCAACCTCGGCTGTGGTTTTGATCCCTATCCATTCCAGTACTTATCTTCTGGAGAGAATTGTGAGAACGTAACATTCCTGGATGTTGATTATAGCGATCTTATTTTTAAAAAGGCTGCGACAGTTTACAGGACCAAGGAATTGGCCCAAATAATTGGTCCAGCAACATATTCACCGAATATTGATAATGACAAGAACTCTCCCAATGGGAAAATATATTTACAGGCCGAAAAATACATTGCCCTTGGGTGTGATCTTCGTGAGTTAAATACCTTTGAAGCCGCATTGAGGGATTTGTTCGACCTAGAAAATTCAGTAGTCTTGTTTACTGCTGAGGTATCCCTTACTTATATGATTCAAAAAACCGCCGATGACCTTATCCGCTGGGCAGCAGGATTACCCAGAGCAGAATTCGCCCTATTGGAGCAGATAATGCCCGCTGGGGAAGATCACCCGTTTGCCAAAACCATGTTGAAACATTTTAACAGCCTGAAAACACCATTACATAGCATTACTTCTTATCCTAATATCGGCAAACAGCGTGATAGATTCCTATCAAGGGGATGGAAGTCTGTAAATGTCCAAAATCTTTTTGACTTTTGGACTAATGATGTGTCAGATGCTGACAAGAAGTTTGTTGAGTCCGTTGAGGAGTTTGATGAGTGGGAAGAGTTCATCTTATTTGGTCAGCATTACTTCATCTTACATGCTACAGGTGGATCTCAGGTGAAGTTGGCTCCCAGTATTGACAATTCTGATAGTACGAACTCCGAGCTTGGCTCTGAAGTTTCCATCTCTAGGGTTTCATTGCCAAAAGCCAAAAGAAAGTTTTTGGCAGGTTGCACTCATGGATCGTCCATTTTTTTCCATGGTGGAGTTACAACTGCTAGAGAATCTAGTTCGTTGATCATATCCGCTAACGCAAATGACTCTTATCCATATGATGAGTGTCCAATCCAGGGAAGAACATGTCACACTTTATCTAACTTAACCAATGGGGATATACTTTTAGTAGGCGGCCGATTACGTCCAGCAAACCCGCTGGCAGACTGTTGGCTGCTTACCAAGGAGACTGGAGAATGGTCCCGTGTAGAGGATCTGCCGTCTCCAAGATCCAGACATTGTGCTGTTAACATTGATGATCAAATATTGATTTTCGGGGGATCTGGTAGAGAGGAACCATCGCCATTTTTGTCTTGGTCTCAAGAACTTGGCTGGCGGTATGTTGAGGTCAAAGGTTGTCCTATTCCAAATCTGTTCTCACCCGCAATGTGCAACACTTCAAATAACGGTATAATAGTTGGTGGTATGGATGATGATAAAAAGGTTCGATCCGAGGTCTACTCATTCATATATGATCGCGTCACTAATACTGTCACTGTTGAACTGGTTCCTGTACGCGAACAAGCATTGGTCACTAGGTACGGATCTAGAAGTACTATTATTGGTAATTCTACTGTTCTGATTTTTGGAGGTGTTTCTTCTCAAAAACTTCTCGATAGACATGACATTTTTGTCAGTTTGAATTATAAGACAGGAGAGATAAAGAGACACCCGATCACATCAAACCATGAGTTGCCGATGCTTGTAGGTTTCTGTGCTAATGAGGTAAATTTGGGGCAAGACAAGCACATTCTTTCTTACGGAGGAGGATGTGTCTGTTTCTCATTTGGATCATTCTGGGATGATGTCTATTCTTTTGGCTTAGGGAATGCAGCATCTTTGCCCGAGTTAGCGACTATAAAGTTGTCTGGTAGTGCCAAGGACAATGAACAATACGATGGGCTAGACCATGGGGATGTGTCGGTGAAAGAAGTGCCCATAATAGACGTCATCACCAACCCTGTTAGCCAAGAGTCATTTAGAACTATTTGTAGGCTGCGTAGTCCAGTCCTATTTAGAAATTCACATCTAGGACCGTGCATTGATAGTTGGAGATCACCTGAATATCTTGTGGAAAAGGTTGGTCATGACACGAAAGTAGTGGCTCATGTGACATCATCTGATGCCTTGAATTTCCAAGCTAAAAACTTTGATTACAAGAGTCTAGATTTCAAGGATTTTGTTACTAAAATGTTCTCCACTTCTGAAAAGGTATACCTCAGGTCATTATCAATTTCCGATCCAAAGTCCAAACCAGCTATTTTCAAATCTGACTTTCCAGGTCTTTCAAATGATTTTAAACTACCTGATTTCCTAGATAGTTTGGAGAAGGATCACTTTTCATCACCACTTAGACTCTCGTCTGCAAACACTAGTATGTGGCTGCATTATGATGTTACAGCCAACGTTCTATGCCAAGTAGTCGGTCAGAAGAGGGTTCGGTTGTATCCTCCTCAAGACGTTGTCCATCTATCATTTCCTGCTGGTGCATCATCATCCACCATCGAGAACATTTTTGCCAATCCACCTCCAGCACATTATAAGTGTCATCCTATGGAGGTTGTCATGCATCCAGGTGACATTATCTTTATTCCCTCGATGTGGCTCCACGCTACCCAACCATTAGTGGCATCGGTTTCCCTTAACTTCTTTTGGAAAGACTTGGAGCCATCAATTTACGCTGCTGGGAAAGATGTTTACGGCAATCGCGATATAACAGCCTATGATGATGGTCGTAAAGCAGTCCTCAAACTTGTAAATAGTTTCCATGATGTCCCGCAGGAGATACGCAAATTTTATCTCTTGCGTCTTGCTGATGAAATAAGAAAGCAATGCTAATTATAGAACTTAGCTCGCTATCAATAAATCAGCTTGGATACCCGTTATTAATGTAAAATACTCTAAATATAATACTATTACTACAAATAAATACGAACATGTCCTTATGAAGGGGCCAGGTTGGACAAGAAGGCAGCAACCTCTGGGTCTAAACCCTCAAGATCGGTACCAATTGTAGGGGCTGGTTCATTTTCAATTGCAGTTTTTTGCTTCTTAGCTGAGGGCTCATCGTCGTCCTCGTCTTCTTCATCCGAGCTATTTGGACTGTACGCTGGCGCCACAGAATCGTCGATGGCATCATCATATGACACTGCAGGAGGGGTGAATGACTCAGTAGCAGGAGGCGTAAGTTCCTCAACATTGGGAGCTGAAGGCGAGTCGGCGGGAGTTGTAGATTCCTGTTCTTCGGTTGACCCTACCAATATCTCAGCGAGCTCTTGTTTAGTCTCTGAAGCATGTTTATTTTTCTCAACAAGGTCCTTCAATTGGCTCTCAGTATTTTTTAAGTTTCTTTCATTTGTTTCCAACAACCGTCTGAGCTCATTAACTAACCCTCTCCTTGTTGTTAATAGACTGTTCAGCGATGCTTCGGCAGAGTTTAGTTTTGTGATGAGCAGTGATAGTTGTGAATTGTACACAGGAGGCGCTGGGAGAGTTTCTCCATCAAATATATTAGAATAGTCGTTTAATGCTTTCTTTAAATTTATGTCAGCATTGACGGATGAGTCGGATTCCGTTTTCTGCAAAGCGGATAGAGTTGTAAGCTGGCTTGGAATCGATGGAATCCCAAGTGAGCTGCCTGAAATTCCATTTCCTATTTTTTTGGTTGGTCCACCTCCAGATGATAACCGGGTTTCGATAGCTTGTATAGTTGTAGGAGGGAATATGCTTCTCTGCTTCAGAACGTCCACCAGTCGTCGAAGCTTATTTTGAGTGGATGGCGTGAGGTGTTTATAAGATTCACCTATAGCATCTGGAAAGACATTTGCAAATGCATTCACGAATTCATCCTTTTTTTTGGCTCGAGATTGTTGAACAACCTCATTTGCCAAGTAAAAGAGACCTAGTTTACGGTTTTCAGGTGCTAGAGTGAGTTAGTACACATGACACTTCAAATATGCAAACAATTGACATTTTACTTTTAGTTTAGTTGATAGTATATCTTGACGTTACATACCTTGAGCTAGATATTTGTACCAAGCCACGGCAGCCTGATCAGCATGTCTTCTGTGGAACAGAATCCATTGAGATATCTTGACGATAGACTCTTGCGTCTCGTTAACCGCCATCAGCTTGGTTAATAACACATCTTCTGAAAAGGACATATTCGTAAGAACTGTAGGTGCCCTTGTCCAACTTTATATGCCAATTGAGAAGAACAACTACGGAGTAGTTGGGTATCGCGGTGTAAGAGTTTCGCGTTCGTCGATGAACTACACACATGTAATACTGATAAATTGTACAGTACATATGCAAATCCGGGTAACAGACCGCCATATGCCAAGTTGTTAACTTGTTGCCGCTGTTTACAGATAAATAGACCGAAGATTACGAACGCAGCCTGAGGTATATTTACACAAGAATTGAGTTACAATGTCCAATTTCCCGTCACTTGAAGAGATTGATGAAGGCTTAGTGTCTACCGAGACTCCTAGCGAGTTTCAAAACGATGATTTCCTTGCCCGAGAAAAGGCTGTGCTAGGTGAAGATGCTGAAGCATTCACATCCACCGATGGCCCTGGGGCTGACGAAGCAGTTATTGGCTTCGAAACTTCTTTCCCTCCTTTGGAATCCGTAAGTATTTGTGGCAGCTTGTACTTGATACTAGGTGGTTGTCGCCTAATTGTCTAAATCTGTAGCTCTAGCTGCTCTCTTCAGCATATGTCACTCGGTCGTTAGCAAGCTTGTTACAATTGTGATTGAGTAATTGCATTTCGTTACACTAGATATGATGTAGTAAGAATGCCCCTGGTAGTGACAGCTCCATGTTAGACGGTGTTAGATTGGGTATCTGTCAAAAATACTCGCTTCTGAAGCATGATTGGCCAATATCTAACTCTTTAGAATACTGAGCTTAACCAATCGGGTCTTATTTCGGAACCTGCAGCTCCATATCTTCCAGGAAAACCAGATGAGCTAGCTGCTGAGGCGAAAAAGCTCTCTCTTGAGGACTCTGAGCCGATAAAGTAAGTACGGTGTGGGTATTTTACCGTGACAGAACACAAATCTAACCAATTACAGGGCATGGAAAGCCCGTCAAGAGCTTGAAATTCAACGTAGAGACGAACTGAGTGAATCCAAAAAGAAGGAAACGAGAGCCAAGGCAGAAAAGGCGATAGACGACTTTTATGAAAATTACAACACTAAGAAAGATGACTCGATCCAGCAGACTGCTGCTGAAGCTAAAGCCTTCATTGAAGAGCGTGATGGGAATGTTGCAGGCGGTACTGCTTGGGACAGAATTGCCAAGTTAGTAGACACCTCTGACCAGGGTGCCAAAGCAAAGGGCCGGGATAAGACTCGTTTCAAGGAGATTCTCCTTTCTTTGAAGGGTGATGCTGACGCGCCAGGCGCCGCTGGTTATTAGCTTTTGTATATTTGTAACCCTATATATTTAAGATTCTGTCAAGTTCTATGTATTCTGGCACTTGGAATTAATTACCTGGCTGAGAGCTGCTCGGATTGGGAGACTGCGATGTTTCAGGATGTCGATAAAGATAGTATCAGGAGAATACAATCTTAGCCTACTGTATACCATAGTTGGGGTAATGTACATGGTGTAGGCTAAATCCCTGAAGAAGCTATTATCCGGCCCATAGGCCGGCTAATTGTACCCCTCACAAGCCAAAAATAAAAACATGTTGAAATATTAATGCCTTGCCAAGGCATTTTTAGCATACAAACAAAAATTTCTCAACATGATATGTAACATTATTCTAGTAGAAAGTGCGAAATTCGAACCATAGCTAACGATAAAACGAATAGTGTAAATGCCGTGCACTAAACAAGTACTAATCGGACTGCCGCATGAACGCTGCAAGATAGAGTTGACATACTGATGCATGGTGATGAAATTTCTCTGAAGCTTTGGGGTTAGTCTACTAACAGGTATTAAAGACTTAGTTGGGCAGGGCTTAGTATTCAAGTCATTAGTATAGAGAACATGTGGCATTTAGCCTAAGGATTTTTATTCCATTCTAATGCAGGGTCTGTATTCAAGGAAGAAAATGAGGCCGAGATTATCCTAGTCCCGTTTAAATTCATTTTATCCATTTGGATATTGATTATCACTCCAAAATCCAAGCTGTTTAGAAATGTTTCAAAAATTTTTCCTTCCGATCCCGAATCTATTTACAAAATTTATTTGCAGATTCTAAATATCATACGATTAGCTATCTTTCGGCTTCTTGTTCACCTTAGGTCTGTACCTTGCGGATTCCCTGTCCCATCTACACCCTAACCCGAGAAGGCGGAAAGTATCTCCGAACAGACATCGGGTGCATCCGTAGCTGAGATCCTGCATCGCCCGATGCACATCTATGTAGGGACTGATCGCATCGCAGAAAAACACGAACGGTGGGCATCTTACAGATATTTTCATGCACCCCATCTTTTTTTTTCCGGGCTGTTCCAGAGTGCTCTTTCGACTAGCGCCAAGACTTTTTGGGTGATCTCGTCATAGGATCAGAGAGGGGCAGAGCTCGCTTGTTGGCTGTTGGTAAGTGTCACATTATACTATCAAAGCCTCTATTTGCGTATGATTGCTTGCTATCGCTTCTCCGGAAAACCCCAGTCTGTTTGCTGGCACTGCCATTCAACTGGACGACTTCACGAAAAATAATCAGATGTCACAAACTTATAACGTATTAAAAATTTTTTGAAGTCTCTTTATTGAGGTGAAAATCGTAATATTAGGCTAAAAGTATTTTTCGTTTCGCTAACTACGAAATATATTTTTGTATTTTCATCAACCGTATCCATATTATAAGCCCATCTAGTCACTTCCGAGGAAAAAAAGCTAGCCAACTAGTGCCCCTGGCTTAAAAATCACGATGACGTAGTTGGTAGACTAAATGCGTACTACTATGTCTGGTGAACTGTTACACGTACTAAAATCTGGGCTTAGACCTAATTCATCCGGATACGGCATTGACATGTTACGTTAATCGCCCTTGATGCACAAATTTCATGCACGGGGCTGGGCCTCCGGTGGCCCTATATACAGCCGCGTATTCGCTTTACTTGGCGACATGTGACTAAACTGCATCAGAGTCTACGCCCACCTTCTGCCGGGAAAAAAGAAGACAGAACCGGAACGCGACTCAACAACTAATTTGAACCGAGAGAAATCAGACCATTTTTTCCCTGGACGCCTGAAAGGGATCTGGGTCTCCGGTGGCCGTCGGTATTACCGCGGGAATTTTGCTTTTCATAGAAAACTGTTGTATCTATAGCGATTGTAAAAATGCGCCTTTCCCCCCAAATGTGCCCGTCTTTCAGATTTGACTTCTATAATATAAACGATAACTAATGAATAACCAAGCATAACGTATTTTGAGGTCTCAAATCTTGATGTTTATTTGCTATGTCTCGCTTCCCCGGTTCCAGTGGCTAACCTTGTTTTTTTTTCTTATTGTCGATTGCTGCAGGGCCGTGCAAAAACTAAAAGAAAATATGAAGCACGGAACTGTATGCGGGATATACTTCCGACTGCGACATGGCCAGACCTAATCTGTGCATGAATGCTACGCATAGACCATAAAATTGCTTTTTTTCCCGGAAACGCACTCCACAATTATAAATAAATCGAAGCTTTGATATATGTACTTTTTCTTAGCGTTCAATATATAAAGATTCAATCTATTCTCTTAGGAAAGGAAAGTTTACAAGTCAACAAATAATTTACTAGTTTAACGTCACTATTAACTCAACAATAAGTCAATTTCCGTGATGTCTGTTATGTGTGCTGTAAGACCAAATACAGAGACATCTGGAAAGGAAAAGAAGAAGGTTCATAGACATAGAACAGGATGCTGGACGTGCCGAAAGCGTGGATATAAGTGTGATGAAGGTAAGCCAGAGTGTCAAAATTGTCTTCGAATGAAAATCAGTTGTGAAGGGTATGGTATAAGACTCAAATGGCCCGGAGAAAAAGAAAGATCAAAGAGCATTGAAGAACATCCTCTGGAGCACAATCAAGAATTTTCACCATCTCCAATCCCTGAAAACGTTTCTGATAATAGCAATGGCTACCCTGTGCTGCAAATTGAGCTACTCTCTGAAAGTGAGGCTGCTGCTGAACTTGTACCAGGCATTTCGTCATCCTATCAGCATGTCCTGAAATTAGAAACATCACCAAGAATCTCCGCTAGTGGACCATTATCAGATGCAAGCCTTAACAGTGTCAAATTGGAGAGTCCTCCAACAATGAGCCCGAGTCCTTTCATTCCTCAAAGCAACTATTATCCAAATCCATTCACAGAAGAGTCATTTCCAACTCAATTCTCTTATTCTTCAGTTCATTCTCACGACTCTTTTCACCCTCAGACGCAGACTCTTTTACCCGTTCCTACAAATGTTACAGAACTTACCGCAATGGAGAGTATGGAAAATCGGTTATTAACTCATTTCTCGACCACTGTCGCAGAGCAACTTTCGCCATTAGAAACCTCGGCTATCAATGTTTACCGGGATATCATGATTCCATTTACTAGTGACTCCGTGAAGTATGCCATATGTGCAGTTTCGGCAGCTAATATTGCCACAACGTCTACCACGGAGATGGACTATAGCGAAGTCGCCGTTCAGTATAAAGTAGCCGCAATCAAGGATCTCAGAGAAAAGCTGGCCAGTCGTAATGGTTATTTTGATCAAGATGATTTATCTACATCACTGTTACTGGCTACATTAGAGGCAATGGAGGGCAATTTCACCTCATGGCAAAATCATATTTCTGGAGCTATTAGAGGAGTGTTCAGCATGGATAAAACTGGTCCTGAAGTACATGAATTAATGAACCTCATGGAATATCATGATGCTGTATCTTCAATCTTATCACCAGCTGGTCCATTGTTAGCTCAGACAGGCGACGAGAAATATCAGAGTTCAAATATCTTGCTGAGAGGTATCGACAATACTTCATTCAGTAGTGTTGTCAGTTCCCTCTATAGGATAGTCTCCACAATTTCAACATTAGCCTGCACTGCAACTACTTTTGTAGGACCAACTTCTGCTAGTGCAGGTCCATTCAACATCCCAAACGATAGTCTTTGGACGCAAAGTATGCTCAACAACAGAATGGATATCTTTTTGTTCTTAGATCTTTGGACTGTTTCCCCACTCAATATGACTGCTGATGCTTACAATGCTACAATGGTTTTGAAACATTGTTTGTCATTATATTGCTACACCAGATTGGACAGCAGACAGTTAGGAGCGGAGCTCAGCGCTGAGGTGCTAGCTATACTTTCCCAAGCATCATATCACCTCCAACAAATTTCACCATCAAATGGTATTAACTCGATATTAATTTGGCCACTATGGCAGATGGGCATTCTTGCGGATAGCCCTGCAGATCAGTTTGATATTCTTGACAGACTTGACCAAATTAGACTCACACTCAGGAAGCCAGCAGTTCACACAGTTACAACGTTTTTAACAACATTCTGGGAACGAAGAAGAGGGTCACTCTACACACGTGCAACAAGAAGATCAGATCTGAATGCTGTAACTAACTCAGTAAGTCCGGTGATCTTTTTTTAGATCCCACCTGCTTGTATATTTATTATTTATTTAATGACATTATTTATTTTTAATCTGTATATAAGGAAATCCATGCCATATTCGAGCTGAAGTGACGTCGGCTTGCCCCAACACGGTCTTTTACTTTTGATTTAAGTTCGACTATTTAAGCATTAAAACAGCCACCCAGGGTGCAGAGCTTGGTGTACTGCCATTTCAGCCTTGCCATAAAAGAGGGCGAGTGATAAAGGTTATTCCCCAAAGCTAAAAGCGATATCTTTTCATATAGTAGGCACCGCCGAGGGGACGGCTACATTTACTTAAGTAGGTGGTCAGTTTTGAAAACAGTAAAGCTGCATTTTAATTTAAACCTAGTTGGTAAGATATCAGTCGATCTGTTCGTCATTCCCTCTTTAGGTATTTAAAGTAATTTATCGCCAACTTTATCCTCCAGTATGCGGAATGGATCGCTTTGGAAAAATTATACATGAATGATAGAAAACTGCAATATTTCCGTGGGGCTGGAAAATAGGTACCGTGCATTAGAAACGTTATTTGAGGTTCTGCCACTACTACGATATCGCCGCAACCACATGTATTGGGTCGGCAATTGAAGCAAAATATGGACTTAGGGCTGGAATTCGAGTTCAACTCCGTTTCTCATGTCAAGAATAATTTTAATGCTAAAAACGGCTATAGATAGCTTTGCTTACATGTATATACTATTGCGGTATTCAAGATTGATTTTGCTGATCGGTACTGCTTCGTTTCGTGGATTCTCTCTCCAAAAATTCTGCAAATAGTCCCATAAACCTGCCTGCAGATGAGCCATCTTCTGCAAGCGGTGGGAGACTATTTGATGATTGAGATCTTCTGGGGGACGCAGTATTGTTCACAGACCCTTGCAATCTCGTTAGGCCTGCTTGTGCTTTTTGATCTTCGTCCCAGCCTAAGAAATTCGCAATCAGCTGTAAAACCTCAAACTTCTTGGCATCTCCTCTTTGAAATGATAAGAAAGATAGCAAAAGATTGCTAACCAAAAGTTTGTCAACAGTCTCGCCTTCAGAATCTTTTTTGATCATACGTAGCGCTTTAGTCAAGTGTTCGTTTAAGATGACAGCTTCATGACGAAGTTTGCCTATTAACAATCCTTTTTCTTTAACCTCACTTTCCAAAACGGAGAGCCTTTTATTGCTGGCTTCGAGATTGCTGATATGTGTTTTCGCAGACGTTAGCTCTAAAGTTGCAGAGTCAAATTTTGCTTGTGTATGTTGATTTTGTGATTCTAAAACAGCCAGTTTTTCTGAATATTCAAGGGCTCTAGATTCTAATTGTTTCTGCACTGACTGTAGTTGTGCTTTTAGTTCATCTCTTTCCGTTCTGTATCTTTCAGCATAGTTTGTTTGTGTAGTTATTTGTTCTTCCAGTCCGGAGATACGAGAGTTGGCATTTTCCCTTAGTGAATGGTCGTCTGCTATGGCGACTTCCAAATCCCGTACCATAGACTCGAACTTTTCCGACTTTTCATGCTCCAGACGCTTTTCTTTAACAAGGGTCTCTCGTTCATTTGACCACTCTTGCATTTTAGACTGAAATTCGTTTCTGAGTTGAGAGAGTTCATGTGATAAATGATCACTCTCTTTGTTTGCAGCTATGGCCTCTTGCTGTAATGTCTGAATGGAACTTGAAAGTTCTCTCTTTTCACGCTGGAGTTCCTCGACTTGAGCTTGATACGCCGATAGCTCTTCAGCATCAGATTTAAGACGTGCTCCTAATGTCGACTTGATTTGAGAAATTTTCTCTAGCAACGATTCATATTGTTCTTCTGCATTTTCCTTGGCGGCATTGGCTTCTAACAATTCTTCCTTTAGCTTGACAAAGTCCTGTGAGGATTCATCAGAGGAGACTTTCGAAGTTAGATCCAGGATTTCAGCATCTTTTTCTTGAAGTAGAGATTTAAGTTTTCGTAGCTCCAAATTACTTTCATTGACGGTTTTTTGAAGACTCGAAATTTCATTATTTCTTTCCAGGAGTTTAGTTTCAAGAGAGGTTACATCTGGCCCCGCCTTATCGGAGCTATCCACTCTAGTTTGAGCTTCAGTTAGTGAATCATAATTTCCAATTTCAGCTGAAGAGCCTGATAGATTAATTCCATTACTTAAGATGGCCTTCTCCGCGACGTGGTTCTCAGTGGTGCTTGCTTCGGTACTGGTGTCTTGTGATTGGGATTTAGTAAGTTGAAATTCATTGGATGGAGGTAAATCGCTCTCCTCAGCATTTTTCTCATTCTCAAGAAGAACTTCACTACTACCATTCACCTTGCCGTTGGAATGCGTACTTTCTGCTGATGTTGTCAAAACATTGCCCACTTTGCCGGAGTGTGTTGGTGTTGGTTCCGAACTATTCTCTGAATTGGCTGCTTTAGCACCTTCCTTCACAGCATTTTGCTTTCCTGCCACGCCTGCCCCTCCACTATTTTTCTTTGATTTTTTGCCCATTGAGCCCAATGGTTATATGCTAATGTAGACTTCTCAGTGATCGTGTCCAGACCCACAAACAAGCCTCTTCAATTCGTTACCAATGGAGGGGGCTTTTTGTCGTCCAGAATAATTATATGTCAGCTTTGTGTCAAACTTAATAGCTGCGATTAGCGCCTGGTGGATAACAAATTCCTACGTAATTAACGGATGACTTTCTCTTCAAAAAGCTTAAGGAATATTGATACAGATCTAGTCTCAGTAGATGCGTGTCCAGCACAGCCTTACTTCGAGCAGCCAGTTCTACCGATCACATGACCAGTAATTAACTGTCAGCCTTCCAAGGAACGCGTTTTAGCGCGATCCCCGTCATTGTCTGAAATTATATCTTCTAGCACCCAATACCACAGTAATGGCTGGAGAAGTCCATCCTTTCTTCGCCAGAAGGACTGCATCTGAAAAGGTAAGTATACAAATTCTCAAAACCGTTGAATTTTCTAGCATTGGCAACTAGTCGAGCTGAATGGAACTAACGAGTCTCAGAAGTCGACAGCAAGTTCTCCCGAGAAGAAAAGAGCCAGACGAAAGATGATTGAGGAAGACGACGATGATGATGAGATAGCTGTTGTGTATGTGACCATTCCACCATAATGTTTGACCATTAGAAGGTTGAGGGTACTAACTAGCTGTAGAGAGCCACCTAAAACAAAACGAAAGACCGCAGCTCAAAAGACGGAGGAACTGGAAGATGTGAATGTCTCCGAATATTTCGCAGGCAGCAGGGGCAGAAGGTCTAGGACTAAGAAAGAGGATTACATAACAATTGATGATGATGACGATGATACTGAGATCCTGGAGCTTTTAAGCCAAAAGGAATCCAAACCAAAGTTACCTTCTCAGCCAGCAAAGCAGGAGGGATCACGGCCTGAGACGAAATCCCCCAGAAAAGCTTCCAAAAAGTCATCGAGCCCAGCTCAACCAGCTGTGGAACAGAAAAACGCGGGCTTCACGCTATCCGCCAACGAAATTTTGGCACAAATACCAGATGCTATTTTGCCCGAAGTCGACAGTACTCAAAAAGTCAATTTCTATGCCAAGAAGGCGCAAGCTCCTCAATCTTCTGGTGAGCTACCTGAAATCGCTGAAGCAGCAGACAATTGTCTTGCAGGACTCACTTTCGTATTCACAGGAATCATGCCAAATCTTTCACGTGAGCAGGGTCAAGATTTGGTTAAAAAATATGGTGGAAAGGTTACAACTGCGCCGTCCCGTAACACTTCATGTGTTGTTTTGGGAGCCGAAGCAGGCCCTAAAAAGATTCAAAAAATCATAGATTTGAAAATCAAAGCCATCGATGAGCAGGGATTTTTGGAATTACTGGCAAAAATGCCAGCCAACGGCGGATCAGGAGAAGCAGCTCAAAAGGCTATGGAGAAAAAGAGACAAGAGAAGCTGAAAATCGAGAAGGAAGTTGAACGAATGAGTGCAGAAATGGCACAAAAGGATAGCTCTTCAGCACGAGCTGCGAATAGAACAAACAGTGGCTTGGCTAACCACAAAGAAGCCAAGCCTCTTACTCAGCCACTTCAGGCTGAATCGTCTAGTGTCATGACTGAAGATGAAAAGCTCTGGACCTCAAAATATGCCCCGAACAATTTGAATCAGATCTGTGGAAACAAAGCGGCTATTGATAAGCTGGCGAAATGGCTGCAGAACTGGAGAAGAAATGCTCAAAACAACTTTAAAGGAAATTTCATGGATCCCAACACTTTTAGAGCGGCAATTCTTCATGGCCCACCTGGAATTGGCAAAACAACTACCGCGCATTTGGTTGCTCAGCTGCAAGGTTTTGATGTCATTGAAAATAATGCCTCAGATACCCGATCGAAATCTTTGTTACAAAATCAAGTAAGCCGGACCCTTGGTAATACTTCTCTACTGGGCACGTTTGCCAGACGAGGTGAAGTTACGAATAAATCTAAGAAGGAAGTTTGTCTCATCATGGATGAAGTAGATGGTATGTCTGCAGGTGATCGAGGTGGTGTTGGTGCTATGGCCGCCCTCTGCAGAACAACTAATATTCCAATCATTCTTATTTGCAATGAGCGGTCATTGCCTAAGATGAGACCCTTTGACAAAGTCACTTACGACATCGCATTTCGAAGACCTGACGCCAGTGCAATTGCTCCTCGAATTCTTGCAATTGCTGCCCGTGAAGGTTTGAAGTTAGACGAGGGTGTTGTTAGACAGCTGGTTGAATCGACCAGATCTGATATCCGACAAATAATCAATCTTTTGTCGACATACTCCACCACCAATAAGAACATGGACTATGATACAAGTAAGACCATTTCCAAGCAATGGGAGAAACGTGTTGTCTTGAAACCATTTGATATTGTGGGAAAATTCCTCAGTGCAGCCACATTTGCACCCAGCAACAACATATCTCTAAATGATAAAATTGAGTTGTACTTCAATGACCATGACTTTGCCCCACTGATGGTTCAAGAGAACTACCTCAACTCTGTTCCGTCTAAGTCTCAAAGTACTCCTGGTGGAGCTCTGGCCCTTATCGCTGAAGCAGCAGAGTCTATCTCGGATGGTGATCTTGTTGACAGAATGATTCATGGATCGCAACAACAATGGTCCCTGATGCCACTACATGGTGCCTTGTCTTGTGTGCGACCAAGCTATTTTGCTGCAGGGCAAGCGACTGGACGGTTTAATTTCGCTGGGTTTCTTGGTAACAACTCAAAGGCAGGGAAGTACAATCGACTCCTTCAAGAACTTCAATCTCACGCCAGACTAAAACTATGGGGAGACAAATTGGAAATGAGAATGCAATATTTACCGTTTTTGACCTATAAATTAATTCAGCCGCTACAAGAATCTGGAGCAGACGGTATAGCTGATGTCATTGCTACTCTTGATGAATATTATCTCACAAAGGAAGACTGGGATGTTATTATGGAACTTGGCGTGGGGCCCTTAAGCAGTGAACCAAAAGCAAAGGCTTTGCCAACAACAGTTAAATCCGGTTTCACTAGGAAGTACAATGCTATGGATCATCCGATGCCATATATGAAGTCAGCTGGTATGACTGCTGCTGAAGCTAGAGTTATCCCCAAGCTAGAAAAGCCTGATTTTGAGGATGTGATCGAAGAAGACATCGAAGCTCCAGAAGAAGATGAAAAGCCCCTTGATGATAGTGAGGAGTTAGCCAAGAATAAGTATATTAACATCCCTAAATCTAAGGGTAAAGCAGCTAAAGGAAAGTCTAAGGCTTCTACAAAGGCACCAGCAAAATCTCGCGCCAAAAAATAGCATTTTAATTGACAGCTATACTGCATATTATTATTAAACAAATAAATAAATTATTGGAACAAGAGTTTTACAATACAATAAGAGGAAAACTTGTGGAAAACCAGGCTTTTTCGTCCATATCTTCTAGCCCTTAATAAAGCTCCCCAGATCCTGCAAGAAGTTCGTTACTATTGCGTGCAACTCATCGCCTTATGGTTTGATTGGCTTACGTCCATATCTCCTACACTTCACTGAAAGCTCTCTAGACCACTCGTCAAGTTCCTTTACTATGGCCTCTAGCTCATCCACTTGCTTAACGGTTTGGTTCACACTTTCCACGTAGCCTTGGATTTCAGCATCAATACTTGAAATAGTTTCTCTATTAGCATCCAATACTTTGGCATCTTCTACCAAGCCTCTATACTTGTTTGACGAGTTAATATTCACTCTTTCCATTAACTCCAAATTTGCAATGACACAATTAGTATCTGCTTCTATTACATGTCGAAGGCTATCGAAAACATCATCAAGAGCACTCATGGCTACCAATCTAGACTTCTCCGGGCTGCTGGTCCTTTTATACATACCCTTATAATCGATTGTGGGTTAGGTTATAATATTTGTTTGTTTTAAGTTCCTAAATACTTTTCTTCACATCATATTCTCCAAGAAACAGCGATGTATAATAAGTATTCTTCGTACGATTCAAGACCAAGCCCGGGAGGGAATAAGAGGAGAAGGGATGATGATGAAAGTGATTTCCAGAGAGGTCGACGGGCCCCTCCACACATTCAGAAACTCATTCAATTGAGGAGAGCAATTGTTGAAATTGGAGAACCATCCAAATTTAAAATCTCCGAGGAAATTCAGAAATTAGGAAAAGATTTGGGTGCTTGCGATACCGATACGCGCAATGGTGTGCTCAATACAATTCTGGCTGTCGTAAATGAACAACCACATAAGATCCCACTATTGTCTGGTGCAGTTCAAATCGCGAACGCAGAAAGCGAGATTCTCGGGCAAGTTGTGATAGAATTGGCTCAGAGTGAAATCCAGAAAGCCCTCAATGGAGGTGAACTCAATAAAGTAAAACTCCTCATTCGCTTTATTGCTTCCCTTGCTCCTATAATTGAGGGTGATGGGGTCACCGAGATTCTGAGTGCCCTTCTTAGCATAGCATGCGACCTACAGAACGAGGCAATTAATTCGGACAAGGGAAGTAAAAAGTCCCTAGTTGCCGAGGAATTGTATGTGGCTGTATTACTTGCACTTCCATTTTACGTTGCTGCTGACCCATTGAATATCCCCTACGCTAATGAGATCTTAAAGACCTCAACGGAGCGATTTCAGATAGGATCTTTCCAGGCAATGAACCTGATAGTACCTTTTTCAAACGGAACATCCACTATTGATGCACCTTATGTAGCCCAAGAGTTTGTGCGTTTAGTCAAGCATGCGCTGGAGAACATACATAGTGAATATTCTGATCAATGGAAAACATCCAATTTACTTGATATTGGGTCAATTGTTAAAGAATCTCTCAATCAGCCTACTGAGAGTGAAGACGACCAGCAGGCTAAATCTGTAAAGAAACATCTTTTTGCGGCGGTTCACCTGCCAACACTAGACACATTCAAGTCCTTCCAACCACGATTCCCATACCCCAGAATCTATTTTCAAGCTTACTTGCCGTCAGTCTTCGAAACAGTACCGCCCCCCAATAGTTTAGAGGGTGTCATTCTTAGAGACATTGCCACCGATATTATTACAGCTATGGATTTTAACAGAAAGGAAGTCACTCGACAGTTGATTACTCTTGATCTATTTTTTGCTGACGGGTGTTTCACAGAACCGGGTATATCTTTCGACCGCCTTGAAAAGGTTCGGGAGAGTGGTGAAGAGAAATCAACCTGGAAAGTCGAAGACGTGGCCCTGGAAGCCGTTTTACAGCACATTTTTAATTTACCTTACCAAAGCCACGCACCTGCTTATTATTATACTATTCTTATCGAGGCATGTGTAATGGCCCCTCAAGCAATTGCCCCTGTGTTTGGAAGGGCAATTCGGTTTATATATAAAAATTTGGAATCACTAGATGTTGAGCTAGTATTTAGATTCCTTGATTGGTTTGGCGTACATTTGAGTAATTTTAGTTTTACTTGGAAATGGAAAGAGTGGGAGGCTGATCTCAAACTGACAGAGAACCATCCCAAGCAAGTATTTATTCGGCAGCTCATTGAAAAGGAGCTACGACTAAGCTATCCGGAAAGACTTCGAGATACACTACCAGAGGAATTCAAGCCATTATTAAGACTAATTCCTAGTGAACCTATTTTCAAATATTATGAAGCCGACAGCAAGTACGAGACTGAGGTTCGTCAATTAGTTGCTGCATTACGATCAAAAAAATCCGACGAAATCCAAAATGCGATTAACGTGTTGCGGGAAAAGGCTCTCGGTGAGAGTGTCGGGGAACATGCAACAGAGCTTGATCGCACTTTAATCGATATCTTAGTTACAACTATATGCTACCTTGGAAATCGATCTCTAAGCCATTCCAAAAACTGGGTTTCTCAGACTGCTGAGGTTTTGAAGGGCTTTATCACATCTTCTGAAGACGAGCTTACTGCTATTAAAAGCATTGTTTCATATTGGACGGATCTTCCTCATGTTGGCAAGTGGGTTATGAGACATTTTGTCGAGGCAAATGTATTAACTGATTCGTCAGTTACTGACTATTTATTGCAAGGTAACGAGGGCCTGGCTCCCATAGTAAGCTGTGATGGATGGGAGCAATTTTCCTGGGTTATGGACAAGTACGATTCTTCGGATGATGTTGCTATTCAAAAGACCTCGAGGATTATAAGTAAGCTAGGGTTACTATTAGATCAAAATAGTGATGATAGTGATGAATCATCACAATGGGCAACCTGGTGGTATAGAGGTGTTGCAAAATCCTTATTTAGAAAGTATCCCAAACTGTTTACTAAAGCTAGAACTCAAACGGGCACGGTTGATAAATTTTTGGAAGATCTCTTCCCTGCTTTGGACGAGCTAGCGGAGTTGAGCAGCAAAAGTGATTTGGCTTCCACGTCTTCCGTCGTAGAAATTAATGGCGAAGATCAAACATTAGCTGACGGGAAGGAACTCGAACCTGATATGGCTAAGTCTAACGACAATAGGCCGCCAGAAGAGCCGGAGCCGATGGATAAAGACTAAGTTGCATATGAGAACCTAGCAACTTAAATTCTCTTTAGTCAACTGCTATTGGTATATTAAAAATGCGTTTATAAATAATTCGTTAAGACATTACATGCGGTGAAGTCGAGTTATTGGCTCCGAAATCAAGACTCGGTCATTGATATTTTTCTAGCTAAGTTCCTCATGCGACTACTAAAACGGTTGCTGGTACGAATAAAATGTGTACGTTCGAAAGGAGCTAATGATTTCAGATTCTCGGGCTTTGGCCTTTCGATTTTAACAATCCCGGGTTGATTTAAAGAAAGCTTCTCGGCCTCATGAGACATACTGTCATTAATTGATTTCACTGCCGTCGCCGTCTTAGGAGATAACAATCCTGTCTCTAGCGTGCCATCAATTTTTGATATTGACCGGAACGACTTCAATCGGCTGCCCAACATAAGCTTTTGGGACCGTCGAAGAGGCTTTGGTTCAAATTCATGTGAATTAGAAGTGACCTCTGTTCCAACCCCACCATCTTCACATGGTAGACTTGCTTTAGCTTTAGCTTTAGCCGAGATCATGTCGGACATCAGCTTTGAGTTATTGATAATTACCTCAGTAGTTGCATGCTCAATAACGTTTGACAAACTATCAGTCTCGAAATAGAAATTGAGATCAGTATTTATATCTCCCAAGTCCCCAGCACTCTCTTCGGGCGAATCGCTGCCCTCCGATCTTTTCAAGTAACAATCTGGTCCATCTGAAGTTCCTGAATCTACTTTAGGCGTGGCTATGACAACCTCCGGGATGAAATAAGATGACCTTTCAGGTTTTTCAAAGAGTCTCTTCCCAATTGTGTAGGCCGTCGTGGAGTCAGCTTGGGCCCTAGCGTAGAGAGGTATCACAGTCTGATGACATTCATCGCGCTGAGTCAGATCTTTGGATTTCTGATCAGTTATACAGTTTACACATGCCGATCCATAGTTTGCGAAACAGCTGCCATGGCCAGAGCAATTGCTCTTATATGAGACAAGGCTTGGAGTTCGTCTCTTGTATAAGTTTGGCCCCAATGGCCTCGTTCCTAAAGGGGATAAATTGAAGTCCCCAGAATTACTACTACTGTCTGACATTTCCGTCTTGTTGAGCCAGTTGCTATTATAAGTCTCCAAGAAAACTGGACCATTATCATTATCTGAAATACCAAGGAAAACTATTTATACTTGTTGGCGACCCGAACTTCGCAATAGTGGGCACAAGTTTTTGAGTTTGTGGGGGCAGCAGGATCAAATAATAGCCAATTTACATCAAAACCCTATTTTCTGAAGGTGCCATCGTATAGTTGCAGAATCTATTATCTCATTCATTTCTTTTCAATCTTTAGATAACTTTACATAAAGCGGCAAAGCCTAAATGAGCTATAATAGAAAAAAACCGGACCTTCCATGCATTTACTATACGAGGGCTGGAAATTTCCTTACATATCCCACCCTAGGTTTTCCTTTTCTAGAAGAAATGGAAGCTAATAAACTCGGATGCTTCTATGCTAGTAGAGATTTCAAGAAATACGATGGATCGTCCGCTTTCATTAAAGCTTCACCAACAAGGACGGCACGGACACCATCTTTAGCATACTTCGAGACCTCGGCGTTTGAGGTTATTCCGCTGAGAGCCGCAAGGATAACACCATCTGGTACATTGGAAACTAAGGACGATGTCGTATTAAGGTCAACATTGAAGGAATGCAAATCTCTATTGTTAACACCAATGACCTTGGAGCCTATGGCATTAGCTCTAGTCAACTCTTCAGCAGATGCTACTTCTACTAAAGGTTCCATTCCTAAGGACTTAGAATATTTGTAGAGTCTCTCTAGAGTTGAGTCATCCAGCATCTTCACAATTAGTAATACAGTATCGGCCCCTGCTAATCGGGCTTCCAAGATTTGGTATTCATCGAAAATAAACTCTTTGCGTAAAATTGCTGGCCTATTTGGTAAAGAATCTACCGCTAATCTAGCAAGACGGAGATCTTCCAATGATCCCAAAAACCAATGCGGTTCTGTTAGAACAGATATAGTTGCAGCACCTGCCTCGGCATAGATGCGAGCCTGGGTGGGGGCATGGACGCTTAATCCTATTGGGCCCTTCGATGGTGAAGCACGTTTAATTTCAGCCATAACGGACATATCTTGATGGGACAACCGATCCGCAAAATCAATAAGTGTGGGTGCTAGTCCGAGCTTTAAGGACTTTTCTAATTCCTTAAACGAACGTCCAGGGACCTTTTTAGCTTCCTCAACATCTTTCTTCCGTTGCTCAAAAATTCTGTTCAAGATAGAACCATTGGCTTGTGATGCATTAGAGGACACAGAGTTGTTAGCAGCTTTTGCCACATTCGCTTGGTGCTCTTTCCAGGTACCTCCACTAATAGTCAAAAAGTTTCTAACCATCTTTCGTCCTTCCTCGGTAAGAATTGATTCAGGATGAAATTGAACTCCTTCAACAGTGTATTCCTTATGACGAACACCCATTATAATACCGGTGTCTGATGTGGCAGACACATCTAAACATTCGGGAATTGAAGTAGGATTTCCTGCCAGAGAATGGTATCTAGTAACAGCGATGTGTTGCGAGGCACCTTCAAAAATGCCCTTTGAATCGTGAGTAATGGTTGAAGTTTTTCCATGTACAATTTCTCCTGCGAACTTAACCTCCCCTCCGAAAACTGTGACCATACACTGCTGACCCATACACACGCCAATCACTGGAATTTTACCAGCGAAGTACTTGATAGCATCACATGAAATACCTGCATCTGTGAGAGGATGACCAGGGCCTGGTGATATGAGTATGCGATCAGGATTTAGTGCTGCAATCTCTTCTACTGTGATCTTGTCATTTCTGAATACCTGGACATTAGCACCTTCACGGCATAGATATTCGTATAGATTCCATGTAAAAGAATCATAATTGTCAATCATGACAACATTCTGAGATAAGCTACTAGCAGTCATTTTCAACTACTATATTATGATCAGTAATTAATGCTCCAAAGATATGGTCACAAATATATATGACTGTTTCAATGTTGACTCAATCCTACAGATGATGATGAGATCGGCAATCAGTCAGAAAGTTTCATGCTTAAGATATAGCTGCGGCGCAAGCTAACCAGTGCCGCACAGTTAGGTTATATTAGAATCGCGTCTCGAACGCGAAGAGAGCTTTGTGAACAATATAATATCAAGTATAAAAATGGATGGTAAAAGTCTACAACTAGGTGTGACTCCACGAGTGGATGCTTCGCTATTAAAAGATTATAAAGGAAAACATGTGAAAATTCTTGGAAAGATAAAGACTCTTCATGGAGACCACGCAGTGCTAGAAGCTGGCGGAGAGGTGAATGTGACCCTCAGTGTTGTAAGTTTGACTAGTTCCACAGGAAAGCTGATCAATTTATAATCCCATCCAGATCTTGAAGGATAATTTGAAAAATGTAACTTTGTAATAGGATATTTTACTAACATAGTATAGGGAACCAATTTTGAAGCTGGTAAATATTACGAGATTATTGGACAAGTGACTGATGACCAAACCATTCGATGGGAAAACTCAATTGATTTCGGTACCAATATTGGTAAGTTTTAACATGCTATACTTTGGAAACCAAGTTCTGCCTTTACCGATAAATGAGAGATCAAACGTCGCAGAACTGTAAAAGAATTCAGACTTATAAAGTCTACTCGGTTCAGCAGCTGAATTAAAGCACTACTAACATTTACTAAGACCCACAGAACGTCAACGGCTTAATTTCAGCCATTCATAAGTACCCACAGATATTCATTTAGCTGAACGGTAGGCTAAATCATCTAAATTTATTTAAGAGATGCTCATAGAGCAAGAGTAATATTGATAACAAAATAAATGATATTTTTTGTTCCTCTCGTAAGCTAAATAGAGAGCCAGACTAGTATCCGCCTGCGAAATGGCTAGTCAATGATTTTGGTGACAACCTGCTTGAGAACGCCTGACGCGACAAAAGCACCTTCTGTAGAATCACTAATAGCAGTGGTAAGCAAGGCAGAACCATCCCGACCTTGAATTTTAGACTGCATTGAAGCCGATACTACCTCTGCTGGTGAACCCTCCTTTTCGGATGACTCGTTGACAACCAGAATTTTCTTAATACTGCCAAGCTTTAGACTGTGACATAGTTGATCAGTTTCTACAAACGATGCCGCCAGCTGACTTAATTGTTTGACTTTGTCCTCATCGGTGGTAGAGGTCAATATTTCCTCTCCTACAAGGGTGCTGATTTGGCCTAGAGCATTTAACCGTTTGAGCTCAGTCAAGTCCATTGTGTTTGTTTCACCGATCGTTGTGAACTACAGGAAGCTTGTGGCTACAGCCCAAATATCAAATTACTCACGTGACTTGTTCGATGATTAAGTGACTTTACAGAAATATTGAAATGCAGATATTGTCTTAATATTTATAAAATTCGGATTAATATATATAAATGTAAACAGATAAATAAGGTCATAAAACATGCAAAATCGAATGAAACAACTCGTATAGTACAAGAATATTAAATGCAATAATAAGTGATGCTTGGCAAAGGGTCACGGAAGACATACTAAGCCTCACTGTAACGATTTAACGGTAGGAGCACCAGCATCATCTTCATCGAATTCTGATGGTGTTACATGTGCTGTCCCCGTGTCATGGCCCCATTGCTTAGTGGGCCAATGGGAAGTGGTTTCATCATACAAATAGAAGAACGAGGTTGGTGGTGACGAAGGCATCATAAGTGGTTCTGAAGGAATGCTGGAGTTATCCATAGAACCATCGAAAGTCATATCGGAAACCACTGAGCTTAATTGATCTTGGCGGTTTCCATTGGAGCTGCTGACGCCACCAAGAGCACGTTTAGAGGGTGAGTCCAAAAATGCCTTGAAAACATCATCATCGTCTGAACGAGGCTGAATCAGTTTAGCAATCCATTTGGAAGTAGGAGTAATCGAACCCATCGGAATGTCAGAGCGGATCCGATTCTTTTTTGGAGTTTCGAACAGTGAATCAATATCAGCTGTATCAGGCTCGTGACCATGAGGATTAGTACTCTGATCAGATGTCGGGCGTCTGTTCTCCTTGTCAGACTCATCATCAACAGCTTCGCTATTAGCAGCTTTAAGAGGAGGAAGCATGGAAGCAGTGTTCTGTGAAGGCAAATGCAGAGGTTGGGACAGGTTTGTCGTCAATTCTTTGGCGGGCTTAGAAACGGGATCAGGGGAGGGGCCATTTCCCGTATAGTCGATGGTATCCCCACCAGTGGTTTCCACGTTTGGCGTAGCTGATGATGGTGTTGAGCTTCTAGAAATAGAAGCACCATCCGCTGGTGAAGTTGATGAGGGATCAAGTCGACTAGCGTTATTTGTCAATGACGTCGCTGGTATTGACGAACTTGAGCTAGGCTTCGTATTGGGTACAGGAGTAACTGCATTCGCAGAGGATGAGTTAGGAGCCGTCGAGGGTCCCACAGGGCCACGAGCTGTGGCAGACAAACTACTTGTCACGGTATTTCCGTTGCCATTACTGGAATCGTTGTTGGCATTATCTCCATTATTTGCGCCCGCCTTTTTCTTGGAGTTCTTGGCAGCATTGTGCCACAAGCTTTCTGGTCTCATTGTCTTCTTGGTTTGATACCATAATCCACAAGGGTTGCACAAGTTTCGATCTTTATCCCCGGTCTTAACTCGTCTCCATGTGGGCGTTTTGGTAGTACCACAATTATCACACTGAACAACAACATCAACACCCGATCCGTCGTCATCTTTTGCTCGACGTCTTCTACCTCTGGCTCTGGTAGTGCTACTTGATGATGAACTTGTAGCTGGTGCAGGTGGGGCTGTTGAATTTGAGGTATTTGTACTCTTGATACTATCGTTGAATGCCGATGATAAGTCAATAGAGCTGAGGCGAATCAGACCCTTCTGTGTTGAGATAACATTTGAGTTGGAATTGCTGTGGTTATCCGATGTTCGAATAGGGCTCGAAGCACGTATGTGTCGGTGTTGATTGTGGCTTCCATAAGTGTTCGAAGTAGTTGGGGGTGGTGAAGATGCAGGATAGTATGGATGAGGGGCAGAATCGTTTGCTAGCGACTTGTAGCGTTTCGGTGCTTGTAGTATTGGTGATGAGGGAGTAACACTAGCGGGTCTCGAACTTGTCGAATTGCGACGAGCCGCTTCGTGCAACTTGTCCGTATTGGCATTCACCTCCCGCAGACTATAACTCCTCTTAGCCATCGAGTGATTGTTCTGGTTCTGATTATGTTGATTTGCCTGATGTTGTAAACTCTGAGGTTGTGATTGGTTCGAGTTCTGTACATGTATCTGACGCGAATGCTGATTCTGTGTCTCGCCTTGAGTCTGTGTTAGGATTTGACTTTTACTTCGATTCAGATTCTGCATTTGGTTCGAAGTTGGTTGGGCATTTCTATTTTCGTCGAGATTTAGTATGCCTGCGTTTGAACTGACAAATCTAGCCCACGCAGGGTGGTTGAAATCGCTGGGAAGATTTTTAGCTAAAGATTCGTATACCCTTATTGATGCTAAGTAGTCGTCTTGGTTTGTATCTTGCAAGGGAAACAATCGGAGGTGAACCTCGAGAGTTTCTTTTGCCGCATACAAGGGAAGAATGTTGTTTGTAACTTTTCCTGCCAACCAAACTGGAGCTGAATTTTGCGATAATCTTTGTAAAGTGACCCATGATAACATGCCATGACCTACTAATGGTTGGTCGGGTTCTGTGAAATCCACTGAGTATACGGCGTAATCTTTACACGAGGTTCCAGCTATTAGCTCAGGTGAACATTCATTAACTGCTTGTAAACAGGTACCCAAATCTATCACTCCTAGTGGCGAATTATCATCCCCATAAGCCACGGGAACGCTCACTACATTTGGCAGTCTAGCCAAACACATTATAGAGTGAGTCTTATCGAAAGTGTACATTATTTTCACTATATGGGGAGTTAGTCCTAATCCACGACTCCTCATAGCCTCGTAACAACTATCAAGCGATGCTTATCATATAGAACCAAATCCTACTTTACTTACCTCGCATGGGGCGAGATGCCATATCCTGTAAATTATCCATAATGAATTTGTTCTTTCTTTTAGCCTGCTAGAAAAGTGTTCGCGTTCTAAATGACAATCTTCGTGCTTATAACTAACAATAAAAGACAGAAGTAGAAAACAGAATCAAGAAAGGCAGTGGTCTGAAGAACCACGACGCCACTATAATTTGTTGCAAATATTGCTATTCGTGATCCTCTATAAATTATCGGCACCAAAACTATCTATTGTGAGCATTAATTTAAGGGGTGTCCAATGAATAATGTGACCGAAGTAAAGATCGAATTCAATATTGAATAAACAAAGAGTCAAGAAAAACTGTTGAATGAAATGAAAGAAATAAAAGAGTGTATGGATCCAATTCAAGTTTATGTGTGATAACAGAAAAGCTCGGACACACGAAATATATTATAGTATGTATAAGATCGTGTTTTATTCGCGTACACCCAGCCGCGTGACTGGAGCGCGCCGAGTTTACCGCGACCAGCCTCTTGGGAGGTTATAGCATACAGGCGGATAATAAATTCTTGTTGCATAGCTGGGCGGTTTGTTATTGCAGCAAAAATAAATTATAGAATATAAAGATTTAGAGCACGAAGACGAACACTATAAAAAAGTCGAAAATTCACCTTACCAGCTATGACATTCCAAATTCGACTCTCGAGAGCTACTACCGGACACTATAGAATTGAGGCAATTGCTTGAGGGAAAGTTTATAAGTAAAAAAAATGTAATTTAGGATGCTGATAAGACTTAGCAAGCAATTCTCCAAGATAGGTACGATCTTCCGATGATGTATATCGTAATGGTATAAATTGGTTAATGGATCGATTTTGTCGCTAAGAATGTAGATTATCACGACAGCCATCAACACGAGGTGTTGACGAGTATTGAAACGTTTGATTTTTTTTTGGTTTTTCTGAAGCTCTGAAAGGCAATTAATAGACGATAAACACTTAGTAAGAACGATGTAGCTGACTAGCTCATATAATTTGCTTAGCGATAAGGACTTTGAACATCAATCCAGTGTTGTTGATCACAACTATATTACTACATGTTGCCCGTGTTGTTAATCACAACTATATACCATGTTTCCCGATCCCAATTCTATTAAAAGGTTCATTATTTCTTGCTAATCCCGGAACCTGATACGCTATTATATTATGCATTTCACAATGAGAACTCCCAAGTCCAATAAAGCTGGAACTGGAGAACTACTGCAGTATTATCCGGTATAAGAAGTTGCACTCTCATAACTTCATGGATTTGACACCCAACTTGAACCAATCTATACCCATTCCTCGAGGACTGATCTGCCTTGTTTTGCTGGGTTTCTATATGAACTGCTACTGGTTTCAGGAACTTGACATGACCTCGTTGTCTGCTCCAACATATAATGACAAGAGCCAAAGGTTGGTTCCTGGAGACTTGTTTTATTCTACATATTAAAATAACGAGTGCAGATATCGCCTGTTACTGCGAGTGTTTGGTTTGTACCGCTGTCATATTGACAGTTTACCCTGTTGAATCCATTTATACGGAATCCATTTAAACCAGCACCGGTTGTGCATGTTTATTGAGTCTGCACAGTAGTCAGGCAGGGGTCGTGGAACATCTAATGATCTGCTGAAATATCTTCCTATTTAAGCACCGTAGAAACGGCTCGACGAAACACGATAGCATTGGTGACCCTGAAAATAGAAACCTTGATCTGGTCAAACAGACATCATCAGCCATAAATGAGTTTAATAATAATAGTGGCCGCGGTGGTATTGTCGCTAGGACTGGTATGTATGATCAGTAATTTGGAATCTAAACTGGCTGATTTCTACTCATATTTCGCATTATCTGGCGAGTCACCAGTAATTTGAAAAATAACCTCCGTGGTTCCAGTCAGGGGAGAACTAACCAGCTAGGCATTTTATTTAATAGTACTTTCGCTATCTCATGCCCCACGCCAAAGTACACAACGTGAAAAGCGCTTTTCAGGTGTTACCCAAGATGGGCAAATTTCAAAAGAATTGTTGACTCTACCAACTCTAGATGACGAGCCCCAGTTGGAAATGAGCGTGGTTGTTCCCTGTTATAATGAAACTGGCCGACTAGGGCTCATGCTTGACGAATGTGTCCCAGTTTTGAACGAAGAGTTTGGAAACTCTTGGGAAATCTTGCTGGTAGATGACGGATCAAAAGACGGTACTGATCAATTCGCATTGAAATGGGCTATGGACCACAAGCTTCCCCCTTTGAGCTTAAAAGTCACCAAGCTAGAAAAAAATAGAGGAAAGGGAGGAGCTGTTACCCATGGCATGAAATACGTTTCAGGTAAATATGCAATTTATGCTGATGCTGATGGAGCTTCCAACTTTAGCGATATCAAAAAACTGCTGGTCAAGATTAAAGATGATAAACTAGGAGTTGCTATAGGATCCCGCGCTCATATGGTAAATACAGATGCTGTGGTTAAGAGGTCGTTTATCCGCAATTTCCTTATGTATGGACTACACACTTTACTCTATGTTTTTGGCATTCGAACTATTGGTGACACCCAATGTGGATTCAAGCTGTTCACCAGAGACGCGTTAAAACTGATCTTTCCCTTTATGCATACTGAAGGATGGATATTTGATGTTGAAGTACTCATCTTGGCCATGAAAAAGAACATTCCTATATATGAGGTTCCTATTTCATGGCATGAGGTTGAAGGATCTAAGATTGAACTCGCCAGGGACAGCATAAAAATGGCCATCGATCTAGTCATCATGAGATTTGCCTACCTCTTGGGAATCTACCAGGCTCATAAAGTTACCATTGACAATAAGAAGGACAGATAGATAGAGTGCCATATAATACATTATAGACTGAATATATTGCATAGATTTTTTTTTTTTTTTGCCGAATGAAGTGGACGGCGACTATGACTCGACTTATATACCGTCGGCCACCTCGTTCAAACACATGCGATGTCATACTAGATGCTATAAAGTCCAACAGAAACTAAATTTAAATCTGTTTACTATATCTACTTAATATCTACTATTTATCATATCAGTCGTTTTACTCAAATTTACCCTCCTCGAGACCTCTAGCATTTGGAACATCTCTGATTACCACTCTCCATCCACTGCTAATACCTTTCTTGACAACTTCTTCTTTGCTCACAAAGGTCAAGCCACAGAGCTTTGGCCAGTTTACAAACTGCATGCCTTGTTTAATAAAGACTCGAAGTGAATACAAAAAAATAGAGAGCCATACCAAAAGAAGAGCTCGATTGACATAAACTGAGCTGTCCTCTTTGGGAAATAAGACACTTGCAACTAGCAGGATAAATGAGCCAAGTATAGTATAAGGCACTGCCTGAATACTCAATGGACGAGAGTCGAAAAAAGGTGGGACCAAAGTCTCATGTGGCAAGTGGTTACCTAAAAATAGGTCAAACCCATCTTGGCGGGGTCCATCAGTAAAATTGTTCTTATAGTATCGAACAAGTGAATTGCGCAAATCACTAAGCGCTCCTCTCTTGGTACGTCTACCTAGACGAGTAAAGTCCGTCTTTAAAGCTCCTGTGCCTGAATAGGCGCAAGAGACACCATCTGCATTATCAGCCCAGGTATTCCGGAAAACAAACAAGAATGCCTTGTCGGTTTCCCATGACACCCCAGGTTCAAGGATTCCAGCATCCTGTAATTGTCTCTGAAGAATCCACTTGGCAAGTTGGCTTTGAACCACATTTGTACGATCCAAACAATCCATACAGTTGGTGCGAACAACAGATGTCTGCCTGTCAATTACCGTTTGAGAACCACCGCCGAGCTTAGCGGAAAACCACTTCTGGGAATCCAATCCTAAGGTTTCAAGCTGTTCGATAAGAAGATTAACTCGATACCATCTCATCTTACTACATTCATGGTGGAAATCAAAGTATACGTATTTCACGTTCTTTTCATCGTTGAGATTCCGCACAACGTTCTCATACACATCTTTGACTGGTTTCTCGTAACCCTTCTGATTCACTAAGTTGACTAGATAATTCGGGCCATATAAAGCGATTTGCTCATCAAAATGGCGCTTGGCTGAGTTAACAGCAATGCCACCAATCCTTAATTGTGGCTTGTATTGAACATTATTAATCTCGGCCCAATAGGCAGGTACACTTCCACGGGTTTGAACAAACGAGTACAATCTATCTTTAATGATAAGAATCTGTTCGGTTTCATTGTAGTTGGCCACGTTTCCTTCGTCATCAATGCCTCGGCGGAAATATCTAGTACCAGCTCTAAATCTACTTCTTCTAGAGATTACGCCGAATGTTGCCGCTTGACCAACAATGGACGTATCATGGATACTTATAACACCATAAATTACAGGCTGAATGAACTGACTGACCTGGTTATTGCTCTTAGCTTCATCCAATAGATCTTCACTAAGGTACTTGTTCCAGAAAAACCGATCGTCTAACGATTGCAATGAGACCGAATTAATTGGCAAAGCCTTGTCATCCTTCCTTTGAAATGAATTAGTCAAGTCGAAGCCATAAGAGAAAAACAACGATGCATTGTCCAAATGATCTCTCAGTAAACTAAGATACTGTTTTTCACTGTCGTCCTTGACACGCCACTCACGAAGTGGAAGAAAGTCATATTTAAGAGCCCGATAAATAGGGTGTCCGAGGATTTGGCCTATTTCGGCCCATTCCTTGATCACGACAATGTACTTTGTCAATCTTAGTCTTATGATACCCAATATACCGCCAATTCGCTGGCTGTCGCCAGCATTCGCGAATGAGGTCTTTTCATTTCTTCCCAAGCGAATTTCCCCATCTGGTCTTCCAATTGAGAGGGTCAAACCATCACCGCCATCTTGGACGAACTGATATTCGCGATCCGTCTGCGAATAATACAAGGGAGCTGCCATCCTTCTTACCAAGAGGTGTTGTCTTGATTAACATCTCGGCCCGTCTTGCATCTAAGCCACCACTGCATCTACCGAAGATGCGCGCGGCTATGGACTGAGAACAGTTCACGTCAATAAATACAGTTCAAGGGTCATATATAAAGTCTGTCTTGAGGGAAATTAATATTAAAATAGATAAATACATAATTTGATTGTGATATTACATCCAAGTTCCTTTGGAGAACAAGCTCTTAGAGTTCTTTCGACTTTCACTGAGAACTTTGCTGACCTTCTTGGGTGCAACAAGTGATCGTGCTGGTTTATTTTGTTGAGCTTTTACTACAACTGAAGACCTACTGACGTTGGAAAATGAGTTTGTGGTCAAAGACTGAAGTATCTCGACTGTTTTCTTGGTTGAGGAACCGTCAGTAGAGTCTGTATTCGATGCAAGACTATCGTAACGCACGGTAAACCTTCGTCTGTTGGGACCAATTTCGTCGGCGGCCTCGTTTCGGACCCGAGTTAATACAGATCTACGTTCAACGAGTCGATTAATGACCATCGACTGGTCAGTAGGACGCGGTTTCTCAATGTCGAGATCATCATCTGATTCTTCTTGGAAGATTGTGGGAAGTTGCACAGCTTGCGTTTGCTCTTCATTAGGATCATCCTTGCCTTCATCTAAAAATGAAAGCTGGCGACGAATGGATTCAATGCCAAACTTGGAACTTGTCTTTGTAGGTTTTGTAGTTATGGCGGATTTCGATGGTCCTTCTGTGGGGGCAGTAGCACCATTAGTCGTAGGCAAAGTCACATTACTGCTCTCATATTCTTGTTCATCATCAACATCGGCGAAGATAGATACCGTCTTAGACACTTCAGCAATGGAATCTATAAACGCAGATGCTTTGGCATTATTTGCTAATGCTGAAATACGTTCTTCCTCCATCAGTTTCATTCTCTTTTTCTGTTCTCGACGCTGTAATTCACGGCTGTAGTCTTCGTCCTCATCATCATCCAGATCATCAAGTCCATCCCTTCGTCGCTTTCTCCACCCTCCATTCAAAACATCGTCAACAATCTTATTGAGCTGTTCGTTATCACGGTCTCGTTCTTTTTCGGCATACAATTCTTGGACTTTGGCTGTTGCTACATCTACCTTCTTATCATCATCAACAAGGTTTTCCAGATTATAGTTTTCATCGTCTTCATCATCATCACTTGCACCGCCAATACCTGCCCATTCATCATCTGATTCAACAGCCTCCTCATCTATGATACCTCGAACAGAACTATTCTTCTTGTCGTATTTACCTGATTTGACAGATTTTAGTGCTCCTTTTACAAGCTTGCGATGATGCCTTGGAGGTGCTGATTCGCCCTCCGACTCGGAACTATCTTGAATTCTTTGTGTCTTCTCTGAGAATGAATCCTGACTGGGATCGGGCAATTGTGATAATTGAGTCAACATCGGGAAATTGCTGTGCTCCTGAAGATAATTTTCCCTAAGCTGTTTCAGATCGGGCGTTGCTAGTGGTAGAGGTTTTACTTGTGTATTTGGAGGTAGCATCTCAGTATCGAGTGCATTAAGCATACCTGCCTCTCTAAGTAACTGCATCTTTTTCTGGGGTGAATTATTAGAGATGGCATCTACTTTCTGAGTAGATTCGAATAGGTCACCAAGAGACATCGTGTTTCCAGACTGAATAAAAGATTCTTGAGTATTTTTAATGAAACCCACATCTTCATCTGACTCGTCATCTGAGACTATCTTTCTCGAACGACCGACGCTTGGAATAATAGTATCCTCATGGTCAACAATGAAACTACTAGGAATTTCAACAATGGGACCAACCTCCTCTCTGGAAGACTCGCCAGCATCAGGCTTTTCTTTTTCTTCTGCTGCATTGTCTTCTTCTTCCTCTTCCTCTTCCTCCTCTTCTTCTTCGTCTTCTTCTTCATCATCATCATCATCATCATTGTCTTCCTCATTACTCCCAACTTCATCAATTTCGCTCCCAGATGGATCATAACCCAATATATCCTCCCCATTTTCGTCAGCACTGACTCCAGCGTCACCATACCCTATTTCAGGTTCTTCTTCACCTTCGTCCAAATTGAAATCTTCATCATCTTCGTCATCACCTTCTCCTTCTCCAATTTCCTTCTTTCGCAACTCTTCAGCTAGTCGCCGTTCTCTTTCTAAAAGAGATTCAACAATTTCGTTTTCTTTCGACTTCTCCTCTTCATCCAGCACAATGATTCCGCGTGCCTTTAATTCAGAGACTCTCTCATTACGGTCTTTAATGGCTTGCTCACGCTGTTTGGCCTCTAGCTTTGCCAGTAGTCCACTGTTAAGCAAACTACTCTTTGACCTAGGTTTGCCTAAATCTATTCTAGCCAGTGCTGCAAGTTTTTTGACTGGGGCAGTAATCTTATTTGCACATGTGGGTGGAATAACCTCTAAATCATCATCGTCATCTGAACCCTCGTGTACATTTCGCTTTCCGGAACTGACAAAGCTTGTCAGTCTACGAGGTTGTGGTGGTGGAGGTGGGGCTACTTTTTTGTTGCTGAATTTGTGTGCATTTTTGTTTGTATTTCTCTGTGGACTGGCAGCCAGAGGACTAGTAGGAGGCGTGTCTCGGTTACGATTGGTTTCATCCGAATCCTGCTCTCCATCACTTTCATCGAAGTTTGCTAAGAAACTATCAACAGTGATTAACTTGACGGTATGAGATCCAGGATCAAGCTCTAAACTTCTTTCTAACCGCTGGGTTTCCTTAGCTGTGATCTCGAGTTCCTTTCGAGTTATCTTTGATTCTGTTAGTATCAAACGTTTATTGTAGAACTTCCTCTCGTACTTACTTTCTTGGGGCCCGTACTCTGGGATGCTACAGTTGATACCGCTCTATCTGGAATGTCTTGTTCGTCTTCTTCTATTGGGAAATTCACGTGAACCTGATCATGAGCTTGTGTTATAACAATTTCTTCTTCTTCCTCTTCTTCTTCCTCATTATCAGAAATATTTAGAACACCTCTCTTTCTCTTTGAAGGCTGGATTTCATCGTCATCATCAAAGAGCATGGAATTAGATAATAATGATGCTGTTGTTCCAAATAAGTCGTCGTCTTCGTCGACATCGTCGTGGTCCTCTTCAATAGCTTGTCTTCTATCATGTTTGGTATTTTCGTCCAAAAAAACTTGGTCTTTGTCCTGCGAGGTTTGGTTCAATTGTTCGAATTGCGAATGCTGGCTCGAGTCTTCTTGCTCTAAGTTTAGTTTGTTATTCTCGTCTAACAGCAAGCTAGTTGAGTTGTCGATAGTCGAATCAATTGTATTCTTGCCGTATGCGGGAGTACCCGTCAATTTCTTTTTAAATTCAGCCAGGGAAAAGCTATTAGCTGTTGTTTTGGACGGTTGATTGTCGCTAGTTTCATCGTCGAACTCAGCAAGTAACCTATTTAACTTTGAGTTTGGAGTCAAAATAGGGCTACTTGTCAGCTCGTTTACTTCCACTCTATTACGGGGTGGTGTTTTGGGTAATTCTGATATAGACATTCTCGTATTGGTATCAATATTCCGTTGGTCAGGAATATATTGGTTCGAGTCGTTTTATATCTAACGTACTCCAGGGAAGTAATATCAAAGACGTGACCCGCGACACGAAATAATAACCGCGTCTCGGCTGCATACCCGTGCATTTTGACTGTTAGGCCTGTAGCGTTTTTGAAATGAGGCTTGACAATGGATCCGAGATTAGATAGCTCTTTCCTCAGTTAAAGAATAAACACTATCAAGATCAAAATTAACACGTTATGTGTACATATCTCTCTGTACGTGATCTGCATCTGATTGCCGATCTTTGATTTTTAATTGACGAGATAGTTTATCAAGCTAAGGACGAACTTCTTGAACAAAGATTAAACTGATAGTATTCATAGATATAAAACTCCTACTAAATCTATATTAAATCTATATTTTGTCCCAAGAAGTGAGCCAAAATTCGAAATAATTCAAAAAAAAAAAAAAATTTCATATCAAGCGAAAGGTCCAAACTGTAACATTTCCAGCTATTGTAGATTGCTTCGGCGGGTATTAATATAGATAGGGTCTCTGACTAGTCTTTGAAATATATCTCTGAGTCTAGGTGTATCTCTGAATTCAATCTCATACTTATAACAAAAGAATCAACGGGGTATTTCTATAATTCAAAGGACAACCAGCGCCGAGATGTGACTATCCTTACAGGACATGATATCAGGCTTCCCTGATCAGCAAACTCTCTGTCAGAAAGTTCTTTGAAGAAATAATATCATGGCAAGTGTTTATATATAACCCATAAATAGCGCTACTTCAGCACAACTAGCTTGTAATATTTGAAGATAGTAAGTGGCAGATGTCACGTGCCAGCTCTTGAGACTCATCCGCGGCATGCCATTGGCTGCTTATCATTTCGTTGAAATATATATACCGGGGCTTTTAGTCCAATCTGGCTGAAAACATTATACTATTCCGGTGTTAAATCTTGATCCAAAGAACAGATCCAGATTTTCACGATGACTCGGCATAAAATGATCACTCTTTATAGGGGTGCTTTCGTTCACAGTCTAAGACTTGATAAGCTAGAAATCATCCCCAATGGAACAGTTGGAGTAGATGAGACTGGTACGATCGTTTCGATTTATGAAAAGATCCCATCTGTGGAACAGGTGGCCACTGACCTTAACTTAACACTTGACCAAGTTGTAAGTGTCTGAATCGTCGGAAATCATTAGGATCGTACATATACTAACCAATTTTCAGAACGTATTTGAAACAAGGGAGAATACACCGTCATTCTATTTCCCGGGCTTTATCGATACACATATTCATGCGCCTCAATATCCTAATACAGGTATCTTCGGTAATTCTACATTACTGGACTGGCTTACCACTTATACTTTTCCTTTGGAATCTTCATTTTCTAATCTAAAGAGGGCAAAGGATGTGTACTCGCAGGTCATCAAAAGAACACTTGCAAATGGTACCACTACCGCATCATACTATGCTACTGTCCATGTCGAGGCTACAAAAGTATTAGCTGATCTGGCCTTGGAAATGAAACAAAGAGCTTTTGTGGGACGGGTCTGTATGGACAGTCAAGAATCACCAGAATTTTACCGAGACCAATCACCAGAAGAAGCCAATAAAGCAGATTTAGAGGTGATAGACTACATTACCAAAATAGACCCAACTTACAATATTGTTTCACCCATCTTGACACCCAGGTTTGCCCCCTCTTGTACCCATCAAAGTATGAAATGGATGGGTGACCTAATGAAAAAACACAACAATATCCCATGTCAAACACACATATCTGAAAACGAGAATGAAATTAAATGGGTCCAAGAATTATTTCCGGACTCCAAATCATATGCTGACGTATATGATCAAGCTGGCCTACTAACAGAGCGAACGATTCTTGCCCATGCTATCCATTTGTCTGAGGATGAAAAGGATTTGATAAGTGCTAGAAGATCAGGTATTTCCCATTGCCCTATAAGCAATTCTTCAATTGGTAGTGGCCTGGCTCCGGTGAGGTCGCTCTTAAACAAAAATATTAAAATGAGTCTTGGCACTGATGTTTCTGGGGGCTACTCACCGAGCATTCTCGAAGTCTGTAGGCAGGCCCTGACTGTTTCAAGACTTGTGGGATACACCACGAAGAATGATAAAGACAAGCTATCAGTTTCTGAAGTATTATTCCTTGCCACCCTTGGAGGAGCACAAGTATGCAACTTGGAACACAAAGTGGGTAATTTCCAAGTCGGAAAAAAATGGGACGCACAACGTGTAGATTTGAGTGTTGAAAATACGCCGATAGATTTGTTTGATTGGTATGGCGCCGAGGAGCCAACTCCAGAAAGTAAAATCAAATGGTTTGTAGATAAATGGTTTTTCAGTGGTGATGACAGGAATACTCGACAAGTTTGGGTCGATGGTAATTTGGTATTAGATAAGGATTAGGAAATTGAAATATAGAAATAATTACGGAGATCATCATCTATAGCTATTTGTGATATTATTACTGCTAACTTTATCATCTAGGCGGTCTTCCACATGTTCGAGGCCCTCGACAGACTGAGCTGAAGTTTCAGACCTGTTTAGACTACCGGGATAGCCAGATTTCGCTTAAAATGCCTAAAAATACCCGCTTAACATAGAATTGCATTTATAGTTTTGACCGAAAGTCTTGATTTATGTATTTCACATATCCTGCAATTGCCTTTAATTGCCAGGAGCATCATTGCCTACCAAGATAATCAAAATAGTGTGGGATCAAGTAAATTAGGAGGAAAGTTGTTTCACTTAGATTGTGATTCTGGAAGCCTCATCAATTTTCAGTTGAACCCTTCAGTCAGACATATATTCTGGTACTGTTGGATCCAATGCTATTGAAATTGTGCTTCTTTTGCCAGATGAGCCCATGATGGTACGACATTCCCGTCTTAGAAGTAGACAAGATAATGCGGAATTTCTCTTTGTGCTAGCAGCCCTGTTCTTTGCCTTGGCATATTAACATCCTATGGTTCAATCTGGCGAGTAGAATCACAGGAAAGGACACAGTGTCATACACAGAATTTAGCCATAATATTACTATTATCTTGTTTTATTATATTTCATTTCCTAATACTATTTAAGAGTTGTAAGTAGAAGCAGAAACGGTACCACCTCTACCAGTCCAGTTGACGTGAATGTCTTGGCCCAATGGGAGAGAGTCAGAAGCATCTTCGGGAAGGACACGGAAGGTGTGGGCACCGAAGTAATCACGTTGAGCTTGGAGCAAGTTGGCGGGCAAACGAGCAGATCTGTAACCATCGTAGAAAGAAAGAGCGGTGGCGAAAGCAGGAGTAGGAATACCCCACTTGATAGCATCACCGAGAATGTTTCTCCAGCCCTCTTGAGCCTTGGTAACAGCATCCTTGAAGAAGCTGTAGAACAACAAGTTCTCAAGTTGAGGGTCCTCACGGTAAGCCTTGGTGATCTCACCGAGGAAGACAGATCTGATGATACAACCACCTCTCCACATGTGGGCAATGGAAGCATTGTTGAACTCCCAACCGTATTCCTTACCAGCTTCACGGATGAGCATGAAACCTTGGGCGTAAGAGATAATCTTGGAAGCGTAAAGAGCTTGCTCAAGATCATCAACAAACTTTGCCTTGTCACCATTGAACTTAGGAGTGGGGCCAGTAAGGACCTTGGAAGCACGAACACGCTCCTCCTTGATAGCAGACAAACATCTGGAGAAGACAGCCTCACCAATCAAAGTGACGGGCATACCCAAGTCAAGAGCATTGATGGCGGTCCACTTACCAGTACCCTTTTGACCGGCAGTGTCAAGAATCTTCTCAACAAGAGGCTTGCCATCAGCAGGGTCGTTGTAATAAAGAACATCACGAGTGATCTCAATGAGGAAAGAGTCCAAAACTCCCTTGTTCCACTTGGCAAAGACATCACCAATCTCCTTGTCGGTGAAACCAGCACCACGCTTAAGAAGGTCATAAGCTTCAGAGATAAGTTGCATGTCACCATACTCGATACCGTTGTGGACCATCTTGATGAAGTGACCAGCACCGGCAGGGCCAACCCAATCACAACAAGGCTCACCGTCAGTCTTGGCAGCAATGTCTTGGAAGATGCTCTTGATGTGGGGCCAGGCATCCTCGTGTCCACCGGGCATCAAAGAGGGACCGTTACGGGCACCCTCTTCACCACCAGAGACACCAGAACCGACGAAAAGAATACCCTTCTTCTTAAGCTCCTCATAACGACGGTTAGAGTCAGGGAAGTGAGAGTTACCACCATCAATGATGATATCACCCTTCTCAAAGTGCTCCAACAATTGGTCAATGAAGTTGTCGACAGCAGATCCGGCCTTAACAAGGAGAATAACTCTTCTGGGCTTCTTAAGGTTAGCGGCAAGCTCGGCAATGGAACGGGCACCAATGATGCTCTTGCCCTTAGCCTCATTCTCCAAAAAGTGGTCAACCTTGGAGACAGTTCTGTTGTAAGCAACAACAGTGTAACCATGGTCAGCAGCGTTAAGGATCAAGTTTTGTCCCATAACGGCCAAGCCGATAAGACCAATATCTAGAATATGTCAGTAAAACCATTACACTATATTATAATTGTGTTCAATTGGTGTCATCCTAATATTCAAAGTCAATCATAAGAGGTTGGCGGAAGCATGTGGGGGTCGGGCCTGTATGTATACTGTGGGGGTAACAAAGCAACCAGTCACACAACCGAAGCACGCCGAAATCTCACAGTGGAAAATCAACAATACTACACCACACACCCCAAAGCGTACCGAAAAAAAAACGAAACCAATTTTAACAGAGCTTGACCTAATGTATAGCTAAGTTATAATTGTGACAATTGACAATCAATTGAAATCAAAAGAGTTTCTCATTGCACAAATAGACAACAGCAATTGCTAGTCAAGTGGTAAAACCACATCAAACAAAGCCAACCCCTAATATAAGCAATAGCCAATTGACTGCACAATTGACAAAATAAAACAACCCATCAATGGATCAAATACAATTAGATACTTACCACCTCTAGGTTCAGTCATGTTAGTATTTTTACAATGTCTGTTTGGGATGGAAGAAATTAATTTTCTGTACAACAAGAAAATCAAAGGTCCGTATGTGATACTGGGGTCGACAGCTGTATATATATGAACACACAACCCACAAATGCACAAATGCACACCACTGGAGCCAGTGGTTTTCTGGGGCCAAGCGCCTGGTTGGGTGTGATTGACTGCGGATGGGTGCAGCCCGAGTATTACTATTCCTCAACCTTCTAATTGAGTTTGCGCGCTGGCGGGTCGGTATTTACTGAGACCTTACTAATTTTGCCATGGGCTATGTCCCAACCCAACAGATGAGGTAATAGAACCACGCTGGAGCTGCATGGTACCTATGCACAGGATGCATAAAAGCGGATAAAATTAGAGGGAATCTTCGGCATCGAGGGAGAGGGGTTAACAAGAGGGGCGGTTGGCGGAGCTTTGGGGGTTACAACAACAAATGAGCGGGGGTCTGAGTCCCGCAGGTTCGACGAGCTTGCGTCTGTTGTGAACCCATTGGTGAAAAACACGCCAGTTTCGCAGTGTAATGCGTTCAATTTTTGACTTAATTGGGCTTAATTGGGTATTTTGTTTATAAGGGCACGATACGGAGTCTGCGGAATAAAATATAGTTAAGCAAATGCATGCCCCCATGTCTTTATTATGGTTAGCTATGATGCTCACTGGCTAGGTAATGATTAGGTAAAATGGATGAACAAAAGACTAGTTTCAGTTTTGTACGACGGTTTGCTTTGAGCGACAATATGCCGTTGCTACACAATTGAAATTTGAGTTGCTTGTTAAGCTTCTCATGCTTTTGTCTGGAGCATTCTCCTGGAGTCTGACGTCTCAATTCTCCCTTTCTTCCCTCCGCTTCCCCCCACATGCATGCAGAAAGCAGGCCCCGTCTGGTCCGAAATAGTTGGCGATACCGGAGCATCTTATGAAAATTGGGGGTTGATTGGTCGCCGATGCAACCTGATAGGTGAAGGTATTTTCGTTTTTGTCCTCGCTGCATCGATCTATCTAGTGTGGAAGATCTTGCCAAATGACATAACAGAGGACCAAATGCGATTTGAAGCTGATACTGAATAAGGATATAATATGGATATTATATATTTATGATATTTCCTCAAATGTTAATTGACTACTGGGGATGAGATTAATTGCATATTATTATTCTGAATATCCCCTGTAATTTCCTTTCTGAATTATGCCATCTGTCGATGTATTAACGCCGGAAATGAGTCTGCTCGAATCTGGGTGGGTATGGATATAATGAGTACGGGCGGCACGACAGATATGGTGGGGGGGTGAATTGGGTCTCAGTGCATTGTATTCTGTTAGGCATATGCGATCATGTCGGGCGTGATGGTCGCCGACTACGGGCGCTACAACGGGTGCTACTACAGGCGCTCGCGTGTCATCTAAATCCGTGGAGATGTGAGACAGTGGGGGTCGGGTATATTCGCATGTTTCGCGAAATCAATGCAACTGCATATAGTCAACTATCGGCAACCGAGTGGGTATTTTATCAGCATAGCATATCGACAATGCTTTTTAGATATAATTAGGCCATAGTTTTCGTTTGAAAGTAGCCGAAGGTTCTGTATGTATATTTAGGTATATTTTGCTTCTCTTGCAAAGACCGTAATGTATCAAGTGAAGTAAGTCATGGTATGGTAAGTAATGCTATAGTATGGTATATGATCTCGTTAACAATCAATCGCTAGAGATAGGACTTTAGCAATATCTGTGGATAGAACTGACTGGTTGATTGGCTGTGCGTGCTTGGTGACATACCCCTGTTCATCCCTGCAGCCACAGAATCAGGGCTCCAATGTTGGCCTGTTATTCCGTTCTCTGCAATCACAGACCGATAGTTTTCCTTGACAATCTCGCAAACTGTCTTTCAACCCGATATCCCGTTGTTGTTCCCCAGATCCATAATATTATGCATCTTATGTATCTCTCTGTACTACTTACTTCGCTTGTGCCATTGTAGCAGACGTTAAATGTCTATTCAGTAATTGAAGACGAAGAGAAGCCAGCTTGAATAATTATATAATCAGTCGTTGAGTATCTCTCGACTGTCGTGAATACGGAAAATTGATTTCGAATACGATGTCGTAATCTACAGACAAATTTACCTACATTGCAAACAAACTCAATATATATATCTCCAGGTCACGTTCCTCCTGATCGTTCGTTTAACCTGCCCCTCGGCATGAGCCTCTCCTAAATAGTGATCTCGGCTGGAACCCCGGCCCCAGTCGGTACATAATGCAGGGACGCTGCCCGTAAGTTACCGGCCGAGCAGCATAACGGTCAAAAACTCGTAATCGAAGCATCGGTGCAATGCTTCCGACGGTTGAGGTTTTTCCCCAGACCCCGTAGCTCCTTTCGTTCATCTCATATCGTGCATCGGCCTTCCTGCTGTGACTATAGACAACATCGGCTCTCGGTTGGAATATCCACTCTGCTGGATACAACCTTTTATAGAGCACTAAGATTGTGATATGCCCTTATCAAAACCCAATCTAGCTTATATAATCTACTTCAGGGTCTGCATCGTACTGTGGACTTAAATTAAGAAAGTTTAAAAATTAATATGGAAAACAAAAAAAATATAAACCAGTCGGAAAATTATGAAAATTAATGGTGGTCACGTGAAAAATAATAGCGACGATCATTTAATGCTGATAAATCGGCAGGGGATCTGATTGATCTAGTTATAGATAAACCTGTAATTTATCGTCAGTAATGTCTGAAATCCCATCACTTAATCAAGTGAAGCATATCCTACTAGTACTATCAGGCAAAGGTGGAGTAGGAAAGTCGTCAGTTACCACCCAACTTGCTCTGTCCCTTGTAAATGATGGCTACAAGGTTGGAGTCCTGGATATAGATCTAACTGGGCCTTCGCTGCCGCGAATGTTTGGATTGGAAGGAAGAAATGTTCATCAGTCTACAGCCGGTTGGATTCCCGTATATACAGATGACACCAAGAGGTTATGTGTTATGAGCTTAGGTTTTTTGTTACCGGATAGAGGAAACAGTGTCGTATGGAGAGGACCCAAGAAGACCGCTATGGTGCGACAATTTGTTAAGGATGTCGTATGGGGCGATCTGGATTATTTATTAATTGATACTCCTCCTGGAACGAGTGATGAACATATAAGCATAGCTGAAGAGCTGAAACAAGCATCTCCAGATGGTGCAGTTTTAGTGACTACCCCTCAGGACATTGCTACAGCTGATGTCCGTAAAGAGCTAAATTTCTGTCGCAAAGTTGGATTCAAGGTTCTAGGAGTAGTGGAGAATATGAGTGGATATGTATGCCCCCACTGCTCGGAGTGTACAAATGTTTTTAGTAGTGGTGGTGGCCAGACTCTAGCAACTCAATTCGACGTTCCCTTCCTTGGCAGTGTACCCATTGATCCCACGTTCGTTACGCTTGTAGAGAGCCAAGGTAGTGAGCACAAGTTACTTGAAAAGTACCCCGAGAGTGCTCTTAGCAGCATATTTAAAGGGATTGTGGATAAGATTTATGCCCAAAATTTGCCAGTGAGGCAAGCATAGAAATTCACTCATGTGAATGACATCTCATGGCCATCTTTAATCTTGTAGTGAACTTTTTTTAGCAAATGCCAGTTTTTTTTAGCATCATTTTAGGGGGTCGATGATATTCATTAATATAAATAGACAGCCTAAGGCTTGGAGGGCTCACTATTCGAGCCAAGCGAGAGGAGCATGGGTTAGCTAGACAATATCTTTCAGCGACAGTCTTAGCAACAACGCTATCAAGTTTCTTCCCTGATAACTCTTCGCAAGAGTTCTCGAGCTGTAGGCGACTGTGAGCTTTTACTGTCTCCGCGGGAAGTGGACGAAGATGGCCACCCTTTCGAAAAGAAGCTCATTGGGCGTTTTGATAGTCTGCTCCGTCGTCGAATGGGAGCACCAGTAGTACTACTGATCACAGCATGCGATGTTAAGCTAGCTACCGATTGCAAGTCCAGTACCGGTTGAGCTAGTGAGTCAGCGTCGTTGCTTTGAATCAGTAGGGCATGCGATGAGTTTGAGTAATTAGATAATGCAGATAGTGATATAGACCGTCGAGGAGGTTTGTGACCACCAGTCGAAGGTAATACTGGATTTGACTCTGTAGCCTTGCTCGGGTATTCTTCGCTAGATGAGACTAGAGATTCACCTTCACGAATTGATGTACTAGGACCCTCTATTGTGGAAACAACTCTGCGGTGGTCCGTTTCTCTTGGCCATGTTAAGTTGGGCTCAAGATCTACTCGTTTTCGAGTGATGTCGTTCGACCCTGTTATATGGCTCTTGTTAAAGTCGTTGTTTTCTTGAGTCTGTCCTTGTTTCGATTCGGATTGTAGCGATAAAGGTATTACAATTGCCGTTGATCCTGAAGTCGATAATGAACTAGACGATGCCGTTTCCATTTCTGCCGAGTTTCTGGAGGACTGGACTGACCCTGTTGCTATTTTGTTTCCTGCTTCGGTCTCAACATGTGTCTCTGTAGTAGCGAGATCACTGAGAAGCGACGGGGTACTGCGGTTACTCGTGCTGAGCCTTTCATTGGTATTGCTTGAAGCATCAGCTCCAATGGACGAAACTTCACCGCCTCTTTTCGCCTGTAATAGTGAATGAAGTTTCGGGTAATGCAATTTATGAGCTGAATTAGGCGTATTCAGCCTCTCTTGTGGAGGGAGTAAATTATCAATGTCCACTAGTAAATCCAAAATTGAAGACAGATTAGAATATGACGCTTCTGATATAGTCGCTAGGCCCTCTGTTCCTATAAGCGCCTTGACTGTGCTCTGCGATTTCACCATGCGACTCACTGTCGTTGATAAAACTGACTGAGCTAGTTTATCGAGTTGCTTCATTTCATGCGTCAACATTCTCTGCTTCTCAGCTGCTGCTTCCAACTCATCTCCAAGAAAGCCTCTGTAAGAACTGACTACTTCTCCAAGGCCATCAGTTACTTTATCGACTATCGGCTGGCACGATTGAAGTATTGATTTAAAGGAGAACTCTTCAATTGGTGGAAGGGGAATCCGTTCCGATAGTGATTCGTCACCCGGATCTGACGCTTCATCTAATTCATCTTGATTGTCACCATGTCTTTGAAATCCTGGCCCATGATGGCTGTTTTCGTCTCTTTCTTGACTGGATAACTTGACTTTGTCCCCACTTTTGACCTTAGATTTGCCATCATTGACTATCACGAGACCGGGATCCACGCTATCCACACTACTCGTATCTGCCGTTGTTGTACTAGGTCCTGTAGCCACATTTAGCCATTCAAATAGTGTTGATGATCGTTTATGTCTCGAAGCTGGCATCACACAATCAAGAATGTTAACGTGAGCTTCATTTCTTGCCAGTTGTAACCTATGTTTACTCCAGCTTATCACTTCCGTATAGATAAAATCACATTGTATCACGTGACTTGTAATTAATGTTGAAGTTTGGATTATGACCGGGTCTTTGCTTGAATACAATTGAACAGAAACAAGAACAGGAGCTTTCGAGAGAGTGATCCTAAATCATAGGGGTTCCATTCTACAAGCTATATATGTTCTCTTAATTCAATCTGACGTAAACTTATTTTGCAGCGGCAGATGCGTTTCAGATTAGCATTAAGATCTAGGTCGAGCTAACCCAAAAGAAAAATTTCTTTAGTACAAATTGATTATATTTCTTGGAAGTTTATTATATTTTATCTTCAACTAAGTTTTCTCAGTGACCTTCGTCGAATACATTCTCTTTGGGTTTTCAGAGCATTATCAATAGTTGGTTATTTGATGGCTACATAAGAATCTCGTGATCATTGTATATTGTCAAATTTCGTAAGCACATGTTATTTTCTGATTTTTTTGCTTAACAATAATGAGCCAAAGTAGGTTGCGAAACAGTACAGGGACAACTACTACCATTATTGGCAGTCATACCAAAGTCGAGAATGGTCCTGAAGACAGAGTTACATTACCGGCAAAGGATGAAGTTTCAACCCCTGAGTTGACAAAGGCCATAGGACAGGTTACTTTTAACCAATGGGTTCTCATATTATCACTTATTTTTGGCGGGTGTTGCTCCAATGTTTTTGCATTAGAGTCTATTGTTCGAGAGGCACCCAACTCGGGCCATCTTATCACATTTGTCCAATTTCTCTTTGTTGCGAGTGAGGGTTATGTGCATTTCTTTGATGCTCATTCCAAGTTTTTCTTTCTTCAAAAGCCTCATATTCCTGTTCACCGAATGCTATTTCCAGTTATTATATATTTCACATTGTCGGTCTTGAACAATTACGTATGGGCTTTTCATATATCAATTCCTATGCATATTATTTTCCGTTCCAGTGGTACTGTTATTACAATGATATTCGGGGCTCTTAGCGGGAAAAGATATACAACTCGCCAGATTTTTGCTGTGATTGTATTAACGGCTGGTATCATACTGGCAACATTGTATGGAAATCCCAGTATATCGAACCCATCTGACGTTGCTACAGATTCTAGGACGTATGCTACGGGTATTGCTATTTTGATGGTCGGTTCGATTCTAGGCGCATTTCAAGGTGTTGTTACCGAATCTACTTATAAAACATATGGAAGACACTGGCGAGAGTCCCTGTTCTATACGCATTTCTTGTCCCTCTTGTTCTTCATTCCAATGTGGAAAGAAATCACCAATGAATTTCTATCGGCTTTAAATTCGCAACCGGTGTACACTGTTCCTATTATACAGATAATTTTGCCCCGTCGTGTGGTGTACTTGGCAGTCAACGGATTCACTCAGTACGTGTGTGTCCGTGGTGTAAATAACCTTGCGGGGCATGTCAGTGCTTTGACCGTGACTATTGTTCTGAATATTCGGAAGTTTGTGAGTCTTGCTATCAGTGTGTATCTTTTTGGCAATGATTTATCAGTTGGTATGATCGCTGGTTCGATATTTGTGTTCTTAGGCGCCTTCCTTTATTCGAGTAGTCCGAAACAGTCAACACAAGGCATACCTGACAAGAAAACAAAGTGAATATTTTAGAATAGTCCTACAGAAATTCTGAATGTGACTAGACGAATCATGTATGGAATGGATATGGGATCCAACATTCACCTACTAGTTCTTCTAGGGTAGAAGTAGAGTGTTATTAGATTTCATGAAAAAAATAAATTAAATATTATATGCTATGCAAAACAAATTTAAATTACGGCTTAGAAGCTATCATCATCAGGAACAGTTTCAATTACCACTCTTCGGATTTTCTTGGCTTTTGGTTGACGTTCTTCTTGTTCCCTCTTTGGTTGGCTAGTTTCAGAAGAATCACTCAGCTGTTCCTCATGATCAGTGTCAGATATATCAGAAGCACTTTCAGTATCAGAGCCACTTGATCCCTCTTCAGATTCTCTCAACTCCTTTTCCAACAGCTCTGTGCGATGTTCTTCCAACACCCGAATCAAATCATCAACCTTGTCAGCAACAGTAACTGATTTGCTTGTGAGGTCATGCTTCAACTTCTTCAAGTCTTTTGGCACTTGTCGAATGCCATCAAGTTCAGTGTACAGCTTTTCCAATTGCATTTGAGTTTTTTGCAAGATTTTGATTCTAGAGAGATATGCCTTAGCGTTGTCGGGATGATCGGGTTCATTATCGGAAGTTTCTGAGTTGAATAGACGCTCATAGGTCTCCACTGCGGTGGAAAGCTTAGAGCTTATCTCATTGAGTTTGGCCTTGATTGTGGATGCTCTCTCTTCTTCCGAAACTTCAAGTACCGGTTCTGACTCGTCTGAATCTGCCTTATTCGATTGTTCACCTTGCTGCTTCTCTGACGCTTGCTCTTGATTTTGCAAAGACTCCTTTGACTCAAATTCAGTCGTATTTTCGGCTGCATTTGCTGGTTCTCCTCTACCAAGGAAGTGAGTGAAGATATTAGATACAAAGTCGTCGATGTCCATGGAATCGGAGGAAACAGGCTTCTTGACATTCTCCGTTGGTTTGGCATTAGGTAAGTCATTGGCAGGACTAGGGACACACGAAGTGGAACACTTGGCTGCCCTGGAATACAAATCCTCGTAATCATCTGAAGGTACCGAAACGTCAGGATCCTCTACATCTTCATCTGTGGACTCCTCTTGATACTGAGGGTGGTTCCAGAAAGGAGTAACAAAAGAGAATGCTGGTTGTTGTTGGTAATAAAGCTGGGCGGCCTTACGCTCCCGTTCCCGCTGCTGCTCTTCATAATATTGTCTTAACGCTTGTTGACGGGCCTTCTCCTGCTGAAGTCTCTTCTTTCTCAGGGCAAGTTCATGCTGATATTGAGCCTCAACTAAAGCACGTCTGCGTTGTTCCTCTGCGATTCTTCGCTCTTCCTGCGCTCGCAAATATTCAAGATATCTCTGTCGCTTAGCTTCCTCTTGAGCGGCAATAATCTGACGCCGTCTGTACTCCTCAGCCAATTGATTCTCATATTCTTGTTGAGCCAAGTAAGAGACAATGTCCTCATATGAGTACTGAGGACGACGATAGTATTGAGGTTCAAAGACGCTGAATTGCATTGTTACTTTGGTTGGTTGGTTGTTCTGTGTATTAGTTGTTGATAAAAAATTTTTCTGAGAGAACATGGTCAGCCTTTACCCCAAATTTATAGTTCTGCAGCACTCCGCGGGACCCTGCGCCACTATCGCCTTTAGAATGCAGTCGAAAGGGAGCGAACACAAGAGAAGCTGCGGGAATCTGCAAGAAGCTTTAGGATCTTCTTAGAACTTCGGAGAATATTTCCATAAATAGAATTATTACCTAACATCAATTGGTAATCTTGCATAGATCTGTTCTATATTTTTCGAGAAACTTCTGCAGGGGTCTAACCGGTGGAATACAGAATGAGTTAGATACTTAGAGAACAGAAAACAAATTATGCTTAACAATCAAAATTAATAATGACAAGACCTCAATTAAGACAACATCAAATGGTAATGATGATATAATAAAAGTAGGTATAAGATGCAATAAATATTGTTAATATACAAACTGGTTAGAGTAGCTATTGAGCCTCCTCAATAACTCGTTATATATATGAAATCATTAAATTATCTCTCCCATCTGGGGACCATCTAGGCCTGGATCTCGGAGAAACTGTGACATGATGGAACTGGCTTCTGTCAAAGGAAGAATTAGCCTGAACGCGTCATTTGCGTTAAGATAGTATCGATGCAGACGTTTGCTTCGAAGAAACCCCATATTTTCATAAAGATGCATGGCAGCCGAATTTGACACTTCAGCTTCGAGCATGATTTCATCACACTTCTTGGCTTTCAGTGCATCTACTGCCATTGTGATTAGCTTTTTGGCAATCCCCCTTCCTCTATATGATTCTATAACAGCCAACATAGCAATATACCCTCTTACTCTACACCCTCTATGATCACGCAAATTGCATACTATCACGCCCACCGGCTTGTCTCCATCAAATGCCTTTATTCAATTGTTAATACCAAACAAACTCAGAACGTATTGCTTCCTTGAGATTTATAATATTACACTCAGTGCTGGTTAGAAAACTTACCAAAAAAGATAGATCTGGCCATTCATATACGAAGTAACGGTATACATAAATGGAATATGGTTCTGACAGGTCAGCAGAAATTAGCTTTTGGACGATTTCCAAATCTTCCTCCTTGGAATCTGCATTAAACTGTCGATACCGAATCTGGCTTGACATATTTCAAGAACACCACGTGAGCCAAGTGAGTAAAGGTTGGAAGTCTTGACATATATCTGAGGAATCAAAGCGACTGGCGCTTGAAAAAGAGCATAGAGACAAATAGATGAGAACCTCTATATGATGTGCCGGTTTGACGCATATATTCGTTTAGTTGAATAGGGAAGAGCAGAGGTAGAGTCTATGCAGTATCTGCAGGTCAATGATAAGGTGAATTAGAAGACCAAACTAAAGGAAATACCAACGAACGACCGACGGTGAACCATAGGACCATAATATTACTGTGTTTATACCGTTGGCTGACATAGCAATTTTACAATGTTAGATGCAGAAAATATTGAGGAGATTGCGTAAGTATCGATGAACCGGAAAGCACTCGAGCTCTAGTGTTGTTTGGGTTAAATGCTAAGCTGAAGGTTCAGATGGCGAGTTCTGGTCTGAAAATAATCGAATGGGGAGTCTAACGATGTAAGCCTTTTTAAAGAAGCTCTCAGTCGACCAGATGACGCATCAGATCAGGAGCAAGAATTTATAGGCGACTCTACGACGAATAGAGGCAATAAGCTAAAGAGAGATGCCAAACAAGTTTCATTAGAAAAACTGGCCAGTGCTCCATTCGAAGGCCATGGCGTCAAGGTCGTGGAGTATATGGATCATAAACGAGCGGTGATCTATAAAAAGAGACGAGTGATATATCAATCTGAAAATGAGACTAGTGATCGGGAAAATACTGAGGAAGAAGATGAAGACGAGGAAGATATTGAAGATAGCCCATATGACGATATAAAACTGGACGATTTATTAGCTCCTATAGAATCGCCGGAACAAATAGTCACACACCCAGCAATCTCTAGAACGTACACAAGCAATACTTTGAAGTACATGTCTATGCGTGCTTTGGATATAATAAATCAAGAACAGGAGCACGTTGTGAAACTTGCAAAACTTATGAGCGCGTTTTTAGGTGACGACCCCTCATACTTATTGGCTGATAAGCTGAACCTACCTCAGTACAACGAGACAGGTGAGGAAGAAGACGAATTTGTCCGTTTCGAAGGGTCCCGCAATGGTAGTGTAAATGGTGGAGCTGGAAACACTGGGACAAGTGCCGGTATAGCATCTACTAGTTCAAATGGCCTTGTAAAAACAGAGGATCCTTCTTTGGCAGATAAACGCATAACGAGGACACAATCCACTATGGAAATTGATCCATTTTTCGCACTACCCCAAATCAATATTGATCAAAATTTTGGAATACTGCCTGAAAATGCTGAAGAGACCCGCCAGCTCACTCAAATTGCTCAGCAGCGTATGGAGGAGTTTATCCGCTGTATGACTAATGTACGGTCAGGACTATTACGTGCTGACCGGTATCGGAACAAGGTCTATCTTTGGTGCCAGCAGATGAATGGTGGTGATGAGCTTCCTGAATCCATTGTATCTGATCCTCTCATGAAAAAGAAGCCCGACCCTGATGCGACTATAGCTGCTGCTGAGGCTGCTGAGGTTTCTGGCGGAAATAGACAGTAGCTGTAGATTTGTATAAATACGTTTGTATATTCATATGTTTCTTTGGTGCTATTATATTTATCCTGTTTATATTTGTTTGCATTTGCAAGAGTGGGAGTCAAGGAGGCTTTCTCTGGTTGGCTGAGATCCTTGCAACGTGAGTTGAACTTAGCTTGGCTAGCATCATAGAAGAGAAAGGTATCAAATATAAATAATTATTATTTCCTATCTATCATATAACAGGTTGAGCAGTGGTCCATGGCTGCGGGCAGGCGCAAAAGGAAATTTTCTACAATGCATAGGTACTTTTCTTGAAATCAATCGACATATTGAGGATAGACTGGTAGACCCAGTCAGAGGTAAATACATAAGGCTTCACGTCGCTTCCTACCATTTCTTTGAATCCCTTCGCTATTTTCTCATTTTTCTCCGCCGTTATCAAAATGGCTCTGTCGTTCACGGACTGGTTAAAATTGCGAATCTTGGACGAGCTGATGACACGAGAGCTGGAGGCCCCATGTGCCATCACGACCCGGTTGAACGTATCTACCCCACCATTGATATCCGGAGTGACATTGAAAGAATATCCTTCAAACAGGCCCTTGTTCTTCTCTCTTAATTTAGCAGACCTCACAAGTGCTGCTTGCAGATCCTTATTACCAAGGATATATTTAGTTGGAATTGGCCACAAAAGAGATTTTGTTGATATACAGGCGGAAAGATAGTCGGGTTTTAAAACTGCCTTGGCAGTGGCCAATGCAGATAGGAACTTCTCTGTTCGTACTACTCTTGGCGATATGATGTAGTCAGCTTTAAGAGGGTCTGTTACTTGGAAAATAGATACTTCTTCTGTTTTGGCTGTGCTGGGTTGGTCCTGGTCCGCAACAGACGTGAGAATAACATTCAATCTTGATGGGGGTGTCGAAACTTCAGCATTTCTAGAACCGTTCGATTGTACTACTGTTGGTTCTTGTACAGGACTATCAGGTGCGATATTACGAGTTGCTGGAGAAGAGGTGGGAACCACATTTTGTTCTCGGGCTACTTGCTCGATGTCGTTAATAGTATGCTTGGTTTGGTTTGGTGAATGTTTATCACCATTTTTGCTTTCATTTTGGTCACTCCCTTTCTCGTGCTCTCCTCCACTCTCCTTGCTTTCATCAGCCCCCACCACCCTCTTTTTCTTAGGCTGGCTCTCAATCTCTTCTGCCAAGGGCGGTAAATGCTTCCTCTTCGACTTTAATTTCTCTAAATATTCAGTCTCTTTTGCCATTGACTCATGAACTGCTTGCTTAGCCTTTTCACTCGCGGCCCGTGGTGTTCTCATTACGGGCTCAAGCTCATGCTGTGGTGCAAAAAACTTTCGTATATGTTTCATTTTTAATCGGGTCTGACCAACCAAAGAGGTTAGATCCAGAAGTGGAGGGAAGTGAATATATCTGAGTATTGCCACCGATTGCATTTCCCAGAGTGAGTAAGATTCTTCTAGCCACAAGTGATTAACAACGTGAATATTCCACTCACGAGCAGCTTCATACTTGCGCCCTGACGGTCTGGCGGTGATTAAATGTGTACATTCCATTTTTAACGAGCTGGAGTAACTGGCCCCAGATGCAACAATTAGCCTCTCTATAAATCGACGAGCAGGTCCTGTGAAATTGGTTAAAGAAATTAAGCAGTTCTTCATACCTGGAACGCCATCTCTTCCTAGAGGATAGTGGAGTAGCATCCTTAGAGGAGAGTTCCATTTGTGGTGCGATACCATCCAGTATACCCAATCTAAATTTCCAACTGTACAACTAGATCTGCGAGACGCCTGGATATAAGCCTCCCCATATCTGTATTTTCCAACATAGACATTAGCCTCTTGTACCGTTGTAACTATTGTACCTTCGCAGTTCGCAATCATTTCGTGGATCATTGTTAGAATAGATGCAGATAATCCAAAATCTTCAGCGATATAAAAACGTTTCCCAGCAAATATGTTAGATGACTTGGCCACAGTTAAGTCAGACTTGAAAAATGGTCCAATTGAGGGATCACTAGAAGGAGATGGTTTTGGTAGACTGTCAACATCGTCCCCCGAAGCGGCTAATACAGAGGGGTTGGGAAATAAATACAATGATTCATCAACTCTTCTGCCCAGTTTCAAGCAATCGTCTATCCAATGAGGCAAAACTATTTTTAATTTGTGAGGTAGATCCATTTGTAATACCCTTTGGCACTTTTCTTCGTTGATATTTGTAGTTATAATATGAGTTGTGAATTTCGTGAGACGATTATCATATAGCCCACCATATGCTGTGACACCGGCATAGATAGCTTCACGATCTCCCTGTGAAAGTCCAGCTGCACAAACCATGATGCCCGAGAAAAACAGATGAGGATCCGGCGAGTATGGGCGATATGGAAGCGGTTTTCCTTGCGCTACTGAATCACGAACCCATTGTGGAGTAATTACGGAAACCAGCTGGTCACAAAGCGTCTCATATTCGGGAAAATCGATATTGTCAGCAATGACAGTAATGCCGCTTGTTAGAGAGTCAGGTGGAGGGGTGTTGTCGTTATCCCCAGAAATAACTACACTACCATTCTTCACTATTAAATCCTGAATATCTTCTCGACTTGCAGCATCGAATGTCGAGGATGGAACCAAGTAAAATCCTTGATAATTGGAAAATATTTGCTCTGGATGTAGCGAGTGGTAGATGAGTGAGTTCGCTGGTTTCTGACCAGGCGGAGGCGATTGTCTATTGCCTACATTAGACATCACCTCTTCCGGAATTCTCGAGGCATCATCGCCCGTTTCAGCATTTATTTCAGAAGCTGCGAGGATTTTGGAAACATTATTTGCGACATTGGATCCGCTTTTTTCTACAGGGCCCATTATTGACCGTTAGGTTTGATTCAAGCACATAAAATTAAGCCACAGAAATAATAAGCGTAAGAGACTGCTGCAGCTTAAATTGAAACGCGCGGCTGTTCGCGTGGACTACGCGTCTCTCAGAACCCACCAACCGCGAGCGACTCACTCTTGATGATTCTCAAGTTTAGTCGCAGTCAAATCATTGGTTCGGTGGAAGCTGGTTCTTATGGTTCTTAGTAAGTGAGATCACTAATGCCACTAAGTGTTAAGAAAATTAGAACTACTTTGACTACTGTCGATGCTGCTTCATGTTTGTTTATACAAGCCACTAATATATAATCTACAGGTTATCGTTTAATGCTGTTAGCCCATTTTCAGTAATTCTCAAAAAACAGGTACATCAATGTCGTCATACATTTCTCGTTGCCTGTGCAAGATTTGTTGACAAATCTTGTAAACGTTCTTCAGCCTAGGTAAGGATTATCATTGAAAGAAACAAACAGGCTGTCAAAGAAACGCCCTTCGACTGATACGGCCCATCGCTTTGAAACAATTGAAACAAGGTGGGCGAATAAGAATTTTTCGAAAAAAAATGTCAAAATTCAGTTTATAGACAACGAGAAAAACTCAAGTCAGAAAGTCCTATTTAGAGGAAGCTACTACAATATAATTGACTGAGCTGCATAGTTTTTCTCGATCGGCATGATTTTCAGGAGTCGAGCCACTTATGTCCTCATGCGAACCACTTGGATTGCTGTCAGTTCGGATGTGTCGGGGCAGTGCCATGAACCTTGAATCCTGTTTGGCGAAGGCTCTTTTTTGGAAGCTGGTACAAAAAAACTAATGGGCCTGCTCAGGCCCTCTATGAATATAGAGGAATGAGCATTAAATTTAATACCATAAATGGCGGCTAGTAGTTGTGAGCAGCTCTACTATATTCAAATTGCCAATCAGCTAATTGCCAAATTCCTCAGGGATGATCTTATTCCTGATGATGCCAATATGCAGGTACCAAATATACAATAAAAGTCCTCGAAAGACTATAAATATCGAGAGTAAGCGCGGGTTGAACTCTTTTTCTTGCAAATGCTAAAGAGATAACATGAAGCCTTCTTTGAGATCTCTAACTGTGGCTACCGCACTAGCCACCACTGCTGTTAGTTCACCTGTAAATGATGAAATTGCCAGTCCTGGTGCTGTTAAGTTTGATTTCCACGGGTTAATGCATGTTGCCCGAACCCGGTCCGAAAAACTTGCAAGTGACTTCTCAACATCAGTTGGTGAGATATTCGATGATATATTTGATGGACCTGATGATAAAGTGAAGGCAGCCAGTCGTGCTGGTTCAGACTTTCTTCAAGACAATACTTCCGTCGGTCCCGAAGTCAGTGCTGTTCCGTCTGCAGCTCCTGCTAACATTGTAAATAGTAATGTTAGTCTTACGACCGGTTATAATTTCTACTTGACAAACATTACTGTCGGGTCTCCCCCACAAGATATTGAAGTGGGTCTTGATACTGGCTCTCCCTATCTTTGGGTATTTGGTCCTGAAACCTCGTACAACAATGCCCCCAGGTTTTTCCCTAATCAATCGACCACTTTCCATAGTTCAAACCAAAGTTTCACAGGACTTTATGGAGCTGGTGGTGTATTTGGCACTTGGGGCCAAGACAACATTGGTATCAAGGGCGCGGAAGTCAATCAATTTCCATTCGGCGTAATTAATCAGTATGACTTGGCTTCGGGAGTTCCTGGTTTACTAGGAGTTGGCCCGAACTCAAATCTTACAAACGAGACTTATGCAAACCTACCAGAGGCCCTGTATAGACAGGGAGTTACAAAATCTCCAGCATTTTCTGTCTTTTTGGACTCTGGATCTAGTGATGGTTCTGTGATTTTTGGAGGCGTTGACAAGGCCAAATTTCAAGAACCAGTTTATGTTTATGACATTGCTAAAACAGGCTCTGAGCCTACCTACTATTATCAATTAGCACTGAGTAGCCTTGCCTTGAATAATGGTAGCTCTTACGATGTATTTGGCCCCGCTGTGCTGGACACCGGATCGCCATTTAGTCAACTGCCCCCTGGTTTCGTCAATCAAGTTGGTCAAGGCCTCGGATTTACATATTATGACAAGTACCAATGTTGGTACAAAGCTGCCAATTACACTGGACCGATACCCGATGAATCCATCACTATGACTTTTGGTCAGTTTAATGTAGAAATTCCCATTGAGGATCTCATTATTCCAGGCGAATATATGTGGGCACAAGACGGCCCAGCTGGTGCCGAAAACGTCCAAGCACTGGGTCTCATGGGTACTCGAAGTTATCTTATTGGTGACCATCTTTTCAAACACGCATATGTTACGTTTAATTCGCTAGCTGGTAAAATATACCTTGCTCAGGCTGTACCCAGCTCTTCATCAGATATTGTAGATCTGGTAGGATCAGACTTTCCTGGTGCTGTGGCAGGAGTTAACAACGGCAGTTCTACTGATCCTTACCAGTCATTTACTTATACAACATTGACGCCAATTGCTACACCAACCGCTTCAACTGGCAACAGCAACTCTATTATTACCAACTCTATCAGCACCATGGTCACCAGTGCTCCTCTCTTCTATTCTGCCACTTAAAAGAATCATTGGACAGTGATACCCCTGCCTAAGTCAATTGATATTATAGATATTATATGTACATACACAATAAATCTTAGTAGGTTTATAACAACAGGTTGATTACCCGAAGTAACTGATTTGGTGCTTTAGTTTTTATAAATCATTTATGATTTAGAACTACTTCACATTATATTTCTAACTTTTTAAGCTTTTCTCGAGAATGCTCCAGGCACGTATTTACGAGGGGCGGGAGTAGATGAGCTAGTAGACTCCGAGGCGGGTGATGTAGCAGAGGCTGGGGGAGGGCGCGAGGCAGTAGCAGGAGCACTACCGTCTCCAGCAGACCGTCTGAGGGCTCCAGGAACGTATCTACCGGCAGATGGTGCCGAAGCAGCAGAACCAGCGGCACCAGCAGAAGCAGGAGCACTAGCGGCACTAGCAGAAGCAGGAATACTAGCAGAACCGGAAGCTGCTCTAAGGGCGCCTGGGACATATTTACCAGTAGTGGCGGCTGCAGCAGGAGCTGGAGAAGCAGACTCACCGCTATTAGTGGAAGCTGCACCAGAAGCAGCAGAAAGGCGACCGGGTCTATAAATATGGGCCTTCTTCTTTTCCTCCTCTTCTCTTCTGAGTTTCTCTTCAGCTTCACGCTCAGCATCCCTGGCAGCTTGTTCGGCGCGTTCACGCTCTTCAGCCTCTCGTCTCTTTTGTTCACGTTCACGGTCGGCACGAACCTTGGCAATACGAGCCTTTTTCTCCTCTTCGAGTAACTTTTGGTTACGAGCACGCTTAGCTTCGAATTGATCACGACGCTTGCTCTCAACAGCAGCACGGAATGCCTCGTAGTCAGGAACAATACGCTCCAATCTAGCTTTGAGATTAACAGCTTCTTCATACTGTTGTTTGGATTTGATAAGGATACCCTTCTTTCTGGCTTCATATGCCTTGATATCGGCCTGTTCTTGAAGTTCAGCATCCTTCTCCCAGAATTCAATCTCCTCAAGCCTGTAGGCTCTCTCCAAATGATCCATACGACGGCCAATAATACGTAGTCGCTCGTTGAGGTCTTTGTTTTCTTTTGCAAGTTGCTCGACTTGCATAGATCTCAGTTTATTGGTGTCGAGGTCCTCCAAGTTGTTAACGTCAATCTTAATAATACCCTTGCTGTTAATTTCTTCGGCGATCTTTCTCTTTTCCTCCTCCTTAATAGAATCTTGTTCGCGCTTAATACGCTCCAATTCTCTCTTTCTCTGTTCGTCAGCAAGTCTTTGTTGCTCAGCAGCTTGCTCTTGTTGAATCTGGAGGGCACGGTTCTTTGCTTCCTCCTCCTCACGTCTAATTTGTTCCAACTCAGCGTTCTTTTGGCGAGTCTCAATCTTATCCTTACGGGCCAAAGCTTGAACATTATCCTCCTCAAGGCCAGCCAAAGCACGCTCAATAGCAGCTTGACGCGAAACTAACTTGTAGTCAATATACATGGGGTCGACAACACTGACGGTGGAAAAGAGTGACTTGGCCAAGTTAGAGAGACGAGATCTAATAATCTCAGCAGGAGTAGGTTGAAGAGCAGATGCTCCAGAGTAGTTGGAACTTGGGGCAGACTTGAGATTGACATCATCTCTGAAAGTAATTGATGAACTCTCGTGGTCAAGTATGATGCCAAACTCTCCCTTGTGGCAACCCATAACAATAAAGCGCTCGATTTCAATGCGACTGGCGTTGAAAGGAGCTGGGAAACTAGCCAAACTGATAACAAAGTCAAGCTTGACAGTTTTGTAGACTTGAGACAATTGTTGAAACAAGCGGGTCAAGATAACTTGATAAAGAGGCTTGATATAGGGCTGATAGTTGGGGTCAGAACCAATCTTGTCAACAACGGGACCAAGACGCTTTTTGATACTAAGAGGATGGAAGTCAACTTCAAGGATCTTGTACAAGTCACGGATTTCAGGACGAACGTGAGCCAAAACATTCTTTGACAAAGCAGAAGCTAACAAGGACTCTCTAGTAGGAGTCTTGGTCAAGTTGAGTAAACCAGACAAACGGGTGTTGCGATGCTTTTGGTCATCGATTTCGTATGAATTGCCAGTAGCAGATGCAGCTCCGCGAGGAGGGATAGCAAGGACTGAGACTAACAGCAAAGAGGCGATACGGACCAACTCACTCTCGGGCACACTACGGGCCTGAAGGACCAAGCTGTAGAATCTACTCCAAGCAGCAGCATGGTAGAGGTTGTTTCCGCTAACAGAGAAAATACGAGCAAGGTTCTCGTAGTAACTAGCCATAGTGGAAACCTTGGCGGGTCTCTTGGAAACTGTCAACAAGGTGTGGACATCTTCGACAGATCTAAAGGCCTCTTGCCATAGCTCGAGCTTTACAGCGATATTGAGTTGCTCGAAACGAGTGTCCAAATATCTTTGTAAAGTGTCAGCGTCGCTGAGGTCGATGGGGTTCAAAGCACCCGCGTTCTTGTATTGACCAGAAGCAGATTGAAGGTGGCTTCTAAGCAACTCGCAGAGTCTACGGAACTCGGTCTTACGGGTGTATTTAAGACAGAAGCTAAAAGCTTGATGAACAACCTGCTGATACAAAACTTCCAACTTCGAATTATTACGAAGGACATCCAGAACACTTCTATAAGCTTCCCACAAGAACTTCAACCATGGAGTTACCAATTCACGATCAGTACGGTCCTTGGTCTGTTCACTAGAAACTGTAGAGAGGAGAATATCTTCTGGTGAGTCTTCAGCCTCCAAATCATCATCAGCGTCAATCTTGTCGGCCTCAACTTGAGCGTCGGTGACCTTAGCCTCAGCAAGTTCCAAAAATCTCTTCACAACAATCTCAATAGATCCAATGGAAGTAAGTTGGATGATTTTCTTGTATTGGTGAAGACCATCCTTGATGATTTTACCCTTTCTCAATTCAACGGAAAGCTCTGCGAATCTAAGAATAATAGGCTCCAGAAAATCAATGGAAACGTTTCTGCTTCTCTTGGAAGAAATAGTTTCATAGAGCAAGTCAAGAGCAGCAGCTGACTGATCAACGTGGATCAGTTCTTCTGCCCTTTTAAGCACGTTTTCAGGACGCGCAAATGGTGCCATTTTTACCTTTTTTATTGCAAACGAACTGGCCTTTACAAACAGGAGATCTAGCAAGGTGGTGAAGCGCCTGTTCGTCAGTGTCAATTTTTCACCCTTTCCAATGCATATGCGGGATGAAATTTACTTCTGAGCCGCGCGGCGTCGCTAGACTTTTCACAATGAGATTAGAGGTAACTTTATTTCCAACCTTTCTGAATAATATTTATATAGTTTTTATTGTCGCCAGCTGCAGATTTTATTGAAAAGCTGTCATTATATTTGTTGTTTTAGTCTATTTTAAAGCGATAAAATATGGCGGACTTCGGTTCTGGCAAAAAGCAGGTTTTTGTCACGTGACTGGTGTCTGGACATTGCCTTGACAACGAGATAATGATATAGTAAAGAGCATAAAAATGTGTTTAAGTTGGTTGGTATAATAAGCCTCTGTTTAATGTTCTGATCTATGTTCTCTGACGTGACTTATGTTGAATCCGAGTCGAACAAGTTATGTGTTATGTATATAGGTAGAGTAATGCTATTGCATGGACTTAAGAGTGATTATATTTAAGTGGTAGCTCAGTCCGAGCGAACCCTGGTCTCGCAAGTAAAACCATTTTAAACGAGACACGATACAACACCGATTGAACTGACTGAAGAAAAAAATAGTGCTTTTTTTTTCATGGATGGCATCATCACAGCCAAGCATTGACCGTTAGCACAATCGGCCTGTTGATTCGGAAAACCATCGCCGAGAGGAAATATTCGAATGGCTTGGATCTTCTCAATCCTCTCAATTTGTAACATGTCCCTGACGTTCATTCCGATGGTTTACAATCTGAGCGTTCGATTCACCGGTTCAGGGTCCATCCGATTTAGGAAATCTTACCACACTCTGCACTGAGACCACTAAAACACGATTGATCGGCACTCTTATATAACATTCGTTAGTTTTGCATATGCAGGCCAGGCTTCGGCTACTGTGGATATAGCAGTCTGATCCAAAAGTAACTGATTGGGCACTTCAAACTTGTTAGTAGTTTCTCATACAATCGAAAGCTGGATCCAATGTTGATCACTTAATACAAAGATATATTTCCTTCAACATTTATTCCCACCTGTTTGTAGAAAGACAACACGTCAGCTAGAATCAGTACACTCAGAAACACATGTTCTACACTGCATATATCAGAGGACCGAACATGTGCGTCCTCTAGCATTGGCCAATCGCTACCTCTAGTGGACCCTTCTGCTTTTATACATATGGCACTGAACACCTGTCCAAATTACTGTTCTATTTTATGACTGCAATTCGACGTGTGAGGACCACCCCTAATTCATCACATGCAAGGGGCAGTAGTACATCTGATGAGGTCACATATAGGGCATCATGTTGGGTCCGTGGGCTAAAATATAATCCTTGGCAATTAAGCTAGATTTCTTATCCATGCACAACGTGGCCAGCTTGACAGAACATCTGCTTATCTAAGCGCTAGTAGTAGTTGGCATATGACCTATGACCTGTATCACACTTATTATTGTATTAACTGTATTAGTATAATCAACCTCAGCCTAGGTTTCTTACAGATGATAATACCATCGCAAGACCTGATAAAGGGTCTGCTAAAGTTTAAATATTTTTTCATTATGTCATGGATGCTTAGAGTAATGCATCAAACCACGGGCTAAGGCGGATCAGATAGTGAAGATATGAAACACACCCAAGAGATCGACGATAACTACATCTGGGGAATCCAATTACTGTTTGGGATTCTTTAAAACAAATACACTCAAAAACTCATTTGGGTTTTTCGGCGCAGTGCAGGGCCTCATATTCATAAAATCGAAGAAGAATTTCTACTACTAAAAGTACAAGTTCCATCGGTTGGAAGATTCATGCTCATCGGCAGCCTACCAGCTTGGGAAATGGAAATTTTCGTGAGAGTTTCAACTTATCTACCCCGCTCGTATACAGAAGTGGGCGATCAATGCATGTGCATGCTTATTGGCCACCCCATGGAACTCGCCGTGGTTACTTTTTCTTAGTGAAAAACGGTATGCGTATACCTACATACAGATAAATGCAGTATTGTGAAAGACCCCAATCTGAACAGTGGATCTGCGATTACATAGATATGAGATCCGAATGCCGCTTTAGATTAAACTGTGCTTTAAAGCCACTCCCCACTTCAGTCCAAATGGATGGGTTGTTCGCGAGAAAGTCACATTTAGGGATTTGGCGAGCTTGATATTCAAGTCAGTACAAAGAAGCTAGGCTCTATAGAACATGTCAATTTGCTTCAACTCGGTAGCGGCGGCAACGTCAAAAATGAACCGCAGCATAAAGTTTCACATTGTTTAGCCCCCTTGAGTTCACTTGCCGCCCCAAGAGCATATGTTGGAGAAACTTTCGATAGCCACTTCGCCCGAATACTTTTATTGTTGGAATCTACTTTGAACAAGCTGCTCGGAAGCGTAATGACATAACTGCACCCTCCATATCACAAAGCAATGGGAAGTCCTGAAGAAAAATTACAGGATAGGACTTAGTAGATGTTGCTCCTCAGCTCCTGTCAGCATGCTGCCAAATAATTTTTAGACCGTTCCATGCTTCGCCCTACAGCTGAACACATAATATCATGGTGTAAAACCATCGGCAAAACAGGAGAAACTCAGCGTTTCATCTTCATGCACGTATCTCCCACCATTTTGTCACCAACCGTCAGTTCCATGAAAGCGTCAGAGAGATCGCTGACTTAAATACATGCTCGTCAACGGACTTTAACCGAAATATATAAACACAGTCTTAATAATCCTGATATTTCATGGTCAAAAGCTAGGGATCTATTCTTATCAAATATCTTGAGGCCACTTGATCCTTTTCTTTATCAGCCAGGTTAGGCGGTAACCCCTGCTTTTCTTTTTCCTGCATTACGCCGAAATTAGTATATAGGATTAGGGTGATAATCTAGATCTGCATCTGAAAAAAGAAATTGAAAACAACAGAAAACGGGCTTAAATTCCTAAGAAGGTCCATCAATGAGATCAAATTTAAGATCGCTCTGAGGGCTGACACAAAATTTGGCTTACTTTCGTAAGGTTGACAGTTTGCTTGTCTTTGATTCTTGTTATTGTCTTCCAATTGGAATACTCCTCAGCATCTACAGCCAGAAATTTAACATTATTTGACCCTGTTCATCGTGACCAATTTTTTTAAGGGGCCCTCTGCAAACGCGTTTTACGTTTCAACTGACTTCCCATTCTCTAAATATTATTCGCCTCCTGGACTTTACTGCCTAATTATTTTGAAGAGAACGACAAGGCCATTATATTTTCTTCAAAGTAGCCAGGTATATCATTCAGTTCCTCATGTTACCGCCATCTGGTATAGTTTCCGACGCAGTATCACTCTGGGGTCCAATATAATCTGTTTGTCGAGTCCCCTTTCTATTTATTTATTTCTTATTTATTGTTGCGGTCGGTTGAAGGTAAGTATGAAGCATTGTTTACAAATAGCAAGATAGATTCGACCTTTGTGTTATATAGTATATCGATCTTGCTAAGGTTTGTAAGAGTCGGGAGCTCTCTGGTTACTAATTCTAACATTCAAGCCATGACTGTAGTCCAATCTCTAGCTTCACCGGCCTTTGTGTTTCCGGACCCCAATGTGGACACGATCCGATTTGATTCGGGTTCGTCATCTCTCTCATCGTCATTTTCTGATAGCACAACCTCGTATTTGGGGTCAACCAGGGGGAGTGCTTCTGGAGCAGGAACTTCATCGCGCAAAGATGAATCCATTAACTCTTTTTCAATGTACACTACTGATTCCTTACATAGTCATTCGCAATCGCATCAGACAAATAGCATATTGAATGGCTCACCCACGTCATATTTTTCGCATAAACCTTCATCTTCACTATCAACCCCACATGAGGCACCAAGGGCGCTCAATGAGACGCTACTCACTATTGATTCACTTCTCCAAATCGACACCGCAGTATTAACAGCTAAATCATCAGCTAAGAATAGTGCTACTCAGCTAACACAATATCTCATCCACTACAATATTGTGCACCGTTTACATGTATCATTGACACGATTCCACTCAGCCTTGGCTGAATCACCATCTTCCCGATACGATTCCGCAAAGTTTTCATCATCTTATCAACAAGCCGTCGAACAGTGCTCTCAACTACTAAGCGAGAGCTTCAAAGTAAGGCCGTCAAATTTTCCATCTGTGCTCCGCTACCGTCAACGGGAATTGTTGAACTCATTCCTCACATTGCTCAAATCTGCACCTTCTTTTATATCCACAGCTCTACTATCAATGTCAGCATCGGATTTAACAAACTTTGTTGGTGGAGCTAATCATGATTTATATGAAGATGTTTCATCCCTGAATCGAACGAGACCATTAGATATTCTCTATTATTCAGTTTTTCCCCCTGATACACTTCAGTCCCAGAAAAAGGAATACTTTGCCGATATTTGTAGTGCTTTACTGGAACATAAGAGAGGTACAAACTTCTGCTTTGCCGTTTTCGATAGGATTATGAACGATACTGGCCATCCTTACACTAACGCATTTGAGACCGTTCTCTATACTCTACTCCAAGAGGGTAGTTTTCTTAGCTCCACTGCTCAAAATGGTACTCGACCAATCGGGGGCCACTCATCTCCCGTATCTGCCACTAATTCAGAATACCCGTCTCCCGAGTTACCAAATGCTACACTTGCCTCTTCTTCGTCTTTTTCGTTAGCCACCGCCACGGCTGCTAGTGCTCGTCTTAGGCTCAGGAAAGCTTCTTCTTCATCAGTATCGTTATCATCCAGTGATGAGCCTCTAGACAATGTGTCACAAGATTACCTCCGAAATTCCGTCGAGCTCATCGTCGAGTTCATTGATAATCAGTCTAGTGGTGCAATTCCAGAGGCGTTTTTAAACTTTGTGAAGGTGGTGGTTGGCAAACTTCCTGAGGAGTCACAGAGATCTTCCACTTTGCTTATTGTTGTCAAATACTTTTTCTCGGTACATCTTCGCCGCTCTATGATCTATCCGGAGAGACTGGGGATGCTGTCTGATTATTACATCAGCGATGTACAGCGTAAGAAAATATTGGGTCTAGTATTCAATAAGTTATATAACTTGGTAATGTCATATGCATATGGTGCCCATCAGGAGGGGTCTGTGGTTAATAGTTCACTACACGAGAAAACTAAGAAGCATTTAGAAAGCATCCTCTCAAGGTTTGATCCCGATGAACAAAAGTCACATGCAAATACAGCAGAAGGAACTTCGTCAACTCCAATGCCATCCTCAATGTCTTCCCCCCTTCCTTCTAAAAGTTTGTACTGTTCTCCTGGACAACTTTTTGTGATGACTCCCTCGGATATCGTATGTCTATACTCAGCCTTGTTTCCGACTTTTGCACTACGTCAACGTTCCCAAAACTATAATACACACGCATTAAACGTTGACACTTCGAAACGGCCCTACAATCCATATGGGGTTTCATCTTCTGGAACAGGTCTACCTCATTACTCTGAGAGTTCTTCGTATACGCCAGGTGCTGGTACAGTTAGCGGGTCACATTCCCAAACGGAAAGTTTACCGAGCCTAACTGAGGTTGATCAATCCTTTAATGTTAACAGTTTTGATCACGACTACGAAGAAGGTTCAGGTAGCTCTACGCCGCGTTTAGGGCCTAGCGATGATTGCGCCTGGAGCCTGGAAGATATTAAAACGGATGTAGAACCGGTGATTGAGGAGTTGATCAAAAAATTTCCATACCTGCAGTTTAGAGACAATTCGCAATACTTGTATTCTCTACGTCCTAGCAAATTACAGACCTTCAGAGTTCCGAGCCCAACTTCGGAAAAATGGCATATATTTCAGGTGGGTAACGACAGCACTGTTCATGATGTTAGGCCCGAATCGTTACTTGAGCAGGTATACAATGTGTCACAAGTCCCTGACTTGTCTACGTCTCAAGAAGTAGACGACATGATCTATTCTTTGCCAGTTGCGCCGGCCAATAGAGGGCTAGTGTCGGTTATCAAAAGGGCCGTTGAAAAGATTGTTTCGCATATCTCGAGCTCTCCATATCCGAGATCTCATCAAGAACTCCATATTAACAGTCCTAATGATCTGGAATCGCTTTCAGACACTTCTGCGAGCTACTTGTCCGACCTCTTGGCAGAGTCTCTGGAAAAGAGCATTGCTAATAATAAGTTCTTGGATGCCAACGAATATTCCAATGCCGCTAATGCATTAAGAAAATTGCTACCCAGCTCAATTAGTGCTACATATGCCCAGGTTGCAATTGCTCTCAACAATTATGTTATATCACTTATTTCGAAAGAAAAGACATTTGCCCTTCAAAGGATGCAGAGTCAGGCTAAAGCTTGTCAGGCCCAGATTATTCCCTTTGAAATTCAGCTCGAAGCGGCTAAAAAGAGATGTGATATCTTACTTGTTTACCTCGGAAATTTGCGAACAAAAATTTGGTATTCTACGGAAGTAAGAAATAGTTCTCTATGGACACGTGCCAAAGATGTGGCTCTGGCCCTCACATATGGGACGAACCCTGAAATTGCCGAGTCTCCAGTTTCCCTATATTCTCCGATGGCATTTCCATCATTGAAGCGAAACAATAGTTCTAGTTCGGTGTCTTCGCTCAGTGCGTTCTCTTTCAAGAGATTCACCTCTGGTAATTCCAAAAGGGAATATGCAAACAGTAGACGGCAATCTGTCATAGGTAGCCAGTTTCTTTCAGAAAATGGAATGTTCGCTCCTAAGGAGCTTGCCGGTGTTTACAAATTGTCTGATCGCGAAGCAGAGGCAACTAAGAAATGGCTGCAGGGCCAGAATATTCAGAACTTCTGTACTGGTGAGGAGCGTATTCACAGGTTTTGCTGCGAGGTTGATGACCTTGTGAAACGCATCATGGGAGACGCATTAGGATCCCAACGTAATAAAGGCCATTCACTTTTGACTTCAAGCCTGTTATTTCGATATGACTTATGGAAGCTCATAGTAGACGTCGAGGGTAGTAGTCGTTCTAGTACGCCTAGCATCAATCCGTCTTACGGACATCGTGCCTCTATTGGCGCGGTTTCAGATAATGATTTGTCGGATCTCGTTCACTTTCGAACTGTTCAAAGGCCTGCTGATCGGTCGAGCTTTCGCGGTCATCGATCTCAAAAGTCGACTCCGAATTTCATTGAAGTATTCAATTCACTAGACCTGGGCAAACGGCCAAGTGATGCCGATGTACTGGAGTCACCCAGTACATCATCCTTCAAAGAAAATTCTGCTCATTATCGCAATAGAAGTTTGAATGAGGCATCCGGTAGTAATGGCTCCAGTAGCAATTTGGATAGTGCAGATTTTACCGCAAAGGATGAAGCTTCACTACTTGAAGCTGACTCGAAGCGAAATAAATTGGACGAGACCATTTTGGCTTTACAAATGACGCTAACGAGTTTGATTTACACGGATGTTGGCGTGAATTGTTTCTACGATGGTAAGTAATTCTACCTCTCTGATGGCAAAGTTTTTCTCTAACATTTCTACAGGTTCTGAAACTGACAAATGGATTGATTCGCCCATAGTGACAGCTGCCGTTGAGCGTGACGCAGAACAGCAGAGTAACCTGCGAGCAGCGATAGCTAAAAATACGCAAGGGACCGCTCTCAGACTTCATGATCCACCTGAACCTTCACGGCGGATTTCGAAGTTGGGGCTTAGCTTGAATACATCAGATACAGACGGACAGGCAGCCATTGCCATTGCCAATATAAATGTCGGAGATCAAGGCACTACTTCATCTACAGTTTCAGTGAAGGCCAGTTTCAATTTAGATGATGCTTACAAGAAGATCCTACAGAAGCTATCCACAACGCCATCCCCGCTGGGGAAATTGCACATGCTCTACGAACTTGAAATGCTGGTGGTATCTACCTTGTCAAGAACAGGTGCAGGTGGTCTCAGTACTCCAGGATCTGTGCGTTCCCACATTACGCGCTCAAACATGACCTCTCTTGGGTCTGAAACCCCTGGACTATCACGAAATGTAACTCGTGCTCCCAGTATCTCGGCTATGACTTCTCTTGAGGAAACTATTGCTACAGTTGAAGCTAAGAGATGTTCTTCGGGAGCTTTTGCAGCTGGCCAGGCTTATCCTCGAGCTTCAGCGGGTCCAAGTACTGATGCAATCGCTGAAGAGTTGCGAAGAATTTTGAAGAGCCGTGTTCTGAAGTCCAGAACTTTATTTAGAGATTTGCAGTTTATTTCTGCTTTCGTCCCCCCTCATATGTTGGACTTAACTGACTTAGGCAAGGCTTTTTGGGATGTTAGCTTAGCTGCCTTGTCAATAAAGGAAGAGGCACTGGGCTTGATCGTCGATACCGCTACTGAGATTTTTCAATATAAGACAGGTATGATCTCAACAGCTGGTGTCGCTGATCATAGGTTTTTATCTCAATGGACACTTGCTGATTGTGCTTGGTTATGGAATATTGCCTCTAAGGAAGGCGATATAGCAGGCCAGAGGGAACTGGCTATTATGCACATGTCACACCCCGAGATCACGCCAATTAGCTTACTGCCGTTCTCTAAAATAGCTGACGTTTTCGAGCAGTCTTTGTTAGAGGACCCCAGAATCCTTGATGATTTGGATAAATATGATCCAATTCGAATGGCGGTTATAAAGCATTGGATGACCAATGCTGCCAATTATGGTGATGCGATTGCCACAGAGTATCTTATGCAGCAAACGCCTCAGGGGTATATCTGATCGTGTCTTTTTATGATTACTTAACGAACTTTTTTATTTATGAATATTATTTTGTGTTCTATTTTGTCTTATTGTATGTGCTCACTCTCTTTATTTGTCTTGTATTTTTATATTTTTAGTACTATAGATTTAACGACTGATATCTAAGTATCTACTGGACCCCTGATCGGCAACGGCCCCCTTCAAAAGGAGTAGTGCATGACCCAGTGCTGGGTCTGCAGCACTTAATCACAATGGCACAAACATGTGAGAGAGTAACAGCATATATTCGTGAATACCTATATTTGGAAAGTGTAAGTAACCAGGTGAGCTCTCAAACTTTCTGACACATCCGTCCTTATCTTTCAACACAGGCTAACTTTATGGGTGTATCAGGGCCTCTAAACTTTGAGGTGATATAAGGTTGTCTACCAGTTGACTCAAAAATTTCCAATTAAGCTATCGCGTAAATCTAAACATCTGTAGTAAACGCGACCGCTTTTCTGAACGCGTTTCGACATTGGAAATACCCCGTAACGAATGAGAAACTCTGTCCTGTGCTATAATTGAAAGTAGTGACGAACGTCTGCTATAAACAATGGATCGGGGCGAAACACAAGGTTCGAATTCATCAGCGGATTCTACAGGAAACAACAACTCAGTACCAGGAGTCGAAAATGGGACTCCAGCTGCCAATGAGAATACAGTATTTTCTTATGATGATAAGAGCAACAGCACATTGTCAGGACAGCCTTCCGGGAATAACAGCGTATTCTCAAGTTCGACAAAGTCGAGATCGTCTTCTCATAACCACACCGCCTCATCTTCCAGCTCAGTGTCGAATGTTGATGCACTATCTATTGTGCCCAATCCAGATTTTGCCAATAACTTTTGGTCGCCTGACTATACTGCGGGCGTAAATGTGATATTTGAAAAATTGAGGCAGGGCTGTTCGGAAAGCAGTGAGGTTTTGGATATGATTCAGGATCGGGTGAATCTCGAAAATTCCTATGCTATAGGTCTTCAAGCATTTCAAGAAAAGCACAAGCCTACGAAGAGGGGGTTCGACAAAGATGAAGGTGCATCATTAAGATTGGCATACATGTCATACGTCAATGATATTGCTACACAAGGTATGTCACATGCTCATATTGCAAGCGACATTGACAAATCGGTTCGGGGACCATTGCAAATATTTAACCAAATACACAAGACCAGGGTCGATGATAATCATGCTCTCTTAACTGCCAAGATCTCACGATACCATAAAATGGCTTCTCAAGTGCAAAAGCTTCAAACAGTGTATTACACGAAGTGTAGGCAACGTGAAGATTTGGATGGAGTCGCAGAAATGAGTAATATGGAGACAGGGAGTCTTAGCACTACAGTATCTTCATTGGGCTCTGAGCTCTCTAGAGGATTGACTATTCTAAAGCGTTCTGTAGCGAGTCCTCCTGAACCAGTTGCTCGAGTTCCTTCTATTCCAACTATAACTGTTGATAGCCCTGACGAGACAGTTTCACATTCATCTAAGCTCGAACTAATGCCTGGTATTCATTGGAATCCGCAACAACTCTTCAATTTTGTACACAGTCTGTTGGAAGAAGTCCCCCTTAGGAGTCATAAAATTGCCATGCTCGGGGTCTATAATAATGTGACGCCTGGAGACGAGATAGTAAAGTATGCTCGCAGAAGACTTAATCTCACGGTTGGAAAAGCAGAAAAATTCGGACAGTCTTTGGTCCGCTTCAATTTGATTAAGCCAGTTGGACAGGTTATGGGCAGATTTGTCAATTCACCTGATTACTTCTATCAATGGCAACCCAAAGCACTTGATCCTCCGAAGTCTTCTCCCCCTATGGCCAATACTGCTCTTACTGCATCGATTAATGATACTTCAGTACCTGTACCACCCACACAGCATAAATCGTCCTCAGCGAAATTGCAACGAGAAATTGAAGATGCCGATGAACAATACAAGAAGCAAGTAATCGAGCTAGACCTTGTTCGCTGTGACTTAGAGAAGTCGCTAGTGGACGTTTTATTTTATATGCAACAATGTGAAAAAGAGCGTCTCGTAAAAATCAAACATGCATTAAAAGAAATGGCCCGAAGAATATCACGGCCTCAAGATATTGATTTTATCTCTAAACGGCTGTTTCTCCATCAAGAATCTATAAATCCAGATTCGGACCTTCGTTATCTTGTGGAAAATTACAAAACGAGCATATTTCGACCCAATGTTGTGATTTATAGAAATTTTAGCGACAACTCGATTTGCCAAACATTTGGAATCGATATAGTTAACGTTCCGTTTGTTATTCCTTTATTCATTGACTATCTTCGAGAAGCTTGTGTTGATTCGGATTCGGCAGATCTGTGGGCCCTTCAATCTCCAATTTCCGACATATATCAACTAAGGAACCAGATCAATAATGGCAAATCGTTTGACGCGGGGCAGATATTTCCACTGTTTCCGTTGAAAATTGTTATTTCAACGTTAAAACAGCTTTTATTGGAAATGCCTGATTCTGTGATTTCTTTTACCGTCTATGATACGATTAAGGGTGTGTTCTCGAATGAACCAAAGACAAATCACGAGTCTGAAGTTGAAGCAATAGCTGCAGCACTTTGCCACATGCCAAAACTAGCGATCAGCCAGCTGAAATTAATTGTGAATCATCTCACTTCTATTTTTGGTGGAAGAGACGAGCTGACTATTGAGAGGCTATCATTTCATCTTGCACCCTATATATTCCGCCCAAGGGCTAGCACAGCTTTTAATATGAAGGATAAACATCCTGGTCTATTGATTAAAATGTTGTTGCTACATGGTGAAGAGGTATTCGCATCTGTACAAGGTCGTTATAAGGGCAAGAGTCGTCAGAGATCATATTCAGAGGCAAATCGAAAAGCAATTGTAGAAGCGAGGAATAAGGAATTGGCAGCACGTTCAACGACTTCTCGAAATCGATCTCGACCGGGGTCCCCACTTAGAACTGATAGCAAAGAGGCATCTGGTAACAGTCCACCTAGTGGTGGTAGCAGAGTTTTCAACAATAGGCTTTTGCCGTTGACATTATCGCCCTCAAGACAACCGGATGGTATTGGGGGAATCTCTTCATCCAGTTCGCACTTGTCAAGGCCATCGCCCCCTTCTAAACATCGTAAGTCACAATCGAATCCTGGTCGATCTACCTTACAGCTCTCAACGGTGATACCATTACGAACGCCAGATAAAGATCTTCCAGCAACTCCTCAAAATCTTAGTGATGGTACGGCGGTGTCGACAACAGACCCCGCGATTGCCCCAAAAGGTCTGGCAATTGACGAGTTATTTCCAAACTCAGACAGTCAAAATCGGCCAAGCAAAGAGGAAACAAGTGAAACTGGGAACGAGGACGTTCATGATATACTAGCCTCTTATGATGATAGCCACTCTGTCTCCCCCGTACTTCGGACACCAGAGCTTCAAACTTTGACAGGTGAAGATGATTGAGGTTTATTTATAATATACAAAGTTATAGTTCGAAGACATATAAAAATTTGCATGAGATAGATGACTGAGGACATTATTCATCTTCTACTCCCACAATTTCTCTGAATAGATCACTGCAAGGAACCTTAGCATTTAGTTTAGCACACAAGAGAAACGCACCACTGAGTTTTCTATGCAATCCATACGTTTCCTCGGGGGGAGGCGTCAGCCTTTCGCGGAGCATCACGCCGATATTCGCCCGTACTCTTGTCGTAATTGATTGGTTCACAAAATCAAATTCTCCTTCTTGAGCGAAAGGTTCACCAAGAACCAAAATAGAGTCTATATGAGTGTCCAACATCGCCTTCGACTCAAGTCCAGTGAGATAACCCAGTTTGATTGAATATTTTTCGCAGGCTTTGCGATCTTTCCTCACTGCAGCCCGTAAAACTCCCAAGTAATTTTTTATGAAGTCAGAGTTATACCCACGAGCAGCCCCAAAGTCAAGCAGCTCAATTTTTTTAGTTTTATCATTATACAGGAAATTGGCCCAGTTGGGGTCTGTCTGCATGAACTTGAATCTAGCAATCTCTAGGAGGCACAATCTCATAATATGTGTAGCTATCCAATCTTTAGTTGGCTGACTCCATTCATACTGTGTGATTTCTTTCCCAGCCATGAACTCCATTGTTAGTACATGATCGGATGATGCCTGATGATAGACCTTGGGGACTACAAAGACTGGGTCATCTTTCAAATACTCCCGAAATGTTTCAATATTCTGCGCCTCTCGTAGATAATCAGTCTCCCATTTAAGTTCAGTACGGGCATTATCAATAGTTTTATCCAAAAACAGACCCTCAGGAAGAAATCGCGAAGCTGTAAGAAGTAGCATTAAGTTATTGAGATCAGAATCGATGCTATTTGCTACACCAGGGTATTGAACTTTGACAGCAACTTGTTCATATGAATCAAGAAGAACAGCCTTGTGCACTTGACCGATAGAGGCCGCGGCAATGGGGTAGTCTTCAAATTTAGCAAATAGGTTTGTACGCCAATTTTTTCCCAGGTCTTTAGATACCACTCGTTCAAGCTGGCCCCTAGGCATATAATTTGCAGAATTCTGGACACGGCTCATGACCTTCTGGATTTCTGGGGGAAAAAGACTCTGGTCTTGGAAAGAAAGTAATTGACCAATTTTCAAGGCGGCACCCCGCATCTGGGACAGCTTTTTTACCATTCTTTCCAAGTTAGCTGGATTGAGGAGAACTGATGATGTAGAGCCGGACGATTTATCATCTCCAATACGTCTAATAGATTCCGTCAGTGCACCAATCCCAAGTCCGGTAGCAAGGGATCCATAATGAAAAAGACGGCCTAATCGGGACGAAGGCACAGGAGAACTATCCATAACAAACTCCTTTTTCTCGCTAACCCCAATCTTCTTTGGAGAGGCCTCAAGATGTGGATCCTCTGGACTGGCGGTAGAGTAGAACCTGCATTGATGTGCAGATAATCTTTTATATGAAAGGGTTCCAAAACTTCTCGAATGAGCTCGCGCTGGAGAAGATTGGGAAGCGACGGGTCTGGTTCGAGCCCCACTGATCTTCACATTATAAGGGCAGTTTTTGGTTAGAGATGACGAATTGTATAATTTCCATAAAGCAGTCTTTTGCAATTCAATATTCCGACCACAAATAACCTTTACCGCTGAAGAGATACATATCAGATCGTATATTTGCAAGCCGAGACTCATCTTTGCTCCGAATCCAGAGATTCAGAGATGCAGGTCGAGGAAATCGTGGTGGTGATATACCAGTGGAGTCAAAATAGGATACTTATTGACCGCGAGATTTTTTGTCAAAACCCCTTGCCCATATCGGAAAAAAGTTTTGGATCTCGGTCAACCATAATTTGACCGTTATCTATCTGACCAAGCTAAAAATGTCTGAAGAACCGGTAACCAAGAAGCTCAAGGCAGATGATGGTGCCTCTAAATCCAATCCCTATTTGGCTCATCTAGAAAATGAAAAAGATTCAACCGTATCTAATGAAAATGCTACTGGGATTTCTGGTATCATTCGCCATGAATCTACCGCTGCTCAAGCCAATAAAGCAGAAGACGGACCACTGAATCCTTTTAATGGCAAATCATTGTCTCAAAAATATTTTGATATACTTAAAGTGCGTCGTAATCTTCCCGTTCACCTGCAGAGAGATGAGTTTCTTAAGATGTTCCAGTCCACCCAAATCATGGTATTTGTTGGTGAGACAGGTTCAGGTAAAACGACGCAAATTCCTCAATTTGTTGCTTACGATGATCTGCCTCATATTCAAGGAAAACAAATTGCTTGTACACAGCCACGTCGTGTTGCCGCCATGTCTGTAGCTAAGCGTGTAGCTGATGAAATGGATGTGAAACTTGGTGAAGAAGTTGGTTATAGCATTCGTTTCGAAGATAAGACATCTTCGAATACATTTTTAAAATATATGACAGACGGAATGCTGTTACGTGAAGCAATGACTGATCCTTTACTTCAGAGATATAGCTGCATTATTCTTGACGAAGCCCACGAGCGAACACTTTCGACGGATATTCTGATGGGATTGATCAAACAAGTTGCATCTAGGCGTCCTGATCTGAAAATTATCGTAATGTCAGCTACTCTAGACGCTGAAAAGTTTCAGTCATACTTTAATGATGCTCCTTTATTAGCAGTTCCTGGCAGAACTCATCCAGTTGAAATATATTATACTCCTGAGTATCAACGTGATTACCTTGAAGCTGCTATTCGTACAGTATTACAAATCCACGCCAGCGAAGCAGAGGGTGACATTTTATTGTTTTTAACTGGTGAAGAGGAGATCGAAGATGCGTGTCGGAAGATATCTCTTGAAGCAGATGAGTTGATCAGAGAGTCGAACTGTGGACCCTTAAGCGTTTATCCCCTATATGGTTCATTGCCTCCAAGTCAACAACAAAAAATTTTTGACCCTGCACCTGCTCCATTTACTCCTGGTGGCGCTCCGGGTCGTAAAGTAGTAGTTGGTACAAACATTGCAGAGACCTCGTTAACGATTGATGGAATTGTTTACGTGGTAGATCCAGGTTTTTCTAAACAAAAAGTTTACAATCCTCGTATCAGAGTGGAGTCCCTTCTTGTGGCACCAATTTCCAAAGCGTCTGCACAGCAAAGAGCTGGTCGTGCAGGTCGTACTAGACCAGGTAAATGTTTCCGTCTTTATACGGAGGATGCTTTTAAGAAAGAATTGAACGAGCAAAGTTACCCAGAGATTTTGAGAAGTAACCTTGCCAACACAGTCCTTGAGCTCAAAAAATTAGGAATTGACGACTTGGTTCACTTTGATTTCATGGACCCCCCAGCTCCTGAAACAATGATGAGAGCTCTAGAAGAACTAAACTTTTTAGGCTGTATTGACGATGATGGTGAACTTACACCTCTCGGTAGGATGGCATCGGAGTTTCCACTTGACCCAATGCTAGCTGTCATGCTTATAAAATCGCCTGAGTTCTACTGTTCAAATGAAATTCTATCTATTACTGCTCTGCTTAGTGTCCCTAATGTGTTTGTGCGACCGAATAATGCACGAAAGGCAGCTGATGAGATGAAGGGAGTATTTTCTCACCCAGACGGTGACCATCTGACATTGTTGAACGTATACCATGCGTTCAAAAGCCCTGAGGCTCAGCTTAATCCCTCTCAATGGTGTTATGACCACTTTTTGTCTCTAAGGTCACTTCAAAGTGCCGACAATGTACGCTTTCAACTAAAGAGAATTATGGAGAGAAATGATCTGTCCCTTGTGAGTACTCCATTTGAGGACAAGAATTATTACAACAATATTAGAAAATCTCTACTCTCTGGGTATTTTATGCAAGTTGCTAAGAGGATGAGTTCGCGCAAAGGTTACATAACTGTGAAGGACAATCAAGAGGTCTTAATTCACCCCAGTACGGTTATTGCCCAAGATAGTGACTGGGTGCTCTACAATGAATTTGTGCTTACGACTAAGAACTACATCCGCACTGTGACTGCCATTAAACCTGAGTGGCTGCTGGAGTTGGCCCCTGCATATTATGATATTGAAGCTTTCAAAAAGGGAAATGTTGACGTCCGGATGGGACTTGAAGCCGCTAAAGCTAAAGCCGATAGACTGAAGAAAAGCGATTCCAAGCGCAGCAAAGCATCGTATAAATAGATTGTACAGTTTTAGTAATATTATTTATAATGAATCACCTTTAAAAACCGATATATTATGCCTATAATGGGTATTTTTTAACCCCTATCGGACATACTAGCAGTAATTAACTATTGTCCTAAAGTGTAGAGATATCTGACGCGAGTTCCTTCGTCCTGTGTGTTGTTCAGCGTAGTTTTTGGCATAAACTTTTGGTCGTCGCTAGCCACATAACGATACCTAGCAATACCTTTTGTGGATTTATAATGAGAGACAAACTGTAAGGTCGAAGGATATGTTGTATCCGGGTTGAGGCCTTACCCGTCTTAGAAGTTAGTATAAGAAGACTTAATGTATTATAATTGAAAACTCACCTTAGAAGTTAGTATAAGAAGACTTAATGATAACCAAGCTTAGTCTTCCAACTTCTAAGGGAAACTACGAGTATTTATATGTCTCGGATCCCAGGGTTAGGTTACCTGCTATTGACTGATAAGATAAGAGTTGACATGTAAAAGGAAGCTATGTCTGACACAAACAACGAAGTGACGCGTTAGCTCAGTTGGTAGAGCGTCGGATTCCAAATCCGAAGGTCATTGGTTCGAGTCCTGTACGTGTCAATTTTTTTAAACGAGGTATCTCTTGTTAGACAATATTTTTTTGGGACCAATGTTACGGAATAGTGCAGCAAAATGATTTGAGAAATTTAAATGCTACTCTTTGTTTACAACGCGGCCTGAGAAGCTTACCACTTAGCAATATGCAGTACATAACTTATCTCTTTCCTGGGCCCTCAACAGCACCCTCAACAGCATTCATTGGTCCGATTCAACGTGAATTCAGCGTCCACGTTTATTGTAAAATCAGTTTTCTTTTTTAAGGAACGTTAGTTATTTTTGTTTATCAATTATAGCTCAAGCACTGTGTTCCCCGCATTGATAAGCTGATAGAGCGTCAAAATTGCGTCATTACAGGACTTTATGTAATGACCCTGTCTGAGAGTGCATTGAGGACTATATCGCAGTCCGAGGGATGAGGAAGGAGTGCATTGTCAAGTACCATCTATATGCTGAGATAACAGCTTAATGGGGATTGGTACCGTATTCCGATCAAATTGCAGGCAATTGCGTGATATGATTTCATCAGGTATTGCAATGGACGGAATCCGAAGACTAGTGCTGATGTTGAAAGTATATAAAGGCATATACAGTCACTGCTTGAACCGTCCATTAAGTACTTGCTTCTTACAATGGCTACAGTGGCAAAGAGTGGAGCTGAGGTTAATCAGCATAAGCAGCTATTCAATAAACCAACTACCACAGCTGAGTCTCTGGCTGTGCATAAGTCCCAGTTCAGGTTCCCAGCCTACGCACCCACTTGGGACCCCAATGAAAAATATAATCCATACGATGAATTTGACTTTTCTGATCCCGGCCTACTCGCAGATGAGAAATTAGTGAATTTGTTTCCCAATGGTTTGCCCTCCACAGATGCGGACAAGAGGGCATCTGCTAATACTCAGTTAGTCAAATTTGGCTATTCCCACATTGAATTGACACCTAAGTTTGGTTCTGAAATCAGAGGTATCCAACTCAGTCAATTGGGTGATAGTGCCAAAAACGATTTGGCTAGGTTTGTTGCCGAACGAGGCGTGGTTGTCTTTAGAGATCAAGATTTTAGAGAGCTTCCTATCCCACAAGCTTTGAAATGGGCAGAGCATTTTGGTCGTCAACATATACATCCCACATCTGGATCGCCTGAAGGATATCCTGAAGTTCACCTAGTATATAGAGATGCGAACACAAGAACCTGGGACGAATTTTATGCGAAGAGAGTCTCCTCTGTAGGATGGCATTCGGATGTGACCTACGAAAAACAACCTCCTGGTACAACTTTACTGGGTATATTGGAGCTGCCTACTGGTGGGGGTGGTGATACTCTGTTCACGGATACGACTGAGATATATGAGCGGCTTTCTCCAGAGTTCAAAAAGCGATTGCATGGTTTAAAAGCTGTGCACTCTGCTCAGGAGCAAGCTGCTAGATCTCAGGAAGGTGGTGGCGTTGTTAGGAGAGAACCTGTGAAAAATTCCCATCCAATTGTTAGAACACACCCAGTAACAAAGAAGAAGTCAATCTTTGTGAATCCGTCTTTTACACGATATATCGAAGGGTTCAAGTCAGAGGAGTCAGAAGCTTTACTCAAATTCCTCTATGACACAATAGCTAAAAGTGCTGATACGCAAGTAAGGGCCCATTGGGAAGATGGAACAATTGTTGTTTGGGATAATAGGCGTGCTGTACACTCTGCATTGTTTGACTGGGACGATGGTCAGACCCGCCATGCTTTCCGTTATACACCTCAAGCTGAGCGGCCATATGAGACTCCTTACGAGGACTGAAACTCTAGTTAGCTGGAGGGGGGGATTAAGGATTTGTTATAATAAATGTCGTATTATCTATCACTAAAGCGGACAATTTAGCTGTGTATATGAGTAGTCTAGCTATTGTATACATATTTCTGGCTTATAAATAATTTGTAGCTTCCTATTCCTAAAAATATTGAATTAAAGCAATAACCACTTATAAGATGGTCGACAACTCTGACTGCAGACTTGAAAGCCTTTAACAAAAGGCATAACCGGCGGTGAAGATGCCGATCAGTGAAATCATAACTGTAGATAGGTATTCCATCTTGCTCAATGAGTCACTAGTTGCAGTAGTTCCTGAAGACGCCACAGATCCAGTTGTGGTCGTACCAGCAGTAGAAGCCGCGGCTGCTGTATCTGACGGGTCGCTGCTAGCACCTGTCGTTGATGCCTTCGCTTTTGAGCTACTAGTAGAACTAGCTACATTGCTTACATTTACCAAACTCTTAGTGGAGGAATCCGATGTGCTGGTTTGTTTAACTTGGGAGGCAACGGGCACAGAACCTGAAGCACTCCTATCGCCATCATTACCTCCGAGTTGACTAACCGTGACGGCAGAAACTGTTTGAAGATTTTTGTCATCTTTACCCTTGTCCAAATCATAGCCAACCGCTGCAAATGAACCTAATATATGTTTATCATCCGTGATTTGAACTGAACTTTCCGTGAGATTACTGTTAGAAGTAAAAACATATGAAGAGTTGCCACTAACGGTAGCACCAGATGGTGGATCGTAACACTCAACCGAAATATCTTTCAAAGTGACAAACAAATACCCGGGATCACTGAACTCCGGCATATTCCAATCGATAGGACCGCCTGCCCAATCTACTGTTCCTTGACCGTTTAGCTCTGAACCGCCAGGCCAAAGGGACAATTGGACAATCCCTGGAGTTTGGGGGTACATATATTGGCCAGTTGTCGAGTTATAAGTGTCTGCTTTGTTGAGAGTTCGGGCCACTTGACCATCGATCAGCCACTGGATTCTATCTTCTGACCAATCAAATTCGTAGGTATGGAAGCTCTCATTAGTAGACGATAATGATATGGAAGCGCCATTTGTGTAATTTAGTATACCTTCGTAGTAGAAGTTGGTTTGAGCTTGTCCAACATTAGAGCCAACAAACTCGTAATCAATTTCATCCTTACTGGGCGACATGATAATAAAAGCCGATACAACACCATCGCCATGTGAAGTCTTCAGTGTTGCCGATACCTTACCATACCAAACAGCAGAGGTCGATGAGATTACAGTGCCGTAAGATTGATTAGCCATGGTGAGTAAGACATTACCACCGTAGTCAAGAACTTGGCCATTGGTAGTCCAACCATATTTCGAGTTATCACCCAGATATTTCGTCTGATCAGCGATCATATCGGAACTGGTGAATTGATATTCTTTGGAATTACATACCGGTAAAGGAACACACGCGGAAGAGTTGAATGAGTGAGCAACATCACAGGCACCAAGGCAGTACAAACCAGTACCACATTCGCCATATTGAGAACAACATGGGGAATCTTCGGGGCAATTCTTTCCATTTCCACAAGATGGTGCCGAATCACACAGCACCCTTCCCACTAAAGCAGCTAATGACACCAAAGGGAGTAGTCTCATTCTAACCAGGTCACAGAGAAAAATTGTAAGTAGAAAATGTAACGAGTGAATAAAAGTTGTCAGGATGAAGCAGATTTGGCGAAAGTTATTATACTAGGCGCAGTAAAAGTTTAAATACTTTGCCAATCTTTCGTTCTCCTTTTCATTCTTACAGTTTAGAATAGCCGCTACAGACTTGGTTTTTTGTGTCAAATTGTGCATTGATCGCCCATTTGACGGCCGTGAACGTTAGATTACCCATCGCGATGCAGCTAGATCTCAAATGATAAGCAGGGATTTCGCCTTATATAGTAATACGTCGTGCATGTCCATCAAAATCGGAATAGGTCAAAATACTACTATGTAAACACACATATCTTTAGACTTTAAATTGATACACGGTCGAGGCTAATGAAAAGCAAAAAATCCACGCAAACAACTAGTGTATTGCGCCAAGTCGACAAAAGCGATAAATTAACACGCATTTACAGTCGGACTTTTGGAAGTTGTCTAAGCTCGAAAATCTGTCGTAGCATCCAACATTCTGAACAATCTTGGCAAGGTGGCAAGGCTGAAGATCATACATTTATATAACCATGTCGATCGAACTGACATGACGTAAACTGATATACAAAGAAAGCAAGGATAATGTATTATAGCCATATCTAAAAATAAACTGGTTTTAGCGAATAAATTTGTCACGTTGTAGTTGTCCGAAATGAAATGTAGGCAGGGATCAGAAAATTTGAGTTTTATGGTCAACAAAACGGCAAATGATGTGTGCCAGGCCCTAAAGATTGTTAGTTGATACAAGCGACTGGTAGAGACACCAAAGATCAACAAAGTACGGCATACTCCCATTCCTTCATATTACGGACAAACTGGAAGAGGGAAGAACGATTTTATGATTCCTGATGCCACGCTCTTTACGATATCAACCAATATTCAATGTGGAGTAGAGCAGATTTTTGCATTAAAAATCGGATCAGCAAGGCTTGGCCACAGTATATATACTAAGGGTTGGCATAGAGTGGCTATATAGCTTGGCATCTTATCTAGTATGTTGGGGCACAAGAATTTAAGGTATCTACTACGACCATTACCATCTATATTAGACCTTACATAAGAAACAGGCATGAATCTAATGGTTCAATATGTGAGTTCAAAGTCGACAGTCATATGGGGATCCTAGAGCCTCGACCATTATCCCTTAAATGTCAATAAGATTTTTGCAATTTTGGTGACAGCATGAAATATTAACGGGTGTTGTAAGATTGACTGATCTCACTTCTTAGTGGATATCCATAGCCAATATACATCGTGAACCAGTATCTTATATACTTGATCTGAGGTTTATAGAGATAAAGAAGGTGTTCACAGTTTCTGTGTTGATATGAAACACAGGGGTAGCTCATGCTGGAGTCATGGTCAGTCAGAAGGACCATACTATCGGACTCAGTTTTGTGTCATAAGGACACTGTGTCTACTACTACGAAGCCGAAGATGGCAAATCTGCAGTCGACTTCCAGTTTGGTTGTGATTCTAAACTGTCAATTATAAGTTAGACCACCAAAATAGGATATCCAGGCTCAAAACATACATGGGGAGAAGTCTATTTCGAAATCTTTTAAATAATAAGTGGTAAACTGGATTCCAAATGTTGTGTAGTCGTTGAAACTGGGCAGTTTGTCGCCTAATAGTGGGCACTCGTTCATGATATGAGAGACAATCTCTAGAGACTGCCGCAATGACATAGTTGCTCGGCGTCCTTGACGTGAAAAAGTTAAAACAACTTATCCGCCAGTGCATGGCCGGACCGAAACGTATTAAAGCACTTAACAGTCGACAAGTCCATTTTGATTAGATATTTAAGTTGAAGTGGGGATTCCTTGCTGTACCCTTGACCTTTCCGTTGTGATACCGACACTTTCAGTTGTAGATTGTAAACTGTTTTCCAGTGGTCTAGTTCCTGTTCCTTGAGTGGTTTGACAGCCACTTTTTCATTCCGCCCATTGGGCGTTATTTTGATCCGCCACTACCCTTCGAGACTCCCAATGTGGTTTATCCTTCACTGATCCTCTTAGGCGAGAGAAATTGCTCCCTTCCAAGGGAACCACCGTCGATTTACAAAGAGGTGAATTCTCAGAAGGATGGTCCATTTCCACGGCTAGTGGGTTGTGACTATTCAGTCTGGTGGTAGTCGCAGAGTTCGCACCTGCGTCGTATACTTGAAATCGATGTCAAGCGGAACTACCCCCCCCCCCCCCCCCCCTGATTCGTGATGTAGGATATAGATTGGCGTACTCTTAACTGCTCGCAGTATATGCCTTAGACACGCGTTTTGGATCAGTTAAAGTTGGTATTAAGAACGTAGACCAGACTTCAGCCCAATATTGCATGATAGAACGGGCACAGGGTAGGTAAAACTGAAGGACTACTCTGCCAGTCGTCCATTTGTAGCGGCCATCAAGGTGCCAGAGGTGAGCAAGAGCTCCCTGAGATTTAGATGCCACGGATTTAATATGGGCCGTGGATGTGAACCCTTTATCCAGTACGATTCCCAGGAGCTTTACCTCGTCTTGCGGCAGTCCAATAGGCCCATTAGGCAAACGAAGCGGTGTCGGATCGGGTTGTGATTTTTTGAACTGGATGCGAGTTTCTCACCATAATCAATTTCTTTGTAGTTGAATAACATGGCTTAACATGGCAAGATACGAGTCTACACGCGTAGACTGTGATATCGTCTACATATCCAATGACTATGCGCCCAAGGATCCAACCAATCGATAGAGAGATATTGTGTAAATAGGAAAGCGCAAAAGTGAGATAAGAGATCCTTGAGGGATTCCTGTCTTGGTTGAGCTCATGTCATTCGTGACCCTCTCAGCAGTGAGTGAGATATAGCGGTGTAACATGAAATGATACACTAAGTAAATTGCGGCTGTCGGTAACTCCATATCCGTCAAAAGTCTAATCAAGGTGTCCCTATGGACATTGTTAAGGCACCTCGTATATCAATCATCAAGACACTTGTTGCCGGTCAGTATAATAGGAGCAAATATCATGCGCTAACTTCAAGATCGCGTCTTGTAAACTACTCTGATCGCGAACCAAACAGATACTTGGAGAGAGAATTTGTCGTGTCAGGTACTCCATGCTCTCTTCCACGATCATCTCCAGTAGCTTCCCGATTGTGTTTTCGTGAGATAGGGCGATGGGCCTTCATAGCTGTAGACGAGTATCCCCAGTTTCTTTAGGATGACAGTGTGACACACTCTCATTTCTAGCTATTCGATGTGAAAGCATTTGATTGGAACTATCCACACCTGTTACAGGGTGTCCATTCTAGTGACGGCTAGTCCTGGAGTGTCTTGTGGATGCCAAACAAAGCTTGTTCAACTTCTTCCTTCACCTCCAATTGGGCCAGCGAACTGGGTCTTTCAACAATTTCTGGCAGTATTCCCTTAGAGGTAATGCATGACAAAAGCCCCGATTGCTTCAAGCTATTTTGCAACTTCTCTTCTTCGGCATGGCATGAGCAGAGTTATGAATTTGATAGTAAGGCTACTGAATCGTATGCTATGGAGTGTGAACACTGTCCCATCTAGCAATTTATTACCCTTAGTATATGCGTTTATTAAGCTTCTTGTCCTTGTTCTTGCGGCGCAAGCATGTGAACCCGTAGTGTGGGTCATAATCTATTTTTTTTCGTCCCAACCTGTCTGCTTTGGTGAACGGCCTGTCTAGCAATGATATCCTTGTGGTCTTTTCCAGTTACTTGCGCTTACGTTTGGTGCGCTTTCTGGGTAACCCCTTTAGTCCACTTCTTTTGCTCCTTGCGGGTTGTTCAGGCGTGAGGGTCTGCCTCCAGCGGCTGGAGCTCTGCCCAGACCCCGTCCCAGACCCCGTTCCTTTTCGCATTGCGCTAGAGTCATTTCTTCGAGGTTCCTGCACTCTGGGGTTTCATCTCTGTTGTTTCCTAACTCTGAGACTTCGCTTTTCCTCTCGAGTCCTTGTAAAGTCCATGTAATTCGCTGTGTCATGTTTATGCAATTCTTCCCGAAACTTAACCACGTTCAGAGAATAGCGCTGTTCGCCATTTTCTCAGCGCGTTTAGGGAGGGTTTTATAGCTCCGCAAATCTCTAGACTGTTTGGTCATCTCCACAACTCGAGGTCGTTGGGCGGGTTTAAGAGCTCCCTGGACTTAGTTTTTTATCATTTGTGTTTCAGTGACAGCTTCTTTCATCTCATAGTGTATTGCTCCATTTCAGGGATCTCTCTGTTGATAATTCTCTAAGTAAGTACTCTCTACTCGTTTATTTCCGTTAGCCCCTCGTGGCGTTTCACGTGCCGGGTCGTAAGTCTATTTCTTCTCAAATTGTATCGCGCCTCAATCTAGCTTAGAGTTTTTCTCGACGTTTCTTGGCTTTACGTCAGACAGTGCTTGAAGTCCAAGTTGAAGGCACAATTATCAGTCGACTTTCCCAATCACGTTTTGATAAACACCAACCAGATGCGACTTCTTGTCTTTACTCATATT